>NC_069657.1:104201856-105574356 GCF_027244095.1 Hemicordylus capensis | reverse complement strand
AGCACCAAATGTCAGCCCCCACGCGCATGCATGCACTCACCCACCTCAACCTCCTACTCATAGCAGCAACAGCTACTACTGCCTGGCTTGGTGTTTACCCTCCCACTTTTCTGTCCTGTACCACTAGATTGGGCCACTGGGACTCTATATAGCTGCTCCAGACAGTACTGCTGTTCTTTCAAGCTGTTCTCCTCTGCTTCATCTCCCTTTTTAAATGAGTGCACTGCTGCATGAGGGATGCACAGGGGGCATGTGCTGACTGCAGTAGCAGTAGATGCCACTATTGTGAAGGAAGAGGAGGACTGTTTTGAGCAGTTCTCTGTGGAATGGTGGTTGTACTACCGCTCAGAGAATTCCTGCTTGGATAGCAACGGAAGGAAGCCAGTTGGGTAGCACAGAGCATCTCGCTCACCTCACCTCAAGGTTGGACTGCCCTTGTTTCAGGACACTGTGCTACAGACCAGCAAGCTGCTATTCATCAACAGCTGAGTTAGTATTTATGTTTTTGTCTCTGGACAGAATAAGAGCCAATCACACCATAGTGTTCTACACTATACACTCAGTGCTACAAATGCTTCTTTCATCTCTGGGCTGGCAACTATGGAGTTTCTGTTGCAATGGCTGCAGTCCCTGAAAAGACTGCAATTCTTAGGAGCACCCACACCATCTCCAGGACTGAAGAGGACTAAGGAAGAAAGTCTTCTGGCTGTCCCTTGTAAACAGAAGCCACACTCTGCAGCTGCTACTCTCTCCCCACTAAGAGCAAAAAAGATTAAAGAAAGGATTGCACTGTAAGTATGGGTGTCAGAGAGAAGACTTTGGAGGCCTAGTCAGCCAAATTTGACTTCAGTTCAGGTCTGCTTGTACTCATAGGAACATAAGAAGCTGCCATATACTGAGTCAGACCATTGGTCCATCTAGCTCAGTATTGTCTACACAGACTGGCAGCAGCTTCTCCAAGGTTGAAGGCAGGAATCTCTCTCATCCCTATCTTAGAGATGCCAGAGAAGGAACTGGGAACCTAGATGCTCTTCCCAGAGTGGCTCCATCCCGTGAGGGGAATATCTTACAGTGCATACACTTCTAGTCTCCCATTCATATGCAACCAGGGCAGACCCTGCTTAGCTAAGGGGACAAGTCATGCTTGCTACCACAAGACCAGCTCTACTCAGCTCAAAGCAGACAGTACTTCACTTCAGGTCAAACTGGTACCAGTGAGGCTGAATTGGGCCTACTTGCTCTGAGGCTGAATAAGTCATCACAGCTTTGCACTGCCCTAATTTCTATGTGAAGTCCATAATGCTGGGAAAAGTTGAAGGAAAGAGAAGAAGAGGTTGACCAGCAGCAAGGTGGACGGACTTGATCTGACAGCAATGAATGCACCACTGAGAGACCTTAAAGGCCAAGTTGAAGACAGATCATCCTGGAAAGAACCTATCTATGTGGTCGCTAAGAGTCAACACTGACTTGACAGCACTTAATCAATCAATCATTCAATCAATCAGTTCTTATGTATGTATGTTTAAATTAAATGAGTTAATTTTCATATTTAAATTTAAAATTTAAAATTTAAATAGAGAAGCTGGCCAGCAGGGTGCCAACTGCAAAGGACAGCCTGTTTTTATCTTTAAAAGATATGAACATGATTTTGTGGGTACCGTTTGACATGTGAAGGCAAAAAAACCTTGGTCTGTGCAATTATTGAAGGGCAGTAGCCCTATCCTCCTTTGCAACTGGCCACTCTACTGATCTGCTGCATATCTTATCTGATGAAAAGGTAGTTTGAATAGGAAGACAAGTAGAATATGGGAAGGCTATGCATGGTAATATGAAGTAATATTTTAGAACAGATCCGAGGTTGAGAGCTACCAAAGCTCTGTACATCCTGGCTTTCCCTTTCTGGTCATGAACAGCATCAGCAGTTCTGCTGTCAGAGAAACAGCATCTTACATCACATCACCCCAGTTTTTGAGCCCCTTCACACCTCCAGCATGAAGCAACTGTGGGCTCTGGCAGCCTCTACTGTGTACAGTGGAGAACAAACCAGGAAAGAAAAAAACAGGCAGGAAAGCAAACTAAATTTAACTGGAACATTAGCAGCATGTTGGGAGAATGATAACAGGTGGTGACAGCAAGCAATCCACACTTTTTCTCTTCTTCTGACCACCCTTTATTCCTCATTTACAATGGAAATGCATTCTGAGTTGCTTTAAAATTCAGTTATGCAGGCTTCCCAGGTGCTTTTGTTTGGAATGACAGGTTAGCGCATAGAGCTACATGTGCGTAGGTGCTGGGCTTTAGCTCTTTGCTGGAATATTTTTAGCTTGAGATCTATCCTCTGCAAAAGTTCATTATCCCTGTAGTGTTTATCTGCTTATACATTGGTTTACAGTCATGTTACTGTACTCAGAGCTCCTTGGTATTTTCTCTGCTTAAAACTGTAAAGAAAGTTCAGATACTCGCAATATCTTGTGTACCTCCATGTTGTTTAAGATGAGCAAGGTGGGCTTTGCTTTTAGGTGAACATAAGAACAGCCCTGCTGGATCAGGCCCAAGGTGCATCTAGTCCAACATCCTGCATCACACAGTGGCCTAGCAGATGCCTCTGGGAAGCCCACAGGCAAGAGGTGAAGACATGCCCCCTGTCTTGCTGTTGCTCCCCTGCAACTGGTGTTTAGATGGATCTTGCTGCTGAGGCTGGAGGTGGCCTATAGCCACCGAACTAGTAGCCATCAATAGACTTGTTCTCCATGAACTTGTCTAAGTGCCATTTTTGAAAAAAGGTTGCCATTCTTGCATGAGGCAAAATATATCTTATGATGCCTAAGTAATGGTGTTCTTGGTGTTAACACTGCAGTTCCATAATGGCCTCCCTGTGGAATTCACAAGCCACATCTTTTTCTTTATTTCCCTAGATTCGTCTACAAATGACGAATCTACTGGCTTTGTTCTACTGGCTTTTATTTTATGTTACCCCTTGCCCCTTCAGTGTCTTTTTGTGGTGTTCTACTACTGTTGCTTTAACTGGTTGTATTCTATGTCCTTTTCTCTCTTTTCAGGATTATGTTCAGTGGCTGACATCTTGACTAATGTTGCATGCATGTTTCTAACATCAGCACACATGCAGCGCTAGCCCCTGCACTAGTCCCGGCACTTCTGAAGCATCGGCACTTTTATGCAAGAGCAGAACTATTTTTGGTGCTCTCCCTGTGCGCCAGAAGAAGTTTGTTACAGTGAAACACCTCCTTGACCCTTAGGAACATGTTTACACTGGAACAGACAGCTTCTGGAGAGTGAGGGAAGAGCCAAAAATAGCTGCACACGTGTACAAGAACACCCATGTTTGGGGAGTGCAGGGACTAGTGCGGGGGCTAATGCTGTGTGCGCATTGTTTTTAGGATCACAAATGTAGCATTAGTCAGGATCAGCCAGTGTTTGATAGAATATTGTAGACCATGTTGACTGCTTTTGATAATGGTTAATATGTTTTGAACATAAAATAAATCCAGCTTCTTAATGTCCTGTGTGCATAACTTTATTTCTGGTGCAGTTCCTTCCTAGCATCAAGGATACAATTCTCTGGACAAGTCATTCATCCTTTCTTGTCATCTGCAGAATGGGTTTAAGTTCAGAAAACTATTGTAAGAAAAGCATGGTTGGTCAAGAAGATGTGGTCTATTTGAAACCTAAATTAGAGCTTGTAAATCATTTTTCAAGATTGTCTGAACATTTTGAGCACTTTTGTACTGCAACATCAACACTTATGGGTCTGCTCCTGAAACATACAGGTTTCTGTAGTAGCCCCTAGAGCTGTTTCAGTCCTGCCAGTCCTGTGCTTTTTCCTTTTCTTCTTCTCAAAAATGCCTAGTTTGCTCTAACAACATCTGTTTTTTGGAGAGCTCATCTTGTGCTTCACTATGAATCTCATCTATTGATGTATAATTTATTATTTGCAATTTGTCTTCTAGCCATAAGCTTAAGCGGGCATACACGATCAGATTGGTTGCTCGGTGATTTTTCTTACCGATATGAACATTGGTTTAAACAAATTCCTGATGATGATGGCAAAATATTGTTTACATTCATTCCAGTGAATTGGAGATTGATAGTATCAAAGTGCACATTTTTTGTACGCATTGTCCCTGATCTGATTGTATGGAAGCTCTCTATATGTGGAATAGAACAGTATTTGAGTAGAGAACTTATATATCATGTCATTTCTTATCAATAATCTCCGAAGTATTTTGTATCCTTTTCCCATTAAGTTATATGCTTCAACCTCTTAATGAATCATTTTTTTCTGGCAACAGCCCACTATTTCCAAACACACTCTAGATGTTAGGATTCCCAAGCATGTAAACATGATATGAAATTTGATGCATTCCTGTGAGGCAGGTTGTTCTTTCAGAGAGGGTAAAGGCTAGATATGTATGATAATTCAATTAACTATCAGTATCTCACATATTGAGACATGTTCCCCACTAGATACAAAGGCCACTTTCGGAAATAGTGTGAAACCGCAGGTTGATGAACCTGGTGAAACATGGAATCATCCTACATAAGATCTTCCAACCTTTCAGGGCAGAGGAGCCTCTCCCTCTTCTTGGTCTGCTGAGACTGCATCCCGCCAAGCTCTGTAGCACCCGTGTCGTCAGACTGCAGGCAAGGCATCAGCACATCAGCTGGGCTGCAGCCATTGGCCACGGTCTTCAAGTGGCCATGCCCAGCACAATTGTGCCTTTTCAGCATGGACTGCCTGCCTTCAGAAGGGAAAGGACATTTAAACTCTTTTAAATGGCATTGTCACAGATCCCACTGTGCTGCCACCACATGTCACAGCCAGCCCCGTGATCTTCACTGCTGCCACCAAGTAGACTTTTTTTTTCTGGCTGTGTCTACTAAAACAGCCTTCCATACCTCTGTCTCATTGAAAGTTAGGTAGGGTGGAAAGGCTTCTAAAGGAGGGGTAAGGAAACAGACAGAAACTACAAATTTTCAACTTCAAAACAAGAAAACTTTACGTTAAAATAGTTCAGTTCAAAACAATAGCTCTTTTGGAAAATTGAGTACAAAACAGCAATCATATGAGCACAAGGTACAAATAAAATATGAGAAAAACACATCCAATCTATCCTCCACTAATACTGGGCCCTCACTCAGTCCTTCCCAAGAATCCCCTTGCAATCAGCCCTAGTCAGCTTCTGCAGCAAGCCTGGCTTGTATTCTGCTCAGCCTCAAGTCCTGTTCTTCCTTCCCAGTTCTGGGGGTTCAATCCCACACTGTTCCTTCCACTGTTTTGGGAGTGATTCAGTCCTCCAGAGAGTCACAATGCTCCCATTGTGATTTCTCAGCTCTCTTTCCAGCACCAGCACTGATTCTCTCTGATTGCGACAGCAATTTGCACTCTTTCACTTGAGCTCTCTTCAGCTCTTGAACTTGCAATCTTTCACTTGAACTCTCTTCAGCTCTCCAACTTGCACTAAAACTCTGCAGAAGGCAGCCTCCTTATATTGTACTTTTCCCTCCAATATTTTTTCAAACAAACCAATCAAAACAAACTTGTCTTCCCTCCAAAATTAAACCAGTACAATTCCCCCCCGCCAAACCAAACTGTAGAACAGGAGCTGTGAACTTTTGATCCCTGCACAGCTTTTTAACGTAGGGAGTAAGCAAACCAATTGCAATACAGAAATCTTATATACAAAGAGAGGAGGTTTAGGCTTCATTCCTTCATAGGCATTTAAACCCCTTTCCTCTCATCACTTGCACTGCACACCACTTACACAGTCTCACACAAGCAGAATTACTGGTAATAGGGGTGGGTGGGCATTATTTTTCTGTTACTCTGGGAATGGATCGTGATGACTTTCTAGGAGGGAATATGGGCAGGATGTCATGAGTTAGGACATCCAACTATAGGGGGACCTGCTGATGTGGGGCCCCCAGTATATCTGTTTAAAAACAGATATACTGTTGTACTCTTCACCTTCCCCTCCACCCTCAACACCTACAGACTCCCAAGGATTCTGTGCCTCTCCATGTAGACTCAATCTGGCAAGATTGAGGATGGCTCCTAGTACAAATTCAAAATTCCCGGGCTAGGACTGTTGTTGTAGTGTATGCTGATCAGCCACCATGGGCAATGGGTGAGGGGTGCCCCTATTTCCAGCGATCCCTGGCAAGCTGGTGCTCTGTCTCTTAGGCAGAAAGAAATGCACAGTCCCTGGGGTACTCAAATATTGCATTTTGTAGCAGTTCTTAACGTCCACTTTAATAAAAGAATCACTAAGAACTGACAGGTTACTTTCTGGCTGCCATGGTGATATGTTTTTGTTCCTTGCTTTTAATTCTGCCAAACATTAGGTCTTTTTGCTACAAGGTATATGTTTGCCCTTAACATTTTTTGAGGGTGAATTAGGGAAAAGGAACTCTTATTCCCTGTAGAACTGCATGCAATGATGAATGAAGCCCAATGGGAGAATGACTTCTTTTATCACCAGCACACATCTCAGTTAATGAAACATGGAAATAATATTTGAATTCAGCTGGACACATTCTATAGTCTTTCCCCTGCACACCAATCACAAAGGAAGTACAAGGGTGGTGGGGGAATCCTTAACCAGAAGCCTTGAGGAGAAAAGAAGAATTTTTTATTGAGTGTTTACTTAAGCTGCCTCAACTGGATGACGTTCTCAAAGTACATTTCTTTGCGGCAAACCATGTTTTCTGGAGACAGACTTCACCTTAAGCAATTAGTTTTAATTAATGGAATTCACTGCAGTGAAATGTGGTGATGACCACTGGCTTAGATGGCAAAGAGATTCATTAGCAGGTGTATCAAGAACGTTTGGCCATGACGGCCAAATGAAACCTTCATGTTGAGTCACTATGCCAAGGAATACTAGCTGTTAGGAGGTGACATGAGAAGTCAGGCTCATTTAGGCTCTTTCTGTAGGCTACCTGGAGGCATCTGGTCAATTGATACATGAATACATGATTGATACATGGAATGTTGATCTGATGGTGTTCTTGGTTTCAGCCCACTTTCCTTAAGGAAAGTAAGCTTATGTGATCTCTCTTTCTATCTATCCCTCTCCCTCTCCCTCTCTCAATCTCCCTCTCCCTCTCCCTATCAACTTCACAATGACTGAACTAATTTGGACCAAATTTGGTTCTGAAACACAGGGACACCCTAACCCCAATTCAAGATGGCAGACAGGTGAATGTTTGTGGCCCAAGTGGGCTAACGTGAATGGCCTAATCGATTTGAACCAAATTTGGTACAGTTGTAGGTTCACACAGGGACACCTGAAAGTCATAGTTTGTGATGATGTCATCCACCCAAATTCAAGATGGTGGATGCATGAACGTGTGAGGCAGACGTGGGAACCTATTTGGAACAAATTTAGTACAGTTGTAGTGACACATAGGAGCACCTCAATGGTGTAGTTTTGATGATGTCATCCACCCCATTTCAAGATGGTGGATGCATGAATGTTTGAAGCAGAAGTAGGCTAATTTGTGAAGATGATGATTATCAGTTAAGTCAGCACACTTGATTATAAAGGTGATGCACTAAGAGCACACCCATCAGGACATCCTCTGCAGGCATCCAGGTGCTGTTCTGATATGTTCCCTTGGTGCATTGGGGTGCTATTCATGAGAATGGTTCTTATACATGTGCTCCAAGTACTTATGTACATGTACATAAGTACATGTGCTCCAAGTACAGGGCACATCCCCTTCATAATCATGTGTGACGTGGACTGTATAGTCCAAACCAGCCATATTTAATTCTGTGCGCACTTACCTTGAGTAAACCCCCTTAAACATAATGGCTGACATCCTGACTCATGAAGTGCCAGTACAACAGGAGAAGCGCTTCAGAAGCACCAGTGTTTCTGAAAAATTCCTTACTGATGCTGCATTGGTGCTTGCATAGGGGGATGCAAATTTCAATTACCCCTTCCCTGGGCCATCTGAACACTTGTATCTGAGCGTTGGGCACTCGGCACTGAGCACTTCTAGGGGAAGGGGAGGTTGCCAAAAGGGGAGGCTGCCAAAATTCACAACCCACTGTGTGAGCAGCACAGCTCAGTTAGTCAAGCTGAGTTAGTCAAGCACCAGGAAGCACTGGTACTTATCCTGTAGCACCAATGCTTGGTTAATCTGGATATCAGCCACAGGCATGGGATTAGGCTGCACAGTGCAGTTCCTGACTGCATAGCACACTGCTGTGTAACTCAAAAGAGAATAGTTGTAGGCAGGCAGAATGTAACACTTCAGATTTTGAAGGATTTTTCTTTGCAACTGCTGCGTGACTTTTGTTAGATTCACGGTCTGAGGAGGATTTAAAAAGTGACACAAGTACTCTTACAGTTGGATAGAATGAGCAGCCCATTGTTATACATCTTTATTCTTTTTAAAAAAAAAAACACCCCACTGTTATTTTGTAACTGATCCCAAAAATCAATTGCTTGCATGTCAAACTTATTTAGACTGCCAAATGTACCTGATGATATACTTGCACAGGTTTGGTTTACTGCTATGGTTTTATCTACTTCACCTCTAGTTTGTAATGGACAGGATCTCAGATTTACTTTAAATTTCATATCGAGGAGGACCAAAGTTATTTTAAAATATGGCTTTGGAAAAGAAGACTACACCCTTTTACAATATGCAATTGAAACTATGTTAGAACATTTCCAAAGCACCTAATCTATTCTTATTGGCATCTGTATTTAAAAAGTCTTCTTATATTTCTTGTACTACTTTCCCCTTTACATTATTTTTTCTAAATCTGATTACAAATATCAGAATGATGCAGATGAAGTTAAGCATGATTAATTATGTTCCATTATTTTTTAATGGGCAAGTAAAGCACATGCTTATCTCTCTCTCATTGAGATCAATGGAGCACAAAAACATCCCCCTTATTTCTCTCACGGTTCTGGCTCATATTTGTTATTTTCTCATGGGGGAACCACTATTTAGCCAATTTAATTTCATCTGGTGGCTGACTTCCTATACTGCATCACTCAAGCACTGCAGTAAAGCCTTCTAGCTGTAATCTCGTCTCAAATGCTAGTTCAACATGCTGCTGCTCTGGGCTATAATAGTCCAGAAGACTGATCAAATATATTCAAAGAACTAGAAAATCATATATTCCAAAAGTAAAACTGAAACAGTAATAAACAGATTGTTTTGAGAACAGGAAAGCCACTGGGAAAAGGAATTGCAGTAAATGAAGCAAGAGAAAATGCAGACCACATTAGAAGGAGTGACTGGGAAGGGAATGAAATGCAGCGAAAAAGAAGAAATCCTGCAAACTTTTTAATCACACTGTACTTCATGAAAAATCTTTCTTACATAGAGTGGTGTTTTTTAATCCCACCTTTCAACTTCAGGACAATCATCTCAACTTCACAACAAAGCATAATAAGTTAGTCATATTATGTGACTAACATAATAAAACTAAATAACAACCACCACCACCATTAGAGAGAGAGAGAGAGAGAGAAAGAGAGAGAGAGAGAGAGAGAGAGTAAATAACATTAGCAGGTCAAAAGAAAGGGGAGCCTAAACTTCAAGCAGAGGTCAGGTCACAAGTCTGCCAAAATAAAAATGTCTTCACATGGCAGTGGGAGATTATTAAAGTGTGTCTGTCTGTGTGTGTCTGTGTCTGTCCAGGGGGTAGGCGGTAGATGGATCTCATAATGCATCAGAGGGCAAACTTCAAGAGCAACCACTGGAAATGAAATAACAGCAGATGCTGCAAGTGTTGAATTCTCTCTGGACATTTAGGGTAGTAGGTGACATTTTGAGAAACACTGTGCATTGTAGAGATGCACCAGGCAGAAATTCATCAGTGGTCTCTGCAGCAAGTGACTGGGAAGCGTCACCCATTGGAAATCTGCCTGAACCACATTCCTCCTCAGTCCAATGTCAAGTTGAAAGACCAAGGAAAAATGTGGGTGAATGGTGACAAATATTTAATGACAGCATAATAATAAGACAATACAGGCTATTCACATGACTGAGAGGCCAAGAGAGCGGGCAGAGGGCAGGGAGGCTGCGCTGTACTTACCTTTCCCCCAGTCTCCATGCCCACCTGACCACATGGCTCAGCTGTGCACATGAGCAGCACTCCCAAAAGCTGTACAGGAATGTGTCCCAGCCTCTAGAAAGCTCACAATGCACTGTGAGCCAAGCACGGCACATTGGGGGATTCTCCCATCAGATGGGAGCTGTAGGCACCCGTCTCTGTCTCTGCAAGCAGCCCGAACAAACACACGATCCCAGCACCAGGGCTGAGGGCACACTTGTGCCCTTAATCTTGGCTAAAAGCCAGGGCAAAAAGCAGGGTTAGGCTGGGTGGGAGCAGCGGGACCGGGCGCAATCCTGGCACTCCACATGAGCAGCCTAACCCAGGCTGTACTGCCCTAGCCTGAATTAGGCTGCTCATGTGAACAGCCTTAATATGAGGTATTTACCACTTTCATGGCATGGCAATTAAGGTGGCCACCTTAACTTACCAGTATAGCTCAGTGAACTCTGTAAGCACAGCCAAAGATGCAATGGGAAGGGTGCTATTTAAGGTGTGGCACAAAACAGGCCACATTAAAAATAAATAAATCCATGGGCCAAGAGATTATTTACTGTGTATGGAAAAGGGGAATATTGCAGTTGTTTTTTTGTTTTAGGTTCAAGTGTTTTGTTAACATCCCCAACAGAGGCTGTTGAAAAGTCTTGGATATGTTCTGATAGCAAAAAAGGGAAATTCCGCCTATTATTCCCTCTACGTTTGTAAAACTTTATCTATCTTTAAAATGTGTTAAGTAATGGGAGACTGGGAAAGAGTCATATAAGCACGTGCATATCTGAGCTTGGAACAATGGTTTTGAGTAAGGTTTGTTTTGTTATTGATGAATATTCTCTGCAATTGTACCTCGAGATGGAAATCCTTTAAGGTTTTTGTCTAGAAGAGAAAAAACATATTGGTGATAGGACTACTGATTGCTTATTCCAGGGAAAGAGAACTACCTTTGCCAATAGTTACACATGCATCATCTTTCCTGTCCTTAATTTTATTCTTCACCTGTTCATCTTCTTTTCCAGGAAGAGCTGTAGGCCTTATCTGGAACTCATCTGGGGACTTGGCCTTCTTTTGTCAGGAGAATGTTTTGGGAATTTGATCAAGTTGATTACTGTGAAAGGGCCTGTCACTGTCAATGGGCAATTAAGGAGGTATTAGGGAATTCAACGAAAGAGGCTGTTCCCCCCCCCCACACACACACACTTCTGCTTTCTTTCTCCCTCTTTCTCTTTCCTTCTCTCCTTTTTTGCCTCTTCTCCCCACAACCAGTGCTGAGGGGGGAAAGGGAGGGCTGGACTCGGGGCGGGCATGGGGAACTGAGAAAGGCTTTGAAAAATACAAAACGTCAGAAAACATTAAGTTTTTAAAAAGAGGCTGTTCTTTGTGACTAGGAATGTTTTCCTGATGGCTAAGAATCTTTCTTCAGTCTTCAAAAAGAGATAGCCTCCAGCTAGATAGAGGGGAAGAGAAACAATCTGGAGATAGTTTTTCAGTCTGAATGTAGAGAGAAGCAGGTTGAACAGAAGTTAAAATGTGGGATGCTTGGAAGCTGAAGCTCTCTGGGAATATGATGCAGCTGGATTTGCAAAGGCTGCTTGTTTCCAATAGGCTCTGCTTGCATATATGTAAACTTTTAAAACATTACAGGGACACCATAAATATCCAGTACTAATCAAAGGCAAGTATAGGCTTCAGTGTGCCCCTGGACTTTTCACCACTTGAGGAAATGGGAAAATATACATTGAAATGTACAGGGGCGTAGCAAGGTTGGAGTGGGCCCAGAGACAAGATTTTAAAATGAGCCCCTCCCTCACTGAAGCTCAGTTCATGAAGTAAAGAAAGAATACAACTGAAGGAAGCCCGGGCGGGTGCGCAGCTGGAGGAGTCAGTCATGTGATGCATACAATTGGTGTATGCAGCAGTTGTGAATACATGAACTGGTGTATGAATTGGTGTATGGAACATAAGAACATAGGAAGCTGCCATATACTGAGTCACACCATTGGTCCATCTAGCTCAGTATTGTCTACACAGACTGGCAGCAGCTTCTCCAAAGTTGCAGGCAGGAGTCTCTCTCAGCCCTATTATGGAAATGGACGTTGGACATAACCCCCCCTGCCCCCGATTACGTGATGTGCCTTGTAATCCCACATCCCCGAGTTACAGTACTACCTGCATATACTTCATAACCTTGTGGGTTTCCAAATCCTTGTGTGTAAATCTTTGTAGATATATGATGTACAAACAACCACTTTGTATATAATTGTGCTTTGGCAATGTACTGTATGCTTTGGTAGTTTGTTGGTTCAATAAAAAAATCTTGTCCTATAAAAAAATAAATAAATCTTGTCCTATCTTGGAGATGTCATGGAGAGAACCTAGATACTCTTCCCAGAGTGGCCCCATCCCCTAAGGGGAAGATCTTACAGTGCTCACACATCAAGTCTCCAATTCATATGCAACCAGGGGAAACCCTGCTTAGCTAAGGGGACAAGTCATGCTTGCTACCACTAGACCAGCTCTCTTCTATAATGCTCTGTAATGTTCTAATGTAGTTGTGAACTCTAATATCAGGACTTGTAATACTGCTCTTCTTCACTAGTGACCTGAATCCTGCCATGTCATGGTTATTAGGGATGTGCGAAACGTTTCGGATACAAAACGTTTTGTACCCAAAACAACCTGTTTTGGGTGTTTTGTAGACAAAACAAAACACCCATTTTCCAGATCCAAAAGTTTTGTATACAAAACAAAACGTCCCTGTTTCGGCTACAAAACGTTTTGTTGTTTCAGACCTCCATTTTGTGGTGATCTCTAAGTCAGTCTCCATTTTGTGTTTGACATCTCTTTGAATTTCCCACCCTTGCAGCCTTCTGATCAGTGACCTAAATCATGGGCTGACCTGCTGACAATTCCCTCCTTGTTCCCCATTGGCTCTTTTGCTTCTTCCCACTCTTTACTGACCCCACATTGGCCAGGGGAAGGGTTGCTAACCCATGGGGTGCTGGGTTCTGCTGTTTCTATGGTGTTCTGAGTGTAGATTCTCTGGTAGCATATGAGAGTGGATTCTTGTTTTTCACTGAAAATCTCATATGCTACCAGAGAATCTACAATGAACAGCTCAGAAACAACAAAACCCAGTACCCCACAGGCTTGTGGGTATGGGGGTGGTTGGCACCCTATGTGCACTACACAACCCCTCGCTCTGGGCAACCCCAGTGCCCCCCAAGTGGAATTATGGGGCTGCTGAAACCTCCATTATTCCACATGGGAGAAATCTTAAAGACATGTAAACTTCAACAAATCACAAAAGACCAGCCCTTTGCCCAATTCCTTTGAAATAATTCTGGAAGTTTCCTTGCCCCCATTGGGCACTACCACCCACCACACTCTGCTCTGGGTCATCCCTTTCCCCTTGATTTGAAGCGATACATTTGCTGGAATCCCCATTATTCCCTATGGGGAAATTCTTAAAGATGTGTAAACTTTTTAAAAATTCACCAAAAAAATCAGCCCTTTGCCTAATTCCTTTGAAATTTGGGTGGTAGCTTCCACCCATTGGACACTACCACCACCACCCCACTCTTTTTGCCCTGGGACCCTTTTTAAAAATCCAAATCGATTCGGATTTGGATTAAAAAAAATTGGCTACAAAACAAAACAGGGCTGATTCGGATTCAGAAAATTTGGGTACAAAACAAAACGGGGATGTTTCGATTTGGATACAAATCGAAACAAGAAAATTCCAAAATGCACACCCCTAATGGTTATGCTGTTATGGCTTCTGCCATTTTTCCTATTTGCACAAAAGCATGAGTTCAGTGCCCTGACAAAAGATTCAGCTGGTGCATAACTTGGCTCATCTGCTTAGCAACATCTCTTCAGTTTGCTCTTGATGCTCAGAATGAGTAATCTGTCCTGTTATATAGATCATATCGGGAACCTGGCTCAACAGAAATTATTCTGCAGATCCTGGATTCTATAACAAGCATTTTCTTCCAGAACAGGTAGGCTACATAGCCTATGCTAGCTGTGATAAAACTCCCATAAAATGGAAGAATTATAAGCCTGAAAAAGTCCCTACACATTTATCAGCGAAAGGCAACATACAAACTTACCGGTGAAAGACGACATACATCTGCATACATTTAAAAATAAATACCAAGTTAGATCTCTCCCCTCTTAATGAACAAGAATCCCACTTCTCTTTAACTCAGTAAGTTGTGGCAGTTATTTATTCATTGGAATAGTTCAGGATGGATGTATTCCGAGTAGAAAAAATGGAGCAGTTGGACATTTACCTAATTTGGCTTACCTAGTGAAACCTGGGGTGCCAGGATAAGGAGTAAGAACTCTCTCAAAGTCCTATCTCATTTCAGCTCATAGGCTGAGCTTTATCTAGCCATCTGAGACCATAGCAACTGTGCTTCAGTTTGGTTTTTCAGTGTGCTTAAAAAGGATCTCTTGGCAGTTAGTCACTAGAAAACTTCCTATTTTGGGTCTGCTCGAGCTATATTATCTTATGCTTTGCCTTTAGAGTAATATAAATTTAGCTGGCTAGAGATAATACATTGCATTGCAAACAGCTTCAGGGGCTCTTGATTTTCTATGGGTACCTATAAAATTATCCTTCATTTAATCCTTGCCAGCAAAACACTTAGAAGTTTTAAGCATGAGTGTGCCTATTATTTTAAGTGTTTTTCTGTATAAGCTGAGAGTTTTCATCAATACACAGGGCTGATTTTTAATTGATGCTTATTTGAAGCAGAAATGAGGACACTTGTAAAAGTTTTGATACCTCTTTAGGATTAACTCTGCAAGTGTCTATAGGTTAAATAATTGAATAATTAAAAGGAAGCAGAGGGTTAAACATAGTGGCTGACATGATACAGAAAATTACTCAATGTAGTTGCCTAATGTTCTTTTTAATTTCAATGGGACTAATCTGAGTAATTTTCTTTATTGTATCAGCCAGTGGCCTAAATCAAGGATTCTCAACCCTGGGTCTGCAGATGTTGCTGGACTTCATCTCCCATAATTCCCAGCCCCAGTGGGTTGGGGATTATGGGAGTAGAAGTCCAGCAACAACTTAAAAACAATGGCTGACATCCATACTGACACTCCCCTAGCACAAACTTAGTGCAAGAATGTTTTGAGCTTTTGTTGGGAGCTTATGTTTCACAGTTGTGTTGTTCTAGTGCAACAGTGAGGCTGTACTCACATATAGGCAAAACTGGGCTAGCGAAACCCAGCCTGGCTTTGCCAGCACACGAGAACGGCTAGAAGCCGCACAGCTCCTGGCAGCAGCACAGCATCAAAGCCACAAAGGAGCCCCGCGGTTAGCCCGAGTTAAGGGTGCAAATCTATCTATCTATCTATCTATCTATCTATCTATCTATCTATCTATCTATCTATCTATCTAAACATTTTTATACCGCCCAAAACTTATGTCTCTGGGTGGTTTATAACAAAATAAAAACAAAATAAAACATTTGTTAGGACAAAAATGGGGGTGGGTGGGGAACACACACATTACAACAATTTAAAAATTTAAAATAATATTTTAAAACAGCATTAAAACCAATTAAATTGCATTAATTAAAAGCCTGGGTAAAAGAGATGTGCTTTTAAAGACTTTTTAAAAGCTGTCAGAGATGGGGAGGCTCTTATTTCACTAGGGAGCGCATTCCAAAGCCTCGGGGCAGCAACAGAGAAGGCCTCTGTTGCCACCAGACGAGCCACCAGAGTGGCCACCAGACGAGCCAGTGGCAGCTGCAGATGGACCTCTCCAGCAGATCTCAGTGGACGGTAGGGTTCATGCTGAAGAAGGCGTTCCCTTAAGTACCCATGGCCCAAACTGTAGGGCTTTATAGGTTATAACCAGCACCTTGTATTTTGCCCGGAAACATATCGGCAGCCAGTGTAGCTCCTTCAATACAGGAGTTATATGGTCTCTCCGAGATGACCCAGAGACCAGCCTGGCTGCCGCATTCTGGACCAGCTGTAGTTTCCGGACTACGTACAAGGGCAGCCCCACATAGAGCGCATTACAGTAATCCAGTCTGGAGGTTACCAGCAGATGTACCACTGTTTTGAGTTCGTTCACCTCAAGAAACGGACACAGCTGGTGTATCAGCCAAAGCTGATAGAAGGCACCTCTGGCCACTGCCTCAACCTGGGATACCAGGGAGAGGCTCGGATCCAGAAGTACCCCTAGACTGCGTACCTGTTCCTTCCGGGGAAGTGTGACCCCATCCAGAACAGGCAGATCAAAATCATCTCTTGAGTTCCGACCCCGCACAATGAGTACCTCCGTCTTAGCCGGATTCAGTCTCAGTTTGTTATCCCTCATCCAGCCCATCACCGACTCCAGGCAGGCATTTAGGGAGGTTATGCCCTCTCCCGATGATGCTGACATGGAGAAATAGATTTGGGTGCCATCAGCATACTGGTAGCACCCTGCACCAAATCTCCTGATGATTTCTCCCAGCGGTTTCATGTAGATATTAAACAACATTGGAAACAATATGGAGCCCTGGGGGACACCATACAAAAGTTCAGATTCTGAAGAACAGCAGTCTCCAAGGGACACCATTTGGAACCTGCCCGAGAGGTAGGAGCAGAACCACTGCAATGCAGTGCCTCCAACTCCCAACCCCCTCAGACACTCCAGAAGGATACTATAGTCGATAGTATCGAAAGCCGCCGAGAGGTCCAAAAGGACCAACTGAGTCACACTTCCTCTATCAACTGCCAATTGGAGATCATCCATCAGGCCGACCAAGGCAGTCTCCACCCCATAGCCAGCCCGAAAACCAGTTTGAAATGGGTCAAGATATTCAATTTCATCCAAGAGTGTCTGCAGCTGGGAGGCCACCACCCTCTCAACTAACTTTCCCAGCCACGGAAGGTTGGAGACAGGCCTGTAGTTGTTCAAGTCCAAGGGATCCAGGGTAGGCTTCTTCAGAAGCAGTCTGATAATCACCTCCTTAAGACAAGGAGGCATCCTACTTTCCCTCAGAGACGTGTTTATAATCTCTACCAGGCCCTCTACAACAATCCCCCTGCCAGATAATATAAGCCATGTTGGACAAGGGTCAAGAGAACAGGTGGTAGGCTGCACCATTCCAATCAGCTTGTCCACATCAGGAGTCACAAACTGGAACTGATCCAACCTAATCACACAAGAGGAGTCGCTGGACACCTCCACATCAGACACTGAGGTAATTGTGGAGATGGAATCTAAGTCGGCCCGAATACGAGAGATTTTCCCCACAAAGAATTCATTAAACACATCACAGCAGGTAATCGGTGGTTCCAGATTCTGATTCAAGGGAGGAGGGGCACTCACTAGCCCTCTCACAACCCTGAACAACTCCGCTGGACGTGAACTTGCAGATACAAAATGGGCCATTAGCCCAGGCTAACTGATTGGTGTCAGTGCCGCATGGCACCCACACACCACTAGCCTTCCGGCCAGCATAACAAAACTCTCCATAATGCTTGACACACTTGTACGGTGAGTTTTGGGAGTTCTGGGAGGCTCCCAGCCCCCAGACATCCCTGCTGCTGACAGAAGCCAGCAATCATCTGGGCGGGTGATCCTCACCCCTTCAAGCCCTTCTCGCAGCTCATGAGAAAGTACTCAGAGTGTGCTTGTTCAACAACATGTGTAATCTGTAGTTTACCACCTGTTGTGAAAAGTCCACACCTTATTCTGCTGTCCTTGTTGTGCAAGCACACAGGAGACTGTGCAGCTTTGAGCACCCCCATGACTTTGCATGACCTACCTCCATGACCAACTGCACGACCTACCTCTGTGTGTGCAATTTTGTTTGGTGTGCTTGCACTGGGTGGGTGGGAGACATGCATTCACATGCTTCTCTCCCATGCGATTCTGAGAGGCTAGTGAACATAGTATCTGAACTGGCCCACTATGATTAAAACAAATGCGGGAATGGCGGGGTGGGGGGACCTGCCTATCTCAAAATGCTTCAGTGGGCACTGTGGCTCACCAGCTGAATATATTTTCTATCCTTGCCTGTGGATATTTATGATGTAGACTATAATATTATAGTAAGTATTAATTCAGCATCATTTGCTGGATTTATGTCTCTTTCTGCTATATCTTCCTGTTCTAAATATCAGCCAGCTTAATGAAAATCTTGAGATAAGATGAACAGGAACAGAATCTCCAAATAAACTGTCTTGGCTGATTACCTATTAAATATAAATGCAGCTCTTTTGAGACATGAAAAAGAAAGACTGGCAAACATTTTGATGACAAACCTAATGATATATTTCCACTACAGAGGATCATAAAGTGTGTCTAACTACAAATCATTTTGAGCATTGGTACATTAGATAAATCAGTGACTGACCAAACTCTGCAAAGCCAGTTAGAAGGATTATCAATCACTTTATCTTATAAATGGTAACTTTTATTCCTTAAGCTGCCAAGGATGCTTTAAAATAGTGAAACTAATCAGAACAAGAGACAACAAAGCCATTAATTTAACAGTTGGATCCGATGGAGAGAGGCTTGTCATAGTGAATCAAGGATTTATTACTACATAGAAAGAGAAAAGCAGTTTTCTAAAAAAAAAATAAATTACTAACTATTCAGTGAAAAGAATGGTCTATTACTATAAGAAAAACAAATGTAGCAATGAGCAAGAGTCCTACATTATCAAAATATCTGTGAAAAAAGCTGATACAGATTTTTTAATAGCAAAAAAAAAATTGAAAATAGTTGGGGGCAGTGTTCCCATCATCCCCTACCAAGGGCCTTTGAAGCTTGAGATGATTCACAAATATCTGGAATCATCTGGAATCCCTCCTACAGGGAACATTGGTCGGTGGTGCATCCATACTCATATTGTAAAATTACATAAAGAAGGGAAAGTGAAAGCAAGAACAGCTTCAGCACAATTCGGAAGAGAGATCGAGATTGGCAGTACATTGTTCTGTTAGACCTTTATGCAAAACCCCGGATACGGAGTCTGTGGAAAATGAGGGTCACTTGTATCTATAAATATAAAGCTTCTTGGGCCTCACTTAAGGTCGCATTAGAAGTTGCTTTAAGCATATTGTAAATGTTTGCTGGTCAATGACCGAATAAACTTATAACTAAAGCTTTAAGCATGCTTGCCTTTTTTATGTTAACCAATAGCAGAATTGGGCCCTCTGTGGATCAGGACCATCATAGGGGGAAAGGGGTAGAACCCTACCCTTCTCATGATCCTGATCTGAACTATGCTCAAAACACATTTAATATACCATTATGATAGTGCCTATCATAATAGTATATTAAATGTGTTTTGAACATAGTTGGGATTTGTTTATTTCATATTTACCTTGTGTATAGATCTCAGTATGCATTGTGATATTTGAGTATCTTGATCCTCATGGCTGTGATTTGCCAAGGAAATACAACTCCTATTGATGCCAATGGGAACTTATGCCAATGGGAACTTTATGCCTTATTGTACTGTATCATATATACACGAATACACTAATTAAGATGAATACACTAATAAAGATGGATAAATTTAAGCAAGTATGGAGAGTTGGTGTGGGTATCTCAAAGAAACAAGTAGGAAAAAAATAGGGAAATGTAGGGGAAAGAAACAAGTGGGAAACATTTGTAAAGGATGCCCCCCCCCACCCGCCCCAGAACTAATGTCATGCCTCCATGTCACTGGGATGATTCTTATTATTATCACAGAATAGTAAAAACAGTTGTGGTCACTACACAAAACCCACTAGGCTATTGTGGGTGTGTATATAATCTTCCAGTGGGGATTCAGTTTTAATATGAAGCCATCTACATTCATTTGCAATACGGAAGTTGCATTTGCTACCTTTCCTGTGCCAATGGTAAAAACTGTATACTTGACTTATCTATGTGAGAAAGTATCCTTCACATACTAGCTATGCTCCTTTTTAGATCTGTGCACTTGTACTAAATCAGTCCAGAATGTTATGAATCATGATTTCTGTTAATCTTTCCATTAAGTGGCATTACAAGGAAAATACAAAAAGCTGCCACATATCTGGCAACTAGCCGCAAATATTGGCACCAGTCATGCTGCCAACAAAAGGCTGGAAATGGCCAATAAGACAGTTTTAAATCCTGGGCTCATCATTGCCCTTGATAGACAAATGGACAAACCTTTCTCTTCTCCTTCTTTTCAAGTTCCTTTGGGTGCCTGTAAGTTATTTCACAAGCCAGAATTATGGTTTTGTCCATCCTGAGGATGGTGCTATCAGGATCTGTTATCATGTTGTAGGGGAATGTGTTGAGTTTCATGTTGGAGCTTTCCCTACCTGGGTCTTGCAGGGGGATATCAGGTGAGGTTAGACGTAGACAATAGGTGAGGTTAGACGCAGACAATAATGTGCCCACCTGGAATCATTCATCCTAGGGATGTGTATGAACCAGAGAGGAGGCTTTTTTACAGACCTCTGAACTGGTTCAAAGGTCTGGCGGTTTGGCTGGTTTGATGGCAGCGGGGTTACCTTTAAGGAGAAGGGAGGGTGATCTCCCCACACCCTGGCCATGTTTGTCCTGCTGGCGCTGTTTTTAAAACCGGTCCTGTGTACCTCCCTGCCACCCTGGTATGCATCAGACCAGAAGTGCCTGATGTGCATGTGCATGTCATGCACACACATGCTCACCAGGCACTTCCAGTCCAATGCACACCAGGCACTTCCGGTCCGGGCAGCAAGGATGTACACTGCCACCCCATGGGACCATTTTTAAACACAGCAGCAGTGGGGAAAATGCAACGGGGGGATCCCTGATCCTTAAAGGTAACCTCCCCGCCCCACCGTCAAACCAGCTGTCACCAGTTCCGTGCACATCCCTAATTCATGCTGGCCCCGGCAGTGAGATGTTGTGAGTGTGTGGGGCATTCTGGGGAGACCCCAATGCCAGGAGGCTTGTTTTAGCCTCCTGGTTGGGGATCTCGCTCTGCTAACCTCATTTTAAGGGAGGGGTATTTAGGTGAGCTAGCCGCCGCAGAACCACTGGGCTCGCCTGTGAGCTCGGTGGTTCTCACGACCTCTTGAAAGAAGGCAGGGCTCCCTTAGCCCGCTTTCGAGAGGTTGTGAGAATATCCTCATTGCCTAAGCCCTGCTCTAGAACAAGAAGAGATGTGGCAAGGGAGAGAACTGAATCGGTGAAAATCTACTCTCTCTTCCTTGTGTACAGGCATGCCTTTGATTTGGATAAATTCAAACTAGGATACCATCCATTATTGGGGGCATATGTTATTTTCTGTATTGTCTTATTATCTGTATTACTTAAGTCATCATGAAAAGTTGGTAGAGTGTTTTGCCTTAAAAAAAAACATAGAGATTTTATAGCACCAAAAAGTAGCAATAAAACCTCAGGCTTACTTTAACATATTTTGACTTCTATCATTCATACAGTGTTCACCCCTTGCAAAGGCGAACCCCTTGCAAAGAGAGCTGGTCTTGTGGTAGCAAGCAGGACTTGTCCCCTTAGCTAAGCAGGGTCCACCCTGGTTGCATATGAATGGGAGACATGATGTGTTAGGACTGTAAGATATTCCCCACAGGGGATGGAGCCACTCTGGAAAGAGCAGAATGTTTCAAGTTCCCTCTGTGGCTTCTCCAAGACAGAGCAGAGAGAGATTTCTGCCTGCAACCTTGGAGACGCCGCTGCCAGTCTGTGTAGACGATACTGAGCTAGATGGGCCAATGGTCTGACTCAGTATATGGCAGCTTCTTAT
Organism: Hemicordylus capensis; assembly: GCF_027244095.1. Classification (NCBI taxonomy): domain Eukaryota; kingdom Metazoa; phylum Chordata; class Lepidosauria; order Squamata; family Cordylidae; genus Hemicordylus; species Hemicordylus capensis. The sequence continues at coordinate 105,552,501 of NC_069657.1, read as the reverse complement.
GTTTCTATGTCCTATGTTCCTATGTCACCAAAAATCCTTATATTTTATTTGCTGTGTGGAATGGCTCTAATCCAAGTGAGGTGATGTTTGATAGCCAGGTTCTTTGAGGTAGAATAACCAGACATGGGCAAAGCTTCCATTCCACATTCTGCATAGAATGCAGTTCTCAAGCCCCTTTTTGACAATTCAATGGAAACATTTGAGCCAAGTGCTCTATACAGTACTGGAGAAACTGGTCCATTTTAAATGCTAACAACAAGCCCTCTGCGGTCACCAGTCTTTCCTCTACCACTTTCTCTCATTTCTGTTCACCTTCATCTTGTGAGGGTAAAGGGAAACCAGCAGCAGAGTATGCTGGGGACAGAAGCTTTAATTGCCCAATGTTGACCCTTCTTAAATGTTGGAAACGAGGTTTGGGAAAGAAGGTGAAAGAGGTGAGCCTGAGTATGGCAGACTTTGGCTGGGATACTTCCATAAAGACAGAGGACCACACACAGCTTGTTCTAATTCTCCTGTGTAGTAGAATGCTACATCTAACACCCCGCCCAGGGCACACGGACTATTAGAAGTAGATAGCCAACACCTAAGTGCACTGTATCTAATTCACAAAATGAGCTTTCTGTGTTACATAAGAATGTAAGAACACAAGAACAGCCCTGCTGGATCAGGCCCAAGGCCCATCTAGTCCAGCATCCTGTTTCACACAGTGGCCCACCAGATGCTGCTGGAAGCCACAGGCAGGAGTTGAGGGCATGCCCTCTCTCCTGTTGTTACTCCCCTGCAACTGGTATTCAGAGGCATCCTGTGTTGATGTCTAAAGAGCAGAAAAGGCTGCAGATCTGACACCTGGCAAACCACAGAAGGGACAGCAAAAATGGCTAGAGATCAATATTTTAGACCTCTTGTTGCTTCTCAACTTTTTTTTTCCTGATAAGGAATTGGCAGGTCCAACTAATCCATCCAGTGAGGTAGCCTCAGTTTGGCACTGTCGGCAGTATTGCCAGCCATCCCTGCTACTCCTCTTCCTCATCCCACATTCCCTGTATTTTAAAATGGAGCATCTCCTGAGTAATGCTGAAGTCTTTTCCTCTCTGTCACATTCCTTCTTTGCTCTTTCTCTTCCTTTCCAAATACAGGGAGTACGGGAAGAGGAGGACATGGAGCAGTAGCAACAATACACTGACAGATGAGCAGGTGGGCAGCAAGGGACCACACAATGCCAAGTGATGGCAACAGCATTGGCCTCCCACTCAGGTACAGGTTAGTCTTGGGCCAGCTGTGGGAGCTCTTTTCTCTTTATCAAACTACATTGCCTTTAGCAATTTGCACAGATGTCTCTATATAGACTTTGCACTTGTAACTTTAATGCACCTTTAACTTTTCATATTCTGGCAGTCCCTCTAACTACACAAACCATTCATTACAATAAAAATCTTATTTTCTCCTAGTTAAGAGTTTGGCACCAACCTGAAGAGACTCATAAAAAACAGATTACCACTGTTTTAGTCTTGTGAAACTACATGGAATGGTAATATTTTTCTTCACTTCTTGGTCACTCAGAGCAGTCTCCTTCATTTCTCAAATTAGGGGAATTTGCATATGCAGTAAGCTATCAAAGGACCTTTTCTTTACACTTTATTGGAGAGAATTCATGATAAAGCTATAATCCATCATATCCCATTCATCTAGTGGGAAGCATGAGAGTTATTGTTCTGGACTCGAGCTTCCAGCATTTTTATTATTGACTATCTGCATTTGGTGATACCAGAAGGTCAAGACCAACCATATGAGAATGCCTTCTCAGTCATGTCTTTTGTATGTCTGGTTGAGAAGTCAAATGCTTATAGTGTCATGTGTTTGTAGTCCCTTTAACTGATCAGATGATATTCTCACCATAACTATGGCCAGAGGGGTGACTTTGCCCATATATTTCTCCCAAGGTGTTTTGATAGGAAAGAAAGGGAAGCTCTTTCCTTATTAGATCAGTGGCAGTGCAGAGCAGCCCCCAAACTTTGGGAATAGTCTAATTCATATATATATATATAGATAGATAGATAGATAGATAGATAGATAGAGAGAGAGAGAGAGAGAGAGAGAGACCTTCTGGATCAAACCAATGATTCATCTAGTCCAGCTTCCTGTTTCTCAGAACACTCATTTCCTTAACCAGATGACACTGACTGGTTTAATATGGCTGCTGTCTCTGGACCATATCTTTGATGTCATGAGTTGTTAATAATAATTTTTGTTTTGTGATTGAAATTTATCATTTTACTGTAAATTGATATGCTGTGTGGCTTCAAGGACTGTAGCCGGGGAGCTGGCAGTTGGAAGCCTTGCTTTTCCAGGGCTCCCAGCCCTTTGCCTGTACAGTTACACATGAATTGATCTTGTGCAGACATTCAAGGTTTGCTGTTAGGCCTGTGCAAGGGGCTGCTTTGCTTAAGAGACTACTTTGGAGCGATGGCCACAGCCTCAGAAAAGACTTCAAATCCCAGGAGCATCTGTGCCATTTCCTGGGACTCCATGGGCAAAGGTAAATAAGTGCCATTTTTGAAGGAAAGCTGCGGCATGTGGCTGCTTGCTCCCTCATGGCAGGGAGTGAAGGGAAAGACTAGAATATGTTCTCTTTTTCCCTTCTGGGCCTTGCAAGGAGTTTGAAGGGTGAGTAAGTGAGAAGTATGGATGGGCCAAAGCAAAGTTGCAAGGAGCCAAAGGGTTCAATCCAGTTTGCTTTGCTTTGACCCCCACTTCATCTGCCAGATGGCACTTCACTTTAGGCTGAAGGGAGTTGAAGTGGGTCAAAGTAGGCTGAACCCAAATAGACCTCCAAAGCCCTGCTTGCTACCCTCATCTTGCTTCTCCTCCCTACATGCATTCACTCCTGCGTGGCTCCCGTGGCAGCAATCGGGCAAAAGCGGGCTAGGCTCCCTTAGCCCACTTTTGCCTGATGGTGAGAATCCCCTCATTATGTATCCATCATGTCATAAGAATTGAGCTAGGAATACCACTGTAGGGAAATGCCAAATTATTGCTCTTCCTGGTGATTCTATTGCTGAAAGCAAGATAGAAACATAAACAACCGTGTCTCCATTTGGAGCCCATTTACTTGTCCCATAGCACTCTATGGAAGCTATGGAGTAACAAGCCAGTCCGCTGTTTCTTGGACATGCTACACTTTTGGTAATGCAGATCTCTAGTACAGAATGATGGGAACTAGCTTTTCTGCTTCAACTCCAGCTTTTAAAAATACATACTACTTTCCACTGTCACAACTGAAATGTAGGACCTGGTTAGCCAAAACAAGAATCAACCACAAATATGAACATAGGTAGCTGCCTCGTCAGACCCTTGGTCTACCTGGATCAGGGTTGTCTAAACTTACTGGTAGTGGCTCTCCAGTGTTTCAGGCAGGTGTCTTTTCCAGACCAACAGGAGATACCAAGGCCTGAAACTGGAATCTTCTGCATGAAAGTATGGGTTCTGTCTCTGAGCTATGGCCTCTACCATTGAATAAACTACTAATAACAAACAGTCTGTCCAGTCCATAGATTAAGATAATCAGCAGAGTCCTCCTTACTCTGTGCTCCACAGTTATTGGAAGTGCAAATGGCAATGTCACGTGACAAGTCCTTTTTAACAGTAGCACCAAGGCTGCAGAACTTCCATCTGTTAGAGTTCCTTAGTGGCTCTCACATTTTTGGTTTTCTAATGGATTGTTACAACCTTCTTATTCTCTCAGGCATGTGGTATGGACTGAATAATTTATCTGGGGTGTTTGTTTGCTATTCTACAATGTGTGTTGCTGTTGTTGCACTATGGTATAACTGTGCTGCACTGTATTGTATTGTATTGTATTGTATTGTATTGTATTGTATTGTATTGTATTGTATTGTATTGTTCTGATTGTTTTTAACTTTAAGCTACTTTGAAGGCTTGCATAAGTAGAAAAGTGACCTATACATATTAAAATAAACAATACAAAATGAAAATGATGTATGCATTTGATCAGCTCCAAAAGTATTTATTTTTGATGTACAATGATAAAGAGAAATTGCCTCTTCAGGAAGATCCAGGCACTTTCCCCCCAGTATTCATTAATGCCAGTCATCATTTAATTCATTCAGTTGTTAAAACATGTATTAGTATAATACATAACTGTCATCTGTGCAATTATAAATGCTTCTGTAATCCACAGTGCTTTAGTACTATGGTATAGTAAGGTTTTTTCCTGCTCTGCATTATTATTATTGAAATGAAAACTCACCTACAGTACATAGTTTTCATTAAAGTTCCAGGTGATTTTATTTCAAGCAGGGATTTGCAGAGCCTCTTTATATTAACAGTCCAGTCCAGGAGAGGCAGATGATCATGAATCAATAACATTGCTTCATTTAAGTTATTAACACTAAATCAGGGCTGGCAGCCCTAAAAGGCCATGCTGTTAACTTCACGACTGAAGACTACAGAGATTGCTCAGCATATCCCAGGAATGCCATTTGCACAAAGTTTTTAAAAAGCCAACCAGCAGGTTCAGAACCTCTTCTACTTGATGCAGATTTTTGGATAGGTTCCATAAATGGTTTAGTCTGAGTCTGCTACTGTGCTATAATATGGTTTGCTGTCAATCTTATGTATAAGTGTAGTTGAGAGGATTATAAATAGAGGGGGGAAGGATTAAATGATAGCTACGGATCCCATGTTCAACTGGAATCACCCCATGCAGCTGTGTTGCCAATATCAAAGGATTATTTTCAATTTTTCATTAGGACTGCAGTTATCTGCCTTTAAGATATACTGTATTATTTATCACTGGAGATATTTCAGCCAGCTAGGAAACAGAGTTGTCGCAAACTACCCTCTCTGTTTCAAATCCTTTTGAGGTGTTTCTCAATTCCAATAGGGATACAGCTACTTGGGCTACTATAAACTAATTCAAGGTTGACAGTTACTGAAAGGTAATGAGGCTTTAGGTATTGGGCATAAATGCACGTACACATACACAGAACCCCAAAGCACCTTACTATTCACCTTGTTTAACCCTAGTGCTGGCTAAGGTGATTTTACAGAAGATGATAGAATTTGGCTTGGAGACAATCTCTCTGAATCTTTCCATGTAAGAGTCTGGATAGAACAGTTGCCAGAACAGCAGGCAGGCCCTCCTGAGGACAGATAATAGAAATGCCTATCAAATACAGGAAGCTTGGCAGTAAAAACAAAGCCTAAAGAGGACTTGCAGCGTAAGGTCACTTTATTATGGGAGGATCACTAGTTTAATAATAGCACAGAGTGCCAAGTGGAATTGTAGAATCCCTTTCCATGCAGTGTTTCAATAAAAGGCATGGTAGGGTCTTCCTGCATGTTTTGGCTCATGATGGCACTGTGGTTGCAGAGATGGGACTCAATCAGGTGACCTGTGGAGTCTTTCAGCTCCATGGTGCATAGGACTGTTCCAAGCATTACATGGAATGAAAGATGACAATGATGCTCGCCTAGATAAGCCTTAGGGCCAACTGAACTTTGCCCCACCCCTGGGGTGACTCTAGAACAGTTAGTCTGAGCGAGCAAAGGGGTGGCAAAGTATTTGATTAAGGGAGCGAGGGTTTTATTATGCATTAAGGCTATTCACATGTGCAGCCCTACCTGGGCTTGCAAAGACTTACCGGAATAGGGCTGCTCATGTGAAGTGCTGGGATCCAAGCTTGGGCTGTTACCTATGTACCTTCTACCTAGGCACCTGGCTGTGTGTGTGCATGCAGGCTGCACCTGGCTGAGGGGGAATCCCTCAATGCACCGTGCTCTTCATCTGGCTCCTTGCTCTGCTCCCTGCTTTACTGTTCGCTGCAGTGCAGCTCGTGTGCTGTTCAAGCAGCAGAGTCTTCAATCTAATTTCAATCGTGTGCGGGGAGGCAGGTAGGAGCCTGCCAGCCCCAACCCAACCAGCGTTTTTGGTCATGTGTTTGACCTTATTATAGAGTAATAAATGTTAGTATATCTACCTTATTAATGAAACTGAATATGCCATTGTGATGAGAAGCAAATCTGTCTATACCAGGTTTTCAACCTGGGGGAGTGGGCAACAAAATGGCAAATGCAGTTCCCTGTTAGCAAGTGTGAAGTGATGCATATTGGGCCAAAAAAAAACCCCAATTCCACATATACACTGATGGGATCCGAGCTGTCATTGACTGGCCAGGAGAGAGAGCTTGGGATCATGGTGAGCAGCTTGTCTAAAGCGACGACTCAGTGTGTTGCAGTTGTGAGGACAATTCCATGTTCAGAATTATTAGGAAGGGGCCAGAAAATAAAACTGTTAATATTATAATGCCAGTATACAAAACTATGGTGCAGCCACGTTGGGAGTACTGCGTACAGTCCTGGTCACCAAATCTTAAGAAGTGCATGGTCGCACAGAAAAAGAAACAAATAGTTTAGTTTAGAAGCAAATAGTTTAGTTCAGTTTAGTTTAAGTTTAGAAAAAAGATGACTGAACAGAGACATGATAGAGGTATATAAAATCATGGATGGTGTGGAGAAGGTTGATAGAGAGAAATATTATTCACTCTTGCATAACACTAGAACCAGGGGTCATCCCATAAAACTGATTGCCAAGATATTTAGGACAAGCAAAAGGAAGTACTTTTTTACACAACACATAATTAACCTATGGAATTCTCTGCCACAAGATGTGATGATGGCCAACAGCCTGGATGGCTTTAAGAGGGGTTTAGATCAATTCAGGGAGGACAGGTCTACCAGGGGCTACTAACCTGAGGGCTATAGACCACCTCCAGTCTCAGAGGCAAAATGCCTCTAAATACCAGTTGCAGGGGAGCAACAGCAGGAGAGAAGGCATGCCCTCTGCTTTTGCCTGTGGGATTCCCATAGGCAACTGGTGGGCCACTGTGTGAAAAAGGATGCTGGACTAGATGGGCCTTGGGCCTGATCCAGCAATGTTGTTTTTATGTTCTTATGTTTCTTCAGATTAAGAGACGTTGACAACTTTCTTCAATACCCGTGAGACACAAGTCCCTTAACTGGTCTTTGTCATTCATTCAAGCTATAGGACCATAACATATTAAGAATGTGCCATCTGACACTTTGCTGTAAAATTGTTGTCTGGTGGATGAGGGAGCAAAAGGGAGAGGAGGAAATATCTTTTGGGGGAGCAACTGTTAGCCCTTGGAGTCAGCTCTGCGCCCACCCACCCCCAGAGGAGGTGGTTGAAAAATTCCTCCATATCATGCTGCATGGAGGCTTGTAAACTGTTAAGCACGTGGAGAAGCCTCTTTACATATAAAGTCTCCATGCCAGGGAAAACATTGCTGGAAGTCACTAGTGTTGCTTGGAGACTCTCTGGCATATCCAGATGTTATTATCCAGATGTTAGAAGCTGGTTGGTCAATTTTGTTTCTAATTATTTTGTGTTACGTTGGTTTAAAAAAAATCAAATAAGGTTAGAAAAATAAACCTTTGTGCAACAAACCTGATGTAATCATAAAGTTATTCACCCATCCTTGAGTGGTGAGAAGTTTCAGGAGGTACAACACCACTTGGGTTCTGGCTTCCTTTGGAGAAGAAATCACTGAAGGCTTATGGTGTCTTTGTAATGTCTGGTGTATTTGCAGATATATAGATTGAGCATTAGATGGAGGGAAATAGCAGAGCACTCCAGCAAGCAGCATCAGGTGAGAGTGAACTTTGCATCCCAAAGTGCTTCACTTTCTGGGCAGCTGCTTGATTCCAGGCTCTCCAAATCTCCAGACTCTCTGTCTGTGCCTGTTCACTAGCCTATCAGCTGTTCCTTTTCACCAACCACTTAGACACTCCTAAGTGAGTTGAGCCAAGGGGAAAGGAGGAGGATGAGTCACCTGCACCAGTGTTTCTCATTTCAGGGCACACTTACAAAGTTGAAGCACAGCACTCCCCTGTACTGTACTGGAGAAGAAGGCAGGAACACAACAAAAATAACAAACACAACAAAAATAACAAAGCTCCTCAGAGCTTCACACCTGATCTCTCTTTTTTTTTTATCATTTGACATGCATGCACTGCTCTTTTGGGTTTTTATTTTTTATTTTTTGATCTTTTCAATTTCTCTTATTTTGTCTCACTCTCGTTTCTTCTGGTTTCTCTGCCTTCTTTCTCTTTCATTCCTTCTCCTCCTCCCTAATGATACACATTCCTCTCTCTTCTACTACACACCTTTCATAAGCCCACAGTTCCCACAGGGACCTCTGCTGCAGCCCGCCGCTCTCCACTCTGCTGGGGGTGGCCCTGCCCTCATGAACAGTCCGACTCCCCATTTTGCAGTTCCTGCTTTTACACAACATGACCTTCATTTGTTTTTCAAGTGTGATTTTTTCAGAGTTTCACAACATACATGTGTATGTCTGACAGCACATGGTTGAGAAACACTGGCTGACCTCCAGACTAACAAAGTGCTGGTGTGCTGCTAATACTGCACTGGCGATATGGGAGAAGGGTGATAGTTGTTGATTTCAAACTATGCCCCTGAGTGCTATGCAGCCTTCAGGTACATATTTTTGGGAGCCATAGTCAGCTACAGGAAGGGGAAACTGATTAAAATTGCCCCTCCCTCATAGCACCTGTACAGTGTTGCTGTGCCAGCACTTTGTTAGTCTGGATGCTGGCCACTGCCTTATGCTCTTACACCAGCCCCTCCCATCAAGTGAAGAATAAGTGCAGTTTTATAGGGCTTATATGTTCTCCACCCAGAGTAATGACCATCACTATCACTTTCAGAAATTTGGCCTCCTAGACTGTCAGCGAGTGATCTTCTTAAAACAGAGATGGCCACCTATACACCATAACCATACCTCAAATCCATTACAATATGTACGACCAAGTCAAGATTAAAATAATGTGCAATCATGTAAAGCAGTGGTAGAGGTGGGTGGAGATGGAAATGAACTGATGTAACTGAAGCCTACAGCAAGCAAGCTGTGCTTAGTCAAATTTCAGAATTTTTGAATTTCTCCCAGTTAATTCACAACGGAGGAGGAGTGAAACTCTGAGCAATAAAGGAATGGAACAGAGGAAATCACACTCTCTTTATACCATGCTCTTTTTTTAAAAAAATCCACCTTTAAGTTGAGGAAAAAGCATTAATTTTATATGAATTAATGATAATTTTAATACCAGCCCTCCAGATACTTGATATAGAGGCATTATATGCTCTACTGATCTAAATAGTTTGTGTATATAGGTTTCTTTTATTATAATAGTATAGCTTTAAATTCAAAATCTGTACGTTAAAAACCTTTATAATATTTCCCTTGATAAATTATGGAGATTTTAAAAATTCAGTTTACTGTTTATGGAAAACCACTGATACAACTTTTGCAGCATTTATGTCTTTCTGAGGCAATTTAGTCCATTTTAGGCATTAGACAGCTTTTTCCCTGAGCTTCACAGCCTGTTACACCAAGCAATTGAAAAACAATTACGGGGAATTAAAAATTAATAATTCACAGAAATCATTAATTTAACACTTAAAAGGAATAAATTAAAACATTATTTTATGGTAAGCTAAGCATTAAACTAATAATTTTGGAATCGCTTCCACATATATTCTCAAACTGAGAAAATACTATCTCTGTTTATCTGTTTCATTGCTGAAAGGCTCCCACCCCCACTCTTTGGCCTTCCAGAAGTGTTTGTACTGGCATAGCTGCCTGTGCATTAAGAGATCTGAGATGCCTTGCAAAGAGGGTATTTGATGCAGTTACAGTGCAACACAGCCGGTAGTTTTTCAAATGGAGTTTCAGACAACCACGAGGTTCCTTGAAAGTTTTTAAGGGGTTGCTGAATGAGGAAAGAGGCCAGTGGGGCTTATAAGTGCTCAGCTTGGCACTGTTCTACAAGCTTCCCTGGAAAACAGCTTGGCAATCACTACCAAGCAAAATGCAGTCACAGGGGAAGGTTGGGTATGTTCTAGGTCACATCTTAAAGTCACAGGCGATGACAGTGAGACTCAACAGTCCTGGACTTTGTGTGTACACTCTAGAACATGCCCTGGGCTCTTCTGCCAATGTGGAGGGCAGAAAAGCTAATACAAAATGGGCTTCATGGAACAGAACATTTGTGTTTTTGAAAAAGGTCGTGGCTGGTGGAGAGACCACTGAGAAGCACTCTGGGCTGGGGGTTCTCAACCTTTAGTCCCCAGGTGTTGTTGGACTTTAACTCCCATAATCCACATAGAAAGGCCATTGGGGCTGGGGATGATGGGAGTTGAAGTCCAGCAACATCTGGGGACCCAAATTTGAGAACCCCTGCTCTAGGCTGCTGCCACTGCCAGTGTAACACAGAGGTGCTCTTTGGGAATGTGCGAAACAATTCAGGTACAAAAACATTTGTACCCAAATCTGGCTGATTTGGGTGATTTGTAGACAAAACAAATCACCCCTGTCCTCAGTTGCTCAGATTTGGGTACAAAACAAATCACCCCTGATTCGGACATGAAAGATTTGAAGATTCACACCTCCATTTTGTGGCCAAAGTGGGTTGGGTGGTAATGCCCAATGGGCGGAAGCTACCACCCACATTTCAAAGAAATTGAGCAAAGGGGTGATATTTAAAGAATTTTTGAAGTTGGCACGTCTTTAAGCTTTTTCCCATAGGGAATAATGGGGATTTAAGCAGCCTTATAGCTCTACATGGGGGGCACCAGGGTGGCCCAGAGTCAGTTGTGGTGGGTGGCAGTTCCCAATGGGTGCAAGGAAGCTACCACCCAGATTTCGAAGGAATTAGGCATAGGGGTGATTTTTAAATGCTTTTTGAAGTTTATGCGTCATTAAGCTTTCCCCCCATAGGGAATAATGGGCATATCAGCAGCCCCGTAACTCAACTTGAGGGGCACCATGGTGGCCCAGAGCAAGTGGTGGTGTAGAGCGCATAGGTTGCCAACCACCCCCAAACCCACAAGCCCATGGGGCACTGGGTTTTGTTATTTCTGAGGTGTCCTGAGACTAGATTATCTGGTAGGAAATGAGAGTGGATTCAGTGTTTGAAATTTGGGTGCTAGCTTCCATCCATTGGGCACTACCACCCACCCCACTATTTTGCTCCCGAGACACCTTTTTGCCCCAAATTGATTCAGATTAGGAATTGGAAAATTCAGGTACAAATCGAATCTGGGCTGATATGGGGGGGGGGCAGATTTGGACCCAAAACAAATGCGGGGGGTTGATTCAATTCGAGTACAAATCTAAACAAAAAATTGATTCATGCACATCCCTAGTGCTCCTACCCCTGGACTTCTGGGTGGAAATCCAGGGCCTCCACCCCCCCTGGGCCCCCCCAGATCCTCTTTAGTCTGTCTTGGTGTGTGGTCTCCATGCTGCTGCATGTTGAAATGTTTCTGCGAATGCATATTTACATACATATACCTGTTTTATATTCTTACATTCTTGTGAGTGCAGTTGCTGTTTGTGCCCTCAAGAACCCAATTGTTGAAAATACTGCATATGTTATGGGGTGTGTGTGTGTGTGTGTGTGTGTGTGTGTGTGTGTGTGTAAGAGGACAATGCTTAATTTTTTTTGGTGGGGGGCTCCAAAGGCCTTATGTCCAGACTCCAAAATTACCTAGGTGCACCTCTGCTGTCACCCCGCTAAGCCAACTAGTTCCCTCACTATCCATGAATAAGCTTTCTTCAGAAGTTTGCATCCCTGCAGGGGACTCTGGAGGAAGTCCATATCTAGATGGAAAGGGAAAGGACACCTGTTAAAGACAGTAACTAAGTGACTCACCCAACCAGACAAATGGCTCTACTGCAGTTTCTTCTCTTCTTTCCAACCTGCAGATTGGAGATCATTCCCAGGATCTCCTGAGACATTGCAGGGGCCTCTGGGAAAAAGCTCCTATTTGCAGATATGGATGGTGGGAGAGGGCAGCAATTGGACATTAGGAGCAGAAGACTGGTATATGGGAAATTGGCATAGGCTTAGGGGAAATTTGAGGGTGGAGGCAATTGGCATGAGGTGCTGGGGCAGATCAGGCAGAGTAGAAGAAAATTTGCTCCCTCCGAGAACAGGGGAGGCCTTGGGGTGGAGCTGTGTTAAAAACAGGATGCTGATGGAATGCATACTCATTTCTCAAAATAAATGAATGTCTGTCCATAAGGTAAGTAGGTATACATGGATTTAGATAGAGTAACATCTTCCTGTGTGAAATGAGGTGGTAGTCTGCACATGGGGACTTCATGAGTTCAAAAACCAATCAATTGTTAGAAGAGTTAAATGCTGATGATGTACTGATAGTGTGTCATTACACTATGCATTATAGTAGCCTTGCCAATTTCAGAGGCTTGCATTTGCAGAAGGTTGATTCACAAAAGCAATTTAACCTATTTTCCTTTTTGCAGGTAATAGTCAATGCGCTCAGCCAGTATTAGCATAAGCCTCACTATCTTAGTTTGTTGAGACACAGAGATCAAGCTAACAAATATTTACCACTTGATATTCTGTTGGTCAAGCCTAGTGAAATCTGGCTTTGCCCTTGTGAAATCAGTGTAGTTAACTTTCATCCACCCTTTGCCTAATAAGCATTGTTTTATGTACACATTTAACTGCTCTGTTAGTAGCTCTAAAAAGTCACAGTCACGGCCCTGTACAATTTAGCTCTTGCCCTGGAAAGCAATATCATGGCTGAATATCACGGTTACACTATTTTTTCAGTCTTTCCAAAATACTTGCTGTGTGGGCAGAGGTGTGTGTGCAAAATTCAAGCAGAGCGGGGTGTGTATGTGTGCGCAAAACAATTCCCACTCAGTCCAGCAAAAAGGCATTAATAAATTTAATTACATTTTGGGAAAGGCTGAAAGCAATTTACAGGACAAGTGGACACTGACTACAAAGAGAGGCTTAAAGTATCTTGTTTGATTTTTTGGGGTTTTTTTTACAAACGATACCACGGAAATTGCAAACAATTAATGAGATGACTTGTCAGTCAGAATTAAAATGCAGAGGGCCTACAGTATAACAGTTTAATGTTCAATAGCAAGTACACACTATCAATTGCTATTTTACATAATTTATTAAACCTATTAATGAGTACTATTGATATATGTTTAAATACCGGCATTGATTTTTCCTCCCCAGCATCTAGCTGTATGCATGGGAGAGGATCACCAGAGGGCACGTTTGAACCTTTCCCCAATTCTAGGTATTTTTAGGTAAAAGTCCAGGTGATGATGACGATGACAATGATGATGACGATGATGATATCCTTGAAAAGTCTGGTTCCATTTCCTGGCCTATTAAATTTGCCAGGCTCCATCCATGAGCGTAGTTACCAAATCTCCCAAGTCCACTGCTGCCTCACTCCTCACATTATCCAGTTCAGGCCCTGCATCCTGATTAGATAGTTTAAAAATAAGTTGGCAGGCAACCCTACCTTCTTCCCACACTGAGCTTTTGCATAGCAAAGCAGCTGGCTGTTACCTTCAATATGACACTTGGCCATGCCTCCTAGAGAGAAATGCACTTGGCCATATCATCAGGTGCTGGTTCCAGGAGCAAGGCTGCTAGATCACTCTGGGCCACCGTGCACACATTACATACACATGTGTGTAACCGTAATCTTTTTTCAGCTTGAAAAATTGCATACAGAGTACAGGAGAAATGGGAGGGAACAGTCATAACAGCTTTCCTGCTGTTATGCCATTTCCAGTGTGTAACCTACATCTGAAATCACTTTGAAGGGGAAAACCTTTTGGGGAGGGGTGATTTTGTGAGCATGGGAATGGTAATCAGGGAAATCTCTCTTTTTCCTACTCCTTCTTTGATCTCAATTGGCCCCTCTTGAGGCAGTTTATCAAGCTAAAAGGAAGCCATTGGGCAGCAGTCGCATATGGTTGCAGGAGACATATATTAATTGTCTGCATGACAAATATAGTTGGGTCACAAGTGATGCATAGGGACAGGATGAGTCCCCCACTAAAGAAAATGGCCAGAAGGTTGCAGTCAGTCCAGCATTATCCATCTGATGACAGACAGAGGGTGGAAAGGGAGTGGAAGGGTCTAAGTTGCCCATTTGGGGTTCCCTGTCAGCTATATGCACAGGGATGAGGTGAAGAAATGATGTGATACATTCACCATATTAACCCAAACACAAGCAGGGGAGGATTAAGCTTTTTGCCACCCATAGGCAAAAAGGCTTTTGCCGCCCTTTTACCTTAAAACAAAAAAAGGTTTGCCTTTTAAATATAAGGTAAAAGGGGAGACTTTCTTCTCACTCACTCCCCACTTGCTGCAGCTGCTGCTGCCCACAGGGAGGGGCAGTAAAAATTGAGGAGGAGCAAAATTTGCTGCTCCACAAATTTTGCCGCCATAGGCAAATGCCTACTCTGCTTCTCCACTAATCCACCACTGAATACATTCTAAATGAATTTAAAATGAGTCCCTTAAAAAAAACAAGGTTAAATACAGGTTATACTATATTTCCCCAAAAGGAGAAGGGCTCTGAATTTAAGATGACGTCCTAATTTCTAACATCAAAGAACTTGGAAAAAAACTAGTCTTGGATTCGGATAAATACAGTAGAGATGTATGAATAGCTTTCTAGTTTCTTTTCTGTAGCAATTTATCTGGGAGAAGATAAAATGGCATGAAAATCTAACAAAAATCAAGAGATGCATTATCTGTGTAAATATCGTTCCTGGCACAGTGCATAAAAACTGCAATTAATATCTTAGTGCCCTTTAGAAGCGACATTTCCTATTAAGGGTTGCCAAGTCACCACAATGATGAAACACACACACACACACACACACACACACACACACATACCCTTCCCTCTTCAGATACGCAAGCACTCACCACCACTCCCCGGGACACATACAGGGTTACATATGTAGGTCCAGGCTCCAACTGATACAGGCATTCCATTTCTAACCAGGCCTTTACACCACCCCATCTTCGTATCAGCTTCCACTGCTGCTGGTTGCCATTTGGGTCATGGTATTGAATGCCAATTTAGGCAAAACAACAGAAATCCAGCCCAGGGGCAAACTGTTGTCTGCCAGTGCTGTCAGTGGTGGCCTGCATGGGTCAGGGCTGTATTGCAGAGGCAAAAGTAGAAGTCTGGAATCCAGGCACATACATACAGCAAGGCCAATACAGGCACCAAATGGAACAAATGTTCAATGCTTCAAAACAGGGATACACAGTAAGTTTAATGGCTGAGCAAAAATTTGAACCTAGGTCTTGACAATGTAAGTCCAATAATCTACCTGCTACTCTACACCTTACCTGCACTCACTATTATTAGAAAGGTTCCTATGAATCTCTGAAATATTTTGGTGAGGCCACAGCACGGGGCATTCCCTCCTTCCTCACTTTCTCCACCCCTCCTCTGTTTCATCTCTCAGCCTCAGCTTCCACAGCACCCCTCAGATATAGCTTTCCCTGCTGCTGGAGCAGTGGATCTGAAAAACCTGTTGCTCCTGCCCATTTCCAAAATGTTGCTCCCTATCTTCATTGTTATTGTATTGCCCAATTAATGCTTTCCACAGACTCTTGCTAAAAAGGAAAGTATTCCCTAGCTGCTGGGTTTTAAAAAAATGTTTATGTTATAGTGAGCTGAAGATTTATATGACTTGTTGCTAAGTTTGATGCAGAATTGAACTTCTGATTTAAAAAAATGCTTAAACAGTTCTGGCACAGAGCTTCACACACAGCTTATGTGGGTGTCACAAATGCTTTCCCTATGAATGTTTCATTCTTGCCTTGAGCAGGCAGATGACAGAAAAATGTTACTGTTTTTAATTGGGGGCACCCAGACGCCACCTGTTTAGCTCTCAAGAAATTGGAAAACCTCTATACCTAGGAGGTTGCACCTTGGAAGCAACTGTATGGCAATTTCTCTTTGAAGATCACATTTTCATGTGTCTGTATACAGTAAATAAAGCATTTTAACAAACTCTTATGAACAAAACAAAGCAAGGACTATAAAACAAGATCTTAATAGAGAGCACTAGGAGTCAGTTAACATACATCTTTGATTAGTGATCCTGCCTTTAAATAAAGCTTAGAATTACACCCAAGAACACAATGATTAGAGATTATTTCATTTTGTGCATAGATCTCTTCTCAGTTGTACAGCTGCCTTTTCCCTACTTCCTTTTATTTTTCCTGTCAGGTGGTGGTGATTTACAGAAATTGCTTTCTGTTCCCTGAGCAATTTAAATTCACATTTCTAAAAAAATGAGAGGGTTGTAAATGTTTAAAGGTTACACCTATTGGCTTTCAGAAGGCTTCATTTACTTGTGCAACAGGAATTCTGACCTCACAGAGACACCCATGAGACTCACAGAAAGCAGAAAAACATCCATTTGGATGCAAAGCATGAGTTTGTCATTGGCATCAACGGACACCAAGAAGGTTGTCTGAAACATACTTGTAGACTAAAATGTCATGGGTGGGGGGGCAAACCCCAAACAAACTTCTGGATGCATTCCAAACATTTACTTATTTTATCAGCCACATTTTTTCTTCACAAACTTAACAGACACTTTTTCAGAGCATAATGGTATTAACAAGTGTCAGAAGCAATATGATTCAAAATCATACAACAATTGGTTATTGTGAAAACATTGGCTGGCATCCTGCCTAACTGTGCACCCACCCCTGAATGCTGGGAAGAAGTGTTCCTGCTGCAGATAGCTTCCTGAACTCTGCCACACTAAACACACATGTGTGGGATTTTTTGTCAATCTCTGCTCCCTTGGAAGTGTCCTGTGATGCCCGAAATATGTCTCAAAGGGCAGCATGACCCTCAGGGACATATGTCAACAGTGGCAATCCAAAGAAATCATTGGCAGAGATGTCAATGGGAAATGACAAGGCTCTGAAATTGGCAAGCCATTAGAGGTGGGGATGTCACTTTTGTAAAAGCCACTTTCCAGAATATATTTATTTCCATCTTGTGCTCATCATCCACATTTGCTGCATTGTTTGTGGGCAGGTCTAAGAAATTGTGACAGAATATAGTGGGGAAAGTGGCCTATAAAGTACACAGGGCCCAAGTGACTGAGTGCTTTTATAAATTATATTGGACTGTGTCTAAAAGAAAATGAAACATATCATTATTACACAGCTGAAGTTTAGAGTTTTTAAAATATCTAAATTGATAAGATATATAAAACCCAAGAAGTAAAGGGCAGGTAGGACAGTTATGGCTAACTTGTGTAGATTGTAAAAGGTTTTGATTGACAGGGAGCGCAGACATAATCATCTGTTAAACTGATGATCCCTGAATGTTTAAGCTTTGTAGCTTTGTGACATATCAATTCATCTGTACTGTGGCCCTTAAGCTGCAATCCTTACCTGGAAATAAGTCACACTTACCTGGAAATAAGTCCCAGACAACATGCATAGGATTTTGCTGTTAAGCTAGCAATTTGGCAGGCCACTCACAAGGATCCAGACTTTCAATATCTGGTTTGCATTCAACATTTTGAAAGCTGTCCTACAATCAAATCAGCTGCAGTGTTTGCTTTAAGTTGCCCTAGCCCTGTGGAACTTTCTTTCTTTCTTACATTTCTATACCGTCCCATACAAAAAAGATCCTGGGTGGTGTACAATCTTAAAAAAAAAATTAAAACATTGACACACCACCACCAACAACAACCAATATTTATATACCGCTTTTTAACAAAAGTTTCCAAAGCGGTTTACATAGTTAAATAATAAATAAATAAGAGGGCTCCCTGTCCCCAAAGGGCTCACAATCTAAAAAACCCAATTTAAACAATTTTAAAATACAGATAAAAATGCTAAAACCTGAAGTTTTAAAGCTATAAACGAAAGGCCTGACTAAACAAGTATGTTTTCAGGTCCTGCTTAAAAACATTCAGAGAAGGGGAAACTCTGATTTCATTAGGAAGCGCATTCCAGAGTCCAGGGGCAACTCAAGTCGCCACCAACAATGAGACAGATGAGTGTATATTGCAGTATAATAAGTCAGATATTGCCTGTTTAAAGAGAGAGAGAGAGAGAGAGAGAGAGAGAGCCTTGCTTCTTATGTTCCATGTAATTTTAATTCCTAACAGTAAGAGGTTATTCTATTTAAAAAGTGCACTTGGAGCATATACAGCACAGCATCTTCAAACAAATTGTTCTTAATGGAAGATTGGTATTATTACACATGGACCACTGATGCTTATAGGTTATGAAAATAACACTAGGATATCAATGAAGATTGATTTGTCTTATGTGAAATAGAAAATACTGGAGATAGATACACCAAACTGTCTATGGAGTGATAGCTTACTGCAGTGTGTTTGTAACCACTTGATATTGAGTTCCCTGTATCCATATAAGGCCTTTTCCTCACTCGTTCCCCCTCCATGTGTAGAATGAATGTATGGATGGTGATATGAGAGCAGGACTACCAGTCCCTGACATTGCTGCATCTATAATCCTTGATTCAGGTCAAGGATAGTTGAACTTTTTTACAAGTTTGAAAAAGTTTAGAAGGATTGAGAGTCTCTAAATATTTGTTAATGTGCTGCCCAGATCCATTTGGATGGGGCAGTATATACATGTAATAAACAATAAATATAATAGTAATAAATATAAAAAAGAACTGTGTTCTTGGGAAAGTTTAGTGGGATTGAGAATTTCTAAAGAAATAATGCCTGTTAAAGCCAGTAACAAGGTTTGCTTTCCAGCTCCATGCCAGCCATGAAGCTTAATGGATTTGAAGCACATAGAACACATCTGTGAAGGGCAGTTGGCCAGTCCAGGGGGATTATCACAGATTTTGCATAAAATAGAATTTAGGCCATATTGCTTTGCATGCAGCTTGGCATTATATTTGTGATTGTGGCCTGAAGAGTTGAGAGAAATACACAGAATGCAAAGGAAATAAATGTGGGTTACTTGCTGAAATTGAAGGCTGTGAACATCTGCAAGAATTTTCATCCCAGTTAATTACCCTTATGAATTTTTCCCCTAGTTATTCCTAATAAAATATTTGGGCAACTGACACAAAGCAGGATTGCTTCAGAAAAGTGACTTCATCTCTCACGATGGTGTCATTCCTGTGGAATGAGTTTATTTGAGGGGGGGTGGGGGGAGCCCATGGCACAACCATTTAGACAAGGCATGGGAAGAAAGTGAACGCATGCAATCCTTAGTGTCTGGTGTGTTGAGCTTCTTCAGACAAGTGAAGTTTCATGGAGATGTTGCTATGGCTGTGTTCTCACAATCACAAGGACCCTTGTTAAAAAGTTAATCAGAATTTCAGGGCAATCCTGGTCAAACTGTTCCAGTTAAAAGCAGCATTTAACCAGGACAGATAACAAGGATTCATTCCTAGTTCTCTACGCTGATTAAATGCTTCACTGTCTATGCTTAACTGGTACAGTTTGACCAGGATTGTCCTGAAATTCTTTCTGCATTCTCACAATTAACTCCACAGGGCTTATGGGTCCTGATTAACGTTTTAACCAGGATCATTGTCATTGTGAGAACACACCCTATGTTGTGATTTTAAAAGGCACCAGAGCCTTCAAAAGAGAGAGAAACAATCTCCTGAATCCATGCTGTACTGCCCAAACTATGGGGAGCTCATTCAGGAAGATATAGAATCAAGAACACTGTAGGTTATCCTCTCATGGAGGATCATAAAAAATAATTGTTCTTTCTACAAAGCTTACTATGAAGCACTCAGTGATTAATAGTCAAATTCTTCCCCATATGCAGCTACTGGTAAAAGATCCTTTTATTATATGCTACAGGACTGAAAGATAGAATTGGGTTTCTGGTGGTACGTTCATTCAGTGTTCTCATGAAGTGTACTTTATTGTGTAACCAAAACTTTGCAATAAGTGGGTCATATCATTAAATTAAGAAATCACCTGGGATCCAAACTAGCATGGGGAAAGCCATGATCTCAATGGCATTTGGGCACCCTGCACAAAATAATGGCTACTGGAGACTTCCATAAACTCAGAACTATAACTGCATGAGATAGCATGTGAGAGCCAGCATGGTGTAGCAGTTAGACTGTTGGACCAGGAATGGGAGACAGAGACAGAGTTCAAATCCCCCGTTCAGCCAGGAAACCTACTGGGTGATGCTGGGTCCATCACTTCTCTCTCACCATAACCTACCTAACTCTAACAGGGTTGTTGTGAGGATAAACATAATCATGCACTCCGGGCTCCTTGAAGAACAGGATATAAACGTAGTAAATAAAAAAATCTCAACCAACGGCTGACAACAATCATTTCTAGAGGCCTTGATGAGGATTTAGCTAGGCAAGTTATACAAAACTAGGGCAGGTCTTTTGTGCCTTGAACAGTTATGCAGACTAGGGAATTTCTTCAGGTATCATTCTTGCTCCTAATGACAACTTGTCAAAATACCCTCTTCTACACAGCTACATAGAGAACAAGAGCCCTGATCTTTTTGTCATATGGACGTTCTACACAAAGTAATGGCTTCCAGGGGAATGGCTAGTTTCCAGAAAGTCCAGGCACATGCTCTACAATTGAATTTAACAGCATGTTCTCACAAATGGCTGAGAGTTTGTTTAGAGAGTTAAAAGTGGTATGATATAGAGAGGCACTGCTTTTTTCTTTTTTAAGCCATAGCCACAAATACAAGCGTTAGCAGAATCTCAGGGATGGGATCTATCACAAGATCATCCAGACCAACCCCCTCCCTTAAGGCAAGCTCATCTATATAGTAGCCTTTCCCCTTAACACCACGAATCATATCAGTTTTCCAAAAGGGAAAAGCAGCAGCTCTTTAGTTTTTAACCAACAGAACATGAGTACAATCATGAATAAAGTTTGGCTGATTAGCTAATTGGTCAAATACAGATACTGTATAAGCATGCTTGTAAGGCAGGAAAACATTCTACTTGCTACTAGCAATTTTCATAATTGCTACGGCAAATTCCATTCCATGTTACAGAAACACATGGTAACCAAAATTCTGCAACAATGAATGACTGCAACGTCTCTCTTTTTAGTTGTGCACAGCAATGAGCTTTGTAATGGTATAAGAATTAATTTCTTGTGACAAACAGATTGCTGAATGATTTCCAGTCTGTAACTCAAATCCTTTTGCCCTACCCAGCAAAACTATTTAATTTTGCCCAGCCAAACTATTTATGTAATGAAGGATTTTATTTTTCCAAAGAGCCATTTCAAGGTCTAAAGTAAAAGAGCATGAGTTTAATAAGCGTCTGCATTGCACAGTGCTCCAAATGTTTTCAGCAGCCACTACACTGGAGCTTGAGAATACTGCAAGGGCATGCAGACCTAATGATTTAACACTCATTGCTTGACGAGACAAAAGACTCCTACTGACCTTTCTGCTGTCTAAATGACTGAATAGAGCCCGAGTGGTGAACCATCTTCATATATGAGAGCTTGACTGTTGCAGTTTACTGAACTGGAGGGAATCAAGGTGTTGCAAAATGGGAAACAGACCGGCTTGCTGCTCCATAGAATCCAGCAGATTCAGAACAGCTATGTAACCCAGCACCTGCTTCAGTGAGCGCTCAGCTTGGAAGACTCGACTCCCCTCTGTTGTCATAGAAACCAGAGAGGCTGGTCCAGCATCACACGCCCCTTAGTGGATGCTTTAGGTATAATTCACTATAGCAATCTAGTAGCGAAATGCAGCAATGTATTGTTTTGAGCCTTCTTTTGTTAGGAGTGTCCCCCACCCCACGCCTCGAGATGGAAGAAGAAAACTGAAGCATTTTATCCCTTTTGACTCGCACTATATCAGCAAACTCATCTCAGTCACCAGTAGAGAGATGCCCTTAAGCTACAAATGTGGACAGAACTTTAGACAGTCTCTGTCAGTACTTCAAAGAGGTTTTGCAGATTGCAAGGGCAAACTTCATGTTTGATTGTTATCTTTTAAATCTTTCACTACTCCCCAGCTCTTGGTTTCTAAAGGTCAGTTCACACATAACTTTTTCCCACACAGTGAGATAATCTTCATTTAAGAAACGCTGTCTACTACATGTGTGAAGTCAAAGTGCGACATGTTTAATATCTTCCAGGTACATGAGTTAGGAAGCTGATGTGATCATGTTTTTTTCTTATATGGATATTGTTGTAAACCACCCAGAGGTGTAAGTTTTGGGTGGTATAAAAATATGTTAAATAAATAAAAAAAAAAATTATCTCCAGCTAAGAAAAGTGTATCAGCAATCAGCCCTAAGAAACCAACCAATTTAAAATCCAAAGAATTGATTCCTGAGCTAATTATCAGCAAAAGATGTAAGTCTGTGCATAGTTTGATGTAATCAGATATTCCTTTGATCTCAAGATGGAGTTCCAGTATGTTATTCCAGTTTGACTTGGTTTGTTTGAATGGGAATATTA
The DNA here is from genome assembly GCF_027244095.1 of Hemicordylus capensis. Classification (NCBI taxonomy): domain Eukaryota; kingdom Metazoa; phylum Chordata; class Lepidosauria; order Squamata; family Cordylidae; genus Hemicordylus; species Hemicordylus capensis. Next base: position 105,530,122 of record NC_069657.1, on the reverse strand, counting down.
TCCACATCTTATAAATGGTTCAACATGTGTTGAACTACATTTGTAACTACGATGTTTGGAAGTTTTAATATGTCATGTTAACATGTAACGAGTTGATTCTCACAATCACTAGGGGTGGGCAGAGAGGGCATGGAGGAAAGGCTACACTTAACCTACCTTCCCCCCAGATGACCAAACTGTCTGTCTTCAGTGTGCCTCCTGAATGCCCAATCAGGCAGCCCTGCTCCGGGCAGCTCCATGTGACACAGAGCAGGGCAGAGGAATCCAGGGCTGGGAACTTGTTCTGGCCTCTGGATATCCCACAATGCAATGTGCGACACAATGCAACATGCCTGTCTCTGTGTGACCTTGGGCTGAACTCATATCCAATAACGATAACGATATCCGAAAGGCCTCCCCTGCAAATTAAGCATCATCATGCTCTGCTGGTTGAACATACCACCCAGGACAGACTAAAGAGGATCTGGAGGCTCCCAGGGGCTGTGGAGGCCCTGGACTTCGGCCCTGAAGTCCAGGGGCAAGAGCGCCTTTGCTGATACAGTAGCTAGGGTAAGAGTGCAAGCGCACCCTTAGCCTTGGCTAACAGCTGGGTTTCTTAAGAGGGTTAGGCAGGCGGGGAGCAGAGGGATCTGCTTCTCACAACCAGCCTAACCCTGGCTGGGCTGCCCCAGGCTGGGTTCGGCTGGTCATGAGAACAGCCTCATTGTCTTTCGGGGGCTTAACAGTTAGGAAAGGACTTTCCCCATACTGCATAACTATCGCTGAATTATTTTTCTAGGTTTTCCTCAAGATTGATTAAATAAATAAATAAATCTCAGAATTCTTATCCGTAAGCAGAGTTTGTTCTAGATCCCTTTTGAATACCCCCAAACCAGGAGCGGCCCATACAGGTGGGGCAGGGGGCAGTAAATAAACTGAAGGTCTAGCTAGATGGACTAATGGATGGACTAAGGAAGGACTAAGGACGAAGATGGACTGATAATAATGAGTAAGATAGACTAAGGGAGGACTAAGAATTAGGAATAAGCACTAAGAATAAGGAATAAGGACTAAGATGGACTAAGGGAGGAGAGCTGGTCTTGTGGTAGCGAGTATAACTTGTCTCCTTTGCTAAGCAGGGTCTGTCGTGGTTGTATATGAATGGGAGATGTGTGAGCACTGTAAGATATTGGGGCTACCTCGGGAAGATGGACCAATGGTCTGACTTGATATAAGGCAGCTTCCTATGTTCCTATTTCCCTAATGGTTTAATTTAGTGTTTTCCAATCTTTTTCAACACACTTGAATAAAAAACAAACAAACTTGGAGCACATTGTCCTATCCATCCCCATCATAGCTTCCCTCCAGCGGCTGTTGCTGGTGTATATCTTATGTTCCTTTTTAAGATTGTGAGCCCTTTGGGGACAGGGAGCCATTTTATTTATTTATTTTTCTCTATGTAAACCACTTTGGGGACTTTTGTTGGAAAGTGGTATATAAATATTCATAGTAGTAGTGGTAGTAGTAGTAGTAGTCATTGTTGTCATTGTCTCACAACACAGACACACTCCCCCCCCCTTTTTTGTTGCAGTGGCAAAGCTGCTAGACAATATTACTTATCTAACTATCTGGAGCCAGCTCTAAAATCAAGAAGTTTAAACTTCCACTATTTGGGGGAGGGGGTGGTGGTGCTGGTGCTGGTGGTGGTTTCATCCAGAGAAGAAATTAGAGCTCCTGAAAGAAACTACACCACCACAAGAGCAGAACAAGGAAGCAGAATCTAAGAACGGAGAGGAGAGCTGGTCTTGAGGTAGCAAGTATGACGTGTCCCCGAAGCTAAGCAGGGTCTGCCCTGGTTGCATATGAAAGGGAGACTAGAAGGTGTGAGCACTGTAAGATATTCACCACATGGGATGGAGAAGAGCTGAAGGTTTTCGCCTCAGGGGATGGGAAGAGCTGAAGGTTTCAAGTTCCCTCCTTGGTTCTCCAAGATAGGGCTGAGATTGATTCCTGCCTGCAACCTTGGAGAAGCCACTGCCAGTCTGTGAAGACAATACTGAGCTAGATAGACCAATGGTCTGACTCAGTATGACAACTTCCTATGTTCCTATGTTCCCAACAGAAATGCAGAATAATCATGGAGGAGAGCAGAGGAATCTGCTCAGCCCTAACTAAAACCCATACATACTCCCTTTCCATATATAAGGATTTTTATCACTTTGAGACTGAAATAGTTCAGTACAGAATGGACTTTATGTGTTAATCGATCCTGCCTCTAGAAATCCACATCAGTTGAGTAGTTGCAAGAAGACGCTGAAACTGAACACAAAATTGTGCACAGGAAGACAGCAGGAATATCTGACACGAGAAAGCTCAATGGACCCTACATCTGAAACTATGGAGTTCTTTTCTCATGTCTGAGCAATTCATTGGCTGCTGTCAAAGCACCATATGAATGTGCAGCTTTTAGAAAGAAATATTTAAGCACGTCAAAGCCACTGTTCCCTTGAGTGTAGGCAGAAAAATGGCTTTTCACACTACAGAATTTTTTTCAGCTTTGATGGAACCCCATAAGCACACCTAAAAGAACTTGTGAAATAGTTAACACAAATATTTTTTGCCAGTTTGTTTGTAAAAATCTATTTTTACCCTCAGGCAGCCGCAAGCATGGGATTGGAAATTTGGCTTCTTGGAAAGGCCTAGTAAAAGAAGACAAATCTATCTCTTTAAATAAAGGTTTAAATTAAATTAGCCTTTTTTCACAACTTATGAAAATAATATGAAGACATAATGAGGTGGAAATACGACTGCCATAAAATATGCATTAATAAAACATGCATTACATCTGCCCCAGTATAAGAGCAGGAAAGTAAATAGTTTTATTTTTCTGACTTAGCTAATTAGTTTTCATGAAATAGTCTCACCAATATGTGTTATTCCCCCATTGTCAATTCGATTATATATTTTGAAGACTTTGCTTTTGTTGATTGTTTTGTTTTTGTGTGTGAAATAAAGTCATACTTCCCGATAACCTGCACATACCAAATTTTGCATACACAATCTTGCCACTGAAAATAGCTCGATGTACTACCTTTTACACCAGAATATGCTCGGTGAACATTTACATAATATTTTAACTGTTATTGTTCTCAACATATTTTTTTAACACTTAATAATCAGATCAACAATTCCAAAATAACATGATGCCCAGATATCATGATGGCCAACATGAAACAAAATTCAAATTTACAATTATTCAAATTTACCATATATGGTAATTATACAAAAAAATAATAATGCTTGCAGTTGAAATCCTACAAATTTAAAACTGTTACTTTGCTTCCCTTTTGCAAGCACATTAATAAAAAATTCTATGACAGAGACAGGTGGGCCTCGAATCGTGGTTTTGCCCATTCATGGGTCACCTCCCCCTATACTAATTTAGTTAATATGTGGGCATAATATCAGTTATTCACAGTTTTCTAGTCTTATAATTAAATCAGTATACAGTTTAAATAGCCACTCTCCTAACTTCTCAGCAGGCACATGGGCAGATTTCAGGAAGTTGTGTAAGTTGTGTAAGAAGCACAGGCTGCTCCATCCACTCTTGCATCATGCACCATTGCTTTAAATTTCCCCGCATGTCAGCTGAGAAGCAGGGAGAGTGGCTATTAAACTTTACAACTCCCCACACTTCTCAGCTGATGTGCAGGGAAGTTAAAACAGTGACTCTTCCCACGTAGGCTGCTCCATCCTGTGAGAATGAATTGTTTAGCTAAGGAACCCAATTCCATTTGTGGGGTTAGGTCAAACACTCCAGTATCATGGTTACTGCAAACATTAGGAAAAAGGAAAGATTGCGCTGTCAAGTCAGGGCCAACTTCTGGCGACTACAGAGCCATGTGGTTTTCTTGGTAGAATACAGGAGTGGTTTACCTTTGCCTTCTCCTGCACAGTGTGAGATGATGCCTTTCAGCACCTTTCTATATCGCTGCTGCCCGATATAGGAGTTTCCCATATTCTGTGAAACACACCAGTGGGGATTTGAACCAACAGCCTCCTGCTCTCTAGGCAGGTTGTTTCCCCGCTGTGAAAAAAATTACTGCCACAGTATTAGAGGGCCTCCTGGAATTTATTTCTTGAAACTTCCTAGCAGTGCAATCTAAGCAAAACAATTTCCCCTGGTCAATGATGGGCCTGACCTACTAGTGCCTTATATAGTTAAGGTGAAATTCTGGCGACGTGTTCAGTCTTGGTAACCAACTGCAATCAATCTTGGTTGCAGTTGTTCAGTATTGAAAATGTGCGGCCAGCTTGTTAACCTTGACATAAAATGTTTGCTGCAGATGTGGTACATTCTGATTTGCTACAATTCTTGCACTTCAGGACTGGGTTACCTGGGAGAGCAACTTCTTCAGTATGATCTCCATCACACTTTAGGGTCAACAGGAGTGGTCTTTCTCCAGCTGCCGCCAGCTCACCTAGCAATGACACAGGATCGGGCCCTCTCTATAGCTGCTCCTGGACTCTGAAATGTGCTCCATATGGATGTTAGGGGCTTAAGAGTTTTTGTGGCCTTTAAAGGAGCCCTTAAAAATACCTTTTTAGCCTCGCCTTTAGTGAATACTGAAATGATTTTAAACTGGTTTTAATGTTGTTTTAATGATCTATCTATCTATCTATCTATTATCTGTTTTTATATTTATGCCATCTGGGTGAGGCAGTATAAAAACCTAATCAATAAATGAAATACATCAATACCCTTGCCATACATTCTACATATTCATGTCGGGCAGGCAGCAAAAAGAAAAAGAAAAAAAAGGTTCTGGAAAGGAATCCCATCACTTCCTCCTTGGGGTGCACTATGATGTGAATAATTACAACTCACCTCTAAGCAAAGGGTCAGCATGGTATCTAAAAGCATGAAGGATAAAGGAGAGGCATGGGAATTCATTCTTTCCCCCCAGTTTGTCAAATGTTGCTTTCTATCTTCATGGGGAATTAGCTTTTATGACCAGCTGATGGTGTTCTTACTGCTCAACAGCAGACGATGATTACATCTGAGTAAAGTAAAGTTGGGCCGTCAAGTCAGTGGTGATTTCTGGTGACCACAGAGCCCTGTGGTTGTCTTTGGTAGAATACAGAAGGGGTGTACCATGACCATCTCCCACACAATATGAGATTATGCCTTTCAGCATCTTCCCATATCACTGCTGCCCAATATAGGTATCAGTGGGTATTCGAACCGCAACCTCTGGCTTGCTAATCAAGTCATTTCCCCACTATGCCATCAGGTGGTTGTGCAGCCAATATTGTATTTGGTTTAACTTACATGTGACTTAGGTCCAAAATGCACATTATGTGAAATGTGTAATTGGCCCTGTCTACATTTTAAAGTTTAAATAGCAGATGTGAGGGGCCAATCAGGATTAGGACAAATGCAAGCTTTCTGCCTGGGCTAATAGCTATAGGGGTGTAATTTTCATCAGGATCACAGAGTGAGGGGAAAGGATTAAATGCACTCATTAACTCATACTGGAACTGCACTGAGATTATCTGATTAAAAATTATAATAATTCAGTGATATTTTCCAAAATGCAGCAGTTTCACCTTCAAGAATGAATAATTATGGTCAAGAAAGGGGGAAACCATTGCAAAGAGAATGTGGCCCACATGATGTGCTGACAGCACGGACAATTTCCAAAAGACCTTTTAGAGGGAGGAGAGAGCAATGGAAAGCACTCTCCCACCAACTCCATGCATGTTTCTCTGCTTGGAAACATGCCAGGAAAGCTGCGATACAGAATCTTCCATTGATGCAGCTCTAACACTGCACAGAATGACAGCCATTCATTTGACAAGGAGTCCCAATGAAGTTAGTGGAACTTATTTCCCAGTAAACAGGATTATGCTGTTAGAAATCTAAATAGCAGTTTTATTTATGGCAGTTTGCATGTTCCACTGACTTCATGGAACTAAGGAAATAGTATGTGTAGCCCTAGTTACATATCAACTGGCCTGCTAATTAATATTTTTAGCCTACTTTCCAGTAGGCTTATGAGATCACACAGCATTCTCTGTGTGTGTCCATGTGTCCCCCCGCCTCCATCAACTTCACAATGCCTGGACTGATATGAACCAAATCGAGTACAGTTGTCGGGATACATAGGGACACCTCAATGGTGTAGTTTGTGATGATGTCACCCACCCCAATCCAAGATACACTTTCGAGGCACAATTGGGCTAACTTGTGAACCGCCTAACCAATTTGAACCAAATTTGCTACAGCTGTAGGGACACATAGGGATGCCCAAATGGCATTGTGTGTAATGAGGTCATCCACTCCAATTCAAGATGGCAGCTGCATTAACATCTGAGGAGCAAGTGGGCTAATTTATGAACTGTATAACCAATTTAAACTGAATTAGGTACTATTGCAGTGAGTGACACACAGGGACACCTCAATGGCATAGTTTATTATGATGTCATCCACACCCATTTAAGATGGCGGACACATAAACTTTTGAGGCACAAGTGGGCTAACTTGTGAACCGCTTAACTGATTTGAACCAAATTTGCTACAGCTGTAGGGACACATAGGGACACCTCAATGCAGTAGGTTGTGATGATGTCATCCAACCTGATTCAAGATAGTGGGCACATAAACTTTTGAGGCACAAGTGGGCTAACTTGTGAACCACTTAACCAATTTGAACTGAATTTGGCACAGTTGTAGGGAGACATAGGGAGACCTCAATGGTGTAGTTTGTGATGATCTCAACTAACCCAATCCAAGATGGTGGTCATGTGAACATCTGAGGTGCAAGTGGGCTAATTTGTGCACTGTCTAACCCATTTGAACCAAATTGAGTACAGTTGTAGTGAGTTACACACAGGGACACCTCAATGGCATAGTTTGTGATGATGTCATTTGCATTGATTCAAGATGGCAGATGGGTAAACTTTTGAGGTGCAAGTGCACTAATTTGTGGACAGTCTAACCAATTTGAACCAAATTTGCTGCAGCTGTATGGACACATAGGGATGCCCCAATGGTGTAGTTCATGATGATGTCATCCACCCCGATCGAAGATGGTGGATATGCAAATTTTTCAGGTGCAAGTGCACTAACTTGAGGACTGTCTGTGTCTAACTGCTTTGAACCAAATTTGGTTTAGTTGTAGTGTGTGACACTCAGGAACACCTCATTAGTTTCTAACGATGTCATCAACCCGATCCAAGATGGATCAGATGCATGAACATTAGTGGTGCAATAGATCTAACTTGTAGACCTCAATTTGAACCAAATTTAGTCCAGTTGTAGAGACAGTGAATGAAAAATTGGCTGATTAGAGCAACTTGTTTGTCATGCAAAAAGCTTGGCAGATTGATCTCTCAATCTACTCTGTGATACATGGGCATTAATTGACTGGTAACTAGAAAATTCACATCAGTGAAGAAAAATATCATCAGTGAAGCAGAAGTCACTAGGCCTTAAAAAAGAAACAGAATATAATTTCCAAAATTCAGCAAGTACTGCCCCCAAAACTGGCACTGAAACTATAATGGGAACGAAATGAATTGAATGTGAATAGGAAATGAGCACATGGTTCTTAGCATGGACCTGAGTAATTTTACACACACCAGATGACTTTTTGAAAATTACTGGAGCATATAGGAAGCACACTCTTATCATGAATAATACAGTGCAGTTTAAGTGCTTCCACAAGACTGCTCACTAGATGATACTAAAAAAGAAAATATTGTACATATACATGAAAGAAGGCTATCTCTTTGCACGTTAACTTCCCTTTATGTTTCAGTTTAGGAGTTTTGTGCTCCAGTATAAATTCTATTGAGTGTGTGTGTGGGGAGTGTTACTTGACTCTACTGACAAAAAAAACCACATCACAATTTTGATGTCTGCAGCTGTTGTACAAAATGCAGTGTCGACAGGGAGAATGCTCACTGTGAAAAAAGAAAATGAGTGTGAAGTCTATGGCTGTATGCCTGTTGACATTAAGTTATAGTTTGGGCCAATTTAATTAACCTAAAGAGACAGACCAGAGCCAACCTATTAAAGAGTTCCGGAAAAGATAAATAAAAACCATGAAGTTTAAGTCTGCTCCTTCAAGGTGGTCCAAGGGGGAGAAGAACTAAACACCTCCTCTCCCAGCATCATGTTTCAATCAAGTCTACAGCTTGTCAGAGCCGTATTAAAAATAAAATAAAGTAATAAAATAAAACTGTTAGGATGCCTAGATCTGTAATGTGTAGTTTTCAGGGCTGTGCAGTCATGTTGGAATGACAGTGCTGTCAGATCTGACATTAGCCCTGTTGGAAAATGTCGGATTAATTCCGACATGACTTTTATAGGATCCTACAGTATCAGGAATGGTGGAATTAAATCTCTATTGTGTGGGATTTCTGTCAGAATTGTAAAATTTATCCGAATTTTAAAAAGCTGTTTTAGGGCTTCTAGAAGCCAATAAACAATGTTGCCATAGCAATTATCTCATTTGGAACAGGCTGAGGGGAGGGAAGAGCTTTGAAGTGACAGATGAAGTTGGCCATTTGCAATGCCTTGTGTCCCATTACTTTTGAGGAGGGACATAGATTCCTATATTATTATTATTTTACCCTTTTGCCAGTCTTACTCTTTTGAGAGATACTTTACCTTACTACTCGAATTACTGGTTTTACAGATGCCCACTTTTTATTTTATTAAAAAAAGTTTAAAAAATCAGTTGAAGTTTCAGCATGCTGCAAACTACACATGTTGAATATTATGGCCATGTACTACTACAAAGGGAGATTTGACAACTATCTGTCCAGTCATTCTGGAGTTATAACATAAGTGCCAAAAAGAATTGGGGCAATACTTCATATGAAAGCAAGACGCATTTCCCTCCTCTTGGGGTATGCTCAATTGATAGTGTAGGAGGCTTCAATTCCTGATTGTTTTGTAACTTTCTGCCAGGAAACAAAGTGGTTATGGCACTTTGTAAAACTTTTTTAAAAAAAAATAAAAAGCAATGTCCACACAGTCAATGCTATCAACACATAATACCAACACATGCAATTCCTGCTGAGCTTTACGCCCAGCTATTCTGAAGTTTTTAATGTTTATAATTTATCTCTATAGGAAATCTGATGTAAGCCAGAAATTTCTGTTGAAAATCTGACATGATCTGACTATCCAACAATTTGTAAATCCAATTCTAACCATTTTTATGTTGAACTGAATTGTGTCGTATTAATCCAACCATTTTTCAGGTGCACAGACCTATTAATTTGGTCTTACTGTGAACCAGTAAGAAGAGTCTTACTGGTTCACACTAAATTTCAGTCTAGCCTACAATTCTGTTTCTGACATTGGACAGCCAGATACTTCTGGGAGCTCACTAGGAGTGTATGAAGGTTTTCATTATTTCTTGTTATCTGGCTCCAATATCTGATACTCAGATCTATGCTGCCTCTGCTCACTATTAAGGTTGTAATCTATTTACTTACTTACTACTTTGTAAGCTATTTACTGACAAGAAAAACTACTGAACACTTTTTCCTCTGTAGCAACTTCTGCTTTCACAGAGACAAGAATCTGTTCACCATTGCTTTGCCTTATGAGCTGCTGGATTGATTTGAACATTTCAAAGGAAGCCATGGCTGCAAAAGAATCCCTGACTCCTTTACTCCTATGTAAATTACTTCATTGGATCACAGTAGATGAATATAAGACCTTTTTTCTACTCAAACATGAAAAATAAAGCAGTCTATTTTAGAACTAATACATGCACAAAGGCCTCTTCTTTATCTGCATGCAGAAAGCTTTTGTAGCTACTCTCTCAATGTACACATATGCTAAATTTGTTATTTTGCAAGTTTATTGCCTCCTGCTGCATATAGATTTCTACAGATGATTGACTGGCATTATTCCATATTTCTGAAGAGCTTAGTCGTTCTACTTCTGGATCTGATTTTTAAAAAATTATAAATATCTCAGCTTAAGAAAATAGAGAGAGTCACTTTAAAGCAATTTGTGTGCACCATAGTCATTTTTATCTTACTGAACTGGGTCAAAATTCTCAGTATCTTCAAATTCAAGCAGTTTCCATATATTTGCCAGGAGGCAATGTTTTGTTATAGTACTGTAGAGTCACTGACTCACTGCATCTAGTCTTGCTGCTGAATTATAAAAACTGTGAACTTCTACTATATGGAAGGGGGGAAATAATTGCTCTAGAGACCTGACATGTATATGAAAATATGTGAAAGCCACGCTATCAAGCTCTTCTTGTTCATGACCTGTGGGAGCAACACCAAAAAAAAGGGTGAACTTAAAAATCAATATTGATCATTCATTCCTGCAAACTGAAAGTGAGAGATTTATCACACTTGACATTGTGCAAGTCAGAGTTGGGCAATTCCTCCACACACAAAAACTCTGCCAATTTACCTCAGTCATTCTGATTCACTCACTGCTTCTCTTGTAATGTTAATCTTGGCCCGGGGGAAGCACAAAACTGCCAGCTGTGCAAAATTATGTGGTGGCTCTGGAGTGACGGACAACTGGCCACTGGAGAGAAATTTGGGTCCAAATTCTTTTTAACTGTCAAACAAAATCAATTCTGAAGGTCCTTGGCCTCAAGGGATTAAAAAACAAGTTGTTCTGATAAGAACTAATCTGCCTACTTTTCTTTCACTATAATCTTAATTGATAATTACCATTCTCACAAGTTAGCCCACTTCAGCCTTAACGTTCACACATCCTACATCTTGAATTGGGGTAGATGACATCATTACAAACTATGCCCTACTATGTATCTACTATGTATCTTTGTGTCACTCACTACAACGGAACCAAATTTGGTCCAAATTGGTAAGGCGGTCCACAAGTTAGCACACTTGCACCTCGAACATTCATGCTTTGGCCATCTTGCACCTTAAACATTCACGCCAATCCAGATCTTTGAGTGGATTACATCATCACAAACTATGCCATTGAGGTGTCCCTGTGTGTCCCTACAACTGTACCAAATTTGGTTATATTGGTCCAAACATTGCAAAGCTGATCAGAGAGAAACACACACATGGACATACACACACAATGCTAGGTGATCTCATAAGCTTGCTTTCCTTAAAGAAAATAGGCTACAAATGAACTCAAAAGCTTGCAAAGACAGATAGCTGCTAAAACTGTCTCCCATCTTCCTAAATGTGTTAAGCTTTGAATTATCTATGGTGAGAACTAACTTGGTCAGCAATGTTATGCCTAGCTCCATCACAGGAAGTTTTTTGTCTCCATCAACTTAGGCTTGTCTCCAATAATGACCATTCAACATGGTCACTATGCAACATTATGGAAACATCAGTTCTTGAATTTCATTATTTTCCTCTTCCTCCCCATTCCATTTGTTTTTATTGGATTGTTTGACCACTTTAAATTGTAAACCATCTTGAGGACATTGGCAGAAAGACACTAAGGATATTCAAATGACTGGAGGCAGGGCAGGTGTGGGGGGAAGACTGCTCAAAACTTACCTTGCCCCCAGCTGATTGTTGAACAGTGGTGGGGGGCAGGGACTGTGTTCCCACATGATCTGCACTGCTCCCTGTAGCGTGGATCTCTGGAGACTGGGGCAACATGCCTTGGCCTCCAGGAATCCCATAATGCACTGCGCAACAAGCGCGGAGCATTGGAGGATTCCCCTGGGAGATGGCCACTCTGGGTGCCTGTCTCTGTGTCTGCTAGGGCTGCCAGCAGCTTGAGCATTCACACCCTTAACCTCAGCTAAAGGCCATGGTAAAAAGCAGGGTTTGTAGGGAGGGCAGCACTGGGAGTGGCCTTGCTGCTGATGCTGAACACAAGCAGCCTAGCCCAGGACTTAGGCTATGAATAGACTTACACTATAATAGTATGTTAATACTATACTATTATAGACTTACACTATAATAGTATAGTGTGAATAGAAATAGTATAGTATGAATAGTATAGTGTGAATAGGCATGCCCTCAACTCCTGCCTGTGGCTTCCAGCAGCATGTGGTGGGCCACTGTGTGAAACAGGATGCTGGACTAGAGGGGCCTTGGGCCTGATCCAGAAGGGCTGTTCTTATGTTATGACTTACACTATAATAGTAGTAGGTAACAGTTTTCCTAGATAAGCAACAGAAGTTCTCAGGTATGCTTGATGCATGCTTCCTACATTCTAGCACATAGATCAAGGTTCTGGGGCTGCAGAAATACTGACAAGCGATTGAATATTTGCTCAGCTAAATTCAAGGAGTAGCTTTTATTTCTCTTTTCCAACTTTGCGGTAAATTATTCATTGTCATTTTTGGATCTCAGAATTTGATTCAGAGACCTGAGAATGTCAGTACCAACGTTTTGGCTTTTGAAACTAAAAGTTTGGCTTTGGCATTCAAAGCCTTGCTAACAGTGGCTGTGATCCTGACTAAAAAAGCACTGGTGCAATGTGCGAAACACTGTGTAGCACCACTGCCTAGGGATGTGCAGAACCGGTTTGTCTGGGACTGGTCCTCCAAAAGGGGGGCTGGTCAAAGTTGAGCTGAACCATGCCTGGTTCAGATCAAACCAGTTTGGCCCAGTTGGGCAGTTTCTGCATGCTTGCAAAGAGGAATCCCATAAGGATTCCCCTTTACAAGCAAAAGGGTGAACCCTACAGAGTTGAAAAGAGAGGGTGGGGGCAGTCGGGAGGTCACCTTATGTGCTGTGGTTGTGACAGGTCGGCATCAGCGGCTCTGGTCGGCGCTGATGGAGGGGAATGCCAGCGGGGCCTAGGGGAGCCACCACCAAGGACCCATGGTGCATAAGGTGACCTCCCACCCGCCTCCACCCTCCCTTTTCAACTCGATAGGGTTCCCCTTTTGCTTATAAAGGGGAATCCTTAATGGATTCCCCTTTGTAAGCATGCAGAACTGGATTGAACTGGGCAGAACTGGTTCGAGCTGGTTCTAGTGCCCAAACCGAACTGGGCAGTTGAGTTTGAGTTCAGTTATAATTTGAACAAACCACCCAGAGTGGTTCCATGCCCGCCCCTACCACTGACTCTGAAGAGTTCCAGACTACTGCTGCACTACTGCTAGTGTGTGCGAGAGAAATTTCAGTGTCTTCCTCTTCCCTCAGAAGCCTTCTGCATCACCCAAGAGTATGTTGCTGAGAGTGTTGTGCCCCCCAGGGGGTTCAGGGATCAGGGCCTCTGGGAATTGAGCCAAAGACAAGGCCAGCTTCTGGGCTTGCCAGGGATTCTCTAATAAAGAATGTAATGAACTACTGAATATTCTGTGAACCCAAGATGCCGTTGTTAGAATTGTAGTACTTGTAGTCAAAAGAATGTGTATTTTGGCTAATGTACTAATATGTTATTGATGTATCAGTATACCATTTTATTGCTTTCATGAATGTATACCAATGATTATATTAACAGACTAGGACTGCCTTCACTTTACACTTATAGCATTTGCTTCACACATACCCCTGTAATTGTTTTACACTATGTATCAACACACAGCATTATAGATTAGGTGGCAACTCTGAATGTCATAGACTTGCTGTCTCCTGGACTCCCATCCCTAATCACCCCTCCTCCCTCTCCTAAACCCCAGAACTCACACCTCACTTGAATGGAAGGCACCCCAAAGGCAGAAAGAGTTGTAATTGCCACAATACAGTCCTTTTTGTCATCATTGTTTACATTTTAGAATCCAGTCACAAGACAGGTAATTTGTGAGCTTTTCCTTGAAATGAGAATTTGGTTTTTTGTCATGAAGACCCATGCTTATGTTGATAGTTCCAATCTGGACATTTATGGAGATCTGAGTCAGAAATTGTGCATGGGCACAGAACCTTGGGCTTATATTAAGTGGTCCCAAAAGAATATAAGAAAGGGAGCTAATAGGCACCAAGTGAGATACCTTTGGGACTATTTTGGTTGGTCGCAATGCCCCTGTTGCAAGCCAACACCATGGTCAGCCATTTTGGTTGTGTATACATAGACCTTGCATAGACCCTGTGGATGACCCCGTCTGTCAGAAGCTCATTAAGATGCTTGATGTGTTGGTAGTTTTTTCCATGGCAGGGAAACCTGGGGCATATTGAGTCATCTTTATTTTGATCAGAAACCATAAAACCCACACCTGAGACTGACTACCTGTGTACAAGCAATTTGTTTCAATGCAAGCTAGCAATGATCATGGGTTCTAGCCCCGCCTCCAGCCTATGATTGAGACTGGTAATGATGCCCTCCAAAACCACTTTAATTTCCCCTGCCTCCACCTGTCCTGTTCTCTCTTCAGCGACTTGTTTAAAGTTGCCCTCCTGCATTCTCCCCATCTCCTTCTCTCCCTTTCCTCCTTCCTGCTGTGTATTGCCATCTCCTGCCCTTCCCTTCCCTTCCTCCTCCTCCTCCTCCTGGAAAGTTAAAGAATGTTTACTGTTGCCATTGATAACTGTTGATAGTAGTTTACGCTGTACATTCATAACAACACATAGCCAGTATTATTTGGGATGGTTAGCAGTTTAGAAACTGTTTAGAACACAAGTTGCCGTATCTTATCATTTTATGCAATAATGCATTTTTGATGTCATAAAGTAGTGGTCTGAGCCTTCTGTCTCTCCAACTCTCCATGCTGATTTGATTCCATGATTATCATAGCAAAGAACAGGCCACCAGATGGCAGTGCAGACTAGGCTCCCTTTTCCACTCTCAGGTAAATTGTGAACTGTATCCTGAGCATATACAGAGTGTGAACATGGCCCTGGGGCACAACAAAGGCTATACACCTCTCAAGATCATATGTTCAGGTGGCACAGAGTGGAAGGGAAGGTCATCAAAACTTGCCCCTACCACTGAGCTAGAGGAGTTGAATTAGTTTAAATTTTTCAGAAGCATGGGTGCATCTCCCATTTCATTAGTGCTTCGTTAGTCAGGATGTCAGCCAGCATTTTGACAGGTAAACCTGGCCATTTGTGGGACGTGTGTGTGTGGGGGGGGGGATATATCAGTATCTCTACAGAGAAGGATATCCTGCATACACCCAATGTTTATTAATAATTCAGTATATAGAATACTAAGTCATACTGGCTGTGCTGATGCAACCATGGCTGACATCTAGACTAACCCTGTGGCACTGCGTGGTGGGGAGGGGTGATTTTAGATTATCTTCCCTTCCCTCTGAAGCCCACTGTGCCTCCTGCAAATATGCTCCTGAGGGTTGCGCAGCCTTAGGCATGATTGCACCAGGGTGCTGCTCATCTGGATTTCAGCCACTGTAACTGATTAAAATAATATGTAGAATTCTACTATCACCAGCTGTTTATGATTTGAGGGCCATGTTTTATAAGTGACAATCACCAAAAGTATCAGGGGCCACTGGTGCCGCTGGGGCTGGGGTTTGGAGATCAGGGCTGGCAGCTGCAGGACTGCACACTCTCTGTCTCGCTGTCTCTCCCCCGCCCTTCGTTGAAGCCACATGGGTTGGTCATTCAAATGTTAAAAGCTAGGGCAAGGTAAGAGAGAGAGAGAGAGAGAGAGAGAGAGAGCATGCTTTGGCTCATTCTGCACCCACCAGCCCCACTCTCCATCCCACATTGTGATGTAGCGATGCAATTTAGTGCAGCAACTCTGGATATACAAACACCAGCATCACAAGGAACTAGAGTTATGTACTGAATCAGAGCAATAATCATATCAAATTCAATAAGCCCCGATTGACATCAGTTCGCATCATACTGGTTGCATTCACACATAACACAAACTGGCGTTTCATGGGACAGAGGCTTTCTTAATGTTATGCAAGAATGCGTGCAACTCTGGTACCATGCGGCGACCAACTCAAGGTTCTGATTTTTGAACTCCAGTCTGAATCCTCCTGTTGTAGTGAGTTTCCTCGCTGCAACCTGAGGTTAGATGGAGCTTGCGTGTCATCAAGATTCTGGTAACATCTGCTGGTAACCTCCAGACTGGATTACTGCAATGCACTCTATGTGGGGCAGCCCTTGTACGTAGTCAAGAAACTACAGTTGTCCCAGAATGCGGCAGCCAGGCTCGTCTCTGGGTCACCTAGGAAGACCATATTACCGTATTGAAGGAGTTACACTGGCTGCCGATATGTTTCCAGGCAAAATACAAGGTGCTGGTCATAACCTATAAAGCCCTAAACAGTCTGGGCCCTGCATATTTAAGAGAACGGCTTCTTTGTCATGAACCCCACCGCCCACTGAGATCATCAGGAGAGGTCCGTCTGCTTTTGCCACCGGCTCGTCTGACAGCTACTCGGGGACGGGCCTTCTCCGTTGCTGCCCCAAGGCTTTGGAATGCGCTCCCTAATGAAATAAGAGCCTCCCCATCTCTGACAATTTTTAAAAAGTCTTTAAAGACACATCTGTTCACCCAGGCTTTTAACTGATATTAATTGTTTTAATGTTGTTTTTAGAATATTGTTTTTAATTGCTGTGTTTTAAATTTCTTCTTTTTGTTTTTAACTAATGTTTTACCTTTGTTTTTATCTGGTTGTAAACCTCCCAGAGACCTAAGTTTTGGGCGGTATAAAAATATGTTAAATAAACAAACAAACAAACAAACAAATAAATAAAATAATTGAGAACTAGAGGCTGCATCCCCTTCAACAGATTTGAGGCATACAAAAAGGAAGCTCACACAGCCAGGTCCTCCTCCTCTCTGCAGTCTCACTGACAGTCTCGCTGACTGCAGAGACAGTGTTCTCTGTGATGTCCAAACTCAGACAGGAGAGTGGGCTGGTTGTGAGGAGTGGAATCGCGGGTCCATTGGACCCGTGGCTCAGCATTATGAGTGAATGCTGCCATTTTTTAAAATCCCAAACTGATACAATTATTTCTCTATCGAACTGCACTGGAGGATCAAATGGCTTTTTTCAAGCTTTTCTCTGTTGCTTATGTTTGATTCAAAGAGAATTTGTTTCTCTTTCAATCTAGTGATGTGCCATATATGGAAAACGCTGAGGGAGGAAGACAAGCAGTTTACGTGAGTGACATCTCTAGCTGCACATTGCTTCAATGCCTCCTCAGGCTTGCAACTGCTCAAAGCATATGCAATAGGTTCATCTGTATCTATGCTCTCTTCCACTCATGGAGGCTCTACACACGATCTGTTTGTAGAGCCTAATCAGGCTCTGCGAGGAGAGTGGGCTTAGCCCGCTCTCCCCGCAGACGAGGAGGGAGCTTGCCCTAGACAGCTGGATCAGCCACCCACACAATTACCAGCTCCGTCACAGAGCCGGTAGGGGCGGATGGAATCAAGGGCTGCCCAGTCCCCGGAAGTCTCAGCATGCCCCACGCAAGTGCCTCCCGGATGTTATGCCTCCCAGTTGTTGTGCCTCCTGGTTGGGGGTCTCCTAGTGAGTTCCCGTGGTGTGGAGCCATGCCGTGGTGACTCACAATTGAACAACAGGGATTAGCGGAGTGCTCGCTCCACTAACCTTGTTTAAGAGTGGGGGCAGTTAAGGCGTTTTGCTGCCAGGAGCCGTGTAGCTCCTGTTGCAGCACATAACCACCCAAAAGCTGGCTGGGCTCCCTTAGTCCACTTTTGGGAGGTCATGTGAATAGCCTCACTGTGTGTAGAATCACGGGCATCGGAATAAGGTATAATTAGGGGCCTTTGACACCTGCCTGGTTCTCCCACTCTACACAAAGTACCAGCAATGCATGCCTTCTTCCATGTTCTTCTTTCAGTACATTCCCTCAGGTCTTAGCTTAGCCATTATAAGAGGGTTTGCGGCTACTGCATGGAGCTCAATGCATCCCCCCCTGGCTGCACAAAACACCTGGCACTTATCTGCCTGTGACGAGGAGCAAAGTCCTGACAAAAGCAAAGCATCCAAGCAAAGTGGAACTGTGAAAAGGGGTGGGACATCTCCTTCTTGGAAGCTCTAGCACGCATAAGTGTGCACTTTGGGGGGAAGTTTTCCTAGGAGGGGCTTCAAATAAAACAAGGAGTATGCAAGTATATATTCAATGCAAACGTGTGAAAAGGGCTGGGAGGCATGGCTGCTTCTGCATGAAACCCTGGCACTTCTGCACGAATTGGAAGTGAACATAATATGCAAATAAGACTACAGTAAATTCCTCTTTCTATATTCTTCACATCCCTGGATTTTAGGGCAGTTACAGGCAGGAACGAAATTGGACTTACTACATAATTAGTAATAATCTCTTTCCAGTCTTTTACACAAAGCGTACACCATCTTTAAAAGACAAAGGATTGAAATTCATTGAGTACAAATAACAATGGATTAAATATCCATAGATGTTGCAGTCATAATAATAACAACCTAGAGTTTACCTCATATACACAACAAGAAACCAATATTTTGTGCATAAGTCAACTTCTGTTTATAGTGAATGCTTACAGACCTGCACCTGTAATGTGTATTGTGCTCTCCATTTGTGAAAGCAAATTACTCTTTTAGTTCTGACTCAAAAAGAATTCAACAGAACTAGGAAGCCTGCTTACATCTACATCAAGAGAAGCTTGTTTAATGAAATATTTAATCATATTCTGTATTTCTTGTCTAGTGGTGACATCCACTGGCGAATTTGAAAAACTATACCAAGATAAGACTCTCCTTTTTAAACTACATAGATTTATTTTAATGCCAAATATGAAAATGGTGGGATCACTGGCCATGATCCAAAGAACAATTTCTGTACAGAGAGCAGGTATTCCTTGTCCATGGTGCTTTGTACAGATGAATGAGACCTTGTCCAAGGATCCTTCTTTAAACATACATGCAAAAGCTCTTGCACAATCTATAGACACAGTTACATATATATGCATATAGCTTCTCCATAGGCCTGTGCCTTTATATGCAGAACTGTGTGAGCAGTATTTGGCTTGCTGCTCATGGACCCAGGACCCCAGCTTTGAGTGTTTCAATGACAATGGTGTAACTGTACCATAAAGGTGCCTTTCCACACATGACACATATGATTGGGTTCTATGACCTTAGTACTGTTGAGATGCTCATTAGGGGTGTGCACGGAACCAATTCCAGGGGTTCAGTTCAAATCTGAGCTGTATTTGAACCTGCCCACTGGCCAGCAAGCCAGTTTGAGTTGAACTGGCCCCTAGTTTGGTCAGAGGGTCAAACCGGGTTGAACCAGTTTGAAACTGGTTCAACTCAGTCCAGTCCAGTGAGGATTCAACTTTACAAGCAAAGTGGAAGGGGACCCTGCCTGCCTTTAAAACAATAATGGAGGTGGCAAGAAGGCACCTTGTTGTCAGAGGTGGCAGTGGCTGCAGTGGTGCAGGTGCTCCAAATTCCGGACTGAGTCTGGTGTTCCACTGCAGCCCAGTTCGGGCCTCCACACATGCATGGAGACCATTTGTGTGACCTCCGCGCATGCATGGGCCATTTGCGTGATGGAGGAAATTTGTGTCATCATGCAAATGGCATCCGCACATGTACAGAGGTCATGCAAATAGCCTCTATGACTGCACGGAGGCTGGAACTGTGCCGCACTGGAATGCCAGACACGGTTGGGAGTTCAGAGGAGCCACACTGCCTCCAATGACAAGGTGCCATCTCTCTGCCTGCAATTAGGAGTTTTTTAAACACAGGCAGGGTTCCACCCTTTAGTTGTAAAGGGAAATCCTCACTGGATTCCCCTTTACAAGAATGCCTCTTGAACTGCCGAACCAGTTCTGAACCAGTTCTATTAGAACCAGGGCTGGTTTGTTTCAGACATGGACTGGTACCCTGTTTTCAGGGCACTCGGTCTGGTTCGAATCCGAACTGGTCAAATTGGGCTAGTTCTATTTGAACCAGGTATGAATAGAACTGGTTCTGCATACCCCTAATGCTCATCTGAAAATACACAGGGGGGGGAAATGCTCATGTCCGCTGACTCTGACCTACTTATTTGGCCTATCTGAAAGAGCCCATTAATGGAGAAACTGCCTATTCAAGGGTCTGCAATTGCATGGGGAGATCCTATACATATGCACCTTATGCACATGTAGACTCTTTCATATGTTCCACTGAATGCACATAGGGACAGTGGGCAGTGTATGTGCACCTGTTGCCCTCTCTAGCACATTCAGACAACTTCTGAACAAGACCCATTGAATCACAGGATCCAGCGACGAGCTCAAGAGGAGCACTATTGTTGTCTATGTTAAAAGAGCAATTATAGCTAGATCAGTAACAGGAATATTTTTTCTAAACATGATCTTCAGTAGAATTAGACATGATTAAGCCGAGTCCAAGATGGCCCAGGTTGGTCTCCTGCATTGAAAGAACTACACTGCCAATACATTTCTGGGCAAAATGCGCTTCCTGCTGAATTAAGAGCCTCCCCATCTCTGACAACTTTTTAAAAGGCAATTAAGACACATTTGCTCACCCAGGCTTTTAATTAGATTTACATATCTAAATAGTTTTTAACAGTTTTAGCATTGTGTTAAATTGTAAATTATTGTAATCTTTTAACCTTTTTTTTAAAAAAAATGTATTGTTTTATTGCAAATTGCCAAGTCATCAGTTTTGAATCGTATACAAATGTGCTAAATAAATAAATAAATATTGAATGATTAAAAATACCTAACTCTGCACTGGATCATAATGTTAAAGTGTGAATTCAATACAACAGAATGAAGAAATACAGTTTTAAGCATACAATAGCATGATTATCATCCAGTATTAGAAACTATATTTTGTTTTGTTTTTCCCCAGAGCTTATTTTAAAGTGATGACCCAATAAGAACTAATCAGGTGTTTTACACAAAGCAGAATTAGATTTTCATATTTAATAGTGATATCACTTCAACAATATTGATATAATTTCAAACTATACATTTGAAATATATAGTTGCTGCCTCATTTTGTAAATTTCCTTGATTTAAATTATTTAATTAACAGTAGCTCAGATATCTACTGTATAGATAGATGTATAGATAGATCAATTGAAAATACTTTTATATCAAGAGAAAATATTTCCTCATGATCCTAAACTGGCATTTTAGAATACAACAAAAGAAATTAAGACAATAGATTCAATGAACGGTTTCACAGTTCACCACTGCAATATCTATTGTCAAACATCACCACCTTCAGGCTCAATAAAATGTTCATTGTAACTGAGGACATTCTAATGATAAACTGAACATAAACATAGCCAACTAAGGACCATTCTCATAATATTTTCAGAATACAAAAGCCATGCTGACTTCAAGAGTGACTTTGACACAGTGGGGTGTCATGTGCATGCTGCCTCCATGTAGAGAACAAGTGCGGATTGGGGTTTTTCATGGCTTTAAAGCCATGTCACTCTGGTTGTGAGAAACCTTAGGGACCCAAAACTCAGCCAACACAGAATAGGGCTTTTCACCCACTTCAGCCCATACACTTTAGACCTCATTGTGCCTTACACAGATGGCAGGCATGTACCATTGTAATGCAGACAGCAGGAACATACCAGGGTAAGATAACTTACTTCGAAAAGGGTCATAGCTCAGTGGTGGAACACATGTTTGGAATCTGGAAGGTCCCAGGTTCAGTCCCTGGTATCTTAATTATTTATTATTATTTCTTGTTTACACAGACAGGTGTTATAGACTGGTTTGTTTTATCCAGACAGCGAGTCCTTCCCAAGGACCAGGGATGGCTGAATTTTATTGTCAATGTTGTTGCTGTTGTTGTAGATATCGTCGCAGAATATAGGCTGTTCCCAGTAAAGTTGCTTTTTGTAATTGGCTGATGGTGATTTCTGTGGCCCCTATGGTGTTGAGGTGCTCTTCAAAGTGTTTCAGAATTGAACCTAGGGCACCAGTTACTACTGGGATTATTTTGGTCTTTTTCTGCCACAGCCTTTCCATTTCAATTTGTAGATCTTTGTATTTGGTGATTTTCTCTATTTCTTTTTCTTCTGTTCTGCTATCCCCTGGTATTATTATGTTGATTATTTTAACTTGTTTTTCTTTCTTCTCAACTACAGTTATATCTGTGTGGCAGATGTTTGTCTGTTTGGAGACGGAAGTCCCATAATATTTTTGCATCTTCATTTTTGACAAATTTTTCAATTGTATGGTCCCACCAATTTTTGGCTACAGGTAGCATGTATTTTTTGCAGATGTTCCAGTGTATCATCCCTGCTACCTTGTCATACCTTTGTTTGTAGTCACTCTGTGTGGTCTTTTTACAACAGCTGATTAGGTGGTCCACTGTTTCATCTGCTTCTTTACAAAGGCGGCACTTGCTGTTTGTTGTTGACTTTTCTACTTTTGCTCTTATTGCATTTGTTCTTAGTGCCTGTTCTTGTGCAGCCAGTATTAAACCCTCTGTTTCTTTCTTCAAGTTGCCATTCTTAAGCCATTGCCAGGTCTTGGTGATGTCTGATTTCCCACTTATATTGTGCAAATATTGACCATGCAGTGGCTTATTTTTCCATTTTTCTGCTCGGTTCTTGACTTGTTCTTTCTTGTAGGCCTGCTTTGTTTCATTGGTGTTGAATAGTTTCTCATTATTGACCATTTTAAGTGCATCTTCTTCACTGTCCTTGATATATTCTTCAAGGCCTCTTTTCTCCTCCTCTACTGTTTGATGGACTTGCAGCATTCCTCTTCCACCTGAGCTGCAAGGGAGTTATAGACTATTTACGTCACTGCGGGGGTGCAGAGCATGATTGATGGTCATGATTTTCCTGGTCTTACGATCTAGCGTCTCTAGCTCTGCCTGGGTCCAGTCTATTATTCCTGCAGTGTATCTGATAACAGGTATAGCCCAGGTGTTTATGGCTTGTATGATGTTCCCACCATTGAGTTTGGTCTTTAGGATTTTTCTAACTCTCCTGATGTATTCACTTCCCATTTTTCTTTTAACTTCAGTGTGTGCAATGTTATCCGCCTGGAGAATGCCCAAGTATTTGTAATGTTCTTTCTCTTCCAGGTTCTTGATGTTGCTTCCATTGGGCAGTTCTATTCCTTCTGTTTTTGTTATTTTTCCTCTGTTCATTATTAATGCAGCACACTTGTCTAGTCCAAACTCCATTGCTATATCACTACTGAATATACGGACAGTGTTTAGCGGTGATTCGATTTCTGACTGGGAATTTCCATACAACTTCAGATCGTCCATGTACAGCAGATGGTTGATTTTACTTGATGTTTTAGATGTTTGGTATCCAAGGCTTGTTTTGTTTAGTATGTGTGAAAGTGGAGTCATGGCGATTACAAACAACAGACGGGATAGTGAGTCACTTTGGAAAATACCTCTTCTAATGCTAACCTGTCCAAGTGTCTCGCCATTGATTGTTAACTGTGTACTCCACATGCTCATCGTTTTTTAAATAAATATCTGAATGTTTTTGCTGACACCAGTTGTTTCTAAACATTTTAGTATCCATGTGTGAGGCAATGAGTCGAAGGCTTTCTTGTAGTCAATCCATGCAACACTTAGATTTGTTTTTCTTCTCTTGCAATTTTCTAAAATCATTTTGTCAATCAGCAGCTGGACTTTTGTGCCTCTGGTGTTCGGGCAATTTCCTTTCTGTTCAACTGGAAGCTGTTTGTTAGTTAATAAGTGTTGCATCACTTCATCTGCTATTATTCCAGTTAATAATTTGAACATGGTTGGCAGGCAGGTTATCGGTCTATAATTACTTGGAATTATAGGTGCAGACCTTTTGCTGGGTCTTTCATTATGCGATGAGTTTTCCCAGTTGTTAGCCGTTGTTCAATATCACCTCCTTGCAAAATGTGATTGAACTGTTTTGATAGTTGTTTATGAAGGCTTGTTAGGTGTTTAAGCCAAAAGCCATGCAGTTCATCGTCACCTGGTACAGTCCAATTTTTAATTTTCTTTGCTCTTTCACTTATTAATTCTGGTATTATTATTAGATCTTGCATTTGTTGGTTACATTTTTCGACCTCTTTCACCCAGGCTGCTTTTTTATTATAATCTATTGGATTGTCCCATAATTTCCCCCAGAATTGCACTGTTTCTTCTTTATTTGGTGTTTCTATGTTTCTTGCGGTTTCTCCTTCTATGCTTTGGTAGAAACGTCTCTGATTCGACTGGAACTGGAGATTCTGCCTGTGTTGTGTAATTCTGGCTTCGTATCTGCTAATCTTCTTTGACACTGCTGTTATTTGCGGCTTTATTATTTCCAGGACTTCTCTAATTTTCCTTGAATCTAGGTGGTATTTTTAAATCAGATACTGTTTGGTGTTTTCATTCTTCAGCTTCTTGTCTTTCATATCTTTCAATTTACTAGCATCTGATCTAAGCCTGGTGACTTTATTTTCTAATCTAATCTTCCATTTAGGTGATGTACTACTTTCTTTTTTTACAGGTCCACTGATCTTATATCCGAGCTCTTGTGTTGTTATTGTTGCTGCACTGTACATTAGTTGGTTTGTTTCTTGCAAATTTATTTGTTGTTATTTATGCAAGTGCAGCATTGACATCTTTTAATGCCAGAGCAAGTTGTTTTGGGGCAACTGTTTTTAGTACTGGAAGTCGAACCCTGGTGGTTGTTTGGTTCATGTGCTCAGTTATTTTTTGCTTTAGTTCTTGTTGCTTTTCTGTTAAACGGAATTTGGGTTTTTAAGGAAAGGGGAGTTGCCTGGTTTTGATTTTGAAACAGTTCAGCAAACAGTTCTTTGTTTGAAATTGCAAAATCTGAATCCAAAATGTTTTGGATTTTAAAAAATGGCCTCAGGGAAGAACTAGTGGGTGGGGGTGGTAGTGCCCGATGGGTGGAAATTACTACCCAAGTTTCAGAGGAATTGGGCAAAGGGCTGGTTTTTGGTGAATTTTTGAAGTATTGGATTTTTCCCATAGGGAAGAATGGAGGTTTCAGCAAAAGTATAGATTCATGCTGGGGGGAAAGGGGTGGCCCAGAGCAGAGTAGGGTGGGTGGTAGTGCCCAGTGGGGGCAAGGAATCTGCCAGAATTATTTCAAAGGAATTGGGCAGAGGGCTGATTTTTAAAGATGTAATGGAGTTTGCACGTCTGTAAAGTTCTTCCCCATAGAGAATGATGGACCTCCATAATTCCTGTCCCATAACTGCACTCAGGGGGCACCAGGGTGGCCCAGAGCAAGTGGTGATGTAGAGCACATAGGGTGCCAACCACCCGCATGGGTTGCTAACCCATGGGGTACTTTGTTCTGTTATTTTTGTATCTGGATGCTTCTCTTTCCAAATTTGGTACATTCTTTTTAAATAACCTCTTCTAGTTGGACTAGACTTGTAATAGCAGATCATTATTTCCTTGTTGGCATTTTTCGTATATTTTTTCCAGTTAAGCGACGTTTCTTCCAGTAACCTTGCAGTCTCCAACCCTCGTTGCTCAACTGAAGATCCTGAGTCCTGGGGCCCACTTGCCACCAGATGTCCAGGGACTCCAGCACCTGGCGTGGTCCTTGTTGACCTGGGTGACAACCAATCTGGTATAGATTTATTAAAGTTACATCTCTCCATTTTCTTGATGGGAGAGGCACTCTTTGTCTGGCTGCTCTGGTGAGACCTGTCCAGTATGGTTGGAACTCTGACATAGCTCTCACCTTCCTCAGACATGCAAGCCCCACAACCATGCCAAGGTAGTGCCTCACTGGGGATATTATGATTATGATTATGATTATGATTATGATTATGATTTTGATTTTGATTTCTATACCGCCCTTCCAAAAATGGCTCAGGGTGGTTTACACAGAGAAATTACAAATAAATAAGATGGATCCCTGTCCCCAACGGGCTCACAATCTAAAAGAAACATAAGATAGAGGCCAGCAACAGTCACTGGAAGTACTGTGCTGGGGTTGGATAGGGCCAGTGTAAGCTCAGGTAACAGGTGACCCTGTTTTCCCGAAAGTAAGACCTACCCCGAAAGTAAGACCTAGCAGTAATTTCTGATGTACCGCTAATTGCCCTAGTGCATTTTTTGGGGCTAAAATTAATATAAGACACTGTCTTATTTTGGGGGAAACACGGTACCTTAAGTGGTGTAGCAGGAAAATGCTTGGCCAACAAGTAGAAGGTAGCTGGTTCAAATCCCCGCTGGTACCTATATCGGGCAGCAGCGATATAGGAAGATGCTGAAAGGCATAATCTCATACTGCGTGGGAGGAGGCAATGGTAAACCCCTCCTGTATTCTACTAAAGAAAACCACAGGGCTCTGTGGGCGCCAGGAGTCGAAATCGACTTGACAGCAGACTTGACCTTAAACAGGTGTTGCAAAAGAGTTCCTATTGAGAAACTATTACAGTGTAGAAAATACTGGGCTAGCTGGACCAGTGGTCTTGATATAAAACAGCTTAATACGTTAATTAAATATATATTAACTTCAGACTAATAGCTTTGAATGAGTCAGGCAAGCCGGCAAGCCAAGTTATGCATTCTAGGGCAGGTTCAGATATTAAAAATCCTCTTGACTATGCATGCTCTTTATTTATTACTTTTAGTTATTTATATTTATTTAGGTGGCATATTTATATGCCACCTGATATGTGTATCTCTAGGTGGTGTACGCAGTTTAGAACAATATAAAACAAATTAAAACAATTTTACAGGATAAAATAGTTTAAAACAATTTCATAGAATAAAGCAATTAAACCATATAAAATTAATTTCAGGGAAAAGCCTGAGAGAACGAGTGTGTCTTGAGGGTCTTCCTAAAACCAAACAGAGATGGAGATGTTCTTGTTTCGACAGGGAGCATATTCCAAAGCCTCAGGGCAGCCAGAGAGTAGGCCTGGTCCTGAGTTGCCACAAAATAAAGTGGTGGCAACCATAACCAGACCTCTTCAGATGATCTCAATAGGCAATAGGGTTCATGACAAAGAAGGTGCTCTCTTAAGTACCTTGGACACAAGGACTTTATAGGTAATAACGAGCTCAGAAACATATTTTGCTCAGAAACATATTGGCAGCCCGAGAAATTATTTCAAAATCAGTATTACACAGTGCCTTCGGGTTGTCCCAGAGACATCTCACTGAGGGACAATGGGTGCTGCCAATGGCTCCTGAGCCTTGCACTGAACACTGATTTAGGGAAACCAGTTCACCATTTGATATGTCTATTTTCCTCTTGCAGTTTAGTGTATATAATCTCAGTCTCTGAAGTTGGGAAGACTTATATTCCCAGTGGGAACAGTCTGATTAGAAACCACCTGCTTTTACAATTCCTTTGAGTGCATCACTCACTAGGTGACCTGAGGCAAGCCATGATTTCTCAACCTCAACCGCACACTCTCATCTGCAATATAGAAATAATTATATTGACTACTCTAGTGGTTTCAGGACTTTTAGGAGGATTACTAATGTAACTCTCATGGCACTGTGATCATTTATGCATGCTAAGTATTACCAAACTATCAAACATTTTTGGTTTAAGATAAGATCTGAGCTGCTTAAAACTTACACTACTGCTCTAAAAAGCACAGGAATTGCAAGCTTAAGTGTATAACTTCTGTGCCATATAAACCAGGATAGCGTAGTGGTTAGAATGTTGGACTAGGACTGAGTTCGAATCCCCATTCAACCATGGAACTCACTGGGTGACTCTGGGGCAGTCATGTATTTCTCAGCCTAACCTACCTCACAGGGTTGTTGTGAGGATAAAAATAAGCATGTATGCCTCTCTGAGCTCCTCAGAGGAAGAGCGGGATATAAATTGTAATAAATAAATACATAAATAAAATAAAGCTTTGAACAGTCTCATATATTAGGCTGGATTTACAAATGAGGATCTATATGCTCATACTTTTCCTTGGCGTTCAACTAGACATGGGACTGAGGAGGGATGCAGCCAGGTAGAAAATCAGCAGGTGCATCTTTCCCAATCACTTGCTAGAAACACATCTGATGAATTTCTTCCTTCTGAGTCAAGGCACAGTACATAAAAATGTTTGGAATAGCATTTTATTTATTTAATTGTTTATTTATTTGTTTGGTTTTTTGTTTGTTTGTTTAAATATGTTTATTTAAACATATTTCTATACTGCCCAAAACTTACGTCTCTGGGAGGTTCCAACAAGCAAACAAACAAAAAGGTAAAACATTATTTAAAATGAATGACAACAGAAAACTTAAAACAGTAGTTAAAACAAAATAAATGATATAGTATGTTAAAACATTACAACTATTTAAAATTTAAAACAACTTTTTAAAATGACGTTAAAACAGTTAAAACAATATTTTTAAAAAGCCTGGGTGAAAAGTTGCATCTTTAAAGACTTTTAAAAAGTTGTCAGAGATGGGGAGGCTCTTATTTCAGCAGGGAGTGTGTTCCAAAGCTTTGGGGCAGCAGCAGAGAAGGCCTGTCTCTGAGTAGCCACCAGATGAGCCAATTGCAACTGCAGATGGACCTCTCTTGATGATCTCAGTGGGTGGTGGGGTTCATAACGAAGAAGACATTCTCATAAATACCCAGGGCCAAGCCGTTTAGGACTTTATAGGTTATAACCAGCACCTTGTATTTTGCCCAGAAATTTATCGGCAGCCAGTGAAAATCTCATTTGCTACCAGAGAATCTACACTCAGAAAACCTCAGAAACAACAGAACCCTGAACCCCATGGGTTAGAAACCCATAGGGGTGGTTTTCACCCTCTGTTCACTACACTACCACTCACTCTGGGCCACCCCAGCACCCCCCAAGTGCAGTTATGGGGCTGCTGAAACCTACATGATTCCCTATGGAGAAAAACCTTAAAGATGCGTAAACTTCAACAATTCACCAAAAATCAGCCCTTTGCCCAATCCCTCTGCAATTTGGGTGGTATCCTTCACCCATTAGGCACTACCACCTCACCCCACTCTTCCACCCCAGATCTTGCTTTATGCCCCAAATCTGCCCCAAAGACACTAAACCTTCAACAATTCACCAAAAACCAGCACTTTGCCCAGTTCCTCTGCAATTTGGGTGATAGCCTCTACCCATTAGGCACTTAACTTAAACTGAGTAATACCCCACTGCCTTGCAGGAGGGAGTGGGGTGTAGTTGGCACATGGCATTTGACAGTTGACGCTGTCAAAAAGACAGTCAAAATAAATAGAAGAAATGAAGGTGTTTAATGAATCCTCATAAGGATTCATTGAGTGAAAATTATTATACACCAAAGAATCCAAACACTTAAAAATAGTGACCACACATTTTGCTTCATAATTCCACTTCTCTAAGGGCTAGAGTTTAGTGTTTTTGTTTTTAAATGAAAGCTGGGAATCTGGGGAAATTAATAGGATAGATCCAAAACCCAAATCGAATTGATTCGAATCGAATCATCCGTGATTCGATTTGTACCTGAATCTAGCCAATGGACCATAGGGGTGATTGGTTTTGTCTGTGAATCACCCGAATCAGCAAGATTCGGGTACAAATTGATTTGTATCCGAATCAATTTGCACATCCCTAATATGCACCACTATTCTGAGGTCATTTATCTCAAGAAATGGACGCAGCTGGCATATCAGCCAAAGCTGATAGAAGGCACTTCTGGCCATTGCCTCAACCTGGGAGACCAGGAAGATGCTCAGATCCAGAAGCACCCCCAGACTGCATACATGTTACTTCTGGGGAAGTGTGACCCCATGCAGAACAGGCAGACTCATGTTCTGAGTTTCAACCCCGCACAATGAGAACCTCTGTCTTATCTGGATTCAATCTCAGTTTGTTATCCCTCATCCTGCCCATTACCACCTCTAGGCAGGCATTTAGGGAGGTTATTCCATCTCCTGATGATGCTGACATGGAGAAGTAGATTTGGGTGTCATCATTATACAGTCAATCAATCAATCAATCAATCAATCATTTTATTTATGGCAGTGAGCCAAACAAAATTAAAACTTTAGACAGTTACCATAGATAAATATACAGCATAAAATAACTAAAAGATTCACAATCAGCCTAATAAAACCCCATGACGAGAGGTCAGTTTCATAGCCCCATATGTTATCCCTCATCCAGCCCATCACTGCCTCCAGGCAGATGTTTAGGGAGGTTATGCCTTCTCCTGATGAGGTTGACATGGAGAAATAGATTTGGGTGTCATCAGCATACTGATAGCACCCTGCACCAATTCCCCTGATGATCTCTTCCAGTGGTTTCATGTAGATGTTAAACAACTTCGGAGACAATACGAAGCCCTGAGGGACACATTACAAAAGTTCAGATTTTGTAGAACAACAGTCTCCAAGGGACACCATCTGGAATCTACCCAAGAAGTTGGAGCAGAACCACCGCAAAGCAGTGCCTCCCACTCCCGACCCCCTCAGATCGTCCAGAAGGATACTATGTTCGATAGTATCAAAAGCTGCCGAGAGGTCCAAAAGGACCAACAGAGTCACACTTCCTCTGTCAATTCCCTATTGGAGATCATCCATCAGGCCGACCAAGGCAGTCTCCACCCCATAGCCCACCTGAAAGCCAGTTTGAAATGGGTCTAGATAATCAGTTTCCTTCAAGACTGTCTGGAGCTGGGAGGCCACCACTCTCTCAATTACCTTGCGCAGACTCAGAAAGTTGGAAATAGGCCTGTAGTTGCTCAGCTCTGAGGGATCCAAGGTAGGCTTCTTCAGAAGCAGTATAATAATTGCCTCCTTAAGACAAGGAGGCATCCTGCCTTCCCTCAGAGAATATATTGTTCCTTGTCATTCTCATTCACCACATTTCCTGAAACTTGTGAACCAAATCCTGTTGACAGTGGCAAATGGGCTCCCACATTCTATATTTGCAAAGAACAAAAACAAAAAACCCCAAACAAAACCCCAAAACAAAACAGTTTCCTATCCCTTTCAACTACTATATTGGGACAGAGTGGAATAATTTTTTTAAGACAAGGGAAACCTTGAAAAGATTTCAAAATAGGCAGCCTTGACAAGGTAAAAAGAGCTAAACAAGTTAAATACAGGTCTTTATTAGTGAAGTTGATAATAGACTGCACATATTGTCTGCAGTTATTTGTGAGAATTTATACACACTCACTCTTAAATATTCCTTTAGTTGCTTGGGATGCCTTAGGAATCCAAATATAAACCAGCTCTGTGTTGAACTACAGAAGAAGATCTTCCTTACCATCATAACAACATAAGAATGTAAGAATATAAGAACAGCCCTTCTGGATCAGGCCAAAGGCCCATCTAGCCCACTCCACACATTGACCTACCAGATGCCTCTGGGAAGCCCATAGGCAGGAGCTGAGGGCATGCCGCCCTTCTACTGCTACTTCGATCATCAAGAGCAGCTTGGCTACATACGCCTACAGTCACCTGAGGAGCAACATCATTGGATGGTCAAACTGAGAATGAACCCTCATCCATTAGCAGGCTCACCCAGCCAGTCCCAGAAGCCCTTGTCCACCACCCCCTGATAAATCTCTTTATTGGTTCCAAGCTTTCTGGCAATGGTGGACAGCAGTAGCACTACTTAACACTGCTTTCAAATGTGGCACTCTTTTTGATACTAACTGGCAGTGACTCACCAGGATTTCTTCATTCAAAGCATTACTACTGAGCCAAATTCTCATCTTTTACTCCTGTACTGGTGCTGTGATCTTTAAGCTGCATAGCAATAATGTGGCAATGAAAGAGTGTTGGTGATGGGAGTTGCTCCTTGAATACCAAATCAAAAGAATGGAAACTTCTTTGGGTTGGCTCAGAACAGCCAGCACAGGTGTGATAGGATGGTGTGATATGATTGTTACACCATCTTATCATCAAGTGAAATTTATGCACCTCAAACTCCCTGCCCGCCTCCTCAGAGAACTGACACGTGCTCTTAGTTGCTTGAGGAGTTTGCATTGCTCAGGGGTGGATTAATCTTTTTGCCGCCTGTAGGCAAAAAAGATTTGCTGTCCCTGGCTTGAGGGCTTGGAGGAGTTGGGAGAGGGCTTGCGGGGAGGGTCAGGGACAAGTTAAACATTGTAAACATTTTTCAACTGCCACTGTGCGGTGGAGATGGTAACAGAAAGGGGGGGCAGCCGAATGCAGGTGAGGGGAGACCGAGGTAAGGTGAGACCGAGGCGGGGGAAGGTGGAGGCGGTGGCAGGATTTCCTTCCCTATGCCCGCCTGGGGCCAAATGACAGTCCTGGCTATTTTTCAACCCATTTTGGGCCTCTGCGCACGCTAGGCCCCTGCTCTACTTAGGCCACCCAGCTGTTTTTGGTCTAAAACTCCCATAATCCCTAGCCACAGTGGCCAATAGCCAGGGATTATGGGAGCTGTAGACCAACATCTGCAGGAGAGCGGAAGCTTAGCAGCCCTATCCTAGGGATGCCAAAGTGAGTTGGGTGGTAGTTCATGACAGGTGCTACCTACCACCCTACCCACAAAAGAAATGGGCAAGTGGGAGGTTTTTAAACATTTTTCAGAATCCTCGCCCCAAAGGATCCTATTGGTGTTTAGGTTAAACTTTTGAAAGTGCACATGCGCAGAAGTCCGAAATGGGCTCAAAATGGCCCAGCCTCTCAATATGGATTTAATCCTGTGTGGTGCCCAGGACCTGGTGCGAGATGTCAGAGTTGCTACCATTGGGTAGCAGTGACCATAGTGTTATCCAATTTAGCATATATGCGAGTGGAAAATTGTCAAGGAAGTCCAACACAGATGCGTTGGACTTCAGAAGAGGAAACCTCTCAAAAATGAGGTGACTGGTAAGAAAGAAGTTGAAAGGGGAAGTCAGGAGGGTCAAATCACTCCAGAAAGCATGGAACCTATTTAAAACCACAGTACTAGAAGCTCAGTTGGAATGTTTACCAAGAAGGAGGAAAGGTACCACCAAGTTCAGGAGGACGCCAGCATGGCTAACAAGAAGAGTCAGGGAAGCTATAAAAGGGAAGAAGATTTCCTTCAGAAAATGGTAGTCCTGTCCAAATGCAGAGAACAGGAAGGAACGTAAACTCTGGCAAAAGAAATGCAAGGACACAATAAGGGATGCAAAGAGTGAGTTTGAGGAGCATATAGCTAGAAGTGTCAAGGGGAATAACAAAAATTATATTTCCAAACTGGGGGACTGGGCGACAAAATGGCAAAATGGACAGGCCTCCTGCATTGCTGCCCCGAGGCTTTGGAACACACTTCCTGCTGAAATAAGAGCCTCCCCACCTCTTACAACTTTTTAAAAGGCAGTCAAGACGCATTTGTTCACCCAGGCTTTTAATTAGATATTGTTTTAATTGTGTTTTAATAGTTTTAACATTTTAAATTTTAATTGTTGAAATGTTTTAATCTTTTTTATTGGTTTTTATTGTTTTGTTGTAAACCACCCAGAGAACTTGTGCTTTGGGCGGTATAAAAATGTGTTAAATAAATAAATAAATAAATAAATAAATAAATAAATGCGGTTCAATGTAAGCAAGTGTAAAGTGATGCATATTGGGTCAAAAAACACCAACTTCACATATACGCTGATGGGATCTGAGCTGTTGGTGACTTACCAGGAGAGAGATCTTGGGGTCATGGTTGAAAGCTCATTGAAAGTGTGGTCTCAGTGTGCGGCAGCTGTGAAAAACGCTAATTCCATGCTAGGAATCATTAGGAGGGGGATTGAAAATAAAAATGCTAATATTATAATGCCGTTATACAAATCTATGGTGCAGCCACATCTGGAGTACTGTGTACAGCTTTGGTCACAGTATCTTAAGAAGGATATTGTAGAACTGGAAAAGGTACAGAAGAGGGCATCCAAAATGATCAGGGACCTGGAGCACCTTCCTTATGAGGCTGGGCTACAGCATCTGTGGCTCTTTACCCTGGAAAAGAGGTGACGAAGGGGAGACATGATTGAATTGTTTAAAATTTTGGTCAACTGGCTGATTTTATATAAATAAGACCAAGACTAAGGTTTTAACTAAAAATATGGACCAGAAAACGAAAGACAGATTCTCTCAAATAAGTGAGCTGAAAGTGGAGAAGAAAGTTAAATATCTGAGGGTTTGGTTATCAAATAACAACTCCCTGTTGTTTATAAATAACTATGTCAAAATATGGAATTCAGTGAAAATTGATCTAGAAAGATAGTCCAAAATGAATCTCTCTTTAATGGGAAGAATTTCAGTGGTAAAAATGAATGTCTTGCCTTAAATGTTGTTTCTCTTTCAGACTATTCCCATAATTAACACTAACTTGTTTCAAGCAATGGCAGAAGGACATAACTAAGTTTGTTTGGCAGGGGAAAAGACCAAGAATTAATTTTAAGAATCTAACAGATGCAAAGGAAAGGGGTGGTCTTACCTTGCCAGACTCAAGGTTATATTTTGATGTTGTTTGTTTGACATGGTTAAAAGAATGGATAACGCTAAGAAACCCTAGAATTCTTGATTTAGAAGGATTTGACAGAAGGTTTGGTTGGCATGCGTATTTATGGTATGAAAAAAGTAAAATACATAAAGATTTTTTGAACCATTATGTGAGAAGGAGTTTAATGAGGGTGTGGTTAAAATATAAAAATTGGTTTGAACCTAAAACTCCATTATGGGTATCTCCGATTGAAGCTTTATCACGTAAAGAAGTAAATATGCAAACGGGTTGGGGTACCTATAGGGATTTGGTACATTTTCACGAAAAGGATTGTAAGTTAAAAAGTTTAATTGAAATACAAGATATAGTTAGAGATTGGTTTCAGTATCATCAGCTAAATGAGATCTATAAGAAGGACCTTAAAGTCGGATTTGAGGACGAGAGTTCAAATTTTGAGAAGGAATTATGTCAAAATGATGAAAAATTAGTTTCTAAAATGTATAAACTGTTGCTTTTGGAGGAGACAAGAAAAGAAGTGGTTAAAATGACTATGATAAAATGGGCTCAAGATGCGGGGCGTAATATAGAAATGGCAGCCTGGGAAAAGTTATGGAAAAAGGATTTAAAATTTACTGCATGTTATGCTATCAAAGAAAACTATTATAAAATGATGTATAGATGGTATCTGACACCAAAAAGACTGGCTTTAATGTATAAAAATATTTCAAACAAATGTTGGAAGTGTGGACATTCTGAAGGCACATTTTTTCACATGTGGTGGACCTGTGGGAAGGCTAAAGCCTATTGGGATATGATATATAATGAACTATGAGCCCCTGGTGGCGCAGTGGTAAAACTGCTGCCCTGTAACCAGAAGGTTACAAGTTCAATCCTGACCAGGGGCTCAGGGTTGACTCAGCCTTCCATCCTTCTGAGGTTGGTAAAATGAGTACCCAGAATGTTGGGGGCAATATGCTAAATCATTGTAAACTGCTTAGAGAGCTCCAGCTATAGAGCGGTATATAAATGTAAGTGCTATTGCTATTGCTAAAGAAAATATTTAAAATGACATTTTCTAAGAAGCCAGAATCCTTCCTGCTGGGAATAACACAAGGAGCTATTTCTACAACCAATTTAACATTTTTTATGTATGCCTCTACGGCAGCTAGAATTATATATGCAAAGAAATGGAAGTCTAGTGAACTGCCTTCAAAAGAAGACTGGCTGATAAAAATTTTGGAATGTGCAGAGATGGCAAAACTTACAGCACTATTAAGAGATCAAAACTTGGAATGTTTTAAAGAAGATTGGAAACCATTTTTGTTGTATTTAAAAAATTACTTCCTTACTATGGACTTGACAGCAGGGTTTGAAATTTAGTATAAATCGCAGGTTGGTTAGTTTAATTATGTTCGTAAGGGCTTGAACTTATGTTTTGAATTATTATTATAGCAAGGGTAAATTTTATAGTTGATGATTCACGAAGAAATGTGAGCGGGAAGTCCATCTTTTATGTGTGTATTTGTAATGAATGACAATATTGCTATTGTTAAAATTAATAAAAAATGAATTTGGAATTGTTTAAAATTATGCATGGAGTGGAGAGGGTAGACAGAGATAAATTTTTCTCCCACTCTCACAACACTAAAACCAGGGGACACCCCATTAAACTGAAGGTTGGGAAATGTAGGTTCGACCAGCATAAGTATTTTTTCACACAGCACATAATTAATCTATGGAATTCCTTGCCATGGGACGTGGAGGTGGCCACCAGCTTGGATGGCTTTAAAAGGGGCTTAGACAGATTCATGCTATCAATGGCTATTAGTTTTATGGCTGTGGGCCACCTCCAGCCTCAGAGGCACGATGCCTCTCAATACCAGTTGCAGGGGAGCAACAGCAAGAGAGAAGGCATGCATATACCTCTTTCCTGTGGGGCGTCTGGAGGGCAACTGTGTGAAACAGGATGCTGGACTAGATGGGCCTTGTGCCTGATCCAGCAGGGCTGTTCTTATGTTAATAATGGTTTGTCACTGTAACTTCCTTGTTTTAATATATGCGTGCAAATTGTCCAGTTAACTGATTGAAATGTTTAAGCAACTTGAAGCAATTGTGTGATTTCTAATTTTTATTTATTTTATTCATTTATTTAACATATTTTTATACCATCCAAAACTTACATCTCCGGGCTGGTATCTTTGCAAGTGGTCTTTGGAATCTGGTCAGGTTTGTAACCTGCACGGGCTCTCTCTGCCCCATTTTCAGCTGAAACTGTCTTTGTATCAATAAAAGCAATTACTTGTGTTATCAAAGCATAGAGTGAAGGCGATGTATCTTCTACACTCCCATGAACCTGGCACTGGCACTGTGGTTAAGTGGGCCCTTGGGTTCTTTTGTGAGAGTTGCTCTTTCACTGACATGGCCCCAAAATGCCTTTTTTAAATAGAGCAAAACCTAAAGCATATAATTCAACCCAAAGTAAAGAATAGCTGAGGTGGTGCATATGCCTCCCAATTTTTAAATTAATAGTGCATACGACACTTTTCTTATTATTTTGGAGGAGCTGAAAAACCAAAGTTCAACTAAAGTTGTTAGCCTCAGACACCTGACTCAAGGAAATGTGCCTCATATTTTTTAAAATCTAATTCTATACTATATATACACAGAGAATGCATACGACTTGGTACTACATTGTGATTTCTGAAGCTACAAAGATGTGCCTGACCTTTTCATCCAAGCAGTAAGACAGTAATAGACATGCTTTGGTGTTCGAACTAGAGCTCCCTCAAGTGTAATTATTTCTCTATCTCTGTCATCCCCATTTCTTCCCAAGTATTACAGTTTATCCCCAGGTCAGCCACTTTTACACTTTTTCCTCTCCAACTTAATACCAATGTAACCATTACATGCTTGCACAGCTTAATGTTAATTTTGCATACTGAAACAGGATTCATCTCTGAAGAGGGATTAAATTAGCACTTTCTGAATTACTATTACCGAGAATGTGCCTAGTAAATATGTATTTGCAGTCACCTATATTGGGCAGCAGTGATATAGGAAGGTGCTGGAGGCAGATGCTCACTTCAGTGACAACGGCAAAGGCATCATCTCATACTGTGTGGGAGAAAGGCAATGGTAAACCACTCCTGTATTCTACCAAAAGAAAGCCACAGGGCTCTGTGGTTTCCAGGAGTCAACAATGACTTGGCACAATCTTTCCTTTCCTACATACTTAGCACTGAATAGCTGCAGCCAGTCACATTTCCTTGAACATAAAACAGGTTTATATTAGGCATGTGCAAGAGCCAAGGTTTGTGCACTGGTTCAGTGCTGCAGGGAGTTCAGTGCTGGTTCAGTGCTGCAGGGAGGGGGAGGGAGAAGGGGAGGGGGAGATAGCAGGATCTTGAAGAAAAAGGGGAGCAGGTCTTTTCCTGTAATCCTTACCAGCTCTTCTACTGCAGCGGTGCTTGTCCAAAGTACCTCCGCATGGCGGCAGCAGGCACATGGCATCCACACATGTGCAGGCAGGCACCATGTGCATGCTGGCACCATGCAGGGGTACTTGGAAAAAATTGCACCACACCAGGAAGCTGCATGTGATGGCAGAGAGCAGGTAATGATCTTTCGATTAAAGATCCCTTTTGCCCAACACCTTCCCAAGGCACTGAACCAGTGCAGGAACCTCGGTTTGTGCACATCCCTAGTATATTTATGTATAAACCTCTTTTATGCATATTTGTGCTGATATGTCTAGGCATACACCTAATAAATGTAATTGCCCCTTAATATTAGAGGGGTGAATGAATCATTTTTTGCTATTCAATTCTAACTTGAATCAATTTTTTAAAAAATGAATTGATTCCTTGAACCATCTGGCCACTGCCAGCTGCTTCAATGAATAGATTCCAAAATTCATGAAAAATTTGTTATTCGCCCATAGGAAAACTTGAAAACTTGGCCCTATCCATCCCCAGCACAGTACCTCCAGTGACTGTTGCTGGTGTCTATCTTGTGTTTCTTTTTAGATTGTGAGCCCTTTGGGGACAGGGATCCATCTTATTTATTTATTATTTCTCTGTGTAAACTGCCCTGGGCCATTTTTGGAAGGGCGGTATAGAAATTGAATTATTATTATTATTATTATTATTATTATTAATCACCCCATTGTTGCCCATGGCTAGGTCCTAGGGTAGGCAGGCCTGCTCTACTTAGGCCCCCAGCTTTTTTTCATCTAAAACTCCAATAATCCCCAGCCACAGTAGCCAATAGTCAGGAATTATGGGAGCTGTAGGCCAATATCTGCAGGAGGGCCGAAGTTGAGCAGCCCTCTCCTAGGGACACCAAAGTGGGTGGTAGTTCATGACAGGTGCTACCTACCACCGAAACCCACAAAAGAAATGGGATAGAGGGAATTTTTAAAACATTTTTCAAACTCCCTGCCCCCACCAAAGGATACTATGGAGGTTTAGGTTAAACTTTTGAAAACATTGCCTGCCTGCCTGCCTGCCTGCCCAGTTCTTTTGTGGGTTGAGTGGTAGGTAGCACCCAGCATGCCATACCACCAAACCCACTTTGGTGTCCCTAGGGCCTAACCATGGGGAACAATGGGAGGGTTTGAATTCCCCATTATTCCCTATGAGTGAAACAATCAGAGTGCAGGGCACACATTTTGCAACCCTGCCTTGAAAAACCACACTTCATAACTGAAGAAGCACATAGTCCCTCCCAACACAGAAAAACATATTTTGCCAAACAAGCAGTCCAAAGATGGCCAAAAAAGAATCCCTGACCCAGCATCCATTGTCAGCCATAGTGTCTGCATTGCAGTAACATCATGGGCACAAGTTGCTCTCTCACACACTCCTTACTCTCTCCTTACTCCCTAGCATTGCAACAGCTGCCACAACAGCAGCTTTAGCAACAAGCATCTCCATAAACTCAACTTGAGCAACTTCAGCCAAATTTTGACTGAGTACAATGCAGAGCAGAGCAGAGCAGTTAGTGAAGCACAAGTTAGTCTCTCAAGACCACACTTGAACCTCATCTCACAGCAATCACCAAGAAAATATTACACAGAGAGAGAGAGAGAAAGCTGAGCAGCCACTGTCCAATGCCACAACACAAACCAAACAACAACTTAAGGAAGGCAGGCACCCAAGTTCTGCCTTTGGCAATCTGAGATCCGACAAAACCAGATAGTTGATATGGTAGCAATAGCATGCCATATTATACTCAGTACAGAGAAAAGAAAATCACAAAATCAAACCTTCCTTGATTCCTTCCTTCCTCCTCCCCTGATATATTCTCCTCAATGGCACACCAAGGGCTCTCTCTGTCTCCCAGGCTGTTTGAAAATATTTTAAATTTGCTCCTTTTTTTTTTGTTCCCCTTCTTGCCTCTCTCCCCTTAGCCAATGGGGGCACAGTTGCCCATGAAAACTCTTGATTTAAATGACAACAACCCAACCAAGAAGCAAGGAGATCTCAAGCCAATCAGAAGCCAGTACCAGAAAACACATCAGCAAGGGGGGAAACTTTCTAAAATGGCCACTCAAATCATGTCAATCAATTCATGTTGAATTGGGGCTAATTCAATTCTAATGTGAATCAGCCCCTTTATTTTAAGGGTAACTCAGTTTGTGTCAGAATAATGTGACTGCCCTGATTCAGTGCAAATTGATCCACACACAAATCGAATTGCACATCCCTACTTAATAG
Organism: Hemicordylus capensis; assembly: GCF_027244095.1. Lineage (NCBI taxonomy): Eukaryota > Metazoa > Chordata > Lepidosauria > Squamata > Cordylidae > Hemicordylus > Hemicordylus capensis. The sequence continues at coordinate 105,490,195 of NC_069657.1, read as the reverse complement.
TGCTGTTTGCACCCATGCTGATATTGTTCAAGAATAATGGAACATCCATATAGTGCAATTAAATCATATCATAAAGCATAATTACTTTATGAAAGCCATTCTTGAGTAAACGAGAGGGTCCAGTCCTTCCAGATGTGCCACTGCAGGTCGGTCTAAAGTTCTATAATATCAGGTTGTTCTAGGTTGCTTTAAGCTAGTTGTACATGTGAGCTCCTGTTAAGGGACTTCTCATCCTCTATATGAGAAGCAAGCACTCTAGCCAACATGTTGCAGAGTGATAAGAGGGTCAAAGAAGGGCGATGTGCCATATATGCAAAATGCTGAGTGGGATGAGTCAGGGAAAGATAGCAGCTATGTGATGACATCCCTGCTCCAAATCAATGCCCCTTCAGGCTCCTCGAAGCCTGCTCTAGTTGGTTCATCTCTCTTCTAATCACAGTGCTTGCGGGGAAGGAGCTAGAATTGTATATAGTCATGAGCTTTTGTGTCTGTGCCCCTGGCACAACTTCTGATCCTCCAAAACTAAACATCTTTCTACCCCTTGGGACTTGGATGCTTCTGTGTACAACTGCTGCTCTTCCAGCGTCACTCAATGCCCTACCTACTGCCTTCTCAGGCACTCTGGCACATTTCAAGCATCCAAGTAGAGTAAGGGTGCAAGTATATATTCAAAGCAAACATGTGAATGACAGAGGGGATTGCCTGCTTCTCTGAAATCTTGGAACTTCTGCATGAAATGAAGGCTGTATCAAGCTGTAAGAAGCACCCACCATCAACTCTAAGAAGGGTCTATCACACCTGAAAGTTTCATCCCATTCTGACTTTAAATAACGGATCACATACCAAGAAGAAAGCCACCTGAGAGATGGGCTTCTCTGGCACAGTTTGAACCCTGCTGGTGCAGCTTGTGAATGTGAGGAGGCAAGGTTCCATGCCTACCAAGAAATATGTCCTCTCACTCCTGCTGCTACCCCCATTATTTCCAATGGGAGTAGCAGCAGGAGGGCGAGAACACACTCCTTTGTTGGCACGGAACCCCTGCCTTCGCAAGCCTTGCTGGTGGGATTGTTGCTGTGGAAGCAACAAGCTGTGTGGTATGTGAGCCAATATTTTTATAGATATCTTGATGATTTCCTGTTGTTTCCTGTGGGCTGTTATATCCTATGTGCCAATGCATCCATTATACCAATACATCAAATTGTATCTGGTTGATACATTTATTCAATTATAATATATGTATAATAATTGTACTGGAATGATACAAGTTTTGATTTCACAATTCAATAATCATTTGCATTGTATTAGGTCATATCCAATAATTTTGCACATGCTCAGCCCTAATATGCATTCCTCGAGCTGATGTATAGTCTTTTGCAAACAGATCGACTGCTTAGATAGTCCATCCAAACTATAAGGGGCTCAATTTTGTTGCTCACCCTAATCTACTCTCCAACAAGGCTGAAAGATGACAGTCTTATGCCTGTCTCCTACCAGTTTTCCTGTTGACTATCAACTCTTCAATTTTGTTGGAACCAATTCTTCCATGTTTTATAGCTTTTCCTGGCATGGTTATTCCTTCAGTCTCTGATTCTCAGGCTCCTTTGATTGCCCCCTGCTCCTTTGATCTCCCTGTTTCCTATTCCTTCCACCTGCTTCCACAATGAAACAATCTCCTGAATCCAATTCTACATTTTAAACAAGTTGTTCGAGTAAGAACTAATCTTCCTACTTTCCTTTCACTTTATCTACAACTGGACTAAATTTGGTTCAAATTGAGGTCCACAAGTTAGATCTCTTGTGCTTCAAAATTTATGTCTGCCATCTTGAATTGGGGTGGATGACATTATCACAAACTACGAGGTGATAATGTGTCTCTATGTGTCTCTACAGCTGTAGCAAATTTGGTTCAAATTGGTTAAGCGGTTCACAAGTTAGCCCACTTGCGCCTCAAAAGTTTATATGTGCACCATCTTGAATTAGGGTGGATGACATAATCACAAACTACACAGTTGTGGTGTCCCTATGTGTCCCTACAGCTGTAGCAAATTTGGTTCAAATCGGTTAAGCGGTTCACAAGTTAGTCCACTTGTGCCTCAAAAGTTTGTGTCTGCCATCTTTAATTGGGGTGGATTACATCATCACAAACTATGCAGTTGAGGTGTCACTATGTGTCCCTACAGCTGTAGCAAATTTGGTTCAAATCAGATAGGCGGTTCAGAAGTTAGCTCACTTGCACCTCAAAACTTTACGCGTCCACCATCTTGAATCAGGTTGGATGACATCATCACAAACTACGCCGTTGAGGTCTCCCTATGTGTCCCTACAAATGTACCTGATTTGGTTCACATTGGTCCAGGCATTGAGAAGTTGATAGGGGGGACACAGACAGACACACATACACATGGAATGCCAGGTGATCTAACAATCCTACTGGAAAGAAGGCTAAAAAAAGAATATTTCTGCTTTGCTTTATGAGCACATACATTTGAAACAAGAGCTTTAACAGAGAGCCTTGGTGCTTTTGAATTTCACTTATTTTCAAATGTATTGAACTTAAGGCTCACAGAATCATTAGAGACATCAGATTCTAGTGTTATACAGATATTATGCAGAGGCATTCATTTCTTTAAACATGGCCCTCTGGAGTTAAGGTGAAGACTGAGAGTTCTGGAAGAGCTGTTGTAAATGACACATTGTCTCCAATAAATCATGTGAACATTTTCTCCTTTACCCAGTTGTCCTTGAAAATCATTCTCTACATTCAGAAAAGAAATCCAAGGATATAGTTCTGCATATTGTTTAGCTGTCACATAGCTTCACTAGATATTTTGAAACTTTACTGTGCCTGTTTTGGACTGCATAATCAGAAACTGCTGTAAGCTGCTTCCTCTAAAGTGCTGAAAAGCCCAAGTAAACTATAGCATTTGTTATCCACACTCAAAATGTTCACATTGGGTTGGTTTTGGATACTTCATCCGTCTGGGCTGGCCCACCACATGCCCAGGGTGGTGGGCCACACTGGTGCACCACAATAAGGACTTGAATGTGCTGTGAATGTACACACTCCTCCCTCCCTACTGGAGACTTGGGAGATCCCCTCCCTGCAATAACATGGTGGGGGCAGTTTGGACAATAAGGTCCACATCACTTGTGGGGGCTGGGTAGACGAAATATCATCCAAATCAGTCCATTTTTAAAATTTAACATTCTACAACTCAGCTTTGATGAGAAATCTGGAACACAAACCTCTAGGGGTGTGCAATTCGGGAATTCAGTGATTCGGTTCGGGACCCGAACCAAAACACCCCTGTTCTGTTTTGTGCCCGAATATGGGCCACCCGAATCACCCTTGATTCGGTTCGGATTTGGATTTAATCCGAATCTGAATCTGAATCAATTTGTGGGGTAAAAAATGGTCCCAGGGGCAAAATTTTGGGGTGGGGTGGTAGTGCCCAATGGGTGGAGTCTACCACCCCAATATCAGGGGAATTGGGCAAAGGGCTGATTTTGGGGGAATTTTTGAAGTTTTAGTGACTTTGGGGAAGTTTGGGGGCATAGCATGGGATCTGGGCAAAAGGAGTGGGTTGGGGTGGTAGTGCCTAATGGGTGCAGGCTACCACCCCAATTTCAGGGGGATTGGGCAAAGGGGTGATTTTTGGGGAATTTCTGAAGTTTTCATGTCTTTGGGGCAGATTGGGGCAGATTGGGGCAGAAAGTGGGGCCTGGGGAAGAATAGTGGGGTGGGATGGTAGTGCCTAATGGGTGGAGTCTACCACCCCAATTTCAGGGGGATTGGACAAAGGGCTGATTTTTTGAGAATTTTTGAAGTTTCATTGACTTTGGGGCATTTTGGGGGCAGAAAGTGGATCTTCCCCAAAAGAGTGGCGTGGGGTGGTAGTGCCTAGTGGTTGGAGGCTACCACCCCAATTTCAGGGGGATTGGGTAGAGGGCTGATTTTTTGGGAATATTTGAAGTTTTGGTGTCTTTGGGGCAGATTGGGGGCAGAAAGTGGATCTGCCCCAAAGCAGTGGGGTGGGCTGGTAGATAGTGCCTAATGGGTGGAGGCTACCACCCGTCCCCAATTTCAGAGTGATTGGGCAGAGGGGTGAATTTTGGTGAATTTCTGAGGTTTGTCTTCATAAGGTGAAGTGTGCTAAATTGATTACTTCCTCATATTCATTGTAGTAGAGAGTGTGAAAAAGTGAAAGTGGGGTCATGAGAGTTGTCTAATTGAAAAAAATCTCATTTGCTATGATAGAATGAGAATTCACACCTCAGAAGTTTTGGTGTGAATTCTCATTCTATCATAGCAAATGAGTTTTTCAATTAAACAACTCTCATGACCCCACTTTCACTTTTTCATGCTCTCTATTACTATGAATATGAGGAAGTAATCAATTTAGCACACTTCACCTTATGAAGACAAACCTCAGAAATTCACCAAAATTCACCCCTCTGCCCAATCACTCTGAAATTGGGGACGGGTGGTAGCCTCCACCCATTAGGCACTATCTACCAGCCCACCCCACTCCTTTGGGGCAGATCCACTTTCTGCCCCCAATCTGCCCCAAAGACACCAAAACTTCAAATATTCCCAAAAAATCAGCCCTCTGCCCAATCCCCCTGAAATTGGGGTGGTAGCCTCCACCCATTAGGCACTAGCACCCTACCCCACTATTCTGCCCCAGGCCCCACTTTCTGCCCCAATCTGCCCCAAAGACATGAAAACTTCAGAAATTCCCCAAAAATCACCCCTTTGCCCAATCCCCCTGAAATTGGGGTGGTAGCCTCCACCCATTAGGCACTACCACCCCACCCCACTCTTTTTGCCCAGATCCCATGCTATGCCCCCAAACTGCCCCAAAGTCACTAAAGCTTCAAAAAATCCCCCCAAATTGGCCATGAGCCTAATCACCCGAATTTTTCAGCCCCGAAATTTGGGTCATTCGGCTTGGCCCTGAAAAATATCGGGGGACATCGGGGGTGATTCGGTTCGGCCCCGAATCACCCGAAATTGCTCATTTCAGGCACAGATTGTTCTGTGCCCGAAATTTTTTGCACATCCCTACAAACCTCCCCCTGCCCCCACAGAAGAATCTAACCAGCATTGCTGGATCAAACCAAGGAGGATCCATCTAGTCCAGCATTCTGGCTCCAAAAATAGCCAGGACTTTTTCCACACGGGGCCTTTAAAGCTCTTTAGCTTGCATCTCCTCTCAAATGGAGGGTGTGTGTTCACATATAGGGCAGATTTACCCTGAAGTTCCTGCAGGCTATCAGGGAGCACTTCACACACAATTCGGGTTTTTCACTGCGCGTCAGAGTGCAGTCTGGTTTATATCCGGGGTTTGGAGGATAACTCTGAGTTAGCAGTAAAGCCTCCCAGAAAACTCACAGTAAAGGCTGCTGTGTGGAGAACTTCCAGGCCGGTGGAATCTTTGGCTTAACTCAGGATGGCTTTAGCCTGAGGTAACCAAATGAACAACTCATAATTTACATCACTTAGTTGCTTCAACCTCCTTTTCAGAAACGTGTTTCTCAGGATGTGGCCAGTCTAGGGGTATGTTATATATTACTTTCTAGACATTATCAGAAACAGCAAGTGTCTCATATGAAAGCAATTACTGCAATTTTTCATAGTAACACAGTTTAAAATGCTTTGGAATTTTAGAGCCGCTAGGGGGAGCTCTTAGTTTGCCTATAACTACACAGAGGAGAAAACCACATTTTTATTAGAGCACTCCCCCCCTCCCCGTCGTAACTTATTTCTTTCAATGAAAGTTTCATTGAAAGAAAACCTTGTTGCTCCCTTTCTCAACACTGAGTGACATTCTGTGTGGTTCCTCGTTGTCGCGAAGGACCCACCAAGGCTAAAAATGCACTGCTAGAAAAAGGTGTGTGTTTTTCCCCCAAGGAAAACTCTTTCCTAACTTACCATATAGTAAATGTAGTCTAGTGGCTAAGAGTGCAAGCTGGGAAGTCCTTGGTTCAAGTCTGATTAGTTAAAGTAGGTTTAGACACACCTCAGCTCCCCATCTGCACTGTGCAGATAATAAGTATATCTGTAAGCAGGGATGCAGATCCCCCTTATGTGTTTTTGAAGAGTCCCCCCTCATGTTGCTGTATTCTGCCCCTGCCAAACCTAATAATCCCCCAACCAAATAAACCCCAATAACCCCCTAATGACCCCCAAACCTACTAATCCCCTGAATAACCCCCAACTCTCCCCTGCAAAGATGTATTTGCTGTCCCCCAAAAAAATTTAAGTTGCTCCTCAAGTTTTTGCTCTGTCTGAACCCCTGTAAGGATCATTATCCCCATGTGAGAATAATAATAATCCTGAAGATTATTGTAAAGATCACTGAGTCACAATGTGATCTTTGACAAATCAACTGAAGAAGAAACTCAAGCTGATGTGAACACACAAAAACAAGGCATCAAAATCTGGCACAATGGTACACCAAACTAAAGCAGACCAGGGAAGCAATAAATACCTTAACATCACTACAATTTATATATTGTACTTTAAAGGTACTAATAAATACTTTAATGTCACTCAAATTATAAATATTTATCTGTCAGTCAAATAACATGGACCTTCTTCCACCTCATGGAGAACGATGTGAAACGATTATCTGAAGATTCTCCTTGTGGTTTACACACCTAGCCCACCACACATAAGGTGAAATCATATATGGTGGGCTGGGGAGATGAAGTATGAACCAAACCTACCCAGTGAGAGTATTATAAGTGTGGATAACAAATGCTGGCCAGTACCCTGATTTATGCAGCACCTTTGGTGCATGAAGAAGCACCGGTGCTGCTGAAGAGATTCTGACATACCCAGCACTGCTGCTGATGCATGGAGGACGGGGAATTTGGGCAATCCCCCCTTCCTGTAGAAGCACCCTGTACCACTGAAAAATATGTCCCACAGAGCTACGTGACTCCCAAGGACACATTTTTGGCTGGCACAGAGCCTTCTGAGGGAGGAAGAGAATGGAAAAATTCACCCCACTGGTGTGATCATCACTGCTGAGTTTGTCAAACCCATCTGCAGCATCAGCATGCATCTCATGCAGTGCCCATGTTGTGGTATGATGCCAGCCACTGTAATTTATCTACATTTTTCAAAGTGGGATTCTTTGTCTCATCCTTAACTAAATCAGGCAATCCTTCTGAGAATTGCTGAATACTGTGACCCAAAGCATGTTTGCTAAATAAGTCTCATCTTGTTCAACTGGATTAATTTTCAAATAAGTATGCACAGAATTGCATCCTTGGCTTTCATGTAAGTGACTTTGCTTAATGTACTTTAATATGTACAGTGACAGTCAGTCTGCCTTGTTTCAACATAATTCTGCAATACAAAAGATATGCAAGTTAAAGATTTTGGACATGCTTTTAGGTGGCATAAAGGCTCTCTCTGTTGCGGACTGTTGATCAGTTAAATAAACGTGATTGATAAACTTGATTCTATTAAGTTGCAAACCAATATATTTTAATTCCTATAGAAACCAGTCAGTATGCATGTTTGCATAGGAAATATATGAATTTCAAAATGGGAAACTTGATTTAAATCAACTATCTAAATATGTCTTTTTTGTTGGTGATTTAAATCAATCTGCCCTGCTGAGACAAGTCCCCCATTAGCCACAGTAGCCGCTTCCTTCAATTTGAACAGCATAACAGGCACAGAATGAATGAAGGCATTAAACAGAGATCATTCTCAAAATGTTCAGCAATCCAAGCAACAGATTTTCTGCCAGAAACAGCAGGTGGTAATTGTCACCTAATTTGAATCTTTGTAGTCTCAAAAGAGCCATGTTTAAAAACCCATAGAAGGGTCAATGCAGAAAATGGGCCTCAAACGCCAGCTTCTTTTTTCCTTAGTTTCCTGCAAAGTCAATTTTGACGATTTCCAATAGCAGAGGCTTGTTTTTCTTGCCTTTGGAAAGGAAGTAAAACTCCCTCAGACTCCATAATGTGTTCATCCAATGACTTTAAAAATGGTGTATCATTGCAGGCAGAGTCAGATTACTGATTTTCTTGCAGATGCCAGCTCTGTAATCCTATGCTGCTTAATTGAGAGGAAACTTCATTGAACTCGGTGGGACTACTGAATATGCATAAGATTTGGCTGTACAGCTCTCCATCACACAAGCCAGGTCAGCATGCTCATCCAGGAAAAGATTCTGTATGGCTGATGACTTTCCATTAACTGACCTGCTATTAAGAAACAAGACCTCCAAACTAGAGGGTACATTGCCAATTCACCCCAGTCTCCCCTGAAAAGGCCTGCCCCACTAACTAACCTGGGTTGAGCTGGATATCTCCCTCTATTAGGGATGTGCAAACCAGCTCAAGGTCAAGCTGATACGTTATCAAACTGGTCCAGCTCGAGGGTTTGCATTAGAGCCAGGCCAGGCCTGTTTCGGCTTGACCTCAAGCCTAACTCAGCCCCCCCCCGCCCAGCTTGGAGCTGGCTGAGGAGTTCTTATGTTATCTTTTTCCCAAAAAGAATGACTCACCGGTGGGTCAGGAGGCCTTGGGGGTGCTGGCGCAACCACAGGGGAGTATCCACAATCCCTCTCACCCTGCCGGCCTCCCCCTGGTCCTCTAAGGACCATTTTGGCCCATGTTTGGGCCATTCCAGCCTTTTCCCCAGTGTTGGTGGTCATTTTGAAGGCTGTCACGTATGTGCCCTAGCCATTTACATGGTTAGGTCATGACATAGGCCATACAAGTGGCCGGGGCACATGCATGGCAGCCTACAAAATGGCCGCCACCAGAGAAAGAGCTGGAACAGCATGAAAATGATCTACAGAGACCCCACTGCAGCTGCACCAGCACCCACCCTCGAAGCTGCTGGACCCACTGGTGATTCATTCTATTTATTTTTTAACATTAGAAGCCCTGAACTGACTCAAATACAAGCCAAGGTGTGGGGGGGTATTCGGTGGCACAAAACTGAGCATGTCTGGTTCTGTTCCAGTCCCATTCAGACTCAAACCAAACCAGGCAAACCAGTTTTGTGCACACCCCTACCCTCTATCCACCATACAACCCCCTCAATACTCACTAAACACATGCTCCCCTTTCCCAACTGACTAACCTTAAAATCCAATAAGCATGCCCCCAAATCCTCCATCCCCCCATAAAGGGCAACACACTGCCCACAGCAAAATGAGACCATGTTGCTCATGGGCTTGCAAAGGCTCAGTCACTACTAACGATTGCATCATTTCTGCAGCAATGAGATAAGGGTGTGTATGAACCAAGGTGTGAGCACAGGTTCAGCTGATGTCCAAACTGGTTTGGCACCGCGGGTAGGGCAGCGGCGCACAGGAGCTTTAAGCAGTAGGAGAGCAGGTTACCTGCTCTCTGCTGCCCCATGTACCTTCTTCCAGGGATGGAACGCATCCCAAGTACCCATGCATGGTGCCAGCAAGCACATGGCATCTGTACTTGTGTGGATGCCATGTGTGTGCTGCCACCGCACAGGGGTACTTGGGACACAACTGCCCCAGCAGGAAGCTGCATGGGGTGGTGGAGAGCAGGTAAGGACCTGTTCTCCTCTTTTTTAAAGTTCCCACTCACTGCTCCAGTTCAGACCTCCTCCAAACCAGTTTGGTGCTGAACCTGTGCTTGAACCTTGGTTCACGCACACCCTTATGATGAACCTCCCATTATTTCCAATTTCCATCATTTCCAATCAATTGCATCGATGATACAATCATTAGCAGCCATAGATCCTTTGTGAGCCCAATGGCTATGGGGTTGCTGTTTGCAGAGGCACAGAGGGTGCGTGTACACCCCACTCTTGGATCAGTGGGTGCTGCACTGTATGTAAGCCAAGACTTATGAAGCGTTCAGGTTGATATTGGTTTCTAGACTAAGAAATGACAATGGGAGTGAGTGTTCACAACCACTTGGGAGGAAGTTCAACCAAATCAATCTATTCCTGTGCTGGCTAGATTGCTATGCCTTTGAATTCCCATATTGCCTCTAAGTCATACCAGTTCCAAGACTGCCTGGATCATGTGTTTTGTCCAATCAATGCTTAAATTACACTCACAACCACCCAGCAGCATGCATACTGACAATATAGTTGCTTCTTCTCTTTCACCCAAGGGACTTCTGTTTGTAGTCTATCACGGTTTTCCTGATTGGAACGTTGGGTCCTTTTATAAATGGCCATTACTTTCAGAAAATCACTGGCTTCAGGAGAGCCATTTAAGGGAGAGTAAAAATCAACAAACACAACTCACTCACATGAACGTAGATCTACATTATTTCCCCCACCGTTCCTGGGAATTAGTTTCAAGCTGTTTGTCTGTCTGTTTGTTTGTTTGTTTGTTTGCTTTCATGGCCAAGTTGGCCTGTTCCAGGCTATTCAATTTACAGTACATTTTTTTAAAGCAAACACATCATGTATGTTTTTAATTTTGATTTTCCATGCACATGACAAATTCATCAAAACAGCTTCATCAGGAGCCATATGAAAAAAATTGACTTGCTTTCTTGTTCGCTCCCAGACTATGGAATGCTCAGTCTTTGTGAGGCTTAAGCCCCTTCTAGTTTTGCCTCTGTTCCTGTAGGTTGCAACTCACCAATCCCCTGTTCTAGTGATACAGAAACACTAGCCCCATTAGCACATAACAGCAAACTGCAGGTATATGAACCCAAGGTTAATTTTTGTAACCATGAATTGGCGCAGACATTCATCCATCTATAGCCTGGCAACCTCTGGTTTAAGGGTAAAGGAACCCCGCCCTGCCCCCCCATCTTCTGGGACTGCCAAGTCCACATCCCAGCAAGCTCTGTAGTGCTCGCATTGCCAGACTGTGGGCAAGGCATCAGAACATTTGCAGGGTGGCAGCCACTGGCCGTGATCTTCAAGGGGGTGTGCTGAACGTGATCATGCCTTTTCAGAATGGGCCGCCTGCCCATGGCAGGGAAAGGGCATTTAAATCCCTTCAAGTGGCATGCAAGCCCTTATTCTGACAGTAATTGCACTGTTGCCCTTGTAAGAGCCCTGGACCAAAACAATACCACAAAAGCTCAAATTCTGGCAATGTGGGGATGCTGAGGATGTGGAGGATGCAAAGCAGGGATGCTGCTTTTCTCTTCCTCCTGGAAGGGTTCATGATTACTTCCTAGGAGGAAATATGTATATGAGGGATGGCAAAGGATCTTGGGGTTTAGTCCACTCTGACCAAGGATGCTCTTGCAATGGCAGATACCAGCAAAGCAGTCTAGAAACACTCAAGCACACTCTTCCCCCCACCCCCATCAGCTTGCCACCCGGGGATTAGCCCCCTCATGAGAGGGCCAATCCACTGGGGAGGACCAGGGGCCCCAATATCTTTAGTCCTCCATTGAACTGTGCTCTCATGAGTGCTCTCATGAGAGCACACAAACTGTGATCTCATGATTCATGATTCTCATGAATCAAGGGGAGCCCACTTGTGTTAGGCCCCTCTCTCCGGTAAATAATAGAACTAGCACACCATACCCCCCTCTTCTCCAGGCAACCCTTTCATACTCCCAAGGAGTAGTGGCCACTCCATGTGTCTGGGTGTACCAGGTGGGCAGATTAGGGAAACACCAGGACTGGGGATAGATCTCCACTCTCATTCAAATTTCCTGGGTTTGGACCAGTATTGTGTTGTATGCAGTTCGGCTGCCGTGGGGAAATGCAGGAGAGGGGACCCCAATTATCAGCTATCCCAGGATAGAAGCGTCAGTATACCGGGCAAAACCAAACATGGATGTGTGCCAATGGATGACCAGACTCGCAGAGGGCCTGTTTGGACTGCTTCTTTGTTGTAGATGCCAAAACCTAGAACTGGGTTGCCAGGATAATGTCCCCATGACTTGCTTATGTCGAGCATCCAATCTGGGTGGCAGCTGCCTTCTTGCCCGCATGCATGTCTCCAGGGCCTTTGACTCTCATGAGAGAGTGGTCCTTGGGAGAAGGGTATAATCGCACATAATTAATTTTTCTGCCCCATCCCTGTGTATTGTTAAAGATATTGCTCTTGGGGCACTGACAAACCCACCACCCCCGCAACTAGCTTTTGGGCTTGTGTGGGGAATCAGCAACTCTAGAGAAAGCATCTCATTGCAGAATAAATTTATGCAAAACTGCGGTCTTGGAAATAACTGACAGAGAGTTGAATTCAAATGAAATCAGGTTTATTTAGGGTTTAGGAGTACAAAAAGAAAATCTTGATTAGCAAGCCACAAAATATGGACTAACAAAGCTAACCAGGCTAATAATATTAATAGTACCAAACCCTGAAGCTCATGAAAAGGCATTTTATCTTGAGATCCGAATTAAATCCACTCTAAGCTGACCAGAGAAATGGTCTTAGAGAATAGCTATACACTTTAACAGGGATTAGGAAGAGAGGGGAGCAAGACACTAAGAAACAGAGATTAGTATACCTCACATCTGGTGGTGTGTTTGTACATTTGCCAGCCACATGGAAGTAAAGCCGGAAATGGGCTGTAGTCTATACCAGAGCCTCAGCCTGTGTGCATTTACTTGGGAAGAGGCAGGGACGAAGAAGGTGCTGAGCTTGCCGCAACCCGCACAGTCAGCAATGGGCTTTTAGAGGTTAAAAAGGGGGCACTCTCCCCTCGTCACCCCCCCACCCTGCTTTCCATCCCGCTACCAGCAGCTGTGATCTTTTAGGGGGCAAAGGGGGGAACTTTCCCCTCACCCAGTCAGCCCCTCCCCACAGCAGCTACTGCCACAATGGCTTTAAAAAAAATTGAAGTAAAGTGGGGGGGGACTTTCCTCTCACCCCCCCCTCCCCACAGTACTGTTCCCGCCACACAGAGGCTGCTTTTTCTTTAAGGGCGGCAAAAGCCTTTTTGCCTATAGACAGCAAAAAGGTTAATTTGCCCCTGGCTGGGAGCCCCAAAACAGGCTATCTTGATAGCAGTATCCCAGGATGGTTCTTCTCATGAGTAGTGTATGGATATCTCCATGACCTCTTCCTCTTATTGGAAGTCAGAATAGGATAAAACATTCAGGCATGAAGGAACTCTCTTAGAGTTGATGGTGAACCCTTTGTAGGAACATTTGCATTTAAGGTAGAAGTACCAGGGTTTCAGAGAAGCAAGCAAACTTCCCTCCTCCCTTCCACACGTTTGCTTTGAATATATATATTCAAAGAGACTCTTCTCATGGTCCATGAGAAGGGCTCCAGGGTGGGCTGTGGGGAAAGGGGGTTACACTTACCTTCTCTGCAGACAATCACAGCGCCATTGCTGGGCACGCTCCCCACACACTCAGACAATTCCCCATGTGCCGAGGCAGTGGGGAGGGTCAGGGGCCAGGAAGTGTCATCTCAGCCCTCAGAACTACCAGGATGCACTGCGCAAGTGCACGGTGCATCATGGGGATCCCTCCTCCCCTCGCCAGGCTCTCCGCAGTGTGGCAGCCATGGCTGCAAGCAGCCTCAGCTGCCACAAGAGCAAAAAAAGCAGGGGGGGGCTGGCTCACTCCTTTAACCAGTTTAAGAGGGTGGCTATTTAGGCAGGTTTGTCACTGTGGAGCTGCCGGGATCAGGCCCAAAGTCAGATAATATGATACTATGAGAAATTGAACAGCAAAATGAATTCCCAGCAAAAGGAACACAGCTCAAAGTTTCTATCAAGACTCTGCTATATCTATAGCATTGTGCTAGATTTTGAAATTGCTGCTGGTCCAGAATGCTATGGCACCGGGCATGTTACTCAGTGTTCATTGGCTTCCCAGCCCATTTAAAGTGCTGGCCATTACCTTTAGAGCTCTAAATGGATTGGAGCCATATTATTAAAGGATTGCCTCATCTCATATGGCTTTGCCTGCCTGTTGATGTCTTTGGGGAAGATCCTGCTCCATGATGCCCCTTCAGAGGTAGAAAAGTAAGCCCTCCCTCCAATAATATTTGATGTAATGCCTATACAATGCAGCACTGCATCAAATCGGTTGTCAATATCAGGAACATTTTTCAGTGAAATACTTTCTTATTAAAAATGCCCTGAGAGGGACTGTATTGAAAGGTCCTGATAGGGACTGAATCCTTTTATTGTTCTGATTCAATGCATAGCCCTATTATAATATGCAAGCTCCTTCTTTTTTGTTTTATTACTGAGTGCCCCAGTTCTTACTCCATACATATGATATCCCCACACCCTTTGAATTATTCTCATTCAGTTCCTGTAAATTGAATTTACTTTCATTTTCTGGTACTGCTTGGTACTGCATTGAGTGGGAGTGGTGCTCCATTCATTCCAGCTTTTGTTATGAACATCTGTGCTCCTGCAGATAGTGTCTGCTTCCCACAGCATGGCCCAGTGTTTAACCTGTGAATTATAATGCCTTTAGATGGAGTACATGTGCAGGTCACAGGCATTTCTCTTCAGAGTCTGTATTTCTTCTGAGTACCCATTACAATTTCTTTTTCAAACTCCACACGCCACACAAATTTATGGTTGTTTTTTGAAAGAAATTAACGATTTCCTGTAAGAACCTGAGATATTCAGAGAGAGACTGGGCATTTATCTGTTTTTTCTACATTAATTATTGGCTGGGGGTACTACTTACCACTATTCCCAAAGAGAAAATAAATACATGTTATATAGAAGAACTTCCTGTGGCTTTTTAAGGAAAGACTAAAGATTTTTAAAAATTGGATGAGATCTTGGTCAGAGCTGAAATCTTTTGCCAGGTCCTTGTATCTTCTCCAAAGAATATGTTTTCCCACAGGAAACAGTACTTTGCTTTCTTTTAAAATTTATATCTTACCAGAGTTAAAGTCCACGTAGATCTGGCACAGCTTCTCCATATCAGATTAAGGGAGAAATGGCTCATATTTTGATAGTTAATTGTGACATGATTATATGCACATTTTGTTTTACTGTTTATGAAGATAAAAGGACAGCTTTTTCTTGACATGCCCTTTTATCTGGTGAAATACTACAAGGAAACTGAGAATAACAATTGACACTAAGGTCCCTCCATTTCCTTTTGGCAGATAAGAGAATCCTTCTGATGTCTATCTGAATGGTTTGTTACTACATGTGTTGGTATTTAGTATGCTAGAAGGCGAACACTTGTGAAAAACACAGGCAAGAGTTTTGTTTTGCTTATTTTTCTCAACTTGGCACTCACTCTACTTGTCAGTCCTTTTGGTAATTTATTATACTTTCACACCTTTTTTTAAAGGCATGCTTGAAATTATTCTGTGTCTTTGAGCACAGAATCCCTTCGCTTTCTGAGGGATCAGGGTAAACTGGCTACTGAATGTGTGGACTTAGTACCCCCCCCCCAACTCACACACTCCATTTGTTTTAAAATGGCTGCCCTATCTTTTTTCCTGGGCTGTTTGGCTGTCACCTTCCCGGACCATGGAACTAAAAGGCGTGCATTCCCATTTTGATCTATTTCTAGCTGCCCCTGAATCAGAGGCGTATCTAGGGAAAATAGCGCCTAGGGCAAGCACTGAAATTGCGTCCCCTGCCCATCTTTCAGATAACTTTACCATAATATCAGCTCAAAAATACAAGTCAAGCTCGTTAATCTTTTAATATTTCAAAAACTATTTCGCAGTGGACGTAGCCAGACCAAAAAATGCTGGAAAACTACACATTTCAGTATGCTGGGGCTCATGAAATACCCAAATAGTATATGGAGGTGCACTTGGAAAACTAAACAGAAGCGCCTGTCTAATTTTCTACTGTGCATTGCAGCATCACCATTACATAAGTTTTAAAAATATATGGAGAATTTGACTTTTCCCAGATACTCTGAAAATAATTAAAGGATATGCAGAGTAAACTGTGTCACTGCTTGGAATATATTCTAGTATTTCAGAAAGACAGTTAAAATGAGAGAAAGAGAGCAAGAAAGTCCCAGTGGGCCTTAATACTAAGGATTTCACACTGATTCAAATTTCAAAGACAAACTCACCATTCATAGCCATATTATTAAGACATCACATTTAACTCACTTATTACAAGAAGCAAAGTAAGAGCAAATGAATACAATCTTAGCTCATAAGCTTCAGCTCAGTATTCACAAGCCCTGATTCTCTGTACATAGTGCCAAACTGAATATGTGTACAGTGACTTATATTATATTAAATTTAAAAATTATTATTTTAAATCTGTAGCCCCTTTGGGGGGCTTCCTAAAGTCTGGGGGGGTCTACAAAGGTTCCCCTCCCCTCGCTGGCCTCTAGGACCTCACAGGGACCTTTTGAGCAAGTGCAGTAGCCATTTTTTAAATTTTTCTTTTTAAAAAATGGCCACTGAAAACAAAATGGCCACCATGTATGCTCAAACAGCCTCTGTGAGGCCTGGCATGGCCTAGGGCCTCACAGAGGCCATTTGAGCATGCACAGTGGCCATTTTGTTTTTGGCAGCCATTTTTAAAAAAAATAATTTTAAAAAATTGCGCGCCCCCTTCAAGTGGCGCCTGGGGCATGTGTCCTACCTCCCCCCCCCCAGATACACCCCTGCCCTGCATCCTCCTGGTGCATCCCATTCTTGTATGGAGGGGGAAATCTGTTTATTCTAATGGCCACTCTATACATGCTCCAAATACTAGTTTGAACATGCTGCTAAATGGATGAACACCCCTGCCCCCTGCAATAAAGGGATGTGCTGGGACGGAGTTGGGATGCCACTAAAGCTATCACAATGGGCATATGCTTGGTGTGTTCACCTTTTAATATCACACACACAACCTATTATGGCTACTCTTATTCTAGAATATTCCAGAGCCATTTTACAAACTTTAGCTCAGGTTAAAAAACATGACCAGGCTTTCCTCTCAGTCATCAAGTATATTAGCTAGCATTCCTTTCTCAGATTCCAGATTCAATGACCAGGCATCGCCCTAGGGCAAAACCATAGCAAGAAATCGCTCACAGTAGCCAGAGCTAAACTTTGTAGCAATGTGTTTTAGATACTGCTATTCTGAAACACTTTGCTTTCTCCAGGGAGAGTAATCAATATGGTCAGAAGTGGTACATATTAAACCCTAAAGAATGGAAAGTTATAGGTTCTATTGTTAGGTTCTATTGCCTCACTATATGACTAGCTACCATTAATACTGGGCAATGATATTTGCTGCATGATTTCCATTGAAATGTATGGGAGTTGCACAAGAACATTTTAGTTTATTCGTTTTATTGGAGCTGCATGCAAAGAATGAATGGCCTGACAATAATGTGAAGCATCACAACAATGATTTTTTCTTCTGAAAGCTATTTCAGGAAATGATCCTCTGGAGAAGGATTGTTTTCAGATAGAGAGAAATATTCAGACTTTCTGACCATCTGCTCAATGGTAATTTGCACTGCAGCTCTATCAGCTGCTTCATTACAACTAATTAATTTTTTTAACGTTTTGAAACCATTGCCATGACCTGAACATGCACGTCAGAATTTTTCATTCTAAAATTTACATACATCTGTAGAGTGTGTGTGCACACGCATGTGTACATACTGACTTTTTAAAATATGACTTTTCAGTACAATGTATCTGCAATGTAATCCTGAGCTGATTTAAGCAACTGTGAGTAATAACCACAATAGGGATTACTGTAATCTATGGCATACCTACTTCCCCAAGCTGGGCCAATGAATGCTTTTTGTTCATATTTAAAACTAGAAAAGAACCACATGCACAGACACAGCATGAATCCTTCATCAGCTGTCCCAAGCTGTACACTTGCTTGTTTTCAGGCTCAATACAGTGAAGGTCATATGTGACAGCACTCATTCCCATCTTTCTGGGATCCTGAACCATAGAGAAGTAGGGATGTGCAAAACGTTTCAACGTCAAAACATTACAAGTCAGAACAGGCCATTTCGAGTGTATCAAGCTTGAAAGAAAATGCCCTCTAAATGAAGGGCCTATTTTGAGCTGGGAGAAAAACAACTCCATTTTGATTCCAAACATTCCATCTTTTTAAGCTCCATTTTGGAGTCCTGTTTTCCCCTTATTGATTGGTTTTCTGTCTTTCAACTGGCTTGTAATCTCCTTGCTTCTTGGTTGGCTTGTTATCATACAAATCAAGTGTTGTCATGAACAATTTTTCCCTCATTGGATGGGGGGAGGGAGGGGGATCACAAAGTGGGGAGTTTCAAAATATATTCAAAGGGACTGGGAGGTAGAGAAAGCCCTTATAGTGTGCTTCTCTTGAAGAGGATGTAGGGGGAAAATGGCAGTTCAGTCCCTAAATAGCAAAGCAAAACCAGTTTGCTGAGAAAGCAGGAAAGCAAGAGGTCTTGAGACAGTTCTTTAGTATTGAAGAATTACAAGGATTTATTTAAATAAAAGGTTACAAATGAATGTGAAAAAACCTGCAGCTTAATTTCAGCTGTAGCTCATGCCTGAAGAGAGAGACCAAAACATCCATTCATCTCTGGAGAGAGAAAATGGAGACTAACACTGGAAGAACAAAGAGGGGAGGAGTCTAGCACTTCTATCCATGACCCTAACCCTCTCCCAGTGCTGACTTTGAGACAATGCAGCTGAGAGCTGATGCTGCCAGGATCCTAGCTCCAAAAGAGGATACATCAGGAGGAGAGGAGAAGGAATCAAGGAAAGTTTAATTATTTTTATTTTTTCTCAGCACCACGTATAATATGCTGTGCTATTGCTGCTATAACTATCTGGTTTTGCTGGATCTCAGATTGATAAAGGCAGAATTTGGGTGCCTGCCTTCCTTGAGTTGTGGTTTGTTATGTTTGTGAGATAATGTTGTAGTAAGAAATGGATAGTGGTGTGTGTGTGTGTGTGTGTGTGTGTGTGTGTGTGTGTGAGAGAGAGAGAGAGAGAGAGAGAGAGAGAGAGAGAGAGAGAGAGAGAGATCTTAATTATTGCTGTGATAAGCTCCATGTCTGGCCTTGAGACTAACTTGTGCTTCACTCACTACTCTGGTACATTCTGTAGGTGCACTCAGTCAAAATGTGGCTGAAGACATTGATCTAGTTGAGCTTATGGCTATGCTTGCTAAGAGTGGTGCTGTGGCAGCTGTTTCAATTAAGAAGTAAGGAATCATAATAGTGTGTGAGAGAGCAACTTGTGCCAGTGATGTTACTGCAGCACAGGCAATGGCACTGACAGTGAATTCTGGGTCAGTGATCCTTTTTTGGCCATTTTTAGACTGTGTTTGAAATGGGACAGATTCCCTGCCCTGTTTCAAGGCAGGGTTGCAAAATATATTGCAAATTTCAGTGCAAAACTTGTCTGTGTGCTCTGTGGGTGCAGCTTGTTCTGGCCATAGGGAACAATGGAGAACTTGAAACACCCCATTGTTCCCCATGGGTAACTCCCAAGAGCAACATGGGTGCTACCTACCACCCACCCACAGAAGAAATGAGCAAGCGGGCAATTTTTAACAAATTTTTAAATAGTTATATTTAAACAATTTAAATTGTTAGGATTTTATGGGGGGTTGGGGAAAAGGCTAACATTTTGTTTTAAAATGCCTGCTTGCCAATTTATTTTGTGGGTTGGATGGTAGGTAGCACCCATCATGCCATACCACCCAACCCACTTTGATGTCCCTAGCAGCTACACATGGGGAACAATGGGGTGTTTTGATTTCCCCCATTGTTCCCTACGGCTGAAATGATGGGTTTGACCGCAGTTTCATCAAAATGTTTCAGCTATCTGTATTTTGTTTCGACCTCAAAACAAAACGCAAAATCCGTTTCATGCACATCCCTATAGAGAAGCCATAGAAAATCATAGGATATAATGCACATTATTATAGTTTATATTGCATAATTGTTATTCTTTTATATAAAACACCTTGAAGATCAAGAGATAGAAAAGCAAAATACAATTTTAAAATTTGATTAAATGAATAAGACTGAGCAGGATACAGCAAGCAAATCGATATAAGTACATATAGCATAATGAATTTGGATAGTAGCCTGAGGTAATATTGGGTGTTCTCCACAAAAAGTCATAGCAATTGTGTTTCATGTGATCTGTTTGTTAGAAATTGGAGGAGGAGGGGCTCTTTTAAATGCAGAAAAATCATATTGAAATAAAGATGATTAGAACAAAACACAGAGCCTTCCTCTCAATCGACTAAGTCTAAATTATTTCAAGCTTTCATATCATTGCACACATTGAGTCAGGGGCGTAGCAAGGTTGGAGTGGGCCCAGAGACAAGATTTTAAAATGGGCCCCCAGCGCCTCAAAGTCCAGGGCCTCCGCACACCCCAGGCCCCCAAGGATTTAAGTCTGATATTCCAAAATAAGTATGCTGCCTGCAAATACATTTCACTGAATACACACACGCACACGTCACAATATATAGTGATATACATTGAGTACTATACATTTGTATTACTTTTAATGCCTAGAACACACTAGAAAGATGAATTATTAAAATGGGCCCCTCGCTGCAGATTAGCAAAGGAGACTTTCAACCATGCAGGGTGAGCCTATGTTTGTTTTCCCAGAATTCTGAACAAATTCAGTCAAGTTTGATTGCAGGAGGTTTTTCACAGGAGGCTTTTAAAGCCCTTTAAGACACATCTCCTCTGGAATGGAGGTGCTGCATTCACATGTTGGCCAGATTTACCCTGAAGTCCCTGCAAGTTATTGGGGAGCAGTTCACACACAAGAAAAATAAAATAAAAGCACCACACATGCTTCACAGTTCTCACTCAGACCTTCTGGGTTGCAAAACAACTTGAACATAAGTGCATTTATAAATGAATGAATGAATAAATAAAATTAATAAAATACTGTTCCAGAAGTTTTTGCAATTTTCTGCCATGAAACAAGCCACTTATAGGACTTTTTAGATAGTTTTTTTTAAGTCAGCAAATTTTCCAAGCTGTTTCAAAATAAATATTCAGAGACTTCTCGGTCCCTCCCCCCCCCCATATCCAAGCCCTATGGCAAGCAGATCCCTATATATGGGGGGGGGGCGGGAAAGGTAACCACAAAAAGGAGTTCACACTCTACCTGGCAAATGCTGGTCTGGGTTAAGCAGGGCAGCAAGGGATCTTCTGCTGCAGAGAACACTCAGGCTGCCTCCTCCTTCCTGGCTGGCTTGGGCCCTACTCGAGTTCAGGCTTCACTGTGGCCTACACGGAGGCCTCCGTGGAAGCCCCGCCCACCCGCCGATCAGCTGAGAGGCGGGAGAAAAGGAGCTCTTTGCAGCTTGTCTGCTTCCTGGATTGCGGGCCAGCAGAACAAGCAGGAGAGACGGCGAAGAGGGCAAGTGGCTGAGGGGCCTTGGGGCTGGGCAGGGGGCAATGGGGAGTCACGTGAGGTGCCTCAGGGGTGCCCCTCCAGGCAGTGGGGCCCCCAGACAACTGTCTCCCCTTGCCCTATCATTGTTACGCGCCTGCATTGAGTTGCTACTTCCACACAGCTTTAAGTGGAAGAGAGGCCTGTTTGACGATCATGGCCTGTTTGACAATCCGTGAGCATTCTTTTTTGTACAATGGAGAAGAAGAGATAATTACACAGGAATAAAGAACATAAGAAAATAAGAACAGCCTTGTTGAATCAGGCCCAAGGCCCATCTAGTACAGCATCCTGTTTCACATAGTGGCCCACCAAATGCCTCTGGGGAGCCCACAGGCAGGAGTTGAGGGCATACCCTCTCTCCTGCTGTTACTCCCCTGCAATTGGTACCCAGAGGGATCCTGCCTTTGAGGCTGGCCTTTAGCCCTCCAACTAGTAGCTAATGATAGACTGATGATAGACCATGAAGTTATCCAAACCCTTCTTAAAGCCATCAAGGTTGTTGGCTGTCACCACATCTTATGGCAGAGAATTCCACAAGTTGTGTGAAAAAGTACTTCCGTTTGTTGGTCCTAGATTTCCTGGCAATCAATTTCATGGGATGACTCCTGGTGCTAGTGTTATGTGACAGGGAGAAGAATTTCTCTCTATCCACTTTCTCCACACTTTTATTTTATAGACCTCTATCATGTATCCCCGCAGTCATTTTTTTTTCGAAACTAAATAGACCAAGGCGTTGTAGCCTTGCCTCATAAGAAATGTGCTCTAGGCTCCTGATTATCTTGGTTGCCCTCTTCTGCACCTTTTCCAGTTCTACAATGTCCTTTTTTAGATATGGTGACCAGAATTGTACGCAGTACTCCAGGTGTGGCCGCACCATTGTTTTATATAAGGGCATTTTAATACTAGCAGTTTTATTTTCAATCAAAATTATTTTTGTCCATGAACGGACTATAGTTATTATCTCTAACTTGTCTTATTCTATTACGAGCATTATAGGTTCTGGGCAGATGCACACCATTGTAACTCTGTTCTTTTTGTACCACTGAATTTGACAAAAAACTGAGGATTTATTTGGGAAATTGCCTCTGCCTGCGTTCATGTACAGTGATGCTGCTGCCCTGCACGTTTCAATTGATTTTCTGTCAGGATTGTTTTATTCTTTCAGTCCAGAGTATCATACTTGAAACTTGAAAACATTTGAGGGGAGGGAGATTCCCCACCCCACAGCAAATTCATTTGGTTTATAAGAGCATCACAAGCACTTGAGGGCAGTCCTTAGTGGGTATAGGGCTGGGGGCCAATCAGCATGTGCTGGGCCTTCTTAACATCTCATTCTGATTACAGAATTATACCCACTGATAACATACTGTGTAAATCATGTGAGTGAGTTTGTTTTAAGATTGTCAGCTCCTTTAGAACAGAGAATCATATTTTAATACCTTTTGCTATGTAAAGCACTTTGAGACTTTTACAGCACCATTTGCACAAGTGCCTACAAACTGCTAAGAACCATCCCAAAACTATCAGAACAAATCTAGGAAGCCTCTAGACTTCAGGTAGGGAAATGAAAGCAGACGTCATTCTGCTTTCTGAAAAACTCCCTGCAAGCAAGCAGCAGGGGGAAAGGCTTTAGCTCATTCCACTCTCTGCTGTGCTACTCTAGTGTTTCACTTAAAGGGAATCTTTTACGTAGTGGAATGTTAAAGAAAAGTGACTGCAGCCTAAAGTGGTGCTCCATTGTCTAACCTGTGCTCAGAAGTCCACCGCCTCATTCTGCTGCATCCCCAGGGTCTTGGCATGATTACAGGTCTAAAACCTGCCGAAGCATTAACCCACTCCCTGTGTAAATATTTTTCAGCATGTTTTCCAGCACTTCCCACACTGGAAATTAGTATTTGGTCAATAAGAGCACTAAAACTATTAAAGAATGAAAGTGTTCTTACAATTAATGACTCCCTGCCAATTAAAACTGTTCATTTTTAAGTTTTATGTCCTTTGAGGAACAAAATATTTCACAGCCCACTTCAAATGCCACTTCAGCAATGCCTCAAAGAGAAAGTAAGTAAGCAGGTTCTGTTCAATGTGAAAATAGGGAAAATGCTCTCACTTCTTAAAATAAATATATAGGTAGGAACAGTCATGCCCCTGCTAACTTGGCAAAGAGGCACCTTTTAACGTGGTGATTCTTTTTATTTAGCAGGAGATGAATAACTGGCCCTATCTACCTCCAGCACAATACCTCCAGTGACTGTTGCTGGTGTCTATCTTGTGTTTCTTTGTAGACTGTGAGTCCTTTGGGGACAGGGATCCAACTTATTTGTTTCTTATTTTTCTGTGTAAACCACCATGAGCCATTTTTGGAAGGGTGGTATAGAAATCGAATAAATAATAATAATAATAATAATGATGATGATGATGATGATGCCATGCTACCTTTTACAAATTTTCTTACGAAGTTTAACAATAATTCCCCCCAGGAATTAAATACATAGGCAGAAAATTACAAAAAACTCTGGAATTGAAGCCCACACAGTGAATATCATCATTCAACCCTACTTTTGAGGAAATTGCCCCTTTATCGTAGAAAAGGAGTAGTACTGGTTGGATGGTGGTTTTTTTTACACCCCATGACATATTTCCAGAATGGCTGAGCGGAAAGTTCTCAGAATTTTAATGATTTTTTAAAACTCATCGCAGAATAAGCAGTAACACAAGAGAATCCACTCCTTGTGTGCAATTTTAAAGTTTCTGCCCAGCTACACCAGAATTATTATAATCTAGCAAGTTATAGTTATAGCAAGCAGGACTCCACACCACCACCACTAAATTAATTGCCCTACCTCCTTCAGAGGCACACTGGCCATGGCTAAGGAGAGGGTGAAGAAGTAAGCAAACAACTCCCACCCCCACCCTTCCGCCTTAGAAGCTGCTTATAAATGTGTGTCTCCACACTCACCTGGGCCTCCCTCCTTCCCTCCAAAGTAGCACAAGCAGGCAGCAATCATGGGTGGGCAGGCTGAGCAAAGAGTGAGCAAAGCAAGACATATGAATGAATGGATGGATGGATGGATGGATGGATGGATGGTGAAGGGATGGACAGCAGCAACAATGAGCAGTAGGGCCAGATGTTCTGGCGTAATGTCAGTGCACATGTTTCCAAACTGCTGCTGCTTACTGCTGATTGGTCCCAGCCCCCCCCTTCTCCTATCTCTCTCAACCACGCACATACACACTGTTTCCCAGCCAGTGGGCAGTTGCTGCTCAAAGAGGAGGCTGGGGCGCTGTGCTTCCCCAGGCCCCACACACGCTCTCTCCCACCCCCACCCGTGCACTTTATCCATGCTCTGCTGCCCAGGAAGAACAGGAAGCACATGCGGTGCCTCCTCTTCCATAACTCACTCACTCGCTGCTCTGCAGCTTAGAGGATGAGAGCTTCTTGTCCTATGAGCTGCACAGCAGCATTAGCAAGCTGCCTGAGATTAACAAGTGAGTGATGGAAAATGAGGCTCTGTGTGCCTCCTGTGCTTTCTGGGCAGCAGAGCAGGCAGAAAGAGCATGGGTGGTGGTGGGGAGAGAAAGAGTGTGTGTGACCGGGGGGAGTAGATCCCAAGCCTCCTCTCTGAGCAGCAGCTTCCCACGGGCTGGGGAAAAGAATGTGTGGGCATGGTTGGGAGAGACTGGAGAGAGAGTGGGGCCTGGAGGAGTGCAGGGTGATAACCCTGGTCACTCCACCCTAAGGAGCACTTGTGAATTATGGAGAAGAAAGATACAGCCTGAAGATATTAAAGCCTTAAGTCTTTTTGCTTCAAACAGAAATTCCCTGTTCTCACAAACTTTTAATTAGAATGTTAATAATTTGTTTTATATTTTGTTTTTATCTTTTTTTTGTATTTTAACCTGTGATTTTTATGTTGGGATTTGTACATCGCTTAGAGATTTACATATCAGGTGGTATTAAAATATGATAGATAGATAGATAGATAGATAGATAGATAGATAGATAGATAGATAGATGCAACTCTAACTCTAGCATCAGAGTTTGTTTGTTTGTTTGTTTGTTTGTTTGTTTGTTTGTAAAATCCAAGTTGAAACTAAAAAGAATCTCACACCTGAATATTCCCTGTACAGAATGTGAATCAAGGTTGTTCTTCAAGTCATCCATATTTTCTCCCTGCCAAATCTATCGAGTGGAAATAAAAGTAAGATGTCTCCATAAATTTGAAGCCAAATCCTCCCTTTAAAGGCCGGTTGATTACACCCTTAGTCTTTCTCACATCTAAATCCCAGAAGAGTCTTACAGGGGCACTGAAAACAACTCTTCACCTGGGCTATGATCCTAAGTAAGCAGAACAATGTAGTAGTACATTTGATAGAATCTATGAGACCAATTTCCAGTGAAATACATTCAGGTCTGGGTTGTCAGTGAGTCCAGACCTGAACCTTTGCAATGCATTTGCTACAACTTCTTTGTCTCACTCACCCCGTACCAGATGACCACACTTACTAGAGATGTTCATGAATCATATTTTGCAATTTGATTTGAGCATGAATCAAATAGCAAAATACTCAAATCGATTAATCAAAACAGCGGCCATTGCTGGCTGTTTTGATTAATCAACTTGAATCGGTTCAAGTGATTTGGCCTTAGGGGAAATTGTTAACCTTTCCTCAAAACTCCCATAGGATCCTATGGGGTTTTTGGGGGGAAAGTTTAAAAATTTTCTAAAAACCACCTGCTTACCCATTTCTTTTGTGGGTTGCATGTTAGGTAGCTTCCATTATGATATACCACCCAACTCACATTGGTGTCCTAAGGACCTACCCATGGGGAACAATGGGGTATTTTGAGTTCCAAATTATTGCCTATGGCCAAAACAAGCAGAGTGCACAAATTTTGCAACTCTGACTAGAAAAACACTGCAGAACAGAAGCACAGAGTCCCTCCTAACACAGAACACCACATTTTCCCAAAGAGACCAGAAATGGTCAAAAGAGAATCACTTGCCCAGAATTCACTTCCAGTGTCAGTGCCTGTGCAATAACATCATTAGCACAAGTTGCTCTCTCACACACAATTACGACACCTTAATCCCACATTGCAAAACTGCCACAGAAGCACCCTTAGCAAACAGCAAACATAGCCATAAGCTCAACTAGAACAACATCTTCAGCCACATTTTGACTGAGGACACCTTGCAATGCAGATTGCAGAGCAGACCACCAGAGTAGTGAGTGAAGTGTAAATTAGTCTTAAGACCAGACATGGAGCCCACCACAGCAATCACCAAGAAATTTTACACACACACAGAGCGCTGAGCTTCCACTGTCCATTTCTCACCACAACACCATCTCACAAACACCAGCTGCTCCACCATAGTATCCATGAATGCGCGCAGGGGTGTCACCATACCCCACTTCCATGGAGAACACCCTCTCACTCTGGACAGCTTCCACTCTGAGTGGAACCATCCAGCAACCTTCACCAAGTCCAGCCAGACTCAGCAATGCTTTGCCACCATTGCCCAAAACCGGATCGGCTCCATCCCAGCCTGCCACCAGCTCCTACAGGTACAACAACACATAGTGCTCAGCACTGTTGCAGGGCTTGGTGGGCACCTCCCAGATCCCTGGCAAGGAACCAAGGAACTCTTCCATAAACCACTGGGTGGGATGCAGAGGTGGAACTACTGGCTCACTTGGCCCTGCCAGGGACACCATGCTGCTGGACCAGTAATTGGTGGTGATCCTACTGCTAGGGGTAGAATGTGCACTAGCAGTAGACAATCCAGCACCCTCCTCCTGGTTGTGCCACAGCCTCCTCTCCTATGCTCACCTATCCTCTGCAACCAGGAGGTCCTGGACCACTTGGGCAGCTAGTCAGGGGTGACCGTTTTGCCCTTCAACCTTGGGTCACATAGGCAGGACCAAACATGTGCTGCCAATACACCCAAGGGTGTGCTGAGCCATTCCAGTCCTCAGTCAACATGCCAAGGCAATTGCTTCCCCCATGGCCAGCATGGACTGGAGCTCACTTATTGACTTCTTAAGGAGAAGAGTGGCAGGCAAGCCTGGCTCAGCATTGCTGCCACAATACACAAACTGTTCGTGGCAACAAAGAATGGCTTGAGTGCCAAGACAACCTTGCAAAGGAGTGCCCTGTCCTGGTTAAATAGGTCACACACTTTCAAGCCACACCTTCTTGCCAGGGTGTATTGCCACCTCTTGCTCCTGCAGTTGCTGGAGCAAGAGAAAGGTGAAGTTCCACTGGGTCAAAACATCCTTAGAGATCAGGTGTTCAAGTAGGGCCAGCTCAAGATATGAAGCTCCTTGAGCTTCTGCCTACCCTTTACTCTCTGGTGGAAGAAAGCTGCTATCTTGCAGCACCTCTTGACAAGAGTAGGATGGTGCCCAGCATGTGAAGCAGGAATGTCTCATCAGGCTGTAGCCCCAGAAGGGCCAAGTGCATCCTGCATGGCCAGATCCAGAGTGTGTTCCACACAACAGATGGACACAAACTGATCTTGCTTGGCTGCCTTAGTTATGTTGGCAGCATTGTCAGTGACCATGAATCTTCGGCAAAGGTTTGGCTGCCTGGACAGCCATCCCCCCATCTGGGGATCCATGGCTACTAACAGCTCATCTCAATGTCCAGCACCTCCATATAGAGTCTTTGCTGCATAGGAGGAGCTGACCACGCCACCAGCAGCATATGTTCCCTTACTCTACCACTAGTGCTCCATGAGGGACAGGAAAGCAACGTGCATTACAACAAAGGCCGGTCCACAGATCTGTAGTAAAGTGCATGCAGCCCTGACACAGCCTCCCTACAGGCCTGGTACAGGGAGGGCACCACCCACCTGCTGAAGGTGGTGTGTGAGGGGATGTTACAGTCTGGGGAATTAGCGCTGCCAGTGGAAGCTGGCATTCACCACCACCTGGAATGGCTGGTCAAATGGTGGCAAAGTAATGGTGGCAAAGTAATTGGTCTGGTCAAATGGCTGGTCAAATGGTGGCAAAGTAATCATCTCCCCCATGTCCCAGGTGATGAATTAAGGCTCTGTGCAACCAGACCGCTTGCTCACTGACTACATCCACTGCACGGGCAATTTCCCTTGCTTGGGAGTAGGTGTAGGTGTCTTGATGCTATTTGAGGACACATCAGGCCAGCAGGAGAAGGGATCCCCAGGTGATGCTGTTGCAGGTGCTACCCCCGGCCCCTGCTGACCTGTGACATAGGAACATAGGAAGCTGCCATATACTGAATCAAACCATTGGTCCATCTAGCTCAGTATTGTCTACACAGACTGGCAGTGGCTTCTCCAAGGTTGCAGGCAGGGGTCTCTCTCAGCCTTATCTTGGAGATGACAGAGAGAGAACTTGGAACCTTGATGTTCTTCCCAGAGTGGCTCCATCCTCTAAGGGGAATATCTTACAGTGCTCACATGTAGTTTCCCATTCATATGCAACCAGGGCAGACCCTGCTTAACTAAGGGGACAAGTCATGCTTGCTACCACATGACCAGCTTTCCACTGTGGAAAATCCCTCCATCCTCCCTACCCCCAGCCAATGAAGGCATAATTGCATCTGACCACACGAGCTGAATGCTAACCAGCCAACCAAAAAGCAAGGAAATCTCAAGCCAATCAGAAGCCAGTGCCAGTAAATCAATGAGCAAGGGGAGAACAGCCCTTCAAAATGGTGCTCACCACTTGAATCACTCAAATTGATGTTGACCTAGAGCACTTGAAAACCAAGTCCTAGTTCTGGAAACCCCACATCAATTTAAGTGGCCCATCAAATTAAACTTCAACTGGCTTGCTCATATTGTGTGTATGGAAATAATTGTTCAAGCCTATTGTATGTTAAAAGCTCTTTGGTTCAGTGACCTGTTTTCTTTGCTCATGCTTTAGAGCACAGACACATTGATGGTGCTATGAAATAATAAGCATTGATTAAATAGACTGAACTCAGGGTAAATTGCCATTGTACACGGTGCTTCATGAAGGGGTATAGCAATTCCCTGTGAGGGGAGAATCCTTTAAATTGTGTCTAACAAATTAAATAGCTGACATTTTATAGCTATGCCGTGTTTTTCCATTGCATGAGGGGGACAGGCTTCCCCTTTCCCCCTTCAGCCTCTTGAAACTATTTCTCTGAAAGTTGGGGGACCCCCAGTTTCAGGAGGCACTGGTGGCTGCAGAAGGAAGGGGAGATTGCTGAAAATCTCCCTCCCCACCCCTTGTGCAACTGAAAAATCTGGCTCATCTGCAGAAGGTTATTTTTGATGTTAGCCATTGAGTGCAAACTGATATCAAAGTCAAGATCTTTAATAGCTTAAAGAGGATGTAAAATGAATTAGTCCAAGCAGTTTGACTCAAATAGGTTGGGATGTCTCATGATAATTTACTGTGTTTTAAAATGCATATTATACCTCATCGAAACTGTGTGTGTGTGTGTGTGTTAGGGACTCCATTATTATGTCTAAATTATATTCTTTGTTATTCACTATGTCATGGAAATCCAAGTGCTTAACACAAGATACATTTTCATGTTTCCTTGTGTTGATATAAAAATGAATACAGAAATGTGTTTGTAATAGTTTGGGATTAATGTCTGTAATATAAATGCTACATGCAACATTATAAATACCCTGGTGGATGTTCCTGATATGCTGCTGTTAGAATTTCCTGCACATGTCTAATGCAAAGGGATCAAAAGCTTTGGGGGTTGAGTACACAATTGCTCCTCACAGTCTCCTTGCTGCTAATATCTGTACTATAGTAAATTCCATTAATCCGTTCAAAATGTACCGCTTCAAGGAACTGTATGTCCTGTTTGGTAAGTATGGCCATATCAATGTTTGCTGTAGTAATATGGCAAGTATCGGATAGTGAAGTAGGCTGCAGGGTTGTGGGGGGGGTGTTGACATTTCATTCCCATATAAAATATGTCACAATCAGAGTTGCCAACACATTTTGCCTGAATTGAAATATTGAGATAAATGTTGAGGTTCATTCTGGACACCTGAAACATCTGGCAAATTTTGAGGGAAGCAATAAAAGAAAAGAAAAAAGAGATTCCATAAGGCAAGAAAAGTACAGTTTAGCTTAGGATAAGATTAAAAACCAATTTGAATATCATTTATAAACACATTTGTGCTCCTTCAACAAACCAGTGAGAAAATGCTGAAGCTAGCAAATATGGTTGTTGTTTTTTAAATCATCTGCATGTATCCATTAAACAAACAAAACACCAAGACAAAAACCCTACAAGAGAGCAGCAATTCATCAGCAGTACTTGTTTCCCATTCAAGCAAACAGGCAGGAAGGAAGGTTTTGAGTTTTGTAATAAATTTGTAATCTAATATCAAGCTGAATAATTGGGTGTGGCAATATTATTGCATTTCTTCTTTTTTTAGCTTTCTTAGAAATTTAACTTCTTGATGATACTTGATCATGATCAACTATCATCAGAGTGGAATTTCAAAACTGGCTCTGGGAAAGGCAGAGAATGCCAAGAAAGTTCCAAGGTTGGTCTCTTGTCCATGAGCTTTCCCAGATGGGGCTTTTAGCTTGCATCTCCACTGGAATGGAGGGTGTGTGTTCACATATAGGCCAGATTTACCGCGAAGTCTGTGAAACATATCAGAGGGCACTGCATACATGATACAGGTTTTCCCTGCATAGCTTGATTTATGTCCAGGGTTAAAAAATCAATTCTTTGCATTGGAGTATCCCGTATGTCCCAAACTCACAGTAAAGCCTCGCAGTAAACCTGTGGTAAGGCTTGCTGTCTGGAAAATTTCCAGGGTGGTAGTGACATGCCTTGATACTTATGTTTCACATCTTCAAGAAAATAGAAGGGAATGTGAAGCTTTCTCCCTCCAAAAAGCAGGATGATGATGATGATGATGATGATGATGATGATGATGATGATATCCGATCGCCCTGCTGCCTGACGGAGCAGGGGAGGGGAAATCAGAAACTTAATTGCTGTCCCCAATTCTGTCTGTCCTGACAGCTCTTTGACCTTGGAAAGCAATGCTAACCACGCACAGAGCCTCGTTTTGCTCCTTTGTAATGCCAGGTCAGTCCAGAATAAACCTGAAATAATCCATGATTTGATTATGGATGAAGGGGCCAATCTGGTATGTATTATGGAGACTTTGTTGGGGGAGGCTGGTGCCCAGTCTGGTCCCGGCTTCTTTCTCCAGGGTACTCTGTTGAGGAGCAGGGGAAGGGAAGTGGGTGGGTAGGTTGAGTGGCTGTGGTCTATAAGAACAATATCTCCCTGACCAGGATCCCTGACGAAGTGTCTGACCATACTGAATATGTGTACCTAAGTTTGGGGACGAGGGATAGACTAGGACTTCTGTTGGTGTCCCTAACTGAGCTGACGGACTTGGTTTAGGGCTTGGCATTGGAGTCTTCCAGGCTTGTGGTGCTGGGGGACTTCACTTTGGGACCAATTTGTCTGGGGTGGCCCAAGGGTTCATAGCAGCCATGACGACTATTGGCCTATCTCAGGTGGTCTTGGGACAAATACATATTGCTGGTCATACGCTTGATCTGGTCTTTCACTCTGAACATGGTGGTGTTCTGAGCGTAGAGACTCCTGTGATTTCCCCATTGTCATGGATGGACCACCATCTAGTTAAAGTTGGACGACCAAGTCCAACCTCCGGAGGGGTGGAGGGCCCATTAGGATGGTCCACCTGAGAAGGTTATTGAATCCAATGGGATTCCAAGAAGCCTTGGAGGGATTTAGTGTTGGCTCTGCTGGTGACCCCATTGACACTCTGGTGGAGAATTGGAATAATCAACTCACCAGGGCAGTGGACATGATCACTTCTAAGCGTCCTCTCTGACCCACTTTGAAACTGGCCCCTTGGTATACGGAAGAACTACGAGGGCTGAAGCAGCGAGGTTGACAACTAGAACACAAGTGGAGGAAGACTCAACTCGAATCCAACAGATTATTACATAGAGAGCATTTGAAGATCTATGCTCAGACGATGCGTGTGGCAAAGAAGCGATTCTTTTCTTCCCGTATCGCGTCCACAAGTTCATGTCTGGCAGAGTTGTTCAGGGTTATGAAGGGGCTAATGTGCACCCCTTCCCCCTTGAATCAGTACTTACAACCAATTACTTGCTGTGACATTTAAAATGAATTCTTTGTGAACAAAATCTCACATATTTGGGCCGACTTGGATTCAAACTCCACAATTGTTACAGTGTCTGATGCTGAGGTGTCCAGCAGCTCCTCTTATGTGATGACCCTTGATCAGTTTCAGTTTGTGACTCCTGAGGATGTGGACAAGTTTCTTGGAATGGTGCAGCCTACCACCTGCCCTCTTGATCCTTGCCCAACATGGCTTATACTATCTGGCAGGGAGAAGTGATAGAGGGCCTGGTAGAGATTATAAATGCTTCTCTGAGGGAGGGCAGAATGCCTCCTTGTCTTAAGGGGACAATCATTAGACCACTTCTGAAGAAATCTGCCTTGGATCCCTCAGAGTTAAATAACTACAGGACTGTCTCCAACCTTCCATATTTGGGCAAGGTGATGAAGAAGGTGGTGGCCTCTCAGCTACAGGCGTTCTTGGAGGAAACTGGTTATCTAGATCCATTTCAAATTGGCTTTCGGGTGGGCTATGGGGTAGAGACCACCTTGGTTGGCCTGATGGATGATCTCCAATTGGGAATTGACAGAGGAAGTGTGACTCTGTTGGTCCTTTCAGATTTCTCAGCAATTTTCGATACTATTGGCCATAGTAACCTTCTGGAACATCTGAGGGGATTGGGGATGGGAGGCACTGCTTGCAGCGGTTCCGCTCCTACCTCACGGGCAGATTCCAGATGGTGTCTCTTGGAGACTGTTGTTCTTCAAAATCTGAACTTTTGTATGGTGTCCCTCAAGGCTCTGTATTGTCTCCGATACTGTTTAAGATCTACATGAAACTGCTGGGAGAGATCATCAGGGCAGGGTGTTATCAATATGCTGATGACACCCAAATCTATTTCTCCATGTCAACCTCATCAGGAGAAGGCATAACCTCCCTAAACATCTGCCTGGAGGCAGTGATGGGCTGGATGAGGGATAACAAACTGAGGGTATATCCAGATAAGATGGAGGTACTTATTGTGTGGGGTTGAAACTCAGAAGATGATTTTGATCTTCCAGTTCTAGACGGGGTCACGCTCCACTGGAAGGAACAGGTATGCAGTCTGGGGGTGCTTCTGGATCCTAACCTATCCCTGGTGTCCCAAGTTGAGGCAGTGGCCAGAGGTGTTTTTTATCAGCTCTGGCTGATATGCCAGCTGTGTCCGTTTCTTGAAATGAACAACCTCAAAACAGTGGTACATCTGCTGGTAGCCTCTAGGCTGGATTACTTTAATGTGCTCTATGTGGTGCTGCCTTTGTACGTAGTCCAGAAACTGCAGTTGGTTCAGAATGTGGCAGCCAGGTTGATCTCTGGGTCATCTAGGAGAGACCATATTATTCCTGTGTTGAAGAAATTGCAGTTGTTGCTAATATGTTTCCAGGCAAAATACAAGGTGCTGGTCATTATGTATAAAGCCCTAATCAGCTTGATTGATTGATTAAGTGCCATCAAGTCAGTGTCAAATCTTAGTGACCACATAGATAGATTCTCTCCAGGATGATCTGTCTTCAACTTGGCCTTTAAGGTCTCTCAGTGGTGCATTCATTGCTGTTGTAATTGAGTCCATCCACCTTGCTGCAGGTCATCCTCTTCTTCTCTTTCTTTCAACTTTCCCCAGCATTATAGACTTCTCAAGGGATCTGGGTCTTCTCATAATGTGACCCAAGTATGATAGTTTGAGTCTGGTCATTTGTGCCTTGAGTAAATATTCTGGATTGATTTGTTCTTCGATCCATTTGTTTGTTTTCTTGGCTGTCCATGGTATCCTCAAAAGTCTTCTCCAGCACCAAAGTTCAAAAGTATCAATGCTTTTTCTATCTTGCTTCTTCAAAGTCCAGCTTTTGCATCCATAGAGTGTCACAGGAAAAACCATTGTCCGAATGATTCTAATCTTTGTAGGTGTAGACACGTCATGACATCTAAATATCTTTTCCAAGGCCTTCATTGCAACCCTACCCAGTGGCAGTCTGCGACGTATTACTTGACGGCTGGATCCTTTACTGTTGATGGTCGATCCTAAAAGGCAGAAGCTATCCACCACTTCAATGTCTTAACTGTCAATTCTGAGACTGGTTGCTGTACCCGTTGTCATTAGTTTAGTGTTCTTTACATTTAGTTGCACTCCCATTTTTTCACTGTGCTCCTTGACTTTCATTACTAGAGCTTGCAGATCATCCACATTCTCAGCTATCAGAGTGGTGTCATCAGCGTAGTGCAGGTTATTGATGTTTCTTCCTCCAACTTTAAAACCACGCTCATCTTCTTCCAATCCAGCTTCTCTCAGTATATGTTCAGCATAAAAATTGAATAAAGAAGTAGAAAGTATTCAGACTTTCTTACTCTTATGCTGATCTGGAACCACTCTTTTTTGCCACGTTTCATCTGGACTTTGGCTTCCTGTCCTGTGTATAGGTTTTTCTTGAGAACAATAAGCTAAACAGCTTAGGCCCTGGGTATTTAAGAGAACATCTTCTTTGCCATGAGCCCCACCGCCTGCTAAGATCATCTGGAGAGGTTTGTCTGCAGCTGCCGCAAATTCATCTGGTGGCTACTGGGGAACGAGCCTTCACCATTGCAGCCCCTGGACTTTGGAATGCGCTCCCTGTTGAAATAAGAGCCTCTCCATCTCTGGCAACTTTTAAAGACACATGAAGACACATTTATTCACCCAGGCTTTTAATTAGATTTATAGTTTTAAATCATTTTAATACTGGGTTTTAAATGTTTTTAATCTTTTAAATGATTTTAATTTTTAATTTATTTAATAACAGGGCTCCCCCTGTATCCTTGTCCAGAAGATCTTCAAAGCAAGGTATTAATGATATTTCAGGTCCTGGCCATAGTGATATTGGTGTGGGTGTCCTTATTGATTTAAATGAGAACTATCTTTCTATAGCTGAGGATGGTTCTCAGTTCCGTGAGAATGGAGAGGTTATAAACCCTTACAGTATGGCCAATGGCATACAATTGATATCTCAAATTCATATTGAGGGCTTTCTTCCTGAGGAGCAAACACTTCTGGGGTCCTTTGCTACTTTCCCAGGATTGGTTCAGGATCAACTAATTGATCGTTTGTCACTTTTGCAGGAAACCTTGCTTTCTATACGTGCACAATGTAGCCCGGCTATTAATGCT
This sequence comes from Hemicordylus capensis, assembly GCF_027244095.1. NCBI lineage: Eukaryota > Metazoa > Chordata > Lepidosauria > Squamata > Cordylidae > Hemicordylus > Hemicordylus capensis. Next base: position 105,454,605 of record NC_069657.1, on the reverse strand, counting down.
CCAATACCTGGCAATAAAAAGGCTGAGGGTACTAAAATACCCATGCTTGTTGAACAGGGTGTAGACTTGAAACTGGATGAGCATAATGAAGTAAATAACAGATTGCCAAGGAGGCCTATTCCACCCCCCGCCCCCACAAGGAACCTGGGACAGTGAAACCTATAAATAAACCATTATCCAGTGTAGAATGGGTCTACACTAGGTACCTAGAAGCTGCTGAGTTGGGGGATGCCATAACTGTCACAGTATCAGGAGAGAAATCACTGGCAGATATACTATGGGTTCCCGCAAAGGCTAATGGAGCTGTGTTCATAGATACAAGGGGGTAATTGAATACGATTGAGGATTTGGACTGACCATCAGCATTTTGGGCATACAAAAGTAGAAGTACTAATCACAAGGGACATCCCTTAGAATTGCTCATTTGGAATATTGCTGACTAGAACAGCAAACTCTTGGATGAGGATTTTAGGGGTTACATTAAACAGTTTTGTATACTGCTACTCCTAAAGACATGGGTGAAGGAGGAAGTTAAATTCCCTGGGTATTTATGATTTTCAGTAGGGGCAGTGAAGTGCTATAAAAAAGGAAGACCTAGTGTAGGATTAGCTTGAATGATCGCTTCTACACTGAATGCAGAAATTGTTCGTCTTCCTCCCTTGAACTCACTTGCAATGGCAATTCTTCTCCAGATGCAGAATACCAGCTATTGCTGATAAACGTTTATTTACCTCTAGGTAAAGGTAGGAAACAAATTGACAGAACTTGGGAAGACCTGGGAAACTATGCCCTTGAATTAATGACTTCATATCCTTCAGTTCATCTAGTGGTGGCTGGCGATTTCAATGTGAGAGTTGGGAAGGATGACCAGGCCCTCTTTTCCTCTAAATTCTGGACATTAGATGAGGATGTAGTAATGGGATTCATTAGTAGTAGGAAATCTAAGGATAAGACTGTAAATCATGCAGGAGCTAATTTGATTAGATTTACTCAAAAGGTCAGACTGACAATTTTAAATAGCCTGTATGAGGGAGATGAGGAAGGGGAATTTACTTTTAACACTACAGAAGGGAGTAGCGTGATTGATTATATGATGATTTCTAATTAAGTCTGTGAGAAGGTCCCTGAGTTCCAGCTTGGGGTTCAGTGTGTTAGTTACCATCAGTCTCTTATGACAAAGATGTATCTGATAGCCAGCTAATTGCACACCACTACCCCTGCCCCCATTTTAAGACCAATTATGAGTGACGGGAGGAAACGACTTAAATGGACTCTTGAGCTGAATAAAGAAATTGGTAATATATTAAACACCCAGGAGTGTAAAGAGCTCAAGGCCCAGATGGAATCTGGTCCATCCTGTGAGTTGTTGGATGCCTGTGACAAATTGATTCTAATATTACAGGGTTCCCTATCTGAAGAGGTTAAATTAAGGTATGGAAGTGGTAACATCTGTAGTAATTCCTGGTATGATAAAGAATGTTTCCAGAAAAAAAGAGAGCTGAAGGAATGCTACGGCCAGTATAGGGAACAAAAAACAGTGGAACTGTTAAAACTATATGTTAATCTGAAAAAGTAATATAAATTACTAACAGTAACAAAGAGGAAAGCCAAAGAAAAGGAAATTCGGTCTCATTTAATAGAAGCTTCATATAGGAAGGACAGTGAAACCTTTTGGCAAATTGTTACAAGGAAAGGGAAACATGTGCATAGAGTTAACAACTGCTGTATTTTGGCTACTACTTGGGAGTGCTACTTTTTCTCCATTTTTATCTCACTAACAAATGAGGCTGTAAGAATAACCCTACCACTAGAAGGAATTGACTTGCCATCATGGGACTTAGTGACAAAATCAGAAGTGTTTAGTCTTATAGGGCAGTTGAAGGTGGAGAAGGCCCCTGGGCCTGACCTCATTCCAGCTGATGTGTTGAAAGCAAATGTTGAATGGTGGGCTACTCCATTGGCATCACTGTTTTCCCATTCATTCATTCATTCATTCATTTATTTGATTTATATACCACCCTTCCGAAATGGCTCAGGGCGGTTTACAATTAAAACAGAAAACATTAAAAACAATTAAAACAGAGATACAAATATAAATACCAATTTAAAACAACTTAAAAACAATTAAACTATCAAAACAATTAAAACCCTGAAAACCAGGTATTAAAACAATTAAAACTGATTAAAAACCCTGAAAGGCCAGGCCAAACAGATAGGTTTTAAGGGCTCTCTTGAAGGACAGCAAAGAATCAAGATTACGAATTTCCGCTGGGAGTGCATTCCACAGTCCAGGAGCAGCTACAGAGAAGGCCCGCCTCTGAGTCGTCACCAAACGAACCGGTGACAGCTGGAGACGGACCTCCCCAGATGACCTTAACGTGCGGTGGGGATCATGTAAAAGAAGGCGCTCTCTAAGATATCTTGGACCCAAGCCATTCAGGGCTTTAAAGGTAATAACCAGCACTTTGTATTTTGCCCGGAAACATATTGGCAGCCAGTGTAACTGTTTTAAAATAGGCATCATATGGTCTCTCCGGGTTGCCCCAGAGACCAATCTGGCTGCCGCATTCTGAACTAACTGAAGTTTCCGGACTACGTACAAAGGCAGCCCCACATAGAGCGCATTGCAATAGTCAATAGTCAAGTTATATAGATAACACAGGACTGATTCCCCCCAGTTGGAGAGAAGTAGTAGTAGTTCCTATTTATAAAAAGTGGGCAAAATCTGATCCAGCAAATTACCGTCCAATAAGCTTGCTGTCTATAATTGGGAAGCTTTATGCAATGCATTTAAAAACCAAGCTCATAGATTGGATGGAGGCAGAGAATATATTGGGAGTGGAGCAAATTGGCTTTCTTTCTTTCTTTCTTTCTTTCTTTCTTTCTTTCTTTCTTTCTTTCTTTCTTTCTTTCTCTAGCATTTTTATACCACCCCAACCCAAAGTCTCAGGGCGCTTCACAACAAATAAAAACAAAACATTAACATCAATTAAATATTAAAAACAGTTTAAAACAAATAAATGAATAATCCAAAATTTTAAAAGTAACAAAGTTAAAACGTTAAAAGGCCTGGGTAAAAAGATAAGTCTTTAGACACTTTTAAAAGCAGCTAGAGATGGGGAGACTCTTATTCCCATGGGTAGCACATTCCAAAGTCTCGGGGCGACAACAGAGAAGGCCCATCCTTGGGTGGCCACCAGATGACATGAAGGTAGCCACAGATGGGCCTCCCCTGCAGTGGACAATGGGGATCATGCAGAAGAAGCCGCTCACTTAAGTACCGTGGGCCTAAGCTGTTTAGGGCTTTATATGTTATAACCAGCACTTTGTATTTTGTCTGGAAACTTATTGGCAGCCAATGCAACTTCTGTTAGAAAGGGCTGTTCATTAGGAAGGGCTGTTCACCCATGGACAATGTGGCTGATCTATTCCACTTGGTGGAGAAATATTCTAAACATCTTTAAAGGAAGCTATATGTAAGCTTTATCAATTTAAAGGCAGCATTTTACTCAATACCGAGATGGCATCTATGGGGAAAATTGGGCAGATCTACAGTAGATAAGAGGTTGCTGTTCCTAATACAATGCCTGTATATTGACACATCCTCAAAAGTACAATGTTTTCCTGCTGGGGACTTAACTAGGGCAATTATAATGACAAAGGGAGTCCGGCAGGGTTGTGCCTTGGCACCCCACCTATTTAAATTATACTTGAACAATCTAGCCCCCACTCTACATGCTTCAACGTACCATCTCCCAAATTTAGCGGGGAAATTAATCCCCCTGTTATTATATGCAGATAATGCAGTTCTATTATCGCAATCTAAAGTGGGTTTAAACAGATAGATGGTACAGTTTTCAAGGTATTGTGTTAGCGAGGTGTTGTCAATAAATTATGAGAAAACAAAGGTCTTAGTATTCTGTGGAAATAACAAAAGATATATATGGTCAATGGATAACCATACAATCAAACAAGTAAAAGATGAGCCTGGTCTCACGATCTGTGAGACCCGGTTTGTGCAGCTCAGCGGGGAGAGCAGGCTAAGCCCACTCTCTCCACAGACGATCAGGGCGGGATCCCTGGGCAGCCGGATCGGCTGCCCACATGATTGCCGGCTCCGTGACGGGGCCAGCGGGGGCTGGGGGGTGATATAGTATAGTGCAGTTTTATTTTACAAAAGTAGGTAACTATATCCCCACGGCCCTAATTGTTTACAGGGCTAAAGTAATTCCTAAATTATTATATGGTATTCAAGTCTGGTACTTAGGTATGGACAATAGTATGGAAAGAGTCCAATCAAAAATTTTGAGATTTATTTTGAGTTTGCCCAGATGTATTAAAAACGCCGCCTTAAGGATAGAAGTAGGGCTTCCCTCAATAGTTACCAGGGCTTGGATTCTCTCCTTGAATTTCTGGATCAAATTACATAGCATAGCATAGTTCTTAAGACTTTTTTTTAGCCTTAATGATGAAGGATTCATTTCTCAGGTCATGGCAGAAGGGACTTAACTCCAAAACCAACCTTGTAGGGCTGTCTGGGCCACATTTATGTAAATATGACCATCTGGAGGCAAGAAGACAGATAGATTGTCAGACATAGGACCTTTGGGGCAGTGAGCGGAAAGAGTGGGCTAAGCCCGCTCTCCTCACAAGCGGGCAGGGAGCCCTGGGCGGCCGGATCGGCCACCCACACGATGGGCGGCTCTGTGACGGAGCCAGCAGGGGGTGGGGGGAGCGGGGGCTGTGTGGCCCCTGCAAGCCCCAGTATACCCTGTGCGAGTGCGCAGGGCATACTGGGGAGACCCCCGCCCGGGGGTCTACTCATGAGTAGGGTTAGGGGCGTGCCCCGGGTTAGGGCCTAGGGTTAGAAGGCGTGTCCCGGCTACTTACGATCCTAAAAAGCAGGTTTGCTGGAGCGCTCGCTCCTCAAACCTGCTTTTTAGCAGGGGTTCTCAAGCGGGTTATCCACTCAAGAACCACTGGGCTCGGCTGCGAGCCCGGTGATTCTTACGGTCAACAAAAATCAGGCTAGCCTCGGCTAGCCCGATTTTTTTTTATCGTGAGAATCGTCCCATAGACAATCAAGAAACCTTTGCAGGGGCAAAACATGGCTGCTTGCCCTTGGAATAGGGTGAAGCTCAGGACATAAGGTTGTCCTCTAAATATTTATTTATTTAGAAGATTTATACACCACTTTTTTACACAAAAATGCTCACAAAGCAGCTCACATTTCCTACAAAAGAATGAGAAGATTGTTCCCTGTTCCCCAAAGGGCTCACATCACAAGTGTCATCAGTAACAAAAGAGAGATAACAAGAGCTCTCACCGGGAGGGATGCTATGCTGAGTTGAAGAGAGAGAGTTGCTACTCTGCTAAATAAAAGACAACCACCAATCTAAAATCTTCCCATTGCTCTGTCATGGCTTCCACAGCAGTCTCTTCTCTGAACCCAGGAAGGGTTGAACATCAGGGCTTATCCTCATCTGCACAATGAATGAATATAGGGTCTCTGCTTCTGCCACATGCATTTTCAAGTAAACATCTACAATGCAGCTAAGCACACAAGTTTAAATGCACAAAGGTAGCACTAGGATTAAGTTCCGGATCATGTGAGGTGCTGCGTCTGCTTGTAGGCATGCAATAAATGTATGTTTGAATGAATACACTTATGGCAAGGGGCAGAGCTGGATACTTCCCACATAACATAACACACAGAAGATGTGCCCTGTTGTCTCTAGAGGGCTAGTAACTTTCTGCTCTCAGTTGTAACCAATGCCTCTTAGTCTGAAGCAGATCAAATCTCTCAGAACAAAAACATACTCTACACATAGATAAGTCTTTAAATTCCTTCTTAGTGGAGTCAGCTACTGTGCATACAAAAATATTTTGCAGAATAAATTATTACAGGCAACCTACAAATCTCAACATGCTTTTCTTCTAAGCTCTTCTGCTTTGATAGAATCATTGATTGTGCTATAGTTTACTGAAGGTTATTTTTCACTGAGTTTTAAAATGTCTAAAGGGCACATAACACTTATTCTGAGCTTTGAAAAACTGGTTATATAAACATACTGCAGTTTGGCATAAACATCTGATTAATATTCTGGACAAAATGTATTTTATCACTTGTAATGTGCTGAAAGCAAATGAGATTCAACATGTATTGTTTATTTTGAAGGTGAAGCATTATTTACTGTTTATTTTTGGTAACTGCATATATTATAATGCTGTCCTTTGGCAAAACTATATCCTTCAAATAATATTTCTTCTGTGACCAAATACAATGGAAAAATCGTAGTTTCTACAGCAAAATTGCAAGGCAAATTTGGAGTTTCCTACTCAGACAAAATATACAAGGAATTTTAGGGAAGCAAAAAGAGTTTTGATCAGAATAGATGGTACAGATGGCACAAGCTGAGTAAAACAGTAAGCCAGACACTAAAGTGGAAAGCAACACCCCCCACTGTCTGATTTAGGGATCATATGAGAAAATTTGGGCCAACTTTGCATGACAACGTTCATGTAAAACCTGAACATGAAGGAAAAACAAACCTGGGGTGAATATGCCTCCAAAATATGCCAATATTTTGTACACAGTTCGGAAACTTTTGTACACAGTTTGGAAACTTCAGTTAGTTCAAAATGCAGCAGCCAGATTGGTCTCTGGGACAACCCGGAGAGACCAGATTACCCCTGTCTTGAAACAGTTACACTGGCTGTTGATATGTTTCCGGGCAAAATACAAAGTGTTGTATTTTGTTGTCTCCAGTTACCACCAGTTTGGTGATGACTCAGTGGCGGGCCTTCTCTGTTGCTGCTCCTGGGCTGTGGAATGCACTCCCGGCAGAAATCCATAATTTGAGTTCATTACTGTCTTTCAGAAGAGCCCTTAAAACCTATCTGTTTGGCCTGGCCTTCCAGGGTTTTTAAACTGCTGTAAACTGTTTTAAATTGTTTAAAATGTTTGCCCTGCTTTGTACGGCAAAGCAGGGCTTGCTTTTCCTTTTCCTTTTCAAAACCAGGGTTTTTAGCTGTTTGAATGTTTAATTGGTTTTATTCTGTTTTTATAATTTTGATTTTAATTATTAAATGGTTTTAATTGGTTTTATTCTGTAAATAAATAAATAAATAAATAAATAAATAAATAAATAAATAAATAAGCCTTCAAAATATTCTCCAAAATTCATCAGGGGGCAAATATGAGATATTTCTACTGAGCTTCAACCCCAACAATTTGGAAATCCATCATAATATCTAGGCTAAATCTGCTCCCTTTTAATTTCAACCCATTGGTTCTAGTCCTGTCCCTGCGATCAATATTTATTTATTTTTATATCCTGCTCTTCCGCCAAGGAACCCAGAGCAGTATACATGGTTATTTTTATTGTCTCAACCCTGCGAGGTAGGTTAGCCCTTGAAATTAGCAGCTGGCTGGCCCATGGTCAAATAGTGAGATTCATGACTGAAAGAGCATTTTGAACTCAGGTCTCCCTGGTACTAGTCTAGCTGTCTTGTGCTGGACACAACACAAACAACACACAAAATGTGTTGTTTTGCATTTCACAATGGGCACCTTTTTTTTGTTTTTCTGTGTGTGTGTGTGTGTGTGTCCATTTGTAATTGTATTCTCATCTTTATAGACTAGTCTTGTTCATTATCGCTAACTACTGTATGCATGCAGGTGTGAACATTTTGAAGTCTGGACAGGCTGAGATTAATAACAAATTATTACTTCTGATCCAGGACACATAAAAGATACTAAGGCTATTCACACGACCTGGTGAATGAGGGGAGGGAAGGCTTTGCCAATTTACCTCCCCTCAAGGCACAATTAACAAAATACTGCAGGGAGCATGGCTTGTACTCCCAGTTAATCTGTACTCCTCCAAGCAGCACAGATTGCAAGAGACTGGGATGATAGATCCAAGCCTCTGGATATCCCAGAATGCACAATGTGGCTAGCACAGTGCATAGAGGGAATCCCCAAGGAAATGGACACTAGACAGCCCAAGCATCCACACGATCCTAGTGCTGGGGTTAAGGGCACACTGGCTAAAGGCCAGGGTTAAAAGCAGGGTTCGGTGGGTGGGCAGTTCTGGGACCGGCCCTGATCCCGGTGCTGCACATGAACAGCCAAACCCAGGCTGGGCTTCCCTAGCCTTGGTTAGGCTGCTCATGTGGATAAATAGATAGATAAAATTTATTACAATCTTTAACCATTACAGAAACATGAAAAAAACACAGTGTCAAACCCATACAACAATATAGCAACAACATAGCTTTATGGATACACAGTGACATAGTAAATTACTCCACTACATTAGAGTGAATAGCCTTATGGTCTCACAGGAGATGTTTTATCTGAGACGCAGGCCGCATTCACATGTAATAGGAAACTGGAGTTGAAGGGGCATGAGGTTGAATTTCTTGTATGTCCAAATGCGTGCAACTGTGGTTTGGAACAAAGCAACCCATGGTTTCCCTCCCCAAACTCCTATTCGAACTTTGAGTTTGTAGTGAGTACTGCTGCTCATAACTCAGGTTTCATTTGCCATTGGTATATCCAAATGCTGCAGCAAGCTCTAACTGAGAAAGCTCCTCCCTCTGTCCAGCTGTGATTGGCTGCCAAAGCTGTCATTCATTCCAGAAGGAAGTCTGCACAGCAATTCCCCTGCTCACACAGTCAGTTACCCCTCCTCTCTGCAATCTCCATGACTGCCGTTTGGGTCCTGGTTCTTATGTCTGAATGAGGACAGGTAAGAATGTGGGGTGGGTGGATGGGTGGGTAGACTTGAACCGCAGGTTCCATTGGACCCTTGGTTCCATGTTATATGCAAATAAGGTGACTGAGAAGGAAGGAACAGTGCTACTTGTTGCTAAATAGCTGGTAATCAACTTTCTATTGGTTTTTGAAGTCAGCACGTCCTGCAAAAGATAAAATAAGCTGCCTAGGAACACCACAAAAGTAGCTTTGTGACCTGAAGGGATGTAAATTCAAATTTTTCCTGTCAAAAATTTGATGGGTGAGAATTACTTAATGACAGATTAATTATCTAAATAATTATTTTCTTCAGTACATGAAGAATATTTTTTTTAAAAAAATTGAATTGTCCAATATTCTTTTTCAACTCTAGGAAAAAGTCTTCTACCAAGTTTCCAAATGGGAGCAAATAATTCTATCGCAAATGTGCCTCATCAATATCATTTCTAGTGGTTTGATTGTGAACCTACCTGGGGCTGGTTTAGTCCACAATTGAACCAAACCTAGCCTGATTCAATGCAAACTGATTTGATGTTGAAGGGGGTGTTGGCCGGTGGGGGGGGGGAGTGGTGAGAAAGGTTGCTTAAGGTTCTTACTGGCTCACTACCACTTGCCACCCTCCAGTAGAGCCAAACTGATGTCCAGACCACTCTTTAAACAGGCTGCCCACCTGGTGGTGTGCTTCCAGCCTCAGCGCTAGGGATGGGCCCAGACCGGTCCGGAGGCCATTCCAAAGGTCCGGACCTGGCCGGTTTGGTTCGGGTGTAGGGGGTTTCCTTTAAGGGCGGGGGAGGGTTTACTTACCCCTCCTGCCACTTCCCCCCCTCCAGCACGCGTATTCTATGTAGTAATTGGGGTGGTAGGATACCTCCCCGCACGTCGCGCACATGTTTCACGTGGCCACGCGCGTGCACATCGGGGAGACGTGAAGTGCGTGTGCAATGTGCGCGTGCGCAAAAGGCTCCATGCAGCCTTTTGCACTCAAGTGGGAGAAGGGGCGGCAGGGAGGTATCCTGCTGCCCCAATTACTACATAGAATACGCGCGCTGGAGGGGGGAAAGCGGCAGGAGGGGTAAGTAAACCCTCCCCCGCCCTTAAAGGAATCCCCCACACAGTGCCGGACTGCCCCTACTCTGCGCATGTGCGAAGGCCAGAACCATGCCTCTGCCATGCGTGCAGCCTGTTTAAGGAATGGTCTGGCTGGCAATTCAGCTCTATTGGGGGGTGGTGAGTGGTCGAGAGTGGGGTTTAGTTGGTAAAAACTTTTTAAATAATGTTTATCACTGCTCCCCCACCCCTTTATTTGTACCAGATTCCCCTTTACAAGTACTGCCATTCAAACTGCCGAACCTGACTGGTTGGTTTCACAGAATGCAGTTCAGTTTGAATTCAATTCGAATTTGAACTGAAATGTGTTTTGGGGTTCATGCACACCCCTAGTTGCTGTTGACCTATTTTACCTTCTCATCTGAATGCTGTAACATCCGAAAAGTCCACATTAGCCTTATCTAAAGACTAGTTAGCATCCTGTTGTAGGAATCACACACAAAAATGTGGTTTTGCTACTTTATGTCAGCCCAAACTATACATGATGCACAGTAGTATCTTTGAACCAACATTTTATTTCAACTAAAACCATCCTTGGGAAGCTGTGAGTTTGATCGGAAGCACTGTGGGATTGGGGAAAGAAACAGGAACAGAAAAAAAGTTGCTCAAATCTTTCCACTCTGACTGATTTTTCACTCAAAATTGCCTCTCCAGGCAGCTTTTTCTACCAGTAGAGGGAGGAAATAATGTATTCATATCTTTGCTATCCGAAGACTGCTTTTTAAAAACACAGATACACAAACACAAGGAAACATAAATTGGACAGTGTTTCCCATCTAGTTGAGAGTCTGTACTGGCTCCACTGCAGTAGCTCCGGCTCTTCCCATATAATTTTTGCTTCCTGCATAAATTATTCTAGAGCATTCTGTACCCTGTGACAAAAAACAGATAATTTTATGGAGAAATCTTCTAAACTGTTTAAAGTTTGTGAAGCCCAGGTTTATAAGATTAACCCAGAGTTTACACAAAGCACAAATTGTTAACTTTATTCCTGTCTTCCTTTTAAAGAATGAAATGTAAAAGGCTTATTGTTTACTTTACAAGCAGAGAGAGCATTTTATCAACCTTTAACCCAGATAATACCACCCCCCACAAAGAAACCCCTCAATTTTGCCACATATAATTCTTTACCCAATTAGTGGAAAGGCACAAACTGAAGCACAGTCCGTTTCACATTGTAATGTTTAGTTACCCTACATTCTGCAGCAAAAATGGTCATAATACATCTTCCTGCCTCCTGCAGCAAGGTGATGGAATTTGTGAGCAATGACGAGTCAGCTGGTGCAGTTATGCAGACCGCACTCAGATTTCTATAAAGATTTCTTTATAGAAAAGATTTCTATAACAACATCTTTTCTATTTGATGGGCAAGACACAGAACTTGCTAATTTTAGCTTGCTTGGTTTTCTATGTTTTCTGTTCATCCTACCAGAATGTAGAGAGCCAGCCTCTGGTATGATACACAAATATGCAATATACCATATACTAAAAGAATGTGCCTAATGACTACTTGATATGTGACGCAGAGATAACCTTCTCCTCTGCTTGATTACAGTGACATCCTGACTACTGAAGCACACTTGTCACGAGGGACTTGTAATAAGGTACTGCAGGGATGCAACTGGAGCCCCTGAGGAGAGCCGGTCTTGTGGTAGCAAGCATGACTTGTCCCCTTAGCTAAGGTCTGCCCTGGTTGCATCTGAATGGGAGACTAGAAGTGTGAGCACTGTAAGATATTCCCCTCAGGGGTTGGAGCCGCTCTGGGAAGAGCAGAAGGTTCCAAGTTCCCTCCCTGGCATCTCCAAGATAGGGCTGAGAGAGACTCCTGCCTGCAACCTTGGAGAAGCTGCAGCCAGTGCAGACAATACTGAGATAGGACCTATGGTCTGACTCAGTCTATGGCAGCTTCCTATGTTACTATGTTCCTAACACATAACACATAAAATCATAACAGACAAAAACAAAAAGTAAAAAGAAAATATAAAATACAATGCAAAACAAGTTAAAACTCATATTAAAATTAGTTAAAAGTCAGAACAAATCTGAAAACCCGAATTTAAGAACTCGAATTTAAAAGGCCTTTGTGAACAAAAAGGTCTTTACCTGGTGTTTAAAAGAAGAAAATGATGAAGACAGGCGAACCTCACTGGGGAGGCTATTCCATAAATGGGGCGCAACCACTGAAAAGGCCCTCTCCCTGGTAACCACCTGCCTCACCTCATTTGGCAGGGGCACCCAGCGGAGGGCCTCTGAAGAAGATCTCAAGGGACATATGGGGCATGGTGCTCTCTCAGGTAACCCAGTCCTAAGCCATTTAGGGTTTTAAAGGTTAAAACCAGCTTTTTGAATTGGGCCCGGAAATGGACTGGGAGCCAGTGCAGCTGACAAAGCATTGGTGTGATATGATCAAAACATCCAGTCCCAGTTAACAATCTTACAGCTCTATTTTGTAACTGCTGCAGTTTCTGGACTGTTTTCAAAGGCAGCCCCACATACAACAAACAAGGGAGAGGTTACCAGAGAGTAACTGTGGCCAAGCTACAAGCTATCTCTGTCCAGGTAAGGTCGCAGTTGGTGTATCAGCCGAAGCTGATAAAAGGCGCTCCAAGCCACAGAGGCCATTTGAGCCTCTAGTGACAATGCTAGATTGATGAGCATTCCCAGACTGAGCACCTGGTCCTTCAGGGGGAGTGCAATCCCATCTAGAACAGGCTGAACATCATTTACCTGGGCAGAGGAACCATCGACTAACAGTACTTTAGTCTTGTCTGGATTGAGTCTCAGCTCATTCACCCTCATTATTGCATCCAAGCACCAATTCAGAACAGCCACTGCTTCACATATGTCTGATGAAAAAGAGATATGCAACCTCATGTCATCTGCATATTGATGATACCTCAAGCCAAATCTCCTGATGACCTCTCCCAGAGACTTCAGGTAGTTGTTAAACAACATAGGGAAAAGAATGGAACCTTGTGGAACCCCATAGCATAACTGCCAAGGGGTTCAGCAGTAGTCCCCCAACACTATAGTTGGGGAATGGGTAGGAGTGGAACCACCTGCAAACAGTGCCTCCTGCACCCAACTAGGCCAGCCTATCCAAAATGATACTATGGTCAATGGTATTGAAAGCCACTGAGAGATCCTAGAGAATTAATAGGGTTGCACTCCTCTCTCTCTCTCTCTCTCTCTCTCTCTCTCTCTCTCTCTCTCTCTCTCCCTCTCCCTCTCCCCATAGGTCATTACACATGGCCACCAAAGCAGTTTCTGTTCCAAAGCCAGGCCTGAAGCCTGATTGAAATGGATCTAGATAGTCCGTTTCCACTGAGAGTGTCTGGAGTTGGTCAGCCAGGAAACACTCAAGCACCTTGCCCAGGAAGGGAATATAATTGTTTACATCCCCTGGGTCCAGAGTGGGTTTCTTTAGGAGTAGTTGAATAATAGCTTGCTTCAATGAAGCTGGGACCACTCTCAATGAGGCATTTAGAACCTTCTGGACCCAGCTAAATTCCCCTCCTTACTAATAAGATTTAATAAGTCAATGAAGGGCAAGGGTCAAGCATGCACGTGGTCAGCTGAACCTGAATAAACACTTTGTCCACATCCTCAGAGACCAATAATTGCTTGTGTTCGGGACTACAGGCTTGTGGTTCCCACTCTAAATATGCTCAGGTGTCTCACAGGATTGTGGGCTCCCCATTGGTTGGCTTATTGGGGACTGGTCATTTAGCAGGCATTGGGATACTCACGTCCAGAATCAACAGCTGTCAAGTGAATTGGAAGAGGATTAGCCTTGTGCCTTTCCCTATATTAGGGAATGTCTAAGCAGACCCGAATTAGCTTGTGAGTTAACTTCACTTTCAAGGTCTTTCTGTCTGAAGATTGACCCTTTACTTCTCCTCTTCAGCAGTTAACTCCAACAAACTAACGCAAATCACCTCCTCAGCAAAAGCCAGATAAGGCATCATAGATGCAACTCCCTTTCCCATCACAAAAATGCTAAGTGGGCAATAGGAACTCAGAGGTGTGCTCATTAAAATTACTGATTCGTTTACTAGTTCCAGTTCCGACCTAGCAGGTACCATCCTTGCACGTCCATTTAGTCCATTTACATATAGTAGGGATGTGCGAAACATTTCGGATACAAAACGTTTTGTGCCCAAAACAGCCTGTTTCGGGTGTTTTGTAGACAAAACAAAACACCCACTTTCCAGATCCAAAAGTTCTGTATACAAAACAAAACGTTCCTGTTTCGGCTACAAAACGTTTGTTGTTTCGGACCTCCGTTTTGTATTGATCTCTGAGTCAGTCTCCATTTTGTGTTTGACATCTCTTTGAATTTCCCACCCTTACAGCCTTCTGATCGGTGACCTAAATCATGGGCTGACCTGCTGACAATTCCCTCCTTGTTCCCCATTGGCTCTTTTGCTCCTTCCCATGCTTTACTGACCCCACATGGGACAAGAGAGGGCTTGCTAACCCATGGGGTGCTGGGTTCTGTTGTTTCTGTGGTGTTCTGAGTGTAGTTTCTCTGGTAGCATATGAGAGTGGATTCTTGTTTTTCACTGAAAATCTCATATGCTAGCAGAGAATCTACAATGAACACCTCAGAAACACAAAACCCAGTACTACAAGGGCTTGTGGATATGGAGGTGGTTGGCACCCTATGTGCACTACACAACCCAACGCTCTGGGAAACCACAGTGCCCCCCAAGTGGAATTATGGGGCTGCTGAAACCTCCATTATTCCCTATGGGAGAAATCTTAAAAGACACGTAAACTTCAACAATTCACAAAAGATCAGCCCTTTGCCCAATGGAGACGAGAACTGGTCTTGTGGCTGAGCATGACTTGTCTCCATAGCTAAGCAGGATCTGCCCTGGTTGCATATGAATGGGTGACTTGATGTGTGAGCACTGCAAGATATTCCCCTCAGGGGATGAAGCCGCTCTGGGAAGAGCAGAAGGTTTCAAGTTCCCTCCCTGGCTTCTCCAAGATAGGGCTGAGAGAGATTCCTGCCTGCAACCTTGGAGAAGCCGCTGCCAGTCTGTGAAGACAATACTGAGCTAGATAGACCAATGGTCTGACTCACTATATGGCAGTTACCTATGTTCCTAATTCTTTTGAGATAATTCTGGAAGTTTCCTTGCCCCCATTGGGCACTACTACCCACCACACTCCGCTCTGGGTCATCCCTTTCCCCTTGATTTGAAGCAATACATTTGCTGGAATCCCCATTATTCCCTATGGGAAAATTCTTAAAGATGTGTAAACTTTAAAAAAATCACAAAATATCAGCCCTTTGCCTAATTCCTTTGAAATCTGGGTGGTAGCTTCCACCCATTGGACACTACCATCACCACCCACTCTTTTTGCCCTTGGACCCTTTTTAAAAATCCAAATCGATTCGGATTCGGAAAATTCGGCTACAAAACAAAACAGGGCTGATTCGGATTCAGAAAATTTGGGTACAAAACAAAACAGGGGTGTTTCAATTCGGATACAAATCGAAACAAGAAAATTCCAAAATGCACACCCCTAACATATAGGTTGTTCTTGACTATTCATGCCATTGTGTTTTACTCAAGCACAACAAACAAAGACAATGGATCCTTTGGAGATCCACCGGAATTTCTCTTCTCAGGAAGAAGGAGCGGCTGGGATTTTGCCTCAGGGACCATTTTGGGCTATAACCGGCCCTGGTTTCTTGAACCAGTGTGCTTCATTGGGTCTTTACACCATGGAGTCACCCATTGCATTGGCAATAGACTTGACATCCACCATAACACCAGGCCATGTCTTGCTCTTTGTGCCATTCTCACTTCCAGTATCCAGATTGACCTTCCTTGCTGGTCTGATTGACCCAGCATGCCTTGCTGCTATGAGAAGCTGGCTGCACAAAAACAGACACTTTTTGGATTTACCCCTACTGCCTAACCCCTGAGCTGCTTTTGGTTCTCCACTGCCGCCTAATTCCATCTCTGAGGAAAGAGGTCCTTTGGTTGTGCCTCAGCCACAAGGGTCCAATTGCCACTAAAGGAAGGATGAAGTTGTATGATAATCACTGCCCCTCTGGGCTCTCCCTATCCCTGATCTTTCTTAAATCCAAAACTTGTTTCTCTAGAGCCTTCTTTTCTCTAGGCAGCCTGGAAGTCATGTAATTCAGACACCAAGTGAAATTGCCTCTTTGAAAGCATCTGGTTAATCCTTGTAACATATTTTTAGTAGTAATATTGCTTTAATCAACTCTCTTAATCTGCTGTACCCCTGAACTCCAAACAAAACCTTACTTTATTTCCTTGCTTTATTTTGAACTTCAACCTGTCAGTTCTTTTCCCCTGACCAGAACTTTGCACATAAATTATTCTGACGTGGGACTGCCCCACCCCAGCTCACTAATTTCCCCATAAAAAGCCTTAAAGCACTTAGGGGTATTCACCAATCACCCTGGAGCAGTTCCAGATACAGTATGCATGCTGTTGCACAAGTGGCAGAAACATTCCTACTCTGCCCATTCTCCGGAAGTGATCTTGAAGAGAGGGAATGTATTGCTGAGGGTTAATAAAGCGTTTCCTCTCTTCCAGATAACTTCCGGCAGAGCAGAGACATTTCTACCACTAGTGCAACAGCACACATAGAGAGGGGAGTTGTACGCAAATACTAGCTGTGTCCTGTCAGTCCATCATTACAAGTGTACTTTAGCAGCCAGGATGTCAGCCAATGGACAGACTGGTGGCAGCAATGGCAACAGGTAGAGGGACCAGAGCTGTAGTCAGGGTAGAGCTATTAGATACACCACTCCACCTGGGGCACCAATTCACACCACATTTTTTTTAACGGAAGAATGAGACTTTGACGGATAAACCAACAGATCAGTGGTATTTGTGCCCCCACTCCAAGTGTCAGTGCTCCAGACTCTACCTCCCTGATCTAACATGCTCTGCCAACCCAATAATTTTTTGGCTAAGGGTAGATTTTCCCCAAGATCACGCTCACCCTTATAAAGCATAAGTAGCTGGATTTCTCTTTAGCAATTATGATAGTGAGCATGACAGTGGAGAAATGAAACTTAACAATTATTACTCATTGCAGGAAGGTACTTACTGAGGCCCTCCACATGAGCAGTGTGGAGAGCCTTACTGGGCTCTGTGGGGAGAGTGGGCTTAGCCTGCTCTCCCCGCAGATGAACAGTTGCTCACCGCTGGGCAGCCGGATTGGCTGCCCACACATAGTAGGGGCTGCAGGGATCGTGGTACCCCTGCCCCCCAGAAGTCCCAGGATGCCCCGTGCGAGTGTGTGGGGCATCCTGGGGATACCCCCAAGACCAGGAGGCTTGTTTTAGCCTCCTGGAGGGGGTCTCCTCATGAGCTGCCGTGGTGCTGAGCCACGCTGTGGCGACTCATGATCGGGAAAATGGGGTTAGCGGAGAACTCGCTCCACTAACCCCATTTAAGGGGAGGGCTTCTTGGGGGGGATAGCCACCAGAGAAGCACCGGGCTTGCCTGCGAGCCCGGTGGTTCTCACAATGGGGGGAAACCAGGCTGGGCTCCTGCGGTTCCACCCATCGTGAGAATAGCCTCATTATAAGTAGGAGAAGTAAACTTAAAAACCATTGCTGTTCATATGCAGCTTATACTTTTTCACACTAACAATTCATAGACACAATATATATATTGACAAGGGATTGGCAATGGAGTGATCACAGTTTCTGTCCATTTTGAAAAATAAAAGAAAATCACTGTTTTTAAGTCTGTTCTTTGAAGCCCCATCTTGAAATGTGGCAAAGCCCACCCCCACCTAATGAGGAGGGAGAACAATGTCTTTGGAGAGGTAAGAAAGAAAGAAAAAGTTTCCATAAGTTTCAAACATCCCTCATGCAACCCCAAGCCCCAAATACAAATATGATACACCATTTAGAGTCTACGCAGAGTCTTATTCATAACATGGTACAATTAAATCATTGTATGCTATGACTGCTAGTATCTTTGTGCCTCCATGTCCATGCCAAAGCAATTTTCAGATTTGTAGGAATCAAGTTCCAGTATGCTATGCACGTTTACTATATACCAAATAATGCCACTATTTAAAAACAGGTTCAGCAGGTGGCAGCACTACTGAAGTTTCAGCTGCAAACAGCTAATAGAAATCTCAGCTTTGCCTGTTCAAAGTGAAATTGCTTTTACTGATGCACAAAATCCTAGCATAGACCATTGTGCCAGAGCACCAACATATATTATTTGGCACCATTCTAGGATATTATGGAGATATTGATGTGATCTCAACTTGCCAACAATCTTCAATAGAGTACAGTCATCCCTCGCCAACCATGGTTTTGAGTATATGCAAATGGGAAATTGTGACAGGTCTTACCAACTGAGACCCAAGTCTCTGGGGTTGGCAAGGTGTTTTAGTGATCTGCGGGTGGGGGGTGGTGTTCAGTGATGGGGGAGAGGTTTCAGAGGTTCGATATGCCTCTTGGTGACCCTTGCTGTCCTTGCCAATTTAAAATGCCTTTGGGTGATTGGGGGGGGGTCCAAAAAAATTTCCAGAGGTCTGATCTGCTCATTCTTCTTGGTGACTCTTGGCAATATTATGGGATTTTTGGTGGGTTTTAGCAAATATTTTGTATTTTTTCCTTTATTTTTAGGTCTTTTTGCAGCCTTTCCTTTAACACCCCTGTTTCCTATAGACTTTAATGCCTCAGCAACTGAATTTGCCAATGGTGAGGTTTTGCCAGAACAGAACCCTCCCACTTGGCGCGGGATTACTGTACAGCCTATCTAAAGTCTAAAAACAAGTTGGTAGCTTTTGAAGGCAGAGGAATTCTGATGAATTGTATTAAATACCCTTAGCTGGCTTCTCCATAAATATGATATAGACAAGTAAATACAAACTAACAAACAAGTAAATACAATTACTTGTATACATCATATTTTGCCCACAGACCCAGAATGAAGATGCAAAACATAGACAATGGGATGCAGGGAAGGCTGGTTAGACTTACCTTCCCTGCAGATGACCGCTCCTCCTGTGCTGGGTGTGCTCCCTGTGCACCCAGATGATTCCGCATGCACCCAGGCAGCAGGGTCAGGCAGCGGCGCTCTTACCCCTGGACTTGAGGGCCAAGGTCCAGGGCCACACCCCCTGGGGCCCCCAAATCCTCTTTAGTCTGTCCTGGGTTGTGTGGTTTGTGCCCTCAAGAACCTATGAGTTAAAAAATGATGCTTAACTTGCAGCAGGGGGCCTCCAAATGCTTTTAGATCCAGGCTCTAAAATTACCTAGGTACACTTCTGGAGTTGGGGGCTGAGATGTGTCGTCTCAGCCCCCAGAAATACCATGATGCATCACGCAAGTGCACGGTGCATCGTGGGGATCCCCCCTCCTCTCCTCAGGCTCCCTGCAGCCTTGCAGCCGCAGCTGCCAGATGTTGCAAAAAATGGGGTTAAGGGAGTGCTCACTCCCTTAACCCCATTTTAAAGGGTGGCTATTTAGGTAGGTTGCCCCCATATGCTGCCAGGAATGGCCCGATCCTGGATGTTCACACACATATGCAAAACCAGGCTGGGTTCCCTTAGCCCAGTTTGCACATGCATGTGAATAGCCTCATAGTACATAATGGATAGGGTCACAATGAGGCGGGTCTCACGATCCGTGAGACGCACTTTTGTTAAAACTGCGCGGAGAGCGGGCTGAGCCCGCTCTCCCTGCAGACGAGCAGGCAGGGAGCCCTGGGCAGCCAGATTGGCCGCCCACACGATGGCCGGCTCCGTGATGGAGCCGGTGGGGGGATGGGGGGAGCGGGGGCTGCGTGGCCCCTGTAAGCCCCAGTATGTCCTGCGCAAGCGTGCAGGGCATACTGTGGAGACCCCCAAGCCGGGAGGCGGCTTTTCGCCTCCCAGCCAGGGGTCTACTTGTGAGTAGGCACAGGGCGAAGCCGTGCTGCGGCTACTCATGAGCCTAAAAAGTAGGTTTGCTGGAGCGCTCGCTCCTCAAACCTGCTTTTTAGCAGGGGTTCTCAAGCGGGTTACCTGCTCAAGAACCACCAGGCTTGGGTGTGAGCCCGGTGGTTCTTACGACCAACAAAAATCGGGCTAGGCTCTCCTAGCCTGATTTTTGTTGGTCGTGAGAATCGCTCCATTTTTTTTTTTTAAACTACAGGAATCTTAGCAAGCAAGCAAGCAGTAATGTAAACATCAAATTCAACTGTTTCACTTTGGGCTCCCTACCTTCAAGGCAAGAGCTGGGAGACACAGCTTCTCCCCTTGCATGGAGAATACCACCCTAGCTCTAAGCAGCAGATGAGTCATTGAACCGGTCTGCATAGCCAAATGACAAAATGGTATGCCATGGGTTCCCAATCATATTTCACCATACTTAGGTTAGCCCTAGAAGGGAGAATATGAGGGTATTCTCCCTTCTGTATCCCCCTGAGCTGGTTCACCCTACCAAGCTGATGTCTCAAGATGCTCACCAGGGCAGTTTAACTTCTGAATCTGACACTACAGAAAGCTAGCTCTGATTAGCATACCTCAGCCCATCTGTTTGCTAAAAAGCGGAACAGATCCTAAAAAGCTGCACAAGACTGTCTGCAGATCCTGAATGAACAAATCACATTCTCAAGCAGAGAGGAAACATCATCTCCTCCGTACAGACAGGGAAGAAATAACTGAAAAGTGGATGTGAAATGCAGATTGCTGCAGAAGAACAGTGGGGGAACGGGCCTACAGACACAAACCAACACTACAGGCCGAGCCGTCATGCCCTCACAATCAATCTGTCTCCCTTTTAATCCCCAAGGATAACTGGAAACGGCCCAATTCCTCCTGCATTATTCTCCGTGTGTGGGTTTTAAAATGCAACACAGAATGCAACTGCTGCCTTTTCACTCTTGAGGGTCTGTAATACACCAAACACTGCTACTGCCTCCCTGATGCCAAGAAATGAATGGAAGTGCTCATCTGTTCATGCTCACTAAAAGATGCCAAAGAGAGAGCCCAGACCAAATGCCCCTTCTCCACTAACAAAATTGACAGGTAGGAGGACAACAAAGCGTCAAACTATAGTCCAGTCCTCTTTTTGTTGGCTGGGTGGCCATGTGATAAGACCAACTCTAAAAGCCTCAAGTCTTCTTTTCTTTAAGGGGAAATGTGCCCGGCCTTCATATGGCAAACAACATGGTTACAGGAGAGGAAGATTCAAACATGAGATTCCCAATCCTTTGCCTGGCTCTAGCATACTAAAGTGAATTTAGAATGGGCAGGCATTTACAGAGGAGGAGTGGTGGTGGGAAGGGGTTCTTAACTTTTCCCCCACTTGCATCTTCTCCCCTGGAACGCTTGTTTCCTGCTTTTTTTGCTGGCATAACCAGGAAATGCTCAAGATTGAAATAGGAAATTAGTTCTGAAAAGTTGTTCTCCTCAGGCCTGACTACCTTGTGGTTAGTTAAATGTGATATATTTGGTAACATCAGCTTTTCTAAGTCTTCTTTTTATGATGTGCTGGTTTGAACTGTTTTAATGAACAGATGTCGAGTAGTTTCCCCTGAGGAAGTACATGGATATTTGGGGGAATTGTTGATAATCAATCCCTTTGTATGTTTAATTGAAGTATTAGAAAGCGAGTACAGCTTGAGGTGTTTTTGGCATGCCTGTTAATCTTCCAACCTCCCCAGGTTGCCCCTTAATGGATAACTCAGAAATTCACAGGCAGTGATAATATTCTGGGAGGGAGAATGTCTCTAGGTTTCAGGGGGCCCTTTGTAAACTGTACTCCATAGGCTCCCTCTGACCTGGGAGGACCTTGAGAAAATCTCTCTGCCAGAGCCACAGAAGTGGTCTCAGAGTCTTAGGCCTTAGTCTGTTGCCAATACAGGCCTCCCATGAATCCCTACATATGCTGTGCTGACAGGGATAAACATCAGAGAATCTGGTAAACACATCCCAGAACTTCCAGGCTAACCCTCCAAAAAAAAGAAAAGAAAAAAAAAGTGTCAGGACATGCTCTGAATCTTAGCATCTGCAGAAGTAAAAGCTTCCTTAACAGGCTTTCTATGCATGACCTGATATAACCACTTATATGCTAACTCTAAACTTTAAAAGATAATTCAGTATTTTAAATGCACTTAGTCATTATGTAATAATTCCTTATTCTATGGAAAACCAGCTGAGTTCAACAGAATACCAACAGCAGTAATGGAAAAGCAACTGCTTTTACTACCACCCCCTTAAGCAGATTCCATGGGGGTCTTTACATGACAGAGCATTTGCATGTTGTATCCTTTGCACTTAACTTTCTGTTAGTAATTAAAAAAAAAGATGTGATGATAGTACAATAAAATTAACTTGAAGCTAAATAATGCATACCACATGTGTACTCCAAAGTGACAGATTATATATCCGAATCTATATAAGGAAATGAAAGTGAATAGAATGTTAGGAATTTCTGTGGCTCTCCCCTTGCTTTTACTGGTTTATTGCTACTGGTTTGTTTTTACTGGTTTCTTGTTGTCAAATATCACCATTTGATATATTGCAACCAACAAAAACCAGCCTGTGGGAGGATATGATGTCCCTCTTCCAGTTCTGAAGGAAGAACATGTTTATCACAGAAATAAACAAATGATCGTTTTAAAGCTTGAGGGAAGCAAAAGATCATTCACCGACCCTAAATTTAGAGTTGTGATTTTCAACATGTTTACTGGGGAAGCTTGGGGTTACCAGGAATTTATCAGGAGTTCCTCAAAGGGAACATTGGTGGACAAGTGTTATTGCTGATCTATGCTCTGCAAATCTTCCCAGACACTGCAGTCACAGGAGAGTGTTGGATGTGTTTTAGCATGTACCTCCAGTTCATGGGACACAATACTGAGACCCACAGCCTGGCCAGTGTTCTTTGTGGATTAATTCTACACCCCAGAGCAGGGATAGGCAATGAGACTATTCCCATGGTCCACCGAAATGAGGCTAGGGGAGCGTAGCCCGATTTCGGTGGACCATGAGAACCACTGGGCTCGCAGGCGAGCCCGGTGTCCTCCAGGCAATTAACCCGCCAAACTACCCCTCCGCTTAAACCGAGCACTCCGCAAACCCAGTTTTTTAAATTGTGAGTTGCCGCGCTGCGGGTCCATGCCACAGCAACTCACAAGGAGACCCCTGAGCCAGAGGCTGAAAAGCAGCCTTCTGGCTCGGGGGTCTCTCCAGCATGCCCTGCCGCGTGGCCCCCGAACTCCCCAGCCCCCTGCGGCTCCGTGACGGAGCCAACAGTTGTGTGGGTGGCTGTTGCGGCCACCCGGAACAGACTGACTGCTCATTTGTGGGGAGAGTGGGCTTAGCCCGCTCTCCTCACAAACCCCCTCATGGCTCTTCTCACCGATCGTGAGAAGAGCCTCAATGTGTGCCTCTCCAGATTTGCAGAACTACAACTCTCATCATTGCCAGCTTAATAAATTGTAGTTGGGGGTGATGGGAGTTGTAGTTCAGTAACATCTGGAGAGCCACATGCTGCCTATCCCAGAGGATATGTCAGAGTCTTGAACAATACAAGCTTTTTAAAAGACCATGCACCTTGAAGTTTTACCACAAGGAAGTTAAACCTCTGTGCAGGCATGGAGGGAGACCAGCGGTGACCACGGTGCCACCCACCAACGCAGCCCCCCTAGCCCCACCCGCTGCATCAGCTTCTGACGTTGGGAGTGGTTAGTCATACCCCCTGTGTCCGATGTCAGAGGTAGTTTAGCTCCCAAAAGAGGCCACACGGCCCCATTTATGAGCTAAATTGGCTGGTGCTGCATTGGCAGCATGGCTGGAGCAGCTTTCCCTGCCTTTTAAAAGCAGGGAGAGGCATTCTGGGCCACACGGCGAATGTGGTGTTGGAGGATCTAGCTCACAAATGGGGCCATGCGGCCCTGTTTGGGAGCTAAATCCAGCCAGTGCTGCATTTGCAGTGTGGCCCAGAGTGGCTCTCCCAATGCAACACTGGCCAATTTAGCTAACAAATGGAAAATCATAGGCAGGGAGAGCCACTCCGGCCACGCTGTGAATGCAGCACTGGCTGACCTAGCTCCCATACGGGGCCATGCGGCCACATTTGGGAGCTAAACCATACCCCTGCATCAGAGGTTGGTCACAGGGGGCATGTCAGAGGTGCAAGGCATGGCCCCTGAGGGGCGGCAGCCCATGTTCTTTGAACCAGTTTGCTCAATGGCGGCTCCCCCTGATTCTGTATCGGAGGTATATCTCCTTGCGCTGCACCATACCATGGAGTATAGTGGCTATAGCTCTCATAATCCCCAACCACAGTGGCCAATAGCCAGGGATTATAAGAGTTGTAGGCAGGAGGGCCAAAGTTGAACAGCTCTGTTACAGATCTTATACATACTTGGGATCGCTGTTATCTTTATCATAAAAAGTTTATTTTGTTAATTGAGTTGTATATATATTCTGTTTGTACTGATACTGGTTTTATCCGGGGTGAATAATATCACTGATTATCTGGAAATAAACTAGGCTATGAGGCCCTTTGAGTCACTTGGATATGACGGAGTTTTGCATCTTGATCCTATGGATTTGCATCACTGTGATTTGCAGGGGGTGGCAAAGGCAACATAGCTACAACAGCATCCTGTGCAGCAATACTAATGGTAACAAGACCATCCTTTTCTGCTGCCTGTCAGCTGTAATCACAATATAAATTCTTACACAATACAGTGTAAATTAGCCGGAAAGGACTGTTGCAGCATTTTGATTCAAGCCATAAGCATGGATCGAAAGAGAGGGTTTGAGCACATGGAATAGTTTGATGGTTTTGTTTGAACACCAGACCTTTATGCTATATCACAAGCTGCTATTGAAAGCCCCCATAATTTCAAAAGAGATTTGCTTTGTGAGATGTGGGGTTCATACTTGAAGAAATTCATGCTCCTACAATGCAAAGTCCACTTTGACACACAGAACTGGCTGTGTAGTCCCAGTGTTTATTCTTGAGCAGGTGGTACTAAGTGGCCTTAAAGGAATGAACAGTTTGGCTGTGGATCAATTATTGCACGCAGTTTCTTTAATATGATTTGCATCCACATGAGCTTTTCTTACAAATAGTCTGAAAACGACTGAGTCGTTGGACAACTCAGATTATTCAAGGCAAGTGTTTATACAGTATTGACTCAGGGAGATTTTCATGGACAGTGGCTTCCAATCCTCTTTTATGAGCAGAATGTCAATATACTGCTTGCAAGCACAGGGATTTTTTTTTAAAATACAGCATGATTAGAATGTGTAGGGCTCCCATGCAGGAGATTACAACAGCTAGACAGCAGTGCTGTCTAAAACATGGCCATGTATTAATGTATTATCAGTAAATATTTCAATGTTGCCCACACAGCTAAGATAGTTACAAAGAAAATAAGACAGCACTCATTTGAGTAGATTGTTTTTACCCAGTCTCACCTTAGGTTAGTGCAACATGTGCTATGCCATAATGATTTTTCTTTTCTTTTCTTAAAAAAGCACAGAGCAGAAAACCCATTTGAAACTAGCTCTGGGAAGTTTATTTTCCCTTCTGACAACTATATACAAGGATTAAGCCTAATCCCATTCGAGATGCAGGATTGAATTTGGAAATGACTCTGTTTTGTCTCATTCTTTTTAGGGACACTAAATAATTTTGACTAAATAACATAGTATACTATTCAAAGGGTTCTCTCCATATCAAGTGCCAACAATTCATTACTCTTTTTGGCATAAGGAGAGAAATAGAGTTGATAAGGAGATTGAAAGAGCAGCAGTTTGCATGATGAGATCCATGCAAACTAACCAGCCTCAAAAATCTTGTTTTGTTCACTTAAGCAAAAGACAGGTGGTACCCAGTAAGGCTGTGCAATAATAGGTCTGGAATCCTGGAAATGGCTTGATATGGGCCATTCCAGAGGGTATTGGAGATAATCTGGATCTGATATAAGGAAGCCTATTTCAGTCCAGAATTATCAGATACTGGTTGGGGAATTCCAGAGCATTCTGGAGCTCCAAATGGCAGTGGGAATCAGCATTTTTGCCCCAATCGCGGCTGGGGTGAAAAAAAGTGCCATCTTCTGCCATATCTGCCTGCCCGCCCAGCTGTCTGCCTGCCCATGAATTTATTTCTTAATTTTAAAAAAATCTTAGTCAGTTATTTTGCTTACAATTGAAAAAATAAAGCAGTAGATTCTTCTATGTTACATCACTTCCCCTGAGATTCTCAGATATTACATCACTTTTATTTTGTGATTCTCTTGAGAGTACAATTTCTGGGTTACTTAAAAATAATAATTTGAAAACGGATGGTTGGACTCGCTTGTAATTTAATACCTTGAATCCAGCCATCTTTAACTACTTGTGTGCCATATATCAGTGTCCTTTCTACCCTTTTTTCTTTTTGGTGATGTTTAAAATTTTCCCCATAGACTTTTATGGGGATTTTCACTGATGAAACTGTCAGATTCTGAATCCAATACTGGAGTTTTGATGGATCCAAAGGACCAGAAACCAATACCTCTGGTTCTGGTTCTGGTTCGGATCTGATTCAGAATTTGTGATCATGCACAGTCCTAGTACCCAGAATGAAGATGTTTTGCTTCCTTTTTCTTCCCACCTTCCACAGCCCTGCTATTTGGATAGGTTGTGGGCTTGGCTGGGCAAGCAGCAATAAGGTTTCCCTTTTCAAAACTGAACATTATCTAACCACTTTACTCCATACTTGTTTTTTTAAAGAGGAAAAAAATAAGCATCATTCAGAAAATTATTTCAGCTAGGCTAGACAATCACTCTTTAATTATTCTCCCAGTAGGTGTGTCACACTGTCCAAAATGCTGTAAACACAAAGCAAAGCCTGTACTTTAAACATCAGTGGCTGACCCTCTCCCTCTTTCCTTCTCTCTCCCCCCCCACCACACACACCCCTACCTACCTACTATATAATTTATATACTCCATTTCAACTAAGAATTTCTCAAAGCAGTTTACATAGAAAAAGGACAATAACAAGTCCTCAAAGTGTTCACAATCCAGAAAGAAACACAAAGGAGACACCAGCAACAGCCACTGGAGGGATGCTCTGCAGGAACTGAACAGGGACAGCTGCTGTCTTGTCCTATTAGGACTAGAGGAAGTCCTATTGGAATTTAGTCATCCTATAGAGTACCTCTTGAGTAGTACTACTTTTAAAATTATATTTATTAATTCATTATACTCAAAATATCTCTAGGTGGTTTACAAAGAATAAAAATCAACATTTTAAGCAATAAAATTAAAACAGTTAAAACAATCCAATCCAAACACCTGTTCCAAAAGTAAGTTCTCAATGCTGTTTTAAAAACTGGAAGAAATGTCAAACCTGCATCTCTGCAGGGAATCTATTCCAAAGCTCAGGGGTGGCAACTGAGAAGGACCAGTCCCAGGTCACCAGTAGAGGAGATGGCAGTAGTTGCCGGAAGACCTCACCAAAGATCTTAATAGAGGATGAGGTTCATGCAGAAGGCACTCTACCAGTGTTTTTACAATATCATAAAATGGGATGAAGGCTGCATGTTCCCCCATCAAAAACCATGTTAGGAAATGGATTAAGGCTGCAATCCTATACTTATTTCATGTATAGGATATGTACATAAATTCTGCTTTAAGTCGAATAAACTTGTTGACTGGTTCACAGATGAGTTCAGATTAATTTTTAGAACTCATCTCCTAACAACTCTGTTGCAAATTTGAGATAATCTGATGACTTCTAACCAAGGGTGTCCCATAAGGCAAGTAATTTTGCATAAGTTTGTGGATGCACAAAGGACTCTATATCATATCAGCTCTCTGTAATGATACTAAGGCAATAACGTGATATTAAAGATATGTTGCAACATGCAACTGTGCAGCAGTAGGTAGTAGTGGAACTGCCTTGTTATGCAGCAATGTAGGCATGTATTTTAGATGTCCACTCTGTGTTACACTGCAAGATATGTCAGCCACTGCAAGATATGTCAGCCACTATCATCTATAGCCATCATTTATGTTTAAAAGAGTTAGTAAATACATGGGACTAAATAGCTGCCATGCAGGTACATCATCAGCTTAAATGAATTATGAATTGGACAATTTGACGATCTTAGCTATTTCATGTTAGGTAGGAAGACTTGGTATTGTAAAAGGAGAGTATGTCTATATGCTTGTGGGGGAGAGCAGGACTATATTCTTTGAGGTGCCTCATCTGTGACTCTTTTCTGTGGCTTTTTTCTCCACCTCCCCTCTGGAATTCTAAAGGAATACAAACAATATTAAAAACATTGCCACCTTCTAAATGTCAGCCTCAAAAGAGGCTTAGCTTTGAATCATGATGGAAGATAAAATGACAGAGAATGTATTGTTGATTTTTGTGCTCCCAGGGTGGGTCAGTGATTGCCTTCATGTCAAGCTGTGGAAAATATTTTATATTACTAAGAGATTTGAATCAACAATCTCATCACTGTGGCATATCTGACAAGAGTATCTTGGAGGACAGAGGAATGATTTGAATTGCACTGCTAATTTGCTTCCTCTTTTAGACAGCCTATTTTGTCACTGCCATATTTACCAAAATGGGAAAACGGCATTATTTCTTCATTGTCATCAAATGAGCCCTTGCTATAAAGATCTGCACTGTACAGTACAGTACTGGCATTCATTTTATCAACCCTGGAAATAACATAAACAGGGATTTCAACAAAATGAAATCAGGAGGTTCAGCTTGCAAATTAAAATTTTCATTGAAATGCCCTACTCTCTTAGTCTATGATATGTTCATATTTAAAGTTTAATTGAATGAGCCTCAGTACTGTTGCAATACAAAAATGATTGGCTATAAATCATGAAAAGAGGTATTTTATTGCAATTTTATGGGAGTAAATTATATTTTAAAAGGGGGAAAGGCACTGGGCAACTTGTTTAAGATGCAATATATTTGGTGTCTAGGATCTCTGGCAATATTTAGCATTCTAATTGTATTTTAATCTGCGAAATTTTTTAAAAAAGAAAATTAATGAAACTGTTCACATGAACAGCCCTACTCAGGCTTGAGCTGTCCAAGTAGGGCTGCACCCAAGCCCTACTTGGGTAGCGCTGATTGTGTGAAGTGCCGGGATTGAGGCTGATTCTGATGCTGCTCTCCTGGATAGCATGATTTTTTTTAAACTTTGGCTTTTACCTAGGTAAAACGGTGCAAGTATGCCCTTTTTACCCAGGTCTGGGGTTGTGTGTCTGCTTGGCAGTCCAAGCAGACACAGCACCATGCGTCTAGAGCACTTGGCTTGAGGAGAAATCCCTCAATGCCCTGTGTCCCTTGCGTGGTGCATTAAGGGATATCTGGAAGTCAGGTTTCATTTTCCCAGCCTCCAGGGATTGACGAGGCTCAGAGCAGGGCAGACTGTGTGGGTGCATGAGCCGCGTGCCACAGAGCAGCTCTGTGATTGTCTGGGGAAGCTAGTTTTGACCCTGCCTTCCATCCCCACCCCAGAAATGGTTGTGTGAATGACTTCAATGTCTGAGAAACATCCTTATTCAGGACTGAGTTATTTGCATTGTGCCATTCAAGGGACAGTATATAGTCCATTTGCATTCTGATTTTCATTTTAAGGCTTGTACAATATTTGCTTTGCAAGTTTTCAGCCTCTCAGCTCAGTCTGTAAGATGGTGATGTTTGACAACTCGCTGACTGACAAATCTCTAGATAGCCACAAATTTCACACAGCTTCTATCCCTTGCAACAAAATGTTTGTTGCTAAGCTGCAGAGGCAGAGAAATCTTCTTGAAAAGCTGAACGTTTATTTCATGGAGTTCCATAAATGAATAGGTTTGCAATACAAGTGTCAACAAATAGCAAATGCTGCAACAACATTTTGACTCTTAATAATGAAAATAATCAGATCAGTAAATGCTTCCTTATACCGTGGATCCGTCTAGCCTTGTCATACCTTCTGCAAGTGGCAATGGCTCTCCAAGGTTATAGGCAAGTTCTGTTACCACAGATCTTTTCAACAAAGATGTCACTGTTTGAAATGGAGAACTGTATCTGCCACTGAGTTATGGCCTAGTGGTATGACTTAGAGACTTACTTTCATTTTGAGTGGTACAACACCCAACACTTCAAGTAATAGGTAACACCACTTATGTTTGGATTCAACTGATTATGCGTCACATGTGCTCGCCAAGTTAATGACCAGCTTTTCCAATATAAAGACAACTATATTTTCATTTATTTCTCTCTGTGGTCCTGTTCAATCCTTCAAAAGTGTGTTGGTTGAAGAGGGGACTAGGATAATGCGTGTTATCCAGGGTTAGTCACAACTATGGAACTAGATCTGAAAATGAACTTTTCATGAACATTTTCGGCAGCATCACAAAGTACTTCCTCTTTTGACAATTTTGGTAGGTATTTGAAAAGGGTAAAAAGTGCTCAGTGGGAGAAATTGCAGAAAAAGAGAAATCACAGAGTAAATGCACAGAAGGACCAGCAATTCAGTTCGCTAGATTGCTCCATATAACTGATGCCCCCATTCTCATTTGACTTTATTTGCTCTCACATAACCAATCTTGGGTTCAAGTAACCAAACATTGAAAGGTCAGTGAAAACAGGAAAACAGGTAAACAAACATCCATGCACAGAAGCATCCTGAACAAGGAGCAAGAATTGACATGTGTATGGAAGGAAAGGGTCATGAAAGTATATGAGCATACTGTCTCAAGCAATGCTCAGCACACAGTCCAAAACCACAATTCACTAACAATGCATGGGGGATAAGGGGCATTTCTTCAGTCATCTTGCTTATGTGCTGAGGTAAAATTGAGATTTTTCCTAACTCTCAGACTTCAATTTCAGTCACATAAGTGCATGCAATCACATATTCTGTTGGCCTTTCATAAGGCATGTAAGACTGAAATGTTCCGCCGGGTGTTCGGTCGCTGAGATAGCTGGTTTATAGAGTGATCTTGTAATCCATGGTTATTATGTCATGTGGAATGAGTATTGTATGGGGTTGTGGTTTATAAGGCTATGTAAGATATATTTTTATGAAATTGTGTTGTTGTGTATGTCTGCTTGTAAGCCGCCCTGAGTCCTATGGGAGTAGGGCAACATATAAATCTAACTAAATAAATAAATAAATATTCAGTAGGTAAATAAACATGAAACATTGTTGTAACTTTTACTGTTTTCAAGAAATATACTTTGAAATTAGCCTAGCAAAATGGAGACTGAAAATGCACCCCATTGGTTGATGCGATAATGAACTTCTGTGGGCAAATATACTGCAAATTGGGCTGCTTAGTGTGCTGGCTTTACTTTGCTGCCAACTAATAGGCCAGTATTAAGAGAACAGCCTGTTTGGGGGCTCCCAGCAGTACCCCTAGATGTGATTTGGAACTACAGGCTTGTATTTTCCATTTTGACTAACTGAACTCACAGAATTGCAGGCTCACTATTTGCCTACCTGAGCTAACTCCCAAGGATAAGTCGCTTAGCAGGTAGCATGGGAAGGTAACTGCAGGAGGTGGGTCTCATGATCAGTGAGACCCACTTTGTCCGGGTTTGCGGGGAGAGTGGGTTAAGCCCGCTCTCCCCGCAGACGATCAAGCAGACCTTCCTGGGTGGCTGGATTGGCCACCCACACAACTGCCGGCTCTGTGATGGAGCCGGCAGGGGCTGGGGAGTTCAGGGGCCATGCGGCCCCCAGAAACTCCAGTATGCCCTGCACAAGTGCGCAGGGCATACTAGAGAGACCCCTGAGCCGGGAGGCTGCTTTTCAGCCTGCTGCCGGGCATCTATTTGTGAGTAGCCGCGCCACGGAGCCGCACCATGGCTACTCACAATCCCAAAAATTGGGTTTGCAGAGTGCTCACTCTGCAAATCCGGTTTAAGGGGCGGGCTACTTGAGTGGGTAACCTGCTCAGGAACCACCAGGCTCACAGCTGAGCCCAGTGGTTCCCACGGTGGGATGAAATCGGGCTAGCAGAGGCTAGCCCGATTTCGTCCCATCGTGTGAATAGCCTCCAGGTTGAGCTGAACACGGACTCAAAGGCGAACTATTCTCCATGCTCCCCTCTCTGTTCATGCACAGGAAGTTGCTGAGCAGACCCAAGTTAAAGAATTTATTTCTCGAAAAGAGTAGCCAAAACTCCTCTCCTTGTTGGGACAAAGGATTAGCCTTTTAGCTAATCACCTTCACAGGAAGAACAGATAAAACTGCAGCAGGCTCACCCCTCTAACATATGTGTTAATGGTTGGCATGAAGCAAGGGAAAAGCACTCATTATGTTAAGTAAATAATTTATCTTCCACCCAGAAGGTCTTCCTGACACAAGATAAGTTCTGAGTCTGCCTATTCAATGTTTGTACATACAGGTTGTCTAAACATTTTCACTTCATTGTGCTCTAGAGCATACCCACCTAGGATTGAACAGAACAAAGTGCATTCTTTTGTCCACCATGGATGTACCCTTCTCGGCAAAGAGATGTGGTTTGCAGATGGCCCAAAGACAGACATCTGCCTACTTGTACCACAAACCTCATCAAACAGTGTGTCTGTTCTCCAAATTCACCCGCTGCATGTCTGTGTGTCTGTGCATCAGCTGTTCCATCTGGCTGTGCTCTGGCCATCCTGCCCATCCCACATTCAGCCTCCAGTTTGGCCCTGTTTCCAGGCCCAATCCGCGCAGAACAACTGACTGCATCAGAGAACTGGTCTCCTGAGATCAGACCACATTTAGACTTTTACTCGCTCCCTGACTCGTAAGTAGCACGTGTGTCTCCATTCTTGCATCCCATTTTCCTGTTTGGTCCTGGAGAGAAGTCCCTCAGCACCCACTGAGCAACAAATTTCCAATACACCTTCAGAAGGATTCAGGTATACTAACCAGCCTCTGCTCCAAACTCTTTTTCTCCCCTCCCTCCTAGCTTTCTTTAAAGTCCAAAGCTGTTTTCTAAAGGCTTGTTTCTCTGGCCAGCCTTGAGTTGATTTTAATTTGGATCTCAAGCTAAAACACCTCTTCATGAGCTTAAATTTAGTATTATTAGTCTTATTGGCTAATATTATATTGCTTATTAATTGGTTTTTCCTTCTGTACCCCATTACCCTAAATAAACTTGATTGTATTGTAACTTCAATTCTCTGCCATTATTTTCCAAGACCAAAGCATTACACAAATTTATTCTGTAATAAACTGCTTGCTCTCACTTCACTGACTCCCCCACTTCAGCCTAAAAGTTAGTCCGGAGTGCATAGCCAACACTTGAGAGCAACTTCATAAACACCAGACCTCCAAATCCTCTGATGCTTAAAGGCCATGGAAGCTGTAGGCCTGTGCAAATTCAGATTAGAACATTCAAATTTTATCCAAAATTGCCCCAAATTAGTAAAAATTGGTAAAATCCAAATCCACCCCCCCCCCACCGATCAGGTAAACATTAATTTTGGAAATACTTCAAAATTCTGAAATTTGCAAAACGGTGCCATTTTCCTCATTAAGGTGAATGGGGAAATTTTAAAAAATCACCATAATTCACCAGTTGGTCCTAGAGCCTTTAAACTTGCCACACATGCAGAGTACACTTCTTTCATTACTGCTAACTATAGAGTGCCCTCCCCCTATACAAAGATTAAAGAGCAGGTATTCCAGGGCAGACTGAATCTTTTTTGGGAGGGACAGGGAAAATCTGTACCAAAATTTAAATAGTGTCTTAGGAGTGTCTGAGGTCTCTTGATCCCCAGCTGAAGTGCCAAAAAGCAGGGTTTCAACTGTCAACCAAACAAGTGAAAGGCATTTTATTCTCCTCACACTTCTTAGCCAGCCCGCTCCTGCTCTGCTTCTATCTGCAGCTTATTTATTTATTTATTTATTTATTTATGTTATTTTTACATTTATATCCCGCTCTTCCTCCAAGGAGCCCAGAGCAGTGTACTACATACTTGAGAGTTGACACCGACTTGATGGCACTTAATCAATCAATCAATCCATCCATCAATCAATCAATCAAAGTTGAGGTGGAAGGACAAACATATGCCTCCTACCTCACTGCCTGGTCATGTGGGCTGTCACATTGCCAGCAGCTGCTCCTGGGCTGTTGGCAGCCATCTTGGACATAGAGCACAGGGGAAGGGGTGGCCTGCCCGCAGGGAGTCTTCCCAATGCACTGTACTGCTTGTGCAATGTATTTTGTGATACCTGGTAGCCTGGCTTACTTCCCCTAACTTCTGATTGCTGTGCCGCTCATGTGGGTGCATGGGTGGCACAGCCTTGAATGGGCTCTGGTTGTGTGAGGAAAGGCAAGTAGGCTTATGCTCCCCGCTATTTGGCTGTGTGAACAAACTTGCTTTTTCCTGCCTCTCTGCTCCCCACCACACCACATCCACTCCCAGGATCACAAGAGATGGTAGAAGAAGAAAGATTTCCTCAGTTCTCTCCAATATTCCACCCCAATCAAATCAAATCAAATCAAATCAAATCAAATCAAATCAATCATTATTTCAATCCATGACCAGATTGACCAAAGCAAAAAGCAAATAATATAAACTATCCTGACCACCTGTTCAAACCACATATCTTCACTACACTTTCAGTCCCACCCAAATCAGAGCTGCAATTTCCTCATACCCCAAAGGCCTGCAGTATCAAGACAAGCTTTTCCCGTGCAAAAGGGACAGCAGATTGGTCAGTGAAAAGTAACCGTTGCTGGAACAAGCCTCCCCCTGCCCGCTCATACAGTTTGTTTACATAAGAAGAGTCCTGCTGGATCAGGCCCAAGACCTACTGTATAGCCCATCAACTAGTAGCCGTTGATAGACTTCTCCTCCATGAAGTTATCCAAACCCCTCTTAAAGCCTTCCAGGTTGTTGGCTGTCACCAAATTCTGTGGCAGAGAATTCCACAAGTTGATTATACGTGTGAAAAAATACTTCTGTTTGCTGGTCCTAAATTTCCCAGCAATTAATTTCATGGGATGACCCCTGGTTCTAATGTTATGTGAGAAGGAGAAGAATTTTTCTCTATCCACTTTCTCAACTCCATGAATGATTTTATAGACCTCTATCATGTCTCCCTGCAGTCATCTTTTTTCTAAACTAAATAGCCCCAGGTATTGTAGCCTTGCTTCATAAGGAAAGTGGTCCAGGCCCTTGATCATCTTGGTTGCCCTCTTCTGAACCTTTTCTAGTTCTACAATGTCCTTCTTTAGATGTGATGACCAGAATTGTACGCAGTACTCCAGGTGTGGCCGCACCATAGTTTTGTATAAGGGCATTATAATATTAGCCATTTTAGTTTCAGTCCCCTTCCTAATGTTCCCTAGCATGGAATTGGCCTTTTTCACAGCTGCCACACATTGAGTTGACATTTTCAACAAGCTGTCCACCACGACCCCAAGATCCCACTCCTGGTCCGTCACCGACAGCTCAGATCCCATCAACATATACCTGAAGTTGTGGGTTTTTTTGTTTTTTTTTAAATGAAATCTAACCTTTTCCCTGTGCTAAGCAGCATTTTTTAGGAGCCATGTGTGGCAGGCAACGGGCTTTCTTTGGTTTCCTTAAGGAGGCAATTAACACACTGCAAAGCCCAGTGCAATACTCCTCAAGGCGATTTTCAGTAAACAAGTGTGAATCCACACAGGAGTCACAGCAGTTAAGTTTATGGGAATCATCTCTCATAAGTTATATGGCTTTTCATTCTTGAAAGCCTTTCTAATACAAATAAGTATATGTTAGCTATTTAGCACATATCATAATACTGTTTCTATTTGACTGCTTTGACTTCCTGTTCTCTAGCACTGCATTTGTACTTTTATTGTAAATTAAGAGTGAGCACCCTACCTCAATAGGACATGTCTATTTTCACATATCTGATATCCATAGAACACATAATTCAAAATTTCACTTTCTTTTCTTTTGTCCTTACTTTCTCGCACTTCTTTGTTTCACCAAGGCCGGATTTATTCTGTTCTTGACATAAATCAAGGGACTGGGCACAGAGAGAGTCTTATTTATTTATTGGGTTTTTCGTCCCAATGTGCATCACTTTACACTTGCCAACATTGCAGTGCATTTGTCATTTTGTTGCCCACTCCCCCAGTTTGGAGAGATCCTTTTGGAGCTCCTCACAATCAGTTTTGGATTTTACTACTCGAAAGGGTTTGGTATCATCTGCAAATCTGGCCACCTTGCTGCTTACCCCTACATCTAGGTCATTTATGAATAAATTTAAAAGCACCAGTCCCAGAACAGATCCCTGGGGGACCCCACTTCTTACTTCCCATCATTGTGAAAACGCTCCATTTATCCTTAACCTCTGTTTCTTGTCCTTCAACCAGTTAGCAATCCACACATGTACTTGCCCCCTTATCCCATGACTGCTAAGTTTTCTCAGGAGTTTTTGATGAGGAACTTTGTCAAAAGATTTTTGGAAGTCCAGACATACTATGTCAACTGGATCACCTTTCTCCACACACTTGTTGACACTCTCAAAGGACTCCAAAAGGTTTGTGAGGCAAGATTTCCCTTTGCAGAAGTCATGCTGGTTCTCTCCCAGCAGGGCCTGTTGTTGTATGTGCTTTACAATTTTATCCTTGAGGATGCTTTCCATCAATTTGCCTCGAACAAGCTAAACGGCCTGTAATTTCCCCCATTGTCCTGGATCCCTTTTTGAAAATTGGTGTTACATTTGCTACTTTATAGTGCTTTACAGAGCCTGATTGCAGGGATAAGTTATATATTTTAGCAAGGAGGTCAGCAACTTCACATTTGAGTTCTTTGAGGACTCTTAGATGGATGCCATTCGGCCCTGGCGATTTGCTAGTTTTCGGTTGTTCACTTTAATAGCCTGATAAGATTTGGGGGCCTGTTGGTAGCAAAGTAAAGCTAGCATAATAAGCAGTTTGATTTGCAGTACATCTGCCCCACAGAAGTGCTGGATAGTGCTATCATAATCACATCAGACAATGTGGTGCATTTTCAGTCTCTCTCCAGGACTATAATTTTTAACTTAAATACTGCTTTTTAATAACTATAACACCTAGAACACAGATTCTTGTTCTATAGGTATTGTATGAATAACAGTTGACAACATACACTGAATTCTGAAATTTAGAAAAGGTTCATTAGAACACTGACCTTTACAGAGGAACTGCATGGTCAGTTCTGCACATAGAAAAACAAAATACTCTAGTTGTTGCCTATGGTTTTACTAAAAGCTAAATCCTGCCTTAAAATATTACAACTGAGCTGTTGCAATCTTCCTGATATTTATTTATAGCAACCATTTTCATAATTTGCATGGTATTTTACAGAGATTTTAAAAGGAGACAGTCTCTGCCTTGAAGTATTTAAAATCTAAATAAAACAAATATAGAATGGGGAAGATTTAAAAAAATGGAAACTGTGGTAAGACAAAAAAGCTCTTACTGAAGTCTGTTTATACATTATAGTAATCCACCAGATCGTAAGGAATAAAGAGAATTTATTTTTATTTTATCTATTTATTACATTTATATATTGCCTTTCTGCCAATAATATAAGTCAATAATGATTTACAATATAATGGACAGGATTCAAGGTCGGGGAGGGGGGCTAAGGAATGAAGAAAACAAGCAAAATTTAGGTGCCCTGCATGGCTACTGTAAGTTTGTTCCAGGAACAGAGGACCAAAATGCTCAGCCAATGGAGTAGGCCTTTACATCTCATTACTCTGATACAGCCAGGTAGATTGACTGCTGATGGAGACAATTCTGAGGAAGGAGGAACCAAATGGCAAATAGTTTTTGCCAGAGGTGTACCTAGGTAATTTTGGAGCCTGGACCTAAAGGCATTTTCCTCTCGCCCACAACCACCACCATGAAATAAGCTGCAATGCACTATATTTTACACTAGAACATGCTCAAGGAAAGCTAGAAACTCCCCCCCCCTCCATTTGAAGAAGAAATTCTGAATAGGATACTTCCCACTGACCTGCAGATACCACATTTTGCATGGACAATCCTGCCACTTTAATTAGCTGAATGCGCTACCTCACCCACCCACTCACACACTCACTCACTGTTACCTGTTGCTGTTCTCTAGCCTGACCTGCTCTGGTGAAGGAGAAGAATCTTGTTGAGATGCTGGCATAATGCTGTCACTATGCTGCCATAACATGGAGGCTGGGGCATTGCTAGGTACTTAAAGGATAAGGGGACTGGGCCCACTGGTCCACAGTCCCCTCCCATTTTGATAATTCTACTCCATCATGGTCCTATGAATAATTCTTTAAAAGTATGTTTATTAAACATTTTAATACACCATATTAACCAATATTTGCCTGATATCCATCCCCTTGGTGAAGAAACAATATTTTTATTGTACTCTATAATGCAATCCTATACATGTTTACTTGGAGGTAAGCTCCATTGTGCTAAATGGGATTTATTCCAAGATGAGTTTTGGGATTCAGTTTCCATTAACAAGAAATGAATAAGCTTGAATTCAAATGGGCAGAGATTACAGTCTTCAAGCAATGTCATGGCTAAAAAATGAGGCTTTGCAACTTCTCTTTCTTTTGCAATCAATACTCCGCACAATTGAATAGAGAGACAGTGAAGCTATTCCCACGACCAGAAGAGATCAGGCTAAGGGAGCCTAGCTCGATTTCTCCTGGTTGTCTGCTGCCATGGGAGCTGCACGACTCCCGGCAGCAAACTACCAAAATTACCCCTCCCCTTAAGTGAGGTTAGTGGAGCGAGTGCTCCACTAACCACATGTAGTTGATCATGTGCTGCTGCACCACGGCTTCGTGCCGTGGCAACACACAAGGAGGCCCCCGCTGGGAGGCTAAAACATGCCTCCCGGCCCGGGGGTCTCTCCAGAATCTATCCTGTATTCCATCCAAATTTCATCCTGGAATTTCCGGGGGCCGACTGGCCCCTGATTCCCGCCGCCCCTGCCGGCTCCATGACAGAGCTGGCAATCGTGTGGACAGCCAATCCAGCCGCCCAGGGACAGCTCCCTGCCCATGTGTGGGAAGAGTGGGCTAAGCCCACACTCCCTGCACTAGCCCTAACGGTGCTTCACAACAGTCATGTGAAGTGCCTCAGTGTGTCATAGTATTTTGAGTGTTGACTAGAATTGGAAAGAGCTGGGTTCAAAGCCTTCCCCACCCAGCTGTGAAGCTCACTAGGTGACTTTAGGACAGTCACTCTCTCTCAGCCTAATCGATCTCACAGGATTGTTGTGAGGATAAAAGGAGCAAGGAAAAACCATGAGTATTGGCATGAGCTTCATGGAAGGTTATTTATTTAGTCATTGCATTTATATACTGCCTCATATAAATGTCTCATGGCAGATGTATGCCATAAATAATACCCATATGTGTAATTACATTGAAATTCCATTCCCCATAAAAGTAAAATATCATTTTTATTTATTAGCTAAATGCTTTGTAGAGTAAAGGAGGAGGTAAGAGAGCCTTTTAATAATATAGTAATAAATTAATAACAATAATATTGGGAGATGTGAGCACTGTAAGAATTCCCCTCAGGGGATGGGGCTGCTCTGGGAAGAGCACCTGCATGCTTGCATGCAGAAGGTTCTAAGTTCCCTCCCTGGGAGCTCCAAGATAGGGCTGAGAGAGACTCCAGCCTGTAACCTTGGAGAAGTGGCTGCCAGTCTGTGCAGAAGATACTGAGCTAGATGGACCAATGGACTGACTCGGTAGAAGCAGCTTCCTTTGTTGCTAATTATGCTGCCTATCAGGATCCCAACTGCTTTTCATAGGAATTATTATCTTATATTTAACAGGGGAAGAGCCAGGGGTGTAGCAAGGTTGGAGTGGGCCCAGAGACAAGATTTTAAAATCCACCCCTCCACACACTGAAACTCAGCTCATGAAGTAAAGAAATCTTTCATCCTAAATTATTTTTTTAAAGGTTTTATAAATTGTGGACGATGCAAGTCATTTAATGGTACTAGAGAAAGACATGCTGTTCTGGTAGCTCCAGGTCTTAACACTCACATCAATTTCAGAGGATGAATACAACTGAAGGAAGCCTAGGCGGGTGCGCAGCTGGGGGAGTCAGTCATGTGACTTGCCTCTGCCCCCCCCCCGCAAGGCAGTGGGCCCACAGACAACTGTCTTCCCTTGTCCTATTATAGTTATGCCCCTGAGAAGAGCATCTGCCCCTATCCAATCACAGAACAGCATCCCTCCAGTGGTGGTTGTTGCTGGTATCAACCTTATATCTCCTTTCAGACTGTGAACCCTTTGGGGACAAGGAATCATTTTATCAATTTTGTATTTATCTTTCTATATATATATATACCACTTTGAGCACTTACGCTGAGAATCAGTATATACTATTTGTAGTAGTAGTAGTAGTAGTAGTATGAAAGGAGCAGAAAGGATTTTCTGCAGCTTTGAATGTGCTCTGCTGGAGCTTTTATTATGCCTTTGTCAATCTGTCTTAATATTATTTGATTTGACAGTTCTATCATAAGCCATTTGGGGTTGCAGGCTGCAAAAAGGGGGGGTACTTCCAAAATTATATGTATTTTAAAAATATTTGCAATTTGAATTTCCACTTTATTGGTAGTTTGGCAGGATTTATTCCTGTGCTCTGCAATGCCATGGATGCAGATTCTCCACCTCACTCCATCACAGCAGTTTCCACAGGGGAGAAATTCCATCTTTTAGGGACACAACAGGTTGCAGTCCCGCAGATAAAGATTATCCACCCCATTCCATCATAACATTTCCATAGGGAGGAAACCACCATCTCTTAGGCTCACACCTGACTGCAGTCCCACAGATACAGATTCTCCAGTCTCCAGTCCATCCCAGATTCTCTAAATACAGATTCTCCAGGGGTGGACTGAAGAATCATAGCATTTTATCATAGCATTTTCCACAGGGGGGAAACATCTCTCTGTTAGGGGCACACCAGGCTGCAATGCCTCATTTGCAGATTCTCAACTACTTTATCCAAATCACTGTCATTCACCACAAGGGAAAAACTTCCATCTCTTAGGTACAACACAGGCCATAATACACCAATTCTCTCTCATGATCCCACCCTTTTCATGGCATTTGTCAGCAGTTTCCTCCATTTCCACACTGCATGTTGGCATTAGCCCTTCCACTCTTTCTCTCACATCTTAAACATTTTCTCTCCCCTTCTCCCTCATCCCTCTCATGTTTTAGGGTAGCATCTTCCTCCTTCTGTAGGGTGTCCAGCAGTGATTCTTCCACCTCCAGCAGTAGCACCAGCAAACAGCAGCAGCTGAACAGAGCCTAGTGCAACTTGTGCAGCTCACAATGGCAGTGATTGCCATCCCTGCACAAACTTTTATTACACACAGGTGCAGTAGAGAAGGCAGTGCTGGGTCACCCTAGTAAAGGAAGGAAATGGTGGTTGCCGGCAGCCCCACTAGGAAGAAGGGAAGGGACTCCAACAGAAAAGCTCACTTTGGTACTGGAATCTGACGTGGTACTGATGGATGGCCTAGTCTATCAGAAAACATTACCAATCAGAAAAGCTTGCCTTGGGACTTTTACACACAACAGGCTTTACCATGATACAGGCTTTACCACGATATTTTCCGTTTTACAGGAAAACTTTACTACGAACTCAAAGTTATCCCAAAAAAGCCCAACACAAATAGTGGATGGTTCTACCCCAGATATAAATCGGGTTACATTCCAACATGCATTTTGTGTAAACTGTGTGTAAACTGCTCTCCGATAACTTTCAAAGACATTGGGGTAAATCTGGCCGATATGTTAATGCACCCCATCCATTTTGGAGGAGATACAAGTTAAAGGGCTTTAAAACTTCCTAGTACTGAAATCTGAGAGGGTAATTAAAAAATCACATTCTTGTGCATCAGAAAACATTATGAAGTAAAAAGTTTCACTCTCAAATCTCATTAACCCTAGATCCAGGTTAATGAAATTTGAGGCTCTAAGCAGTTCGCTGGGGACCTGTGCCCCATGAGCCACCCCTAATGATGTCCCTGCTTGGAGGTACGCCAGTGTGAAAATTGTCATAGCAATCCTGTCCTCATCTAGCCAGCATAGCTCAAGTTTAGGATTTTATTTTTATTTTATTTTATTTTTTAAAAAATGCATTTTTATCTGGGTGGATAATAGGAATGTGCAAAACATATCAATGTTGAAATGTTTCAAGTCAAAATGGGCCGTTTTGAGTGTCTCGAGCTCGAAACAAAACACCCTCTAAATAAAGGGTCTACTTCAAGCACGGAACAAAAAAACCAAAACATTTCGATTCAAAATGTTTCAATGCTTCAAATGTCATTTTGGAGGCTTGTTTTTCACTTGCTGATTAATTTTCTGGCACTGGCTTCCAATTGGCTTGTGGTCCTAAAGGTTAAAAAGGTGTTAAAAATTGCCTGCTTTCCCATTTCATTTGTGGGTTGGGTGGTAGATAGCACCATCATGCCCTACTACCCAACCCACTTTTTGGGAACTACGCATGAGGAACAATGGGGTGTTTTTAGTTTCCCCATTGTTTCCTATGGCTGAAATACTCAAAAAATTTCAGGTTTTGTTCCATCGAAACAACCTGGCCAACCACTGTTTTGAAGAAACATTTCAGCCATCTGTGTTTTGTTTCAAGCTCAAAACAAAATGCAAAATCCATTTCATGCACATCCCTAGTAGCTAAGCAGTTTATTGTGGCTTGGACTTTACTGATAGATGCAAGTTAGTTGTTGAGAACTATCTAAAAAAGAAGGCTGTTGCTGAAGAAAACTAGTGAGGCGATTCTCACGAGCAGCAGAAACCAGGCTAAGGGAGCACAGCCCAGTTTCTGCTGCTTGTGTACAGCACTGGGAGCTGTGCAACCTATGCCAGTGGCTCACGGGGAGCCCACTTATGGAGCCCTCTGCTTAACCCAGGTTTTGGGTGCAAATGTGCCAAAAATATGGGTGTGGGGAGGGGGGACCCCAGTAATGCACTGCATACTCATGCGTACTCCGGGTGGCGGCGCATGGTGGCGCTTCCCTTCACCTGACCCCTGGAGAGCTTGAGCAAGCCACGGCTGGGCACGGGAACAACAGAGCGAAGCCACCGCTTATTTGGGTGGACAATCTGCCTGCCCGGGGAGGGGTGATTGATCATCTGTGGGAAGAGCAGATCAAGCCTTCTCTTCCCGCAGAAGCCCTTTTGGCTCTAACACCCTGATCTTGTGTAGAGCCTTCGTGTGTTTTTGGCTGTATATCTGAATGGCTATTTTAAAAGATACAAAACAGAA
The DNA here is from genome assembly GCF_027244095.1 of Hemicordylus capensis. Taxonomy (NCBI): domain Eukaryota; kingdom Metazoa; phylum Chordata; class Lepidosauria; order Squamata; family Cordylidae; genus Hemicordylus; species Hemicordylus capensis. The sequence goes on along the minus strand of NC_069657.1, from coordinate 105,411,465 downwards.
GATAAATTGCTCGTTATTTTTCTGAAATAGGTCCTTTTGTGTATTGCCTGATGCACATCACTAAAACAGCAATCATTGCCTTGGAACTGCAATGTCCAAGAATGAGGGATGCAGTTACACAATGGTCGATGGAGCATAGAAGGTTGTACTACAGACAACGTGCAACTAAAAGAGAAACCTAATAAGAACAATGAAATATCTGTTGATGTGGGTACCCAAAAGGAAAGAAAGAATGTAGTGAATGTATTGTGTATTAGGTGTATTGGTATATCAGGTAGGCTACTGCAGAGACAGAATAATACTTTTATTTCCTTTGATAAATGTTATATGCCACAAAACTCGAGGTGTTTATAAGATAATTCAAGTAGGCCTTTGAGTGTCTCACCACTTCCTTCCTTAGCAAGCCTTTGTGAACTCTATGTTCTTTTGAAAATGAATACTAGCAGAAGGAAAATGAACTGAAACACATTCCTTTCTTCATCAAGATAAATTAATCTGAAGGACAGTTCACTCCCAAGGAAGGTAAACATGCAATCAACACTCACCCATGTGCATTCCATCTCTTTTTAGATAAGCTTTGAAGGTTGAGGATTACAGCTATATTATTTGACAATATTTTCTTCTATTTTTGCATCTTCTTGTTATTATGTTTGGCATTATGTTTGGTTTGGTCCAGAAACGGAAGCATTCAGCTGCAGAGAGACTGTGCATGGACAGGTTCCTGACTCTGCAAATCACTCATCACATACAGGTTAAACACACCCATATCCATTCCAGGAAAAGTGTAAAACAACAAAACATAAACAAATGTCTTCCTTGTTTGGGGAACAAACACATTTAGCCTTGGGCTGGGTCTTCCCTGGGCTTTTCCTCTACCTCGGAAACACCAGTCTGTTCTTGCAAAAAATTCCTGTCCTTGAATTGAAAACCTGAAAGCACGCAACTCCGCTGTTGCCTCAGATCCAGGGACTTTAGGGATACCAGGTAGCAGGAGTAAGCTGGTGCCCAGCAGCTGAGTTCTGGTGAGAAGAGACAAATGCAGGAACACCAACAAAAGCCACTCAAACACCAGTTGATAGGTGCTCATCATATGATAAGGCTGTCCCTGCTATAACAGATTCCTACTAGGCCTACTTTAGTCTCAGTCACAACAGGACTTTTTGCTATTATTTCCAGCCACAATAACTCACTTCATTTGTTACTGTCTGCCTTACTCACCTCCAGTCTTTTTACAGTAGCTTACTTCTTGATTCTTGCCACCCTTTGCAATTCCTACTGGTTTAGCAGGCATTTTAAGTCAATTTATTTATGTGTGTTTATTTCAAGAATGGACACCACACCTATTTTATAACATATCTTGAAGTGATTTATAAACAAGCATTTAAAACAATAAAACGTAACAACATAAAGAACAAAACTATTCCACAGCAAAAATATCTCAAAAAACACAACAAAATTAACACTCACACACAAACACACACACCACCACATTCCACCAGAGGTCACATCAGTCTAAGCCAAATTCCTGCTTAAAACCTAGTCTTTGAAAGGCATCTAAAGCTGTACACTGAGGGAGTCATATGGGCTTCCTTAAGGAGGGAATTGCACTAGTTTGATTCACCACAGAAAAAGCTGCTTCTAATAAAATCTCACTGAGCTTTGCTCACTGGTTGATACTGAGCAAGGCATTGTCTCAAGTCATTGAGGCAATTATATGTAAGAACAGTTGGAGATACAGCTCCTGGTGACATTGACTCTTAGCATCAGCAACCCTATTGACCACTAGGAGCATTAGGCTTAGAGAGAGAGAGCCAGTAAGGGCATTCCCTCTCTGACCATGCATTCTCTACTCCGATTCCCCTTGGTTAGACCCAAGAGGTTTCATTCTCTCACCTGAGAGACAGACTTCCCTTTCTCCCTTCCCTTCTTCCTGTATGTAACAAGCAGCTAGGCCTGTAGACTTGTCTATCTCTCAAGTATTTCCTAAACTACTTTATTTAGAATTTTAACTCCATGTCACCAGACAATGGGGCTATTCTCACGATCTGCAAAAATCAGGCTAGGTGAGCCTAGCCCGATTTTTGCAGATGGTAAGAACCACCAGGCTTGGCTGCGAGCCCGGTGGTTCTAGAGCGGGTAACCCGCTCAAGAACCCTTGCCCTAAAACCAGGTTTGCTGAGCGAGTGCTGCGCAAACCTGGTTTTCTAGATCGTGAGTAGCCATGGTTTCATGCCACGCCTACTCACGAGGAGACCCCCTGAGGGGAGACAAAAAGCTACCTCCCGGCTCCGGGGGTCTTGCCAGCATGCCCTGTGTGCTCGAGCAGGGCATGCTGGAGCTTGCGGTGACCAATAGGCCCCTGCTCCCCCCAGCCCCTGCTGATCGTGAGACCCAGTCCAATATTGATTATCAGTGCTGTCCTTAATTGTGCACTTCTGCTGCAAAGGGGTAGATAAATCTTCCCTCCAAGTTCTCTAACAAGAAGTAGCATGTTAAATTGAGCCTGAAAACAAATAGGAATCCAGGGCAGTTGGAACAATATCAGGGCAATAGTCTGACCTATTCTGGTAAATATATGGCTGCAGCACTTTGCACCACTTGAAGCTTTCAGAAATTCTTCATGGGCAGCCCCACATAGACTGTATTAGTCACATCTGGAAGCAACTGTGGCAAGATCTGATTTCTCCAGCAAAAGGCACAGCTGGTGCACCAGTCTAAGCTGGTGAAGAGCACTCCGAGTGACTCCATGGGCCTCGAAAATCAGTGGATCAAGCAGTGGTGGCCCATCAAAGGGCAGAAAACAAGCTGCAACTGTAGCTTGTTCCCACTCTTCTCATCCCATCTTGGCTGCTTCACTCTCCCTCGCTATGTTATGCCACAATGTTAACCACAGGTGCATGGGCTGGTTGTTTACTGGGTTGGAAAACCACGCGAATGACCAACTCATGTTCCTAGGTTTAACATTGCAGTGGGGCAAGGCAAGGGAAAGTGAGGCAGGGCAAGTAGAGGGGGAACGAGCTGCACCTGAGGCTCACTTTCTGTTCTCACTTGGACCAGCTGACACTAGGATCAAGCTTTCAACCTGGCCACACCATGAAGCTATTCACATGAGTGTGCAAAACTGGGCTAAGGGAGCCCAGCCTGGTTTTGCACGCTTATGTGAACTGCCGGGATTGGGCCCGATCTCGGCGGCTACACAGTGGCAAACCCACCTATGTAATCTCCCTGCTAAATGAGGTTAAAGGAGAGAGCACAACCGCATTTTTCTAATCGTGTGTCAGCTATGGCTGGCACACTTGCGAGGGGAGAGATCCACCCTCTTATTCCATTACTAATGTTGGTAAAGAGCTGAAAAATTAAACTGTAATGCTCATTTATGACCATCATCCTCAGTGCCACCTTGTTAAACCCATTATCTTGTATCCAGTTCCTGTCGAGGCATGTTAAATTGTGTAATTCAGAGCAGTTGACCTGAAATGGTCTAGCCATTTTTTTAGACTTGCAAAAGAAAGTGAACATCTGATAAACAAAAGACTAATTAGTGACATTTGTATAAATGCCTAATTCCTGGCTATATGTCGCCAAACTGAATGGAGTAAAATAGCATAGTTCATGCTTGCCTGTGGAGACTAACAGGCAGCCAAGTTTTCGTTTAAGAAATGTTTAGACTTTTCCAACATCTTTCAGGCTCCTCTTTATTTATAACATTCAGCTTCTTTCACTGATTTTTAAAAACTATGAATTTGTCCCAATGTATTAAAGGTCTTCTTCCATTCCTCACAACCTGTTTTCAAGAAATCTTACAAATAAGTAAGTTTTGTAAGTTTTGACAAATCCATAGATTTTGTTGGTGGATTATATTTTTAATGCAGGCAGAATAAAAATAATGAAATAAATATTTAATCTACGTATATATATTTTTAATGGAACTGCCCTGGGGGATGATTGGTCAACACCTCCAGTTTGGACAAATGTAGGGAATTTAGCTCAAAAGGTTCCAAGCAGTTTTAATTTGTTCAAGCATCTGAACTCAAGAAGACTAGCTCAGGAGAGAAGTTTTAATTAAGAAAGGAGTTTATTGTAAGAAAAACAAACAAAAGCAATAAGACTAGGTTACTAGGCAGCCCCAGCATAAAAGTACTACAAATATGTTTAAAAACAGACTATTGTAAGGGATGTTTACCTTAAAGTTCCAAATTATGTGTAAATTGCCAGGTGGGCTAGAGAGAGTTACTTTAAGATAGGGAGGCAAGGTTTCAGAAATTTGAGAGAATGGTAGATTCAGCTCTGAAGGAGTGGGGCAAGAAGCTATATCACCTGTCCTCACAATGATCCGACTCGGACAGCTGGAGACTAGTGTCTGTCGAGGGAGGCAAAGTGGAAAGCAAGAGAGTGGTACAAATTAGTGTGGAGGGATACCCATAAGAATAGCTTCTTGGTTGACCCAGCTTCCTGTGCTTGCTAGGTAAGCTGGCTGGATTGGTACACGGACCAATGATTTCAGCTCAGGTGGCCTCAATATATTTATTTATTTATTTGATTTGATTTCTATACCGCCCTTCCAAAAATGGCTCAGGGCAGTTTACACAGAGAAATAACAAATAAATATGATGGATCCCTGTCCCCAAAGGGCTCACAATCTAAAAAGAAACATATAGGAGGGGCACACCAAGGTGGTCTGCTGGAGTTCTTGTTGTAGTGGAATCTCAAGTGTATAATACACTATGAAGCACACTGAGTCATGGGGTTAGGGATACTTATATCCCAAAACATGCCTTGGGGACACTTTGCTGTTGTCATGTTAGAGCCAGCATGGTGTCGTGGTTAGAGTGCCGGACTAGGACCGGGGAGACCCGAGTTCAAATCCCCATTCAGCCATGAAACTAGCTGGGTGACTCTGGGCCAGTCACTTCTCTCTCAGCCTAACCTACTTCACAGGGTTGTTGTGAAAGAGAAACTCGAGTATGTAGTACACCGCTCTGGGCTCCTTGAAGGAAGAGCGGGAGATAAAATGTAAAATAAAATAAAATAAATGTTCTGCTGAATAGATTGAGTCCAGACAGGCTTTTCCAGAATGCATTGTGTCTGATTGTCCTTCCTGGGTGGGAAGGTGTGTGAATCACCTATTGTATTCAAGACTGCTTGTGAGGACAATTGGACAATTGGAACAATATCGGACCTCTGAAAAGTATACAGTGTACTGTGCTTGATTGGCCAGCAAACTCGCCTGACCTGACCCCATAGAGAATCTATGGGGCATTGCCAAGAGAAGGATGAGAGACATGAGACCAAACAATGCAGAAGAGCTGAAGGCCGCTAATGAAGCATCCTGATCTTCCATAACACCTCATCAGTGCCACAGGCTGATAGCATCCATGCCATGCCGCATTGAGGCAGTAATTGCTGCAAAAGGGGCCCAAACCAAGTACTGAATACATATGCATGCTTATACTTTTCAGAGGTCCGATATTGTTCTATTCTACAATCCTTGTCTTCTTGGTTCCATGTAATATTCTAATTTTCTGGGATTGTGGATTTGGGGTTTTCATGAGCTGTACGCCATGATCATCACAATTATAACAAATTAAGGCTTGACTTATCTCGCTTTGCATGTAATGCGTCTGTCTCGTATATCAGTTTCACCTTTTAATTTGCATTACTGAAATTAATGGACTTTTGCACGATATTCTAATTTTCCGAATTTCACCTGTATCATTTTCACTTGTCACAGACTAGTAGTTTGGGATTCCTGAGCCTTGCCTATTCCTAAGCCCTGAACCCTATCTTCATTGTAAATACAGGGCATTTTTCAGACTTTAGTACAGTCAGGTATACATAATCCCACCCATTCCCTTCCATGTATTACTTATCAAAAGGACTATCCTGAGTTCAGAAAGGCAATGAGAGGGCTCATTGCTTCCGAAAACTCAGTACAGCCGAGGGAGATTCCCACACCCTTCTGCACACTGCACATGCTGCCTCATTAATTGAAGTCTCCTCTTTTTTTTTAATCAAGAAAAGAAAACTTTAATTGGTTTGTTTAATATCTTAATGTTCCAGTCCTAATTATTACATCAGTATATATTTTGTTTCCCATTGTCTTAGGTTGTTTTGCATGTCTTAAAATATTCAGGCAGGAGATTTCAAATTTTTGTCCCCAGATGTTGTACTACAATTCCCATCATCCCAAGGCACAATTGCCTTTGACCATTGTGGCTGCGGATGATGAGAACTGCAGTTCAACAACTCCAAATTTCAAGAATAGATCCAGTGGGGATCCAGGAAATTACAGGCCAGTTAGCTTAACTTCTGTGCCAGGCAATTGTTGAAAAGCATACTTAAGGACAAAATTGTTAAACATATAGAAGAACAGGCCTCGCTGAAGGAGAACCAGTATGGCTTCTGCAAGGTCAAGTCTTGCCTCACTAACCTTTCGGAGTTCTTTGAGTGTCAACAGGCATGTGGACAAAGGTGATCCAGTTGACATAGGGGCTATTCTGACGATCAGCAAAAATCGGGCTAGCCTCCGCTAGCCCGATTTTTGCTGATCATCAGAACCACCGGGCTCACAGCTGAGCCTGGTGGTTCTGGAGCGGCTAACCCGCTTTGGAACCCCTGGTAAAAAGCAGGTTTGCGGAGCGAGCGCTCTGCAAACCTGCTTTTTACAATCATGAGTAGCCGTGCTGCACCTTTACGCCGTGCCTACTCATGAGAAGACCCCCAGCTGGGAGGCGAAAATCTGTCTCCTGGCTCAGGGGTCTCCCCAGTATGCCCTGCGGCTGGGGCTTGCGAGGGCCACGTGGCCCCTGAGCTCCCCAGCCCCCGCCGGCTCTGTCACAGAGCCAGCAACCGTGTGGGCAGCCGATCCGGCTGCCCAGGGCTCCCTGCCTGCTCGTCTGCTGGGAGAGCGGGCTTAGCCTGCTCTCCCCACAGTTTCTAAAAAAGCAGGTCTCACGGATCGTGAGACCCGCCTCATAGTATACTTGTAGGCTATTCCCACGATCAGGAGAAATCGGGCTCAGGGAGCCTAGCCCAATTTCTCCTGACCGTGAGAACCACCTGCCTTGCAGGTGAGCCCAGTAGCCTCCAGGCGGTTAACCTGCTAAAGTAACCCTCCCCTTAAACCAGGTTTGTGGAGCGAGTGCTCCGCAATCCCCGTTTTTAAAATTGTGAGTAGCCACAGTGAGTAGAACCCAGTTTTTGGTCGTATAGTGACCTCACTATGTTGGAATGTGGAGACTATCTAGGCATTATGTATCTAATGTTGTTTCTTAAAGCACTTGCATCTCTTGTCTGCCTGAGCAGTGTGTGCAATGATGTCATTTTGGAAAATGGCAGAGACTGAGGTTCTGCACACAATCTGTCTTGCTGTAGTCTCCTGGTTGGGGGTCTCGCAGTGTCTCACGATCAGGAAAACTATCATTTAACAGGATGGGGGGGCAGAGTACTTTGTGAGGTTAGCTGACTGGAGCCGTGCAGCTCCCATTGCAGCACACGGCCACAGGAAAACAGGCTGAGTTCCCTTATCCTTCTTTCCTGTGGTTATGAGAATTTCCCATAAACAATACACTATGAGGCTCTTCTCATGAACCGTGAGAACTATCCATGAGAAGTGTCTCTAGGGGGTTAGCGGGTAGAGCGGGCTTAGCTGCACACGAGCAGGGCGCACACGAGCAAGGCGGCAGCCCTGGGCAGCCGGATCAGCCGTCCACATGACTGCTGGCTTCATTACAGAGCTGGCGGGGACTGGGAGAATCGGGGGGCGTGCGGCCCCCGGAAGCTCCAGCATGCCCTGCACGAGTGCACAGGGCATGCTGCAGACACCCCCGAACTGGGAGGCTGCTTTTCAGCCTCCCGGTCTGGAGTCTCCTTGTGAGTAGTCACGCTGCGAAGCTGCGCTGTGGCTACTCACGATTTAAAAAACTGGGTTTGCTGAGTGCGCTCCGCAAACCCAGTTTAAAGGGAGGGGTACTGTAGTGGGTGACCAACTTACGATCCGCAGCTGAGCCCGGTGGTTCACACAATGGGAGAAAATCGGGCTAGCCTCTGCTAGCCCGATTTTCTCCCATCGTGTGAATAGCCTTTATGTATTATGGCATATATTAAGAGAATGGGAAAAAACCCTAAGAACATCTTCTTCAACCAAACATATCACTCAAAATATTGTTATTAATGAACACAGATGGCAATTTATTTATTTTTATTGTTAGATGTATATACCACCTTTCGCTAAAAATAACCCCAAGGCGGTTTACAAAAGTTAAAACACATTAAAATATGTTATCTCTGTTGCCACATCTGTCCATATTAATTTGGTCATCTGTATTAGTAATCCATGATAAGTGAGGATGCCCCAGCATTCTAATCACAGGAAGAACTTTTCCATGAGATTGTGTCTTCAAGCCAATGCTGCAGGTGGGTGGTGTTTTAGAACATATTAGTGCAGTTCTGGGCTTACAAGCTCATTCTTCTTGGAGATGCTGTACGTAAGTACTAGGGATGTGCAAAAAATTTCGGGCACAGATCGATCTGTGCCCAAAATGAGCAATTTCGGGTGATTCGGGGCTGAACTGAATCACCGCCGATGTCCCCCGATATTTTTTGGGTCTGAGCTGAATCACCCGAATTTCGGGGCTGAAAAATTTTGGTGATTTGGCTCATGACCAATTTTGGGGGAATTTCTGAAGTTTTAGTGACTTTGGGGCAGTTCGGGGGCATAGCATGGGATCTGGGCAAAAAGAGTGGGGTGGGGTGGTAGTGCCTAATGGGTGCAGGCTACCACCCCAATTTCAGGGGGATTGGGAAAAGGGCTGATTTTGGGGGAATTTCTGAAGTTTTTGTGTCTTTGGGGCAGATTGGGGCAGATTGGGGCAGAAAGTGGGGCCTGGGGCAGAAGAGTGGGGTGGGGTAGTAGTGCCCAATGGGGTGAGGATACCACCCCAGTTTCAGGGGGATTGGACAAAGGGCTGATTTTTTGGGAATTTTTGAAGTTTTTGTGTCTTTTGCTATCTTTTTTGCTATCATAGAATGAGAATTCACACCTCAGAAAATAAGGGAATAACATCCAGAAAAACTTCTGAGGTGTGAATTCTCATTCTATGATAGCAAAAGAGATTTTTTTTCAATTAAACTACTCTTGACCCCGCTCTCACTTTTTCACACTCTCACTTACTATGAATATGATGAATGAATGAATCAATCTAGCACACTTTATGAAGAAAAACCTCAGAAATTCACCAAAATTCAGCCCTCTGCCCAATCACTCTGAAATTGGGGACGGGTGGTATCCTCCACCCATTAGGCACTATCTACCAGCCCACTCCACTCTTTTGGGGCAGATCCACTTTCTGCCCCCAATCTGCCCCAAAGACACCAAAACTTCAAAAATTCCCAAAATATCAGCCCTCTGCCCAATCCCCCTGAAATTGGGGTGGTAGCCTCCACCCATTAGGCACTACCACCCCACCCCACTCTTTTGGGCAGATCCACTTTCTGCCCCCAAACTTCCCCAAAGACACATAAACTTCAAAAATTCCCAAAAAATCAGCCCTTTGTCCAATCCCCCTGAAATTGGGGTGGTATCCTCCCCCCCATTGGGCACTACTACCCAAACCCACTATTCTGCCCCAGGCCCCACTTTCTGCCCCAATCTACCCCAATCTGTCCCAAAGACACAAAACCTTCAGAAATTCCCCAAAAATCACCCCTTTGCCCAATCCCCCTGAAATTGGGGTGGTAGCCTGCACCCATTAGGCACTACCACCACACCCCACTCTTTTTGTGCAGATCCCATGCTATGCCCCCGGACTGCCCCAAAGTCACTAAAACTTCAGAAATTCTCCAAAAATCAGCCCTTTGCCCAATCCCCCTGAAATTTGGGTGGTAGCTTCCACCCATTGGGCACTACCGCCCCACCCCAATATTTTGCCCCTGGGCCCCTTTTCCCCCCTGAATCGATTCATATTTGTATTCGGATTAAATCAAGGGTGATTCGGGTGGCCCAGATTCGGGCACAAAACAGAACAGGGGTGATTTGGTTCGGGTCCCAAACCAAATCACCGAAAATCCAAATTGCACACCCCTAGTAAGTACCCCATTTTCCATAGTGGCTGAACAGTAATGCAGTGGAAAAGATATTGCCCTGCGTTATAAAATCCTATAGTTAGAGCCTTCTTCTAAGGAATAGTTTCTCATTACTCCTTTTCCCCATGGTGTTTAGATTTTGTTATGGGTATTTATATATTTTGAAATATTGAAATATATGCACTTTTTGTGAGATTTGTTTTAACATTCCATTACATGTCACTGGACCAATTTGGATGATACTTTCCCCTGAACTGGCCCATTCTATTAAGATGGAGAATGTGCTGTGCACATTTCCATCCTGACACTTCCCCCCCTTGACATTCTGATGTCCCCTCAGTGTGTTTCTTTAGTGTGTGTGTGTGTGTGTGTGTAGGGGAGGACCCATTCTTGTCCATAATAAGATTTTCTAAATTTAACTTTTCATAATAGTCACAATACTGTTAATCATGACATAGACATATACTTCAGGTATAACCAAAAGACTTTAGCCCTATCTCTGCAGTTATGGTTTTGTGCATGCTGTGTGTTGAGCGGGCTGGATGTGTGTGTGTGTGTGTAATTGATCTTGATCTTGAAGTGTAAAATTACACACTCTGGATGGCTTCACGGGGTTAAAAGCAACACAATGGAGGACTTCACATACTAAATACAACACAATTTTCTTTTCTTAAGTCAGAAATGTTTATAGAGGAAGAAAAGAATTCAAAAGAGAGGTGTAAGCATTTTATCTAGTCCCTTGGACCATCCATTATCAGCAAACAATATGCAGAGCTCAAAAAAGCACATGTGCAGCAGTTCTATGCCCACTTCTGAAGCACATATGCTCAATTGTGCAGTGGGTGGGTGTGATTGTCACCAATCTGCCAATCACCTAGAAACACTCTGTGCAGAGTGCAGATATGTTCCTGAGAGTCAGGGACATATTTACACATCATACAGAGTGCTTCTGGGAGATGGGTAGATTGGTGACAATCACACCCACCCACTGCACAATTGAGTGCACATACTTCAGAGGCATGTAGCCACGGCACGTGTGCTTTTTTGGACTGTGTGTGTGTAATGTTGGTCTGCATGTTAGCTACAGTAGTATGAATAAACTTCTAAGATTTTGAGAACACATTTGCCAGATTATTAATCATTTGATTTTTATCCCATCGTTTCTCCAAGCAGCTCATGGTGGCATTCATTATTTCCCTCCCCACCTTTTACGAGCTACTTCCCTAAGGAAACAAGAAGTAATAACAAAAACATTTATAGCTATGTATGGAGGCACAGGTCTTCATGTCACAGCAACCGAAAACCACCACAAAGTAGTACAAAGCTAGCCATGGTTGTCTGCATTGTTGTACCTTAGCACACATTTAAGAAATGCAGAAACTTCTCCGCATTTACTTCTTGGTAAATTAGTCACCTGTATTAACCTAACTTTAGATGGTTTGAGACCACTGTATTTGAGGTGATATGAAAACTAGGGATGTGCACAAAGTGCTTTGGTGCCTCTATCCACCACCCCCACCGCCCCAGCGTGGCATGGTCAGAATTAAATGCCCCATGGCGCATGGTTACAGGGCTGCTCCAAGCAGCCCATGGGCGGGGTCAGCACAGAAATGGCATCTGTGCATGCACCAGTACCATCTTGAGTGGTCAGCATGGAGTTGCTGACCACTCAAGAGGGAACACACAGAGATGCCATTTCCGTGCTGACCCTGCCTGCAATCTGCTGGGGAAAGCCCTGTAGCCACGTGGTGGGACGTTTAATCCTGACAGCGCTGCACTGGGGCAATGGGGGCAGGCAAGATTTGCTTTTTCTCCTCTTTAAGTGCCCATTCTCTGCCCCCTGGGATGTGCATAAAACACTTTGTGCACATCCCTAATGGGAATTCTAATTTTGGTTTTAGTACTGCATCATAGTTGCAAGCCATTACTCAGTGTTGGATTCATCAGGTGATGGATACCACACAATATACCACAGAATCAGAGACTTGGAGAGGTCCAAGATACCCTCTAGTCCAGTGCTGCCATGTAATAGGGCCACCCATCTACCAACCTCTTGCAGAATAACCTGAGCAATACAGACTGCCACATGCTTAGCAGATGCATTCTAAAAGGTGCCAAGCCACAAACTTAAAGAGAAAACAAGGGGGAGGGGGATGTTACTGACTTGTAGGATGTCAGCTGACCTTGGGAAAAATTCCTTCCTGACACTAAATATGGTGATCAACCAGGCTTTAGACTTGGTGAGCAATTCCATCTGCTGAGTCTTCCCAAGGGAAATATGTCTGGAGTGCAACTCCCCATTGCCCAGCGTCTCATCCCTAGTTGTGACCATTTTTTTGATGAACGGAGAGTAAACTGGTACTGTAAATAGGGGGCAGAATTCCTTTCACATTGGGCTTCTTCCGCTAGAGATGACAGTGAAAGAAATAATTCTAAATATATTGATCACAAGCTAACTATGACTATATAATGGCTTGATGGTAGGGTATCCTTATTAACTTGTCAGGACCAGCTCTGGATCAACTTCCATCTTATAACAATAGTTAAGCTAGAATGAATTATGACTTTATTTCTGTTTTGTTTTGGTCTCACAGTGGGTCTTTTGAACCTTGGCATAATGCAGTTCTTTGTTAGCACTCTCTTATCCTACAGAGAATGAACAAACTTTTCATAGTGAATGTTAGGAAAGGAAACCTTTCGAGGATCTCAGGGATACACCTCTTTCTTGTTGCTTCATTCCATGTCTTCTAGCAGAAAGGATACTTCACTGTGAAGCTGTTTCCGTCCCCACCACTCCCCCAAAAGGGGAAAGAGCTTAAGCACAGGGCAATCCAGGTCACTTAGTGACCAAGAGATAAAACAAACTCTTGCTAACCAGATAACAGAGGACATGCAGGCAGAGAAAAAGAGCCACATCTCAGGAAGCCATCAATCAATCTCAGCCCTACACCAACATATATTAATATGGCAATTTAAGTACAATACAGAAGCTGTTGAATACAGAAGTACAATTTAAGTACAATACAGAAGCTGTCAGTGCTATTAACATCTTTTGAAGCATGCTGCATCCTGGTAAGTTCTGTCTTATATTGTCTATCATGCAGTATTCTCTAGGAACGATGGCCTGCCTTAAGGGAAAAAATACAGCTGCCTGTTGCTATCTAGACATAAATCATGGCACAGTTTCCCTTTAAATAGACTTGGATTTGTGGCACAGTCCCCTGTCCTCAACTTAAAAGTAAATAGCTCATTAGTGGGAGGAAGAGCATACAAGAAAAACTGTGCCTTTGGGAAACATTAAACTTCTATATCCAGCCTAGTTTCCATCTGCTATAGCCATGCGAGGATATAAGTCATGAACCTAGAGGGCAGAGGTCAATGACTCACTAGGTTAGACCTCTGTGTGAGCTTTGAATTACTCACTGGCAATAGACTCACTACATATGTGTTGTTTTTACTTTTAAAAAGAAAAGAAAAGATGAAAGCCACATCCAGAAAAAGAGACAAGGATCTCCCACAAATAGCACATTGCACTTTAAAAAACTTGACTACAAATGATGATGATCCACACTGGGACGTTCATGTTAGCATTGGACAAGCTAATTTGGATTTTTACTATATAATTCAGTTCTGGCAATATTATTTAAAATGAAAAAGTCCTTTGGTTCAATGGATCATTGTCTCCAAGAGCTGCATAGTCTGTTTCCCTGGGCATATTAGGCCACAGAGTGGATGCTATACCTCGGGGAAATGTGTTGCATTGTATGACTGATTGAGTTGTGTGCTCTTGTGACTCACAACTATGTAAAATAAATCCATGATTTTAACTCTCATTGGGCCAGTTCAGATAATACTTTAAAACAGTTCACATAATCATTAACTGGATGGGGCAAGCATCCTGCCCAGCTTCAGGAAATGTGTGCACTCCTGATTTTTTATTGTGTGCTAGCTAAAACCAAGGTGGTGGGAGGGGAGAGTGATTGTCTGTGAGACAGGAGCTGGGTAGGATGGTGCCATCCTACCCAGCACTTGAACAAGGCAGGAGGAAAAGCCATCCTACCCAGTTCCTGTTTTGCAGACTATCTCTCCCTCTTCCTCCTACCTAGGTTTTTGGTAGCACATGGTTAAAAATTGTGCAGGACACTTGTCCTACCCAATAAATGATTGTGTGAACTGCTTTAGAATCGACCAGTTGCCCAAGCACAATATGGATGTGCATGTGCTATGAGTGTGCACATTCTTTCTCCCCTTCCAGCAGGCTAGGACACCTTCACCTAACCCCATGGGGGGGGGGCTGCTCAAACTACTCCTCTACATGTGTGAAAAGTACTAGTAAATCAGTGGCTGCATTTGCATGTAACATGGAATTGTGGGTCCAACGGACCTATGGTGCTGCTCTCCTTACCCCACTCTCCTCCCCCACCCTGCTTTCCCTCACTCTCCCCCCACCACTCTCTCCTCATTAGGACAAATGGAGGCTCCCTGCAATCAGGGAGACTGCAGAGAGGAGGAGGAATTGGCTTTCTGGGCTTCCTTCTTGCTTGAAGGGTGGCCTGAACAGCCCATCATGCCTAGTGAGAGAGAGAGAGAGGATCTTCCTTCCTCAACTTTGGTTGGAGTGAATGCAGGCTCCAGGGCTGAATTCTCATGTAACACTACACAACTCGAACCCTGGTTCAAACTGAGGGTTCAAATTGGAGTCTGCAGAGTGCAACCTCAGGCCGCTGGTCAAGTGGGACTGGAGATTCATGTATTTGGTCGTAATGGTTGGAAAACCTCTGGCCCCTGCTACTCTGGTTCTGTGTTATGTGTGAATGCAGCCAGAATCTCTATTAGCTCACAGCATGTGTAGATCCTTATTATGTGTGAGAAGCTGGCAGGCAAAATATTGTCTGAAGTGGCCTATTTTCAAAAGGCTGTCTTAAGATATATACTCATATTGTTTTGTGCATTTATATGCAGCTTTAAATGCCTTATGTTTTTCAGATTCAGTGACCCAAAGAAGATGCACCAATTGCTGCAAAACTGAGGGCAGATAGGATTTCATGGCCAAGGTTGCTCATGCTTTTTCCCCATGGCTACAAAATATTCTCTTCCAGATGCTAAGCCACACCTTCCTCTGGAAAATGTCCTTTGTGTAATGTCCTACACACCAGAGGAGACTGAAGGTTCTTTCAGTTGCCACACAATCAGGGATGTTGCCACCAAAGATCAGGAAAGATTGCAACTCTTTAGATTAAAAAATCCAGGTTCTTGGAAAGGCCCGATGCCAAAGCAGTTTTGAGTTGATGATGGGGTAGGGTGGGGGGGAGAAGCCACTAGTTTGTAGTGGATTCAGGGGTGGAGTTTTCTGTTCATCTAAGGCAGGGGTGGGCAAACCTGGCCTTCCATCTGTTGCTGAACTACAACTCCTATAATCCCCAGCCATAATTTCTTGTGGCCCTCCAGCTGTAGCAAGGGCTGGAGTGCCAGGTTTGCCCACTCCTGAGGTGCACAGTTAAAATAAAATGGCTATGAGAAACTTGCTTCCATTTGAGCAAGTGGCACAACAGAAAAACAGAGAACTGGAAATGCGACCACACATATGGCCTCTCTGCATGCCCAGAGGCCAGTCAATGATGGAGCCATGCCACGTGAGCAGGCTGCTGGAGGATGCTGAAGGCCTTCTAGGAGCGCCAGACCAGTAAGGCTCTTTAGAAGTCTTTTTAATGATTTGTAAATATCATTGCCTGTAAATGGGAATCCTCACCAGATTCCCCTTTACAAGCATAGCCCCCTCAAACTGCCAAACCAGTTCAACCCGGTCCACCTAGGAGTTCAATCATGGACCGAACCACATCCACTTCAGTTCCCAATTGAACCAAATTGCTTTGTACACAACCCTAGTTAACAGACCAGGAGGCGAGAATTCTTAAATTGGCAACAATATGGATTCAGTATCTCAAGCCTAGAAGCAGGGCTGTAGGCAGTCCTTTGTCCCTTGCCAGGAACAAAGGGAACACAGTTTTGGGGTGAAGCTTTGCAAAGTCAGACCTCAACCTCTAAGTCCCTCTAGGATATACTTCCTAAAAAGACTCTTAGCAGGGTACTAAGAATCCCATTCTCCTTTTAAAAAGGAAACCAGGAAAGAGCATGAAACATGAAATTCACTAACCCAATGTTAGAGATAGTGAGGCAGGTCTCACAATCCGTGAGACCCGCTTTCTGCCAAACTGCGAGGAGAATGGGCTAAGCCCGCTCTCCCCGCAGATGACCAAGCAGGGAGCCATGGGCGGCCGGATTGGCCACCCACAAGGTTGTCGGCTCCGTCGCCCACACAGTTGCCAGCGCCGTGACGGAGCTGGCAAGGGCTGGGAGGAGTGGGGGCCGTGCAGCTCCCGGAAGCCCCAGTATGCCCTGCGCAAGCATGCAGGGCATACTGGGGAGACCCTTGGAGCCGGGAGGTGGCTTTTCGCCTCCTGTTCGGGGGTCTACCTGCGAGTAGCCATGCTGCGGAGCCGCACTGCGGCTACTCACGAGCAGATAGCCTGGGTTTGTGGAGTGCTTGCTCCACAAACCCGGGCTAAGGGGTGGGCTACTTGAGCGAGTTAGCTGCTCAAGAACCACCGGGCTCACTTGCGAGGCTGGTGGTTCTTACAATTAATAAAAATCGGGCTAGGCTCTCCTAGCTCCATATTTGTTAATCGTGAGAATAGCCCCAGAAAGTCTTAATGAAGAGAGCCCTGATTAGAATGAAAGATTATCCAATCATCTCAAAATAAGTAGAAATAGCAACAGGAATAAGAGTAAAATGCAGCAGGCATAGGGAACATATAGGAAGTAGGCAATAATGACATACTGCAAATTATTTTGGCTTTTGAAACTGCCCTCATTTTTACTGTGCCCTCATTTTTACGGTAGGAAGTAGTGAGGAGTAGGGACAATAATAATAATCCCCTAGCAGCCAATCTCAACACTATTTATGATGGTGACGATGTACTGAGATGCTTTTCAATGCTGAGAGTCTCAACACAGCACATAACCATATCATTTTAAAAATGACACTGATTTGCATACATAAACATAGTCAGTGGAGCTTCTCAGTTTTATTTCTTATGCTAAGGGCCCTTATTACCAGGATATGATGCTAATTGAACATTACACTTCCATTTGGCCTCCTAGATGATGTCAAAATTAAAAATGACAACAGCTCAGTTAGACATCTATAGTTATCCTGCTACCTATCAGAAATAATGAAATCAATTCCACAGAATTCAGAGGTCAGAGAGACTCTTAATATTAATAACTTATGTTCCACATTGCAAGTCCACTACATAATTATTTCTCTTTGAACTTAGGGTGCTTTAAACTTGACCTCATGTTCCCGGTCACAGATCTATGAAAAGATGGTTTCTGAATATTGCTCTTAATTGTATCAGCTGTCCCTAAGTGAGTATTTAATTCATCTATGAACAACATTTTTGAAGAGATGAAAAAGATGAGAAATCATATTGGGGAATTCAGCAGAATGAAACCAGGCAAGATAATGAGATCCAGAGCTCTTACCTGTCACTGAGTACTTACAGCAGACTTGAATAAACATTCCTTAGAGTTATCATCCTGAATAAACTAAGCAGAAAGCTGATGTGATTTTGAAAATGATGGTGTCACCTTGGTGGTGGTGCAGGGACCACAACTTGCTGTAGTGTGGTGGTGAACACATGTACATGGGACTGTCTTTGAAAATGGTCTGGAAAATGCAGCTGGTACAAAATAGGGCTTCAAGATTATTAACTAGGACTGGGTGTATTGATTACATTACGCCAGTGCTTTGTCAGCTGCACTGGCTCCCAGTCCCTTTCTGAGCCCATTTCGAAGTGCTGGTTTTAACATTTAAAGCCCTAAATGGCTGAGGACAGAGTTACCTGAGAAAGCACTTAGCCCCATATGTCCCTACCCGAACTTCAAGATCTTCTTCGGAGGCCCTCCTCTGGGTGTCCCTGCCAAATGAGGTGAGGTGGGTGGCTACCAGGAAGAGTGTCTTTTCTGTGGGTGCACCCCATTTATGGAATAGCCTCCCCAGTGAGGTTCGCTTGGCTTCATCACTTTGTTCTTTTAGACGCCAGGTAAAGACATTTTTGTTCACACAAGCCTTTTAAATTTGAGTGTTCAGATTTGTTCTGATTTTCAACTAATTTGAAAGTGAGTTTTTAAGCTGCTTTATATTGTATTTTGTATAGGGATGTGCAAGGAACTGGGTGTGTGAACAGCCGGGGGGGGGGGTTCCTTTAAGGGGCAGTGCCTTCCTGTCAGCCCCTGCCCTGCCACTTCCCCCCCCCCCGCTAGGGCTCTCATAAAAGTGGGTGTGTGGGGCTGCAGCACGCCTCCCTGAATGGCGCCCTGGAAATGGCCGATGTGCATGCGTATGTGCCATGCACACATGTGTCAGCCATTTCCAGGGTGCCACTGACCAGGGATGCAGGGAGGCATGCTGAAGCCCCATGTGCCCACATTTTATGACAGCACCGGTGGGGGGAAAGCAGCAGGGACTGGCAGGTAGGCAGTACCTCTCCTGCCCCTTAAAAGAACCCTCGCCCTCCAAACCAGCTCAAATGCTGGTCCACGGAACCAGTTCATCGCTCCCAGAATGGAGCGCCAAACAGTTCCAAGGACAACCCTAATTTTGTATGTTATGATTTAATGGACCGGGTCTCACAATCAGTGAGACCTGGTTTCTACGGGTGAGCGGGAAGAGCGGGCTAAGCCTGCTCTCCCTGCTCACGAGTGAGCAGGGAGCCCAGTAGCTGGCTCAGTGACGGAGCCGGCGGAGGGTGGGGGGAGCAGGGGCCGTGCGGACCCCGCAAGCCCCAGTATGCCCTGCGCAAGCACGCAGGGCTTACTAGGGAGACCCCCGGAGCCAGGAGGCAGCTTTTCACCTTCCAGCCGGGTGTCTACTCATGAGTAGGCACGGCGCAAATGCGTGGCGTGGCTACTCACGATCCTAAAAAGCAGGTTTGCTGGAGCACTTGCTCTGCAAACCTGCTTTTTACCAGGGGTTCTCGAGTGGGTTACCCACTCAAGAACCACCGGGCTCGGCTGCGAGCCCGGTGGTTCTTAGAGTCAACAAAAATCGGGCTAGCCTCTGCCCCAATGTGTTGTGTGTTTTCATAGTATGTTTCAATTCTCTCTTGTAAGCTGCCCAAAGAACAATTTGTTATGGGTTGGCTTAAAAAATAAAGGTATTGTTGCCTAGCCCGGTTTTGTTTATTTGGGTGGTAGCCTCCACCCATTAGGCACTACCACCTCACCACACTCTTCCACCCCAGATCCCACTTTATGCCCCAAATCTGCCTCAAAGACACTAAACCTTCAACAATTCACCAAAAATCAGCCCTTTGTCCAATTCCTCTGCAATTTGGGTGGTAGCCTCCACGCATTAGGCACTTAACTTAAACTGAGTAGTACCTCACTGCCTTGTGGGTGGGAGTGGGGTGTAGTTGGCACATGGCAGTTGACAATTGGCACTGTCTAAAAGACAGTCAAAATGAATAGAAGAAATGAAGGTGTGTAATGAATCCTCATAAGGATTCATTGAGTGAAAGTTATTATACACCAAAGAATCCGAACACTTAAAAAATAGTGACCACACATTTTGCTCCATAACTCCACTTCTATAAGGGCTAGAGCTTAGCTTTTTTAAAAAATGAAAGCTGGGAATCTGGGGAAATTAATAGGACAGATCCCAAGCCCGAATCGATTTGATTCGGATCAGCTGCGATTCGGATCCGAATTGAATTTGGGGTGATTCGGATGGGTCAGATTCGAAACCAAATCGAATCAGGGCTGTTTCAATTCAGTTACAAATCGAAACACAGAAAATCTGAATTGCACACCCCTAATCAGAACCCAGCACCCTATGGGTTAGCAACCCGTGAGGGTGGTTGGCACCCTATGTGCACTACACCACCACTCGCTCCCAGCTACCCCAGTGCCCCCCAGGTGGAGTTGTGGGTCTGCTGAAACCTCCATTATTCCTTAGGGGGGGGAAACCTTAAAGAAGCGTAAACTTCAACAATTCCTAAGCAATCAGCCCTTTGCCCTATTCCTTTGGAGTCTGGTTTGTGGCAGGCACCCCTTGGGGCACTGCCACCCAACCCACTGTTTTGCCCCTCAGGCCCCCTTTCTGCCCCTAATCTGCCCCAAAGACATGTCAACTTCCAAAATTCTTTAAAAATCAGCCCTTTCCCCAATTCCTTTGGAATCTCTGTGGCAGCAGGCACCCATTGGGGCACTACCACCTGAAGCACTCTTCTGCTCCCAAAGCCCCCTTTCTGACCCGAGTCCACCCCAAATAACATCAATATCACACATTAACAACAGCAGAGCATTGGAAAAAATCAGGCAGATTTCCAAAGGTCATGCACATGCACATCCCCCCTGCCCAAAATGCAATTGATCTACACACAACAGTGTAAAACAAAAACAATGAAATCCACACTGCCCCACTGGCCAATGAGGGTAAATGCACACTGCCCCACTAGCCAAAGAGGGTAAAATTTACCCTTAAATTTGCTTAAAAGGAATAAGGAGGCAATTCCCAGCAGATCAGCCCATGCTTTCGCTTGCCAATCTGCAGGCTGGAAGGGCTGGAAATTCAAGCAGATGTCAAAACTCAAAATGGAGACTGAAGGAGAAAGACTTTTTGCGATTGCAAAATGGAGTTCCAAAACAGCCGAAACAACAAAACGTTTTGTATCCGAAACAGGGACGTTTTGTTTTGGCTACAAAATTTTCTGTTTTGAGCATTGGGTGTTTTGTTTTGTCTACAAAACAGCCGAAATGGCTTGTTTTGTGCACAAAACGTTTTGTATCCGAAACTAAACGCACATCCCTAGTTCTGATGTTTCTGAGGTGTTCTGAGTGTAGATTCTCTGGTAGCATATGAGATTTTCAAGGACAAACCATGAATCCACTATCATATGCTACCAGAGAATCTGAATCTACACTCAAAACATCTCAGAAACAACAGAACCCAGTACCACATGGGTTTGTAACCCATGGGGGTGGTTGGCACCCTATGTGCTCTACACCACCACTTGCTCTGGGCCACCCTAGTGCCCCCCCCACGAGTGCAGTTATGGGGCAGGAACTATGGAGGTCCATCATTCCCGATGGGGAAGAACTTTACAGACGCACAAACTCCATTACATCTTTAAAAATCGCCCTCTGCCCAATTCCTTTGAAATAATTCTGGCAGCTTCCTTGTCCCGAGTGGGCACTACCACCCACTCTACTCTGCTCTGGGCCACCCCTTTCCCCCCAGCATGAAGCTATACTTTTGCTGAAACCTCCATTCTTCCCTATGGGAAAAATCCTATACTTCAAAAATTCACCAAATATCAGCCCTTTGTCCAATTCCTCTGAAATTTGGGTGGTAGTTTCCACCCATTGGGCACTACCACCCCCACCCAATAGTTTTTCCCTGGGGCCACTTTTTAAAATCTAAAATGTTTTGGATTCAGATTTTGCAATTTCGAACAAAGAACAATATTGGGGTGTTTTGGATTGGCTGATTTCGAACAAAGAACAAAATGGGGGTGTTTCAGATTTGGCCAAAAACAAAACAGGGGAAAAAAACGCACAACCCTAATGGGGATGGGGAGAGATAATGGTGGGGAGGGACCATAACTCTGTGGTATGCAAATGACCCCAGCTTTAGTCCCTGATATCTCCAGGCTGGGAAATGCCTGTCCTAAATTCTGGAGAACTGCTGCCCATCAGTACAGACTATACTGAGCTAGATGGACCAAGAGTCACTCAGTTTAAGGCAGCTTCCTCTTTAACCAATGTACCTATAACTCTCTCCATAAAGTGATCCTAACCATCCAGAATCCTATGCCATCCTATGTTCTGTTATCTTTATTTGCACATTCAATATCCCTTTCTTTTCCTAAAAAACCAGAAGTCATGGATGGGCACACTTGGCCAAGGTGTCAAAGAGTATCTTGTTTAACACATTCACCAGCTTTCAGCATAACTATCATTATTAAATAGTATTCATTGCACTACGTCCCAAAGGCTCAATGCTCAAGGGGGAATTACAGGATAGAGCAATATAAAACCATGCAATACTACTACAATAAAATGTCAAAACTCAATACCACAATTCCAAATATTTGAAAATAACCCACTACATAATGTCAAACAAATGCATCTGCCAGAATCCATAATACAACATAGATACGCATACTGCACATCATAAATCATAGAGTTGAATCAAACATTGCTTTTTTGCCTACTTTCTCACTTATATTAGTAGAGCTATTTCTCACAAGATAGTTTATACCAGGCAGAGTTTATACCAGGCAGAGTCACATATGAAGTGACATGCATGTTTCAAACTTTGCTTTTTATGACATTCAGAGGGATCAAGTCCACATTTCTATGGGGCTATTCACACGACCAACAAAAATAGTGCTAGCAGAGGCTAGCCCAATTTTTGTTAGCCATGAGAACCACCAGGCTCGCAGCCAAGCCCGGTGGTTTTGGAGCGGCTAACCCGCTCCTGTAGCCCACCCCTTAGCCCGGGTTTGCAGAGCAAGTGCTCCACAAACCCGGGCTATCTGCTCGTGAGGCTACTCGCGAGTAGACCCCCGGCTGGGAGGCTTAAAAGAAGCCTCCCGGCTCAGGGGTCTCCCCAGTATGCCCTGCGCGCTCGCCATCATGTGGCCACCCAGGGCTCCCTTCCCACTCACTGGAAAGAACCGGGTCTCACTGATCATGAGACCCGGTCCTATGTGTCTTAAAGGAAAAATGCATGCTTGAAACACATACACACTTCATGGTTGATGAAGTAAGCATGTATTTCATACTCCATAATATATTTTGCCACTTCAAATTCTAAGCAAAATTTCCAGCTAAAGAACTGGCATATAAGATTCGCTGCTCAGAGTCAAAACAATTTTAAAACAAATCACATATCTAATGATAGCTGTGATGCATTTTCAAAGTTATGTCCACTAAATACTTGAAGGCTCTACACACAATTCATGTGTAGAGCTGACAGGGGTTCTGTGGGGAGAATAGGCTTGGCCTGCTCTCCCCACAGATGATCAAGCACCCCCCGCCGGGTGGGCAAATTGCCTGCCCAGATGAGTGGTGGCCGCACTCCGGTGCTCCTGCACTCCCGCGCCTGGCTGTGGCTCTCTCCGGTGTTCTGGGGGTTGGGTAAATGGATTAACTGCCACGTGGTGCCCCACCCACCGGAGTCCCAGTAATGCACCTCATGGTGCGTTCCTGGCCCCCCCTCCCCTCTCCCTCCTCCCTGAGTGTGTCCACCATGGCTGCGAGCAACCACAGCAGACACACAACTAGGAAAATTGGGTTAATGCAGCGCTCGCTCCGCTAATCTCATTTAAGAGGGAGGGCATTTTGGCGGGCTTGCCACCAGGAGCTGCACAGCTCCCTTTCCTGCACATAAGCAGTAGAAATTGGGCTGGGTTTCCTTAGCCCGGTTTCTGCTGCTCATGAGAATTGCCTCTTGGTCTTGCTGCCATCAATAACATTAAATAGAGGGATAAACTAGAACCCTCCTCTTTGATATCTAGTTAGATTTTTTGAAGTGAAAGAATTTTCATGTGTAAGAGCATTTAGTTGTGCAAGTCCAGTTGAAACCAATTGATCAGGAATCCCTCACAGAGGAGGGAGAGCAACCACACCCATTGGCCATGGCCACCAGTGGCCATGCAGTTTGGTTGTCATGAGCAACAGGTGGCCCAAGTAAATAATGAGATCATGCCTTCGGGGAGGCAACGCCAGTGGGCCCATTGGTGCCAGAAGTTTAGGCCAGTGGGTTAAGTCCTGTTCCCTGCTCCTTGCATTTATTGAATGTGGGAAGGAATTCTTGAAAAAAGAGCTTGAGTGTAAGTCAGACACAGGTTTACTACTTCTGTAAACCGTGACTTCAGGGTCTTCTCAGGGTGGTGTGTTTTGAATCTGAATGCTGTCAAGAACAATCCACAAACCAAGAAAACAAGGGTCTAATATTTTGGCTCCCTAACAAAATCTTATTTTTATTAATGGTGATGGCTCAGATTACAGAAATTGCTCCTAGGAGACAATATCCTGAATGCCAGACAAAATTTGTTTACGCAATTCATTCAGACCTTAGCTAAACCATAGCAACATATGTAACAGTGCCTTTCTTCCTACTGGAAACCTACAAGAGATAAACATGCAGCCATTCTGAGATGGAAAGCAACTCTGAGAATTTGTCTGAGATAAAGTCCTGACTCTTTGACAATGAGCCGGGTCTCATGATCAGTGAGACCCTGTTTTTGCAGCTAAGCGGGGAGAGCAAGCTAAGCCCGCTCTCCCTGCAGACGATCACGGAGAGAGACAGATCACAGATCGGCCGCCCACACGATTGCCGGCTCCGTGACGGAGCCGGCGGGGGCTGGGGGGAGCAGGGGCCAACTGTCCCCAGAAGCTCCAGCATGCCCTGTGCGAGTGTGCAGGGCATGCTGGCGAGACCCCCGGAGCCAGAAGGTGGCTTTCCGCCTCCCCAATGGGGGTCTCCTCATGAGTAGGCATGGCACGGAGCCTACTCACGATCCTGGTTTTAGGGCAGGGGTATTTAAGCGGGTTACCCACCTAGGAACCACCGGGCTCACAGCCAAGCCAGGTGGTTCACACAATGGGGTTCACACAATGGCCTCCACTAGTCCAATTTTGCCCCATCGTGTGAATAGCCTCAATGCTGATAGTTAATGTCACTTATACAATTTATCTCTCATAGCACTGCAAACCTACCAAGCAAGAGCCATTGCTAATCCATGTATATGACAAATAATAATGAGTGAGAAAGGGCTACCTGGTTTGGGGGAGGAAGTCCAAAAATGCTTACCTGTCTACAGACAATGGTTCCGCTGTCCCTGGGTGGGCAGATCACCCACCGAGACAAGCACTGGCTGCTGCCAGCTACTGCCAGCTGCTGCCACAGCTCAAGAAGTCGGGTTCTGGGACGTACCACCCTACTTTGCCACATTGCCCCACGTCCCCCATGCCACCCCACATGCCACCCCATGCCACCCCACATCACGAGGGCACAGTGCATTATGGGGATCCCCATTCCCCTCCATAAGTCTGCAAGTTGCTACCACTATGGTGCCACCAGGATCAGGCCCAATCCCGGCTGTTCACATGCGCATGCAAAACCGGGCTGAACTCCCTTACCTCGGTCTTGCACGCACATGTGACTTGCCTCAGTGTTTAAGTGATTTGGGCCACCAATGTGAAAGCACATAGCAAGCGTGTGTAAATCCCCATTAACTTTAAACAGACTTTAGACACTGCAAATGGCTTTATGGAATCAGCTGCATGCAGATATATCATGACGATGGACCGGGTCTCACGATCCTCCCTGCTCACGAGCGGGGAGGGAGCCCTGGGCAGCAAGATCGGCCACCCACAGGATTGCCGGCTCCAAGACAGAGCTGGCGGGGGCTGGGGAGAGTGGGAGCCAATCAGCCCTCACAAGCTCCAGCATGCCCTGCGCGAGCACACAGGGCATGCTGGCGAGACTCCCGGAGCTGGGAGGTGGCTTTTCGCCTCCCCTCCGGAGCCGCACCTTGGCTATTCATGATCCAATAGCCCGGGTTTGCAGAGCGCTCACTCCGCAAACCTGGGCTAAGGGGCGGGCTACAGGGGCGGGTTAGCCATTCAAGAACCACCGGGCTCGGCTGTGAGCCCGGTGGTTCTTACGACTGAAGAAAATCGAGCTAGCGGAGGCTAGCCCAATTTTCTTCAATCATGTGAATAGCCCCATTATTTTAAAGAAGAAGAAAATAGCCCTTATTAGCAAGTGCCTAAGGGCAGCAGTTTGAAAGGTTTGAAAAGTGTTTTAAGTGACAGGTGTAGCCCTGCAAGTCTCTGCTGCTGAATCTGAAACCATTACTGTGTGGGACTCATTTTGTGCATGTCTGCTCACTAGAATCTGCTGAGATCTTCAAAGCACTTCAGCAGATTTACTTTTCTACTGCCTGACTAGACAAATGCTGAACTTTTGCCATGTTTTGGTTTCAGACATATTGCAGTTGAGGTGGTTGCTGAGAACATACCCATTACTTTATCACTGTAACACAGAACACAAGGTCTAAAGTATGATCTCCAAGTTTGAAAAAGGCATGGCATCCCCGGTCCCTTCTGTTCTAGTATTATTCTGATGGTTTTAGCATACAGTTCCCATAATCCCTGGCTATTGACCACTGTGGCTGGGGAATATGGGAGCTGGAATTCAAAAACAGCTGAGGAGGCCTATTCTACTGCAATCGTACCTCAAGCGAACTCACACAACTCCTTTGAAAGCAGGAGATGGTGGTCAAGTAGACCCAATATCTTCCAGGTAGCCACTAGAAACAGAACCTCAAGCCCTTGGCAGTTGCCAAAACCATCTTACCTCTCCAGAAAAAGTGGCATACATGGAAAGAAGGGGATTATTGGGGCTGAACACCTTAACATCTATTGCTCACTGTAACTGCTGCTTGTTTTAGCAGGATGTAGTTGCACAGTCCCGGACATTTGTCATTGCCCTCTGATTATGCATGTATATTAGTGCTCAACATATGGGAAAACAGATACCAGGTGAACTCCACAAGCCCCACTCCCTGAGCGATTTTCACAATTGCCAAAAAGCGGGCTAAGGGAGCCCAGTGTCCTCAAAGCTGGTAACCCACTTAACTAGCCCTCTCCTCACATGAGAAAAGCCCCACTGGGAGGCTGAAACAAGCATCCCGGCCCTGGGGGTCTCTCCAGGATGCCGTGATGGAGCCAGCAGTTGCGTGGGTGGCCGATCCTGCTGCCCAGGGCTGCAATTGTAATTGTCTAAGCCCGCTCTCCCTGCAAATCCTTTTAAGGTGGGTCTCACTGATCGTGAGACTCACCTCCCTGTCTCAGTTTAGCCATGCTACCCATTAGAGCTTTCTGAAAACAAAAGCTAAGGGGGCTGAAACTAAAGCACCCTCCTGTTCACCAAATTTGAGCACTGAGGTATATGCAAGATTTCCTAACTGTTTAAACAGTAGATTCATGTCCAGAAACAGGGAAGCATTCCACAGAATGGAGGTAAAGATTATCACCTGCTACAATGCTATTATCAGAGGAACGTAGGAAGCTGCCATATACTGAGTTAGACCATTGGTCTATCTAGCTAAGTCTTGTTTACACAGACTGGCAGTGGCTTCTCTAAGGTTGCAGGCAGGAATCTCTCTCAGCCCTACTTTGGAGAAGCCAGGGAGGGAACTTGAAACCTTCTGCTCTTCCCAGAGCAGCTCCATCCTCTGAGGGGAATATCTTACAGTGCTCACACTTCTAGTCTCCCATTCATCTGCAACCAGGGTGGACCCTGCTTAGCTAAGGGTACAAGTCATGCTCGCTACCACAAGACCAGCTCTACTCTCAATTATACTGTGAAGGAGGAAATTAACTTTGGCCTGTACAAGTGTTATTCTAGTTAAAGATTTCCCCATAACCTTTGCTTTCATTTTTATGGGCAGTGAAAACTGGGGTGGAGAGAGAGAGAAGTATGACACTTTTGTGGGGACTCCATGAAAGTTTCTTGAAATAGCAAGGGTGGTGGGTGTGAGGGAGTCCTACATATTGGTGGCAATGCAGTGTAGTTCTTGCTTTTAAACAGAAAAGGGGGGAAGTGGCAGCATTGCTAGGAGGATGTGCTGTTTATCCTCTGACAGCCAGCTCAGTTTTCCTTCCCAAAATGCACCAGTGAAAGACACAACACCAGCTGACAGGAAACAACCAAGCTTACCCCTGTTGCTGCTGCTCTCATAGGCTGCAACTTTTAAAAATATTTTAAAAACAGGAACTAAATCACTCCGGCACCTTAGATAAGGCCTCTTCACCCCACTCTTGAAATTCTGACTCCATTTCATGGGTTTCCACATCAAACCTGGGGAAAAGCACTGGAATTCCAACAATATGCTGGGTTTGAACATTTCAAACCCAACCCTAGGCTATTCCTATTCCAGGCCAGAGTAGTAAAGGCAGGGAGAAAAATATGTTGAGGCATGCATGCATATATTGGGGCGATTCTCATGATTTTAAAAAAAAAATCAGGCTAGGAGAGCCTAGCCCGATTTTTGTTGGTTGTAAGAACCACCAGGCTCACAGCCGAGCGGTAACCCGCTCGAGAACCCCTGCTAAAAAGCAGGTTTGCGGAGTGAGCATTCCAGCAAACCTGCTTTTTAGGCTCATGAGTAGCCGCGGCGTGGCTTTGTGCCACGCCTACTCATGAGTAGACCCCCAGCCGGGGGTCTCCCCAATATGCCCTGCGTGCTCGCGCAGGGCATACTGGGGCTTGCGTGGGCCGTGTTACCCCCGCTCCCCCCATTCCCCGCCAGCTCCGTCACAGAGCTGGCCATCGTGTGGGCAACTGATCCGGTCGCCCAGGGCTCCCTGCCTGCTCGTCTGCAGGGAGAGCGGGCTTATCCCACTCTCCCCACAGTTTTTACAAAAGCGGATCTCATGGATTGTGAGACCCGCCTCAATGTAATTCATTGAGTGCATGTACAAAACTGGGTTAAGGGAGCCCAGCCCGGCTTTTCACGCCCATGTGAACCACATTAAACCTGGAACCACATCAACCGTGTGAACCACATCAAACCACAGCAGCAAACCTGCCTATGGAGCCACCCTTGAAAATGAAGTTAAGGGAGTGAGCGCTTCCTTAACCTTTTTTTTTTTGGTTGTCTGTCAGCTATGGCTGCAAGCAGCAGCGACTAGTGTGCTTGAGGAGGGGAGGGGGATCCACATTATGCAACAAGCACTGCATTCTTGGAGCTCCAGGGGGGGCAGGACATTGTGAGGTGACATGTCCCAACAACCTGACCCTTGGGACAGCAGAATAACCATCTACGGGGAGGTAAGCTCTTTAGGGCTTCCTCCCCACAGACCAGCTAGCCCTTTCTCATTGCTCGTGAGAAACAGCTCATTGTTTTTTCTGAGCTTGGGAAGGAGCTGAAAAGGCAGAAGGGCTGGCCTTTCCATGAGTGAGGAGGAGAGGTCAGTTCTAGTCTGGCAAGTGCATGCACACACACAGAGAGGCGGGTCTCACGATCAATGAGAGCCGCCTCCAGAGGGTTTGTGGGGAGAGCGGCCTAAGCCCACTCTCCCTGCAAACAAGCAGCAAGCCCTGCCTGGGCGGCTGCTGAGGACACCCACACAACTATTGGCTCCGTCATGGAGCCAGTGGGGGCTTGGGAGTTTGGGGGCCACATGGCCCCCGGTAGATCCAGCATGACCTGCGCAAGTGCACAGGGCATGCTGGAGAGACCCCCCGAGCCGGGAGGCTGCTTTTAAGACTCCCAGTTGGGGGTCTACTCATGAGTTGCTGCAGCGCGGAGTTTCATCGCGGCAACACATGATCCAAAAGCTGCGATTAGCGGAGCACTCGCTCCGCTAACCTCGGCTAAGGAGAGGGGGAATTATTGGAGTTTGCTGCCTGGAGCTGAGAGGCTCTCATGGCAGCACACGGTCCACTAAAAGCAGGCTAAGGGAGCCTAGCCCGCTTTTAGTGGATCATGAGAATCTCCTCATAGAGTACATGCACTGATACACAAAATCCTTGCCAAGTTTCAAGAGGCTTGTAAAAATGCTTCAGACAGCTCAATGAATCTTTAACTACACACACACACACAAACACACACACTATCACTGAAATAAAAACATAGAAAATATTCTGAATCAACGGAATTTGCATTATGATCATTGTAACAGAATGAAATAAATCCAAACCAAAGATTGAGCTCTTTCTCACTTGAAAGAGTGAGAAAGGGCTTGAAGGCAGGCAGCAGGGAAAGTAGCAGAAGCTCGCCTTCCCTGCAGGTGATCCAGCTGCCGGCTCTGGGTGGGCCAGGGCACACGGATTGCACGCCCAGAAGGTCTGCTGCTGCCCCAGGCAGTGTAGAAGTATGGGGGCTGAGGCACGTGGTCCTGGCCCCTGGAAATCCCACAATGCACCACGTGAGTGCATGATGAATTGTGGAGATACCCACTGGCGATGGCCAGGAACCCACTCCTGTGTCAGCACCAGCTGAGAGCAGCTGGCACTCGCACATGAGCAGTTAGCCCAAATTAAGGACGCACTCATGCCCATAACATTGGCTAACCGGCAGACTCTGTAGGCGGGTTTGCTGCCGCAGTGCCCTTGGGAGCCACCCAGCTCCCACCAGTTCTCACAGGCAGCCAAGCCTGGGCTTAGCTGCCCTAGGCCAGTCTTGGCTGCTCATGAGAACAGGCTCACTGTGTTTCAGAGAGGCACCTGTCTCCTTCTCTGGCAGTGTAGCTTCACAAAATGTTACACTCAGCTGCCATTGCAGGCCACAATATTTAGGACTATGGAACCAACAAAAATAGTGTCAGATGCTTGGTGACATTTTACAAAATGCCAAGAAGATTTACACGAAGGTTGAAATTCTCTTCCCAGGGAGCCATGTGCTAGTCTGTTGCAGCAAAACCAGACAAAAATGTATCTTAAAGACTGACAGCTTTATTGTAGCATAGGCTTTTGTGGATTAGAGCCTACTCCCTCAGATGCATGAAGTGTTTATCATTAGCTGGCAGGTGTGTACATTTGTGCATGCACACATGGATAGGTACAGAGAAAAAGAAATGTAAACAGTAGGGTCAATGGCCGCACAATGCAAGAAGTATACTCTGTGACTATATCTCTTAATTTCACAAATACTTACCCCCTTGTCCCCCCTACCCACACACACCCCAACTGAAGAGAAAGAGGTCATTCACACAAGCAAAAACTGTGTTCTACCCTGGTTTGGGAGCTATGCGCGCTCTCAATTTTCAGTTGTGTGGAAGCAAAGTAGGAGGAAGACGTGGGTAGAAGTGATTGCGTGGAAGCAAGGTAGGAGGAAAAGCTACCCAGATTTCCCTCCTAACTTGCTTCCACACAATCACTTCTCCCTTCTCCTAACTAGTTGTTTGCACCCGCACTACCAAAAATTGGGAGCATACACAGCTTCCAAACCAGGATAGAACACAGTTTTCACTTGTGTGAATGGACTCAATATTTTATGTATCTATGGAACAATCCAGAAAAGATTATGGCTACAATAAAATTATTAGTCTTTAAGGCACCACAAAATGATTCACTCAGTTACATGTTAAAATCTCTTTGGTTTCCCCAGGACTTCAACATACAAACAAGGTTGCAGCTTAACTTCATTTAAATGCTTGTGTAAGATTAGAATGGCTTAAAAAAAAAAAAAAGCAAAGATGAGCCAAAAAACACTGTCAGCTTAAATCATATGTAGTTTTGCATTTGATTTCTCCTTAAGTAACTAGTATTGTATTTTTAGATGTATGTCCTATTCCTATAGGATTATTCCTCTTTCCACAAGATCCATGTTTACATTCAGATGCTGTATGCTTAGTTTGCTTGTTCTTCCTGAGGTAACAAGTGATTATACATCAGGTGCAAGCATAAGTCAGCAGAAGCATCCCCAGTGAGTCATGTGAAATGACAGACTTCATTAAATCGTCTGTGTGCTACAGTGAAGGAAGGCATGACACATTTTAAAACCAAATTTCTTCAATGATAGAGACTGGAATAACGTGAATGGAATTGAAAAGGACAGCCAAGTATCCTCTGCAGATGCTCATGAATAATATTTGTGATATTCTGCAAAGCAATCCATTGTAACTTTTAGGCAGTGAATCCAAGACATTTGACTGAGAGACCTACCAGCAAAATCTTTTGCAGGAGACACATGTCTTTATCAACTTTTGTTCCTTACCCAGAACGAGCTTCAGCAATAGCCGGCCCCTCATATCTCTCAGTCCCGTTTGCAGTATTGTATCAATACAGCTTAATGGCACCTTAGCATCAAGTCACAAGACACCCACACCTCAGAAGTCCACAATTTATTAATCAGTATGACTGTTCAGTCAAACAGTTCCACCAGTACTATTAGATCTGATTGTTCCATTGCCAGAATTGTCAAAATTAATTCGGAAACTATTTTCATTGAGCTACATTGTGTTGGAAGTGTCAGAACTGATTTTTTGCTATGTTGAATCTGTATCACAATTGTCAGAATGGATTCTCTTACTGCATTTCTTATAGCTGTTTCTGTCATGAAACCTTTTAATAATAATAATAATAATAATAATAATAATAATAATAATAATAATAATAAAATCATTGGGTGGACTGATCTCAGTGAAAGTCCACACACTGAATACTACCATCATGTGCTATCACCATATGAATTTTGAGAATTTTTGGTCTCGTCACTACAGAGTTATAAGATGGAATGCAAAAATGGGGGTACTAATCTTTTTCTATTCCTCCACATAAAATTGAATAACAATCAGAGTGTGGGCTTCAATTCCTGAACTTTTTGTACTTTTTGTCATGAAACAAGCAGTTTATAGCACTTTTTAGATTTTGAAACTTTTTTCAAAAATTCATTAAAAATCAACAAATGGGCTGAGTACCATCAAATTCAACACATGTAATATGTAATACCGCTATGTGAAAATTTAAAGCTTTCTGTCCAGCCATTCTGGAGTTTTTTCATTTAGCATTTATCTCTATAGGGAGAAATTCCAATTTAAGTTGGAATTTCTGAATGAAATTCCAACATGATCCAACTATATGACATTTAAAATGGGTGCTAATTCTGATTTTGAATTTTTTTTATGCTGGATTGTATCATGTCAGATCTGATACAATTTTTTTTTTCTGGTGCACATGCCTAGAAATCAGTGCTAAACAAGCACCTATCCGATTAATAGAGATTATGTTTTGGTAACTTTTCTTCAGAAAAAACATACATCTTAGAGGCCTTATTCTCAGAGCCAAAGTAGACATGAGGGGGTGGATTGATTTATCCACATATCTGCTCCATTCATGTATCATCTTCTACTTTGCTCCCCTCAACACACAACGGACCAGTTCATATAGTACTCTGACTGGCCCATTTATGTAGGAAGAGAAACTTGGTGTGCCCATCTCCTCCCCACAGTGATCCAGCATCTAATAATTTGTGTAGGTGCTACACATGATCGGTGTTAGAGCCAGGAGGGGGTTGGTGGGGAGAGTAGGTAAAGCCCACTTTCCCCACACATGAGCAGTCATCAAGCACTGGGTGGCAAGATCGGCCTCCCACATGATTACCAGCTCCATCATGGAACTAGTAGGGGTGGCAGATTGGGGGCCACCCAGCCCTCGGAAGCCCCAGAATGCCCCACATGAGTGTGCGGGGCATTCTGGGGAGTCCCCCAACATCAGGAGGCTTGCTGTAGCCTACTGGTTGGGGTCTCCTTGCGAGCTGCCACAGCGCAGAGCCTCACCATGGCGGCTCACAATCCAAAAATGGGGTTAGCAGAGCACTCACTCTGCTAACGTCATTTAACAGGGTGGGGGGTGTTAGGCGGGCTAGCCGCAGAGAACTGGGCAGCTCCCAGCAGTTCACATGCATGAGTAAAACCGGATTGGGATCCCTTAGCCCAGTTTCCTCTGCACGTGTTAATATCCTTGTGGAGTGGTTCACTGAATTGGATGTAGAGGGATGGTTTGGATGAACTCCCCCCATGGGATTAGGTACCAGGCACTGGGGAGATGTGCATGGCCACATTCCCCCTTGCCACATGCTGTTAAAGAAGGCCAGTCCAATGAGATGCATGGAAGCTGGCCTATGTGAATTTTACAAACAAATTTGGCTGACCATTCATGTAACTCTTTCCTACCAGATTCTCTCTCTCTCTCTCTCTCTCTCTCTCTCTCTCTCTCTCTCTCTCTCTGTAGCATGCCAGTGCCCAACCCCGGAAGTACAAGGCACATGAGGCTGGCCTGTAAAGATTAATGATAAATATTAATGAAGGGCTGGGTGACTTTACAAACCCTGAGGCTCTTCTCACGATCAGTGAGAAAAGCCTCTAGGGGGTTTGCAAGGAGAGCGGGCTAAGCCCGCTCTCCTCACAGACAGTCTGCTCTGGGTGGCCACAGCAGCCACCCCCACAACTGCCAGCTCTGTGACAGAGCTGGAAGGGGCTGGGAGGATCGGGGGCCACTCCGCAAACCCGGTTTAAGGGGAGGGGTAGTTAGGCGGGTTAACCGCCTGGAAGCCACCGGGCTCACCTGTGAGCCCAGTGGCTCACACGGTCAGGAGAAATTGGGCTAGGCTCTCCTAGCTGGATTTTGCCTGATCGTCAGAATAGCCTCCCTCTGTTGAGTCTTTATTTCCGCAATGGCTTGCAAAACCTAGCATATAGGACACATTTGGAGGAGTATTTATTTATTTAGCAAATTTATTGAATGCCTGACTTCCTTAGAATTGAGGTGGTTGACATAAATTTATTTATTTATTTGATTCGATTCGATTTCTATATCGCCCTTCCAAAAATGGCTCAGGGCAGTTTACACAGAGAAACAACGAACGAATAAGATGGAACCCTGTCCTCAATGGGCTCACAATCTAAAAAGAAACTTAAAAGGCTATTCACATATTGGGAGAAAATTGGGCTAGCGAAGGCTAGCCCGATTTCCTCCCATCATAAGAACCACCAGGCTCGGCTGCGAGCCCGGTGGTTCTTAAGCGGGTCACCCACTTAAGTAGCTTAAACCGGGTTTGTGGAGGGAGCGCTCTGCAAACCCGGTTTTTCTAATAATGTGTTGCCGCAGTGTGGCTCCATGCCACGACAACTCATGAATAGACCCCTGACTGGGAGGCTCAAAAGCAGTCTCCAGGCTCGGGGGTCTCTCCAGCATGCCCTGCACACTCATGAAGGGTATCCTGGAGCTTCCAGGGGCTGTGCAGCCCCTGAACTCCCAAGCCCCCACTGACTCCGTGATGGTGCCGGCATTCGTGTGTGCAGCTGCTGCAGCTGCCCGGAGCAGACTGCCTGCTCGTGTGCAGGGAGAGCGGGCTAAGCCCTGCAAACACTCTCCAGGCAGCTCCCACTGATCGTGGGAACCGCCTCTATGATAGATACCAGCAACATTAGCAGGGGTTAGGGTGCAGAGCCTCACCATGGTGACTCACAATCCAAAAACGGGATTAGCAGAGCACTCACTCTACTAACGTCGTTTAACCGGCGGGGGGCGGGGAGGGAATAGGCATTAAAAATTGTTTAAAATTAAACAACAACAATGAAGACATTAGAAGATGGTGGGGAGAGAAAAATAAAATGAAAGGGGGAAAGAAAAAGATCCCCCTCCACACACGCACACACAAAAACACAAATAAAAAACTAAAAGCCTGGCAAAATAGATAGGTTTTCAGGAACTTCTTAAAGGACAGGAAGGAGGGGGAATTACGAATCTCAGGAAGCAGAGTGTTCCATAAGGTGGGGGCTGCAACAGAGAAGGCCCTTCCCCTGGGCCCAGAACTCACAGAAGACCCACCTGAAATGACCTCACAGGGCAGTTCGAAGTTGGACGGGAGAGGTGGTCCTGAAGGTACACAGGCACCAAACCCTGAAAGGTTTTTAGGTGATAACCAGCCTCTTGAATTGGACCCAGAAGCGAACTGGCAGCCAATGCAGCGACCTCAGCAAAGGTGAAACATGATCATATTCTCTGCTGCCCATAAGTAGCCAGGCTGTGGCATTTTGGGCCAGCTGAAGCTTCCAAGTTATCTTCAAAGGCTACCCCAAGTAGAGCGCATTGCAGTAGTCCAACCAAGAGGTGACGAGGGCATGAGTTATGGTTGCCAGGGCCTGCCGGTTGAGGTAAGGCCGCAGTTAGCACACCAGACGAAGCTGGGCAAAGGCTCCCCTGGCCATGGCTTCCACCTGTTGTTCCAGCAAGAGCCATGAGTCCAGGATGATCCGCAAGTCATAATCCTGCTCTTTCAAGGGGAGTGCGACCTCATCAAGGGAAACACTTGAAAACAGAACCTGGCCAGATTGAGAAATGAACAAGAGCTACTCTGTCTTGGAGGGATTAAGCCTGAACTTGTTTTGGCCCATCCAAATCCTTACAACCTCCAGACACTGGGTCAACACAGTCACTCCATCCCTGGATCGGCCCAGGTGAGAATAATCACAGTGGACAACAATTTATTTGAGGCTCGGGTATCTCATTTGAAAATACACTAATCTGAATCCTGTCATTTTATACATCATCAACACCTGCTCTGGTCTGTCCTCGTACAAGATCAAATCATAAGTGCATTGCATAGATGGAGCCAATTTATTAAATGCAAAATGCATTGCTCTAGAATCAGGCAGACTAGCAGTTCTACACAAACCCACTACTAACAACAACATATTTTTACTAAATTCTTTACATTAGAATTAAGAATTGCACCAACCCAACACATACGACGATAGTGCTGTCTTCCTAAATACTGTTAAACAAAACAGAAGAGTCTACAAAGTCTAGATGCTGCAACTATTGGACAGGGCCCTCAGCCAGTCCTGTAAATCTGTTCATATCTATACAGACTTCCACAACTGCTAGTAGTCTAGAGATTACTTCATTTTTTAAAATTCTAGAAATACCGTAACTGTGTTAGTACAAAGATGGCAGCAAAGTAAAGTTAATGTAAGTAAAGGCTTACCACTGGGTAGAGAGATTGAAGAATGAAGTTCATATTTGCACCAATCCATATCTGAATTGCTGAAATTAGTCTCTCTAACATCTGGCTCGGAAGTCCGACTGCTATCCACATCTTCTGGAGAGAGAGTGTCCAGCTCAATTCTCTCAACTGACATTTCAAAATAGCTTTAGTTACAAGTTTCAAATATATGCTTATTAAGTTGAAGTGACAGCAGCTAAATCCAGCTTGGTTGTAGAGTAGTAACTTGGGAACAAAATATACTTTGTTCAACACAGGAAAGCTGTTAATTGTTCATAAGAAGTCAGAGTCACAGTTTCCAGTAAGTGGGTGCAAGCCAAGGTGCATTTTCTGGGCTTCCCAGTTTTTTCCTAGGATTTGGAGGAGGGGGCAAAGAAAACCTCCAAACCCTATTCCTTTAAACAGTTCTATATTGAGGGACACCAATGTTATGGTGGTATGTAGCTGCTGAAGAAATAAACAGGATAAGTGGAGACATCTGTATGCCTGCTAAGATCTGCTTTTAATAACTTTGTTTAAGCAGCTCTAATTCACATTTCATTTCACATTTGTTGAGCTGGGAGGGGCTTAGGGTTACCAATGAAAACAAGTGGATTCTGCATGCAGTAGGCAGTAGAAAAGTGGAAGTTAATGATTCCAGAACTCCAAGACCTTTTCTCATGGGAGATGTGAAACAAGGTACCCAAGATCAAGGGCAAAGTCGTGCTTGAGACAATGTGCCAAACAGCTGCAGAATCAATGCAGAAGATGCCAACAGGTTTCAGTTGTCCAGCTACACAATTTAACTATTTCTGTTCATATTATTTAACTATTTCTATTTGTATTAGGCATATAGGACAGGGTGGGCTGACATTGCTCTAGAATAATCCACGTTTTGTACTGGTAGAATTCTTGTGGTCAGTGATGTGTTTAAATTTACAAAGCAAGAATGCATACTCTGGAAAGCTAACATGACTAATCTGTGTTAAATTATCCTGAATATGCACTTTTGCTTACGAATATCAGTGTTTTCCAGGATTAAACCAATGTTTTCACTGGCCGAAGAAGAAGAAGAAGAAGAAGAAGAAGAAGAAGAAGAAGAAGAAGAAGAAGAAGAAGAAGAGTAAAGAGGTCCTTCTCTGGTTTGGTCAGTGGCTCATTGATGAACTGATGTCTATCGCTTCATCAGTTTTGGCATGGAAAATGTCATCATTTAAATAATGCATTTAAAGAATGAATCATAACACTCCTCCTCCCATTCTTACCCATATGTTCTATATGTATGTACAAAGCATTGCATGCTCAGTGGAAAGTCTGAGAGGGACCCCTACACAGCTGTATGTGCATTGAATCTTCATGTGATTAAGCCCCTTTGCATTTGCAATCAGAGTTCCTATTACATGGAAGACCCTACTCACACTCAGCTGTGCATGTGTAGAAGCCCCTCTGAGACAGAGAACAACATAGCAAAAGCATTTGCTTTTTAAAATTCTCCTTGCTTTGTTCAATTCCTGCCTGGCATTTTACAGTCAAATTAAAAGTGCCAAGAGAGGCATCTTCTGGCAACAGTAGGAAACTGCAGAACTCCAGGGACACTGCTTCCAATTTTTCATTGTGCCTTATATTGTTCTATAAAGGAGACCAAAACTGCTTTTTCCCCATGACACACAGGTCTATGTACACAGGAGTATGTATGAACAAAGACAAATCCCAATTCAAAATTCCTGGGAGAAAAATAAGCAGTCACAAGCAAAAGTGCCATAAGCGTTCAAATACATTCTGCAAGCCATGGATTTGGATTGCTTTCCACTGCACTGAAAAGGAAATTTTAATTTACACACTTTATTGGATATATTTCCCTTTGTTTGCGAAAGAAAAATAACAAGAAAGGAAAAAGCAGATCAGGCTGTTATCCTCTGCAAGTTGATGTAACTATTTGGGAGAATTAAAAACAGTCCCTCCAAATTTTCTAAACTCAATTATGTGTGCAGTTTACTGTGGACATTAGATGCACAGATATGGTGTATCCAGATCTCTCAGTCCACAGGCTATAATGGACTCCAGTCTTTCTCCACTTTACATTGCTGATAGATGTAGTGTTTAGAAATCCAGTTCATATTTTTGTTGCAGTTCTAACTAGTTTGTGAGGCTGATTCAGGCCAGTTTTTGCAAGAGATCCAGGGAGGAAAACTAGGAGTCTTTTCTCATGATCAGTGAGAAAATGCAATAGGGTTTGCAGGGAGGAAGCTCAGAAGAGTTTACCTCCACACACATGAGCTGTTCTTTTTCTTGGGTGGGTAGATCATCCACCCAGACAAGCACTGGCCACTGTCGGTAGCTCTGAGGGTCAGGATGGCAGGACATATTGCTCCTCCTGCCCTCAGAGCTCCAATAAAGTACAACACAAGTTTGCAGTGCATTATGGGGAAATTGAAGGTTCCAACTGAAGTTTGGTGAGGCAAACCACAGGTTGCTTAGCACAAAACTGTGGTTGCACAAATTTGGACGTACTGGAGTTCCAACTTCTGCCCCATTTAAATCTGTTTTTGCATTGTGTCTGAACCTAGCCTAGGCCTCTGAAGCCTGGCTTAGTGTTGTTAGAGATTGTTGATTTTTACCCACAATAGGGAAAACAGCAGAGCACTACGGAATGAGCACACACTCCAGTTACAGAGTAGGTAGCAGAGGATGGTTTGGATATTGCAGCTATTTAGAGAAAACACATGGAGATCCTTGTGTGACTAAACACTAAACATTTATTGGTTAAATACATAGACAGAAAAGACCTATATCTAATCTAAAGGACTACATAGTGGATAGGTAAGGAGAGAGAGAGAGATGTTTCCATCTGCTCTCTAGGAGGAAAGGAAGGATTGTGACTCAGCACAGGAAGTGCTGCAGAATCAGTTCAGGGGTCATAGAGTACGGACAGATAGGGAGACCCTTACTCACTGTCTCTACTCCCAATGCCCCTAGTGGTCATTTAGGACAGTTGGTGCAAAAGGTCGATGCACTGGAAGTTCATCTCCAACCCCCCTTCTCATCGCCTGTCGCACCTGGTCACGACTTCCATCTTCTCATGGAGCATCTGGAATCTGTCTTTGGATAATGGCTTGGTTAATCCATCTGCCAGCATCTCTTCTGTGGTGCAGTACCTCAGCTGGACCACCCCCTTTTCTTGCAAGTCCTGAACATAGTGGTGCTTTATGGGAATATGCTTAGTTCGAGATTTCATCTTCTCCATCTGGGAAATCTGGATAAAACTTTGGTTGTTCGCAAACATAACTGTGGGCTTTGGTTCCAAAATGCCAAAGTCCAATAGTAGTTGGTGTATCCATACTGCTTCCTTGCACACTTCACTTGCTGAAACGTACTCCGCTTCTGAGGATGATTGCGCAACGAGTGACTGCTTGCGGCTACTCCAAGTTATGGCTTCACCTTCATACAGGAACAGGTGTCCACTTGTGGACTTGCGGTCTGTTCTCTCCTCGCCCCAGTCAGCATTCACATATCCTACGAGTTTGGGATTGCTGTTTGCTGGAATCTCCAAAACATAATGTGCAATACCTTTCAGGTACCTTCCCAGTCTTTTGGCCGCTCCTTGTTGGTTGACACATTCACTTTTCTGCTCTGGATTCCCACTGCTGAGGCAATGTCTGGCCTTGTCACTGTGGCTATGTAAGAAAGTTTTCCAACTGCCTTTCTGTATTGATTGTTGTCTGGCAAAGGCTGGCTGTCCTCATCTTGCTTCCAGAAATCAGCATTCATTGGTGTGCTGACTTCATTGGCATCTGTCAGTCCCAAGCATTCTAGAAGATCTTTTATCTTCTGGTTTTGGTTGAGAAAGAATGTTCCGTTCTCTTCTCTTTCTATTTGGATGCCAAGGTAATATGAGATACTTCTGAGTTCCTTCACCTCTATTTCCTTGCTCAGATTTTGTACAATTTCATGACTGTCTTGCCTTTCCTCATGTGCAAGAATCAAATCATCAATCAAAGTCAGAATGTAAGTCCATCTATTGTCTCTGAGTCTAGAATATAGGCAGGGGTCAGCTTTTCCTTGCATGAACCCCTCCATAAGTAGTAATTGATTCAGTTTTTTCATTCCGTGCTTTGGCTGCCTACTTTAAGCCATAGATGCTCTTTTGCAGTTTGCACACTAGCCCCTTCTTTCCAGGTTCCTCAAAGCCTGGTGGTTGTTGCATGTAGATGTCTTCCTCGATTTCGCCATGTGGGAAGGTAGTCTTTATGAAGGCATGCTCATGTGAAGGAAGGCAGGTATAATCCTGCCTTCCCCCCCAGCCCTCTACAGTCTCAGCATTTTTGGTTGTGTGTATAACCTCACTGTATCTGTGGACTGGTTACTATATGGTCAGAAGTTAAGGCCTGTTCCATAAAAAGTAAACAGCGTTTGGGGTATGATTTCACTAATTATCTGGACAAGCATTATGAACTTTCAGCATTCTTACTCTCACAACACATCCAAGATCAAGTTTCATGCCATTGGACTAGCCTAGTTGGACTTGGAAGACACAGGATTCATTTTCACCTTGGAGAAGGGCTCTTTGGGTGGCCTTGGACAAATCTTATCTCTCAGTCTGAAGCCAAAGTCTCCATGAAGCTGGCAATGTTATGATATAATGATATAACTCAGTAAGATTAATGAGATAAGGATGGTAAAGTATGCTTCACATTGCAAGTGTTCTGTAAATATTTAATTATATCAAGTACATTTAGATACTTGGCACCAGCTTAATATGAATTTGGAGTAACGTTACCTATATCACAGGAGTTGCAACATATCCTAAGATAACAGTTACCTCATTGTGTTTGCTTGATACTTAGGTCTTTTCCGTATGAGTGTAGACACACACATGCACAAACTCTACTTCACTAAGGTACTACTAGAGATGTGCATGGAAATGGATTGCCTGGAGGGTTTGGGCTCAATTGAGCCCAGGCCCAGTCCTGCCATTGAGCCACTTGGAGGGGCTCGATGGGGATACTTGTATACCATAATCCAGCAAGGATTCCCCTTTAGGAATGGGTGGTGGTGGTGGAGGAAAAGCCTTTAATTACCTTTTAAATCCAAGCCACAGGTGCCGCAGTGGGGACAGGAGATGGGAGGCAGCAGCGGCGCCTCCTTCCACCTGCCCACTAGCCCCTCAAATGATCCTAGCATCCCATTTCTAGCATCCTGGGATGGCTGCAGCAGCAGGGACAGGGGACAAGGGAGGTGGCAGCAGGGGCTCCTTTGACCCACTCGCCAGCCTCCCAAATGATCCTGGTGTCCCGCTTAAGGCCTGGGATGGCTGTGGCAGAGGGAAGGGGATGACAGAAGCTCCTTCACCCACCCTCCAGACTCCCAAATGACCCACAGCCGCATGTCTAGGGCCTCTGCACACATGCTCAGGCTTGATCTTGCCTAGCAAGAAAGCACAATCTGGCTGTAAACAAATACACAATTGTTTTGAAAAGCATTGAAGATAGCCATATATAGACACTGGCATAGCCAGCGAAGTGGCAGCCCATGTTCTGCCCTGCCGGTAGCTCACCCTTTGATGAAATGTGAACCTGCATGATGTCACAGGCAAAGGGGACAGGGCCTGGGCTCCAAGGAGCACGTGCAAGCCCTCCCAAAGTCATTTGCAGCCAGTGCTTGCTTTTGGCTGTGTTTATTTCCCTTCCTCCCTGTGCTTATTTCCCTTCCTCCAGAGAGGGAAAGGAAGGGAAATAAATGATCCAGCCAGCAAACACTAGCTGGAAATGAGATGGGGGGATCTGGGGTGGGCCCTCTGGCAATCGGGCCATGCTCCCTTTGCACGTGATGTCACACACAATGGGTGCTTTGGCAGCCCTTTCAATTGGTGGCCTGGATTCTTTGAACCTGTTTGCTCAGTGGCGGCTACGCCCCTGTATACAGAGCAGTGGCATAGCCAGGGTGAATCCTACAGCAACGTTGAATCATAAAGCAAAGTTTTAAGTACAATAAATCTGGAGCATCCTGCCTCCCCTTTGCTCACCACTTTTTCTCCCCTTCTTCGCTCGCCACTTCCCCCACCCCCACCCCCACCGCACTGCTTTGTTCACTGCTTTGCTTTCCACTTCTCCCACCTTTGCTCACTGCTTATCTCCCTGGCATGTGTGCAGAAGCCCTAAACATGGGAGCTCCTTCCACCCACCCCCCAAATGACCTGGCAGCTGCTTGGCCACCTGTTTAGAGCCTTTGCACACATGCCATTTTTGCTGCCCCAACAGTACCATAGATTTTCTGGCATGCAAGTAGCAAGCCAGGTTAATATTGTGAGAATATGAAGCTATTCTGACAATCAGTGGGAAGCAGGCTAAGGGTGCTTAGCCCACTCTCCACCGATTGTCAGACTCACTGGGCTCGCAGCCGAGCCCGGTTCAGTCAAAGTAGGTTGCCCGCTTAAGTAGCCCTCTCCTAAGCTCGGGCTTTCTGATCGTGAGTTGCTGCAGCATGGCTCCACGCTGTGGCAACTCATGAGTAGACCCCTGGCCAGGAGGCTGAAAAGCAGCCTCCCGGCTTGGGGGTCTCTCCAGCATGCCCTGCACATTTGTGCAGGGCATGCTGGAGCTTCCAGGGGCTGTGTGGCCAGCAAACTCCCCAGCCCCCGCCGGCTCCGTGACGGAGCCGCCAGTCATGTGGCAGCTGCTGTGGCTGCCCAGAGCAGACTGCTGCTCGTGTGCGGGGAGAGTAGGCTTAGCCTGCTCTCCGTGCAAACCCCCTAGAGTTCTTCTCACTAATTGTGAGAAGAGCCTCTATATGTATGCTCTAGAAGCATGTTGATCATGTAAGCAAAGAATAGCTAGTACCACCTCGTTAGAATCAATGTATTGGGAATAGCTTATTAGGGCTGTCTCAGTCTGAGAGCCAATAAAGCACTGGCTCCTCCTTTGCTTGGACCTTTCGCCTTTTCCCTGCCAGTCCTAGCAGTAGGCAGAAGAAAAGGGCCCTCTCTGGGAAGGAGGGAAAGAGGCCTTCAATCCTTACCGGAACCAGGCTAAAGGCAAGGGTCTTTTTACCTGATGGGTTTAATGTCCAAGTATCACCAAAATGAACAAAGTCTGAGGAAACAGCACCTATAATATGTGAGTTATTCTTTGCATGTTAGACAATAAAAATCATTTCACCTTCCTGGATATTATCTTGTTTGAGTAAACTGCATGAAATCATCTGATGTTCAGAACACCATTGTTGCCTGTGACGGGCTCATCCCCCACCCTGTGCCAGCTGACACCACCACACTCATCCCAACTCCACAGCATGGTGGAAAACAAACAAAAATCCTTCGAATGGTGAGAAGCTGGGTCAAGAAGCAGTGAGTGAAGGGATGAGGAACATGCAGCAAGTGAAGGGGCAGGGAGACAAGCAGTGAGCAAGGGGTGGGGGAGAAGTGGAAAGCAAAGCAGTGAGCGAAGGGGAGGGGGGAGCAGTGGCAGGCAAAGGGGAGGCGGGATGCTCCAGATTGACTTTACTTAAAACTTTGCTTTACTTGGCTATACCACTGCTCTATATTTAACTATCTTCAATGCTTTTCAAAACAACTGTATGTTTGTTTACAGGCAGATTGTGTTCTCTTGTGACTCAGGCAAGTTCAAACTTGAGCACCTGTGCAGAGGCCCTAAACAGGTGGCCACCAGGGTCATTTGGGAGGCAGGCTAGTCAGCAGGTGGAAGGAGCCCCTGCCACGGCTTCCCTTGTCCCCTGTCCCTCCACTGCAGTCATCCCATTCCCGAAGCAGGCCGCCAGGTCATTTCAGAGGCTGGTGGGTGGGTGGAAGTAGCCCCCACCACTGCCTCTGCAGCCCCCCATCCCTGCTGCCACCGCCGCAGCTTGGATTTAAAAGGTAATAAAAGGCTTTCTCCTGCCCCCCCCCTGCCTGATTCCACTTTACAAGTATCCCCACTGAGTGGATTCATGAGGCAGGGGCTTGGTTTATCTCCCCTCACCCCCCCTAGACTGCTCCCCCATCCTGTTTGAGGGCAAAAGTTCAAGCCAAGCGGGCTCAATTATGAACCTGCTCGAAATCGAGCTGGCGACCATATCCCTAGGTACTTCATCCAATGTTATTAAAACCTAAGATACATTAATCTTGTGAAGTGTTGGTGCTACAGCATTTATTAAACTGTTAGTGCTGCAGAAATACTGTGGTAAAGTTGCCATCTTTTCCATTTGCCTTTAACAGTTAATGTGATGAT
Source organism: Hemicordylus capensis (assembly GCF_027244095.1). NCBI lineage: Eukaryota > Metazoa > Chordata > Lepidosauria > Squamata > Cordylidae > Hemicordylus > Hemicordylus capensis. Next base: position 105,366,587 of record NC_069657.1, on the reverse strand, counting down.
CAGGGCTTCAGAAAGGTAATCTGGGGTCCAGGACACAGCAGGGGCCTTCTCTGGACCTTCCTTCTCTCCATCCTCCCCCAGTGCTGTTAATATGAACCATTAAGTTAGAGTCTTTCAACCTTATGGGACCCAAGGGCAGTTTGTTTGTTTGCCCTCCACCCTCTGCATCCTTATATATAATGGATAGGCTTTTAATGGACAGGGAGTGCTTTTCTTTGCAGGAGTCTGCAATTAAATTTTAATTTTAATGAGTTTTAATCTGGTTTAAATGTTTTCTGATTGCAATTGTTTTATTCTTTTAAAAATTGCATTAAATCCCTCAGAGTTGAACAATTATAGGCCTGTTTCCAACCTCCCGTGGCTGGGCAAGGTAATTGAGAGGGTGGTGGCCTTTCAGCTCCAGGCGGTCTTGTAGGAAACTGATTATCTAGACCCATTTCAAACTGGTTTTCGGGTGGGCTATGGGGTGGAGAGACTGCCTTGGTCGGCCTGATGGATGATCTCCAATTGGGAATTGACAGAAGAAGTGTGACTCTGTTGGTCCTTTTGGACCTCTCGGCAGCTTTCGATACTATTGACCATAATATCCTTCTGGAACGTCTGCGGGGGTTGGAGGTGGGAGGCACTGTTTTACAGTGGTTCTGCTCCTACCTCTTGGAAAGGTTCCAGATGGTGTCCATTAGAGACTGTTGCTCTTCAAAATCTGATCTTAAGTATGGTGTCCCTCAAGGCTCCATACTCTCTCCAGTGCTTTTTAACATCTACATGAAACCGCTGGGAGATACCATCAGGGGATTTGGAGCTGGGTGTTACTACTTCTTGACTACTTCTCCGTGTCAACTTCTTCAGGAGATGACATATCCTCCCTAAATGCCTGCCTGGAAGCAGTAATGGGCTGGATGAGGGAGAATAAACTGAAGCTGAATCCAGATAAGGCGGAGGTACTTATTGTGCGGGGTAGGAACTCTAGAGACAATTTTGATCTACCTGTTCTGGATGGGGTCATACTTCCCCAAAAGGAACAGGTTCGCAGTCTGGGAGTACTCCTGGATCCACACCTCTCCTTGGTTTCTCAGGTTGAGGCGGTGGCCAGGGGTGCTTTCTATCAGCTTCAGCTGATACGTCAGCTGTGTCCATTTCTCGAGATCAATGGCCTCAAAACAGTGGTACATCTTTTGGTAACCTCCAGACTGGACTTCTGTAATGCGCTGTACGTGGGGCTGCCTTTGTACATAGTCCGGAAACTTCAGTTGGTTCAGAATGCGGCAGCCAGGTTGGTCTCTGGGTCATCTCAGAGAGACCACATTACTCCTTTGCTGATGGAGTTACACTGGCTGCTAATAGGTTTCTAGGCAAAATACAAAGTGCTAGTTATAACTTATAAAGCCCTTAATGGCTTAGGTCCTTGGTATTTAAGAGAGCATCTTCTTTGCTAAAAACCCCACCACCCACTGAGGTCATCTGAGGAGGTCTGTCTCCAGTTACCATCAACCCGTTTGGTGGCTACACAGAGATGGGCCTTCTCGGCTGCTGCCCCAAGATGGTGGAATGCGCTCCCTGCTGAGATACGATCCACCTCATCTCTGGCTATTAAAATTTTTTTTTTGAAAACCCATTTTTTACCCAAGCTTTCTCAGGTTTTTAATTTAAAAATACTGTTTTATTTTATGGTTTCTAAATTATTGTATTGTTTTAACTTTTATATATGGTGTTATATGTTGAACTGTTTTAACTTTTATATGTGTTTTAATTGTTGTTAGCCGCCCAGAGACGTAAGTTAGTTTCTGTGTCATGCCCAGGCCTTGCAGAGGCCCATTGCGCAGGCATGGCAACCTCCAAAATCATCAAACGGGGCCATTTTTGAAGGAAGGAAGACCAGCAGGGGTAGGGCGAAGACCCCCAGAGGGAGTCAAGTTTTTTAAAATTTGAATTTGTTTATAAAAGTTCTGAGAAACCACCACCCCCGACTGAACTGAACTGGGAGGGGGGTTCAAGGGGGTGCTGGACTGAACTGATCTGGTCTGGTCCAGGTCTGGTTTGGACTCAAAGCGAACTGGACCAGCCAGTTCCGTGCACACCCCTACCATCTGGAAGACAGTTCTACCTTAACAAAATAACACAACTATTGTTTTTTGCTTACACACACACACACAATTTCTGTTGCTTCTAGTGAATTATGGCTTTCATTCTATAGCCTTTGTGTTCGGCTGGCCAATTTGCAACTGAACTGCATATGGCATGTTAGATATTAGGCTAAGAGCCCCCAACCCCCACACTATCTATCTATTCATTTGCTATCTACCATCTATGATAATAGCTGTACTTCATGTCAGCCTAAACTACTCATCTACCACTTGAAATCCATAATTTTCCCTGCAGGTCTGCTCAAATATAGCACTTATACAAAGACCAGAGAGGGAGCACACCATTTATCACTAGAATGAAGAAAGTGACCCACGCAGCTCCTTTGTTTCCTTGTGGAAAGTACATCTATTCCTTTCCCCATATCAACTGCTTCTTGTTTTTAACAGGCCCAAAAGGTGGCTATATTTCTAAGAAGAAATGGGAAGAGGAAATGTTTCTTTGTTATGGTTATGTACTCTTCTCCTGTTTCTACAGGTACCTATCATAAATAAATATTTCACTAAACAATTCAGTATAGTGATAGACTGAATACAGAAGAAGAATCCTTCATTAATGAAAGTTGAAAAGTACTGTTTCACACACTTCCCCAAACAGTAGGAAGCTTCAGACCCGTTTTACAGAAGCCCGTTTCCTGAAGACTTCTTGTATTTTCATAATATCTGCTTAGTTAAAAACATGTATGTTGAATATGTGGGAAGCAAGTACAATCTGAAAGCAGCACAAGTCCCTCAAAGCAACACCAGTACTCCTTCAGACCTGTAAAACTAGGTGGCCAGATTTGGCTTTAAAAAATCCAAATTCTGGCTTACAGCCCATTTGACCCACGAGTATACCCCTTCGGTTCTGGCAACTCTGCGGCAAAACTGCTTCTCTGGTCAGAGCACTTTCCAGATTGCATGCTAGCACAGTGTCATGACATATCCCTTAAGTGTCCTTCCATACTGCCTGTGTCTTGACATCACAGTCCCTGTGCTGTAAGCAAGATGCTGATCACATTTCCAATGCCTTCTTTCATGTTTTATTGCTGTGTTACAGCAATGACTTGACTAGCAAGCCAGAGGTTGCCGGCTCGAATCCCCACTGGTATGTTTCCCAGACTAGCGGAAACACCTGTATCGGGCAGCAGCAATATAGGAAGATGTTGAAAGGCATAATCTCATACTGCTCAAGATATGGCAATGGTAAACCCCTCCTGTATTCTACCAAAGAAAACCACATGGCTCTGTGGTCACCAGGAGTCGACACCAACTTGACGGCACACTTTACTTTACAGCCCTATAACTTCGCATCTGAGTTTTAAAAAGAAAAGAAAAAAGCTGTATTTGACCGTTGTAGGAGGCAACGGATTCCAACTGTGGTTTTGAATCAGCACCACAAAACATTGCAGTTTACACCACTTTTTGCAATGTAAAGCTCGCTGTCTGAAAACCACCCAGTTTCGAAATGTAGAGCTCTTTTTTCCCCCAGCCAGATTTAAACTGCACAGATTCCTCCCCTATGTTGCAGGTAGGTAAGGTTTGGACAGAATCCCCAGGGATGGTCTGAATCCCCAGGGATGGTCCAAGACACTTTGTCTCCTGCAACAAGTTCAATGTGACACCCCTCCATCCATGGGCGGGTCCTCTGAATTCTCAGGCTAGTGCTAAGCCAGCGGTGGCAGTTCACCTGTACGCCCAGTCTGTTCCACTAAGCCAGGCAGTGGAGGCAGGCATATTCTTAGCTCCTGTTGTGGATGAGGAAGAGGGGAAAGAAGAGGTCTGCCACAGTAGGGCAAGGGCAGAAACATGGACAGCATGCCCCAGTGGGGTGAGGAAAGTTGATGGCAGCTTTAGCAGGCAACCAGAGAGCCCATGACATGCCTGGTATCTGTGGTAGCAGGGGGCTGAGACTTGCTCTCCCCAAGTCTCTGGAGAAGGACAAAGGTGACAAAAAGCACTGTAAAGCCACTGACATTAGTTAAGGAGCTGAATCAAGTTCTAAAATATTTATATAATTTTTTTTAAAAAACAGCTCACCTTGATAGAGTTCATGTGTCCACAGCTTTTTTATATGAGTTTTCCTCCTCTGAATAGCAAAATCTCATTTAAAGTAAAGACTCAGGATTTTCCTTAATTTCTTTTCCTTTAGCCCCTAGCACCCTATTTCCAAGTGCATTTACTGGTATTGTTCAATTTATCTGAATATGACACACATATATATTTGTACTTAATTTTCCTTTGGGGGAAAGGACTAACAGATGAAATCCATGTTTTTAAAATGTTTAAATAAAGAACAAAAAAGGCCCTCAACTGACAATAAAAGTTGGCAGCAGAACCTTTCTTTCAAACAAAGAGCTGAGAGACTAACATAAATGGCCTGGTTTTCAGAAGCCAAGCATGGAGCTCAGACAAAGCCACAATAATGAGCAAATAAATACATATTTTAAAATGCTAATTGTTCTGCTCTTTTTGTGTCAAGGTATTTCTAATCTCTTTTGGAATGGGGTAACAGGACTGGATTGACTACTACATTTGTGTGCTTGTGTGTACAGCCTAAGCCCCGTGTGGCTCTTGGAAACCAAATATGGTGACTGTGTTCAGACATAGCATTAAATCTTGGATAGATGAACCTGTGGTTAATCTGTAAAGCCAGGAATCATCCTGCAGATGATCATTCAACAGTGCTTTCACAACGCCTGCCTTCTGGGCAGAGGGACCCATCCCTATTCCTGGTCCACTGTGGCTGCATCCCAGCAAGCTCCATGCTGCTTGCATTGCTAGACCAAATATTGGCCACAATCTTGGCGGGGGGAGGGGCGTGTCCAGTGTGATCATACCTTTTCAGCATTGGTCACCCAGCCTTGCAACACACCCTCAGCAGGGAAAAGACATTTTAACCCTCTCCTCACACCACTTGCACCACTGCCCTTACAAGAGCCCTGCAGCCATACAGTCTTGCACTAGCACAATTATGGATACTGAGGGATGGCAAGAGGCACTAGCTTTCTGTTACTCCGGGAAGGGATCACAATGTCTTCCTAGGAGGGAATGTGTATATGAGGGCAGGCAAAGGATCCTGAGGTTGGGTCTACTGTGACAAAGGATGCTACTGGCCTTATAGAGCAAGCAGTCTAGGAAGCCTCTACACACTTCTGCCACCACACTGGCTTGCTGGTCAGGGATTGGCCTTCTCATGAGTGGGCCAGTCCACTGGGGAAAAACAGAAGCTAGGGATCTGCAAACTGGTTCGGCAATGAACGGGTTCGACATCGAACCGGTTTGATTTGAAGGTTCAGGGTCAAATCTGTCATATACATGGATGGTGCTGTATAAATAAATAATAAATAAAATTATAAAATAATAAAGTGGAACAGTGTCATGAGAACAGTCCCTAAAATATGTGAACCAACTCACATCTTGCACCTATGTGGTAAACTTCAGAAACATGAAGCCAAGATGGAGACATCAACAATGTTTTAGTAATATCAAACTGTTTTAGAATAAAATCTAAGAATATGCAACAGGAAAAGTAATTTGGGAGATTCCCTTTGTTATCCAAAGCATGATGATAAGCCTGTATTTTGATATTTACAAGGCAATTTTAGCTTCCAACTTTTCAAGTTGTTTAAATAACACTTCTAGAAATAATGTTTAGAGCAGCCAGCCCATTTATGAACAATTACAGGTGACCCTCATTATTTACAGGGGTTCTGTTCTCACTCATTGGTGCAAATATGAAAAAAGTGAAAAACAAAACCTGGGTTAGTTGTTTGTTTGCTTGCTTGTTTCATTTATTTCATTTATAAACCATCCCATCCAAAGGCTCTGGGCAGTGTACAGCAAATTTAAAAAGACATAAAAACAGATCATTTAAGACACAGTGCTAAAAACAATATAAAAACAATTAAAAAACAATTAAAAACCATTTAAAACCAATTAGAATATTTTTTTTAACAATTAAATACCTTGGAAGACCAGGCCAAACAAGTAAGTTTTTAGGGCTCTCTTTAAGGCTGACAGCAAGCCTAAACTGTGGATATCTGCTGAGAGTGCATCCCATAGGCCAGGAGCAGCTACAGAAAAGGCCCGGTTCTGAGTCACCACCAGACATACTGGTGGTAACTGGATACAGACCTCTCCAGATGACCTCAACATGCGGTGGGGATCATACCGAAGAAGGCACTCTCTAAGGTAGCCCGGACCCAAGCCATTCAGAGCTTTAAAGGTAATAACCAGCACTTTGTATTTCGCCCAGAAACATATCAGCAGCCAGTGCAGCTGTTTTTTAAAAAAGGCATAATATGGTCTTTCCGGGTTACCCCAGAGACCAGTCTGGCTGCCTCATTTTGAACTAACAGAAGTTTCGGAACTATGTACAAAGGCAGCCCCACAGAGAACACTTTGCAATAGTCGAGCCTGGAGGTTACCAGCTGATGCACCACTGTTTTGAGATCATTCTCTTCAAGGAATGGACGCAACTGCTGAACCAGCCAAAGTTGATAGAAAGCGCTCCTGGCCATAGCCTCCACCTGAGATACCAGGGTGAGGCCGGGATCCAAGAACACTCCCAAGTTGCGTACCTGTTCCTTCTGGGGCAGGGTGGGGGGTGGTTCCTAACCAAAAAAAGGGCCAAAAAACAAGCAAGGGGGGCAGAAATAAGAGAAGAAAAGGACAGTACCTTATTCTCCAGGTCTCCAGCAATGCTCCCCAAGCCTCCACCCCCCGAACAGTAGATATTCACCAAAAAAATCTTTTCTTTTTTAAAAGAGCCACAAGATGGCTCTCTGCTGGAAAGTGGTGGTGGCCATAAATGACATCAGAAGCCATTTCCAGGTCATTTCTGGCCACTCAAAATCGTGCATAGGTGAATTTTGCCTATTTTCCCTCCCACAGATAATGAAACTGGGTCTCTAAGACCCATTTGCAGATACATGAAGCTGCAGATATGGAGTCTGCAGATAATGAGGGCCACCTGTTTATATAAAAGTGCTTACTCTTATTTTGTGCATGCCATGAAATTATCAGTTTAGCAGTGAGTTCAATGTTAAACGTATAATGGAATATTTTTGTATCAATCAGACAATCTTTCACAACTATATTGACCTAATATTTTACATAGTCCTTTCCCCCACCAAACAAATTCTATAATTTGAGTATTATACTGCAGTTATCTTCTAAATATGAAGGGCGGGGGGAGATGGGTTTGTTCATCTGATATAAAGAGATTATTTTGTTGTATGTAAAACTTCTACAAGCAATCAGCTGTTTGAGATAAGAAAGTGACAGCAACATGTTATAATTTGGGGGAAATAAATGTAATGCATGGGAAGGTTTTTTTCAAGGGCAAATATATATATATATATATATGTGTGTGTGTGTGTGTGTGTGTGTGTGTGTGTCAAAATTGAACTGAATAGCACAAAAAGTTATTTTGAGGGGATACAGTAATGAAACTATGGCATACAGTAAGGCTGAATTGTGGGATACAAAGTTTTTGCTCAGTTCCAAGAACTCCACTTATGGTAGGGGTGCTTCCATGACCAAAAAGAGTCCTTCCATTCATGGAGTTAAAACTTTGGAACCAATTCATAGTGTTTGTAATAATTTTAATTTGCAGTATGAAAAATGCTGAAATATGGAAACGTGTTAGAGATTTTTCCCCTTTTCTTCCCTCCCACTTCCTTCCCTTTTTTTTGGAGGTTAGGGGTGCAGCAAAAATGCATTTGCACCAATGTGTATGTCCAGAACAATGTATGATTGCAGCTAGTGATATAGTTTCCATTGAAATAGCTTGGCAGCAGTACTGAGTGTGGCATGTATTTATTTTATGGGGCATGATCCTTCCCGCATGGGTATAGGGGGATCGAGGAGGAGTCAATAGAAAAGGGCACGATGGAGCCATCTTCTTCTTCTGCCTGCTGCGATATATATGGAGTCATTATTCAGACAAGAGCTAAGGTGCCTTTTATATAGTAAGCTACCCATCCCCTCCTCCTCTAGAGAGAGGGGGGAGTGTGTGTGTGTGTGTGTGTGTGTGTGTGAGAGAGAGAGAGAGAGAGAGAGAGAGAGAGAGAGAGAGAGAGAGAGAGACCGACCGACCGACTGACTGACTGCATGGATTGTGGTCCATTTCCATCCTGCTTGTTTCCATATAATGGCAAAAAGAGATGCATTATCATTCATTCTGTTCCAATCTATTCATTCTGCCAACCCCCAGAAGCAGGATATTTTACCTCCATTAATGTCACAGCTATTGTAAGCTTTGGTCAAGAATAAAGACAAGATACCATTGGTAGATATCTTTAATATTTGCAATCTTTTGGATCATATGTCATAATCACACTAAAACCAAAGGCCAATATCCAAATACTGCACTTGTGCAATGAACAAAGTAATAGTAGTGCAAGCAAATTGCATAGCTCCATTAGATCAAGGGGATGCTTGAAACTACTCTTGCCCAGAAGTTCCCTGAGAAACATATGAAGTGTAACACAAGTTGTTCACCTTTGCATTAGCATAACACTAGCCTGAAACTCAAGCTCAAGAGTTAGCATAACTACCTAGTGCAATGTCTTTGAGCAAACACAGAGTTAGTCAGGATGTCAGCCAAAATCATTATGTCATATCACCCTTCTTTAAGAATTAACTATAGATTTCAATTCTGTTCTAAACATTATGGGAGGAGAGCTGGTCTTGTGGTAGCTTGTGGACTTGTCCCCTTTGCTAAGCAGGTCCACCTTGGTTGCATTTGGGAGACTACATGTATGAGCAGTATAAGATATTCTCCGCAGGGAATGGGACCACTCTGGGAAGAGCATCTGTATGCTTGCATGCAGAAGGTTCCAAGTTACCTGCCTGGAATCCCCAGATAGATCTGAGAGAGACTCCTGCTTGCAACCAACTGGCAGAAGCCGCTGCCAGTCTGTGTAGACAATACTGAGCTAGATGGACCAATAGTCTGACAAGGTATATGGCAGCTTCCTATGTTCCTATACCTGTCATAAGAACAAGCAGAGACTGTAGAAATTTCTGAAGAGGGGGCAAATTTCCACATGCTCTGTGGAAAGAGTTACATTGACTCTACTGCAGGGTAACTGTCATCAGTGATAATGCTGTATATGGTTAGGAATTGGCAAACGATTTTTCTCCGTTTGGGCATTAGGGCAAAGTGTTCATTAGGGCAGCCTTTCAATCACTACAAAGAAATGAATGGATACATTCATCCAGAAAAGACCATAAATAAAGATGCCACTTGGGGGCCCAAGGCACTGGAAGCCACAATTGCTGCTTGTTCCATCTGCCCATATATTATCAAGGACTGAGAGCACATTATACAGGACAGAACCATGGCAAGAGGAAGCCTAAGCCACACTTGTACTTTGCCTTCTTCTCTCTCTATGCCACATCATTTCCAAAACCATTCTTGGCAAAGCTCCGCTATCTGATGTCATTACATTTAAATTATGTTTTACAAAAACTGTCACAAACATTCAGTGTCACAGTAATAGAAGGGTTACTCGGATAACTGGTGTTAGGGCCTCTGGATGTGATTGTGTCAAAGGCAAATTTCAATTTTAAAAAAAATGTCACAGATGTCTGAATGAGAAGATCATGTTTCCATAATGAAAAGTCAAAATGTGACATTTCTGTATGTCAAACAACTTAATGTTGGAGGCAAACCTGCATTGACTATAAAATAGTTAACACATGCGAGAAGTTAATCAGCTCTTGCCCTCGATCTTTCCAAAGTAGCAGAATTTAAGTGAAGTACTAATTTCATATTACTGGAGTCATGAGTCAACAGCTTTCTGATTCCAGTAATATTTGCATAGGTTTCAGGTGATAGACATTTGTAATTGGCATCCAGTTCCTTTGAATATAGCTAATCAGATAAGAGGGAAAAGTCGAATTCCCTTTGAAAGGGAATTTGCTATAATACAATCATTACCTGAGTTTCCAGTAGGAAACCTGGGTCCATGAGGACATCCTGATTTGATTTGCCACCACATTCTACCTAAAACAAATTGGACTTTGGAGATTCTAACTAGGGATGTGCAAAACATTTTGATGTCAAAACGTGATAGCCCCTCATGAACTGACAATGTCACCATTCACCTTCTTGAATAGGCTTGAAGTCTCGGCTTTGTTGCTGATCCCTCTCTCTCCTTTATTTACCAAATCCAGCCTATCGGTTTATATAACACAGCAAAAATACATCGATTCCATTCCACCACCCTCAGCGAAAACCATTGCTCAAAGCCCTGATAATATCTAGCCTTGACTACTGCAGCCTTCTCTCTAGTCTCCCATTATCTCCTCTCCACTCCATCCAGCATTCTGCTGTCAAAAAAATTAATCTGTCATTGTTCTGTTCATGTCACACTCCTTAAACCCCTACACTTGTTTCCTGTCCTCTCCCAGATCCAGCAGACAGTCCTAACCTTACCCTGAAAGACTTCTCACTCCTTCTACCTCTCTGCTCTCACCTCCCATTTTTCTCCTGTCTGTGACCTTTGCCCCTGCAGCTCCACAACCCTCAGCCATCCAAACGTCTTTGCTCCCTCAAATGATTCCACACATTCTTCCTTGCTGTCGCATATTCCTGGAATTTCCTCCCAGATTCCTGGTATGATGTACCCTCTTTTATATCTTTCAAGTCCCTCCTCAACCCATCCTTTCTATGAAGACTTTGGAATAATCCTTTAGTTCCTATGCAGTTCAGTAACTAAGCCTAAGTACATGTACATGAAATAATTGCAGGTTCTCCTCTTGTTTACCATGTTTGTTTCAACTCCACTCCCCTTACTCCTGTTTGTTTCCCTTGTGTCTATTTCTACATTGTCTTCTCCTCGGGGCAGGGACTTGTCCTCTCACCTGTACACAGATAGAGCTATATAAGTAACACAGTTACAACTTCTGCCAGAACATTTGATGTGAATGGCCATGCTTTGGAGAAATACCTGAAGAGCTAAACCAATTATGTGGGGGTAGGAGGAAGCATTCCATTCATTCCTTTTCCAAACTGTGACCCTTATCAAACAGGGGCAGGCTAACCCCACAGTGGGAATTCCACCCCCTCTAGAATACCATTATGGAGGAGGCAAATCTTTAAGAGATGGAATATCTGCCTCTCCATGACTCATCTCACCTCTGGCCCTTTCAATTACCTCTTGTGGCTCCTGCAATTCCTATTAACCCATCTCTCATATTCCAATGCTGTTGGGACTGTTTGTCAGTAATCCTTGTCCATGAAGAATGCCAGAGGCAGAGTAGGAAAACTTTAGCATCAAAGCCTCCTCTCACCTCCCCACATGGCCTTTTTTACCATTTCCAGCTGCCCATTTCAGCACTTTCTCCCATCAAAAGCTCTATAAGACTTGGACAGAGTTTGTGACACCTTTACATTTGAGGATCAAAGCCTCAACTTTGAGTTTAGTCACTGAAGGAAATGGTCTGAACTATGGGCCATGCCTCCTTTACCCTACAGTTCTTGTCACTGGAGGAGCCCTGCTAACTTGGAAAGAGGAACTTTTTAACATGGTGATTTTCGTTATTTAGCAGCGGGAGAGTAACTGGCCCTATCCACCCCCAGCACAGTACCGCCAGTGATATTTGCTGGTGTATATCTTATGTTTCTTTTTAGATTGTGAGCCCTTTCGGGACAGGGATCCATCTTATTAATTAATTAATTAATTAATTAATTCCTCTGTGTAAACTGCCCTGTGCCATTTTTGGAAGGGTGGTATAGAAATCAATCAATCAATCAATCAATCAACAAGCTCGGAGAAGAAGTCAAGCCTCATCGGGAGCTGCCTCAGAAAGCACCAGCCCTGGTGCATTCCAATGCAGAGGCAGAGAAGGGGAGGCGGGGCCAGGAGGAATTGGACTGGCAAAGCATTCTGGGGAAGGGACAAGAGGATCCTTGTGTCAGGCACTAGGAAAAGGAAAAGGAAATGTCAATAAAGAAGAGTGGGATTTTAAGAGGCCTAAATAAACCTATTTAGGCAAGCAGTGGAAAGTGGTGAGGAACACTGGCTGGAGGAGAGATCTGTGGCTACTGGAGAGAGGAAAGGTTTTGAAGAAGCAGATCTTAAGGGGAGGACCAGGGTGCCTTAACTCCCTCTCGCATTATAGGTTTGAAACCCTGCTTAAAGGACCCTTGCCAGCTGAACAGCCATACCCTTCCCTTCTAATGCATTCAGGGTGCCACACATTTCTCTTTGTAACATTAGAAAAACATTTTCAAGTATCATGAGGAGTGAGATGGAGAAGAACACAAAAGGAATGCAAGGGAGGGCAATAGATACAGACACTGAACCAAATTCCTTTCCAGTTTATCCAAAGTTACATCAGAAGTAATTCCACCGAAACTGACATGTCTAAATTTAGTTGAAACAAAAAGATATTGGTGCCTCAGGCACAGTGGATATGCGGATAAATAAGACTCTCTCTCTCTGCCCGGTGCCTTGATTTATTTCAAGAACAGAATAAATCTGGCCTTGGTGAAACAAAGAAGTGCGAGAAAGTAAGGACAAAAGAAAAGAAAGTCAAATTTTGAATTATGTGTTCTATGGATATCAGATATGTGAAAATAGACATGTCCTATTGAGGTAGGGTGCTCACTCTTAATTTACAATAAAAGTACAAATGCAGTGCTAGAGAACAGGAAGTCAAAGCAGTCAAATAGAAACAGTATTATGTGCTAAACAGCTAACATATACTTATTTGTATTAGAAAGGCTTTCAAGAATGAAAAGCCATATAACTTATGAGAGAGGATTCCCATAAACTTAACTGCTGTGACTCCTGTGTGGATTCACACTTGTTTACTGAAAATCGCCTTGAGGAGTATTGCATTGGGCTTTGCAGTGTGTTAATTGCCTCCTTAAGGAAACCAAAGAAAGCCCGTTTCCCGCCACACATGGCTCCTAAAATTGCTGCTTAGCACAGGGAAAAGGTTAGATTTCATTTTAAAATAAAATAAAATAAAATAAAAAACACCCAACTTCAAGTATATGTTGATGGGATCTGAGCTGTCGGTGACTGACCAGGAGTGGGATATTGGGATCGTGGTGGACAGCTTGTTGAAAATGTCAACTCAATGTGCGGCAGCTGTAAAAAAGGCCAATTCCATGCTAGGGAACATTAGGAAGGGGACTGAAACTAAAACGGCTAATATTATAATGCCCTTATACAAAACTATGGTGTAGCCACACCTGGAGTACTGCGTACAATTCTGGTAATCACATCTAAAGAAGGACATTATAGAATTAGAAAAGGTGCAGAAAAAGGCAACCAAGATGATCAGGGGCCTGGACCACTTTCTGTATGAGGCAAGGCTACTACATGGGGCTTTTTAGTTTAGAAAAAAAAATGACTGCGGGGAGACATGATAGAGGTCTATAAAATCATGCCGGGTGTGGAGAAAGTGGATAGAGAGAAATTCTTCTCCTTCTCACATAACACTAGAACCAGGAATCATCCCATGAAATTGATTGCCAGGAAAGCTAGGACCAGCAAACGGAGATACTTTTTCACACAACGCACAATCAACTTGTGGAATTCTCTGCCACAAGATGTGGTGACATCCAACAACCTGGATGGCTTAAAGAGGGGTTTGAATAACTTCATGGAGGAGAGGTCTATCATTAGCTACTAGTCAGAGGGCTATAGGTCACCTCCAGCCTCAAAGGCAGGATGCCTCTGAGTACCAGCTGCAGGGGAGTAACAGCAGGAGAGAGGGCATGCCCTCAACTCCTGCCTGTAGGCTCCCAGTGGCACAGGATGCTGGACTAGATGGGCCTTGGGCCTGATCCATCAGGGCTGTTCTTATGTTCTTAGGAGAATATAATCAGAAATAAAAAATAAAAAATATATCTTTAAAACTAACATAATATGTAATGTAAAGTATATTATATATATCCCTCTTGGATGCACACAACATTTTCAAAACAAGGAACAAAAATTTAAAATACAAGGAGGTCATTCACACAATCAAAAACTGTGTTTTACCTAGGTTTGTGAACTGTGTGGATTCCCGGTTTTTGATTGTGTGGAAGAAAGGTAGGACGAAAACCTGGGTAGCCTTTCCTCCTACCCTGCTTCAACATATGGAAGCTATTCACACAATTGTTCAAAACTGGGTTACCAGAGGCCAGCCCAGTTTTGATCAATCCTGGTAACCACCAGGTTTGTGGATGAGGCAACCCCTCCCCTTAAATGAAGTTAATGGAACAAGCGTTCTGTTAACCTCATTTTTAAAAATTGTGTGTCAGCCATGGCTGGCACACTCGGGGTGGGGGGGAGAGGGGAGGGGGGACCCCAGGAAGGCACTCATGCGGTGTTTTCCTGGGGTTTGGGGGGCTGGGGCACTGCGCAGCGGCACTCCTGTTCCCCTGATCCCCGGAGGTCCCGATGGAGCCTGTTCTCCCTGAACTGAACCTCCTGGTGCTTTACACCAATCGTGTGAAGTGCCCCATTCACTTCTACTCAGGTTTCCCTCCTACCTTGCTTCCACACAAATGAAAACTGGAAGCACACACAGCTCCCAAACCTGGGTATTTTTCGATTGTGTGAATGACCTCAAGGGCTAACATTCACAGCAGCACTAACACTACAGTGCAAGCTGAAGCAACTTCCCCATGGCTTCTCTTCATTACAGTTCCGGAGCTCCCTGAAAAAATGTCCCTGAGAAACTGTCAACAACAGTGTCAGATATGGCATGGGTGGCTATAGGGGGAAAGGGCAATGCCTCAAAATTTGGTGAAGACACCTTCCATCCACCCAGTTTTTAGGCACTGAGATGGTAAATGACTAGGCCAGACAACTGAAATGGTGGTGAAGGGCACAGGGAAAATCCCTGGCCATAACTTTATTAATAATAACCTATGCAAACAATTAGGCATTGTTTGCAATAGGAGAATGAAGGGCAGCAGCCAATACAAAGCAGAGAACATCCAGGGCAGGACTGCACTGCCCAAGAGACAGTTCAAATAAACTGAAGAACAGCTATAAATAATCCAACACAAAGTTACAAGCGTCTGCTAAAGCCAAGCACCCCATCACAGTAAAAACAGTGGTAGCGTGCAACTCTTCCTCTCCCCCTGCAGCCACTTGTGCGTCATCTGATGCTGTTGCCAATGGCCCTGCAAATACTGAGGCTATTCACACAACTGAAGAAAATCGGGCTAGCCTCTGCTAGCCTGATTTTCTTCAGTCGTGAGAACCACCAGGTTCACAGGCTCGGCTGCGAGCCTGGTGGTTCTTGAGCGGCTAACCCGCTCAAGTAGCCCGCCCCTTAGCCCAGGATTGCGGAACGAGTGCTCCGCAAACCTGGGCTATCAGATCGTGAGTAGCTGTGGCGCGGCTCTGTGCTGCGGCTACTCATGAGGAGACCCCTGGAGGGGAGGCAAAAAGCCACCTCCAGGCTCCGGGGGTCTCGCCTGCATGCCCTTTGCGCTCGCACAGGGCATGCTGGAGCTTGCCGGCAGTTGTGTGGGCGGCCGATCCAGCCATCCAGTGCTCCCTCCCCGCTCACCCCACCAAACCGGGTCTCACGGATTGTGAGACCCAGTTCAATGGCTTTTTGGTAGGGTTCTTGCTGCAAGAAAGAGGAGTTTGGATGGGGACCTACTTCAGTGGTAGAGCACCTGCTTGGCATGTAGGTCCCAGGTTCAATCCCTGGTAGCATCTCCAGGTATGTCTGGGAAAGACTCCTGCCTGAAGCCTTGAAGAGCCACTGTCAGTCACCATAGACAACACTGGGCTAGATGGACCAGGTGTCTGACAGTATAAGGCAGCTTTCTGTGTTCTCATGGAAAAATACTAGTTCTTGTACTATTGTGAGAAGAGAATGGAAACTGGAATTCAACAGTGTGATTTGTTATCTAGACTGTAACTAGATATGCTAGTTATATAGGAGAGCTGGTCTTGTGGTAGCAAGGATGACTTGTCCCCTTAGCTAAGCAGGGTCTTCCCTGGTTAACAACAACAACAAATATTTAGATACCACTTTTCAACAAAAGTTTCCAAAGTGGTTTACATCAAGAAATAACAAATAAATAAACAAGATGGACCCCTGTCCCCAAAGTGCTCACAATCTAAAAAGAAACATAAGATAGACACCAGCAACAGTCACTGGAGGAACTGTGCTGGGGTTGGATAGGGCCTGTTACTTTCCCCCTGCTAAATAAAGAGAATCACCACATTAAAAGGTGCCTCTTTGCCCAGTTAGCAGGTTGCATTTGAATGATGTGTGAGAACTGTAAGAAATTCCCCTCAGGGGATGGAGCTGCTCTGGGAAGAGCAGAAGGTTCTAAGTTCCTTCCCTGACATCTCCAAGATAGGACTGGGAGAGATTCCTGCCTGCAATCTTGGAGAAGCTGCTGCCAGTCTGTGTAGACAAAACTGAGCTAGATGGACTTATGGTCTGGCTCAGTATATGGCAGCTTCCTATGTTTCTATTTTCCTAACTAAAACATAGGAACAGCCTTGCCGCATGATTAGGCCCAAGGCCTACCAGGTCCAGTAACCTGTTTCACACAGTGGCCCACCAGATACCTCTGGAAAGCCCACAAGTAAGAGGTGAGGGTATGCCTTCTCTCTTGCTGTTGCTTGCCTGCAACTGGTATTTAAAGGCATCATGCCTCTGAGGATGGAGGTGGCCTATAGCCACCAGACTAGTAGCTATTGATAGCCTCTCCTCCATGGATTTATCTAAGCCCCTTTTAAAGCCATTTAAGTTAGTGGCCATCAGCACATCCCATGGCAGATATTTCCATAGATTAATTACGCACTATGTCAGAGGCCTAACTACCATTAGGCAAGAGGAGGCGGCAGCCTGGGGGCCCCCATGCCTCGAGGCCCCCCCCAGAGGCAAGTCACATGTGAAGTGAGTGTGTGTGTGTATCAGCGAGGGGCCCATTTTAAAATTTTGTCTCTGGGCCCACTCCAGCCTCGTTACACCCCTGCACTATGTGAAAAAGTACTTCCTTTTGTCGGTCCTAAATTTTCCGACCTTCCATTTAATGGGATGGCCCCTGGTTCTAGTGTTGTGAGAGAGGAAGGAAATTTTCTCTGTGTCCACTCTCTCTACTCCATGCATAATTTTATACACCTCAGTCATGTCTCCCCATAGTCATCTCTTTTCTAAACTAAAAGGCCCCAGATGCTATTTGTATTCTCTTTGTATTAAACACATATATTTTTTTTATTTCTTATCTCTTTGTCTAGGTTTACTAAATAAAATTTTAAAAAGAAAGAAAGTTGGTGTGCATGTTCTAGACAATGTTGAATGCCAAGACAGAAAGGAGAGATAAAAATGCAGTAAATAAATACATATACAAGTATTCTTAATTTCAGCAAAATCTGCATTCTATTTCTTTGCATCTTTCCTTGAAAATGAAAATACTGGCATAAAAATTCGTGTGCATGTCCAAGAAAATATTGATGTCATTCACACAATCAAAAACTGGGTTCTACCTGGGTTTGGGAGCTGTGTCTGTTCCTAGTGTTTGGTTGTGTGGAAGCAAGGTAGGAGGCAAAACCTGGGAAGCTTCTATCCACTTCTACACAGGTTTTCCACTTACCCTGATTCCACAAAACTGAAAATTGGGAGCACACACAGTTCTGGTTAGAACTGTTTTTGACTGTGTGAATGACCTCCTACTGTTTCAAAACAAACCTCCAACTCAGTCCCCCAAACCCCTAAATGTTCAAGAGTGAGAGGAAAAAATGTAAAATGCAATGCAAACAAATATATGACTTGAAGACTGAAAATGTGAAAGCATGGTTTTTAATTCTCTATTTGAAGTTGACAATTCTCAACAACCACAACATTTTCAAAGTGAAAGGGGGTAAATGCAAAATATTTGGGAAAGTAATATGTGTCTTGGAGACTGAGGTATCAGAATTAAAATGTGTGTGCATGTTCAGCACAAAATGTTACATCTTAAAATCAATCCCCTGCATGTATCTTCTGCAAATTACCCTCCTCCCCGCACGTCTGTTTTTAAGTGCATCAGCAGTGAGAAAGGCCTCTTAAACATTGTGCTTTGCAAGGATGGAAAACTCTTGAGATAATAGTACCATTCTGCTTAGACATTGTTGGACTTTATTAATCTATTCTATTTTAGTTAACTTATTTATAGACTGCCCAAAACCTGGTTGGTGTACAACAAAAACAACACAAATTAAACAAAACTAAAAATGATTAAAATATTAAACTCATTTTAAACCCAACATTAAAAACTATTAAAACTATACATATAATTAAAAACTTGGGTGAACAAATGCCTTCAGTGCCTTTTTAAAAGTTGCCATAGATAGGGAGGTTCTTTTTTCAACTAGGAGTGTATTTTTTTAATGGGGGGAAAATCCTGGTTTTTTCCAGAAAAAATGAGGGAAAAGCCTGGCCCCCCCATTTCACCTCCCCCAGGCTTTCACATTTGTAGGCACAGCCCTCAGGGACTTGTTTCCACAGGTCAAAAGGCTTTTCCAGAGGGGCCAGTGAAATGTGCCTGGTAGATTTCGTTAGTTTTATCACACCTCAAGGCGGGTCTCACGATCCAAGAGACCCACCTTGGAAGGGTGAGCAGGCGGGAGCCCTGGGTGGCTGGATTGGCTGTCCACATGACTGCTGGCTCTGTGACAAAGCCGGCAGGGGCTGGGAGGATCGGGGGCCATGCGGCCCCCGGAAGCTCCAGTATGCCCTGCACAAGCACGCAGGGCATACTGGAGAGACCCCTGAGCCAGGAGGCTGCTTTTAAGCCTCCCGGCCAGGGGGAGTCTACTCATGAGTAGCTGCAGCACGGAGCCCTGCTGCAGCTAATCACGATTTTAAAAGGCGGGTTTGCAGAGCGCTTGCTCGGTTTAATGGGAGGGCTAGTTTGGCGGGTTAACCGCCAGAAAGCCACCAGGCTCGCCTGCTGGCTCCCATGATCAGGCGAAATTGGGCTAAGCTCCCCTATCCCGATTTCACCTGATCGTGTGAATAGCCCCTTTTTGTCTTCCCTTAAAATTCTTAAAATGTTTGAGACTGAGGAGGCCCCTTCTTGAAATTGCTTTAGTTCTTACTTTAGTCAAGATGCAACTCTTTTGTGACCAATTGCAAACAGGTGATAAAAGGGCTGACCACAGAAGTTAATCCACAGTTCAACAACCGTTTAAAACTGGTGGAAAAATTTGCAAACGGTCCTCAAAAGATGCTGCAAACTAAGCATTCCATTTCTCCAGGACTGGGAGATGAACAGCTTCAACAGCCTTGACAGAAAGTAAATACACACTTGAGCTTGTCAAAGTAAAGAAAATAAAGCCAGCGTGGTGTAGTGGTTAGAGTGCTGGACTAGGACCGGGGAGACCCGAGTTCAATCCCCATTCAGCCATAAAACTAGCTGGGTGACTCTGGGCCAGTCACTTCTCTCTCGGCCTAACCTACTTCACAGGGTTGTTGTGAAAGAGAAACTCAAGTATGTAGTACACCGCTCTGGGCTCCTTGGAGGAAGAGCGGGATATAAATGTAAAATAATAATAATAATAATAATAATAATAAATACACACTTGATCTAAGTTGTTGTTATTGTGATTGTTGTTGTTGTTGTTATTACGTTTTATATCCCACTCTTCTTCCAAGGAACCCAGAGTGGTGTGCTACATACTTAAGTTTCTCCTCACAACAACCCTGTGAAGTTGGTTAGGCAGAGAGAGAAGTGACTGGCCCAGAGTCACTCAGCAAGTGTCATGGCTGAATGGGGATTTGAACTCGAGTCTCCCCGGTCCTAGTCCAGCACTCTAACCACTACACCACACTGACTCCCTTAGTTGTGTCCTGTATACCATATACACCTAGAGCTTGTCAAAGACTTCACTGGAGCTTATGCTTTTTTAAAAAAAAAACCCACATTGGAAAGTATAAAGAACACATGAGGTTGCTTTATCAGATCAAAATAAGGGGAAAGTCATAAAAAATTATTAAATATGTGTAACGTGTCTTCAAGATCTACATTTTGAAGTTTCAAATTTTTCTAATTTACATTGTTCCCCTGCATTTAACATTTAGACTTCCTTGGCATTTGCAAGAGAGCTAACATGGATCCCTTAATTATTCAGTTTAAATTAGACTTTATCCCTGAATTGCTGCAAGCTACTCCTAACTGCTTGTCATTTTTAGCAATAATTTGTTCCAAGGCTGAGCACTTTTCTCAAAAAGACATAGCACATTAAAAGGTCACTTCTGACTTTTGTCTTTTCAAATGGCTTTAAACCTATGTCTAGAGTCTAAAAACATTTTTCTGAAAATGGGATAATTTATGTCAATTACATATATTCTGTTTTCACTAAAAATCACAATTTGTGCTGATGGCAAAGGCTATGTTGCTAATGTTAGCACTCGGATCCAGCCTGCTAATTTCCAAACCTATTTTTATGACAAATTATCATTTGCTTAAAAAGTGAGAAGAATCATTGGGTAGCATACATTAACACTACTGATCATGGCATCAAGGCCACCTGTTATGGCCACAGAGATTGCCAAAGGTGCATGATCAGTGACATTGTCCTAAACCTAATTGTGACATTCTTTTCGGAGTATAGAATAAAGATTCCTTATGGCTGCTGCTTAGCACTTGATCTTATTACCTTCCACAGATTATATTTCATTTTGATCACCACAATATAGATCAATAAACAGAGCACAAGAATGTAGAGAGCCATCACGGTGTAGTGGTTAGAGTGCTGGACTAGGACCGGGGAGACCCGAGTTCAAATCCCCATTCAGCCATACTACTAGCTGGGTGACTCTGGGCCTGTCACTTCTCTCTCAGCCTAACCTACTTCACAAGGTTGTTGTGAGGAGACCACTCTGGCCTCCTTGGAGGAAGAGTGGGATACAAATGTAAAAATCAATATCAATCAATAAATGTTCAAACATATCTAAGCCAATCTAGAAATATATGTATGCTCAGAACTGTACATATGCTTTTTAGGGACATGCAGAACATAAGAACATAAGAACAGCCTTGCTGGATCAGGCCCAAGGCCCATCTTGTCCAGCATCCTGTTTCACACAGTGGCCCACCAGATGCTGCTGGAAGCCACAGGCAGGGGTTGAAGACATGCCCACACTCCTGGTGTTACTCCCCTGCAACTGGTACTCAGAGACATCCTGCCTTTGAGGCTGGAGGTGGCCTCCAACTAGTAGCCGTTGATAGACCTCTCCTCCATGAAGTTATCCAAACCCCTCTTAAAGCCATCCAGGTTGTTGGCGTGGCAGAAAATTCCACAAGTGGATTATGTGTTGTGTGAAAAAGTACTTCTGTTCGTTGGTCCTAGATTTCTGGCAATCAATGTCATAGGATGACCCCTGGTTCTAGTGCTATGTGAGAGGGAGAAGAATTTCTCTCTATCCACTTTCTCCACACCATGAATGATTTTATAGATCTCTACCATGTCTCCCCGCGTTCATCTTTTTTCTAAACTAAATAGCCCCAGGTGTTGTAGCCTTGCCTCATAAGAAAGGTGCTCTAGGCCCTTTGGGTTCACAGCCCAACCATTCTGACTGTGAACCGGGCCATTTCGCGTGTTCCAAGCTTGGAACAGAATGCCCTTCAAATGAAGGGCATATTCTGAGCTCAGAACGGAATGATTCTGTTCTGACTCGGAACAATCAAAACATTCTCCCCAATGGCTGTTACTGGTGTCTACTCTTGTATGTTTCTTTTTAGATGGTAAACCCTTCCCTGTTGAACAGGGGACCATTTATTTATTATTTATTTTTCTGTGGAAACCACTTTGAGAACTTTTGGCATGAATAGGGAAAACTGCTCTCCCCCATTAAATATAAGAGATCCATCACTTAAGAAGTGCCTCACAGTCCCATTGTGGGGATGAAGAAATGTTCAGATGTTAAAGAATTATGACATAAAGATACTGGCTGACATGATGTGCAGTCCATCACCTTTGTAAAGATCTGATGCAGGTTTTTTTGTAGATATGAAGGGAAGCTCCAATGCTGCCCTGAAGCAGAGACTGCTTATGCACACTTAGGAAGTTTAGGAAGTGATATTAAAGATGTATAACACTACTAAAAAGATACTGAGGCTGTTCACATGTGCAGCAAAGATCAGGCTTTGCTGTTCGTGTGAATCATTGGGAACCGTGTGGCTCCCAGTGGCAGCATGGCAGCAAACCCGCCTCTGGAGCCCGCCTCCAAAATGAGGTTACGGGGACGTGTGCTCTCTTAGCCCCATTTTGTGATCATCTGCCATCCCCAGCTGGTTGCAGCCAGGGCTGGGAGACTGCGGGGCTCCCAACTAGCATTGGGAGATCCCCATAATGCTAGGAGACTGCAGGGCTCCCGGCTGGCATTGAGGGATCCCCACAATGTACCCTGCACTTGCATGCTGCATTACAGGATTCCTGGGTGAGGTACAGTGATGCATTCCAGACCTGATCCTCTGCTGCTGCCTGGGAGAGCTGGAGTTCATGTGGGCATGCGATCCACATGCCCAGAACGGATGGGGCAATTGTCTGCAGAGGTGGTAGGGTTTTACAGCCTTCCTCCCTGTGTGCCCCAGCCCTTTCTCACTGATATTGAGAAAGGGCTCATTATCTGGCTAAAACTAAAAATCCAAATCTAGGCCCAGCATATTCAATACAGCATCAATACACAGAGAAGGCAGGGTGCACATTCAGACAATATATCTTCTGTAATTCAGAGTTTCTTTGAAACATAATAATGATCTCATAGCCTGGTTCCAGGATCTACCAGCTGGTACTTCTACTCATTATATTACTTTTCAGATGTGATATTTTAATGTATTCATATTCATCTCAACACAATTGCCATATGTTCAATAATTTTTTAAGGGCTGTTGAATTTTCAAGTTTTATAAATGTGAAAAAGATTTCATTTAAAAAACCAGTCTTTAAGAAAAATAAGAAGTCCCCCCCACCCACTCACAAAAAAAAGTTCATTCACTAACACAAGGGTCTTATCTATGAATATGCTATGCTGGAAATTTTCAAACCATGTCCTGTGGAACTCTGCAGTTCTATGATGAAAAAGAACTGGAAATGATAGGTATGCTTCCCAAAGATAGCCACAGGGTACCATCTCACTTCCAATGATCTCAACAGGCCTCCTCTCCTTAGTCTGAACTGAAGCCAAAACTAGCATCTCAGAACTGCTGAAGATAAACAAAACACTGCAAAGCAGAGGTTGTCACAGCTCACTTTTGCACTGGGGTGGGGTGTAGGTTTAACCTTTCATCAGCCTACCTTTTTCTCCCTTGCAGCCTGCCAAATGCAGGCTTCAGCCAAGGAGCTCATCCCTCCCATTTCAGCGGCCCTTACTAGGCAGATGGGGATGCAAACAGCCAGTTCAGCCCAGGCCCGAGAGTAGCAGTCAGTCCTGCCCACAGCATCATTCAAATACAGCCCAAGGACTTACCCTGCTGGCAGCTGGTGAAGAACCTCACCACCGCCAGTGTTATTCCACAATGTCCAGCCCCGCAGTAGTATCCATAGGGAGCCCAATCTCATCTTCTCTTGTTTTTGCAGGGCATTTTTGTAGGACCCTGGTATATGCATAATTATACCCTTAAATCCATCCCACTTTGTTGGAAAGTCAGCTGGGGACAAAGCAGAGGGGAGTGTAAGGGAAAGGTAATGAGCAAGGAATCAGTTGTGCACATTGCATACTATCTTCTTGGGTTTTTGCTGTAAATGGCGAATCCAGCCATTGCCACCACTTAGCACAGGAAAAGCATCAAGAGAATGAAAGATCCATATTGGCCAATCAACAAGGTGATTCTCACGATCAGCCAAAATTGGGCTAAGGGAGCCTAGCCTGATTTCAGCTGAGTGCTAGAATCACTGGGATCACAGGCAAGCCCGGTTTCTCCAAAGCGGGTGACATGCTGAAATATCCCTCCCTTTAAATGGGATTAGCGGAGCGAGCACTCTGCAAACCCCATTTTTAAAAAAAATCGTGTATTGTCGCCTGGCAGTTCCACGCTGCGGCAACACATGAAGAGACCCCCCAGGGCTGGGAGACTGAAACAAGCCTCCTGGCCCTGGGGGTCTCTCCTGGACCTTCAGATTCTTCCGGGGGCCATGCGTTCCCTGATCCCTGCAGCCCCCACTGGCTCCGTGATGAAGCCAGCAGTCATGTGGGCAGCTGATCCGGCCATCTAGGGCTCTACAGGTGATTGTCTGAGGCCTACAGACTTCATTTCGGCGAGTCTCACTAATCGTGAGACTCGCCTAAACATCGTGCTCTGACCTTTGAACAGTAATTTCCATAGGTCATAACATAGTATAACATAAAAGAAGAAATGCAACCTATGCCAGATGAACCTATTCACAAAAGTGAATAGTCCCACACTTTTGAGGGACCCACACTTTTGAGGGACCCACAATAGTCCCACACATTTTGAGGGACCCACACTTTTGAGGGACCCACAATAGTCCCACACTTTTTGAGGGTCCCACACTTTTGAGGGACCCGCACAGCTTAGGCACATGCCTTTCTCTCCTGCAGAGAAGCCTGGAATCTCTGCAGCCAGACACTGTGATCTGCTGCTGCTGCTGGCTCTGCAAGCTAATAATTAGCAGAGGGGGCAGGGATGCCGCTTCCCAGGCATTGAAACAGCTACTTTGCAGAAGCAATAAGTGAGCTTATGCAGGCCGAGGTGCTCCCTTCCCTTTCAGATTTCCCATTCCCTAGTTCTCCTTGCTCTCTGTCTGGTGTGGACGCTGTTGCTCTGCTCAGCACACAGTCTTATTTCAAAGAGTAGGCATCGTTTTTCAATCATTCATGCATATTTCAAAAAGTAAGCAGAAATGAAGGCGGATGTATATGGGGATGTTTTGTGACATGGGGAGATATCTGGCATTTATGTTTTAATATTTATGTGTATTTTTTTAATTTGGTGCCCCTTCATAATATATGCTACAGGCCCTGCACTAGTTTAATCCAGCCCTGAATGCAACATACCAAGAAGTTACATCCGTTAAGTTGAGCTAAAACCAATGCTATATTTTAGAACATAGACATTTCTTTCTGGGTTTAAAAGAAAGCACAGCAAAAGTAGCCACTTGACATGAGAAAATTGGCATCAGCAAGCAAGCTCCCTGAAAAAGAGTTAATCCACAATTGCCAATCTTCTGATGCAGGAATGTTGAGTGGGTTCCAGGATATGATCTAAATATGAACTATACTATAGGGTCGTCCACACGATCCATGAGCTGGAGCTGGGTAGTGGTGGGGTCTGCCTGCCTTCCACCACATGATCCTCACTGCTCCCAAGCTCCAAAGCAGGGATGACTGGCATGTGAGCACTCCAGGAGTGGCGAGAGTGAGGGGGAAATGCAGGCTGGGTCCTTCTGTATCCCACAATGCACTGCACAAGGAGCATAGTGCATTGCGGGTTTCCCTGCTGCTGGGCAGTCCTTCTGCCCATCTCTATGAATGCTCGGGCTGCCTGGATTTCAAACCCAGGCTACCCAACTGAGTGCTGGGTTTGGGACCGATCCTGGTGCTTTTCACAACCATGTCTACCCAGGAAGGTTTGTGCTAGCTTGGACAGACATGGTTGTGAGAATGGCCTCTATGTCAGTTCACCCAGGAAAGAGATGAAGCTTAATAAGCCTGACTTTTGCATGTACGTGTAGTATACGCTAGTCTATGCTCCAGAAACTTCTCAAATGCAAAGGGTTTTGTGGAAATATCTAGGGTTTCCTTTGCATATAGGGCAGTATAGAAAGGATTCCCCGAAACTAAATAAAATAAATTAAATAAAATTTATTTATATATTTATTACAAAAAAAATTATACCGCCTTTCATTTAAAATGGTTTACAAGAGAATGTAAGATATAAAAATAACACAATAAAAATATTATAATGGAATATAAAAATACAAATCCAATTAGAAGTCTAAAAAAAAAAACATGCCTCAGAATCCCTTGAAAAGAACAATGGTTCCTAGCCAAGGATTCAGTGGTAGATGGATGGATATGAAAAGAGTTCTCTGAAAGAAGTAAGCTTTAAATCCCCTGTGCAACTGCATTAGTAATGAATGTTAAGAGGACAGATGAGATCAACTAAGCCATCATTCTTACTAAACAAATACCATCAGCATGTACCTGGTCAAGACTGAGCAGTAATACACAGACCGTAATATAGCCTTCATCAATTCAATGGCCATTAGTTACAGACTCAGTCAAGCTGCCCCACTGGTTTTCTTGGAGAGCTGTCAAGGGCTTCTGCTTGCGCAAACAATAAGAAATAATGCTTGACACTCCTCCTGAGTGTCATTTCAGGCTCTGCCTATTAAGCTTTTTAGCCTTTTCATTGTCAATGCCTGTGCAGTGATATATCAAGTTAATTAGCCAGCCCTATTGCACCTTTGAAATTATGAAGAAAGTTCTAGGCTCATTAAAAACACACTGCAGTGCCCCAGGGAAGTACTTCAGATAAAAGGAAGTAAGCTGAGCTCCGAGGACTCTTCCATGAAGTCAACAAGTCACGAACTCTGTAAAATCAACCACCATTGAGTCTCTCTGCCAAAGTGCAGATCCCCAAGAGAAATTGCACAGATTTGAGCTGCTGAAGATGAAAAATACACCATTTAGCCATGTACAAAAAGGCTTCTGCCTTCTAGTGACAGGTTCTTTTGACACTTGATCTACAGAGCACTACCACAAAATCTATGGATTTGTGGATTTGGAAGTATTTTCTGAGAAATCAGGTAGTGAGGGAGAACATTTAGCTTGGAAATGTCGTGAGATCTCCTTGTTTGGCACTATAGCATGTGTTGAGTTTCTTCTTTCTTTTCTTTTGGTTGATGTACCCACCTTGTAGACTAGGAAACATTTTGTTCCGTGGGACACTAGTGCTTTCAGCTGTGGTGGGAATGGCCGAACATGTTTGAGGGTTGTTGTTTTTTAAAATTCACCATAGACTCTTCCACTGTATAAAATCTCCCTTTAGATATAGCATTTAAAAAAAAAAAAAAAAAAGACAAGCTTTTTAAAGCTCCTTGCTTCCTGCACCAATATTGTGAACTTTTCATATATTTTTACTTTATTTGGATTTATGTGTTCCTCCCCCCCACCCCGCACTGGAGTGCAGCTTTCCTCAGATCTAGCTTGGGGAAGGCCTGCGGTTCAGTACTGCAGCATCTCTTTCACATACAGAAGGTCCCAGGTTCAATCCCAGATAGGTCTGGGAAAGACCCATGTCTGAGAGTTTGGAGAGTCACTGCCAGTCAGTGAAGATAACACTTCGCTAAATGGACCAGTGGTCTGATTTAGTTTAAGGCAGCTTCCTATGCAGCTTTTAGACAGAAAGCAGGTGGGGTTGGGGACCACCAAGATTGTCAATAGCCAGATCGACATAGTCATGTACTGGAGAGCAAGCTCATCTCACCTACAAATTGAATCAACTCAAATCAAATCCAATAGAATAGAATAGAACTGGCTTGATAGATCAGGCCAAGATCCATCTAATCCAGCATTTTGTTCCTAACAGCACCAGCCAGACAGGCACTGTGAGCATTAGTGTCATGAAAAGAGATCACACTGTGGCTAAAATGTACTTCAGAATGATCCCGCCATACTTGAAAGGTCTGTATGGCAAACTAAAGATGTGAGCAATAGTACTGCAGTATCCCAAAAGCCATACCTGTTACATCCCTTCATGCTACAAAATATCAAGGGCATATTTTGGCCCAATAATGTAGACCCAGTACATGGAACTTGATTATTAATTCATTTAATTTAAGTCTGCAACGGATGAGATACCAAATAACCTATGATCATAAAATATTTGATACCACAGACATAATGTGTGCTTGAGATTGCAAATTTGCTACGTGCTGTGGAGCTGCTATGCTGTGGGAGAAGAATTATTTAAGTCGTGGGAGCCATTTATTGCTTTACATACTCAAAAGGTGAACATAATTATCTCATCAATTACCTGAGAAGCAATGAACCTGTCAGAAGAAAAGAGCCCCACAGCTAAAGAAGAATGGTTTGGAAATGTTATACAGAAAATAGAACCTAAGCAAAGTTTACTTTGAGACTGACAGCTGTAAACCCCTTGGGCAGTGACTGTAACACTTCTAACACTTCTAGAAGCATACAGCTTCTAGTACATAACTGATGCAAAATAAATGTAAATATTAGGGATGTTCAATTCAATTTGTGTACAAGTCAATTCACACAGAATTGGGGGTGATTCACAAATTCACTCAGTGAATCGAATCGGCCCTTAAATGAAGGGGCTGGTTCGAGGGTGAATCAAATTGGCTCTGATTTGGCATGAATCAATTTGCGTGATTTGCATTGTGGGCACCATTTTGTCTCGACGTTTTTCAGTTATTGAAAAAATGGCTGATGAGATATGAACTGGTGCCCTGACCCAATGTGTCAGGATGTCAGCTGGGTCCCAGCACCAGTCTGAGGCCATGGGATTTTATCCAGACACAGGCAGGGATGAGCTCCATGTTTGGCCTTGAGTGTAACTTTTGCTTTGCTCACTGCTTTGGTCTGCTCTGCTATCTGCATTTCAAGGTGTACTCACTCAGTCAAAATGTCGCTGAGGATCAGAGCCAGCACAACGCAGTAAGCAAGGACCACATTGCAGGGGGTGCTGATGTTGGGAGGGCTCATGCTGCTCCCATCCCCCCACTGTGCTTTTCCTTGTCACCTCCTCACCTGTCATCAGCTCGCTCCTCATGTGTGCCCTGTTGGCTGCTGTGTGCATGCGCTCCCCCTCCCTCCCTCTCTGGACAGGCAACCTGATCAGCGACTGCAGCCATATTGGCTCACGTGTGTGCCTGCCATGCTCTGATTATTTTCTCACACTCTCCTGCCCACTGCCCGGCCATCGCAGGCAGCACACGCCTGGCCAGTGCTTTGTGTGGGAGCCAGATGGGCAGGCAGTGTGGGATTCATGGGTGGGAATGAGTGGACAGTCAGGGAGGCTAGGTTGGAGACAGAGGATGAGGAGTATATGTGCAGTAAAAATAGTGCTGCTGTGCTGTGACTCAGTGACTGCTTTCAACATACAAAGCTGCTGGTGCTGGTCTGAGAGGTTACAATGTCCGCACAACACCCTCCCACACCCACACAAATACACCTGTCTTCTCTTCATTATAGCTTGTAGGGAATGAAAGAGGGCTGCAAGATGATTTCTATAAAATGCATACTGGAATCTTCACTGAAAATGTAAGCTTACTGTGTCACAAAAGTGAACGTGTTAAATCAATGTTTTGATAGGAAACAGACTGAAAATAAAACAGAATGTATGATAATGCTATCATATAAATGCATGCTACAGTCACATGTAAAATACTGTGAAGCTTTGGTTGCACCATTTCCTAAAAAATGTTTTAGAAGTCTGAAATAAGGATGTGCATGGAACCGGGGGGGGGGGGGGCGCTCGAAGGTGGAGGGGGAATATCTTTAAGGGCGGGGGAGGGTGTTCTTATCCCTCCTGCCGCGTTTCTCCCACTGGAGCTGGAGTTTAAAAGGGTCTGGTGGGACAGCAGTGTAACTTCCTGCCACCCCATTGCCTCATTGGACTGGAAGTGATCGGACTACCTGGCGCATGTGCGCACATCAGCACGTGCCTGTCTGATGTGCGTGAGAATGACGTGTCATGTGTGCGCACGTGTCGATGTACAAACACACCGGGTACTTCCGGTCACGTCCGGCCCGATGAGGTAATGGGCCAGCAGGGAGATTCACGATGGGAGGGGTAAGAGCACCCTCTCTCACCCTTCAAGGTATCACCCCCACCTTTGAACCACTGGTCTTTCAAACCTGTTCAGAGGACCGTAAAAGGGCCTCCGAACAGATTCCTGCACATCCATAGTCTGAAAAGGGAATCTAAAATGATCAAATGATAGGTGTTCCCTATGTTGGGAGTTCCAAATCCCAACCCTTTTTCTTCCCAATATTTTTTCATGTCTGCTCATTCACACACAGCCATTGTTCCTCTATCTGCTGCTTATCTGTGTCATTTTGTATATATGTATACTTTTATAGTATACATATTATGTATACTCTGAATATACTCTAAATATACATACATATTATATATATATTTAGAGAGAGGAGAGCTGGACTTGTGGTAGCAAGCATGACTTGTCCCCTTAGCTAAGCAGGGTCTGCCCTGGTTGCATATGAATGGGAGACTTGATGTTTCAGCACTGTAAGATCTTCCCCTCAGTGGATGAAGCCACTCTGGGAAGAGCAGAAGGTTCCAAGTTTCCTCCCTGGCTCCCCCAAGATAGGGCTGAGAGAGATTCCTACCTGCAACCCTGGAAAAACCATTGCCAGATTGTGAAGACAATACTAAGCTAGATGGACCAAGGGTCTGACTCAATGGAGCGCTTCTCAAGATCAGCAAAAATCGGGCTAGCAGAGGCTAGCCCGATTTTTGGTGAGCGTAAGAAACACTGGGCTCGCAGCCGAGCCCGGTAGTTCTCGAGCGGGTAACCCGCTCGAGAACCCCTGCTAAAAAGCAGGTTTGCAGAGCGAGTGCAGGGCATACTGGGGCTTGTGGGGGCTGCGCGGCCCCCACTCCCCCCCTGCCAGTTCCGTCACGGAGCTGGCCATCGTGTGGGCGGCCGATCCGGCCGCCCAGGGCTCCCTGCTCGCTCGTGAGCGGGGAGAGTGGGCTTAGCCCACTCTTCCCGCTCACCAGGAGAAACTGGGTCTCACTGATCATGAGACCTGGTCCAATATATGGCAGCTTCCTATGTTCCTAAGTTTCTAGACTGCAGGCTGTATTTACTAGATTTCTTATTAAAAATAAAGTTAAAGTAAAGTGTGGCGTTGAGTCGGTGTCCACTCCTGGCGACCACAGGACCCTGTGGTTTTTCTCTGGTAGAATACAACAGGGTTTACCATTGCCAAACAGCAGTGTGAAGCACCAAAATGGGGCTTATGAGGATAGCGGGTTTGATCCCCTCAGATGATCAGGGAGCCCTCCCTGGGTCAGATTGGCCACCCTGACAATTACCGGCTCTATCACGGAACTGGTTGGGGCGGCGGGGTTTGGGTGCCTTCTGGTCCCTGGAAGTCCCATGAGGCACAGTGTGAATGCGTGGTGCCTTTTGGGGAGCCTCCCAATACTGGAGGCACACCACCACAACACACAATCAAGGAACCTGCTTTTTGGGTGCTCTCGTGCCTGAAACCTGTGTTTAGTGGCGGGCTCCGTCAGCGGGCTTGCCGCTGAGCTGCCGCCAGGAGCTGTGCAGCTCCCACTGCTACTCACAATTGGGAGAAATCAGGCTGGGCTTTCCTAGCCCGATTTCTGCCGATTGTGGGAATAGCTTCAGTTTCATACTGAGTTTCCTCAGTTTCAGCTAAACTGAGCTTAGCTCCGTTTCATCCTGAGTTTACTTGGCAGACATACTGGTGAATCACATACTGGTTCAGCAGCTAGTCTCGTCCCTGCCCGCTTTAGGCAGGCCATTTGAATTTTTTTAAGAAAGCACTGCAATCATGTTTATTCTTCATTCACCTTACTTAAAAACCACATGCACTCACAAGTTATAGAACTGGTGGTATATGTGATGTCACAGGGGCTAATAAATCAGACCAGTCTGCAGCTTCATATTAACTAATCTCTCCAAAAAAGCAGTAGAACAGAGCTCTGAGATTCCTGTAGGAAAGAGAAAAAGATCGTTGTGGTTTGGCAACTTCCAAATGGATGCCATTGCTCTATAAAACATTTCCATCACGCTAAATTGTCTTACAGCATTTGGTCCACTATATTACACTTGTTTCAAAGCTGATTTTTATGTGGGGCATTTGTAGTCTATATCAATGATTGTAAGTACAGATCCTTTCCATGATCATTTAATCGATATCAAATAATACTCCTGCACTAACAGAAGTTGTGAACGTGGGTCACTTCCTGAAAATTTAATTTAAAAATAAAATAAAAATAAAAGTCAGGACCTGAAACTTACTTGTGATCAGCAATTGCTGTAAGCGATAATGGTATACATCAGGGCAACAAGAGAGAGTGATAAAATGTAGAATTATAGTTCTTGCAGCAATGAAAACCAAGGTGAAAGGAAATGAACGTGTTAAAAAAAAATGAGCTGGGAATGAGGGTAACACCAGCTATAAAAGAGGAGCAGCACAGAAAATAAAAGCACCGATAGAGATAGTGCAACATTATTTGTAAGATGAAAAGAGCAGGTGGAAGAGGGCATAAAATTGGAACTACTGACAGTAATAGTTCATCCTATTATGGATCTGCAATATTGTCACCCAACTACGATGACAACAAAGACCATGCAACGTTTTCTCATTACACAGAGATTTGTTTTTCCTGTCTGCAGAGCCTCATGCTACTCATCAGTAATGGTAGATAAGGGGCAAGGGCCAAAAATTGACAATGGCAGTTTTGCTGTAGGTGAAATCTAGCTGTGCCTCCCTCCTTCCGTTTCACAAAGAGCAAGTTATTTAGGTGACCTCCATTACAGTTGTGCACAGCAATGCCAGGAACCTCACCTATCTTCTAAATCACATATACCTTTTTTGTTACTGCTGTCTCCATTTTTTTCTAGTTTCAGTCATACACTAGAACTATGATGACTATAAACTATATAATTTTTATTTAGGACCAGCAGAACTTTTATAATGATGAATTCTTAAATAAGAATGCTTTCTTATTTAAATACTCCACTGGAGCCATTTGCAGTTTACTTAGTCACCTTAAGTGGCACAGTGGGGAAATGCTTGACTAATGAGCAGAAGGTTGCCGGTTCGAATCCTCGCTGGTACTATACTGGGCAACAGTGATATAGGAAGATGATGAAAGGAATCATCTCATACTGTGTGGAAGGAGGCAATGGTAAATCCCTCCTGTATTCTACCAAAAGAAAACCACAGGGCTCTGTGGGCGCCAGGAGTAGAAATCGACTTGACGGCATGCTTTGTCTTTACCTTACTTAGACTAATATAGTCCTTTTGACAGCTGTAATTTTGCTGTTATACTTCCTGCTTCATGTATACATATGTATGTACCCATTTATTTTTACATGTGTGCGTTGATTAAATCACAGCACAAAAATAAATTTGGTAGATCATGCAGTCACATCAAGATTTATTTTTGCACAGTTCTAATTAATGTACATATGTGTTCATTCTCATTGGTAACTTGTAAGGGAAAGGAAGAAAGAATCTGGATTATTAATGCCATGCTATATCAGTGCCACTCCAAAAACAAGATCAGGGCAGAAATCTTGATAGAACAAAAAAAAAAATCTGGCTGAAATTTGGATGGGGATAATTTTGAAATGATCCCTACTTTTGAATGGTCCTCAGTCCATCTCTCCATCAATGACTTTATACCAGCCAAGTATTTCAGTTCTATATCTATGAAGGTCTTTCTTCTAGGTACCAGCAACTTTATTTTAGAGCCTTACTGACAATGGTTGAATTGTGCAACAAATGCACATTTGACCACCAGGCCAAAATCTAGATACTAGGGTCGCCCTTGAGTTTATGAAAGCTGGCCATGTCTGATTGGAATGATCAGACACAGTTGCCAAAGATGGTACTTCATTTCTGTTGACTGTGGCAGTGGAAAGCCTACATTCCATTCACAGAATTCCATCTTCCATAACCAGCAAATTGAACTATGTGCACAAGTGATCTAGGAGCCCTGCTGAACAGGGCTATGGCCATGATGCTACTGGTCCAGAAGTAGAACCAGCAATTCGTATTCTCTCTCTCTCTCTCTCTCTCTCTCTCTCTCTCTCTCTCTCTCTGCAATCTGATTTCACTGTCCTTAAGTTAATACAATTTCAATTTTCTGATGCCTTTCCCCTCTTAAATACAATTCATTCCATTAGTTTCTTAGGTGGGCAGAAAAATATGAAAGTATGCCTGAAATAGTCAGGAGCTGTGTGAATTACTTGATCTGACAGTTCACGCCACACTGCAGTTTTATAACTCTCAGCACAATATGTATAAATTGTTTTTACTTAGTAGTAACCATTTTGTTTAAGAGACAGGCGGGAGAAAGACCTCCTTTCCAAAATAATCTGACAATAAATGTATAAAAGCCTCCCATCTCATCAAATGTATGGTCTGATCTTGGTACCTTAAGACTGGCAGTTATACTCTGAAGCATAATTTAAATGTTAAATATGACAGCTATGAATTGCAGCTGGACTTCTGTGGAGCCTCATTATAGCAACACAGAAGAAGAGAGTGGGTTTTCTTCAAACATCTTCTGCAAGTTCTGCATTGAGGAACAAGCAATGAACAAGCTAGATTTGTTCAGGTAGATTTCCAGATTGAGGTCATCCTTGACTGTGGAAGGTTACCAAGTTCTAGCTCAACTACATTTTAGTCTAGGCTTCTGCAAGTTATCTAGGCTTCATTTAGTTGAGGTTTCATCAAGTTGGAAGCCATCCATCAAACATGTAGTATGGTCAGTAATCGAAGTATGAGATGTTTCTGCAGTCATAGAAAGGTAGCAAAACCAAGAAGACTGTAGAAATTCTAGTGGGCCACCATCCATGGCTGCTGTGCAGGGCACACTAGGTTTTATCACTAGTACATGGTTCAGTTCAGACATGATGCATGGAGAGAAAGCTACCCTAAGTGTAACAGAGTAGGTGTA
This sequence comes from Hemicordylus capensis, assembly GCF_027244095.1. Taxonomy (NCBI): domain Eukaryota; kingdom Metazoa; phylum Chordata; class Lepidosauria; order Squamata; family Cordylidae; genus Hemicordylus; species Hemicordylus capensis. Next base: position 105,331,805 of record NC_069657.1, on the reverse strand, counting down.
CAGTTCTTCAACCCCCCCCCCCGCCAAGCAAATCTAAAACCAGATCAGTGTAAAAAGGTTTATCCCACCTTCTGAACACATACAAGATACAAGAGACCCAATAGACTGCAGCAAAAATGTTGGGAAATCGCAGTACAAGCTATACTTGTGCACAAAACCGGTTTGCCCAATTTGGTTCGAGTCCAAACCGGACTTGGACTGAACTGGGCATGTCCAGTTTTGTGCCTTCTGATCAGATCCTCAGCTCGAATTAGAGCCAGTTCAGGAGTTCTAAGGTATAAAACTATTTATTATATGTATGTATGTATGTATGTATGTATTTGAATTCACTGAAGGGTCCAGCATGCTGCCGCAACTATGGAAAGTCTCTGCCATCTCCCCCTCCCTCCATCGGCCTTCCCCCACTCTTCAAAGGGCTGTTTTGGCTCATTTGGGGGCCATCCCAGCCCTTCCTCCAGTGGCGGTGGTCATTTTGGAGGCTGCCGTGCATGCACCCTGGCCATTTGCATTTTTTTTAACGCCTTAGAACCCCCGAACAAGATCGAGTCAAACTGGGCCCAGTCTGGCTTGAGGGCTGGGTTCTGATGCCCAGTTAGATGGCAAACTGGCTCGACCTTGAGCCAGGTCACACATCCCTAAGTTGTACCTCAGTCTACATAATATCAATAATTATATGCAAGCAATGTGTACAGAAAAGAAAATATGAATACATTTGGTAGGGTTTCACTGAGATTTCAATTATTCTCATGCATAGCCACGTGCAGGCACCCTTATTCTGAGGAACTGAGTCTATTTGCACTAGGGACAGGTGAGAGAAGAATAAATACAAGTCTCTGTTACAGCACAGGACAGCACTATGTCAATCTTCCATGTGAACAAAATAAGTAGACAGCAGTATACAGCAGCTGGGAAGTGTAAGTAGAACTGAAACTGGGCTTGGATTTGGACTGATATCTTTTCAGCTATGCCTTGTACACACTTGCTGGAGCAGATTAACATTACAACCTGTTTCTCCTATCAAGAATGCATAAACTCAGATTAAAATAAACTCACATCAAATAGGTGTGCAAAGCATCCCATTATGCTGATCCACTAAAATCCAATGCAAATGTTTTGGACTTACTGTGTGTTCGTTTGTCCTTTGCAATTTCTCTGTCTATTGAAGTTGAAAGAATAGAAATATTTATTGTGAGAAAGACAAAGAATGTGTTTCATTTACACAGCCAGTGTTTCATTGCTTATCTCTCAATGATATTCCGATTAGCAGTGACTTCATTTTAGCAGTGACTTCAAGACACAAGGATCTCCTAATGGTGCAGTGGGGAAGTAGCCTGTCTAGAGAGCAGGAGGCTGTTGGTTCAAATCCCCACTGATGTGTTTCCCAGTATATGGGAATCTCATATATCGGGCAGCAGAGATATAGTGCTGAAATGCATCATCTCATACTGTGTGGTAGATGGCAATGGTAAACCCCTCCTGTATTCTACCAAGGAAACCACATGGCTCTGTGGTCTGCAGGAGTCAACACTGAATCAACAGCACAACCTTTCCTTTCCTTTCCAAGACACAAAGGGCTGAATGTCATCTGATCTCAACCAGGGGTGTATGCAAAACCAGTTTACATGGGTTCGAATTTGAACCAGACCACCAGTTTGCGAACTGATTTGACAAACTGACTGGTTGGTCCGGTTAGTTTGTTGAACTGGTTTGAACAGTTCACCCATAGGGAATAATTGGAACACAAACCATCCCGTTATTCCCCATGGGTAGTGCCTAGGGACACCAAAGCAGATTGGATGGAAGGACATGATCTGCAACCCGAACTGCAATATAATCAGACAATCAGGTGGTTTTTAATGCATTTTTCTTTTTTTTCCCCTCAGGTCAGTAAGTCAACCTAGTATTCATTCATTCATTCATCCATTCATCCATTCATTTGATTTATATACCGCACTTCCAAAAATGGCTCAGGGTGGTTTACATCAAAATAAAAACAGTTAAAATCAATTAATTAAAATCAAAACAAAATCATTTAACATTAAAATCATTGACATAAAAATAATTTAAAACCAACTTTAAAAATTTTAAAACCATAAATTGAATTAAAAGCCTGGGTGAATAAATGTATCTTCAGTAGTAGGGTTAGAATTAATACAGTACAATACAATGAATATTTATATACCGCTTTTCAACTAAAGTTTCCAAAGCAGTTTATGCAGATATAAATAAATAAATCAAATGGCTCCCTGACCCCAAAGAGATCACAATATTAAAAAGAAACATAAGACAGCCACCAGCAACAGCCACTGGAGCAATGCTGTGCCGGGAATGGATAGGGCCAGTTGCTCTCCCCCTGCTAAATAAAGAGTATCACCACTTTTACAAGATGGCTTTTGCACAATTAGCAAGGGAGTTGACCTACTGACCCAGAAAAAAATCTGGAAAACACCCTCTCACTCTGGACATGGGTTGCCAGGCAGGAGACGAACCAGCTGACAACCACTGTCAGGTCCAGCCAGACTTGGCAACACATTGTCCAAAACTGGCCCAGATGCCTGCCACCACGGTCTCCTGCAAACCTGCCAAGGCATCCCCATGTGAACCACTGGGTGAAATGTCCAGGTGGAACTGCTGGCTGCATTGGAGTTGGCAGGGACACTATGCTGCTGGCCCTGGGAGTGGTGGTGATGCTTCTGCTGTGGGATGGCATGTACAGAAGTAGGCACTCCAGCACCCTCCTCCTGGTTCACACCCAACCTCCTCTCCTTGGCCTGTCTAACCTCTTGAACCAGGAGGTCCCTCCACTTGGGCAACTTGTCAAGGATAAGTGTTGCCATTCATCCTTGGGTCACAAAAGCAGGACTAAAAATGTTCTGCCAATTTACCCAAGGGTGACCTGAGCCACTCCACCATTCCAGTCTTCAGCTATCCTGCCAGGGTGCATACTTCCCCAGTGGTCAGCAAGGTCTGGCGCTCAGCCATCGTCTTCTCTAGAAGAGTGGTGGGCAAAGCCTGGGTCAATGTTGCTATCTCAGCACAAAAGCTGTTTGAGGCAACACGGAATGGCTCAAGTGTCAAGACAACCCCAGAAATGAGCTCCCAGTCTGCGTTGGACAGGTCACACACTCCCAAGCCACACACTCCCTGCCAGGGAGAGGAAGGGAACCTCTTGCTCCTGCAGGTGCTGGAGCAAGAGAAAGGTGGAGTTCCTGTTGGAGATAAACTTCCAGTGCATTGGCTTTTTGCACCAATTATCCTAATGACCACTAGGGGCATTGAGAGCAGAGACGGTGAGTAAGGGTCTCCCTATTTGTCCCTACTCTATGACCCCTGAACTGACTCTGCAGCACTTCCTGTGCTGAGTCACAATCCTTCCTTTCCTCCTAGAGAGCAGATGGAAACATGTCTCTCTCTCCTTACCTATCCATTATGTAGTCCTTTAGATAGGTCTTTCCTATCTAAGCGTATTTAACCAATAAGTACTTAGTGTTTAGTTATACAAGGATCATCATGTGTTTTCTCTAAATAGTTGCAATATCCAAACCATCCTCAGCTACCTACTCTGTAACTGGAGTGTGTGCTCATTCCTTAGTGCTCTGCTGCTTTACCTATTGTGGGTAAAAATCAACAACCTCTAACAGTTCCAGTACGTCTGAATATCCTGAGAGATCCGGTGTTCAGGTAGGCAGAGCTTACGCTACCTCTCCAGGCAGATTGATATCCTTTTCTCTTCGGTGGAAGTGGCCTGCAATCCTGTGGCACTTCTCCACAAGAGCAGCAATGACAGTGGAAGCACCTTCGAGGGAGAGGCCTTGACACTGCCTGATCTTGCCTCCTTGAGGCCAAGCGCATCCATCGTGGCCAGGTGCATATCTATGTGACATAAAGCAGATGGTCACAAACTGCAGCTGCTGGGCTGCCCTCAATACTTTGGCACTCTTGTCAGTGACCAGGAACCCTTGGTGAAGGTTCAGCTGCCTGGACAGCCATTCCTTCATTTGGCATCCAGTAGCTGCCGACAGCTCATCTGCCATGTGGTCAGTATCCCATGGCTCCACATGCAGCACAGACCACCTGGGCTTTACCGCATGGGAGGAGCTGGCCATGCCACCAACAGCAGATGTCCCCTCACTCTTCTTATCCTCCTCTTCAGTGCACCATGAGGGGCAGAAAAGCAGTGTGCAGCCCACTAAGGCTGGTCCACAGATCCGTAGTGAATTGCACACTGGTGTCAAATGCTGCTGCATGCAGGAGCCCTCCTGACATGATCTCCCTGCATGCCCAGTTCATTTGGGGCACCACAAGACTTCTGAAGATGGTGTGTGTGGGGATCTGGTAGTCAGGGGTAAGCAGTCAGAGCAGCTGGTTGGAGCCAGCGTCCTCCACCACTCGGAATGGCTGGTCATCCAGAGAGCCATCATCTTCCCAAAAGTCTGGGCAATGAGACAAGACTTTGGCTGACCAGATTGCTTCCCTGCCAATTGCACTCACTGTGCAACTGGCAAAGTCTCCTGCTTGAGAGCAAGAGCACATGCCTTGCCGCTGCTAGTTGATGGCACACCAGGTGGCAGAGGCGTAGCAAGGTTGGAGTGGGCCCAAAGACAAGACAAGCATATGTCACAATAGAACATCATCCTAATTTTTTGTTTAAGGTTTTGTAAATTGTGGACGATGCAAGTCATTTAATGGTACTAGAGAAAGACATGCTGTTCTGGAAGCTCCAGGTCTTAAAACTCACATCAATTTCAGAGGATGAATACAACTGAAGGAAGCCCGGGCGGATGCGCAGCTGGGGGAGTCAGTCACATGACTTGCCTCTGGGGGTCCCCCCAAGGCAGTGGGCCCCAAGACAACTGTCTTCCCTTGCCCTGTTATAGTTATGCCCCTGCCAGGTGGCCTAGCACTCACAGAAGGAGCAAGGCCCCCTGGGTGACCGAACCAGTTAGATACACTCCTAATCCCCACATTTTAGGACACTTTGAATGCATTTTGTATGCAAGGTGATCCTTTGGACTTCATAGTTTGGATCTAAACTTGAGCACCATATCAAACAGAAGGAGTGAGCAACATTTGAATTTTTAGCAGAAGCAATTCTGAAAGTCAAACCACAAATGATAAAATGAAAGAGACCAGGGGAAAGGGATAAGGCAAGTCAGGAGACCTGCCAGTGCCTAGCAATCCAGCCAGTGAATCAAAATGGCAGATCGCTATGAAAAGTGACTAACTGTATTAATAGCTAACATATGTCATGTCAGAAGATGGCAGTAAGTGAACAGCAGCAGTGACATAGTTAGCTGCACAAGGTTGCCTAGCTCTTCCTCCTTTGTTTGAAAAGAAATACATATACAATCTGCATGTAATATGAAGACTGTCAAGGCAGGCCCATACAGTAGAAAGATGGGCTTTCATCCCATGTTCAATTCCAGAAAGTCTTGCAGAATTGCTAGAGAAGACAATGTTGAAAATCCAGCTCCAGGTGGCATGGACCTATAACCATAATGACCACTACGGGCATATGCTTGGGAGTAGAGATAAATAGTTAGGGTCTCCTTCTCTTTTCTGTTTATCTCTGCCTTTAGGACCCCTCAGTGAATAGAATGTACTCAGGAACTTCCTGGGAGTGACTTCCTCCTCCTCCCCTCCCTCCTCTTCCTTCCCAGAATGCTTCTATAGGTCTCTCTCTGACCACCATGTAGCTAGCAGCTAGGGTATAGGTCTTTCCTATCATCATGTACTTCTAAGTAAAGTGTAAGTTTAACCTTAAGTCAAGCTCCATGCTTATCATTTACAAGCTGTTGCCCCTGAGACCTTCTGCTGTAATGGGAGTGAGTTAGCTCCTGAAATACTCTGCTTTATATACTGCAAACCTTACAGGTTTGGGCACTCCAGGCTCAAACTTTAAATATAAATTATCTCCGACAAACAGCACCAGAGCAGGTAAAGAAGGGGAAATAATCATTGTGCTGGGACAGAGAGACTGCATGGATGGGGGTGGTGGTGGTCCATGGGCTATTATTGATTCAATTTATACCTGTTAAATTGAGGTTAACAATTGAGGGTTAGGCTGAGAGATAAGTGACTGGCCTGAAGTCACCCAGTGATCCTTATGGCAAAGTGGGAATTTGAACACGATACGATAAGATATGACATGACACGACAAATATTTATATACCACTTTCCCAAAAAAGTTCCCAAAGTGGTTTACATAGAGAAATAAAAATATCTCACAATCTAATCATAAACATAAGATAGACACCAGCAACAGCCCCTGGAGGGATGGATAGGGCCAGTTGCTCTCCCCCCTGCTCAATAAAGAGAACCACCACTTTTAAACGGTGCTTCTTTGTTCAGTTAAGCAGGGGTCTCCCCACCTTGTCCAGCATTCTGGACATTACGCAACACAGTCTCTATTTCCAGTGCTGTTGTTGTGTGGAAGGAAAAAGCATGAGTCAACTTCAGAGGCTGCCTTGAGAGCACAGGGAAAAGGGTACAGAAACAAGAAAGAGATGGAGAGTCAAAACCCAGATCAGAGTCAATATCCAACCTGATGCAACCTTTGCTGATCATGATTTACTGACAAACCAGCCTGAGTAATCATTATCATAAAAGGCAATTTACACAATGTTTATTTAAAAAACCCTTAGTTTCATATATATTTGAAATGAAATTTGATTAATATTTATCTATAAACAATGTGATGCCCAACAAGACATTAACAGAGCTGCTTACATATTTTTACAAGAATCATTCTGCTGTTAACCATTATGCATTAAAAAAAATCAAAACAGGGTGTTATAAGCAATGCACCTCATTGCTAATACATTTCGTTCTTAAATAAGCCTTTTTCATTCAGAAGGAATGTCAAGAAGGAGCTTAGTCACTGGATAATAAACAGAATCACAAGAAGAGTTAATGTTTATTAGACAGGCCCAGGGCCTGCATATCTGGACAGACTCATCAAACTCTTATTAAGAGGAATAAATCTCGGGTACCTCAAGTGAGAGAGTCTGGATTTTTTAAAGCTTTCTTGCCTTTAGTCTTTCACAATTTGTTCTATAGTTTATCTCCCTTACCATGCTGCAGCAGTATTTTATGGACAAGCTACTAAGTTTTCCATTAATCTGAGCTGCTTTTTGTAGATCCCTTTAGCAACTCTATTGTACAGGATCATATACAATGTATATGGAAATAACAGGTAGATAGGCACAGTGATGTATCATTCAGTTCCTGAAATCATACTTTCCTACTGGGCAAGGCATGTTCATTCATCCTTTCTGTTCACTAGGTGATGCCAAAGGATGACTTATTTTATTTTATTTTATTTTATTTTATTTTATTTTATTTTATCTTGGTGCTCTTCATGTATGACAAGATCATGCTTTGGTCATGATCAACCATTCTAGATGACATCTGCAAAACCCCTATCAGCAGACCTCTGCTTCTTTCCAGAACACCAGTCACACAAACTGTGAAGAGCTAGTGAACTGTGTGTTACCTCATTAGCCTGAAGAGTGGAGTAACTGTATCCTTTGTGTATCGGACTATTTTACCATAAGGAATTATGCCTTGCTGTGTGTTTATTGACTTTTTCAGAGAGCAGCCAGGATTCTGCACACTCTGGTTAGCATCCACAGTGGCATTTGCACTGTCATATGAGCAGTAGCCGTTATCTTTGATAATGACATTGTTAAATCATCTTCTAGCACCACTAAAACAGTAATTTCTGAGGATCAAGGGAATCCTATTATTTCTTGTTTACACAGTCAGAAAGGTGTTATTGACTGGTTTGTTTTATCCAGACATCAAGTCCTTCCCAAGGACCTGGGATGGCTGAATTTTATTATCAATATCGTTGTTGTTATTATTATAGATATCGTCGTAGAATATAGACTGTTCCCAGTAAAGATGCTTTTTTAATTGGCTGATGGTGATTTCTGTGGCCCCGATGGTGTTGAGGTGCTCTTCAAGGTCTTTTGGAACTGCACCCAGGGTGCCAATTACCATTGGGATTATTTTGGTCTTCTTCTGCCACAGCCTTTCAATTTGTAGATCTTTGTATCTTGTTATTTTTTCCATTTCTTTTTCTTCTATTCTGCCATCCCCTGGTATTGCTATGCTGATTATTTTAACTTGTTTTACTTTCTTCTCGACTACAGTTATATCTGGTGTATTGTGTGGCAGATGTTTGTCTGTTTGTAGTCGGAAGTCCCATAATATTTTTGCATCTTCATTTTCTACAACTTTTTCAATTTAATAGTCCAACCAATCTTTGGCTACAGGTAGCTTGTATTTTTTGCAGATGTTCCAGTGTTTCATCCCTGCTACCTTGTCATGCCTTTGTTTGTAGTCAGTCTGTGCAATCTTTTTACAGCAGCTGATTAGGTGGTCCACTGTTTCATCTGCTTCTTTACAAAGGCGGCACTTGCTGTCCGTTGTGGATTTTTAAACTTTTGCTCTTATTGCATTTGTTCTTAGTGCCTGTTCTTGTGCAGCCAATAGTAAACCCTCTGTTTCTTTCTTCAAGTTGTCATTCTTAAGCCATTGCCAGGTCTTGGTGATGTCTGATTTTCCACTTATATTGTGCAAATATTGACCATGCAGTGGCTTATTTTTCCATTTTTCTGCTCAGTTCTTGACTTGTTCTTTCTTGTAGGCCTGCTTTGTTTCATTGGTGTTGAATAGTTTCTCATTATTGACCATCTGAAGTGCATCTTCTTCACTGTCCTTTATATATTCTTCAAGGCCTCTTTTCTCCTCCTCTACTGTTTGATGGACTTGCAGCATTCCTCTTCCACCTGAGCTGTGAGGGAGGTATAGCCTATCTACATCACTGCGGGGGTGCAGAGCATGATTGATGGTCATTATTTTCCTGGTCTTACAATCTAGCATGTCTATCTCTGCCAGGGTCCAGTCTATTATTCCTGCAGTGTATCTGATAATAGGTGTAGCCCAGGTGTTTATGGCTTGTATGGTGTTCCCGCCATTGAATGTGGACTTTAGGATTTTCTAACTCTCCTGATGTATTCACTTCCAATTTTTCTTTTAACTTAAGTGTGTGCGATGTTATCAGCCTGGAGAATGCTCAAGTATTTGTAATATTCTTTCTCTTTCAGGTTCTTGATGTTGCTTCCATTAGGCAGTTCTATTCCTTCTGTTTTTGTTATTTTTCCTCTGTTCATTATTAATGCAGCACACTTGTCTAGTCCAAACTCCATTGCTATATTGCTACTGGATATACAGACAGTATTTAGCAGTGATTCGATTTCTGATTGGGACTTTCCATACAGCTTCAGATCGTCCATGTACAGCAGATGGCTTATTTTATTTGATGTTTTAGATGTTTGGTATCCGAGGCCTGCTTTGTTTAATATTTGTGAACGTGGAGTCATGGCGATTACAAACAGAGGGCATAGAGAGTCCCCTTGGAAAATACCTCTTCTAATGCTAACCTGTCCAAGTGTCTCGCCATTGATTGTTAACTGTGTATTCCACATGCTCATTGTTTTTTTAAATAAATATCTGAATGTTTTTGCTGACACCAGTTGTTTCTAAACATTTTAGTATCCATGTATGAGGCAATGAGTCGAAGGCCTTCTTGTAGTCAATCCATGCAACACTTAGATTTGTTTTTCTTCTCATGAAGAAAATTTTCTTCAATCCGGGTGATTACAGGCCCGTTAGCCTAACGTCCGTTCCAGGCAAATTGATGGAAAGCATCCTCAAGGATAAAATTGTAAAGCACCTAGAAGAACAGGCCCTGCTGGGAGTGAGCCAGCATGGCTTCCGTAAAGGTAAATCTTGCCTCACCAACCTTTTGGACTTCTTTGAGAGTGTCAACAAGTATGTGGATAAAGGTGATCCAGTTGACATAGTCTACCTGGACTTCCAAAAAGCTTTTGACAAAGTTCCTCATCAAAGACTCCTGAGGAAACTTAGCTGTCATGGGATAAAGGGACAAGTACATGTGTTGATTGCTAACTGGTTGAAAGACAGAAAACAGAGGGTAGGTATAAATGGAGAGTTTTCACAATGGAGGGAAGTAAGAAGTGGGGTCCCCCAGGGATCTGTACTGGGACCGGTGCTTTTTAATGTATTCATAAATGATCTAGAAGCAGGAGTAAGCAGCGACGTGGCCAAGTTTGCAGATGATACCAACTCTTCCGGGTAGTGAAATCTCAAACGGATTGTGAGCAGCTCCAAAAGGATCTCTCCAACCTGGGGGAGTGGGCGACAAAATGGCAAATGCGGTTCAATGTTAGCAAGTGTAAAGTGATGCACATTGGGACGAAAAACCCCAACTTCAAGTATATGCTGATGGGATCTGAGCTGTCGGTGACGGACCAGGAGAGGGATCTTGGGGTTGTGGTTGGCAGCTCATTGAAAGTGTCGATTCAATGTGCGGCAGCTGTGAAAAAGGCCAATTCCATGCTAGGGATCATTAGGAAGGGGATTGAAAATAAAACGGCTAACATTGTAATGCCCTTATACAAAACTATAGTGTGACCACACTTGGAGTACTGCGTACAATTCTGGTCACCACATCTTAAAAAGGACATTGTTGAACTGGAGAAGGTAGAGAAGAGGGCAACCAAGATGATCAGGGGCCTAGAGCACCTTTCTTATGAGGCAAGACTACAACACCTGGGGCTTTTTAGTTTAGAAAAAAGACGACTGCGGGGAGACATGATAGAGGTCTATAAAATCATGCATGGTGTGGAGAATGTGGAGAGAGAGAAATTCTTTTCCCTCTCACACAACACTAGAACCAGGGGTCACTCCATAAAATTGATTGCCAGGAGGTCTAGGACCAACAAACGGAAGTACTTTTTCACACAACGCGTGATCCACTTGTGGAACTCTCTTCCACAGGATGTGGTGATGGCCAACAACCTGGATGGCTTTAAGAGGGGTTTGGATGACATCATGGAGGAGAGGTCTATCAATGGCTACTAGTCAGAGGGCTGTGGGCCAACTCCAGCCTCAAGGGCAGGGTGCCTCTGAGTACCAGTTGCAGGGGAGTAATGGCAGGAGAGAGGGCACGCCCTCAACTCCTGCCTGTGGCTTCCAGCGGCATCTGGTGGTCCACTGTGCGAAACAGGATGCTGGACTAGATGGGCCTTGAGCCTGATCCAGCAAGGCTGTTCTTATGTTTTTATGTTCATGCAATTTTCTAAAATCATTTTGTCCATCAACACCTGGTCTTTTGTGCCTCTGGTGTTTCGGGCAGTTTCCTTTCTGTTCAGCTGGAAGCTGCTTATTAGTTAATAAGTGTTGCATTACTTCATCTGCTATTATTCCATTTAATAATTTGAACATGGTTGGCAGGCAGGTTATTGGTCTATAATTACTTGGAACTGCACCTTTTGCTGGGTCTTTCATTATGAGATGAGTTTTCCCAGTTGTTAGCCATTGTTCAATATCACCTTCTTGCAAAACGTGATTGAACTGTTTTGATAGTTGTATATGAAGGCTTGTTAGGTGTTGAAGCCAAAAGCCATGCAGTTCATCGTCACCTGGTCCAGTCCAATTTTTAATTTTCTTTGCTCTTTCACTTATTAATTCTGGTGTTATTATTATTCATTTATTTATATTTATATGTCGCCCTACTCCCATAGGGCTCAGGGCGGCTTACAAGCAATAACATACAAAGCAACACAGTTCTATAAAATGCAACATACATAACATCATAACCACAACCCCATACAGTACTCATTACAAGACATAATAACCATGGATTACCAGATCACTCTATGACGAGCTATCTCAGCGACCGAACAGCTGACGGAACATTTCCGTCTTGCATGCCTTACGGAAAGCCAACAAATCATGGAGAGCTCTGATATTATCTGGGAGAATGTTCCATAGAGCCAGGGCCACCAGTGAGAAGGCCCTGGCTCTCATTGATTGCAATTTAACATCCCTAGGGCCCGGGATCGCCAAGCTATTATTTGTGGCCGATCTCAGGACCCGGCGAGGGACATATCAAAGAAGATGGTCCTGGAGGTATGGAGGGCCCATATCGTGTAGGGCTTTAAATGTCAAAGTTAATATCTTAAACCTAACCCGGGACTCAACCGGCAACCAGTGCAGTTGAACGAGTACATTAGATCTTGCATTTGTTGGTTACATTTTTCGACCTCTTTTACCCAGCCTGCTTTTTTATTATGATCTATTGGATTGTCCCATAATTTCCTCCAGAATTGCAATGCTTCTTCTTTATTTGGTGTTTCTATGTTTTTTGATGTTTCTATGTTTCTATTATTATTGTTTACACAGACAGGTGTTATTGACTGATTTGTTTTATACAGACATCGAGTCCTTCCCAAGGACCTGGGATGCCAGAATTTTATTGTCAATTGTTATAGATATCGCCACAGAATATAGGCTGTTCCCAGTAAAGCTGCTTTTTGTAATTGGCTGATGGTGATTTCTGTGGCCCCGATGGAGTTGTTGATGATGATGATGATTTACATTTTATATCACGCTCTTTCTCCAAGGAGCCCAGAGCGATGTACTACATACTTAAGTTTCTCTTCACAACAACCCTGTGAAGTAGGTTAGGCTGAGAGAGAAGTGACTGGCCCAGAGTCACCCAGCAAGTATCATGGCTGAATGGGGATTTGATCTCAAGTCTCCCCGGTTCTAGCCCAGCACTCTAACCACTACACCACATTGGCAATGGTGAGATGTAGCATAGCTGCCTGAGAGGGGAAGAGGGAATTGAATGAAAGGAGGAGGAGGAGAAAGATAAATACCAGTTTCAGGGGAGCAACAGCACCTGTGGGCTTCTCAGAGGCATCTGGTGGGCCACTGTGGGAAACAGATGCTGGACTAGATAGGCCTTGGGCCTGATCCAGCACAGGGCTGTTCTTATGTTCTTGGAGATGTTTGTGTTAGCGGTAGGGACGTAGCAAGTTCGAAGTGGGCCCTAAGACAAAATGTGAAGATGAGATGCTCCCCCCACCAGAGATGCAGGACAGGGAGAGTGAAGAGCAGGCCCAACTCCCTCAGGGGCCCAGGGACATTAACCTCCTCTGCTCAGTTGTAACCATGCCCCTGCTTGCTGAAGCCCTCTGCTCCCAATCCTTCATGTGTAGGGATGATTTGTTTGTTAGACGAAATGCACTCTGCACATGCCTTTATTGTTACCACTGAAAATAAGATCTAACTCAATAAGCCTCAACTAATCAGTTCTTAAATATATGTTTCAACCTTACCTTATCTTCTTTCTAGACTTCTTTCCTGCCATTTGTCTCCTCTCCCTTTCATTCAGAACTAGTTTTCCATCAGTGATGAACTTGCAGAGCCTACACAAAGTCCTCTATGTGAATTAGAAAGTAAAAAGTGTTTCAAAGGCTGCAATAATACATGCCCCCCCCCCCGTTACTCTGTCAACCGTCATCTGTCCTACAGCCCATAGTGGTGACTCCTGTCTATTCTGCAAAAAGATTTAAGGTGAAAGAATTTAAAGCCCTTCCCTTTAGAACACAATATCCTGAAGGGGAGGGATTGTGTTCTTCACCTCAGCGTGTGTGCACATGAACACACACCCATACAAATTGGCTGACATCCAGACTACATTATTAATGCATAGTCGCATTGAAATTAATTGAAGAAGTTAATTACAATCACAGCTAATGCACCTAATGATCTAAGTGGGACTACTCATGAGTAATTTAGCCTTTGTTATAGAAAAATGTACGAGTAGCCAAAGACACTTAACATAGTCCTTGGGAAATTCTACTATTACTATTTATACATTGCTTTTCAACAAAAGCTCTCAAAGTGGTTTACCTAGAAAAATAAAAATAATAATAAATAAGATGGTTCCTTGTCTCAAAAGGGCTCACAATAAACAAACACACAAACAAAAACCATAAGGTAGACTCCAGCAACAGCCACTGGAAGGATGCTGTGCTGGCGTTGGATAAAGACAGTTGCTCTCTGCCTGCTTAATAGAAGAGATCCACCACGGTAAAAGTTGCCTCTTCATTTTAGATAACTTCCATTACCTGTCTTAAGGGCTGTGATGTGGTTAAACCTCTAGCCTCCAGTTCTTGGGTCTCATCTTTGCTGCTACAGAGTGAAGACACATAGGGGTGGAACTGATCTCCAGTGGCTTTAATGACCCAGGACATGAAATGAGACTGGGCCTTGGCAAAAGTGATAACTGAAGGAAGACCTATGTAGAAGTTGGTTTAAGGCCTGACTGTACTAGAACAATAGGGGAAATCACATTATTGGTGCCAGTTTGGAATCTGTTTTCCGTTGCAGAACTTAGTGATAAATCATGTAAAGTGACAACAAAGGGCATGTGAAGAGTGTATTTTTGTTATTCCTGACTAATTACAATCCACCCCCACATAGATGTGGTTAGGAGCAGTATTCCCTCTAAGGTGTGCATGTGCACACATGTTCACATATTTTTAGTGTCCGCTCAGTTAATTTTAGATCCTTCTCAGGATTAATCAGGAAAGACCCACATGCATGTGTGCACACACTGCCTTAATACTGCCACCCAGAACAAAACTTATGCCACACACAGAAGGAATCCTGGTTAGGAGGCAAGGTTTCCTGTTGAGAGAGTGCAGAATTACAGACAACCTCAAGGCCTGCCACCTTTCTAAATAAGAAATGAAATCAATGGCTGGTACAGTACTGTTCAAGTTGCAGGAAGATGAAAGGACAGTAAGACTAGAGACAGAGATGCTGAGAATGTATTAGAAGCTGCAATTACATGACAAATCCAGTTGGTGGCAGCAACAGAGCCTCTTTTCTTTTCTTTTTTAAAAGGCTTCTGTCTTTCCATTAAATTGAAGGTGAAGAAGGAGAAGAATAGGAAGGGAGGACTGGCAGGGAGAGAAACAAACAGGTGTCCTTGGGGGAAGGCACAAAGAGGATTTCCTGAGACGGCAGTTCTCCCCCACTGCCCCTGCTAAAATTTTCTTAGTATATCAGCGAATAATGTAGCATTTTGTTGCCATAGCAAATAGGGCCCAATTGAACATACTGGGTGTGGGTAGACAGTCTTTCTGTCCCTCACTTCAGTGTCTTGAGTCTAGCAAGGTTTTCTGCCTAAGGTGACAGGACATGTTCGTTGTGTTAATTACTAAAGGCACAGTTGTCAGTCCATGTAGCTTGTGTTAAAGAGAGCACAAAGAGAGCTATTAATGCCCTTTCCCCCAGGTGTTTAAAATGTGTGAAATCTGTTCTTTCTTGAAGTTGCTCAAACAATCCTTTGCTGCCTATTTCATCTTGCTTTTCTCTATTAATACCTTCCCCTACTGAAGCTTCTCAACAAAATATTTTGCTGAATAAATTGCTGAACCAGATTCTTTTAAAAGAAGCAAAAAAGAAAAAGCCTGTTGCTGAGACAGGATACTGTATATCTGTTTTCATTTACGCATGCAAATATGACATGATTCACATTAATCTAGGTAATTTTATACATACTTTTAATATGTTGGACAAAGTCCTTTTCAAAAAGGAGAACAGCCCTTAGGCCACAAGGGTAATAAAACCAGAGCATTTAAGAAAGGGAATTCCACTGAGAAGAGCAGTGGATAGATGCAACGGTAAAGCAATGGTAAATGGAGTGGTGGTAAAGCAATGCTTTGCATGCAGAAAGTTAGAGGCAGTCCCTGGCATCCCTAGGAAAGTGAGGAAAGACCCCAGTCCATAAGTAACACAGTACATTGACATAGCCAGATCTGAGCTAGACGGTCAGTGATCTGACTCAGTGGTCAACATCCAGCACAACAATCTGCTAGCGGATGTTGCACTAGCCAGTTATGCTGAGCCTGGAATTTTTGCTCCAGACTTGTTATGCTGCTGTAAGCATGCTTGTACCTGTAGTTGTGAAACAGTTGTGCCACTTTGGCATGCCTCACTTGTTTTAATTGTTCAGTAGTCCAATTCTCAAAACCTTGATTTTTAACACAGCTTAAGCTAACTTCTTTGCTACTGCAAATTTGCTCCCTCTAACAGCAGTTTGTTGCCTTGGATGTTGGCCAGTATAAGACAGCTTCGTTTGCTCAAGCTTGAATGTCATTGCTTGGATAACATAGCATCTGACTTTGATGGAGCTTGCAAAGAGACATGGATGGCATAAAAAGGCTCAACCCTGCCCAGCTGACTCCTGAAGCCCTGAAAGGGGCCCGCTCTGCTGCTGCTACAGCTCTCCACAGCCACCAGATAAGTCATGAGGAGGCTTACCCTTAAAATGCGGGTGGAATAAAAGCATTAATTCTAATTATCCATGCATCATTGAAACCGGAGTTCTTCAATTCAGGCTGATGTAATTCCACTCAGCTTCAGTATACGTTTGCAAGTTTAACTCAGCCTGGGTTCTTTGAAATGTCTAGCAGCCTTTTATACACATTTTTGAGAAACATGACATCTTCTTTAAACAATTTCTTCCACATTTTTTAGCTATGGCCAAACCAAAGCATACCAACCGCACAACATCTATCATGCACCATATACTATGTCATGTTTCACCAAAAAATTAAAAAAAGATTTAAAAATGGAATTGTGAATTCTTTTTGTTCTCAATATACCTTCCTATATACCAAGGATATAGTCAGAGCTGAACATAATTTTCTCATAAGAAAATAAGATAACCACATATACCGCTGTAGTCTTATTTAAATAATTGGCTCTGTGCTAGTTTAACGGAAGTGCAAGATTATACCTTCTTATCTCCAAGCAGCCATGTAATTTCCCTCTTGCCTGCTTGCTTGAAGCAAGCTGCAGCTGCCTCAGGAAGGATAGAAATGCAAAGCTGTACCTGCATCTCCCTGTTCCTAGTGCCACTACCTTCCTCCTGTGGCACCACTTCCACTGCCACCTTAACATTGCCAGGGACCTGCTCACTATTGTTTCTAGGTAGGGAAATGTCCTGCAGCACTATGAAAGCTGTGTGTACATACATTCATACTCTCACTTCCGTCATACACATCAATGCCTTTAATGCCAGGTGGGAAAATGGATCAGAAAGGAGTCACCATAGTGCTGCACTGCATTTTTTTCCAGCTGGAGGAAAGATCAGTGCATCTGTCATCTTAATCGGCCTAAGCAGACATAGGAACATAGGGACATAGGAAACTGCCATATACTGAGTCAGACCATTGGTCTATCTAGCTCAGTATTGTCTTCACAGACTGGCAGCGGCTTCTCCAAGGTTGCAGGCAGGAATCTCTCTCAGCCCTTTCTTGGAGAAGCCAGGGAGGGAACTTGAAACCTTCTGCTCTTCCCAGATCGGCTTCATCCCGAGAGGAATATCTTGCAGTGCTCACACATCAAGTCTCCCATTCAGATGCAACCAGGGCAGACCCTGCCTAGCTATGGGGACAAGTCATGCTTGCTACCACAAGACCAGCTCTCCTCTCCTTGGGATAATGATAACAAGAAAGGGAGTAGTCATAACACCTGGAGAGAAGGAGGAACTAGGTGAGCAGAATGAAAAGGAGGAACTAGCTGAGCAGAAACTTTCTGAAAAACTATTTGCAAGACTTTTCTAAAAGACATGGAATTTCTTATAATACTCTCTGATATTCTTCTCTCCCTGTCTTTCAGGTACTGATAGCAATATGGACAAAACATTCCACTCAGGGCAAATGTGCTGCTGCATGGTTAAACATAATCCTGTAACTTTATTAACCTAGTCTAAAATTGTAGGGGATAAGTGGTAGGTTGTGAGAAAATGGCTTAAGTGAGTACCAGTTTCACAATATGAATTCTGTTTTATTCCAAATGCATGGTTTTATTCTCATTTCAAGTCCTGACAGTCACATTTGCAACCAGCAGGTATTTTTGATAGCTTAGAACATATCCAAACACCTCTATAAAACTGGTCCTTTAAAAAAAATAAACGCCATTCTCCACTTGTTACAGAGAACATCCTGGGGGATCAGTGATATATGATGAAAGAGATGAGTCATCTATCACCTCCTGCACCAGATTAGCTCTATTGTCAGGCTCTGGGAAGTTAGTAGGGAAGTAATTGAGGTATGACACATACTTAGTCAATGTTTGCCTTGATGGCAGTCCGTTTTGTTTTTTAGAGTAGAGTAATTCACAATATTTACGAGGTTCCTTCCCCTGAACCTCTACTACTAAGAGGGCTTATTGTATAACTATTAAAAATGAATCAAACATGTTCACCATTAAGCTTATCCCAGATTTCCCCCTGTTATAAAAGGAATTTCACAGTAGTTTATCACTTGTCTTTTAGACATAACATGGGAAATTTCAAAAACAGTAAGAACTTCAAAGAATTAATGTGTGACCATTTTCTGACACATGAGTCACTTGAACACTCACATCTTGATCAATGCCAATTTGAATATTCTCAGATAATATCCCCACAACAAGGCCTTGCATCCTTTAACACTATATATTTGTAGAGAAGAGCCACAGTTTGAGTTCTTGAGCAATACAGTTATCATGGATCCTGTTAACAGTCCAGAGAGAGGGGCATGAGGAAGAACCTGAGAGAAGGGATTGCATGAAGAGTGACAATACTATAAAGTGTAACAAAAATGGTAGGAATGTGGAAGGAAAGAGGTGCTGAAAGGAAAAAGGTCAAAAGGTAAGGAGGAATGTGAGGGATGAAAGAGAAAAAGAAGAATGAAGATGTCAGCGGAAAAACAGCACTGAAGAGAAATGGGTGTGGTGGACTACAGGATTGTTGAAAAGAATTGAGCACAAAGGGAGTGGAGTGGGAATTAAATCCAGATAGAGAAAGGTGAAGTTTAGGGATGGGGATGGGGATGTAACTCTGTGGCAGAACATCAGCTTGGCCTGCAGAAGGACCCAGGTTCAATCTCTGCATCTCTAAGTAGGGCTAAGAAAGGCTCCTGCCCGAAATGTTGGAGAAGTCGCTTCCAGTCAGATATAGGCCTGTGCAAAGTTGGATCAGCAGTGTTGGAACTGATCCTACATCACTGCAATTGGTTAAAAAAATCAGCCAAATTACTATCTGATACCAGGTCCCCAATATTGGATCAGAATTGCCAAAATTCATGTCGGAATGTCAGAATTCATGTCAGAATCCATGTCAGACTGTCGGAAGCAGAAAGTGGTGGAAACTGCCATTTTGAAGCCCAAAGGAAATCTGAGTGTTCCCATAGAGGTCAATGGGGAAATGAAAAAAAAAATCAGGAAAAATGAAGTCTGGGCCTAGGACTTTGAAATTTGGCAAAGGTGACATACAGATTACCAGGACACCGTGTAGTAAATCTGAAGTGAATGAGATAATCCTGCAATTTTTAATAATTATTTTAATTATAGAGCCCCTGGTGGTGCAGTGGTAAAACTGTCGCCCTGTAGCCAGAAGGTTACAAGTTCGATCCTGACCAGGGGCTCAAGGTTGACTCAGCCTTCCATCCTTCCGAGGTTGGTAAAATGAGTACCCAGAATGTTGGGGGCAATATGCTAAATCATTGTAAACCGCTTAGAGAGCTTCGGCTATACAGCGGTATATAAATGTAAGTGCTATTGCTATATTTGTTTTATGAGGTGTTTTGGGGCAAGAGCACCATTCTGATAATGGTAGAATTGTGTTCTTGGGCAAGACCAGCACTTTACCAAATTAAACAGGTGTTTCTACAAAAGAACACCTCGTAAAACAAAACAAAAAATCATTAAAAATTGCAGGACTGTTTGATTCATTTCAAATACACTACACAGAGTCCTTCCATCCTGTACTTCCCCTCTGCTAAATTTTGAAGACTTAGGCCCAGCCCTTTATTCTTCCTGATTTTGTTTCCATTTCCCCATTGACCTCTATGGGGAACAATTTATGGGGAAATCATCTGTGGGGGAATCCAACTCTGACCCAACACCCCCAGGGGTCCAAGAATCTGATTCCAATATTTTAAAAATTGGATTGGATTGGATTTTGACAGGATCCAAATTTTTTGGTATGTGCACAGTTCTACTGAGCTAGATGGACCAAAATCTGATTTGGTATAAGGCAGCTTCCTGTGTTCCTATGAGTTTTGAACAAACAATAAAGAAAAGAGAAAGGAATTGATGGGAATATATTGTTTGAAAGGGGGTGTAAAAAGGAAGGGAGGAAGTGAGGAAAGGAAGAAAGGAAGAGCTCCATGTTCCCAGTGACATGCAAACAATGGGTAGATATCCTCTAGGCTAGGGACTTCTGGCTTGTGCAATCCACTTAATTTAAAAAATAAAACCCATGGACTACATATCAAGGTCAAGGAACCATCCATAAAATTTCAGCTTAAGGGATAGAGTCAACTATTAAATAGCAGCCAACCATCGAAGATCAATGGAGCTCACTTTGAGGCAAGTTTGTGCTTAGAATTGCAGCCAGAAGCTCAGTGATATACAATGCCCAGCATTCAGGCTGAAAGGTTATGTTGAGGTCTAATGGGGTGTTATTAAAAATGAAACTTCTGTACTGATTATTCTGATGAATAATCAATGCATGGTGAATGGTCCAAAAGACAGGGACTATTTCAGATTTCAGTAATGAAGGAGATGGCAAGATTCAAAGACCTGTGGTTGGATATATTCAATTTTAAATGTTTTGCACATACACACACCAACCAGTGGTCCCTCTGAGTAATTTTCTTCATCATAACAGTCAATGTACTTACAGTTACAAAATACACATATACACACATTGTCTACTGTTGCACTCACAGAGAGAAGGTATCTTCCATGGCAATGGCAGCATCAATATCTTCCTTTCTGTGAATGCCAGAAGTGGTAGTGAGTGGTCACTTCACCATGAACAGCTACTGAGTCCAACTCGATCTATTATGCTATTTCACAGCCAGGAGAAGATAAGAAGATGCACTACAATGCACTACAAATCACCTGTGGAGTTACCAGCCCTACCCAATGCCACTTATCTGTCTTCAGAGTCCCTAGTTTGTTTTGTTCACTCTCCTGTCAAGAACTGATGTAGCATGTATGTTCATTTCCAGTTGTAGTAACTATATGTGCATTCATAAACACAAGAAAATTGACTCCTAATTGTGTCTGAGTGCTTCAAATCTAAATGTAAATTTTTGCTCACTGACTGACTGGCTGACTCTGCCTACTTGAGTTTTTAAAACAACTTATATAAAAGGCACTGTCTTATGTGGTCCTTGCCACCCAGTGTGTGCTATACAAAACTGGCAATACTGTCATCATTGCAACACTACAACTCCAGGTTAACTGCCCACTACCTGCCTGGATGCTTCTTTTCTGGCCTCCTGGCCTTTCCTGACAATGATTCTAATCAGGACGGGACCTCTTTGCCTCTGCCTCTGTTATGTTCTTGCGGCTAGGTTTGGCAGCCTCTGGCACTGGCCATCATGCATATTAGAATATCTCAGCAAGTTGCCAGATTGTAGCCCAAAATATATAAACGTCAAGTGAGAGCTCCTGTATGTCAAGGTCTTATGTTCAACATTCTTGCAAGGGTATGCAAAGATATTCACTTTCCCTGCTTTCATTTCCTGTTGTAATAACTGCATGTGCATTCATATACAAGACTGACTCCTAATTGGGTCAATGGTACAGAGAGAGAAAGACCATGTGTGTTGCATCAACTTTAAATGTAAATTCTAGTGAGTATCAGATACCTATGGGGCCCAAAATTATGTTTCAGTATAGGGCCCTAATATATTTTTTTCATTTAGCCATAGAGATCTTTCTTGGCTATCAAATCTGTCCAACATACGTATGTATTATGGGCCTTATATATGGAAGGACTTAATAAATGATTATATATTAAATCTTTAACAATTTATCTCACCTGAACAATTTGTCAGCTGACATTTGAAATAAAATAGATAAAAAAGTCTGGCAGACTTTCAGTAGTTTGGTAGAGTTCAAATCTGTTGTTCCTCACTGTTTTGCCATCCAGTAATAATGCGTGAATTATTTCTTTTTTTCTAGTACTTTAAACACAATGACCAAAAATCTTCTGTGTTCATGCACTGGGGCAAACCTCCTTTCTTTTAGTTCACAATAATTATCTTGCTCTCTGTATCAAGGGAGTTGTTAGTATGATCAAGTGCATATATTGGAATTCAGGAGCTGCTTATAAGAGGTAAGCATGCTGTCTTCTTTTGTTACGTTTCCCTAAATGTACATTGAGACTACTCTGAGAATGATTGATCTGTTCACAGCCCGATTTTTCACCTTTTAAAATATATGCAAATTTAGGCTTTTCAGTTAGCTAGCAGCATGCTTGAATGGCATACAATGCCACAGAAATGCCTTTAGACAAAGCATCCACTGTCCTAAATGTGACAAAGGACCCATTTATAAATCAATCACTCTCTTCCTCTGCCCTTCCATTGCCAATTGCCTTTTAACATTTCATCCAATAGATTTTATTTTAACTTTTATATTATTTACTGGCATTCACAAAAGCCAGATTTGAATTAGGGGAAGAAGAAGAAAAGATCTAGAAGATGATATAATCTGATCTCCTGGCATTTAGAAATACTTTGTTTTTATTAAAGGCCTTATCAGATTTCATAGATGTATATAGATGTTCTCATGCTTACCAGATTAGTAATGTGCATGACTTTACTTGGCGGTGGGGACTATAATATTTGCAAGCCCCTTGAAAATAAGTTATGCCCCTTGCAGGTGCCATCTGTGAGTACCACGGTTGCCAGAGCTGACTACTGCACACAGAAGTGGGTAGCTTGCCCTTCAGTTGTTCTGGCAGAGGCTTCTCTGGTTGCTGCTACCCCCTGATCTCTCTTTCGCTTTGGACCATCCTTCCTTGACCCATGCCTCTTTTGAAAATCCAGGCTGCCGCAAAGCCACGTCTTTCTGCAGGTGTGCTACCACTCTAGCCCTCTTCATTTCTGGAAGGATTGAGTCAGGTGGGGAAGCAGTGCCATGCAGTCCTCAGGGTGGCAGGGATATACCACCCGTCATCTTCGGAAGCAGCAGGGGTTTCAGACCACTGTTTCAAAAGCACTGGCTGGCAGCCTGAAGAAAATGACTTAAAGTGGTCCCTTTGACATTAAAAGGACAAGTTCTTAACTTGTCCTTTTAATTTCAATGAGATAAATTCATCCCCCAGCCCCAGTAACTCAGCCACTATTCTGAACCATGGTCCTAGATTTTAACATACCAGTAAGGCTTATTCCATTAGATATTGGGATTATTTCATCCTAAATTTGTCAGCAAGTGTTTGCAAACCAACAAAAAGCCATAGTTCTTTTGTACAGCATATGTAATTATGTCTGCTAAAATGAAAAGCTGCCAGCATTCTGAAAGAGATGTGAATTGTTATAGGGTTTTTGTTTATTTATTTGCTACGTACTATAGAAATTGTGATATTACTCACAACATAAACAACATACAGTATATAAATGAGTGAGAAATCACCTTGTAAACTTCTCATTAGTGAAATAAGCTTAGTTCCTCGCTGTCGACACATGGCTGAGAACTACGTGAAGACAAAGATGCATGTAAATTTAATCTGTTTTTATTCATTCTGTAGACTTAACATATTTGAAACCCAATTGGGTTTATATATCTACTACCTTTTTCTTCTAGAGCAGGGAAGTCTAATGGCTCAGTCCTAGGACTTAGAATTTGTCTGCACTACACATTTCTTGTGGGATTCACTGAAGTTTATTTAAGCAGCATTTGACAGGCTGTGTCTCCTCTGTAGCACACTTCTGACCTTTCACACTTTCAGAGCAATGGCACTGAAAATATATGGGGATTTTTAGCCAGTCCCAATTATGGATCATTAGATGGTGCCCAGTGGGACTGGCAGCAAAGGCTGCTCTTCTTGATTAGCCTGCATAGAATGGCAGCTAATCACACTGAGGGGTTGAATGACCACTTAGCAAGTGACTGAGCTTCTCAGTGCTAGTGTCGCTTGTTGTTTTTCTGCTTTGCATCAAAATTCCCTGTCAGGAGGTAATTCCATTCCCAGGAAAGCCAGATGGTGCCAGAAAAAGAGGCATCATAGTAGCCCTATTCCGACATTATGCCATATGTGGATTCAATGCATGCACATGTCTCTGTGTGAATGACTGCACATCTTTTATTTAAAAATTGAACCTAAGTACAGGCCCCCTCAAATCGAAAGGAATCTACGCCTACATTCTGGTACAGATAGGGAGTGTGCTACTGTATGTGTGTGTTCAACAGAATATGTGAATAGGGCCAGCATGGATGATACATGTAAATGTTCACGTAAGAAAATGCGTCTAGAAAATAAGACTTGGTGATGGATAAATCGAAATGATTTTTTACAAGTCAAATTAAACCTAGCTGGAGTCCTGTTTCCAAAAGATGTAAACAAGCTCTGTACCAGAGGACTCCAGCTCTGTACCGGAGGACTGGAAAGTAGCAAATATAACACCAATTTTCAAAAAGGGATCCAGGGGTGAGGCTGGTTAGCATAACGTCCATTAGCATAATGTCCGTTATCCAGAGGCCGGTTAGCATAACGGCCGTTCCAGGCAAATTGATGGACTCAAGGA
The DNA here is from genome assembly GCF_027244095.1 of Hemicordylus capensis. Lineage (NCBI taxonomy): Eukaryota > Metazoa > Chordata > Lepidosauria > Squamata > Cordylidae > Hemicordylus > Hemicordylus capensis. Next base: position 105,307,317 of record NC_069657.1, on the reverse strand, counting down.
TAAAATTGTAAAGCATACAGAAGAACAGGCCCTTCTGGGAGAGAATCAGCATGGCTGCTGCAAAGGTAAATCTTGCCTCACAAACTTTTTGGAGTTCTTTGAGAGTGTCAACAAGTGTGTGGATAAAGGTGATCCAGTTGACATAGTATACCTGGACTTCCAAAAAGCTTTCGACAAAGTTCCTCATCAACGACTCCTGAGGAAACTTAGCAATCATGGGATAAGGGGACAAGTACATGTGTGGATTGCTAACTGGTTGAAAGTCAGGAAACAGAGGGTAGGTATAAACTTGAGAATTTTTCACAGTGGAGGGAAGTAAGAAGTGGGGTCCCCCAGGGATCTGTACTGGGACCGGTGCTTTTTAATTTATTCATAAATGATCTAGAAGTAGGGGTAAACAGCGAGGTGGCCAAATTTGCAGATGATACCAACTCTTTCAGGTAGTGAAATCCAAAACAGATTGTGAGGAGCTCCAAAAGGACCTCTCCAAACTGGGGGAGTGGGTGACAAAGTGGCAAATGAGGTTCAGTGTTGGCAAGTGTAAAGTGATGGACATTGGGACAAAACACCCCAACTTCAAGTATACGTTGATGTGATCTGAGCTGTTGGTGACTGACCAGGAGGATAGGGATTTTAGGGCCATGGTGGACAGCTCGTTGAAAGTGTCGACTCAATGTGCGGCAGCTGTGGAAAAGGCCAATTCCATGCTAGGGATCATTAGGAAGGGGACTGAAAATAAAATGGCTAATATTATAATGCCCTTATACAAAACGATGGTGTGGCCACACCTGGAGTACTGTGTACAATTCTGGTCACCACTTCTAAAAAAGGACATTGTTGAACTGGAAAAGGTGCAGAAAAGGGCAACCAAGATTATCAAGGGCCTAGAACACCTTTCTTATTAGGCAAGGCTACAACGCTTGTGGCTGTTTAGTTTAGAAAAAAGTCGACTGCAGGGAGACATGATAGAGGTCTACAAAATAAAAGTGTGGAGAAAGTGGATAGAAATTCTTCTCCCTGTCACATAACATCAGAACCAGGGGTCATCCCATGAAATTGTTTGCCAGGAAATCTACAGTAGGACCCACAAACGGAAGTACTTTTTCACACAATGCATAATCAGCTTGTGGAATTCTCTGAAACAAGATGTGGTGACAGCCAGCAACCTGGATGGCTTTAAAAGGGGTTTGGATAGCTTCATGGAGAGGTCTATCATCGGCTACTAGTTGGAAGGCTGTAGATGCCTCTGAGTACCAGTTTCAGGGGAGTAACAGCAGGAGAGAGGGCATGCCCTCAACTCCTGCCTGTGGCTTCCAGTGCCATCTAGTGGGCCACTGTGTGAAACAGGATGCTGGACTAGATGGGCCTTGGGCCTAATTCAGCAGGGCTGTTCTTATGTTCTTATGTTAAGTATGTTTGGATGCAGGAGCCCTCTTTGTACCTTTTCTGACTGCCTTCATCAAAAACGTGCTAACCCTCTTCATATGTTATCTCCCCATCTTCTCTGGATTCAGAAGGAGAAGGGCTGCACTGGCTAGCCATGCTTCCCATGCCAATGTGTCCCTTAGTCATGCCCTCAGGCTTTCTCAGGTTCAGTGCTTGCATTGCAGAAACCTGGGGGCTACATTCAGGGGTGTTCATCTCTGTCGGACACCAACGTGGGTTGGGTGGTAGGACATGATGGGTGCTACCTACCACCCAACCCACAAAAGAAGTGGGAAAGCAGGTGATTTAAAATAAATTTTTAACCTTTTCCCCAAATGAGAGTTTGGGGGAAAGGTTAAAAATTTGTTTAATATCCCTAGGAGCTAGCCATGGGGAACAATGAGGTGTTTTGAGCTTCCCCATTTTTCCCTATAGCTGAAACACTCAAAACATTTCAAATCTATTTCACCTAAACAGCCAGTTCAACTGCTGTTTCTATGAAATGTTTTGGCCATCTGTGTTTTATTTCAAGCTCAAAACAAAATGCAAAATCTGTTTCGTGCACATCCCTAAAATGCCATTAACCATGACTGAAGGGCACACATGTTATTGATAAATGAACATCTCTATTTTCAGTTTGGGGCTGGTTCAGATTTTTTTGACCGACTCTTCTGCGGATTTGATTAAGACGTGAGTACCACCTTAAGTGGTGCAGCGGGGAAATGCTTGACTAACAAGCAGAATCCCCATTGGTACTATATTGGGCAGCAGAGATATAGGAAAATGCTGAAAGGTGCGCTGGAGAAGGCAATGGTAAACCCCTCCTGTATTCTACCAAAGAAAACCACAGGGCTCTGTGAGCGCCAGGAGTCGAAATCAACTTGACTGCACACTTTACCTTACCTTTACATTGTGAATATGCATATTTCATTCCCTGTGTGCCATTTAAATTTCACATGGGTGTGGTTAATCTGAACTGCTCCTCTACACATACTTAATACTTTAAAGTAACATTTGAAGCACACGTAGAGGAGCAGTTGATCAATGACACCCCTGCATGATTAAGGAGTGGCGCTCTGAGGGGAGATATGCACTATCATGTGGTGCTCACTTCTTAATCATGTGCATTGGGCTGGTTAGGAAAGTATTGGCCTATTGTGTTCATGGATATGATGAAAATGAATCTGTTGTGTAAAGAATGTGAAGCAATGCTTAGAGACAGCATATGTATATATCTATATATATATATTTGTGAAACACAGGCTTTTGGAGAAAATTAATGGTGTGGAGTAGTGCAGATGGAAAATGTTAGATCTCTTCAAATTAAATTGCTATGAATGTTGTGAAGCTAGCTTGAACATTTATGAGGCTTTCTTATTATTTATTTTCCAACGGTTTCAATAGCTTTGAATCTTAGATAATTGCTTATATGTGGGGAATCTTAATATACAGAGGGTATTGTTCACAGTGATAAATCAGACATTGTTCTGTGGTTCTTATGGAGCAAAGATGATATCCTTGTTCAGATGTTAGTCCTTCATGGAGTATCAACACTAAGCATAAGGGGGGCAAACAGGAGGGCACTAACTAGTTGCACTCCAACTCCATGCCAACACGCTGCCCATTGAGGCCCCTGGATGCACTCATTTTCACTGTTTGTCTGCCGAGGGCAAACATGAAGAGAGTTGTCTCCATTATTAAGAGGTCTAGCAGTCTAGGGAGGAAGAACACCTAAAGAAAGTTATAGAAGAACTGAAAATACTAATGAAGTTTTTCAAGTAACAATAAGGGACGGGTTTTTGCTTAAGTTATTTTTTGTGTCTACCACAATGACTACTTGAGTTATGTCCGACAGATTCAGGGAGCATCTTAAATCCACTTCCTGGTCATAACCTTCTTGATTTGGAATGTGGTTTGTAAGATCTTCCTCGGAGGCCCTTCTCCGAGTGCCCCTGCCAAATGAAGTGCGGCAAGTGGCTACTAAAGAGAGGGCCTATTCAGTGCTTGCACTATGTTTATGGAATAGCCTCCCCAGTGAAATTCGCCTGGCTTCATCACTTTATTCTTTTAGATGCCAGATAAGGACCTTTTTGTTCACTACGGCCTTTTAAATTTTGATCTGATATTAACTGTTTGTTGGGTTTTTTTAAAAAAATCTTTTAAATGGTTTTGTATTGTATTTTGTATTTTCTCCCCCCCACACACACACTTTTTGGTCTGTTATGATTTAATTTGTTGTGTGTTTTTATCTCATGTTTTAATGTGGTGTTGTAAGCCTCCCAGAGAACAATTTGTTATGGGGCAGCTAACAAATAAAGTTGTTTGTTGTTGTTGTTGTAAGTCCTGGTACAACTTCTGCTCCGGAACTTATAAGCACAACCCAGAAAAGGATAGTGTGCCTATTTCACACTGAAATCAAAGGGGTCCCTGTAAAATGATTGCACGGGGACTTAGGCATCCATAACTGCGTGCATTATGCCTGTTACTACATTTAGAGGTAGCTTGCTTCATTACTGAGTATTTCACTGTGATGAGGCGCTCCACTGAAGAGTGTTGTAGGGATCTACTTCCTTCTGCATTGTATATGCTTTTGAGGCTTAATTGGCCTTTTCTTCATACTAACTTTTCTGTTTGTTATTTCATTTGGAGCATCATTGAGGTTGGCTTACTTTGTCCATGAGCCACATGATCATTTAAGTCAGTAATATTCAGACTAGATCCTGTTAAGTTTATAAATTGTTTTAATCCTAAAATGCATTGGTGACTTTACTCTGCTTCTTCAGAAAGAGTGCAACCACATCTAGAACAAGTTGAACACCTACTCCATAAGTGGTTCTCCTACTGATCTCCAGTATCTCAGCTTTATCTGGATAAAGCCTCAGTTTGTTTTCCTGCATCCAACCCGTCACTGCTTCAAACTCCCAATTGAGACAGTGCTAAGCATTGTTTGTGTAGGTGACATGACAAACCATAATATTACACACACACACACACACACACACACACACACACACACACACACACTATGGCAAATTTAGGGTCAGTACACACATATATATAAAACTTGTAAATGTATGACTTCTTAACTGTATCAGAGGTCACTTTCTTGAGTTATATGCTCTCTGTGCACTTTTCATTCTTGCTTTGTACATGTGTGATAGTTTAGTCTGTGGTGGTTTTTTATAAGGACAGCATTGCTTGGTAGGCAGAGTGAGTGTAAACATATGCAATAGCTGCACACAAGTTAGATACCAGGCTATGCACACAATCTGAAGCAGAGTGAGTGGGTGGGCGGGTGGAGCGGAGGAAAGGTTGCACTGAACTTACCTCCCCCACAGATAATCTCCTTCCCCTCCTTGCCTCCTCCTGGCCACACGGCTTGGCAGTGCAAACAAGCAGTTCTCCCAAGAGCCATGCAGCTTTCCAGAGGCTGGGACAATGTGTTCCAGCCTTCATGAATCCCATAATGCACTTCATGATGTGCACAGTGCATTGAGGATTCTCGCATCAGACGAGCAGTGTAGGCACCCGTCTCTGTGTCTGCTCAGGCTGCAAGCAGCCTAAGAAAAAACACAAGCCTAGCTTCTGGGTTAAGGGCGTGCTTGTGCCCTTAACTCTGGCTAAAGGCTGGGTCAAAAAGGTGGGTTAGGCACCGTGGCAGCACTGGGATCTACCTTGATCCCGGTGCTGCACATGAGCAGCCTAACTCAGGCTGATTAAGATTAGTCTGCTTGTGAGAACAGCCTGGTGTGGAATCTCTCAGCAGTTCCTCCTTTGGTCAAAGTTAGATGGTGTGACACAGGCTGAATCTTTTCTGTACATTCCTCAGATCATGAGTTCAAGACTGCTATGGGTTTGAGTTCTCACACTGAGGTGTTAATCTGAAAGCAGCCAAGATATCTGGCACTTTCTAGTAATGAAAGATTATATTCATTCCCCGTCATTTTTACCTCAAAGGCCTCTTGTAAGAACATTGTTTCACATCTATGAACATGATTCTACAAATATGGCCGGTTCTCTGAAATCACAGTCATATAAGTGCTAAGTAGTATTAGAGAAGTTAGAATTTTTGACTGAGTTTCTGACTGTCCTTCAATTTCATTTCTAGGCCCTTCAGTGTTACAGCATCTTCTTCACACATTAGTACAAAAGAAAGATAGCTTTCTTTTAATGTTGATTAACCACCAGAAAACAAAAGAGAAGGTATTACGTTATTCGCAGGGTAAATGATTTGGGTAACAGCTTTCGACAGATTTGAAACCTCAGTATGCTGGATGAATAGAAAGCAATTTATTAGTAGCAGCAGCTTATATCTGTAGCCATCACTTTGCTTGAAAACAGCCTGAAATTAAATGAATGGCCTTGAATTTCTATAACAATTTAGGTATCTTTTATCATTCTAGTGCCCAAGTCTCTCTCCTTATTTCATACTTATCACTCTAGTTTTGTCATCTTCTGATTTATTTTTCTCAGAGAATAGTTCAATCTATTCAACTCCAAAGCCTGCTTCCTTGTTCTTCAGTTTTTTGTTTGTTTTGTTCTATGGACAACCAAAGGTGTGCCCTTCTTCTCTTTCATTACTAGAATGAAATTCTGATATAAAAGGGACAAAGGGCATATCTTTGGTTGCCCACCTTGAAAAAAAGCAAGAATATAATAGCAGAACTATTATTTTATGTATGTATATATTTATTTATCAAACTTCTATACCACCCAAACTTTCATCTTTGGGCAGTTAACATAAAACAATTAAAACACATATAAAAAGTTACAACAATTCAACAATTTAAAATCAACCATAAAATTAAAACAGACAATTTTAAAAAGCTGGGAAAGCTTGGGTGAAAAGATGCATAACCTTTTGCATTGAAAGATTTGATGATATAGGGACGCCTTCAAACAAGTACTGTAATATAATTTAAACAAAGAAAGGGAAGCTTTGAGGTTCTCTGTCTGGGTAAGCTGGATCAGCAGCTGCCTTACACTTCCTTTCCAATCTTACTTACCCCATTAACACAATCAAAAGAGGAAAGAAAGAGAACAATCTATTCCTTCTTCTCTCTCACCTCTGGTGCTCATGTTTCTCCTATCCTGTCCTCCTTTGGGGAGCCAGGCTGTTCATCTGCTGTGCTCCTCAAGCACCTTACATATTCTGCATTACTGTGAAACTAGTATGTAGTTTCTCAAGAGCTGTCCATAGTCTTGCAAAAATGTCCCTAACTCTTGCTTCTGTTGGCACCTCTGGCATGCTTAGACAATATTGCAATTGTCAGTCTCAGCTGCACCTCCAGGCTTCGCCCGAACACTTTGTTATTTGCTGCTCAGTTCCTTCTACAAGCATCTCAAGCCTGATTAATTTCTCCCCTATTTCATCTCTGGCATTTCTCCTATCTTTTCCAGGGACTCCCAACACAACATGAATGTTGGGATAGAATAATAGCATGGAGGACTATACCACACGGCTGCGTGAAGTAAAATTTGAATCAGCTGAAGTCCATGACTGACATGTCTCATAGCATAGTGTGGGGTTCTTAACAGCCCACATTGCTGTGGGCATGTAAAACACATGCCCCCATTGCTACACATCCATGTGCAAGGATATATCACTACTACTTACTGTTTCACAAACGCATGTTGCAAGATGACTTGCACTATTCCCAATGCAAGTTGTACCACAGCGGTAAGTAGCAGCAGAACAGCCTTGTTACACAGCAATGTAGGCATGTTCAGAACCATGTACATTCATTTTATCCTGTTCCACTCTTATCTCTGGTCAAAGCAGTTTTGCACCACTTCAATATTGCAAAATATTTGACCAGACACAAAAGTGGAACTGCAGGGAGGGGGACCAAGTTCATTTCACTGGCAAAAATTGCTGTGTAAAGCTGTAAGCTATTTATGTAATTTGATTGATTGATCATTTGATGCTCATTAAAGCAACTTGTTTTACTAATGTTATTTTGTAAGCCCATCTGAGTATTTATGAAAGTTGGTATGTGTTTTCCTAAATATACAACAACTTGATTATAATGCTTTCTTCTTTAATACTTTGAGATAATCTGCTATACACTCTAGGAATCACTTTAATTAAGTGAAAGTGAATTCTAATCACATGTGACTAGCTTGTCAGAATCAATATTAAGGAAAATGAAATCTGTTCATTTGCATAAATGCAAACAGTTTTATACAGTAAAAGTAACACTGCTTGCAAAGGAGAAAGTTATTTAAGATGTAAGGTGTTCTTTAATGTTGTTTTCAATTGTGACAACAAGCCACAGATCACAGATTATCTGGACCCATTTGAAACGGGCTTCTGAGCTGGGTATGAGGTGGAGACTGCCTTGATCAGCCTGATGGATGACCTCTAGCTGGAAACTGACTGAGGGGTGTGTGACTCTGTTGGTCCTTTTGGATCTCTCGGAGGCTTTCGATACCATCTGTCATGGTATACTTCTGGTTTGCCTGAGAGAATTGGGATTAGGAGGCTCTGTTTTACAGCTTCTACCTCTCAGGCAGATTTCAGATGGTGCCTCTTATTCAGACATAACGTGGAACTGGAGTTGCAGGGGCCAGAGGTTCCCTACCATTATGTCAGAATGATGCAAGTCCTGTCCCATTTGTCCAGCAACCCAAGGTTGGGCTCTGCAGACTTCAACTCTAACCCTTGGTTTATGAGTTTCACTGCTCATAATTGGGGTTTTAGTCTGGGAGCATGATGTCTGAATGCAGTACTGGAGGATGGAATAATGGCATGGAAGACTATAGAAACTCTTCCCTCTCTCTGGGAGTTATTGGTTGTGTGGGCCATCCTTCAAGCAAGAAGTAAGCCCACACAGCCAGATCCCCCTGCTCTCTGCAGAGAGCCTTCTCTGCATTTCATCTGAATGAAGACAGGAGAGCGGGGGTGGGTGGAGAGCTGAACCGGACCCATGGTTCTGCATTATGTGCAATTGCGGCCTGTTACTCTTCAAAGCTAGACTTTTTTTAATGGAGTAACATGATTATTTCCTATTCTTCATTACCTTAAATGCTGGCATTGGAGCACCATCTGTTGGCTACATTTAGTGCTATCCTTGTCCCCATCATTAGCTTCACTTTGCTAAGCCTGTATGTCAGTATAGTAGCATCAAAGGCCTACAAGTATACATCAGTGTAGGTGCCCATGTCCAAGAACAACCTGCTGCTACAAAATATCTCACATCCATCATCTCTTAGAGAAGCAGCAAAATAGAAGGTTCTGATTCCTTTTAGCTTCTCGTAGCTCTGAGTTATTATCCTGCTTGAAAAAGGCAAAAAGTAAATAAGCAAAGCTTCTATAAGTTTATATACATGAGGAAACGTCATTGAAGAAATGTTGTCTGCTAAAGTCATGGAAGTCTTATCAGGAACTGACATTTCAGCCAAAATCAATTTCATGCACATCCCTATCCCATAGTAATGCCCTTAAGTCATGTTTTTATCTCCATCGAGTTTCTCTATAACTTTCTGCATTTTCTGTTTTCCCATCAGTTTTCCCTGGTTTTCCTGTCAGCTTGGCTCAGCTCAAAGAAGAGGGATGTTAGCCACCTAACAAACGAAGAAACATAAAAACAGATTCAGTCTAGAAAGTATAAACCAGATCTTCAAAAGTGTTGCTTTCAAAGTGTTCCTTGCCCTATAATTTAATAATGAAGGTGGTCAACAAATATAAAGCAGGGATTTTTGGACAATCTAAGTCTATATTAGGGGCCATAAACAAGAGAATTGCTCACATATGATGCTCCTCTTTTTTGACAGAGCAATTTTGCAATATATTTGGCCACAGCATTTCTAGAATTTGTCAGTCAGGCTTTAATTGGTTATAGTTGAGTTGTCTTGCCTGGATTTCTCTCCCACACAAGGCCCATTGAAATAAGTTTAATACATAATGCATAATTAGGGCAGATTCAAGTGCTTTACAAATATGAACTAATCAATTAGAGGTGCAGTTACTTTCAAAGGATCAGAGTTCAGGTGTGGCACAGATAAGAATAATACTTAGAATCCACTGATGAGTTCCATCATGAAAGTACTTTACAAACATTAACTAATTGATGGTGTCACCCTGCAAGTACTTCAAATTCCAGGAACTTGAAAAAAAATTATAAACCTTATAGATGGATTCCTCGATGATTAATTAACCTTAAAATGAATTTGCTGACAAACCACTTATCAAAACTCCTTGAGGATGGAAAATGAGGCCAGAACATCCCAAACATCTGTATTTTATTTTAATTTATTCTTCTCACAATAGTGTCTAATGCTGTCAATTGGCTACAAGCAGTTCATTTGTTCTGTATTCTCCAAATCATCAGAACATCAATAGTTGGAGCCTAGAGTCTAGAAATGCAAGATCTATGCAATAAATGCATTAAAATATGTATGTATTTATTACAACATGTATACCTCATTCAGTCCCAAAGGGGAACCCCTGAGGCAGCTTACAGACAAATTTAAAACAACATCAAAACCAACTATATAAAAATTAAATGAAAGTAGAAAGAAATAATCAAGAACCAGCCCCTCAGCTATGGATTGCCCTCCCAGAAGAACTGTGCCACGTTCCCTCACTTAGGGTTTTTTAAAAAAAGAAATCTCAAAACCCATCTGTTTAGAGAGGCTTTGAAAATATTTTAATAATAAATTGATAGACTTTTTATTTATTTTTTATTCATGTGTTTTTAATTGAATTTGCTTTGATTTGATTTTATGCTGTGTTTATTTTGTTCATTGTTTTAAACTTTATAATACATTTACTGTTGCGAGCCTCCTCGAGTGGTAATGTACTGGAGGGGCAGGATAGAAGTATTTTTCATCGTCTTCATCATCATCATCTTCATCATCTTCATCAAGAGCAGAAGATAAAAACAGCTACTTAAAATAGCAGCGGAAATTAAATATATATAAGAACAAAAGGGATGCACACAGACACACACACACACACACACACAAGCACAGCAAAACAGAAAAGTTTGGAATTTTGACAGTGGTGGGACAGAGAGTGGGCCTTTGATGCTGACCTGAATGGACATGCAGGCTTAAAGGTGGTGCCTTAAATATCCTGGTCTCAAACTATTTAGAGTTTTATAAGTGAACCCCAGCACTTTACATTGTGCTCAAAAATCAGTGATGGACTGAATAATACTGGAATCACGTGGTCCAAAGACTAGGCTTTGATCAGCACTCTGGCTGCAGCATTTTTCTTCAGCTGAACACTTTTCAGAGGCAGCACTACCACTTACCAACATAGACTGTGTAAATTCACATTCAGGTTATAACAAAGAAATCACAATTATAGATATGCTAAATAACTGTGCCTTAGAACAACTGGTCATGGAACCAGCCAGAGAGAAGGTGACCTTGGACTTAATCCTGAGTAGTGCTCAGGGCATGGTGTGAGATGTCAGTGCTGTGGAACTGTTAAGGAACAGCAAGGATAGTGCAATCAAATTCAGCATATAGAAGAGTGGAGAATTGCAAAGGAAGTCCAACATGCACACTTGTAACTTCAGAAGAGTTAACTTGAGGGGATTAGTGAAAAGAAAGCTGAAAGGGAAAGGCAGGAGGGTCAAATCACTCCAGAGCACATGGAGTTTTAAATAAAAACCACAATAATAAAAGTTCAGTTAGAATGTAGAAGAAAAGATAACATCAATTCCAGGAGAATGCTGACATGGTTAACAAGCAGAGTCAGAGAAGCTATAAAAGGTAAGAAGACTTCTTTCAGATAATGGAAGTCCTGTCCAAGTGAGAACAGAAAGGACCACAAAACCAGCAAAAGAAATACAAGGAGACAATAAGGGATGCAAAAAGAAAGTTTGAGGAACATATAGCTGAAAGCATCAAGAGAAATAATAAAAATGTGTATCTAAATTCATCAGAATCAGGAAACCTCCAGGAAGGTGGTTGGACTGTTAGATGCAAGGCTGTCCTTGAGAGCCCTGGTGGGGTGCGGGGCCCAGGGCAAATCAGCCAGTGTGGGGGCCCCTTCCAGTTAATTCTAATGGGGGTTAAAAGAGCGGGGCCCAGAGTGGTCACCCTGCTTGCTGTGCCTTAAGGACAGCCCTGGTTAGATGACAAGGGAGTGAAAGGGATTATTAAGGAGGATATGTAGATTGCAGAGAAGCTGAATGAGTTCTTTGCATCTGTCTTCAGAGCAGAGGATACTGAGCATATACCTGCATCTGAACTAAGCTTCTCAGAGACGGAGGCTGAAGAACTGAGTCAAAAAAGGTGACAAGGGATGATGTTTTAAGCTGTCTTGAAAAATAAATAAATAAATAGATAAATAAATAGATAAATAAATAACCACTAAAAATAACAAACCACAGGGCCAGATAGCATCTACCCAGCAGTTCTTAAAGAATTCAAATGTAAAATTGCTGATCTCCTAGCAAAAATATACAGTAAAACCTGTCCCTACAATCAGGCTTTGTACGACAACTGGGAAGTAGCTAATGTAACACCAATTGATCAAAAAGGGATCCAGAGGGAACCCAGGAAATTGCAGGCCAGTTAGCTTAATGTCTGTTCTGGGTATGTTCAGAACAGGATAAAGGATAAAACTGTTAAACATATAGAAGAACGGGCCTTGCTGAAGGAGAGCCAGCATGGCTTCTGTAAAGGTAAGTCTTGCCTCACTAACCTCTTGGAGTTCTCGGAGGTTGTCAAAAGGCATGTGGGTAGAGATGATCCAGTTGGCACAGTATACTCTGAGGTGGGTCTTGTGATCAACGAGACCTGCCTCCAGAGGGTTTGCTGGGCAGCCGCTGCAGCCACCCACATGTCAGCTGACTCTGTCATGGAGCCGGCGGGGGGGTGGGAGTTTGGGGGCCGCATGGCCCCCAGTAGTTCCAGCATGCCCTGTGCAAGCTCACAGGGCATGCTAGAGAGACCCCTGATGCTTTTCAGTCTCCCGGTTGGAGGTCTCCTCGTGAGTTGCCATGGTGCAGAGCCGTGGTGTGGCAACTCACAATCCATTAACCCCGGTTAGAAGAGTGCTCGCTCCTCTAACTTGGGCTAAGGGGAGGGCTGCTCAAGCAGGCTAGCTGCTTGTAAGCCACCGGGCTTGCCTGAATCTCCTAGCCCGATTTTTGCCGATTGTGTGAGAATAGCTTCTTTGTCTTCCAAAAAGCTTTTGACTCGTCAAAGGCTCTTGAGTAACTTTAGCAGTTGTGGGATAAATGGCCACGTTTGTTTATGGTCTGCTACCGGTTGAGGGACAGGAAGCAGAGAGTAGGATTAAATGGATAATATTCACAATGGTTATAAGTAGAAAGTGCCCCCCGCAAGGATCTGTACTGGGACCATTGCTTTTTAATTTATTCATAAATGATCTACAAATTAAGATAAGAAACTAAGTGGCCAAATTTGGAGACAACACTAAACTATTTAGTGTTTCATTTAGGGTAGTTTCATTTAGGGAAGTGAAATCTAAAAGACATTGAGGCTATTCACACAACCGCTTGAAAGCAGGCTAAAGGGGCCCAGCCCACTTTTAAGCAGCCATGAGAACCTCCAGGAGCCATGCAGCTCCCAGTGGTTAGCCCATTTAATCCCACCCCCACTCTGCTAACCCCATTTTGGTGATCGTGAGTCGCTGCAGCGTGGCTCCACGCTGTGGCTACTCATGAGGAGATCCCTGACCGGGAAGCTCCAACAAGCCTCCCATCTTGGGGGTTTCCCAAGAATGCCCCGTGCACTCACATGAGGCATCCTGGGACTTCCAGGGGCCAGGTGGCCCCAAATCTCCACTGCCCCTAGTGGCTCCGTGACGGAGTCATTAATCGTGTGGGTGGCCAATCCAGCCACCCTGGGACAGCTCCCTGCTCATGTGTGGGGAGAGCGGGCTAAGCCCACACTCCCCACACACCACCTCTAGGCACTTCACTTAGATTGTGTGAAGTGCCTCACTGTGAGGAGCTCCAAAATGATGTTTCAAACTGGATGAGTGGGCAACAGAATGGCAGATGTGGTTCAATGTAAGTGTAAAGAGATGCACAATTGAGCAAAAAAACCCAAACTTCACATATGCACTGATGGGGTCTGAGCTGTCAATGACTGAACAAGAGAGGGATCTTGGGCTTGTGGTGGACAGTTCATTGTGAGTGTTGACTCAGTATAGAGGAGCTGTGAGAAAGGCAAATTCCATGCTAGGAATCATTAGGAAGAAGGTTGAATATAAAATTGCTAATATTTTGCCTTTATACAAATCTGTGGTGCAGTGGTCACATGTGGAGTACTGTGTACAGTTCTGATCACCATATCTCTAAAAGGATATTATAGAACTGGGAAAGGTACAGAACAGGGCAACCAAAACGATCAGAGGCTTAGATCATCTTCCTTATGAGTCAAGGCTAAAAACGTCTGGGGCTTTTTCTAGTTTAGAAAAAAGACAACTATGCAGAGACATGATAGAGGTTTGTTAACTTATGCATGGTATGGATTTTTCTCTCCCTCTCTCACAACATTAGAACCTGGGGTTATCTCATGAAACTGATTGCCAGGAAATTTAGAACTTACAAAAGGTAAGTACTTTTTCATACAGTGCACAATTAATCTATGGAATTCTCTGTCATGATATGTGGTGGTGGCTACCAGTTTGGATGGCTTTAAAAGGATTTAGACAAATTGACAACCTATCCATAGCCACTACTTTTGTTTGTTAAAGCCTATCTCCAGGTTTAGAAGCCAGATGCCTCTGAATACCCATTGTCGGGAAGCAACAGCAGAGAGAGGGCATACCTTCATCTCTTATCTGTGGGCTTCTCAGAGGAATCTGGTGGGCCACTGTGGGAAACAGGAAGAATGCTGGATTAGATATGTCTTGGGCCTGATCCAGCAGGGCTGTTCTTATTTTCTTATGCAGAGCATGTTGCAGTAATCTAAGTGAAATGTGGCCAAGGCATATGTATGTGGGAGAGTTCTCTTTTCCATGAAAGGGTACAGCTTTTGCACAGCAAAAAACTCTCCTGGTTGTCAAGCTCAGCAATTCCCTTGAGACCTCAGTAAGGGGAGAGGAGAGGGTTTATTCATCACCCTTATCCTCCTCCTTCCAAATAGATTGCTTCTTTTGCAGAAGAAATCAGTCTCCCAAGAGCACAACTGTCAGCTATCCATATCTCTTCCTCAGTCTCTGGGCTGTTTCAGACACAACATATAACCTCAGTTGAATTTGAGAATCCCCTCAGTGCCTTTCTGTCCGAATACACCTCTCTAATTCACCTGAGGTTCATTTTGGCCAAACTGAGCTTTGAAACCAAGGTGTGTAGTTGGCTTGTTTAAGCGTGGCTGAATTTGTCATCGTGTTGTGTCTGAACTGACCCTGGGGGCCTTATTCACAGCTTGTTGCAAGAGGCTCACCAAAGAGCAGTGCAGAAACAACCGTGGAGTTCATCTGTGGAGGGAATGCTTTGCTTGTTTTTGGAGGCTTGGTTAGAAGCTTCCATGGCTCCGTGTTTTGTCTGACAGGGGCCTCTGTCTTTTTCTCCTTTAGGATGCTAAATAGCCACCCTCCACCCTTCAAACCTTGCTAGCTCTTCCCTTGCTTTCATTCCGCTATTGTTCCCTTTGCTGATGTTTCCCTTGTTGCCCTGGTAGCACGTTTTGCATGGCCAGACATACACCGACACATCAGTGCAATTTTAAGTTCTGCCAGCATCTCACTGGGTGAAGAACTATCACTGGCTACCAACTTGGTCTTCTAGAATGCAGACCCTTCCAAAACAGATGTACATTGAACTCCAGACTAAAACACTTCTGTCTTGTCTGGATTACATTCAGTTTGTTAGCCTACATCTAATCCATTCTTGATTCTACATGTCAGTTCAGAACCTCCACCATCTTCCTGGAATCCAATGGCAAGGAGAGACCGAGCTGAATACCATCAGTATACTGCTGAAATTAAACCCCAAATATTGAATTTATGTTCTGAATTATTGCTATGATGTAATGTTGCCAAATCAAATAATAGATAGTAAGCACTGTCCAGCTCTGAAGTTCAAGCAATCAAATTAGTTTTGACTAGCCACCTAATGGCGCAGCGGGGAAGTAACTTACCTAGGGAGCAAGAGGTTGCTGGTTTGAATCCCCCACTGGTTTCCCCAGACTATGGGAAACACCTATATCGGGCAGCAGCGATATAGGAAGATGCTGACAGGCATAATCTCATACTGCTTTGGAGATGGCAATGGTAAACCCCTCCTGTATTCTACCAAAGAAAACCACATGATTCTGTGGTCACCAGGAGTCAACACCAACTTGATGGCACAACTTTACCTTTTTAGCCTTGGGAAAGAATTGTATATTCTTCTGGAGAACACACAATTCTTCCCCAAGGCTATAAAGGTAAAGTTGTGCCGTCAAGTTGGTAAGCAGCAATTTTGAGTCTTTGAAGTCATTCACATGCCTGGGTGGGCAGGGAAGCAGGTGGTGGGCGGGGGAGGGGAGGCTGGTTGAACTTACCTTCCCCCAGATGAGTGCTGGTCTGTTGCTGGGAGCGTGGATCATGCTCCCAGATGATCCACACTGCGCACTGCAGTGCTTCCAGACAATCTGCACTGTGTGCTGCAGCATGGAGCTTTAGAGGCTGGGACAACCTGCCCTGGCCTCCAGATATCCCACAATGCACTGCATGACATGTGTGATACATTTGAGGATTCCCCTAGGAACTGGGAGCTCTAGCTGCCCATCTCTGACTCTACTGGGGCTGAACATAGCCCCAGCAAACAATAAACCTGGAGTCCAGATTAAGGGCTTGCTTGAGCCCTTAACCCTGACTAAGAGCCAGGTTTAAAAGTGGGGCTAGGCAACACTGCCTGGCCAAGATAGGGCCTAATCCCGGCAGTTCTCACACATAGCCTAACCCAGGCTGGGCTTCCCTAGCCTGGGTTAGAGTGTGTGTGAGAATCGCCTCAATGTCTATAGGGCTGAAAGCAGATCCAAAGATCAGATTGTGGCTGCAGTCCTACATACATTTACTTGGAATAAGCCTCACTGAATTTATTGTGATTTAGTTTCTAATGAACATTCTTAGGATTCTGCTCTACAAGCCAAAGATTCTGTGAGGTCTACCTAGAGTGTGTATGTGTATTCTGGACTATGTCTAGAGTCAAGAGAGTCTTTCAGAAGACTTACCTAAATCTGAATTAACCAGGATCTGTAACTAGAAGCAATTTTTCCAGATTTCAAAAGCATTCTGAGGAAAACTCTTCTGGAGGTCCAGAGGAGAAAGTACTGAGCCATGGCTGCACAAGTTATAGTTAATGTGGTGCTCTCCTTATTGTTTTCTCACAACTGGTGGCTTGCAGCCCCACCCATTGGCTTTTGCTCATCATCCCCAATCCTTTTCAGTTCATGAACAAGTTATCCACCCAACCACCATTATACATAACAGCATATTTTTCATGCCTGAAGGACAAAACAAATAAACAAACCATATAAAACATACTTGTAAACTTTATTTTGGAACAGGATGAAGCTGCTATTTTTGGCAGTATTTCTGTAGTATAAATAATGTATGCTCAGGCTCTATATATTTAGGAACCAGCTTACCATGTGTTTAGCTATTTTGAAGAATCATAATGCTGGAGATTGACACAAAGGAAATATGTTCTCAGCTTGCTTTAAGTAACAACACCATTGAACTTTGACATATCAAAACTGCTATTTATCTGCCTCATGGCTTGAAAAGAATGTCCTAATTAGGAATACTTTTGAAATCCATCTGTAACTTTCTGTGGAATTTAAGGTTCTGGATTACCAGAAACATTTACTAGAGTGGAACTCATAATGTCAGAATTCAAGTTGTATTTCTGGAATATATGAATTTTAAAAAGTAAAAAGTAAAATTAAAAAAAAATATGTCACTGCTACTTTAGGAAATGTCTACAAGGGATGCAAGAGAAGCCACACAAATTCAGGCGGATGTTCAGCTTTTTAAGCAACAAGATTTGCTCTTGACTCTTGCTGTGGTTTTGAGTGCTCAGTAAAACTAAAGATAAAGCTAGTCTTAATTAATATGGGTGGACTGTTTTGAAATTAAAATCAGAATAAAGATAAACTCTCTTCCATTGGATAGAACATATCCTCTGTAGCTATAGCAATTGCCTTGCACTAATTCTCTCACAGCTGACTTTTGACAAAGTACAGCTTTCTTCATTGGAATCTCGGTAAAAACAACTTTTCTGCTGCACAGATAAAAAGACTCACTCTGTCTTTCATCTTTTTGATGGAACTGCCTCTCTAATAAAATTGTCACTTTTCTAATTAAAAGGGGAATCCTAATTCTGGGAAGCCTTATGGCCAAGTGTCCTTGTGTGATAGTTTATATGTTTTTTCCCCTAAGGGGGAACAAAGGTAAAGGAGACTGATTTACATTCTACTCAGGTGCTGCTAATCCAAGGGTCAGGCAAGCTCATGGCTCCCATGGCACTTTAAACCCTACCGGCACTGTTTCCAAAGGCGGGAAGGCTCTGTGCCTGCCAAGGAGTCATTGCACTTCCAATGGCAAAGTGTCATTGCATTTCCTACAATACTCCCTCATTGGAGTGGGAGTAGCAGTTGGATGAGCATTTCCTTTTTCCAGTCAGGCCGAGGAAGAAGGGGCTGTTGGGAAATATAGGCCCTAGGCTAAGTCTAGTCTAATTGCAGCTGCAAATCAGCAGCATCATTGGGCAGTGAGTTGAGTGGGCCTTGAAGATCCCTCAACCTAGGAGCTGGATTTCATGAATGTTCTTGTGACAGACCCCATATTCTCTTCTCACTTCAAACCTCTCTTTCCTCTTTTTTCATAGTCTCTTCACCTTAGAGCTCCAGCCCCACCTTTCTGCGTAACCGTAACTGTTCTACTGCTGTACTGTGTAGGTTAAATCTGATTGCTTAGAGATTTCATTATATTACATACCTGTTACATTTTGCTGATTTAAAAAAAAACTCTGAAAATGACCATCACCCTGAAGTATGGGATTGCAGAGTAACCATTTGATCAAGCTTAGAAGCTGCCTTGCATGTCAGCCAGTTCCTAGACCTGCCGGGTATGTAATCATGCAATGTTAAAGAACTGGACATTAAAAAGAGTTTCCTGTACTTTTTGTTGCATCATTTGAAAGATAATGAGGATGTACATGCTAGGAGTGTGCACAAAACTGGCTGGCCCAGTTTGGTTCAAGTCTGAAATGGACTCGAACTGGACCAGGCCAGTTCAGTTCCCCCACCCCCTTGAACTCCCCCCTGGTTTGGCTTGGGTGGGGTTCACAAATATTGTTTTAATGGTACTTACCTCTTCTGGAGGACTTATCTGAGGCTGTGGGCAGGAGTGTGTACCCCTGGAGGTTCCCCCCATCGGCCTCCGTTATGGCTTAAATTACCCAGTTTGGGCAGTCTTCAGGTCCTTTACGGGCCTTTTCCCCATCATGGTGGTCATTTTGGAGGCCTCTGTGCTGTGCATGCGCAATGGGCACTTGCATGGTGGTCACTCATTTTTAATATCTCTATCTATCTATCTATCTACCCCCCTGAACGCCAGGGGATTCGGTCAAATGTCAAGCCGAACGGGGTGTGTGTGTGTTTCAGCTCAACATTGAGCTCATTGAAACAAACTAGCTTGAAGTTCAACCAGTTCGGATTAGAACCTGTTCACACTTCCCTAGTACATGCACCCCCATGACCTACCTCTGTGTGCCTATGTTACTCTGAGGAACCACACAATAGGCTATTTTCCTAATTTCAGAATATATTGAGTATATATTGACAATATATTGTCAACTGTTACTCATACCATAACTTTAGAAAAAAGAATGGGTGCTGTAGCTGTTACAGTTCTCCTAGAGATGTATTTTAAAGTTAGCTGAACACCGCAATGCTGACGAGAGCCTGAAAACATACCCTGATTGGTTGATGCGATTATGACATCACAACTGTGCTCATTTTGGAGGCAAACTTACTACAGTTGGCTCTACTCTATCTTTTTCTAATATTTCTGTCAACAAACTAGGCCCCAAATCTTACCGGGCTATTAAGGTGAGCACATAGCAGCCTTTTAGAGGGAAGGAAGTGGAGGCTGCTTCCTCCAGCTACTGTTATTTGTCAATTATCAATCTGCAGGCCTTTGTCAGGGTCTAGCCAACTGCCAGGGAAGATCACGAGACAAAACGGAGCTGCTGAAACTGGATACAGCTCAGGAAGTTCATCTTGACCGGACTTGGCTGCACACTGTCGACACAGAAGTTGACGAATGTTGCTTTTCAGCAGTGAGTAGAAGGCTGGTGGTGTGATTTATAGTGCAAGCTGAGAGCTCCCAGCTGGCAGGAATTCAAGGCTTATCAGCCCTCTGCAAGAGGCGTTTGCTTCTCCTAATAGTCTCCAATTGAGCCCTGCGTCCCGTGACACGCCACTGTTGTGGATTCAGTGGGGGTTGATTGCATAGCTCCTCTTCGGATTGGTCTTTCACGATTTCTGTTGCCTCAGGTTGTTGTGCCTGCTCTGAATCATTAGCCACAGCTGTTTCATGAACACTGACAGCCGGGCTCTGCCCCTCAGACACTCCTGCATCGCCTGGAAAGTTGACAGCTTCCCCTTCCTCCTCGCTGTCTGAGATCGAGGGCTTGACAGCCTTTTTGCAGGCTGCTAAGATCCTGTCTTGATACTGCAGTTATTGGTGCTCTTAACCCAGGGCCTCCACACTCTCTGCCCCCCCCCCATCCTCCTTACTATGTCTTGGGTGGTGTGGTTGCTGCTGGCCTGCACTGTGCTGGGCAGCTGAGTGTGATTGTGACCTGTGCCAGGTGCTTTAGAGGCAGAGGGTGGAGTGGGGAAAGAAATATATGGGATGGGAATGTGTTAAGTTGTGAGTTGAAATGTTTCTGCTAATGCATATTTGCATAAATATACCTGTTTTATATCCTTACATCCTTGTTATTTCTGTTGCTATTTGTTCCCTCAAGAACCCACATGTTAAAAATACTGTCTCTGTGTGTGTGTGTGTGTGTGTGTGTGTGTGTGTGTGTGTGTATGAATATGAGAGAGAGAGAGATGATGATGATGCTTAACTTGCAGTGGGAGAGGTCGTCCTCCAGCAAAGTGGGGTTCCAGCAAGAGAGGGAGCTCCAAAGGCCTTTAGGTCCAGGCTCCAAAGTTACCTAGGTGCATCTCTAACTGCAGGGCCTTAGTGTCTGAGGAGGTTGGAGCTCTCCTGGGTAGTATATTGGGGAGCACTGAGGAACTCTTTATCTACCATCATCGTGGGGGTGGGCAGGAGGGGAGCTGAAGGCAGGAAACAGCATCTGTGCAAAGGCATGGCTAACAAAATCAAGGCAGATCTCTGCATGCTGTGTGCGTGGTGGGAAGGTGGGGGGCATGGGTACCTTTCCAGGAGCACTTTTTAAGGTGTCTGTGCATAGTGGAGTGATGGGCAACCTTTTGTTGTTGTTCTACTGTACTGCACCATCTTCTCTGTCATCCATTACATAATAGTGATGCCAATAAACACATATGACAGGCTGAACACAGGCTGAATGTCATTTTATAAAAATAAGTTGAAAGTAATATAAAGATCTTTCAGGTATCTCTTTTCAAACCCAACTGAAGTTCTATAAAGTGAGAATTGCCCCCACCACCCACCCCACACACAGCATGCGGAGACCTGCCTTTGATTAAAAACTATGAGAAATATACCATGCAGCGTAGCCAGGAGGATGGCACATGTGAGCCTGTGAAACGCTCCCAGCTCCTTCAAAAACATTATGATAAGAAATACAGCAAACACTACTGGCAATCCCAATACAGTTAGTAGAGGTATGTGCATGCACTAGATGCTACATTTTCTAGTGGTTTAAGTCAGAATGGTTCTACCACCACTAACAGAGCTCCAGTGACCTTCTTTTATTATCCTAATATTTCAGTTATGAAAGGCAGAACTTGTTTTGACTAAAATAACTGCTATGAAAATTGTACAAAGAAAATGATTTTACTTGGTAATAGAATTAATTAAAATACAGCACAGAGTAGAAAAATCCTGTTTTTCAATACCATGGATTGTGGTACCCACTCAATTATACACCATACGAGCCCATTTCTACAGATCATATACTTTGCATGAACCAAAGCTCATTTGTTGTTCAGTTCATACAGGTCACGCTTATCAATATTACACAGTGTGTGCAGAGAATTACACCAACGCTTTGGTTGGGAGAGCATGTATTTGTGTTTCAGGGTGCTAGAAGCACTGGCTTGCAATTATGCTATTAACTATTTATGTTTTTTATGGAAACTAATGTTGTGCTTTTGCTTCGAGCATTGCAAAGTTGGAAAAATTGTCTGCTATTGTTAATGATGTGCTGGAGTCTGGGGGGGGGGAGGGGAGGATGGGCTCACAGGTAGTAAAACCTATTCCATTTAAAAGGCTTCTCAACTAATTTGATGGCCTCAAATAATTCCTTGAGAAACTTAATAATTCCTTGAGGTGGACTACATTCTCAAGAATATTGGAACCATTCTTCTGGAACAAGTGAAGCATAATCCTTAGAGGTACTAAAATGATGCTATGTGGGGTAACTGACCTACAATCTAATGCAAAAGCTCATATTATTATTTAACATATATAACATATTAGCAGCTGTGAGAGGACTATATTACACACATTGGATATTATTTTTATTAACAGTCTGTGGAGTCCTTTTCACTGGGCTGCCAATGTCTCTCAAGATGTCTCCCAAGCCAATGATAAACATAGATGCCCAATTACGACAGGCCAAAATCCTTCCAAATGTTCTATGAGACCTGGAGAATCTGTCTGGCTTTTTCACACATAGGGAATTAGTTCTTCCTCATTAAGCAGTTTATGTCATCAGTGGCACAAAAATGGAACAAAAATGTTACAAGTTGGACCCAATTATGCTTCTAATTCTGCCATTATTATGACTGAACAGCAACAGGTACTTCAGGGATTTACACAATACCTTACTGAGATTTAAGGGATATGAAAAAAAGAATGAGACTATAGGAAGTTCTACTAATTAGCTCACCCACCTATTTCCTAGTTGTTGCTGCAAAAAACAGATCTGTCAGTTGGGATAAGATGGTTTTGCTACAGCAGATCGATCTACTACAGTAGATAGCAGCTTGAAAATAATAGAACAAAAGAAAACCAGTTGGCTACAGCCTATATCACAAACCCAAGAGAATGTGCTCTGTTAGCACAATAATCCTCAAGGGCATCATTTTATCATCCCCTATATATACAGGTGATCCAGATAATCTGTATTGTCCATCCAGTAGGGAATACTTTTGGAGCTAGGACCCTGGCAGCATCAACTCTAGGTGCAATGTCTCATAGTGACCACTGGGGGGGGGTTAGGGTCCTGCATAAAAGTGCTGGACTCCTCCCCTCTTTGTTCTTCTAGTGTTAGTCTCCATTTTGTCTCTCCAGAGATGGCTGTTTGCTTTGGTCTCTCTCTTCAGCCATGAGCTGCAGCTGAAATTAAGCTGCAGGCTTTTTCACCTTGGTTTGTAACTGTCAGGGTTTCCTACCCTCCTCTTTGAGACAGGGTTGTTTACCCAGTCAAATGGCAATGTGCTGAGAGAAGCAGAGGGCTCCAGTCACCAGGACAACCCCAGTAATTACCTTCCAGAAACCAGGAAGGGTTCAGAGAGGTGGGCAACAGCTGCTGAGGGAAGGGCAGGTGCAGCCCCAAAGGCAGAAGAATGGTGGAGATGAAATAGTGATGATATCAGCTCCACAGCTGCAGCCTTGTGTGGAAATGCTAGTGAAGGGGGTGGAGTTGGAGAAAAAGGCCCCTTGGGAGGCCAGGGATTGGGTGGCCAATCCACTTGCCTGGCCGGGGACGAAGAAGCAAGCTGGAAGTGGGGAGGAGTGTCCTAAATGTAGGGCTTTATTTAAGGCAGGGGCTGCTGAAGATGAGATGATCAGTAGGGATGGGGTTTGTTGGTCTGGTGGACTCCTGGAGAGGAGCTCAGACCTTTGCTCCCACTGATAGGCGAAGGATTGGAGTGACTATACTTCCCTCTTCCCCCAACTCTGAGGCAATGCCCATGCCTGTAATTTAGTGTGAGAGGGTAGGAAGGTTAATTAAAGAATTCCTCCTCCCTAAACACGGACAGTAACCTTTTCTTTAAATAAGTCCTTGTAGTTCTTCAATACTAAAGAATTGTCTCAAGACCTCTTGCTTCATTGCTTTCTCACCAAACTGGTTTTGCTCTGCTATTTGGGGACTGAATTGCAATTCTTCCCCTACAAACACAACTCAACCATGTTGCCCACAAGAGGATATGGAATCAACACAAGGCTACCTCAACAGACTG
This sequence comes from Hemicordylus capensis, assembly GCF_027244095.1. NCBI lineage: Eukaryota > Metazoa > Chordata > Lepidosauria > Squamata > Cordylidae > Hemicordylus > Hemicordylus capensis. The sequence goes on along the minus strand of NC_069657.1, from coordinate 105,283,557 downwards.
TGCAGTGACTAATGCTTGTTGTTCTATTTGTGTTTCCATTATTTGTGTTTAATCTACTTGCTGAGAAGGGAAGAATTATGGGACCACCATGTCTCTGCGTGTGTCCCCCTCTAATAACTGTTGCATTGGATACAAACAGTTGGATACAAACCAACTTCATAGCACATGGGAGGAGGATCTTAGGGGATTCCAATGGATGTATTTTTTGCCAACCCACCATGTTGTTTCGAGATGCCAAACAGTCACCACATAAACACCCCTTAGAAACTCATGTGGTGATAGTCAGATACAAATGAAACTCACAGCATGTGGGAGGAGTCCTAGGTAAAGTCACCACATTACAATGTGGAAAAGGTGGTCTCCATTCATTCTACTTAGAAGAACTTGTTTATTTTGTATTTATAGAAAAAGTAAATTTGGAGGACAAGGATGTCATAGAGCATGGTTTTTTTCTGGTTCAGCAAGCACATAGGTAATTAAAGTTGTTAGGCTGGTTATTTAAAGGTTAAATAAAGGAAAATACGTATTTTGTGTCAAGTAAGCCACACTTGATAATATAACTAGCCTTTTCTATTAGCATATTTCCCCCATCATCCTGGAAGGTTGTTAAAGGGATGTGGAGGCACGGGAAGCCCCAGTGACATCATGGAAGCTGCATGGGATGGAGTGCAATGAATGTTGCAAAATATTGTCCTTTCCAGCAATTTCCCCATAGAGCTTTATGAGGAAAACACTGGGAAGGACTATATTTCCTAGAGTTTCCCATGCCTCATGCTGTGCTGCTTTCATGACATCACTGGGGCTTCCCATGACTCTGCACCCCTTTATTGGCCTTCCTATGCTGCACACAGAACCTGTACAGAGGTAAGCCCTGCAAGTGGACAACACCCTCCGGGGCCAGGGGTGCAGTGCAAGTGATTAGCCTGTAAGACTTCAACATCAGTTCTTTACACTGGCCTAGTAACTTGATGATACTTGTTGGAGATGATGTAAGGATTGATGGTCATTCCAGAGGGGGGAGTGGGGGGAAGTGCCTCCCCCCTTTCTGAATCAGAAATCTAATATGTGGGGCAAAGCTCACCCCACATAAATGCACTTGGCCCCTTCTGTGCCCCCCCTCTCATTCCCCCCCCCCGGTGCTGCCACTGAGCAAGGTGGAGTCAAAGTTGAACCAAAGTCTAAAAGTCTGAATAAAAGTGCAGGGTGCTGAATTTTAAACTGCACATCTTCAGAAGTCAAGAAGAGAATGAATTTCAGCCATACTATGGACAGATTGTCACTTTGGATTTTTTTATTTGGTAATCTGTATTTTCGTTCAAGTGACAATCAGACCATAGTATGTTGACATCTTAATCTACAAGTCAGTTAAATTGCATTTTTTAATTTGAAGTAAACTTCCTTCTTCAATGGTTTGCATATAACTATTTCTACTTCCTTGGATTGTGTATCAGAATTTAATTTGGATTGGGCTGAAAAATGCAGTAGTTGTGAAGGAAACTGTTGTTTCTTCTCTGGTGAGCCAGAACAATATCTGTAACTCAGAAACCTAGTTATAGCCATTGCTGACTGATTTAGAAAAGCATAATAATTAAGAAAATAAAGTTTAACTCTAGTACAGTTGTCTGTTGATGAATTCATTAAACCATCTGTCACTTAAATGCTCTCTCAAGTATAAAATCTTTAGATGGTGGACCATTTACAACTGATGACATACGACTTGCAATTTAGGATGAAAAACATATCACAAAATCAATTTATGCCTATTACTTTGATATAAAATTTTAATTGCCACATTTGTTAAATGTGGAAAAACAATCCCCTAGTTTCTATCAGCATATAAAACCATGGGTGCGCATAATAAAACTGCAGCTGACAGTTTTCTTCCAGTACAATATCATGATTGGCGTGTAATAGCAGAGAAATGTGGCGGAATTTATGTTGCATTAATCATCCTTATTTTCACGGTAACAGGGACCGATATGGGGATCTTTAAATGGAATATTCTCTATTTCACTTCCCTATTCAGTGAAGCAAATACCACAGCTTTCAACCTGGAGAAGATAACAGCTGACATTTTAGTTTCCATTGAAATTAGTGCAAAATTCATGCATTGACTTCACCTAATGAACCCCAAACAGTAAGCACTGGGTAGTGGATGCTGGGAAACTGATTTGGACTTTTAAGGTGAGTGTACATTTAGTGTGAAAGAGCTAACAAGATATTTACCTATCAATACTGACACTACCTATTTTCATCTCAGTATAACTTGGTCCAAGTTTAGTGGATATGTGGTTAAGGTTATAAATACCTGTTTTCAAAACATGTGGAATTTTATGGTAATATGCTTGACCTCTGAAGTAGCTGCATGGCAGTAGCAAGTGACTGTAAAAATGTGAGTATGGCCACAAAATGGACTAATTAGCTTGAGGCAGGGAATTCTAAACAGACAGCTAGGAACAGCAGCAGCTGTACTGAAGTTTTCATCGAAACTATATTGTTATGACCAGGCCACAGAGAGAGAGGAAGCATTATCTCCTTGAATTCCAAGCTGTTCGGGTTGGAAACAACTAAGCAATTTGAGAAAGCAATGTCTGCTTTACTGAAGCAAAACAAAACAAAACAAAAATTTGTATCCTAAGAGCTACAGATTACATTTGGAAGTTTGGTGTGGATAACTGCAGTCAGACTCCAATAAGAACATTTCCCAAGGTGCTGCTCGATGTGCTTTCCAATAAGACAAATGATAATAGGAAACAGTATATTTCTCATCTGTTAATGGTACTCTGTCCTGAGGAAGTTGGTGCAAAGCGATGGTATTCAACTTAGGATAGGAAAGCAATAATTTATTTAAGGGGGGAAATGTCTTCTGAAATGTTCCGAGGTTGGATTTCAGCTTAGTCCTTTACTCTGGTAAGGAATTATTGTTGTAGTTTTCAGCTGTAACTATAGCCCTATTAAAAAACAAAACAAAACCCTTCACATCTATACACAATGCATTCAAGGGAAAGCAAGACTGACCACACCCTGATATCGACATGGTTGTTCATCGTGCATTTGTCTGCCACGCATTTGGCATTAGTATGAAATAGAGCCGATGTACATACTGTTCTTCCTTAACTCAAGGCATAGCCCAACACCTCTACAAGAGGGTTGCTTTCACAGTAATGCAGACGGTTCAGCCACTAGGTCATGGACAGTGGTCACATTGGTGTTTGGTGGACAGTCAGTGTGGTCCTGCATTTCTTTCTGTGTCTTGAGTATATGTGTGGCTGGAGGGTCTCTTATGAAGAGGACTTTTCACTTATTGACACAATTTCAGCATAATATGCTCTCCGTTTCTTTTGTCTATTTCACCTGTTTAAAAACTTAGACCAGTTTCTGGAGCACTGACTAGCTTACTGGATCTCTTTGTTAGCCCCTTGATGTGGGAGAGTAATACCCACATTCCTGCCTATGTATGCCCTCAGTGACTGGCAAGGAGGTTCCAGAGAGTAAGAAGGTTTGTTTGTTTGTTTGTTTATTTTTACATTTCTATACCGCCTTTCGTTAAAAAGAAAACCCCAAGGCGGTTTACAAAAATTAAAACATACAATAAAAGCAGTAAAAACATCAAGCAATAAAAACATCAAGCTAAAAACATATAAACAAGCATAAAAACACGACAACAGATAACAGATAAAAACACAGAGAAGCCGCAGTAAAAACGATCATGTAAAAGCCTGGGTAAAAAGCCAAGTCTTTAAAAGCTTTCTAAAAGCCGTGATGGAGTCTGAGGAACGAATGGCCGGAAAGCATTCCAGAGTCTAGGGGCAGCAACAGAGAAGGCCCTGTCCCGAGTGCATGAAAGCCGGGCCTCCCTCATTGTCGGCACCTGGAGCAGGGCCCCCTCAGATGTTTTGAACAGATGTTTTGAACACTTCTCTCTCTATTGCTTTGTCCACTCCTGTTCCTGGTCAAAGGGCCTTCAGCCTTTATTTCTTCCTGACTCATCTCATCATTGGCATTCCATTTAAATACCCTTTGGCAACTACACCCAGTTGTGTGTGTGTGTGTGTGTGTGTGTGTGTGTGTGTGTGTGTAACTCCTGTCTCACAAGAGTTTGGCCTCTTGTGAGAACAGCTGATATGAATATGGGCATCTCCCTTCCCATCTCCTGATCACCCAGAATCCCTGCTGCTGGCTCAACTGAAGCACTGATTGGTTCTGTCATCATCACATTCTCGTTGACTTTGTGACCCAGTTTCTGAGAATGGGGCCATGCCTACCTATTGGCCAACCACATCATTGTGGCCTCCCCACACTCTTCACTACTTTTAATGAGAATGTAGATCTGTTAAAATACCACAATTCAGTCTGGTACTTTGCTTCTAAATTGGGGGACATTGTTTTGTCAAGTTTTCCCCATGTAAGAAAAGGCAAGTTTAACTCACTGAAAATAGAAGTGGTTTTCTTGTTTTCACTGTGGTTTCACAGATATATGTCAAAATAATGCTCATTTCAAAAGCTCATTAACTTACAGTTTGGCCAAAAAAAATATTTTCTAGGGCATTTTTTGTCATACATATATACCTAAGGATTGAAACCTAAATCTCTGCCCAATATAGGGATGAGCAGAAATGTCTGGAGAAATTTCATTCTCAGATGTTTCTCTCTGAATTTGAGAATGCATTTTGCATTTATCTTTTTCAGAATTTTCACCCAACAGCATTGTCACGGCCGTGCCCTAGTGACTTCAGTAACAAACTGACATGGGGGAAGAAACAGATTAAGTTTCTTCAGTCACTTTATCTGCATGCTGGGAAAAGCTTCATCAGGTTTTTTTGCTGTGTGTCAGGCTGCACACAGGCAAAGAGAGAGTTGAAAAAAGTTGGCAATACAACTGCTCCTCAGACAGGATAGTGCTTACACAGCAAGGATATATGGCAACATTGCTAATACTTTTGACATTCTGCCACTTTGCATCTTCAGAGTTCAGCCCAAAGCTGTGATGTAATCAAGAATTTAAAAGGGCTCATCTACAATCTGCTGAAAACCGGCCCTATGTGTCTAGCTTCACAATTAATCTTTCCCCTCTTCATTCATCTGTTTGCTTACTTTGATGTATTGCAAAGAAAACATCAGCCTACATCACCTTTCCTGTAGAACCATAAGAGAGTAATTAAAACAAACAAGAGTGTGGGCATCCCTGTGCAATGGGAACCTTGATTTATGTATTTGGCTTTGAATTCATCTTGCAAATTTAACTATACTGAGTGGCTCTACCAAGATATGTTTTTTATCCTGTTTTTGCAAGGTTAATATAAGCAGGATGTAGGTGGCACATTTTTGGAATATTATGTGAGCCATCACAACTCCTTCACATAGGGAGGTTATAAAGTATGTTTAAAACACAGTGCTGTCTGTGATCTAACATTAGCTAATGTCTGGAGTATTTCATCTTGGGAAAGTATGTTCTTATACTGCTGTTGCTGTGATGTGAAATATTTTACCCAGCAGGTGAGGCATATTTTCATTTTGCACTTCTAAAAAAAGCTGCTGTTGTCCAACATCAGACAAGTAATAATTTTAAATTGGGTTGGACTACAGCCAATTCTAAAGTGGCAGAATTGAGTCCTTTCTTACTGTTTGCTGTAGAGGTAGATTGTGTTTAAAACAGTCATTATTAATTTAAAGTCCTTATGGATGTTTTCTGAGACAGAATTAAATTAAGGTCTGGTTCTATTTCCATTGAATTTGGCGAAAAGCAGAAAAAGAAAAAGAAAGCAGTGAATAGTTATCTGTGAAAAACATTGGCAAGTGAGTAGGACAGTTTGAGGTTTTGTATTAGCAATAGCAATAGCACTTACATTTATATACCGCTCTATAGCCGAAGCTCTCTAAGCGGTTTACAATGATTTAGCATATTGCCCCCAACATTCTGGGTACTCATTTTACCGACCTCGGAAGGGTGGAAGGCTGAGTCAACCTTGAGCCCCTGGTCAGGATCGAACTTGTAACCTTCTGGTTACAGGGCGGCAGTTTTTTTACCACTGCGCCACCAGGGGCTTCAGGAATGAGGAATCTGGGGATTGAAGATCATCAGCACTAGAGACACTGGGGGCATCTCGACAATGTAGATTCCAGTTCTGGAACTAATACGAAAAGGTGCAAGAATGAACTAGTTCTGATTATCTGCTCTCCATAGCCCTATTGAGAAGTTGTTCTCCCCTGCATTCATTGATTGCGTGGAGAAGGAAATGGAAGCACACTTTCAAGCCACATCCTCTTCTCATTTGATTAGCCAGGATTCCAAATCACTCAGAGAAACCATCCCCATGTTGAGTAATGCCCTTTGCACACAAGTGTCAAATAGCTGTCACTCCCATTCCCTCCAGATGCAATGATTGTGGCATGGTAACTCTGAATAGGGATAATGTCTCATTTATATTCCATCTCATCCCTTCATGGAACTCAAGGTTTTGTATATACGGACACCAGGCAACCTCCCATCCAGACACTGACCAGACCCAACCAGCAGCAGTGCTGCTCTTTTATACCATGTTCTGGTATCAGGAGCTGCTGGGGCTAGAATCAGAAGCTCACAGTTGTGTGCATCACTTCCCCACGAGGCTTTATATACATGGCTTTTAGTTCGAAGCTACTCCAGTATGAAGTGTGCCAATTAGCTGCATTTACCCCGAAGTCACTGACAGTTATCAGGGCCTAGGACAGACAGGACTCTGTTTTTCCCTGAATCATGGCTGTGCATTCTGGCTTACCCCAGATTATGTCCAGCTTTAAAAAAAATTCCTCTATTTTCAGCAGCTTTTAAAAAACAAAACAAAACACAAGATTTCTGTTATGCCCTGAAGTTCCAAAGATCTGTGATGTGTAATGGGGCTTCTTTCCAAACTCTCTTCCTTCCTTCCTTCCTCTTTCTTGTTTGCTGGGTGGATTTCTGTAAATCCACCCAGGTGTCAGCAAAGGAGAGTTTGACAGCTTGGTCTGGTGTGCTCTTTGAGTGATTTACGATTGCAAGCCCTGGGGGCAGGGGGAGGGGTTGTGGCAGATTGATGCAATTCTGTGAAGGGAGTCCAGAAGGGGTGGGGGAGGGAGAAATTCCTGAGTTAAACACAAGATGTAACCTGAGTCCTTTGTGTCTGAGCTGATTCCATCAGCTGCATTTGTCTTCATGACACAGAGAAAGCAATAATTTCTACTTTAAACTTCTCTGCCTCTTAAATGGTCTGGATGAAGGCAGTCACAAAGGCAAGTTCATTATAAAAAATCAGCCAATATTTGGGTCAGATTTGGCAGGCTTGTATTAAGTGTTCTGTTGTTTGATCTGGCTGCTTGGCAACTTGTCATGCTGGTCTTCCATAAGCAGCTGTCAAACTAACAACGACAACAACGCTCTCTTGCCTCCTTGTCTGTGATGTGATTGGTTGGAGAAAAATCCCGGAGCAAGCTGTGGGAATGCACAGGAAAAAATATCTGCAGGGATTGCGGAGAGGACCTGACCCTATGTGAAATGTCCATTTAATCCCCCAAATTAAACTTCTGTGAATCCACTGCAAAGCAGATATGCTCTTCAGATACCCCGCGGCATGAAGCCATGTGTGAATAACTCCCAGGTGGTGAATCATCAAGGCTACATCAAGCATTTCCTTAGAGATGAAACCTTCTCAGGTACTGAAACGCCTCTGCCCAAGTGACTGGCCTTTGGCACTCTCCAACTGAAAGAGCCATAAAGGCTTCCTGTTCAGGTTGGGACTTTGCTTGAGCAAAAATAATCTTCCATCACTCTCCCTCCTCCTTTCCCCTTGATGTAGATCTACTGCCTCAGAACTGCTAACCTGTCCTCAATGTAAGGTGAGTGTTTTGCAACAGGGGTAGCAAGGGAGGGTGATCAGGCCCCTTCAAATGTTTTTATTAAACCTCAAACTACACAGTGGGTGGGGTGTGTGTCATTCAAATGGAATGTTTAAGAACCATTTTCAGGACATGCATCCCTATCTATATGGCCCCTGGAATATTCCCAAAAGGGAGGGTGAATATTAACAACCACCTTCCCACTATTATTCTTTTATGCCACAATGAAATTATTGGTTTTAAAGGTGTACTGTGTTGGAATTAAGCATCCAGAAAGATTGCTTTTCACTTGAGCAGTGAAATGGAGCAAATTTTCCTCTCCACTGCCAGGACACCCCCATGTGCTGTGCTAGTGTGGAAGCAGTTAGTCATCATGCTGTACAAGTTGGCCTCTAATGCAAACTGACACTCAGCAACCTGTTGAAGGCTTTTCCAGGCCTTCTGTGGTGTATTTATTGCACACAAGTTAAAATGTTGGTGCCCCCTGGCCACCATGACAAGTACTACAACCGTAAACATGATTACAGCATGACCATGAAAGCTCTGGTGGACTCCACAAGGTGTTTCATGGAAGTATACGCAGGGGTGTCCGGAAGAAGCCATGGCACAGTGGTCTTCTGGATGTGCCTCCTGCAGTGAAACTGAGGGCTGAGACCTTCATTTCGACACACTCCATCATTGTCAGTGGCATTGCAGTCAAGCTTGTGCAGCTTGGACACCAGGGATACAGCCTTCAGAAGTGGATCATCACCCCCTACCATGCAGCTTGGAATGCCATGGAGAGGAACTTCAGCTTTCACCACAGCAGTGTAAGAATGGTTGTGGAGTGGGCTTTTGGGAGGCTGAAGTTCCACTGACGTTTGCTCTATACCTTTTTGGATGTGGAGGAGGAGCTGATTCCACAGGTCATAGTGGCCTGCTGTGTCCTTCACAACATCTGCAAGTCAAGGGGAGATATCCTGCTGCTGGACCAAACGAGAGCAGCAGCAGTCAGATGCAGGAGTGAGACAGAGGAGCAGCGCCTATCCCTGTTCTGGCAGAGAGGAGTCAGAGCAGCGCCAGAGAAATGTGGGCAGTAAGAGCAGTTTTCTCAAGATACACCTGGGAGTATTTTCCACCACCCTAACCGCAAGAGTGACAGGTGCATGGTGATGAAAGAGCACACCCCTTTTTAAGAGCAAGAGATTTGGACGCCACACATGGGCACAGCACAACTCTCATCAGAGCTACATCAGGTATACACCTGCAATAACCCCACCTGTGGTAACCTTATTGTTCAGTCAAAGAGATAAAATATTGCTGCACAAATGTGATGTCTGTCTGTCAATTTCACCGGTTAATTAACAGTGGGCCTTGTGTGCTGTCATGTGGTGGTAGGCTAGGAAGTCAGGTCTTCTGTGGTATTTCTGTGCTGAAATTTGAAAGGCAAGGGTTCTAAGGGGTTTGATAGGCAAAGCCTGGCTGGCTCTGAAGAAGAGGGTGGTTGGTTTGTGGTGTGCTTAGCACCAAAAAGGATTGAGGCTTGGATTTTGTGAGCACCCTGCCATTGACCACTTGGCACGTTGCCGGGCATGCAGAACCTCTACTTAGAATTCCTATTGAAAAATTTTTGATAGCTACCAATTAAAGAAGAAGAGGCACATGTGAAGGAATCCTTTCCATGGAAAAAAAGTAGAGGGAACACTTGTACAGTCTAGATTTAACCAGTAAAAGTGGAAAGAGAGAGGCCCAATCCTCTCTTCCTAGGGGAGGGAGGGGACCCCATGTTCCTTCCTCCCCAACTGGGGAAGACATTTTATCTTTCCCCAGGGAGATTAAAAGAGGGCCCCCACAAGGGATATCCAGGGATCCTCACAGCCAGAAGCAGAAAGCCATTTTTCCTGGATGTTTAATTCCAATGCGGCAAGCAGATTCCTCCTTGCTGGTTGTAGGCCCCCATCCAATGGCAGGGTATGGGATTGCACTTCAGTCACTAGCAAGGGGAGTCTCCACAAACACCCTTCTAAATGCAGTGATTGTAAACTAGATGCATACCCCCCCCCTTTAAGTTTGGATGCTTAAAATGCAGGTCGTTCCTCCAGACCAAAGGTGGCAGTCACATGGTTTGCCAGGCACTGCCTTTTTGGGAAGGCAGATGCTCCCAGAAACACCAGCTGCAATTAATTTGCATAAGATCCACCACAGGCTCTGGGAGAAGCAGTGTGGATACAACATGGCATCAATTTTTCTGGTAGACCGTCCCTTCTCATCCAGCCATCAACCCACCTGCCCCTTGCCCCAATTTCTCAGTTGCTGTTCTGTCTCTCTCCTCCAAGACTCCATTGTCATCTGGAAGTGCCCTTTGCCATCCTGGGGCATCAATAATTGTGCTTGTGCATGACCGTGTAGATTGGGAGTTCTTGCAAAGGCAGTGGTGCACGCGCTGTGTGGAAAGGATAAAAATGTCTTTACCCTGCCAAAGATGGGGGATCAGTGCTGAAAAGGTACAGTTGCACTGAGCAGGCCCCCTCTAACATCAGAGCCAATAGTTGCTGTTTTACTGATGTGCTGACACCTCTCCCACAGTATGGCCATGTGAGCAGAATGGAGCTTGCTGGGATGCAGCCTGGGTGGACTAGGGAGAGGGAGGGGTTCCTCTGTCCACAAGCCAATGGTTGCCAAACCAAAGTTGATCAATTGTCTGTGGCATGGTTCTCAGGTTAACCACAGCTTTGTCTACCCAAGGTTTCATGCTATGTCCAAACGGGGCCTCTGTGTCATTGCTGCTATGTCTGACTGATTCCCATTGGGAATTATGGCGATTAGGTGCAACAGTGATGATGCAGAACATCACTGGCACAGAGCCTCCCATGCTTTCACTAGGAGTGGTGATGGAGTGGTGGGTGCTGCACAGCCAGCAACCCTGCATCCCTCTTGGGTGCGTGGCTCACTGTGCTGTTCATAAGCTACTGTGTGTTTTTATGTTTTTAATGGAAGCCTCTTTGAAGGCTGCGAGGTAGAACTAAAGGATAAGACAGCAGCACAGTGTGTGTCATGTAGGACCAAATCCAACACTCTTTTGTGGACCATACTAAATGTTATCTTAAACTGGCTCTTGCTTCACAAATGCAAAGTGTCCTTCACAATGAAGCATGCGAGGAATACGCTTCAGATTTGTTTTGTCTAAATCCTAGTGTTTTGTTATATACTTCTCTTTTCTAACAACTTTCATAAAAGCTCTACGAGTTAATTACAGAACTGTAGAAGGGAAGGAAACTTCAAAAATCTAAAAACAGAACAGATCTCTCAGCTAGATGGTGAGATGGCAACACAAAGAGTAGCACTACAAAACCAAATATAGGTAGCAACATGGTGGCAATCTGCAATGTCATTAGGAGCAATTGCACCACTACTCAATGACTTGCTCCAGGGCTATGCTGTAATTTTTTCCACCACCAACAATTTATTCTAATTCACAATCTAGGAGACATAATTAAAATATGACTAGCAGCAGTATAAAACCTTGGAGAGAAGTACATCATGATGGATTTATACCAGTTAGTCTTTTACTGGGAATCTGGTGCCTTTCGGCTATGGTGCAATTAAAATGAAAAATCTGAGTTGTGTTTTCTTTATCCATTTATCTTCCCTGGGCCTTTCACATGGTGTGACTATGAACCACAAAATATCAGGACCATTTATCATTTCAGCATGGCAAAGTGATTTTTGAATAAAACTGCAAAAGGCTAATGAATTTGCAATTAGTTTTAATGATAGGTTGTCTAAAGCTGTTTCCTAAACCAGCCTGACTTGGTTTTGTGCAGGTTCCCAGAGTAAAAGCGACAGTAAGGAACATACATTAAAAAAAATACACACCTAGTTCTTTATTCTAAGTGGAATAGAATAAGAAATCCTTATGTTCAGATAGTTGATTCAATCAATGCAGTATTCCAAAAAGACCCCAGCGTAAGAGTAATAGCAATAGTAGTAACAACAGAGGCAGCTGGTAAGGGCGGTGGTGGGGTGGGGGAAATTCTTTACCAACGATTTTGTCAGCAACTGGTAAGAATTCCCATTTACTGGTAAGGATTCCCAATACAAACAAAAGGATTCCTTACACAAAAAGGGGTTTGAGGGATGGGTGGGGCAAGCAAGAGGGCACCTTACCAGCTGTGTCAGCAGTGGTGGATCTATGGTGGTGGCCCCACTTGGCCCTGCCATTGCTCCCTCCTCATTGCGGGGTTTGGGCCCCCGCGCATGCGCAGAGGCTATTTGTGTGGCCTCCGTGCATGGGTAGAGGCTCAAATTGTGTGGTCATGTAAATGGTCTCTGCACGTGTGTGGAGGTCATGCAAATGGCTTCTGCGCAGGTGCGGACACTGGAAGTGGGCTGCATGCCAGCCTGGGGTGCAGGAGGAGCACTGGCAGGGCTGAGCAGGGTCACTGCCACCAGGGAGCCACCACTGCTGCCAACAGCCCACATATGGTAAGGTGCCTTCTAGCCCCCCAGCCCATCCCTCCAACCCCCTTTTAGGCAGGGAATTCCTCTCTGCTTTTAAAGGGGAATCCTTACTGGATTATCCTTTACAAGCAAGGCCCTCGAACCAGGTCGGCCCAGTTTGACAGCACAAATGAGCCACTGGTCAGTTCTAACAAACCGGTTCATGGACCAGCAATCCGGTTTGAATTCAGTTTGAATATGAACCAAACCGCTGCTGACTGTTCCGTCACACTCTATTACAGAAGTAGCATTTCTGCAGGTTTCCCCATTTATGAGAATAGAAAAAACTGTGGAAATACTGCATCTGCAACCACAGTTTCTGAACAGTGTAGGGCTCCCAGACAAATCAGTAGCAGCCCCAGAATTCAACATTACAGGTTTGTAATGCTGCACATCGTGTCACATATTATTAGTGGTCCACATGTTGCACGGTGATATGAGGTGGAAGAAGGGCCTCACCCTTGCAGAGAGGTTGGAGAGTAGCTGTGGCAAAGGCTTGTTCCTCAGCCCAGTGTGCATGGAGTGCGAGGGGGATTTTGCTTCCTTCCCCTCCCTGTAAAAGCCCCTTTCACTTCCACAAATATATTCCTGAGGGCTGCATAGCAAATCTGTTGTGTGCAGCACAACAAATAAAGTGTATTATGAAATTTGAATGTGTTTTTTTAATCTATTATGATTTTTATCTTTTTATGAATTTTAAATGTTTATATTTTGTATTATGTTTTTAATTCTGCCCAGCGCCTAGAGATTTTATATTATGCAATATATAAATTCAAACAACAACAACAATAAAAATAATAATTAGTAGCAGTAGCAGTAGTATTCTCCATTTTGTCTGTGAGAGCAGAGCCATTCTTTCACTCTCGTATCACTGCACAAAATGTGGGCCATTATTATTGTTGTTGTCATCATTGTTCCAATTTTCAAGAAAAAATCATTCTCAAAAGTTTACCTAGAATAAGAATAAAATTCTGTTTATTTAGAATTCAGACATCATATTACTGTTTATTTATCAAAATTACTAACTAGTTGTCTTCCTGTGTTCAAAGCAGCCTGCATAATAGAGAAATACAATAAAAAAGAATTCAGAATAAAAATAAAATAAAAGCAAAACAAGATCCAGACATTGGGACAGCACTAAAGCCATTTGGGCAAGGTGGTATTAAAAAAAAAAAAATCTAATTAAGTAAGTAAATAAAACTAAGTATTTGTTTCAAATGTTTCTATCCTCCTCCTGCACACAGCTGTTCGGGGCAGCATACAATAAAATACAAAGGCAGCAATAAAACATAATCAGACACAGTGAAACACAAGGAAGCTCTTCTCACAATCCATGAGGAGAGCTTCTGTTGGGCTTGTGGGGAGAGCAGGCTTAGCGTGCTCTCCCCGCAGACAATCAAAGGGCAGCCCTGGGGTGGCCAGATTGGCTGCCCACACAACTGCTGGCTCCATCACGGAGCTGGCAGGGGCTGCGGGGATTGGGGGCCGTGCAGCCCCCGGAAGTTCCGGGATGCCCCATGCGGGGCATGGGAATAGCCTCACTAACTCTCTCTCTCTCTCTACCCACCCACCCTATTCTTTACTCTCAAACTCTCTCAGTTCATTTACACAATCAAAAACTGAGGTCTTTCACATGACTGGCGGCCACTGCAAAGGGTGCAGGGAAGGCAGGAGCTTGCCTGCCTTCCCTGGCAGATGAGCTGCCATCCATCCTACCCCAACACCCACCCACATGAGTGGCAGAGTGGTGACGGCAGGAACTGGAGACAGGAGTACTCTCTCCCATGTCCCAGGGTGCCTGCACTATTAGTGTTGTGACTGCTCTCATTAGAGCAGCCACCGCACTCAGTGCAGCTGCTCCTTCACCCCAGCTCACTGCCGGAAATGGTGACGGGCTGGGGCGGGTGGGGGGACCGTTTAACCCAGTGGTGATTGCCCAGATGATAATTGGCCAAGGTTAAAGACTCGGGCTTGGCATGGAGGCAGCACCAGGATTGGGCTCGATCCTGGTGCTTCACACGAGCAGCCTAGCCCAGGGTGGGCTGCACGTGTGAACAGCTTCACTGTGTTCTGCCCAGGTTTGGGGGCTGTGTGTGCTCCTAATTTTTGGTTGTGTGGAAGCAAGGTAGGAGGAAACCTGGTTAGAAGTGATAAGCCAGCGTGGTATAGTGGTTAGAGTGCTGGACTAGGACCGGGGAGACCCGAGTTCAAATCCCCATTCAGCCATGAGACTAGCTGGGTGACTCTGGGCCAGTCACCTCTCTCTCAGCCTAACCTACTTCACAGGGTTGTTGTGAAAGAGAAACTCAAGTATGTAGTACACCGCTCTGAGCTCCTTGGAGGAAGAGCGGGTTATAAATGTAATAATAATAAAAATAATAATAATTATGTGGAAGCACGGTAGGAAGACAACCTGGCTAGCTTTTCCTCCCACCTTGCTTCCACATAATTATTTCTACCCAGGTTTTCCTCTTACCTTGCTTCCACAGAGCAGAAAATTGGGAGCACACACAGCTCCCAAACCGAGGTGGAGCACCGTTTTTGATTTTGTGGATGTTCTCTCTATCTTGCTCACCTCCTCCCTTTCAACCCATATTTTCATGAAACCTGTTAGAGGCTTCACTCCCCACCCTCCTTGTTTAGTGAAAACCACCTTGATCTGTTGTGTTACCAAAGTTGAGAAATACTACCGTATGCATTGTGCTCATATAAAGAAAACTTCATGTATGAACTCAAAAACTGTGTCTGAGTCTGTTGCTTCTCTGAGATACCTTAATGAAGGCATCTGCCTGTGTCCAAATACAATATTTTTGTTACATAAATTTGAAAGTCTGGGTTTTGAACTAATTTCTCCAATTCTGCTAAAGTGTAGATTTGCAAGGAGGTAGTATATACATGTCTCAGCAAGCGTGGCTTCACTAAGATTTTCAGAACTCCAGATCCCTGAAACTGGAGTGGGGCTGCTCTTAAAGACAACTCAAAAGCTTCAGCTGGTGCAAAATGCTGTGGCACATTTCTTGGCAGTTGCTGGTAAAGTAAAGTGTGCTGTCAAGTTGATTTTTACTGCTGGCACCCACAGAGCCCTGTGGTTTTATTTGGTAGACTATAGGAGGGGTTTACCATTGCCATATCCCGTGTAGTATGAGATGATGCCTTTCAGCATCTTCCTATATAGCTGCTGATATAGATGTTTTCCCATAGTGGGAATTTGAACCCACAACCTCTGGCTTCCTAGTCAAGACATTTCTGCGCTGATGTGCAAACTTATTCGATTCGAATCAGGGTTTTAGTTGAACCAGCCCAGTTGAACCAGACCAATTTGAGCTCAAACTGGACTGGCGCTCCAAAAAGGGGACCCACCAGTGCTCCCCCCCATCATCTCAGGCTGGAGGTTTGCAGTGACGCCAGCCCATGATGACAGGGAGAGCACTGTTGGGGCCTAAGGAAGCTGCCACCAACCCTGCTGCTTGCCCTAAGGAGCCGCGCTGCCACGGCAGGTAAGGTAACCTCCCTCCCACCACCCACTCACCCTTTTAAAACCCTGTAGGGTTCCACCAGTGCTTGTAAAGGGCAATCATTACCATATTTCCTTTTACAAGCACTAGAACTGGGGTCAAACTGGTTTGAACCGGTTCAATTATGGTTCTAGGCATGAACTGAACCACTGGCCGGTTCAGCAGAACCGGTACGCAGACCGAGTGGCTCAGTTCAACTCTAGTTCGAACTGAACTGCCCGGAGTAATTCTGTGAACACCCTAGTTGTTGGTAGATGTGCCCGTATTCAGCCAATTCACTAGTTTCTAGTTAGCTTCCAGGCTCAATTAAGGTGCTGGTTCTCACTTTAAAGCCCTTCATGGCCTAGGCTCCATATATTTCAGAGGCCACCACTCCTTGAACTGCACCCCACATCTCCTCCAATCTTCTAATCAGATTCTGATTTTGGTTCCATCGCTGTATTAATTTAGGTGAAGCATGGCCCATAGCAGGACAACAATGGCAGAAATTATCTGCTATCACAAGACCAGGAAACATTTCTTATTATGTTGACATCAATGAGCATTTGATGTGTTCATATTTGCATTGTCCTCATAATTTAAATCTTTCACACCAAACCATCTTCACTGAACTCAAATGTTGGATCTGATGTGGATGGGGATGCCTGTGCAGCTTTGAGACTACATACTTCATGCCATCATAAAACAAAGAAAATAAAAGAAACCAAACAAAAACACCCGGGGCTATGAAATGATAGCAAATAATTGATTGTAGCTGATCACTATGTGGATAATGTAGAGAAGGAGCACAGTTAAGTGATCACAGTTAAGTGCCAGATTTAAGTGGCCAAAATTTTTAATCAGCTTACAGGATTTCTGTGGAAATGTAATGTTTTCAGCCAAGAAAACTAAATTCCTGCTGTGGATTTCAACATGGATTAGCTTTAACTATCACTCAGTTAAGAAGTAGGACACTGTGTTAATACAAGCAGAAGAAATGCCTTCAAAAATATGAACCTACAGAACACACACACACACACACACACACACACACACACACACAGATGGTGGAAAAGTTGAAACATTGCCCAACAACTTGGTGTAATGTCTGCTTTTTGTGGCCCAAGTGCCAGAAACGGTAATTAAGAGTGCAGTCTGTTGTAAATGTGAAATATAATGATTGAAATTCCATGGGCTACAGAACTTCTTTCAAATGTAAAATTAATGAAATTTTGCCCTCCCCTTCTGCGTTGAGCCTCATTTGTTAAAATAAGATAGATGCTGCGATTTATTTCCATTCATTTATGCTATAGCAGCACTAAGCAGCACATAAGTAATTAATGGAGTTTTCTATCACACTAATGAAACAGGGAAGGTTTTCCTATACCTTTATTAATGGTATCAGGGAAGAGAGGTGAAAATACTTCCTCAAGGTCACATTGGGAGTCTGTAACAGATTTAGAAATATTATCCAGGGCTCCTATCTTATTTTTGCCTTAAAACTCTATGGAGCTATTCACACAACTTACCGGGCAGGTGGAAAATTGCACAAATCTGACCTTCCCCGCAGACGATCAGTATAAGTGCACTGGGAGCACAAACTGCACCCCCAGACAATCAAGCTTTGGAGGGCTGGGATGATACGTCTTAGCCTCTGGGAATCCCACAATGCACTGCGTGCTGAGCACGGTGCATTGGAGGATTCCCCCTGGAGATGGGCGCTCTAGGCACCCATCTCTGTGTCTCCTTGGGCTGTGTGCAGCCTGGGTTAAGGGTGCGCTCTAATAAAAAGGTGCACTCGTCCAAAAGCCAGGTTAAGAAGTGGGGCTAAATGGCGCTGCCCCTCTGGGATCAGGCCAGATCATGGTGGTTCTCACATGCAGCCCGGCCAAGGCTGGGTTTCCCTAGCCAGGGTTAGGCTGTGCATGAGAAGAGTCTTTATCTCTGTACTACCACTTGGCTTCTTAAAACATTTTAATGTAGCATGTTTTTCCTTTGTTTGCAGTCTTCAAAATATTGTTTGTGTAAAAGAAATAAATATCCAGAAACTGATCAGAAAACCATGAAGGAAACAGAACTATCTATTACTATGGTTTCTAAACTGTTCTACAGTTTAATACTTTGCAAAATGGAAATCATTCTCTAGTTTTAGTTTTCTTTTAATTTACTCTCATATTGATAATGAGAATTCTACTTAATTTCTCCAAAGTGTTTTCAAACAGGGAGGGAAGAACTGATGATAAAATCCTTGATTTATACTGATAGCCGTTTTCTCATTTCTAAGAGGTTGACCAATAGCTGGTGATGACTGAGGAAAATGATCACATTGGGTGGTAGCAACTGAAATTGGAAACATTGATCCCTGAGGTATTTTATCACTATAGTAACTTTCTGAACATGAGGACCGTCTTAACTTTACTACACACAGATTTTCAAGATGTTAACCTGGGGTAACCAAGAAATACGTTCTAAGCTATTCATTTTACTTGCTTCTACCAGAGTTTGCGTGCTTTGGTAAAAACTACAAAAACAACACATGGTGGGTGGGCTGCATTCAGCTTGGTGGGTGAGAAATTGTGCAGGCTTAGCATAAACAACAGAGTCTATTCTCTGAATAATTCATTCTTCTGTTGCACTGAAGCTGCAATTAATATTCTAAACAAAGAAACCACCAAGCCCATCAGTAGTTTATGGCTGAAAAAAAGATGACAGTGTCACATTATTTTAATAGTATGTTAATATAAATTAATATATGATTATACTAAACACATTGCAGTATGGCCCAGATTGGAAAGTTAAAACAAGATCAGATTTTTTACGACGACTGCTGCAGAGTCCCCAAAACATCATAAGGAGGCTGAGTGGGGCACAGTTGGGGAACCCAGCAAATGCCAGCCTGCATGTATGGGGTTAATGTTGTACCTGGGTGGGCAAAAAGAGAGAGTGAGGCAATCAGATCAAGCAAGAAGAGTGGGAACAAGCCACACCTGTGGCTCATTTTCTGCCTCCCCAGCCCCAGAAAATGGATAGAGAGAAATTCTCCTCCCTCTCACATAACACTAGAACCAGGGGTCATCCCATGAAATTGATTGCTAGGCAATTTAGGACCAACAAACGGAAGTACTTTTTCACACAATGCATAATCAACTTGTGGAATTCTCTGCCACAAGATGTGATGACAGCCAACAACCTGGATGGCTTGAAGAGGGTTTTGGATAACTTCATGGAGGAGAGGTCTATCAACAGCTACTAGGCTGAGGGCTATAGGCCACCTCCAGCCTCAAAGGCAGGATGCCTCTGAGTACCAGTTGCAGGGGAGTAGTAGCAGGAAGAGAGGACATGCCCTCAACTCCTGCCTGTAGGCTTCCAGCAGCATTTGGTGGGCCACTGTGTGAAACAGGATGCTGGACTAGATGGGCCTTGGGCCTGATCCAGCAGGGCTGTTCTTATATATCCCTATTGGCCTCCACTGATTAAACCTTAACATAAAAGATATCTAGTAATTCTAGCAGAAACATTAAAGACAAAAGATTACGCTACAAAGTCATACATTATTAAATTACATAAGGAGATCTGGTTTGTTATATGTTTCTACTCTGAGATGATTTCTTAAAGAGAACAGCTGCTCGGTCATACTTTGTTATATTTATTATTATTTTTATTATTTATTATTAAAACTTTTATACCGCCCTTCCAAAAGGCTCAGGGCGGTTGGCATATTTGGCAAGGAAGTACTCTGACCAGAATGCAGCACTTATATGGGAGTTATATACTACTTGGCATCATGTTTATTAATGCAGAGGGATGAATATCAACTAATAAAGAAATCCAAAACGGGTGTCATGGGTATAAACCAGCAAGGAAAGATTGGGGCACAAACAAACCACTAGCACCGTGACCAGAAACTTTAGTGAAAACTTAATGCATTTATATCATGTCTTCTAAATCCAATATATGCTTTTGATAAATAGTCAGAAAATGGTTTACAAGAACAATGTATGCATTTGATAAATAGTCATAGATAATACACTGGTTTGCAAGAATACTTTTCACAATATGTGATACCAAGCATTTTCAAACAAGTAACAGTCTCCATATAAATGCTTAAATGTCCTTCCTCATGAACAACTCTGAGGAGAAACAGCTGGAAAGATGAAACATGATCTTCATATGTATAAAGATGGTAAAACCAGCATAAGTTTGTTGTGGTCATTGGATATCACTGGAAACTTGGATGGAGATGGAGATGGAAAATAGAAACTTGATTGTTTGCTGTTGTGACAAAACCTCCAGATGATAGTAATGTTTCATCAGAACTTCTTCAGACAAACCATGGATCTTTTAAAGTTTTTCTAAACAACAATACATGTTATAGTCATAATACAGAATCTCCACAGAACACACCATAATATAAATAGATAAAAGGGAAAACCAGCCTGATAATAACTCTAGAGTACACACTAACGACTTCTCATTTTTGTTGTGAGAAATTCTAGCTTTCTAATGTATTTAAAGGCTATCTTATCAAGGTGCCCACAGCTGTCTAACAGGGTAAGAGCTTCAATTAACTCACAATAGCCTGTGATATAAATGGCACAACACTTCACAGCTGACTATCTCTATCACAAGGATTTTCAAACTTCGGTCTTCAAAGACTGTGGGACTACAACTCCCATCATTCATAGCCATTATGGCCAAAGACCTTCTTAAAAGTGGGGGGCCAAAAAGTTTTTTTCCATCATAGATGCCTAGAGAAACCAAAACAATATAGTAAGTGAGAAAACCTGGGTAGAGTGGAGAGCCACGGAACCCTCTCCTACCCTGCAGCTCCTGGGAGGGCTTACCTTGTTATTTTACCGTGATGAAAACCAAGGGGAAAGCCCCATCTTACATCGTAGCCCTCATTGTGATTAGGGCTCTTTGCAGAAATTCCTGGCAGCCTGGCTTCCTTGTAACCATAGAGTGCTGCCTTTAGAGTGACCAGGAAGGCAGGAGCTGGTGCACTGACACAAACAGCCTCTCTGCTACCTGCACAATGCATTGTGGGACACTGGAGGACTTCCTCCACCAGATCCCTACTGCAGGCATCTCCACTGCACCAATTGTGTGGGAGCACAGTGGAGTGGAGACGAGCCCTTGTTCGAGGCTCTTCACACGATCGGTGTGTAGAGTCTGCAAGCCTTCTGCGGGAAGAGTGGGCTTGACCCACTCTCCCCACAGATGAGCATCCAGACTAGCATCCACAGACGAGCATCCCTGGGAGGCCTGATCAGCCACCCACGTGACTACTGGCTCCGCCATGGAGCTGGTAAGGGCAGTGGGGATCGGGGGCTGCCCGACCCCTGGAAGTTCCAGAATGCCCTGCGCAAGTGCACAGGGCATTCTGGGAAGACCCCTTAGGCTGGGAGGCTTGTTGGAGCCTCCTGGTCAGGGGTCTCCTCGTGAGTCGGCATGGCACGGAGCCACGCTGTGGTGGCTCATGATCACCAAAATGGGGTTCATGAAGCACTCGCTCCACTAACCTTGTTGTGGGGGGCAATTAAGCAGGCTAACCACCAGGAGCCATGCAGCTTTCACTGGTTCTCATGACTGATTGGAAGCGGGCTGGGCTGCCTTAGCCTTTCAAGTGGTCATGTGAATAGCCTCCTCATGTGGGAGAAGGTAGGTATAATCCTGCCTTTCCCCAGCCTTCCCTAGCAACCAGGGATTTTAGTGGTTTGAACGACCTTAGTATCTCATTGAGATTAAAGAGATTTAAGAGCACAGTTAAGGGCTTTATAAGCTTGCTGATTTTTCTTTGGACTATGACTATACTTCCTGATCCAGAATCTCAACTGTATTCCTCCTGCAGTACAGCTGAGAAGACCACGAGAAGTTGTACACTAAAGATCCATGTGTAGATCAGAACTCCAATGCCTGCACAGGATCACTAACTCAAAGTGTCTTTTCCTCTCAGGAGTTTGGAAAGAAGGTGAATTAAGTCCCACATTCAACAAATAATGAACATTCTTGTTTAGAGATTACGAGAGTTGCCTTGTGTATCATACAATATACACAATAAATACTAGAACTGGTAAATGGTCTGCCTAACCCTGTACTCCATGTCTGATAGGATCCATTATAAGATGCTCAGGAGAGGCATTCAGAATCATAATAGAACAAACATATTGTCAGACAAAAACCCTTTCTACATTACTTTTTTGGATATGGAATCTAATTGTTTGCTACTATTGTTTACTTTATTTATTTGAAACATTCATAACCAACCTGTTCCGTCATGGCAGCTAATCAAATGCAAGCATCATTAAGAAAAGAAATAGGGTGATGAGAGATCAGTTATGTTGCATGGGCCCTCTAGTCTAGATAACTCAGTGAAGGAGGAATACTGGCTTTCCCGAGCCAGCAACTGGCCTGGTGAATGTCCTGTACCTGTCCAACATCTGCATAAACTTGCCAGGGTGTGGCCAGGGAATTATTCTGCTCAGAGTCACTATCTGCATAGGATGTGACTATGACACACAGTGGTGTGACCAAGACACTTATATAGCATCTGCTATGAGACAGAGAACAAAAGCACAACAATTTCTGAAACCCATTCTGATTCACAGACCCAAGCTATTTCTCTGAAAAATACAAGTGGAATAAGACTGGAAAACTCTGATTCAGACTTAGAGGCACCAATAATTCTGCCTCACATACTGCACAGCATTCCATGGGCCCTTTGCACACTGCAGGTGCTGCTGCATCTTCCAAATGCAAGTTGCACTAGGTAGGCAACTTTGGCACTACAACTATTGTTGAACTACAATTCCCATCACCCCCAGGTACAATTTCTTGTGGCTGAGGGTAATGGGAGTTGTAGTCAATGACAACTGGAGTGCCAAGGTTGCCTACCCTTGCACTATGGTGTTTGTTAACCCCTGCTAGGGATGTGCAAAAAATTTCGGGCACAGAACGATCTGTGCCCAAAACGAGCAATTTCGGGTGATTCGGGGCCAAACCGAATCACCCCCGATGTCCCCCGATATTTTTCGGGGCCGAGCAGAATCACCCAAATTTCGGGGCTGAAAATTTCGGGTGAATCGGCTCATGGCCGATTTGGGGGGATTTTTTGAAGTTTTAGTGACTTTGGGGCAGTTCGGGGGCATAGCATGGGATCTGGGCAAAAGGAGTGGGGTGGTGTGGTATTGCCTAATGGGTGCAGGCTACCACCCCAATTTCAGAGGGATTGGGCAAAGGGGTGGTTTTTGGGGAATTTCTGAAGTTTTCATGTCTTTGGGGCAGATTGGGGCATATTGGGGCAGAAAGTGGGGCCTGGGGCAGAATATTGGGGTAGGGTGGTAGTGCCTAATGGGTGGAGGCTATCTCCCCAATTTCAGGGGGATTGGACAAAGGGCTGATTTTTTGAGAATTTTTGAGGTTTTAGTGACTTTGGGGCATTTTGGGGGCAGAAAGTGGATCTACCCCAAAAGAGTGGGGTGGGGTGGTAGTGCCTAATGGGTGGAGGCTACCACCCCAATTTCAGGGGGATTGGGCAGAGGGCTGATTTTTGGGGAATATTTGAAGTTTGGGTGACTTTGGGGCAGATTGGGGGCAGAAAGTGGATCTGCCCCAAAGGAGTGGGGTGGGCTGGTAGATAGTGCCTAATGGGTGGAGGCTACCACCCGTCCCCAATTTGAGAGTGATTGGGCAGAGGGGTGAATTTTGGTGAATTTCTGAGGTTTGTCTTCATAAGGTGAAGTGTGCTAAATTGATTACTTCCTCATATTCATAGTAATAGAGAGTGTGAAAAAGTGAAAGTGGGGTCATGAGAGTTGTTTAATTGAAAAAAATCTCATTTGCTATGATAGAATGAGAATTCACACCTCAGAAAAAAATTCAAATCACCGAATCACCGAATTCCTGAATTGCACACCCCTAACCCCTGCTAACTGAGCAAAGAAGCATCTTTTAAAAGTGGTGATTCTCTTTATTTAGCAAGGAGAAAGCAACTGGCCCTATCCATCCCCAGCATAGCATTCCTCCACTGGCTGTTGCTGGTGGCAGTCTTACATTTCTTTTTTTTAAGATTGTGAGCCCTTTGGGGACAGGGAGCCTTTCTTTCTTTCTTTCTTTCTTTCTTTCTTTCTTTCTTTCTTTCTTTCTTTCTTTCTTTCTTTCTTTCTTTACCACTTTGGGGACTTTTGTTGAAAAGCAGTATATAAATATCCATTGCATCAAATTCATCATATTCGTATGTTGCACAAATGCTGAAATTGCATGAGGGTTGTACACAATCACGCCACTGTTGGGAATGATAGGTGTGCACATGCACAACTGCCCTGCACAATGTCAGGGTATGCACAACATGCGCTCTAGCATAATTGCATTTGGCAGATGCAGCAGCTTACAGTGTGCAAAGCACCCGTGGAACACTGTGTGGTATATGAGCCACTTTCCTTAGCTCATATATAAAGCTGGCGCAGATTTGTGGCAAGACTTGACTCAGAAGGAAGTTATTATGACAATGATAACCAGGTGTACACAGTCAGTACAGGCTTCTTTTTTCAGAGGCAATTCCTTTTCATTCCTTGACTCTGCCAAAGGGGAGTTTTCAGGGAATCCAAAGGTACTGAACGATACCTTTTTTCACTATGGTTTGCTGCTTTCTCTTCACTCTGAGACTGCTTCCTGGGCTCACTCTTCCTCCAAGTGATCCCAGCAAATATATAGTAAAAATAAAGACATCACAGCATCATATAACACTCAGATGATGTCAGTGAGGGGAAATGTGGACACAATACTGCCTTCACGCTAATCTGATAAACTCAGAGGACTTCCAAAATGGGTGGTTAGTGAAAATATTCTCCCTCCATTTCTGCTCAGCCCTTCTTTCAATTTATTCTGCTTAATTTGTTCTATAAAATCACTAGATCCTTCAGGTGTGCAATTCAAAAAGATTCATAACACCCCAAACAGACAGTAAGGAGGGCTGATGTGTTTTCTCCTCCTTATGAGAATAGAATCAAGACTGATGGAATTGGGTCAAATGAATTCATTGTTAAAACTCACTAAAAACCATTAAATTTTTACAAGGGCAACTGCATCTGCTAATGAGATCAGATGTTACACAGCAGTAAATCAAGACTAGTGAGATTGGAATTTGGTGTCATTAAGTGGTGCTGCTTCCACATTTTAAAAAAAACAAATAAACCCAAGCCCAGTACCATTTATTGTTTTCTCTTGGTGAGTTTTTTCTCCACACATATTTCCATTGGAACAAATGGCTTACATACTGCACAAGAGTATGTCGGCCCAGTAACATTCCATGCACACAAGATAAACAACTGCAGAAGGTGCACACATACAAAACTGGACTGACATACTGTTGCACGGTATGCCAGCCAATGGTTTAAGGGAGCAATCAGTGTACTTTAGAATATTATTTGCAGCAGGTCCTAATCTCTGAGGGATGCTCTTTGTAGCATCCAGCTGCTGCAGGAGATTTTTAAAATATCCCCAATGCTATTTTTCAAACTGCTGATCATAGTTAACATAAGTGAATGAAAGATCAGTTGCTGGTTGAGGATTTTCCTATTACAGACCCAGCAATTTTGATTTGTATTCTGTGTTTTTCTTATGACTAGACAGAGACTGCAAGCAAAATCTATTTCATTCCGATTGCACTCTCAAGTCACTTTGGAGCAGAAACATGGTGATTTTTAGCCATAATATGTCTTCTGAAATGGTTTTGTACTGTCTATTTCTATGATAGCTAAGTACCACTAAGCCTGATTTGTAAAAAGGATGTCTTCCATTTCTTGGTTGTTTGCTTTTGCTATACTGTGAATCAATTTTGACTTCATGGGCAAACAGTTTATGCTCTTAGAAGTGGTTTAAATCCGACCAGTTTGGACTCATGATGGGATTCATGATGGGTGTTTAGCTCCCCCCATTTCCCCTTGGAATTGCTCAGAAATTATCCACTTCCCCCCCTCTGCCCCACATCACGGAAAATAGATAATTTGCTGACCAATTCTGAGGCTAGGATTTTTATCCTCCTTCCCCAATAAAACCTTTCCTGCACGCCCTGCCCCCAAGCAGCTCCATCCCCCTATACTTTATTTACAAGCCCGCTAGGGCTAGCAGAAGCAGCAGAGGCTTCTTTTCTCTTTCCCTAATGTGTAAAGAATTGTGGAAAGAGATGGTTTCCCCCCATAAACTTAATTTTCTGCCAGCAGTGAAGGGGAATGAGTCGTGACTCATGAGATTACTAGTATTTCACCAGGGCTGCAACCGCCTCATCTATTTTCTAAGAGTTTCGTCCCATCTTATAAAATTGGTGCATGTGTACTAATGGTGCTGTGGCAATGCATCTTGCATTCAGACTTTGGTTTGGTTTTATGTCTCAGAGAGCAATGTAGAGTTTCTGCCCCCAGCCCCACCCCACAGCCCTCTCCCTGCTAAAAGCCCCTCCTCAGAAACAAGTGAAAGATTTAAATCTGAATCTGGGACAAATACAACATAAAACATTTGCAAGAAACAACTGAGATAATTGATCCAAACAGGACAGATAGGAACACAGGAACACAGGGAGCTGCCATATACCGAGTCAGGCCATTCGTCTATCCAGCTCAGTATTGTCTTCACAGACTGGCAGCAGCTTCTCTGAGGTTGCAGGAAGGAATCTCTCTCTCAGCCCTATCTTGGAGAAGCCAGAGAGGGAACTTGGAACCTTCTGCTCTTCCTAGAGCGGCTCCATCTCCTCAGGGGAATATCTTACAGTGCTCACACTTCTAGTCTCCCATTCATACACAACCAGGGTAAACCCTGCTTAGCTAAGGGGACAAGTCATGCTTGCTACCACAAGACCAGCTCTCCTCCCCACCAGATATTCACCAGACAAAAGGCTGCTTGGTTGGATGGCAATTGACGAATGAATTAAGGGTTTCATTGAGAGGACAGGATTATCATTTAAAGAGTTTCATATACACCTACTACTATCACATGTAGCTTACAAATCAACTGGCTGAGGGTGCCTGGTCTTCTGTGCCTGTAGTAATAGGCATAGGCACAGGCACAGATATACAGAAGTGTTTTGTGCATTTTTATGGCCCTGGTGGAATCTGTCTCCAGGAATCTTTGATGCAGGTGTAGAAGCTTTCCTGATGTTTGAGAGAATAATGTAGTAAGTTGTACTAGATGTTATTGTAGCAGTGAGGAGACTCCACCTATCTATCTATCTATCTATCTATCTATCTATCTATCTATCTATCTATCTATCTATCATATTTTTACACCGCCCAAAACTTACGTCTCTGGGCAGTTTACAACAAGATTAAAAGTAAAACATTAATTAAAAACAAAAAAAATTAAAAGCAAGAAATTAAAACACAATTTAAAATTTTAAAACGATATTCTAAAAACAACATTAAAACAATCAAAACAATATCAGTTAAAAGTCTGGGTGAAGAAATACGTCTTTAGAGACTTTTAAAAAGATGTCAGAGATGGGGAGGCTCTTATTTCACTAGGGAGCGTATGGAAGCTTCCTGTTGTCAGTATAAATAGCTTGCTAGCCTTAAAGCTTCAGATAGGAGTGAAAGGAAGATAAAGTGACAGAGCCAAACTCTGCAAAATCAGAGTCAGAGTGAAACAGAGTCAGTTTTGGGTGGTGGTAAAGGCATAGATACTGAGCCAATGTCTGGGTTCAGTTATGGACTGGATGTGGGTTAACAAACGGAGATGTAATCCAGACCAGAAAGGGGAGTTGCGTGTGAGTAGCAAAGAATCTGAGATAGCTAGTTCTGGATGGAATTGCACAGCCTTTGAAGGTTCAGTTTAAGCATGCCCATGGATCCAACTTTGTTCTTGCATAATTAGGATAATAATTAGGAACCTAGGAAGCTGCCATATACCAGATCAGACCATTGGTCAATCTAGCTCAGTATTGTCTAATTCTCCAAGGTTGCAGCAGGAGTATCTCTCGGTCCTATCTGGAGATGCAGGGAGTAGGGGGACTTGGAACCTTCTGCATTCAAGCAGGCACGTCCTCTTCCCAGACTGGCCCCATTCAGATAAGGGGAATATCTTACAGTGCTCACACATGTTGTCTCCCATTCAAATACAACCCGGGAGACCCTGCTTAGCAAATGGGGTAATTCATGCTTGCTACCACAAGACCAGCTCTCTTCCTTTACTAGAAATTAATTACTAGAAAGGTTTTGTGATAGTAGTAGGTGGTGGCAGCAGCAGCGGCAGCGGCTTTGGCCTGGAGCACATTTTTACAGCTTTGACTAGTTTGTCAGCTGCCTCTCATCCTGGAGAAGATAGATGTGGTTAATGTTAGATAATGCCTTAGTCACATCTCATCTGAACTACTGCAACACCTTCATGTGGGGCTAGAAACTTCAACTGGTACAGAATGCAACAGCGGGGTTTGGGATTAGGTGACTCCCATTTCCCCCCCATTAATTTCCAGCTGCGATTCAAGGTGCTGGTTTATCTAAAGCCCTGAATGGTCTGAGACCAAGTTACTTGAAGGTGTGCCTCTTCATATATGAAACACCTAAAGTCTTGTTCTTCAATAATCAGATGTCCAATTAGCAGTATGTGCAATAGGGTCGCCTTATTGTGGCAGCCCACCTTTGGAACTCCCAGCTGCATGAAACTTGTTTTACCCCTCACTGTTGGAATTTCAGCAACTGATAAAAAGATATACATATTGCCAAGTCTTCAGCATGGGGTAGTGTGTGCTTTTCTCTCCTTCGGTGTCTCTGCACTGTTGTTTGTTACTTGATCATTGTTATTTGATTGATCTCCTTGCAAGTAGACCACAGGAGGGGAGGCGAAAAGCCGCCTCCTGGCTCTGGGGGTCTCCCCAGTATGCCCTGCGTGCTCGTACCGCATGGTCCCCGAGCTCCCCAGCCCCCGCTGGCTCTGTCACAGAGCCAGCAATCTTGTGGGCGGCAGATCCGGCCACCCAGGGCTCCCTCCCCACTCAGCTCACTAAACCGGGTCTCACGGATCGTGAGACCCGACTCATAGATTACTATTACATGTGGTTGATTACTGCTTCATGTTTTGTTTTAATGTTTTTAAATTGACTGTGAGCCACCTTGTGGGCCCTTGTTGGAACCACAAAGGACATTACAATGTAAATAAAAAAATTGCCTGACAACAGAATGAGGCCAGAGGGCTAGAGATAAAGGATGTGGAACTGATGAAGTGAAACAAAGGGTATGAGACACTGCTTCTCTTTGAGAATTGTTGCCCTGTCTATTTTGGGCAACACACATTCATTGGACGCACACCCAGATATAGATCCCTACAGGTAACCCATTTCTGTGTAATAGAGAACTAGACATTAACAGCCCTGTTCTAATCACCTTAGGTGGATATCATATGTGTCTGGGAAATAGAAACTTACTTAGTACAAGCTAGTATTCTCAAAGTTGCATGCAGTAGGGGTGTGCACAAACTGCAGTTCAAGCACCAGTTTGGCACCAAACTGGTTTGGAGAAGAGGAGGGGAGTGGGAGATTTAAGAAAGAGGAGAGCAGATCCTTACCTTCTCTCCACTGCCCCATGCATCATCCTGCTGGGGGGACACTTGGCCCAAGTAACCCTGTGTGGCACCAGCACACAAATGGCATCTGTGCATGTGTGGGCATCATTTTCATGGTCAGCAACACCATGCTGTCCACACAAATGGTGCCTGTGCATGCGCAGATGCCACGTGCATGCTGGAGCTGCGTAGGGGTACTTGTGCTGAGCGCTGCCCCAGCAGGAATCTGTATGGGGCGGTGGAAATCAGGTAAGGACCTGCTCTCCTCTTTCTTAAAGCTCCCACTCCCTGCTCTCCTCCCTGTGGCACCCAACTGGTGCTTGAACCGTGTTCCGTGCACACTACTAGCACGCCGTTAAGGTTATGCTGTCAGCATCCCAATCCTTAACACTTCTAACTCACAACAACCTCTTTGATGAACAATAAATACTCCATCAAGGTGTTGCAGTTTAACTTGTATTCCTACATTTCCTGAGCATTGCATTTTGGAGCAGAGAACAAGTTAACTCAGGGAATAATAATAGGGAAAATATTTTTTTTTAAATAATAAAATAAAAAATAATTATTTCCCCCTATTGTTATAATTGCAGAGCAGGAACAGCCAGAATTCTGCCTCTAATACAGGTGAGATGTTAATGTATAATATGTGAATTAACTCTGATGCTGCATTACATAATCAGTACCCCGTGGGCACCATCCAGGCATGTGCCAGAGCATTTCATTAACCATCATTGGTCTAGCTAAGATAAATATTCAGGTTGATTGAATTGAACATAACATTATTCACAATTCACATTCAGATACCAACCTCTCTCACCACTGCATCTTCAGTCATTGCTTTCCAAAGTGCAGAGGCATTTGTCATATTATTATTGTGTAATTTTACAATAGGTATTCCAGGATTCAGCATTGCCTAACTTGGGCTTGGTACATGCAAAATTTATCACAGGAGCTCAAGCAACTGGCTTCAGTGCAAACTGCTGAAGAGTTATCTACTCAGACCCTGTCTGACCAGGGTTAAATTTGTAGCCAATGCTCCACTAGAGTTGCTACTTAGTTTTTTCTAAAGCACAAGTGAATAAAGCAAAATCTTAAGCTTCTTTTTCAGACAAAAGATCAGAGCAATTTCCAGAGAAGAAGAAAATAATGTTGACATTACTAATGAAATTTCTCAGAGGTGTTGTGCATCCCTAATCAAACTGACTCAATGGCACAACTTTACCTTTAATCACACACACACACACACACACACACACACACACACACAGAAAGAAGGCCTTGACACCAGACTCCACACACTTTGGAGGAAGCATGGCTATGATATCTGTCCACCAGCTCAACTTTTCTGAATTCTTTTCAATATATGAGAGACAAACCCAGTTCTCCCATCTGTCCTCTCTGCTGTTTGCACAATTGCAGTCCATTAGCCAATGATCAGCAAAGGAATTATGAGTACCTAAGCAGCTCTGCCTAGTATTTCAAGAGGCAGGTACGGGGTTTATTGATGCATGAGTAGATCCACCAGCAAACAAGGTTCGAATATACTGCTTCACACAGAGTGCTGGAATCCTTCCTCGCAAGCCAATAATCTAGCTATTTTTTATTACATGGTTTCCAATGTAAGAAGTGGTGTGCAAGTGTGGGTCCACTGCTTTAAGCAGCTGAGCAATTGCACTCTTGCACAACACCACCGGGGCTGGCTTCCATGAGTGCAACAGCACCAGATGATCGGGAAGACCAGTCTTGCCTTGCACATCATGTGGGCCAATATTAATAATAATGACTTACACGCAGTGAAGCATCCCTTTGATGCAAGAGCGGGCTGTGTGCACTCATTCTGTGCCTCTCCAAACTGCGTCCACACTGCTAATGAGCTCACAGAGGCTCCATCACTGCTAACAATGGGGTCATCGCTGAAGTGATAAGCCTCCCATTATTCCCATTGTTGTTGTAAATGGTTTTAACATTGTAACCTGGTTTTTCAGGGTTTTTAAACTGTTTTGAATGAACAGTTTAAGAAAACAAAGGGAAACAGGAGTAGAGAAAATTTGACGGGGTAGAGAGAGGAAGATGGAAAATTTTCCACTTATCTTGCATCCAGGATCTCTGGTTCTGGATGAAGTAAACTGAGTTGATTAGGTAAACATATTGGTGTGTGCTTTTCAATAACTGTCAGTTTTCTTCAGTATGTTGTTAGCTCTTGGAGGGCTAATGAAGACAAATCCTCTGTCCACATCTCAGTAACAAAATCCTGAAGTGGATCGCTGAAATTGATGTGTTACTTCACCTAGGGTATAGTGCTGATAACTATACTAATTGCTCCTGTGAATCCATTTTTGCAAAAACAGCTGATTAAAATACACCGAGGCTATTCTCATAATCGGCCAAAAGTGGGCTAAGGGAGCCTAGCCCGCTTTTGGGTGAGTGCAAGAACCACCAGGCTCTCAGGCAAACCCGGTTTCCTCAAAGCGGATAATCCACTGAAGTAGCCCTCACCTAAAATGAGGTTAACTGAGCGAGTGCTCCGTTAACTGCATTTAAAAAATTATGTATTGCTGCAGTGCAGCTCCACACTGTGGCAACACACAAGGAGACTCACGGAATCAGGGGTCTCTCTAGCATGCCCTGGGCACTCACACCGGGCATCCTGGAACTTTCGGGGGCCACATGGCCCCCGATCCCCACACCCCCCACTGACTCGGTGATGGAGCTGGCAGTCATGTGGGCGGCTGATACGGCCACCCAGGGCTGCTGCCTTGATCGTCTGCAGGGAGAGTGGGCTAAGCCGCTCTTCCCGCTAACCCCCTTATGGCAAGTCTCACTGATCATGAGACTCACCTCACCTTTAAGCACACTAAGGGGCTATTCTTACGATCACAAAAATCGGGCTAGGAAAATCATAGCCCAATTTTTGTGATTGTCAGAAACACCGGGCTTGCAGCCGGGCCCGGTGGTTCTGGAGCAGCTAACCCGCTCCTGTAGCCCGCCCCTTAGCCCGGGTTTTTGGAGCGAGTGCGCCGCAAACTCGGGCTATCTGCTCGTGAGTAGAGCCCCAGCCAGGAGGGTTAAAAGCAGCCTCCCGGCTCAAGGGTCTTCCTAGTATGCCTTGCGCGCTCGTGCAGGGCATACTGGGGCTTCCAGGGGCCGCGCGGTCCCCAAGCTCCCCAGCCCCCACTGGCTCCATCTCGGAGCCGACCATCATGTGGGCGGCCGATCCAGCTGCCCAGGGCTCCCTGCCTGCTCATGCGTGGGGAGAGCAGGCTTAGCTCGCACTTCCCGCTCACTGCTAGGAACTGGGTCTCACTGATTGTGAGACCTGGTCCTAAGTTGAATAGGCCTTAATTTTATTTTCATGACGGTGAGATTTTTTTAACCTACACTGTCCCATGACAACACTGCATCTTGCCTGGGTTAGGCTGTGTATGAGAACTTCTGGGATTGAGCCCAAACCCAGTGGGTCAGCACTGCCTAGCCCAGTTTTTAAGCCTGGGTTAAACCTGCCAGCATGCCATTAATCCATGCTTCAGGATCATGTGTCACCTCGGGCTGTGTTCAGCCTGAGGAGACACAGAGATGAGTGCCTAGAGTGCCCATCTCCTGTGGGAATCCCCCAGTGCATTGCACTTGGCATATGGTGCGTGCATTGTAGGATACCCAGAGGCCAGGAATTGTCGTCTCAGCCTCTGGAGATTGGGTCATGTGGGAATATGGTCAGAGCTCCCACCAGGGAATATATGCTCTTCAGAGGGGAAGGTAAGGACTGCCTTCCCACCGTCCGCCCACTCCCCCACCCAACTGGTTGTTTGAATAGCTCCACTTTTAATGGTAACAAATTAGGGTTCTGGAAATGGACCTTTTATTTGTCCTAAGGCACATTGATTGAGGAACAAATTCTATGTGTTCAATCCATTCTAATAACAAATGTCCAAACCTAACAGACATGAGCCTTCATAAGCCAGGACTGCTGCATCATTACTGGAAAATTCCCTATGGTACATACAATTGTTTCTAGTTCACGGTTGGTTCAAAAAACCCTTTTGCCAGTAGCTCTGTCCACATGACATATCTGGGGATATGAACAGATGGATGGGTGAGTAGGATCATACCCACTAACCCATTCAGATTTCCACATATTTCTCCCAAGCTCCAGAAAAAAACTGACATATCTTTTATACTTTTTCCATTGCCCCCAATCACACAAATTGCCCCCCTCTCTCACACACACAAGTTCTGCACTGGTATGCTCTTTTCAGATCTTTACATCACCATATAGAGGTCAAAGGGAAATGTCAGTGGGTGCAATTCAACACATTCACACTCACAGAGATGTTGCTTTGAACAGGGTTTCTTCTTTATGAAGAGGGATGGAAAATGGAGAGGGATTCTTCTAAACCAGTGCAACTAAAAACCAGTCCATTGAAATATGAACCATTTTCTAACTTCAACACTAAAATAATGAGTTTTGGAATGCATGCATTTATTCAAGGTAGTATGTCATGGGGTGGACTCAGATCCAGGCATTAAGACAAATTTAAAAGTTATTTATGTCCCTATAGATAACATGCATACCTTCTCCTCTTGGCTTAATCCTTAATTGGGTTGTAAGACTCAGCAGAAATATTTCAATATTCTAATTCTGATTTTATTTCATTACATCTACTCATATACCCCAAATTATAGCTTTACTTCTTAGAAGCCATGTGATGACCTTGTATAATATTCCTGTTTAAGTATTCATGAATTATAGCATGTAAGCTGCAGCGGTAATTCTTACTTAAAAGAGCCACTGAGGACATACAGCTTGTTCTCAATGTGTTTTTCTCTGTTTTCTCGTTAGCTGAAGTGCAGGCAATAGCAGCTTTACAAACCAGGACTGCTCCAACTGCTCCCAGAGAATCCCCTCCAGTACATGGGCCCAATTTGAACAACATGGCAAGCAACCCTCAGTTACATTAACCTGATGTCTGCATTCCTCAGCGTCCAACTGCAGGAAAATCCCGCAACCGTGGTGCCGTTGCCACCTTCAAACTGAGGACTGAACCTTCAGTTTGAAGTTGGGTCGCTTGCTGGAACTGGAGCTCTGCTGACCCCATAGTGTCATTCCAGTGCAGCAACCTGGAGGTGGTGGTGGGGTGGTTGTGCTCAAGCTCCTCACAAGCATGTCCCCTCTCATATCAGGGCCAGTGGTTGCTAAGCAAGTGATGTACTCGGCAGAAGAGGAAGAGTGGGGAGGATTGCAGGTGGAGGCAGTGGAACTGCAGCTGCCGGATCATCTGTGGTCTGAATCTTGATTTCTGAGGTTAACCTCAGGTAAGCCTGCCCTCCATTTCACTTGTCGTTCAAATGGGCTCATGGTCTTATTTTTTAATTTGAGGTACATTGCATGCTATTTCAGATCAGTCTCTATTCCAGTGAAGCCCAGCCAATTCAAAAGTCCTCAAATTATTTATGAAGTACATTCAAGCTTAGCTGAAATTTTCTGTAACTTTATTTATACTTGGAATCGGATAGTGAACTGGTGCTTCCCTGGATGTTTTTCACATGGGGCTTTTAAAGCCCTTTAACTCACATCTCCTATGGAATGGAGGGGGTGTGTTTACATATCAGCTAGATTTACCCCAAAGTCCCTGCGAGCTATCAGGGAGCACTTCACACACAATTCGGGTTTTTCACAGTGCATTAGAGTGTAGCCCAATTTATATCCGGGGTTTAAAACAATACACCACTATTTGTGTCAGTTTATTGGGACAACTTCAAGTTAGCAGTAAAGTCTCCCAGTAAACCTGCAGTAAAGCCTGCTGTGTGTAAAAGTCCCTGGTGAGTGCAATGAAACATGTTGCTGAGTCAAAGCTTCTGAATAAATTAAGCATGTTGGAGAATCCGAGATCTGGTGAGGGCATGCACTCGAGCAACTCTACCCGGACTTGCACATCTCTATCCAGGTAGTGCTGCTTGTGTGAAGCGCTGGGATTGGATCCAATACCTGGGCTGCCCTGTTGGACAGCCCAAGTTTCCCCTGACCCCGGGCTATTGCTGAGGTAGAAGGGTGCAAGCGCACCCTTCTACCCCACTCCCCCTTCATGTGCATGCTCAAGTTGCCAGCACAAAGGCTCAGGCTTCCATGCACAAAGCTGGGCCACAAGAGCGCTTGTCAGCAAGGGAATCCCCCATTGCACCACCATACCAGTGCAGTGCATTGTGGGATGCCAGAGGACTTCCTCCTCCGGCTTCTGGCTCTGCCATTCACTGTGGCACTGATTGTGTGCTGTGTGAGCATCATAACCTAATGGGGAGGGTTAATTGTGTGTAGGGAGGCAGGTTGGAGCTTGCCTCCCCGCTAATTCTACCCATTTCAGTTATGGAAATGACCTTGGTACATATCTTTCCCATCCTTGTTGCAACCTCTACCCTTGGTGTGCACACACCAGTTACCTTAGATCTTATAACATGGAATGGCTTCCTCATATTGTGAGTATCCATGATACTGCTCCATATCTGAGACACTGAGGCGAGTCTCACAATCAGTGAGACTTGCCAGAAGGGGGTTTGCAGGGAGAGTGGGCTTAGCCCGTTCTCCCCACAGAAGTTTGCAAGGCAGCCCTGGGTGGCCGGATCGGCTACTGTCATGGCCCGGACCTCTGAGTCAGAAGAGTCAGAGGAGGAGCAGGAGGATTTGGTTGGGAGAGCAGGCTCAGAAGCACAACAGGAGGATTTGGCTGTGAGAACAGACTCTGAAGCTGAGGTGGAATGGCAGCAGACAGGGGAATCTGAACAGCTGGCAGAGATGAGGGCTGAGGAGACTGATCAGGAGGAAGCTGGAATTTCACCTGTGTTCAGAAGACGTCTCAAGAGAAAGGCTCAGTGGGAGACACACAAGCATATGATTTCGCGGGAGAGGGAATAGAAATGCTGAGTCAGGACAGCCTGATTGGCTGCCGGTTATCTTGAGCCCTATATCAAGCAAACACTGTTCCTGAAACAGTACTGTCAGCAACGTTGCCTTCCGAAGACAGTACTCCTCTGTCTGCGGAAGACAGTGCTTATAATTGTTCAACCTTTCTTGTTTCAGCCTGTCTTTGATCTGTTCCTTCCTTGCTCCTTTATTTCAGTTATTGCTCAGATATTGTAGAGGGGGGTGCCTAGTTTAGTTTCAAGGGGACTTTATTTTGTTTCTACTACTTTATCTTTGAGAGTCATCCTTCACTTTCGTCCATGCAGCTAAGCTGCTACTTTCTTATCTACAGAATTTCTATCTTGACTCACAGAAGTGGAGCTGGAGAGACCATAAATCCTGTTGGGTTGGTCGTGCCAACATATTTACAACAGCAGCTCACACGACTGCCAGCTCCATCACAGAGCTGGTGGGGGCTGCAGGGATTGGAGGCCATGTGGCCCCCCGGAAGTTCCAGGATGCTCCACGTGAGTGTGCAGGGCATCCTGGAGAGACCCCCGAGCCCAGAAGGCTGCTTGCAGCCTCCCAGTCGGGGGTCTGCTCGTGTGTCACCATACTCCGCACCAGTACACAAGCAAAAAGACGTGGTTAACGGAGTGCTCGCTCCATTAACCTCATTTTAGGGGAGGAGTATTTTTGAAGCCTAGCTGCCGGGAGCCATGTGGTTTCCATTGCAGCACACAACTGCCCCAAAGCGGGTTAGGCTCCCTTAGCCCACTTTTGGGCAATCGTGAGAATTGCCTCACAGTTAAGAAAAATAGCCAATAGTATTAGCATTGTCAGGCATATACCCTATGACTGAAACATATATTACAAAGCCTAATCGGTAGTCAACCTATCTATGACTACACAAATAACAAAAGCAATGACTGGCTTTTGTGACACCCAGAGAGAAGCTTGAGTGGAGAAATCCTCTTTTCCAGCTTCCACAGGCATGATATATAACATGTGAACTATATAATTGAAGAAAAATAGCACATCTATCCCCCTACTATAAAATAACAAAGGGGGCCAAACCTGAGAAACTTTTATCTAATTTTCTACTCGCATTAATGTATTGTGTTAAAAGAGTAGTGTTCACTATTTAAATGCGATTTGGATGAGCTTGGATTCCTTGACTGGTGGCCAACAGTGCAGAGATTCAATTAAGAGTCAGTCAATACACCTGCTGTGTTGAGGCATAACCTCTCTTTGAAGCAGTTCTGCCCACACCAGCTTATCTATAAGCTATTGCATTTTCAAACTCAAACTGATAAAGCTTTTTGTTTGAAGTTGATTTGCTTCAAAAAAGAAAACAACAATCCATCAGTATTACTCTGTTATGTCACTGATGAAATTTTATCACTTTCCTTGCTATTTAAAACTCATAAGAATTTCCATCTTGTCACAGACATTACAATATTTATGTAATGTATGTGTAATGCGGTTTATCTTCATTGTTTGTCTTCATTCAAAATCCTCATTCAGTCCATATTCCATGCAATTAGAGAATAAAAATCTTAAATATCCCATTGTTCAAAGATTAAATTTTTGAAGTGGTAAGTCCTCTCATAGGAGTATATAAAATATCGCCTTGATTTCATTTGTTAGTAAAATTGTGCCCCATCTGAAAACTTGGCACCTCAAACAGAAGTGTCTGAAGTGGTAATTCTGATGTGGGCACAATATTCTGGGGAGGATGCATTTTCCAAAGAGCAACTTTTGCATGTAGAAATTGAAGTGGAGAATGTAAGATAATTTAATATCTTAGCCTGAAGATTTGAATTGACTGAGATGTTTGGACTACTAGAATATAGTATATATTCTATATAGTTGCTTCCATGGGTAAAACTACTGTAATAGGTTTTCATTCATGAATGCTAACTGCCCTATTCTGTTAGGCAGATCACTGGCTGATGGTCCAGGAAATCCATTGACCTTCTTTAAAGTGAACGAATGGTTTAGAGATCACCCTGGAGGGGGAAGCTTGCAGGATGGCATCAACCTGATGGGCTTATTGCTTAGGGCTATTGCTGGGGGGAAAGGGCGCAAGCATGACCTTCTACCCAGTCCCCAGTCATGTGCATGTTCAGGCTGCCATGCACAAAGCTGGGCCACAAGAACGCTTGTAAGCAAGGGAATCACTACTGCACCACACTCCTAGTGCAGTGCATTGTGGGATGCCAGAGGACTTCCTCCTCTGGGCTCTTTCATGTTTGTAAATTAACCCAATATATTTCAAAGACTCCACAAGCAGCCAGTGATCTCTTCTCTGGAGAAAGCTGGAATCCAAGTAGCACTGTGCTCCTGGACCTGGGAGAAGTGGGAAGGGAAGTGGTGCACGACACAACATGTTATGCTCCATGTGTTGGGAATCTTAAGTTAAGGTGAGTATTTGCTTTCAGAGTCTTTTATCTGCTGCTTGAATCTAATCGGAATCTATCCATGAAAACTCCTCTGAACACATGTGTGGGTAAAAAATCCCTCTGAGACAAGCACAAGCAGATTAAATCACCATCTGAATAATTATCATGAATAAAGAGATGGCATATTGAGAATGACTTTGTACGTTTTGATTAATGTGTGATGTTTGAAATAGCCATGGGACTATAAAATCTTTTTGGCCATCTGGCCAAGCCGTAAAAAATATATCTCTGTACTTGAATCTTTAAACAGTAGAAATAAAAGCTAATCCAAACTGACATTTACAAATTAGTAGTTTAACTTTTTTTTAATTAAATGGGTAACATTCTCCTACAATAGTGAATGAATTAAAATTGGAGCTAGAACATTTTGTCATTTTAAGATTCCAGTAATGCCTTAACTTGCATTTGTCAACAACTCTTTTTCTGAAACCAAAGTGTAATTATTAGAATGGAAGCTGAAATCTTGTTTTCTCTCCTTAAAATGCTAACAAAGACTTGTCCTGCTTTTTAGTCATTTCCTTGATGAGAATATTGAGATCAG
The DNA here is from genome assembly GCF_027244095.1 of Hemicordylus capensis. Lineage (NCBI taxonomy): Eukaryota > Metazoa > Chordata > Lepidosauria > Squamata > Cordylidae > Hemicordylus > Hemicordylus capensis. The sequence continues at coordinate 105,244,290 of NC_069657.1, read as the reverse complement.
TGGGACTGTTAAAAGCATTTTATTACTAGATAAATACCCTTTAATGATAGCTTAGGCTTTGCCAATGCATTGCCTCAACTGTTTTTATTATAACTGTCACAAACAAGGGGAGAAAGAATGGTAAACCAATAGGAAGGTTAAAGTGACATCCTTAATCATGTTTATAGGCATTCTCCTAAACAATTCACTCAACACCCCATTTTAATTATAAGAAATGGATAGCTACAGTGTGTGGTAGAAGAAAGAGCATATAGCCCTACCAATAGCATATGCTATAAATTAATCATATACTTGCTTCTTCTTTTAGCTTCTTCTTAAAAACATAAAGACAGCCATGCGAGGGATAACTAGGAAGGGGGTTGAAAATAAAAATGCAAATATTATAATGCCCTTGTACAAATTTACGGTGCAGCCACATCTGGAGTACTATGTACAGTTTTGGTCACCGTATCTTAAAAAGGATATTGTAGAACTGGAAAAGGTGCTGAAGAGGGCAACCAAGATGTTCAGGGGCCTGGAGCACCTTCCTTATGAGGCAAGGCTACAGCATCTTGGGCTTTTTAGTTTGGAAAAGAGGCAACTAAGGGGAGACATGATCAAGGTTTATAAAATTATGCATGGGGTGGAGAGAGTGGACAGAGAGAAATCTTTCTCTCTGTCTCACAACACTAGAACCAGGGGTTACCACATGAAACTGAAGGTCGGGAAATTTAGGACCGACAAGAGGAAGTACTTTTACACACAGCACATAATTAATCTATGGAATTTTCTGCCACAGGATGTGGTGACAGCCACCAGTTTTGGTGGCTTTAAAAGGGGCAAATTCATGGAGGACAGGTCTATCAATGGCTACTAGTCTGGTGGCTGTGGGCCGTCTCCAGGCTCAGAGACACGGTGTCTCTCAACACCAGTTGCAGGGGAGGAACAGCAGGTGATAAGGCATGCCCTCACCTCTTGCCTGTGAGCTCCCCAGGGGCATCTGGTGGGCCACGGTGTGAAACAGGATGCTGGACTAGATAGGCCTTGGGCCTCATCTAGCAGGGCTGTTCTTATGTTCTAACAGCCCTGCTGGAGTTTCTTAAAGTGAGCTAATGGTTTAGAGGTCACACTGGAGGGGGAAGCTTGCAGGATGGCATGTATTCTCCACCTGATGGGATGGGCTGATGTGAGAGTGTAAGGTGATTCCTTGTTCTCTCCCCCACCAGGATCAGTGAAAAGAAACAGCTGTTCAGGCAGCATCAGTATGAGACGGACACAGAATGAGCTTTGGAAAGGCTAGAATGGAGAAACTGGGCAAAGATCTATCTAGTCCAAGACCTATCTAGTCCGTATCTTGTTTCCCACAGTGGCCCACCAGATGCCTCTGAGAACCCCACAGGCAAGAGGTGGGGGTATGCCTTAACACCTGCTGTTGCTCCCCTGTAACTGATATCTTGCCTCTGAGGCTGGAGGTGGCTTATTGCCACTAGACTGGCACCCATTGATAGACATGTCCTCCATGAATTTGTCCAAGCCCCTTTTAAAGCCATCCAAGCTGGTGGTGGCTATCATCACATCGAAGCTATTCACACGAACACGCAAAAGCCAGCTAATGTAGCCCAGCCCACTTTTGCGCAGTCGTGAAAACCACCAGACTCGTAGGCAAACCCGGTGGTTCTCTGGCAGCTAGCCTGCCTAAAACCCCCTCCCCTTAGCCCAGGTTAGCGGAGAGAGTGCTCCTCTAACCTGGGCTTTTGGGTCGTGAGAATCCACCGTGACTCCAACTGGGAGGCTCCATCAAGCCTCCCAGCCTCAGGGGTCTACCCAGCATGCTGTGTGAACTTCCATGGGGCATGCTGGGACTTCCAGGGGCCAGGTGGCCCCTGATCCCTGCTGCCCCTACCGGCTCCATGATGGAGCTGGTAGTCGTGTGGGTGGCCAATCCAGCTGCCCAGGGTAAGCACTCTGCTTGTGTGCACTAAATCTCCTGATGCTTCACACTAATTGTGTGAAGTGCCTCATCCTGTTGCAGAGAATTCCGTAGAATAATTATGCACGGGGTGAAAAAGTACTTCCTTTTATTGGTCCAAATTTTTCTGGCAATCAGTTTCATGGGATGATCCCTGGTTCTGGTGTTGTGAAATAGGGCTGAAGCAAAGAGGAAGCAAACTTTGTCTCCTAAAGATATGAAGATGTCAGTCCTTTTCACATGACCAATATGTGTATACTGAACATGTGTTGGGAGCAACAGGATTTCATTGGCAAGCCCCAACCTGCAGGTGTCTAACTTACTGAGGGTATTCTCACGATCAGTGGAAAGCCGGCGAAGGGAGCTTAGCCTGCTTTCCATGGATCATGGGAACCACCAGGCTTGCCTGCCTTAATTATTTATTTTTATTGTTTAAAATAATTTTAAATTGTTCAGTTGTTTATATCTCATGAAATGGTTTTAACTTTTTTATTCTGTGAAATTGTTTCAACTGTTTTTACTCTGTTTTATATTTGTTGTGTTTTAAATTGTGTACTAAATGTGCTAGAGATACACATATCAGGTGGTATATAACAATGATAGATAGATAGATAGATAGATAGATAGATAGATAGATAGATAGATAGATAGATACACTTCACAAGTTTATGCAACCACCAACTGAGAAGCATTTCTGATGGGCACAAATTCTAAAAGCCATGAGATGTAACCTAACTTAAGCATGGGGCTGAGAAGGCAATTTCTGTCCCCTTCTGCACTGAGCCCTGGCTGGTTTAATCTCATTCAGTATGTGTGATCAGTTCCAACAGACTTCAGCTGACATTTCTTAAGACATGTCTAGATTTGAAATTAGCCAACAGTGCTTGCACTAAGACACTAGATGCAGTGGCTCTGTTGAGCAATATACATTTGAGGTAATGGTACAGCTGAAATGGCTTGCAAATATCCAGTCCCTGCAGGTTGCCTGAATCTTCCCGCTGAGTTCTTAGTCGCTCTTAGTGATAAACTTGAACTTTTCTTTTGTCAGCATTGCACATCCATGGCATGTTTTGACAGTAAAGGTTTGTTTAATTATGGGGGGAGAAGACAAGAGAACACGACTTGAATTGCAGATTGAGTATGATGCTCTGTAGGGTGTGCACAAAGCCAGTATGTTGGGTTCTGTTTGAGTCCAAAAGACTCAAACAGAATCAGGCATGATTGGTTCCCCCAAGCCCCCAAAAACATCCTCCCCAGCTCGGCTCCAATTCGAGCCGGTAGGGGGGTTCTGATGAAGATGTTTTTTTAAAGAACTCATCACCTCCGGGGGTGCTGCTGTGGTCTCTGTCAGTTCCCCCTCTCCCTGAGAGCCTCCCCCCAGTCTCAAAACAGCCTGGTTCAGGCAGTTTCCAGCCCATTCTGGGCCTTGTCGTGCTGGCGTTGGCCATTTTGGAGGCCATTGCATATGCATACTGGCCACCTGCATGATCCCAGGACTGGTTTGTCTTGAGGGCGAGCTGGGGGGCAAGTCCTCAAGCCAGCCAAGCTTGAAGTCAACCTCGCACCAATTCACACATCCCTAATGCTCTGGCAGTCAAAGAATACAACTATGGAATTGAGTCAATATAACACAATATGCATTATACAAACATAAAGATGGTTCCATCACTATACTTTATAGTAGTGCTAACACAGTTCAGTGACCAACACTGCTTCCTCCTCTCTCAACTTTCTTTCTCTGAAAAATCTGGATGTTTGATGCTTCACTGGAATGGCAAAGAAAACTTTTGCTCAAATACAAAATGGAGATGAGTTACAAAATGCCAAGTCCCAGAGCTCATATGTGATACAAGATAACAGAGGAACAGAGCATTAATTCACAGTTAAAGCAAGAGGATCTCTGAATAATGGGAAGCAGGGAGGGGATAAAGTTTACATTCCTGATATAATCAGGGTGGAACTGCTTGTTTCATGTCCTTCCATGATTCCTTTGGGAGACGCTTTTGTTTGTTTTATGCAACGCAGCAGTGGAAACCATATTTGAAGTCAATGACTTAGAAAATGGAAGGACAGGCTGCTGAAAGCAGCTGCACCAAGATGTTTTAACTGCCATTGGAGGAAAAAGAAGTACCTTTATCTTTATTCCAGTGGGGTTCAAGGTAGCAGGGTTAGATTGTCAGTGGGGGAGGGAGGAGCGCACAGGATGGGGGAAGGGGCTAAACAGGGAGGGGGCTTTCCCTTTGCGTCAGCCTTGCACTTCAAATTGTAACCTCCCAAAACAAACCAACAAAAACTACCCCAAGGAACCATAGCAGTGCATGTAATGTGTAGTTCTGTTCCCAGTGACTTAAATATAGTTCTGCTGTCAGTGAACAAGGTGCATGGGATGACCTTTGAACCGCCTCTTGTTTGTGGTGCTCCTGAAAATCTTCCGCTGTAGGCTGCAGTCTCAATTGACCATATTAAAGGCCATCCTATAGATCTCCTTAAAAGCCATTATATCCATCCAGAGCCCCCTTTACACCAGAAATAGCATGTTCAGCACTCACAAACACAATGAAAAAACCATGATTGTTTTAGACCCAGGTCACAATTTTCAACAACAAAAAAGGTTAAGAAAAAAGGCCAGGAACCAAAGAGTTGTGAATGGTGTTCCATGTATGTATCAGGAGTCTTCATCCCTCATTCCCACTATAGCCCCTTATGCCCCCACTCCCAAATGTTGGTTCTGAAGGCTGAACAGGACTTTCAGAAACAGAATTCATTGTTGCATAAGGGGTATTGCCTGAAAATAACAAAATAAACTGCAAGCTTGCCCTCCATATATAAAAGTTCCTAACCACCACTACTTGGGGCTCTTTTTATCCAAGACAATAAAAATAATATATAAGTATATGGTAAAATTTAACATAAGTGACCTTTGCATTATCCAAGTGCAAAATAATGAGCTTATAGACCCCACAAATAATTACAGTAGGCCCTCATTATCTGTGGATTCACGGATTGCAGTTTAATGTATTCATGGAGGGGTTTTAGAGACCCAGTTTCTTTACCCATGGCATAAAATATGGGTAATTTTCACCTATCCGTGCTCCTGACTGACTGGAAATGTCATTTCTCCCAATGTCATTTCTGGCCATTTTGAAGCGCAGAACCGTTTTGTGGCTATTTTTGGTTTTTAAAAAGATTTTAAACAAAAATAAAAGGATTTGGGGGGCATTCCTAGAGACCTAGAGAACAAGCTACTATTTATTTATTTTTCACATTTATACTATGCTTTTCTACCCTTATTTCTGTCCCCTCCCTGCTCCCTTCCTGCAATTTTTTTTGGGGGGTGGGGCTTAAGCTCAAGGAACCTAACCCCCAGTCCCCATATGTTTAAGTTCTCTTTAGTCATGGTTTTGTTATGTGTGTGAAAATTGGCAGAAATGGAACCCCTGTGAATAATGACAGCCACTGTAGTAAAGTTAACCACTTTTTTTTTAAAGGCAGATTTGACCTTCTTTAGCACATGTTCAACAAAATCAAGACTGCAGGACAGGAGTATGGCTCCTCAGTTTTGGTCATTCAAGTAGTTGTCACGGTCCTGAGAATGAAACCTCTTTTAAATGTTTAAGAAAAATATTGTACAAATGTCTCTCTTAATGGTGTTTCCTGATCAAGGCCACCTCCTGATCACTGTGAAGATTTTGAGATTTTGAGATGATTTCAATAATAATGCCAGTTTTCTCCACTACTTGGAGGATTGCAAAGTTTTTTTTTAGCTGAGTTTCCTTTGGACAACACTTTGCTTATTGTGTTTTTGGAAGGCTTCTATCATAGGTTCAGATAATGCCTTAGCCTTTGGTGAGGGTCATTCAGAAATGCCTTGAGCACAACTTTGCGAACATTCAAGGTATGTATCTGTATACAATCTGGGACCATTAGTTACCAGGGCTAGAAGAGATTGCCATGCACTGAGCCGTATGTATATAATGCCTTCTATTATTTCAGGTATTATTTTTATTTTATTTATTTGATTCCAGAGGCTCCAGGTATTAATTGCTGTAAGCAGCTTTAGGATTGAAACTTGGCAGAAGAGTGGAGTATTTATTAATTTATTATTAATTAAGAACTATACAAGAAGTGGAAGTAAAATGTAGGCAAAACTACTCCAATCCAAATATATATGCAGTCCAATACGGTCAATTTTGTTAGGTGTAATAGTTCTTGATGTGGGATTGACGAAATCTGTGGATGGCACTGAAGGAAGATCAACAGGAACATAATCGATTTGGTCCAAAACATCATTAACACCCACTTGTGCCCTGTAAAAATATAAACGCTGTATGATTTCACAGAATTCACTAATGGCAGTGCTCAGTGATGCTTTACAAAACAAGAGCTGTAAACTGACACAAAAGCCAGCTGCGACCTCTCTCCAAGCATCATTCTGAAAGCAACATTCACACAATATAGAAAGGTATAAAATCAAGAGTACAGTAGTCAGGATTAGATGCTTTGCCTTGGTAGCAGCTGTTCACATAATGTCTTCCTGATTATTAAAGGTTCTTTCTATTTGGCAGACAAGCAGCAACTAGGCTACATTCAAAAGCATGCTTGCTTTTAATGTTTTTGTTCCATTTGCCCCTTCAGTTGTTTATCCCTAGTAGTTCTGCTGCTATGTGAGGCATTACAGATTAAAAAACAATTTTTGCTCACATAATTCCAAATAACACGAAGGAAAGAGCTGATATTTTTTTCCAGTCAATGGAGGTGAAATGTGCCTTTGCATCTAAATAAATGTGTCTGGTCAATAAGAACACATTTGTGTGAAGCATCTAACATTTACCCAGCAAATTGTGTGCCAACTTTACAATACCTCACTTTAGGAAGAACCAAAGTGATTCATCACAATGGACTTTTACAAGGACAGAGCTCACAATTTCTCATGAACGTTTACAGCAATACAAAACATCTCAGCCCTTTTGACAGTTTCTCAGCATTTGTGAACATGTGTGCTTATTCATTCCAACTTCCCTCGCTTCCCCTGAATTTCGGTTGCCTTCACTTTCCCTCAATGATGTCATCATGTAACCAAATCTATGTAGCATTGTGATGTTATCCCATCTCAATATGTGGCACCTAATTAAATTACTAACTGCCTGATGAGATTATTAATCCCATCAGTATTAATAGGAAGAAATAAACACATCTACAAGAACATGGTAAAGGAAGAAATAAACACATCCACAAGATCATGGTACCAAAATCACTCAGGTAGTGCGAACAATTGTACCTAACAGGTTCAGAAAAAAGTAAATATTTGTACAATCTAAGTATTTTTTGAGAGAATTGCCCCCCCCCAATAGATCTAACTATTATTTGCCCATATATATTGCCAAATAAAATATTCAGCAAGCAGATCATCAAGGGACTTCGAGAAGGTTTGGGGCTGAGAAAAAAACAACAAGATAGTTTCTTGGAGGAACCCACAAAATGATTCCAAAATTTCAAGGCATCAAGGGAGTGTGAGAAGGGCTTCCCATATAAAGTCTTGCTCCACAAAGCCTTCTGTTTTGCTAGCAGCAGTGGCAGAAGCAGCAGCACCTCTTCGCAGTGATCGGTTCCTGCTGGGTACCAATTTCTTTGCACCCAGACCCAAGGAGACATGGACACAGTTAATTTTGGTAAGTCTGGCCACTTTATTAACGTCTCCAATTGCAATGGACTTGTTAAGGCATACGGCTGGAATTGGCACGCCACCTCCACAGTGCGGGCACTCACAGGTCGGCCACGCGCATGGCCACCTTACCCTAAGGCCTATGGCGCTGGCACCTTGGCTCGAGGAAATTTGACCGCTGCCAAGCAGGAACACCTTTCCCAGATGACCTAATGTCAGGTCCCTGCTGTCGGCGCTATCCCTCCGATGCTGTACAGCCATATGGAAGAAAGCCGCCTAGAGCGAGGAAGGAGTTGAGCTGCATCCCCTATCTGTCAAGCCTCAGGGGATCAGCACCTCCAAGTTGAAGCCAAAAAGCTTACCTAAGGTGCTGCACCAGTTATTTCCCTGTTTTCTACCCGCACTGTACCTGCCACAGCGGGCGTTAGCCTAGCTTAATGCCTCACACCCCACAAGCCCTCCAGGACCACTGCCCATCCCATCCGCCAGTCATCAATGAGCATCCCCTCGGGTGAAAGGTGTACCCCGTCACCCCTATAGAGTGCAGGCTGGGGGAAAAGTATGCCATTATGCAGTATGCAACCACCCCCCTTGGTAGCCAGAAAATAAGCAATCGCCACATTAACTCCCCATCTAGCCCTATTGATCTTGTTTGGCCTGAGTGCCCCCCTCCATACTCTGTGCTGCATGATATCAGACCAGAGTACAACCATGTCCGGGCACCATGCCAGCATCACCTCCAGGTCCTGTATGGTCTGTTGGGACAACGAGAATCCAGACTGGCTGACTAAGTCATTACCCCCGAAATGTAGCAGCAGGATATCTGGTACCAGATTCTCCTCAAGGAATTCATGCAGCATTGGCAGGAATTGGGCCCTCCGCATGCCCTCCTTGTGTGCCACTCCACAGAGGCCCATTGCCCCAAGTCCAACTGTGTTCCAGGTTCGGCGCCCTGCGCCCATTTCAATGCCTCCAAAATGAAGGAATGGCCCAAGACGAGGACTCTGGCCCGCTTTGCCGGAGACACCACCCCTGAGCAAGTGAGAGAACGTTAGTAAAGGGTGCAGTAGTGTGCTGAAAACAGGGTGGGGGGCGCCTTATGCTAGCGCACGTATTTACGATAGACCCTTGACTTCCAGTGGCCCAAACGCTGTATCGCCGTTCTCATTTACCCCAGGTGTGCCACCTCAGGCCGCCCCAATTCTGAATGAATGGGGAGACAAGTGCCATGTAGGTATCTCCGCAGCCACGAAAGCTTTCCGCATCACAGCCCAAAATTGGTATTGTGGCAGGTGCCTGCCATCTGCGTGGATGAAAAGGCAACCCTCCACTTCCCCCGACAGCTAAATATGCTTCCAGTGCTTGTACCAGACACAAGTGTGGGTTGACTGCCCTGCAGAGGGTGATGACCTGCCCCTTTCCCTTTTGATCTGTTTTGAAAAAGTGGAGCTGAAGCTCTGCCGCAGAGGTACTGAGGGTGAGGTCTCGCCTCTGCAGCACCCGCCCCGCTAACCTGCGCGCGCCCCTTGGGAGTAACTCACCTATCCTGAAAGCTCAAAAGAAGACCACCAGGGCTGCCGCTCGGAACAGGGCCCCCTCGTATGAGGAAGAGCAGATCCCATCTAACTGTTGTGATGCATGCATCAGGGCCTCTGGGGTGACTGGCTGACAGTGGTCAGCCTGGGCCAGTGTTTCCCTGGCCCAGGCCTCCAACATACGCCACACCTGGAAATCAGCCGTGTGGTCAGGCAACCTGCTGGCCTTCCCATAAAAAGCCAGCACTGCCAGGTGACCCACCATAGTGCTGACTGCCAAACCGCATGTGTGGAGATGCACCAGATATGGTATAAGGTGCTCCGGCGGGGGGGGGGGCACACTCCTGGCTGATCCCTACCTGTGACCTAAATTGGTGGAATGCCCCAACCCTCCGGCCATAGGCTACCCAGGTCCTAGGCACAATCGAGGCCTCCATAGTATGGAAAGCCTCTATGCTCCAAGGTTCCACAGCCACTCAGGCATCTGGGGGTAGGCGGCCGCTTCTGGAGCTGGCTGCTGAAAACGCTGCATCTGGAAACGAGACAGGGCATCTGCCAAGTCGTTCTGCACCCCAGGGACGTGATGGGCAGTAAAAAGCGTGTTGTGGCATAGGCAGGTCAGCACAAGGGCCCGGACTAAGCCCATCACCCTCTTGGACCTGGAGGTCTGACTGTTGATTACCTGCACCACTACGAGTTTGTCGCACCAGAAGCGCACGACTGAGTTTTTAAACTGGTAGGCCCATATGTGTGCCGCCACCACTATGGGGAACAGTTCAAGGAAGGTGAGGTCTCTCATAACGCCCTGGTCTGTCCAATCCCGCGGCCAGCGCTCCGTGCACCACCGACCCCTCAGATAGAGGCTGAAACCTAGCCCTCCCACAGCGTCAGATTGTACCTGGAAATCGGCTTCCAACAGTTGCATGTCCCGCCAGAAAGACACCCCATTAAAATATGCTAGGAAGTTCTGCCAGAGCTTCATGTCCTCCCTCATCTCTGCGGTCACCCTAATCCGGAAATGCAGTTGATCACACCCCATCGTGGCATCGCAGAGGCGCCTGAGGAAGGCCACAATCCGACAGGAAAAATTAAGGTGCCCTACTAATGACTGAAGCTGTCTGAGGGTCACCTTCTTAGCCCGGACACAGGTCCCGAGCAATTTCCTCAATACTTGGAGCTTGCTGGCTGGTAGGCGCTATAGCTGTCCCTGCGTGTCAATTCCTATGCCTAGGAAAATGAGTTTAGTGGACGGACCCTTGGTTTTGTCCTTGGCAAGGGGGACCCCTAACTCCCTACAAACTGTCATAAACATGTGGAGCAGTAAAGCACAGTGGTCAGTGCCTGCCCAGCCGCTGAAAAGAAAATCATCTAGGGAGTGAGCCGTGGAAAGGAGGCCCGCCCGCTGGTGCAGCACCCACTAAAGCATTGTGCTGAAAGCTTCAAAAGCCGCACATGAAACTGAGCACCTCATGGGCAGCGCCCTATCAATATAAAACTTTCCTTCAAAGGCAAAGCCAAGCAGCTCAAAGTCGTCTGGGTGTACTGGCAACAGCCTGAAGGAAGACTCTATGACACACTTTGCCAACAAGGCCCCAGACCCGCAAGCCCGTGCCATATTCACTGCCTCGTCAAAGGAGGTATACCGCACCGAGCAAAGCTCGGCTGGTATGCCATCGTTCACGGAGCTGCCCTTGTGATATAAAAGATGGTGAATGAGCCTGTACTCACCCCGTGCCTTCTTGGGTACAACCCCTAATGGAGAGAATCTCAGCGCGGTAAAGGGGGGGGGCTTGTTAAATGGCCCCAGCACCCTGCCCAGCGCCACCTCCTTTCCTATCTTTTTAGCCACTACATGTTCTAAACTTACCACGGAACTCAAATAGTGTGCAAAACTATAGCTATGTGGGAACTGACAGGGTATCCGAAACCCGGCAGAAAAACCAGATTCCAAAAATGCTGCGCACTTTGTCGGGGTAGTCGCGCAGTATCTCCTTCAACACGGAGACCTTAATTGGGCTGGGGCCCCTTTCCTGTACCGCTTCCTGCAGCGGCTGAGGGCCCCTTTCCCATGCCAAAGCAGTGCTGACCGACTCCCCCTTTAAAGCCCTTGGCGCGGGAGCAGTGAAGGCCTGCGTGCCGGCCCCCGCAAAAACCGCACTTGTGCCGGTATTTGCATGGAGAGTACATGCACTTCCCGCTCCTATTGAACTCCCAGCAGACCAGGGGACTTTGAACCCCCTGGACGCCCCCAGCCAAAGCTATTGATGCCGCTGGAGTCTTGGATATTAGATGGCCGCTCTCAGCCCTCTCCCCAGCCATAGGCCTTGCGGGGTTCATGATTTGGAGCCAGAGCTCCTGGTGTTGCTTCTCCCAGGAGATACCCAGGTGGCTTGAAGCTCTTTCCCTAAACGCTCAGTCATAATGCTCCCAAGCATTGCCTGCAAAGTCCAAGAACACCCTGTGAATTATATCGAAGTATTTAATGAGCGCTGGACCCTTCTCAGGGAACTTCTGGGTAACTACCCCCATGTAAATAGTGAAACAAATCACCCAGTTCGTCCAATTGTGCTCAATGGGCTTCCTCTTAGTTCATTCCTTTTCCTTATCCTGCACCCCCTCCTTGTCAAGAGGCTCAGGGTCTTTAAGCAACAGCTGGAAAATGTCAAAAAACTCCCCTTTCCAGATGTGCTCCTTGACCATAGGTAACAAGTGATCACCCAGAGGTATGGGTATGCCATCAACACTGCAGCATGGGCTTGACTGCGCATGCGCTTTGTGGGTGGGAGGGTCATCCCCAACCTGCCCAGCCCCGCCTTGCCATACATGATTACAGATGGCGTGTGGAGAAGCCCAATTAAGTGGCCCCGGGTACCATCCCATAGAGCTGAAAGGAGGGCCGTAAGGTAGACCCCACGGCCAGACTCCCTGGGGTGACTCACCCGCTCCGGCTCCACCGCTGTCCTGCTCCTCATCACCAGCTCTAGGCTCAGGTTCTGGTTTATGCTCTCCACCGCTCCCCGGGTTAGGTGATGCCGAGGTTGAGGCCTCTAGCGCAGCTAAACGGTCAGTGAAACCCTGCATTAGTTTCGCCTTTTTAGCCTAGATAGCCAATGGTGGGTGGCAGGGGCCCCACCCGAACCACCCACAGCCTCGTCCCCCTTGCGTGCCTTCCACTGCCTGCTAAATAAAGAGAGTAACTGGAGAGTAACTGGGAGAGTAACTGGCCCTATCCACCCCAAGCACAGCATCTGTCCAGTGGTTATTGCTGTCTGTCTTGTGTTTCTTTTTAGATTGTGAGCCCTTTGGGGACAGGGATCCATCTTATTTATTTATTATTTCTCTGTGTAAACCGCCCTGAGCCATTTTTGGAAGGGCGGTATAGAAACTGAATGAATGAATAACTGAAAGCAGAGACTCGTCAGGGTGGTCTGATATTTACACATTTTACACATTATTCTGTCCCACTTGTGAAAAGGTAGGGTAAGAGTGAAGGAGAGAAGTTTGGTTTTAGGGAACAAACAGTGCATCACAGCTCACGTTTCTATCCAAGTTCTCAATCCCCTTCCATTCCTCTGTATTTTGGAATTGCTAAATAGTTTATATTGTCATGAGTTTGCTTTCATCTATTTCTGCCAACTGACAGCTTCGTGTTAATTTATGCCATGGTTGCCTAAGGCTGAGACTGCCACTCACTGTGTGGGACTTGAGGCACTCAGCTCCCATTAGAATGAATGAAAGATGCAGAAAGCAAAGCTTTTTGAACAGAGCAGAAACTGGAAGAAGTGCAAACAACTGACTTCTATTTATCCAGAGGGGGGAAGGTTCTGTGCACATTTGCCATCACTCTGCATTATGCTTCCCAGAAATTAAATTCACCTTGATGGGCCAAAGGCTACTCCCTAGTATTTGGAAGATATAAGTGCAATGATTTGATCGAGAGCACTAACAAGTGATTTACATACCAAATCTCAAGCTCTTCATTCACCATTGGCATACCCATACTGGAGACCACAATACAGGCAGTGTTCCTGGTTTTCTTGTAATTCAGTTTCTATCGGAACTGTTTCTATCAGAACTACCAGAGGGATTTTTTTTTAAAAGAGACTACTGAGACCATTTCAGCTTTCCTCTCATCCATTAGTATGGAATCTCGTTAACATGAACTCACTCTTTCCCCCCATTATGCCTTGAAGGAGGTGGCTAATGATAATGAAGCTGTAGTCTTTTTTTTGTCTTCCTACCAAGGACTTAATGGATTTGTTTGGCTTAGTGTTTTTGCCACTGACATTCAAATATGCTGTCCTTAAGGCTGGCAACTTAAACAAAAAAACAGAGAGAAAGAAACAGGACTGAGCTAGCTCACATTCCCCTTGAGGAGTGCAAAGAATCAATACTGCACTGAGGAAAATAAAAACTTCCATATGGGGGAAAACATCACCACGGGGTTTAATAGCTGCAGCAGGTTATTGGAGGTCTTGTCAAAAGCACTCACACTGGACTTTCAAGAAGTTCTTCATTGTGCTTTGAGTTGTCAGGCTTCTCCATTTCTGAGCGCACTTCCACTTCATAATTGTAGTATGGTAATGTTTTTCCATGAACCCCATACAACCATAATGAGAGGCCTTCATCTGAGCCCCCATCCTGTGAAGTTAGGGGAGTAGTGATCAGGGAGAGAGGGCATTCATAATAGTTAATTTCATGTTGAATATGTACAATAATGGGCCTCTAACACTTGCTATAAAATTCTGTCCTCAAAAGAAGCACTCTCATCTTGAATTTCATAGAATTTCATGAACCTTTGTGTTCGTATTAGTGTAAAATCAAGCCAATCACTATGAGTACGTTGCTGAACAGATCTCAGCAAACAATCTATCATTTGATTTAATTCTGTGCAAATGCTATCTTCACTCCTCTTTGGTTTTATATGCACTGGCTGATATCCAGACTAGCACTGGGGCTGGTGGAGAAGTGCCTGTCATTCACAGTAAGCCACCAAGTGAAGGGGAAGAGGTGATATTTTGATGATCTCTCTTTCCTGATGAAGCCACTGTGCCTCCCCAAAATATGTCTCTGATGGTATGTCTCAGTCCCTCAGGGAGGCACTGTGGACTTCAGAGGAAGGGGAAATTGTGTCAGGAGCCTGTCTGTCTGGCGTAGAAGTCACAGTCCCCATCAAGGTCGCTGGAAGGTCCTCGGAATCCTCTTCAGTCTGCAAAACACACACACACACACACACACACACACACACACACACACACACAGAACAATTTACTACAGTATTGAGTTCAGACAGCCTCTCCCGCAAACTCAGTCCTCTCACCAGATAGCAAAAGGGGTGCAAGGTGTTCCCAGAGCAAAAGGGGTACAAGGTGTTCCCAGGGGAGACGTAGCTAAGTACAGTTGTCAGGACTTGGTCAGGTATCAGAGTTAAAGCAGGAAAAGCCTGGGTCTCTAGAGGCCAACACGAAGCTGGGGTTCCTCTGAGACTGAGGCTCAGCTGAAGCAGGCTGTAGGACACACGTTGCTTCCAGTGTTTGGCTGCAGACTTCAGACTTAATTTATAGCCTGGCTTAATTGTTCTCCACCTTTGGCCAGCGGGCACAGATTCAGGGTTTATCTGGCTTGTTGAACAGCTGTTTACTTCTCCTGAGTACTTCCACCTGTTGTTGGCATTTCATCAGTCTTCTCTCACGAGGAGGCAAAGGTGGTTTGCCGTTCCCTCAGTGTTCTGTTCTCCATTCCCTGTCTCTGTTGCCTCCACTTGTCGACCGGACAAGACTGAAGCTTTGACCAGACCTGCCTGAGCTATTTCCTGTGGACTGGCAGTCAGGATCTGCACTTCAGGTACCCCTGCAGCTGCTGGAGCACTGCCAACTTCCCCTTCTTCTTTGCTATCTGAGGATAGGGGCATGACAAATTGTCAAAATCATCTTTCTGCCTTCATGTGATGGCACAGTGTTAGTGTGGGTAACAGACATTGCTGCACCAGCACAGTGCTAGTTAGATGTCAGCCAGTGACTGACATAAAGAGCAGTCATCTAGGGATGTAGCAGAGCTAAGATTTGCATTCCAAAAAATATGTCCCTGAGGTCCATGCAGCTCCAGGCAGCCCTGGATGAATCTGATTACTTTCCAGTCTGGCTTCCAGCATGGATACGGGATGGTAACTGCCTTGGTTGCCCTGGTGGCTGACCAACACTGGGAGATAGACAGAGGGAGTGTGACACTGGGGAATGACAGATGATGTCTCAGCTGGAATTTGCCAGGGGCCTACTTGGGGACTACATCCAAAGGTGAAATATGCAAGTTGGGAAGAGGCAGGGACTCAAAGGGATCCAGCAGCCTTCCCAATGTCCTCCACACTTTGAACAGACTTCAAATTATGTGGGAAAATGTGCTCCCTGGAAGACACCTTTGAGGAGCCAGAACATTAACGGGACAAGGTCCCCTTTCTAGGGGGAGATGGGGCACCACCAACACCCTTTTTACCCTGTCTGGAATCCTTTCCACTTCAGAAACCCAAAATCTTGGGACAGCTGGTTCTGGGTTGTTTGGCCCCTCAAAATCTGCATGCCCTTCAGGAGTTGAACCAGCTGGCTGCTGGTTCCAGCAGCAGAAGTCACTGCGGGAGTTTTAGAAATAATATGACCACTGCCAGCGCACTGCCCCTGCATGGGGCATGAAGAAGTCATAATCTGTAGCCACCACTCCTGATGCTGCTTTCCCCATGCGAAGGAATGCTCTAGGGCTGCCCTCATATGGAAACATTGGACATATCTCTGCCATGTGTTCCCTGCAAAATCCATGTAGCCCTGGTGAATTGTATTAAAATATTTCGCCAGGATCAGAGCCCAGGCTGGCTGTACTTGCAGAACCACCCCTATATAAATAGTGAAGGCAGAAAACCGATTAGCTCAATTATTTACATTTTTCCTGCTCTCTGACTTGCTCACCCTCCTTAGGCACCATCTCTGGTTCCCTGAACAGGACCTGGAATATATCTGCATATTCCCCTCTCCATATTTGCTACTTGGTGGCAGGAAGAAGATCATCCCCCAGAGGCAAGGAAACACCACCAAATGAATAGTTCTCCACAGCTGGAGTAGGGGACAGCAAAGCCGCTGGCTGCTGCACCAAGCCAAGAATTCTGACTGAGCAAACCCACAGCCAGACCTGATTGTAGGCCCCCCAAGGAGCAAACTGCTGCCCCAGACTGGCCAACCCTGTGGCCTGGCAAAGATCCCCTGCTGTCCCAAGGGAAAAGGCTGGGGGTAAAATACAAACCGGCTCGCGGGCCAAAGCCAAACCCCAACTGGCATCTCACCTGTCCCATGGTCTGAATGCGTCCCTCCCTTTGGGGTTGGAGCAGGCACTAGAGTCTAGGGCAGAGGTTCTCAACGTTGGGTCCCCAGATGTTTTTGGACTTCAACTCCCATAATCCCCAGACCCAGGGGCCTTTGGTTGGAGATTACGGGAGTTGAAGTCCAATAACATCTGGGGACCCAACATTGAGAATCCCTGGTCTCGGGGCTGTTGCTCTGAGTGAGATCCACAGGTTCTGGTAGAGGTGCAGCTCCATCATATTCCAATCTGGTCAACTGATCAGAAAAAGACTTTATCAGTTTGGCCAGTTTCACAGCCTTAGTAACCCTCTTTGACTGGAAAGGAATGCCAGAAGGACCACCCGGATCTGTGCCACCAGGGATGGTGGTGGTTGTGGTTCTTGGCCTTCAGTGCTTCCAAACACTCAATAAGATCACACATAGTGGCTAAATTATCCTCTTCATCAGAGGAGGTCAAATGTGTGTGTGTGTGGGGGGGGGCTACTGGGCCAAACTGGCCTGTCTCCTTTTTTACCCGTAGCCTTCTTTGATAACATGACCCAAAATAAAACACACCCAAAAACCCAGCAATGGCAAAGCAGAATCAGCAGGAAAAGGCCTGCAGGTATCAAATGCAAAGCAGGCACTGCACCCCAAATTATGGCCTACCACTCTCACCAAAGCCCCTGAAGGGGAGAAACCAAATGCCTAGGAGTGTGATGCTGCCAAAGGATGGGATGGGGGGAAAACAGAAGGGGGAAACACAACCTGTATGAGGGTTGGGTGTGGGTGGGTGAGGAATCACTGACAACCAGTGCCCCAGGGGCCCTGGAATGGAGTAGGGATGAGGCAAACACCCCTCAGTCAAGTATCCCATGCTCCGCCCCCAAGGAAAGCTAAACAAAATGAGGAGTGGGGGCAAAGCCACTTAACCTGCCCAGGAGCAGGTCAGAGGCCTCGCAACACACTGAGATTGATATGAATCCAGTTCTCTAATCAGGAAGAAAGGCGGCAGCCATTGTCCCAGTGCCTCCTTTTTTGACCTCCTTGCTGCCTTGCCACCACTGCAATTGCCACTGAATATGCCACAGGCATGGAGGAAGGCCTTCAAGTCCGGGAGAAGCAACGTGAGGGAAATTGACTCACGTTGCTTCATGAACGCAGGCTGAGGCATGGCCAGAGCAACGGCTGTGCAAGCCCTGCCCCTGCAGCCCTGCCTGCCAATCAGAGGCCTGCATTTGCCTCATGCCTCATTAAGGAGGCTGGGGTAAAGAGCCTACCCCGGGGCCCCCAGTCAAGTTGAGGATTGTGGCTGAATTCTGGTTCCATTGATATATTGCCCTCTCCATTCAGTTTAGACAGAAGTGAGTTTTCTTCTATCTTTACCAATGCAAACTTTTAAAACCCAATATTTCAGAAATACCATATTCTTTACTCCACAATGCATTTTGTTTTGACTAAGTGAATTTTCCTTCAAAATCCCATATTTTTGTGATGAATAAATAACACAGCATATTTCAAAAGAAAAGAGAGAATAGACAGACTCAATTTATGTGGAAGAGAAAAGAATAAACAATATAGATGTTCTTTTTATGTAAGTGTTGTGTCATGAAGAGAGAAATTACTACAGAACTTTTCAAATAAAGACAAAATAGTAGGTAGATCCCTAGAGTCCATCCAAGGTTTACTCTAGGTTGCAGTTAAAAGTCAGTAGTTAAAAAGTGATGAGTACAAACCATTCTTTGTTGAGCAGTGGCAAAAATCTTTGCTTAAAAAGTTAAAGTTTTGGGTGGCATTGGGTGCTTCCATAGGAAGAGGAGACTATCAAAATTTGTGCTTCCCAGCATGAGTGTTGGAGCTGAGTTAGATGGACTCAACTTCATTAGTCTGGATGGCAACCATTATACAAGTTGTGGATTTGAACCAAACTGGGAAAAACAGTTTTGTGCACACCCCTACTGGCCACTCACATGAGCAGTCAGGTCTCCGTGCCAGCATCTTTCAATAGAGCGTGGGACTGTTGGCCATGTATTGTTGGCTATGGCATGCTGTGTTATAGCTTGAAAGGTCGAGAGTGTAAGTATTGGGGCAGGTATAGGTGGGTGCTGTAGGATGAAGGTGTGTTGCCAGGCAGAGCACACCTAAAGGCACTCTGGTTATGTAGCCATGAAGTGTGGGTGGGAGGCAGAGCGTCAGTGGGCATGGTCCGCTTGATGTTTATGGGCAGTGTGCAGGTAGCCAGGATTGATGTGGAGGAGCCAGGAGGAGAGCTGGTCTTGTGGTAGCAAGCATGACTTGTCCCCTTAGCTAAGCAGGGTCCACCCAGGTTTGCATATGAAGGGGAGACTTGATGTGTGAGCACTGTAAGATATTCCCCTCAGGGGATGGAGCCACTCTGGGAAGAGCAGAAAGTTTCAAGTTCCCTCCCTCGATTCTCCAAGATAGGGCTGAGAGAGATTCCTGCCTGCAACCTTGGAGAAGCCACTGCCAGTCTGTGAAGACAATACTGAGCTAGATAGACCAATGGTCTGACTTAGTATATGGCAGCTTCCTATGTTCCTATGATGTGGGACTCAGGTTCACACGATCAGGGGATCTTGGTCAGACCATCCAGCTAGATGACTAGCCCAAATCAAATCCTGGATTAAGCATTCCCACCATGCTTGGGTTCTCATAATCACACTGATGTCAGTCAAACTCCATTTAACCAGGGTTAACATGGGCGTGAGAACACAGCCTTGGTTAGTGCTTCAGAACAGGACCTGGATCTCTTTTCATTTTGTTTTCTGTACAGTATTTAGTTACTGCAAGTGCTCTAATAATAACAAAGCAACCACAGGCCTATATATGGAAAACAGAGCCCAGGGCAAGCACTGAAATTGCACCCCTGTCCAAACATCTGATGCAAACTTAGAATAAAAACTGCTTTGTTCCAGTAGGGTGGGGGAAAGTAACTTAGAAGGGAAATACAAAAACAAGCCCATCTCCCACACAAAATCAGCACAAGGTTCCTGTAAGAACTCAGCAGTAAACTGGGTTTTCCAACAGTCCCCAAAATTTTCACCTCCCTATTGACTGAGCCATCCATGATTGATCCCTACAGGGAGTATAATTCATTATAGTAGAGGTTTTCAAATGTGTGCCCTCTGATGTTGCTGGACTACAGCTCCCATCATCCACAGCCCAAAAAAACACCACTGTGGGTGACAAATGTTGTACTCTAACACCTGGGGACCCATGTCTGAGAACCGCCCCGAAGTGGTACAGTCCAATCTTTCACCTGAAGGCTATACCACATCACTTTAACGAATATGTAAGCTAGAGCTGCAATGGATCCGTCTATCACAAGCTCTTCAGACTTTGAGTAAAGATATGTTTAGGGTTTGCATTCTTACTGTAGCAAAAAATATGTTTATTTGTTCTTACAATAAACTCCTTTTGTTAATTAAAACCTCTCTCTCAAGCCAGTTTTCTTGAGTTCAGACACTTGCACAAATTAAAACTGCTTGGAACTGTCTCCTCTTTTAAGCTAAATTCCCCACATTCACCCAAACTGGGGGTGTTGACCAATCATCCCCAAGGCAGTTCCAGCAACAGTACAGGCTGACAAAGGATGGAGAACTACATTGTGTAGTGCACACATGTACCCAATAAAAACAGTATCACAGTTCCAGACTAAACAACAAGTCTGGAAGTGCCCTTCTATCCCTTTTGGCTGGAGAGATATTTGAAAAATACTTTTAAAAAAACAAACAAAAAACTCAGAAGCCATAAAGTGCTGAATAAAACTTCTGATAGTCATACTCTGGGATTTTGATGCTTGTTGGTTTCCTGAAGATTTACAGAAGCAACTTAGATACATGGGAAGCTGCTTTATACTGAGTAAAACACTCCATCTAGCTTGGCATTGTCTACTCTGATGGGCAACGGCTCTCACTGACATATTAATTTTAAAAAAATATTACCTGTAGCCCCTTTGGGGGGCTTCCTAAAGGCCACAGTGGTGGGGAGGTCTGCAAAGGTTTCCCCTGCCGGCCTCTTAATTTACCGCTGCACCCTGTCCCAGGCTAATTTTTGGGCCCATTCAGACCTGCAAAGATCAGTGTGGTGGCCATTTTGGAGGCAGCCACGCATGCTCAAATGGCCTCTGAAAGTCCTGGCAAGGCCTAGGGCGTCGTAGGGACCATTTGAACATGTGTGTTGGCCATTTTTTAAAATATATATTTTTTAAAAAAATTGCCACCATAAACAAAATGGGACTACAGGTTAAAAAAAACTTCACAAACTGGGGAGTGAGTGAGAAGCATCATAGCACTGGCGCCCCCTTCAAGTAGTGCCCAGGGCATGTGCTCCAGCTGCCCTACCCTAGATACATCCCTGAAAGCAACAACAACAACAACAGGACATAATGACTATGAAGAAAGTGTTTAGCAAATCAAGTAATGCCTTCCTGTGCAAGCAGACCCATTAAAAACAATGGTTGAATAATGATATGATAAAACGGGGGCTCTCATTTAATCAAGATATTAGCCCCATGTACAGAAGTTTACACACATGCATAGGCAGAACGGGGGGAAGCAGGCAGGGCACGTGCCCTAGGCGCCACTGAAGTGGGGGCACCATGCCAGTTCCTGGCACCCCCACCCCATTGCCCACGTGCCCAGCCCTAGGGCCCCTCAGCCACTTGCCTCCAGCTCTGGCTGATCCGCGAGGCCTAGGATCGGCAAGGCCTGCAAACTGCAGAGCTCTTCTCTCCCTGCCTCTCAGCTGATCGGTGGGTGGGTAGGGCTTCCAGAGAGGCCTCCGAGTAGGCCTCCATGAAGCCTGTCCTCGTCAGGCCAAGCAAGCCAGGAAGGAGGAAGCAAGCAGAGTTCTCTGCAGCAGCAGCAGCCCCTCTGCCCAGACCATCCAGCACAGCTTTTGCCAGGTAGGCTGTGAATTCCTTTTTGTGGTCGTCCCCGCCCCCCGCCATAGGAATCTGCTTGCCATAGGGCTTTGATATGGGTGGTGGGGTGAGACTGAGAAGTCTCTGAATATTTAATTTAAAACAGACTGGAAAATGTGCTGGCTTTAAAAACAAAACTATCTAAAAAGGCCTATAAGTGGCTTGTTTCAGGGCAGAAAATTACAAAAACTTCTGGAACAAGTGTATTTTATTTATTTTCATTCATTCATTCATAAATGCACTTATGTTCAAGTTGTTTTGCACCCCAGAAGGTCTGAGTGAGAACTGTGAAGCATGTGTTGTGCTTTTATTTTATTTTATTTTTCTTGTGTGTGAACTGCTCCCCAATAACTTGCATGGACTTCAGGGTAAATCTGGCCAACATGTGAATGCAGCACCTCCATTCCAGAGGAGATGTGTGTTAAAGGGCTTTAAAAGCCTCGTGTGAAAAACCTCCTAGAATCAAACTTGACTGAATTTGTTCAGAATTCTGAGAAAACAAACATAGGCTCAACCTGCATGGCTGAAAGTCTCCTTTGCTAATCTGCAGCGAGGGGGCCATTTTAATAATTAGCATTGCTAGTGTGTTCTAGGCATTAAAAGTAGCACAAATGTATAGTACTCAATGTATATCACTATATATTATGAAGTGTGCATGTGCGTATTCAGTGAAATGTATTTCCAGGCAGCATACTTATTTTGAAATATCAGACTTAAATCCTTGGGGGCCTGGGGTGTGTGGAGGCCCTGGACTTTGAGGGGCTGGGGGCCCATTTTAAAATCTCATCTTGGCCCATTCCAACCTTGCTATGCCCCTGGCGGTCACTACACATGGGTTTCTGCACAACACCTGCACAGAAGAAACTTCAATGTAGAAAATGTGTCTCTTGTAAATTGACCCTGAATTTTCCATCCATGACTGGGATATCTGAGAGTTAGAGTCAATAATAAAAGAACAGCACACTGCTTGTGACAGGAAGGGGCAAATTACAATGATTTCTTAGTCTGGTAGGGGCTGGTTTTGGCCCTGGAAGAACTTGGCTGTCTGCTTCTGTTGCAAATTCCTCTGTCTAGCGTGGCAAACTAATGTATCCTCCTCCCTCTTGGTGTCAAAGTAAGCACTAGTGTGGTGAATGCACATATACCCCATCATGAGCCAACAGTCATCATAAGACAAAGGCTGGCAGGAATCATTCACTGGTTTATAGACAGACAGACAGACAGACACACACACACACACACACCCCACCACCTTCTTCTTCCCCTATTTTTCTAGTGGCTATTTGGGCAGGTGATCCTCTAGGACAAAGTCATGTTTTTTAAAGAATGAGATGAGACAGAGAAAATGACACTTGGAATCCTTGCGTAACTCCTGACTGTTGTTCTTTTTACAGAGATGGCTCATGTTTTCAGGTTTTGATCAACAACCATGTCTAGATGGTACAGTGTTCCTTTTAACAGGGATTTCCAGATATTGTTGACTACAAGTCCCATCATTCCTGTTTGGACAGGGGTGCAATTTCAATAGTTACACCTCTGGACACATGAGTCTGAGATACTTAAATTTCATTTTAAAACAGTGTCAGTATTGAAGTATCAGTAAACTTCCCACCAATGTGTCATACCCCCAGTCTCAGATAGTGAGGAGGAAGGGGATACTGACAACCCTCCAGCTGAAACAGAGGTACCTGGGGGGCAGAGCCCGGCTGTCAGTTCACAAGAAATAGCTGAAGCAGGACTGGCTGCTGTTCCAGAACAAACACAGCAGTCTGAGGCAACAGAGTCAGGGACTAAGGAATCAGGAGATGAGTTAAACAGGCAACCCCTGATGACTCTGCAACAGAGGAGAGTCACAAGATGGCACCAACAGCTAGAAACCATCAGGAGAATTAGGCGACTCTTTCAGAAAACTGATAAGCCCTGAATCCCTACCAGCGGAGAGTTATCAGCTCAGACTATAAATCACATCTACAGCCTGCAGTCAGGTGCTGGAAGACAACACACATCTTTCATGGAGCATTTACTAACTCCTAGCCTGAGCCAGAGAGATTCCTAGCCAAGTGTTAGGCTCTGTGACCCAGTCTGGTTTCTGACTGGAACACTGTCTCTTGCCATGCCCTGCTCTACTTCCGGCTCTGAAGACTCAACAATTTCTCTGCTTCATCCCTTTCTGGACAGACTCCCACACCGGGTGGCTTGGTTGTTGACACAACAGACAGAACCATGGGTAGAGTCTCACAGCAGACTGAAAGTGGATACCAGAAATGGGATTTTGGTGCTTGAAACACACACATTTATTTCATATGTGTGTCACACAGAAATATCTCTGGATGGATAAGACTCTAATTTATTCTTGCTCCACCCCTCCCCCAACTACATATGTGTAAATGTATCTCTGCTGGGTCTGTCCTTTAGCTCATTAATGCAATTGGAGCATGTAACTCCAATTAGCCTTAATGGCAGGTGCTTGTGGAGCCTTAAGGGAAGATTATACTCCTGCTAATTTAATTCTTTCTTTTCACAGAGGAACTAGCATCATTATGGAAGGGAACACTGGATGTGTAACTAGTTCCTTCAGCCAGCCAGAAACACTGTCTAGACACTGCTATAAAGCAATATAGAGAAAAACACAGATGAGGTAAAAACAACTGAGGTTTATTTCTAAAATAAGAACAGGAGATAATGTTTAAGACTCAGTAAAGGAGAAGAGGGAGGTGCATTGTTTTTCTTAGATACTATTAAGCATTACCAGGCAGAGTGGAGGAAGTTCCTTGAGGCAACTTCCACTTGATGATCTCCTGTATGTGGTGGCTCATGTTGCAAACTGTGGGGTGGAAAAGACATTCATTTTAACGATTGTCTCGTTTCAAAGAGAAGAGTGTATTTTTGTAGAAAAGGGGGAAAATGCATTTTTAAGACAGGGTTTATGCTAGCTGTTTTCTCTAAAAGAAGGAGTATTGGTGTAACTCTTGCCCTTTCTGGCCTTTGGCAGTCTAGGATAGAAAGAGTTATATTAAATAATTGGTACTCCCCTGAAGAATTTTATCTCCAAAAGGTGTGAAGACCTTGAAGGTTACTGAACTGCTGCATGTGGCAGAAATAAGAAAGGCTTAAGGGGAGTAAATTACTGCTTCTATTCAAATGCAACTATGTCCCCATTTTAGGGTTGCCAGCCATTTTTCCCTTTGGGAATTTCCTTTTGTCTTCACCAGCAGCCACACAGTATCCTGCAGTCTACAACTATATCCAGCTCTGCCATCTGGAAGAAGGGAGGGGGAAAAAAACCCTTCACCTGTTGCATTTTTTTAATGCAGCTGCCAAAGTCATAGGAACTGTGCTAGGAAAAAGGCAGCTGGCAACCTTGACACCATTAGGATTAAATAAGTCTGGCGTCTGTTTATCATATACTATTTATTTGTTTTAATTACTATTATTTACAAACTGCTGTTCAACAAAAAAAGTTTTCAAGCAGTTTACCCAGGATTTTGTTTTAAAAATATAAGATGGTACTATGCAATCTGTGCTGAAAGAACCACATATTATGATCAGAATGTTCTAGCAACTCTATACCAAAACACTATATCATAGGGTACTATTCCATCAAAGCTGAAAACTATTTAGCCCCACTGATTTCAATAGAGGAATTAAGCATGTGCTTAAATGTCTCCTTTAATTTCGCAGTGTAACGTGCTTAAAGTAGATAAGCCCATAATATTTCTGAGGTTTTGATTATGACAGTTACTTTGCTTAGATACAAGCTCCATAGATACATCTGGAATATTAGACAGATAATTAATAAACCTCAATGTTGCAGCATTGACAGTAGTTGTTGACATCAGGCTTCTATCAGCTAATAATAATAATGCACCATGATTTGACTGGCAACTGCACTGCCTTCTGCATATTTAGGTGGAGTTGTTGTTGTTAACATATTGCCCTCTGAGTAGGAAAGACTATGGTCTTTTAAAGGCAATCTCTTAGAAACTGTAAAGCTTAATGTTTTACTTCCATTTTAAAATCTACATATGCAACATGAGTGCAAATCAATAACGTGCATTTTTCAGGACCTGTAATTTTTTTGCATATCTATCTTCTATCTATATAATTCTCTAAAATGTACCTGTGGCTAATCCCGTGTGTGGCAGCTCTCACAAGAATTTGCAAGCAGAAGCACCATGGTGATTGGGCAGTGGAGATTCCATATGCAGATAAGGAGGAGGAACCTGTGATGGTTAAGGTCAGTTGGAATGCAACTGTTACTGGACAGAAGATGTTCTTGATTGTAGAGGAGAGGCATTTATACATATAAAAGGATAATGGTCAGGGGTCTGCAAAGAGAGGGGTCGTGAGGGAGGAAAGTGCCCCTTCAGGAGAAGGAGGCTGCCGTTTTCTGAATTAGATGAGGAAGCAAGATGAGTAAATTCTGTTAAGTCAGGAAGGGAGAGAGAGAGAGAAAGACAGAAAAAGAAAGAAAGGGGGAGATGAAAGGCGGAAGGGAAGAATGAGTGGAAGAGAGAGAAAGAGAGAGAAAGAAGGGAGGGGAAGAGAGAAAGAAGGAAGGGTGAGGGATGGGCCTTAGCCTGTCAGTGGCCTGAGGGGAATGAGCAACCACGGCGGTGCCTATTGGCAGCAAGGACGGGCCCAGTCAACCACTGCTGCTGTTTGGGGCTACTGAGGCCATTGGTGGAGGGAGGCAGGCAAGCAAGCAACAGGCCCAGGCCTGTCAGCAGCCTGAGGGGAATGAGTGGTCATGGTGGTGGTGGCAGCAGTGAGGAAGAGTCCGGTTAACCGCTGCTGCTCCTGTGGGGAGGAGCAGGAGCGAGGCTTGGGTGTGGGTGGGGAGATCTCTGGGGATAGGGGGCTGAAGCTTGGCCAATAGGCACCAGCAACGCTGCAGCGGCAACCAAAGAGTAAAGGGATGGAGGAATGACCAAGAGGGGTGAGGGGGATGAAAGCAACCAGATGGAGGAGGAGGAGGAGGAGTGTGGCTCAGGTGAGGGTGGAGAGATCTCTGAGGTGAGGGGGGCTGTGCCAGGTGAGGGGAGCAATCAAGTACTAGCATGCAGATTATCTGCATGGGTTAAGCTAGTATGAATTAATTACTGCATATCACTGTAGCTCAGGCTGTAATCTTGTCTATCTGTTAAAGAGATCAGATTATTCTCAAAAACAGTAATTCCTGCTAGGGAATTTTTAGTCTAATCTGAAAACTTATGGAACAGATAGCCCGATCTGAATATCTTTATTTGTGAGAAAGTCCAATAGGGTTTACTACCAATTAAGTATTTAGCCTGTATATTACTAACTTTTCTGATATTTTCTAACGGTGTTACAGCCCCCAAAGCTATATCTATTTATTCCATATGGACCTCCTAGTAATCTTAGTTCTTATGAGGACATCCTGTGCCATGTTGTCACCTTTGAAAGTTCAGCTAATACCTAAAAGAAACAGGAATTTTCTGTTGTGGTTCACAAAGAGAATGGATCATAGGAACATACAAAGCTGGCAAGCTGCCTTCTACTGAGTCAGACCTTTAGTCCATTTACCTCAGTATCATCTAGGGATGTGTGAACTGGCTTGGGGGTTCTGTTTGGGGTTGAACTGAAACCCCCCCGGTTTCATCCGGACTGGAACCGAACCCCCATGCCAGTTCGCAATTTTTAAATTTTTAAATTTTTTTTTAAAAAAATATTATTACCTCTAGCCCCTTCAGGGGGCTTCCTAAAGGGGAGAGGTCCATGAAGGTTCCCCCTCCCCCTGCCAGCCTTGTTTTGGCACAGCGGCTATTTTTCCTGCCGCTATGCATGCGCAAATGGCCTCTGCAAGGCCTGGCATGGCCTCTGCATTCGCGCATGTACAGTGGCAGGCAAAATGGCCACTGTGCCAAATTACAGAGCCCCAAATGGGCCGAAAAGGAAGGTTTTGCAGGCCATGGTGGTGATAAACAAGGCTGGCAGGGGGAGGGGGAACATTCATAGGCACCTTTAGGAAGCCACCTGAATGGGCTAGAGGTAATAATTTAAAATAATAAAGAACTTAAAAAGTAAAAAATTCGCAACCCCCCCGACCGAGCTGAACCGGGGAGGGGGGTGATGAGGGGCTGGACCGAACTGAGCAGGTAGGTTCATTGCACACCCATAGTTTCATCTACACAGACTGGCAGCAGGTTCTTCAAGGTTACAGGCTGTAGTCTCTCTCAATCCTATCTGGAGATGCCAGGGAGAAAACTTGAAATCTTTGGCATGCAAACATTCAAGTGCTTTCCCCAAAGCAGCCCCATCCCCTAAGGGGAATATCTTACAGTGTGCTCACATATGCAGTCTCCCATTCAAATGCATGCCAGGGCAGATGCAACTGATTACTTGAAAATACATTACTGCCGTGGCCCAGACCTCTGAGTCAGAAGAGGAGCGGGAGGACTTGGGTGGGAGTAGAGGCTCAGAGGCACAGCAGCAGGATTTGGCTGTGAGAACAGACTCTGGAGCTGAGCTGGGACAGCAGCAGACAGAGGAATCTGAACATCTGGCAGAGATAAGGGCTGAGGAGACTGATCAGGAGAAAGCTGGAATTTCACCTGTTATGAAGATGTCTCAAAAGAAAGGCTCAGTGGGAGACACGCAGGCACAAGATCTCACAGGAGAGGAAATAGAAATGCTGAGTCAGGAAAAGCCAGATTGGCTGCTGGTTATCTCGAGCCCTATATCAAGCCGACGCGGTTTCTAAGTCAACACTGTCAGCAACGTTGCCTATCGCAGACAGTGTCCGTACTTAAGAATTGGTCAACCTTACGTGTTTCAGCCTGTCCTTGTTCTGTTCATTCCTTGTACAGTTCTTTTCGGTTATTGCTCAGTTATCGTAGAGGGGGTAAACTATATTGCTAGATTAGTTCAAGGGGCTTTATTTTGTTTATGCTACTTTTCTTTGTGAGTCATTTTTCACTTTCGTTCATACAGCTAGGCTGCTATTCTTATCTCCAGACTTTCTGTTTGACTCACAGAAGTAGAGCTGAAGGGATTGTAAATCCTGTTGGGTCAGCCAAGCCAACAGATTTACGACAATGACTTACATAAAGTGGAGGTTCCTGCAAATGGAAAAGTGGGGTGGGTGTTATGGACGGTCCACCTCAACATATCAGAACCAGAGGTACCAACTCAGAAGTATATGGAATATAGGCCTGTGTCTGATTTCATCTTATATTAAGAGTTCAATTAAATGCCTGGACTCAAGGTAAACTGATACCCAGGTCAACTGC
Organism: Hemicordylus capensis; assembly: GCF_027244095.1. Classification (NCBI taxonomy): domain Eukaryota; kingdom Metazoa; phylum Chordata; class Lepidosauria; order Squamata; family Cordylidae; genus Hemicordylus; species Hemicordylus capensis. The sequence continues at coordinate 105,215,625 of NC_069657.1, read as the reverse complement.
TCTGTGAAGGAGGAGGCAATCCAGCATTGTATTGTGAAATGGATACTCAAGAAGGCACAAAAGCTTGGCCTGAGCTACTCATATGCTAAAATGTGACTCACAACCAGATAATGTCTGTGGTAAAGACCAGAGGCGGACCTCCCCTCTCCTGTTGCAAGAAACCCATGTTAATCCTTGCCAACGATTAACTCAATTGTTCTCTATAAAGATTCAACATAGGTAAATGCATACAAAGGAAATAACTGTAGACTTTAATTCTTATCTCACTGATGTTTCTGCCTTAGTCAAATGTATTGATTAACTTGCCTCATGTTACTTTAAATATTCTCTTGTTATAATTACACACTAGATAGAGGTACACAAGAAATAATGTAATTGCTGTCTCACACAAATAGAACTAATTCTCTCACTAACTCCTGACTTTTAACACCTTTTGGGGTCAGACTGGCAATTGGGGGAAGATGCAATTTGTAGCTCTGAGATGCAGATTTGCTTTGGGCAATGTTCCCCCCTCCCTTTCTAAGCGCACAGTTTACAGAAGATGAGATTGAGATCTCTCTGGACTGGCCAATATCCTGAATAATTAAAAGACATTGTCCAGAAGGTAGCAGCAAGTTGTCACCTTTTTGGGACCGAGGAAAAGATGAGATTTGAATAGACTCTATGAGAGAGAGATCAAAGGAAAATACACTATAAAGAATGAGGCTACTGGACAGAGAGTTAGCAGTCTTGTGCCTACAGCAAGATACGGTATGCTCACAAACAATGCCAGAGTTTGCTGCTAAGCCGTGGGGCAACAGCAGGAACTCTGTCCATGGACAGGAGATGTCTGTGACTTCTACTGAGCAGTGAGAAGTCAAGACTTCCCCAGCCATGGTGCTCTGGCTCTCAGCCATGATCTGAGCAACTGCAAATGCTCCTGTCTCCTGCCAAAGGCCTCGCTCCTTCAGCTGGAAAGATCTCCACTCTCAAGTCTCTGATCCTAGTAAATATGCTGCCCTTCCAAGCCTGGAATCCCTTCATCCCTTCCCCTTCTTCTGCTCCCTTCCCCTCATCCCTATACTAATCCCTGATCTCCCCCAAACCATGCCAGCCCTCAGCCTTCCTCCCCACCCTCTCTTCTGCCTGTATATTAGGCTTTAGGAAGATGTAATGCACACACATATGTAGTTAGGAACACTGGTTGAATACTGGTGCTGGCTAGGATGTTCTGTTTAAATGCTGTTAGTAATATATTTATAGAGTGTTCTGCTTTCTGATAGACTATGTGTTATTCTTTTATACTCGATAAAGCCCATTGAATCTTTGAGGATTGGTTTGATCTCCTTTCTTCCATGCGCCCAGATCCTACATGGTCACCATATAAAAGAACTTGGTCACTTGGTGACACTATGAGCCAGGCCTAATTTGGTATGCTAGCTATTGAGCATATTTAGTATATAAATCAGACCTGGACCATAATATAATTGGAGGCACCACTGGGATTTTGGTGACACCATGGCTTTCTGGAAGCGCAAGGAGAAAGAGAGCAAACCCAAAATTCAGTCCTGGGAGGACAATGATATTGATCTGGCATTTCAGGGACCTAGGAAGGGACACTGGGAACAAGCACTGGATGAACTGGCTATTCCCTTCCTCAACTTGGCATTTGTAAAGCAGAGGGTCAATACTCTTGAAGATTGCAAGGCATTCTTTGAGAGTAATGACCCTCTGCTTAATACGGGTGGGTTTAGTTCCATGAGATAGCAAAGCCCATTGATGCTCCTAGCAAACATGGAGAGCTTCCATGGCTCCAAAGGATTGCATCTAAGGTATACGATGGTTCTCACACTGGGAATTATGAGGCAAGCATCCATGGAATATTCGGAAACTGCAGCTAGTGCAAAATGCGGCAGCTAGGATTTTATCTGGAGCTTCCCACTGGGATCACACCACACCCATTTTGAAAGAGCTGCACTGGCTACCAGTTTGTTTCCGGGTCCAATTCAAGGTGCTGTTTTTGACCTTTAAAGGCCTTAATGGTTTGAGCCCTGGATACCTAAGGGACCGCCTGCTCCCAAGGGTTGCTACCCACTTGAGGTCATCTGAGGGGGCTCTGCTCTGGGTGCCAACAATGAGGGAGGCAAGGCTGTTGTGCACTCGGGACCAGGGCCTTCTCTGTTGCTGCCCCCAGACTTTGTAATGCTCTCCCAGTGGCTATTCGCTCCTCAGTCTCCATCATAATTTTTAGAAAGCATGCTAAATCTTGGCTTTTTACCCAGGCTTTTATATGATTGTTTCTATTGCTGCTTCTTTGTATATTGTATTTTGCATGGTTATTTTATGCTTGTATTTTAAGTCTTTAGTCAGACTCATAATTTTATATTTTAGATTAATATTTTAATTCTGTATTTTTATAGTCTTGTGTTATTTTTTCTGTGAACCGCCTTGAGATTGTTTTAATGAAAGGTGGTATATAAATGTAACAATAAATAAATAATGCAATCCTTAGGAGCAATGGAGGCTCTCAGTATGTAATACATACATACAGTGCAGTATGTAAGTCATATCTATTTAAATATTCTCACATATTTCCTATCCAAATATGTAGCAGAGCAGCTCCCTTGCTGTGATCTATTAACAATCAGCCCTTGACATTTGGCACAATCATATGTTACAAAAATTGTATGCATTTAAATACATAATTTTTCTGAATACAGCACACACAATTTATATAAATTGCTTTATTTCTAAAATCTGGTCCACTGGGGAGTGAGAGCAGACCAGAACCATGCATTCTATCAAAAGCTTTCGTGAAAGAGGTAGCATCCTGAGGTTCCCAGTTGTGGAACTTCCTTCCCATGAGACGGTCACTTGGGTCATTCTTTGCTATCTCTCTGAAAGATTGCAAGGACTTATATTTGAGAAAGATATTAGGTCTGACCTGATGTCCACTTTAAAACTGTGTTGGTTTTATAGTTTATGATATTTTAATTGAATTGATTTGTAATCCACGTTAGGTATATGTTCTAGAGAAATACAGGCAAGACATGTTTTTAAAAAGACATGCATTAAAAAATGAACTGAAATGAAGCATACAGCATATACACTAGGGATTTATATCTTGCTGGACACTGCCCTAAGTTTTCTAGTTCAGTCCTAGGGGGAAGTCAATTCACTCTTCTCCATCTTGTCCAGGACAGTAGTAAATCCCAGTAGGATATGCCTTTAGCCTGCCTGTTAAGCATGAGTTAATTCGCTATATTAATCACATGGCATAATATCACTTAAGATTTGCTAACCTGAGTATGTGAAATTGCTAGCATCTGTCACGACATGATGAGTCACCACAGATCATTGCCTCTTACTACCTCAGGCATTGGGAACCAAGGTAGAAAGCTATAAGAGGCAATGATCCATGTAGACTTGCCATGCAGTGATTGATGTAAGGAGCTGAATATGTGAGTTAGTGGTATGCCTGACATCTCTTTCTCAGATGCACATACAGAGATTGGAATATTATGTTAATAGAGGCGGCTGAGATCCAATAGCAGAGTTCTATGCGTGCAAGTTTCAAATTCATACTCAGGCAACTAGTAGTCCATACTTGGTCCTGGAATCCTGAACGATTCTATCAAATCTCTCTCCATGTGAATTCCCTCACTCACATCCCTGCAAACTACTTGAAATGGCCTGGAGTTAAATACACATGAAAACTGGAGAGCCAATGTTGAATGGAGAAGCAGTGAACAGGAAAGACAATAGTGTACTAAAGTAAAGGTAAAGTTGTGCCCTTGAGTCGATGCCGACTCCTGGTGACCACAGAGTCATGTGGTTTTCTTTGGTAGAATACAGGAGGGGTTTACCATTGCTGTCTCCCATGCAGTATGAGATGATGCCTTTCAGCATCTTCCTGTATTGCTGCTGCCCGATATAGGTGTTTCCCATAGTCTGAGAAACATACCGGCAGGGATTCGAACCAGCAACCTCTAGCTTGCTAGGCAAGTTACTTCCCCGCTGTGCCATTAGGTGGCCCAATAGTGTACAAGTGTGTTTTGAAATGCTAGTGAAATAATGTGGATTCTATGTTGCTATTGCTACAACAGACAAGGACAGGATTTAAATGTACAGTGAGCATCGTACAACTACATAAAACTTCATTGTGACTAGTGAATTATTTCAAGTTCATATTGGTGGATGCAATGCAAGATCAAAATCAGATGTTACAGTCCTTTCTTCTAGCTGGAAGTGTATTCTGTTCATCTGTATCCTTTGTTTTGTAAGTCTCTTCCATGATTTCATACATATGGACTGCAAATGTTCAAATTAAAATTGTCCATTAGTTCAGAAAGCTGAGTTTTTAACACTCGAAATACCAACTTGACATAATAGAACTCCTGTTTTGCATGCCACTCACCACCAAGGATAGGTTGTTTATTTCAGATTCTCATGGAAACAGCTGAAGCGATCTCAATGGAAATCTCTGAATGAGATTGAATTCAGATCATTTCCCCCTTTTAACAGGAGAGCCTCTGCTTGTTCTGTACCACTATTCATTAGATCAAAGAGATCCATTCAGACACTGGGCAGAGAATGGACTAACTCATGAAATCAGAATGGAAAAATTAAACTCCTAAACCATATATACATAAGAGTAATGGCTTGGTTGATGACCTACTCCAGGAGGTAGACAAAGCGAGTATATATCTGTTGATTCTCATGGACCTCTCAGAGGCTTTCAATACCATTGACCATGGTATATTTCTGGGCCGTCTCTCTGGATTTGAGGGCATAGTTATAAGGTGGCTCTGCTCCCATCCAGAGGGTCATACTCAGAAGGTGGTGCTGGGCCTTTGGCTTATGGGGTGCCACAGGGATCAGTTCTGTCCTCTGTGCTGATTAACATCTACATGAAACTTCTGCAAGAGGTTATCCATGGGTGTGGGCTGCAGTGTCATCAATGTGCTGATGGCACCCAACAGTTCCTATCTTTTAAGTCATCAGACACAAGGGAGGCAGTGAAAGCTCTGAACCAGGGTTTGAAGGCTCTTCTGTACTGGATGGGAGCAAACAAGCTGAAACTTAATCCAGATAAGACGAAAGTGCTCTGGGTTAATAAAACTGATCATCTGTGTAGTGAGGTAAATCGGGTCACATTCCCTCTGAAAGACAAATTCCACAGCTTGAGGGTGTTCCTGGACCCAACACTGTCCTTGGATGCACAGGTGGCGGCAGTGTTCAGAGGTGCTTTTTACCAGCTAGGGCTGGCACACCAGCTATGACCCTGCTGGGGAAGCTGGGCCTGACCTCAGTCACTCATGCTTTGGTGATGTCCAGATTGGACTACTGCAATGAGCTCTATGTGGGGCTGCCCTTGAATATGGTTTGAAAGCTTCAGCTGCTCCAGAATGCAGCTGCGAGGATGCTCATGAGCACAGTGTCACACCTATCCTGGGGCAGCTTCATTGGTCATCAGTCTGCTTCCAGGGTAGATTCAAGGTGCTGGTCTTGACCTTTAAAGTTCTACATGGTTTGGGGCCAGCCTACCTGTTGGACCACTTTCCTACCAGGGCCCTCCACTAAGCATCTGCTCATGGCTCTGCCACTAACAGAGATTTGGGTTGGTGGGGAATAAAGACAGGGCCTTTTCAGTTGTGGCTGCTTGGTTTTAGAACACCCTCCTGGAAGAGCTTCACCATGATCCTTCCCTCAGGGTTTTAAGAAATTGATTTAAAACACATCTTTTTTTAAAAAAAAAAGTCTTTTAATGTTTTATCTGATACTTATATCTGGTAGGTTTTTTGGTTTTTTAGTTCTGTTTTTAGCTTTTTAGTAACTTTTAATTTGAAACCTTTAAAAAACTTTGCAATTTAAATGTGGTTTTAGCCTGGTCTGTAAAGTTTTTAAATTTTATTACTCTTTTATATTATATTGTATCTGTTTTCCTGATGTTGTGAGCCACCCTGAGCAGTAGTGTACTGGATGGGTGGGGTATAAATATTTTAAAGTTTCACCCAATCTCAAGGGAACAGGTTGATCTAACAATAGCCAGCGACAGCTCTTCTTGACGTCAGCCTATTCATTTGAAACAGCTGGCAAATTAGGACTCTTTCAAAAGGTGTTAGGAGACAGAGCTACGTTGACAGTTTTAACATGGCATAAACTTTCATTTAAGTGGTTGGGGGATTTGGAAAATATTCAAGTTGGAAAAACTGTTAGCTAAGCACAGTACATCAGATGCAAAGTAATTCTTTTGTTTTCTACTTCTTTCTCTGCATGCATTTCAAATTGTCCCTATAGTCAGAAATAGATGCAAATGCTGTATTTTTTTAAAAAAATTCTAAGTGCATATTCCAGTTATCACAACCCTTTTAAACTGCTAAAAGAGAAGGTGTGTATAATGCTGAAGAGTTCCCAAAATTCACTCTATTAACACTTTTAGTAAGAAAGCTTTTCAGCATGTCTGACATTAGGGCCAACCTACACATCATACTAAACTGATTAATTGGTTGTTTTAAACTGTTTCAGTGTTTTTAATGTTTGGTCATTTTAATGTTTAAATTCTGGCATTATTGTTTGTTTGTAAACCACCATGAGACATTTGTATGAGGCAGTATATAAATGCAATAAATACATAGATAACTTCCTGAAGTTTGTCCTTGATGTTTTATTGTTTGACAAAATACAGCTATTGATTCTGCTCCCCCAAGATTTATTTAGTGCCCCTCAAGGAAAAAGATCTCTATTCATTTCTTTTCTCTTGGGGATACAACTGGAACGGAGGGATACAGTTTTAAGTAGAGTTCAGCTAAAAGCTCCTGATTAAACTGTGGGTGGGTCAGTTTGGTCAGGGCATGAAATGGGGTAGAGGCCATGAAACTAGCTTGACTTTTTCACTGGTTTACTTTTTTCATTGCTATCTCCAGCTTTAAGAAATGGTTCTGCCTGTATCCACCAGCTGGCAGCCCTCATAGTTTTTCCAGAATGTCCCAATGAATTACAAAAAGTTGTGTGAATGGCAGCTAAGGGAATGATGGTTTCAAGAGTAGGAAGAGATGTAAAATGCCATGTGTATTCATATTCCACTTTTGTACAGCCTGCATCTGAATGCAGTATCATAAAGTGATGCTATAATAAAATATTGGCTGACATCCAGATTGAGGAAGTGCCAGTGCAGTGAACATAAAAATATAAGAACAGACCTGCTGGATCAGGCCCAAGGCCCATCTAGTCCAGCATCCTATTTCACACAGTGGCCCACCAGATGCCGCTGGAAGCCCACAGGCAGGAGCTGAGGGCATGCCCTCTCTCCTGTTGTTACTCCCCTGCAACTGGTACTCAGAGGCATCCTGCCTTTGAGACTGGAGGTGGCCCACAGCCCTCCGACTGGTAGCCATTGATAGAACTCTCCTCCATGAAGTTATCCAAACCCCTTTTAAAGCCATCCAGGTTCTTGGCTATCACCACATCTTGTGGCAGAGAATTCCACAAGTGGATTATGCATTGTGTGAAAAAGTACCTCCATTTGCTGGTCGTAAATTTCCTGGCAATCAATTTCATGGGATGACCCCTGGTTCTAGTGTTATGGGAGAGGGAGAAGAATTTCTCTCTATCCACTTTCTCCACACCATGCATGATTTTATAGACCTCTATCATGTCTCCCCGCAGTCATTTTTTTCTAAACTAAATAACCCCAGGTGTCGTAGCCTTGCCTCATAAGAAAGGTGCTCTAGGCCCCTGATCATCTTGGTTGCCCTCTTCTGCACCTTTTCCAGTTCTACAGTTCTTTTCCAGTTCTTCGTCTTTAAGATATGGTGACAGAATTGTACACAATACTCCAGGTGTGGCCACACCATTGTTTTGTATAAGGGCATTATAATATAAGCAATTTTATTTTCAATCCCCTTCCTAATGATCCCTGGCATGGAATTGGCATTTTTCACAGCTGCTGCACATTTAGTTGACACTTTCAATGAGCTGGCCACAACAACTCCACGATCCCTCTCCTCGTCAGTCACCGACATCTCAGATTCCATCAACGTATACTTGAGGTTGGGTTTTTTTGTTCCAATGTGCATCACTTTACACTTGCCAACATTGAACTGCATTTGCCATTTTGTCTCCCACTCATCCAGCTTGGAGAGATCCTTTTAGAGCTCCTCACAATCTGTTTTGGATTTTATTACCTAGAAGAGTTTGGTATCATTTGCAAATTTGGCCACCTCGCTGCTTACTTCTACTTCTAGATCATTTATGAATAAATTAAAATGTACCTGTCCCATTACAGATCCAGGGGAGAACCCCACCTCTTACTTCCTTCCATTGTGAATACTCGCCATTTATACTTACCCTCTGTTTCCTGTCCTTCAACCAGTTAGCAGTCCACACAAGTACTTGTCACCTTATCCCATGACTGCTAAATTTTCTCAAGAGTCTTTGATGAGGAACTTTGTCGAAAGCTTTTGGAAGTCTAGGTCTATTATGTCAACTGGATCACCTTGATCAACACACTTGTTGACACTCTCAAAGAACTCCAAAAGGTTTGTGAGGCAAGCAGGGGTGTAGCAAGGTTGGAGTGGGCACAGAGACAAGATTTTAAGATGCCCCCCCCCACTGAAGCTCGGCTCATGAAGTAAAGAAATGGTATCTGAGCTGTCGGTGACTGACCAGGAAAGGGATCATGGGGTTGTTGTGGCCAGCTCATTGAATCATTAAATGAGGCTGAATAGTGCTAACAAAAAGCATATATATGTATAAACACCTATGTGCCACAATAGAAGATCATCCTAAATTATTTTTTTAAAGGTTTTGTAAATTGTGGATGATGCGTCATTTAATGGTACTAGAGAAAGACATGCTGTTCTGGTAGCTCCAGGTCTTAACACTCACCTCAATTTTGGAGGATGAATACAACTGAAGGAAGCCCGGGTGGGTGCGTGGCTGGGGGAGTCAGTCATGTGACTTGCCTCTGGGGGCCCCTCCAAGGCAGTGGGCCCCCTCCAGGCAGTGGGCCCCCAGACAACTGTCTCCTCTTGCCCTATTATAGTTATGCCCCTTGAGGCAATATTTACCTTTGCAGAAGCCATGCTGTTCTCTTCCAGCAGGGCCTGTTCTTCTATGTGCTTTACAATTTTATCCTTGAGGATGCTTTCCATCAATTTGCCTGGAATGGACATTAAGCTAAGCAGCCTGTAATTTCCCGAATCACCCCTGGATCCCTTTTTGAACATCACCCCTGGATCCCTTTTTGAAATTTGCTACTTTCCAGTCCTCCAGTACAGAGCCTGATTGCAGGGATAAGTTATATATTTTAGCAAGGAGGTCAGCAATTTCACATTTGAATTCTCTGAGGACTCTTGGATGGAGGCCATCTGGCCCTGGTGGTTTGCTAGTTTTCAGTGCTGGTGCATATGTGTTTGGGAAGGGGGGATTTTTGCTGATCTTTTCTTTACTCTTAAGCTATGACCTTTGAAAATAAGTCCTGACAGTCATGGCACCCTCAGGGACACATTGAGTGGGGTCATAATTGAGTTTGGAGTCATAATTGGGTTTGGAATCAAGGGGAGATCACAAAAAAATGCCTTCCCCCCCCAAAGCATGAGCTGCATGTTCATTGCACTGGTGCTTCCTTAGCCTTGATGTCAGATGTTGTGTGCCATCTGTTTGGATCCTCTGTTACATCAAACATTCCTTTTTGATGGGATAAATAGAATCTAAATAGGAGAGCATGAAGTCCAAATAAACCGTAGGAAATGGAGAACTGGTCTTGTTGTAGCAAGCATGAATTACCCCCTTTGCTAAGCAGGGTCTGCCCTGGTTGCATTTGAATGGGAGGCTGCATGTGTACATGGCAAGATATTCCCCTTAAGGGATGGGGCTGCTCTGGGAAGAGCATCTGCATGCTTCCATGCAGAAGGTTCCAAGTTCCAAGATCTCCAAGATAGGGCTGAGAAAGACTCCTGCCTGCAACCTTGGAGAAGCTGCTGTGAGTCAGTGTAGACAATACTGAGCTAAACGGACCAATAGTCTGACTTGCTATATGGCAGCTGCCTATGTTCCTATGTTTGAGGTCATAGACACTCTAAAATCAGTTGAATTGTGCTCTTGACTCCTTCTTTGCCTCCTCACCTTCCAAAAATCTCTACCAGATTAATCTCTAAAAATTTACAAGAAGTTTCCAAAGAAAATGCTTGCCAAGAAAAACAGGTTCAAGGGCAGCTCCAAGGTAAGGCATGGATGGGCAAGTCACCCCCCCCTCCCAGAATAGTGGCTTGCCCCTCCACGCCCCATTTCTGTTTCAGAAATCTAATACATGAGACACAGCTCACCAACCCATTAATGCATTTTACCCCTTCTGTGCCCCCTCCTCAGAAAGTTTTCTGGTGCCACACTGAGCAGGTTGAGGGATGTGTTGCTTTTTATGACTAGTTTGCTAACATTGTGGCTATTGATTGATCTTTTAGTTTTTCACTAAAGAGTTGAAAACTTATCACTAATTTATAATTTTAATTTAGAGAGAAAGTGAGCAGTAGGGCAAACATGAGAGATTCAGAAATACTGACATGATCTGCAGCCCTCTGGCAACAGAAGAAAGGCTGTAAATTGGCAAGCAGCCTTCAGCATCCCTGCACCGAAAACTGCTTTTTGTAGCACATTGGGTGGAGCAGAGGAGCAATGTTGGCACCTCTCCCCTTCCTCCAAAAGCCTTTTCTATTTGTATAAATCTGTTCCTGAGGGCTTTGTGACCCTCAAGAACAGATTTATGTAAGTAGAAAAGGTTTTTGGAGGGAGGGGAGAGGAGTGAAATAGCATTCCGCACCTGGTCTGCTTCACAAAGTAGTCTTCAGTGCAGAAATGCTGAAGGCTGCTTCCAGAACTGTGGCTCTCTTTCCATCACTGGAGAGCTGCCAATCATGTCAACAAGTGGCTCCCATTAGGGATGTGTGAATCGATTTCAGGTACAAAAATGTGTACCCCAATCTACCTGTTTTGGGCGATTCATGGACAAAACAATTCACCCCTGTGCTACCTGGCCAAATTCAGGTCCAAAACAAATCGCCCAGATTTCGGACCTGAAAAATTCGTAGCTTCAAACCTCCATTTTGTGGCAATCTCTCTTGCTGTCTCCATTTTGTGTCAGGAAAATATTTTGAAAATCCCACCTTTCCAAGCTTCAGATTGGTGACTTACAGATTGGTGACTTACAACGACTGGCTGGCAATTCCCCCTTGGTTCCAGACTGGTGTGTTTCCATTCAAATCTTGTGTTGCCAGGAGTGACTGACCCCTGGCTAGGGGAAGGTTCAAAGAAGGGACAAGAGTAAGGGGAGTTTGAAGGAGATATTTTCAAATGTACTAAAGGAGGCAGGCAGCCATCATTCTGCCTTTCTGCCTCATGGGAGGAGGGAGAGAGAGAGAGGAGCTTTGCTTTGCCTTGCCTGCCTGCTGCCTGGAGTGGATTCTCTGCTTTTTGTTCCTGCTTTCCTGATTGAGGAAAATATATATTTTTTTACCTCCTTCCTGCTGCTGAGAGAATCACTGCCTGCGCCTGCTGGCTATGCAAATTGATTTGGCTACAAAACTATTTGTACCTGAATCTACCTTTTTGGGGAGATTTGTGGGCAAAAAACACACACATCCTTGTGCTAGCTGGCCAGATTTCAATCTAAAACAAATCAGGGGTGATTCAATTTGGGTACAAATTGAATAGAAAAAATCAATTCATGCACATCCCTAGCTCCCATACCAGAAGCGTATCTAGGGAAAATGGCACCTAGGGCAAGCACTGAAATTGTGCCCCACCCCCATCCAAACATCTGACACCCATCTTTCAGATAACTTTACCATAATATCAGTTCAAAAATACAAGCGGAGCTCATTAATCTTTTAATAAACAAATTATGGCACTACATGAAAATAACTGCACCTTCCTTGCTTTCACTGATGCAAATTGGTCTATGATGTGATCAGTCATCTTTTTCCAGTTTCTTCTCTTTCTACACTCAACAGAGTAAGGTCACAGAGTCTGCCTTGACCCATGAAGGCTGTTCATGTACATTAAGGGCAATGTACATGAACAGCCAGAAAGGGGATTCTTTTTTCTTTGGCACTGCATACAAAAAGGGTTTATTCTTATTCCTAGCCAAAGGATTTTGACAGCTATGATTTTTGCATCAATATGGAAACTTGACCTTGCTATTGGTGCAGAGCATTAAGCAATGCCTCTGGAAGGATTCTTTACTAATAACTAGCACTTTGAATTAAAGAAATACAGCTTGGTGGAATGGTGCAACCGCCTGAAACAGCCCAGAATGGCACCCAAACTGCCAAGCTGCATCCCAAAGACAGTGGAATGAACTGGGAAATAATATTGCAGCACCAAAATATTTCCAATCTGGTATATTTATGAAGCTCTTCAGTGTCAAAAATGGACCAGAACTGCACAATGGCCTGAAACAGCACCCAAACTGTCATGCTGCATCCCAAAAACCTTGGAATGGGCTGCAAGTCAGAACCAATTTCAAGATAGCTGTTTCAAGAAATGCACCTCAAGGGTCATCTACTATCAAATTCCTGTCTTCAGCACTAGAAGAGTATTACAGGTCTTCTTGGTACATAGGAACATAGGAAGCTGCCATATACTGAGTCAGACCATTGGTCCACCTAGCTCAGTATTGTCTACCCAGACTGGCAGTGCCTTCTCTAAGGTTGCAGACAGGAATCACTCTCGGCCGTATCTTGGAGATGCCAGCGAGGGAACTTGAAACCTTCTGCTCTTCCCAGAGCGGCTTCATCCAGAGGGGAATCTCTTACAGTGCTCACACTTCTAGTCTCCCCTTCATATGCAACCAGGGTGGACCCTGTTTAGCTAAAGGGACAAGTCATGCTTGCTACCACAAGACCAGCTCTCCTCTCCTTAGATACAAACAGACTAGCAGTTTGTAGTCTCTGCTACCAGTCTTTTCTTACAACGATTGCTTTGTTATAAATTATAGAATTGCTTCCCACACATAATCACATCCCCATCCTTCAACAAGGTTTTTTCACTGCCCGCACAATCCATTATTGGGAATGCACATGGTTTCTGAATCCCAGCTGGGTGCTCCTCTACCAGGCTCCTGAACCAGCCCAATGTCTACTGCTGGTCATATGAGCTTTGGAATGGGCAAGCAGACAACTACTGAATACCATCAAAATGTTAAAAACCCTCTTTCAAAATGGCATGTTGTACTATTAAGCATGTTTTGGAATGTATTGTAATAGGAGCACTAGAGAATCTGGAATAAAAAGAATTGTGTAGTTCAACAAAGTTACAAATGAATCTGGCCACAGCTTAAAAATGCTTAAAATGCAATTTTAAAGACATATATTGATCTGTGAAAGGAGAGGAGAGAGGAGAGCTGGTATAAAGGCGGGGGGAGAGGAAGGCGGGGAGGATCATATGCTTCCTCTCTCCCTCTTCCATTCCACTTCCTACATTTTTCAGACCACTGCCTGATCTGTCCCACTGCTCTCAGCAGCCCTGAGCGCTTCCTCAAACAACCACTTCAGTTTGTCTTGCCCAGATTGCCCAGCCAGCAGCAGCAAAGTTGTGTGCAAGTCCACAGCCCCTTCCAGCCCTGACATTCTCTCATCAGAGGGTTGGAGGAAGGGGAACCTCAAATAATCATGCTACTGCTAGTATTCCGTGTCGGATGGGGGGAAGCAGTGGGGAGAGAAGGTGAGGCTGGGGCGAGAAGAAGTGCCCATTAAAAAGGGGCGGTGGGGAATGTGGCGGAGAAAGAAGCTTCCTGAGGCACAGAACTTCCTCCGTCAAGGATAAAGGGGAGGCAGCGCACAGGCTTCTTTCCTGGGAATCGCTCTTCCTCCTCCCTCCTCCCTCCCATTTCATAGCCAGGACGGGTAAACAGGGACAAGTTCAGTTTCTTCCTCCGGAAGGAAACCCGTTTGCTCCCTCCCCCTTTCTTCTTGATAACGGAGAAAATGAAGTAAAAATGCCACCTTTTATGATACATTCTGCCTGGGCTGCATATATAAGGGGGGCCATACTGGAAAACATAGCAAAATGAAAGCATTGGGCTGCTCTTTTGTTGGCTTTCCTGCCCCCCCCCCAAAGCATAATACAAGATATTTGATCTAGAGAAGACCTTGTAGCGATGATTCTGCCTTTCTTTAGGAAATTGTGTGCCTCAGGAAGCTTCTTTCTCTGCCTCATTCCCCACCGCCACTTTTTAATGGGTGCTTCTTCTCCCCCCCAGCCCCCTGCCTCTTCCTTTCCCAAGCAGGACAATACGATGGATCCCATTGCCACCAGCGGCTGCTCCTCCCCCAACAGAGATGCCCCTCCCCCTGCCAGCTTTTCAATATCCACCCCTCACTTCCACACAAACATTGTTTCCAACGTTGCTACCTCTTCCCTCTGCCTGCCCAGCCGACATGTGCAACCAGCCAATGGGAGCACCCATATGCGCCCCACCCGGATGAGATCTCACGCAAGTGTGAGGGGCGGGGGGAGTGCAGGTCTGCCCGCTCAGCCAATCATGGCCATGGCAGCCAGAGATTGATGCTGCAGTGGCGAGCAGTGCAAGGGGCGCTTGCTTGCTGGAATTTTAATTTTGTTGTCCAAGACAAGTCCAATTTTGTGTGGTGTGGGGCAGTCAGTGGCACTTGTGCCTTCTTCAGGTGGTACCCAGGGCACGTGCCCTGGCTGCCCCACCCTGGATCCGCCTCTGCCCCATACTGCACAGCGAGCCTGCTTCTTGTGAAGGCAGGGCTGCTTCGTGGCTATAAGCAATGCATCATTGCACTCCAATGGGATTAGCATCAGAAGCGTGATGGCACATATGGAGCAAAGAGCACGGGTGGGGTGTAGAATGTCTCAGAATACTGCACAGCACATGGGCCACTATGATGATGGAGAAGAGTTTATCCCAGAGCATTCTGAAACAAAAGCAAAGGAGTTTTCAGTTTCCTGCTGCTTGTTTTGGAGAGGGGGGTGCAAAGTGTGGTGAGTATAATAGCAGGTGGATTCTACTACCAACTAAACTGAAATATAAGAAACATGTGATCTTGACCTCTTATCAAAAACCTCTTATGCTCCTCTTGGCTGACATCCTGATGATTGAAGCACTTGTGCTCTGTAAGATGTGCCAGTGCTGCAGATAAGTTCCAGACTAACACAGCTCTAGCACTTATGGAAGGCAAATTTCTATTTTCTCCCCTTTCTCTGAAAGTCTTTAGGGACATTGTTTTTTGAGATGACACAGAATTTCTGTGGGAAGGGGAGGTTGTTGAAATCTCAATTCCCCCACCCTCAATGCATAAGAGCTAAATTAGCTGATACAATCCGCAGAATCAGTGTTTCAGAGCCTCAGCACTTTATTAGTTAAGAACAATTTCTCCTTTTCCCTTTCATCTTGCTTTCCATCACTTTGGTCATCTTTGTGGGGGTGGGGCTCAGAGTTTAAGAATTGTTTACAAAATTATAGCAGGAGTATGTGCAAGCAAACTGATTAAAATTTTCTAGCTTAGAACAAAGGCAATTCAGCTGGAATATATTCCACAAAGAGCTTTGACCTTTTTGTTGGGGATGATAATATTTTCCAACCAGTTTTTTTAACTTCACCCAGAAGGAAGGAGAATGCTTCAAAGAATTATTCTCCAATTAATAAATTCTCATCTCATGGATTTCTTCACAGAGAAACAATTCAAATAACCATAGATAGCTGTTAAAAGAGGAATCAGACTTCCAGAATACCTTAAGGTGCATACTATGGGGGAAAACCCCAGTGAATTGAGGTGCTATTGTTTTTTTAAGGTGTGCAAGTGGCTGATTGACTATTTATTTTTATAATTAAGTTTATGAGCAAAACCTTAAAAAAACAGAGAAAAGTAGTCCCTCATTGTCTTAACAAATCTTTCTTTCTGTAGGCTCAGTCAGAAAATGTTAATTTACAATTCTCATAGACACCTGAGCAACTGAAAGTTATTTTGCAAACCAAAGGGAAGAGTAATTAACAGGTATTCACTACACCATCAACCCCTCTTCTGTCTCCCATCATTCAGTGAAACTGAATTATGCATACTGTTCACTCTGAGCATGTGCTAAGTGCAAGACCTCAAACTTCTTTGTATGAAACGAAGCATGTAAAGAGACAAATTTTTTCCATAAACTTGGTTATACAATTAAATGATCTCCGCTCATCTGGAGATATAGCTTGAAGTATCATCAATATGCAGATAGACAATATATCAGTTATACTGTTTATTTCGGCCCAAGGCCAGCATATTAAAAAAACAGCAAGAATAAATACATAAAATAGATTAAATACATTTAACATAAAATGGATAAAACATTAATGGCTCCCGATACCGCACATATAGTCAATTCCATTCAAATAAGCCAGTCAATCTAAAGTGCACAGCCCATCATCTTGTGCCTCCACCATTCTAAATCGAATCTTACTTGCTATAAATAAGAATTTTGCTACCCTCCTGTAAACATACTCTGACTTGGCAGCAACCAAAAAAAGAACCTTGTCCCTACCAGAGGAACAATTAGAATTGAGATGAATTAACAGTGGGGAAAGAAGTTTTCCCCTTAATTCAATATAAAATCTACACCTCAGCATCAGGTGTAATATATCAGTTGTATATACAATATATCGGTTGTATCTCTCTTTTTCATCAGATGCAGGAGAGGAGGTCACTGTCCTGAATTGGTGCTTGGATGCAGTAATGGCCCAGATGAGAGTAAACTGATACTTAATCCAGACAAGACAGAAGCATTGTTGATCGGTGGTTCCTCTGCCTGGGTGAATGATGTCCCACCCTGTTCTAGATGGGGTTTTACTCCCTCTGAAGGACCAGGTTTGCAGTTTGGGGGTGCTCATTGATCCAGCACTGAAACTAGAGGCTCAAGTGGCCTAAAGTGCCTTTTATCAGCTTTGGCTGATATACCAACTTACCTGGACAGAGATGGGCTGGCCACAGTTACTCATGCTCTGGTAATCTCTCACTTAAATTACTGAAATGCATTGTACATGGGGCTGCCTTTGAATATGATCTGGAAACTGCAGCTGGTATAAAATAGGGCTGTAAGATTATTAACTGGGAGTGGATGTTTTGATAATATTACGCCAGTGCTTCATCAGCTGCACTGGCTTCCAGTCCGTTTCCAGGCCCAATTCAAAGGGCTGGTTTTAACCATTAAAGCCCTAAATGGCTTGGGACTGGGTTACATGAGAGAGTGCCTTGCCCCATTTGCCCCTACTCAAACCTTAAGATCATCTTCGGAGGCCCTCCTCTGGGTGTCCCTGTCAAATGAGGTGAGGTAAGGTGGATGGCTACCAGGGAAAGGGCCTTTTTGGTGGTTGCATCCTGTTTATGGAATAGCCTTCCCAGTGAGGATCACCTGGCTTCATCACTTTGTTCTTTCAGATGCCATGTAAAGACCTTTTTGTTGACCTAGGATTTTTAATTTCTGATTTTCAGATTTGATCCGATTTCTAACTAATTTTAAAATGAGTTTTTAAGCTGCTTTGTATTGTAATTTCCACTTTCTTTTCAACTTTATTATCTGTTATGATTTAACGTGTTATATATATTTTATTGAATGTTTTAATCCTCTGTTGTGAGAACAATTTGTTATGGGGTGGCTAACAAATAATAGTAGTAGTAGTAGTAGTAGTAGTAGTAGTAGTAGTAGTAGTAGTAGATTCTATTAGCCAGTTGTGGTATGATGAAACCATGGACCACCTAATCAGATGTTGTAAAAAGATCGCACAAACTGACTACAAACAAAGGCATGACAAGGTAGCAGGGATGATACACTGGAACATCTGCAAAAAATACAAGCTACCTGTAGCCAAACATTGCTGGGACCATAAAATTGAAAAAGTGGTAGAAAATGAAGATGTAAAAATATTATGGGACTTCCGACTACAAACAGACAAACATCTGCCACACAATACACCAGATATCACTGTAGTCGAGAAGAAAGAAAAACAAGTCAAAATAATCGACATAGCAATACCAGGGGATAGCAGAATAGAAGAAAAAGAAATAGAAAAAATCACCAAATACCAAGATCTACAAATTGAAATTGAAAGGCTGTGGCAGAAAAAGACCAAAATAATCCCAGTGGTAATTGGCGCCCTGGGTGCAGTTCCAAGAGACCTTGAAGAGCACCTCAACACCATAGGGGCCACAGAAATCACCATCAGCCAATTACAAAAAGCAGCTTTACTGGGAACAGCCTATATTTTGCAACGATATCTGTAATGACCAACAGTATTGATAATAAAATTCTGGCATCCCAGGTCCTTGGGAAGGACTCGATGCCTGGATAAAAACAAACCAGTCGATAACATCTGTTTGACTGTGTTAATAAATAATAGTAGTAGTAGTAGTAGTAGTAGTAGTAGTAGATTCTATCAGCCAGTTGTGGTATGATCTCTTGGCCTTTTATAGAAAGCAAGCAACAATTCAAAAAGTATCTCATCCAGAATGGTAGCTGCCCACTTCTATTTTTTCTTATTTTCTTATCCTCAATGGCCGGGGTGGGTGGGGGATAACATTTCTGGAAAGTCAGCAGCTGGGTTGAAGGAAAAGATCCTCCTGAGAATTGCAAAGAATATCCAAAAGTACAGAAGAATTTTTTCAGAATTCCACCCATCTCATATTCTCCCCATGAAAAATTTCAGTTAATATTTGGGGGGCATACCCCCCCCCCACAAACCGAACTAGTACTGTATAAGTAGTTCTTCTCCACATAATGCCTGCAAAAACAACATAATATAATAAGTGATCCTGCTTTGTATTATCCAGTATGCAAGCACCAAAGGCTATTATTATACTTGTCATAGATCCTGTTCTAATAGCTTTTGCTGTCATGATCCCCAAATTATAGACCTTGAAGAGTGGATCTGCCAAACTATTATTACTGGGATGATACAAAGCTGATATACTGTAAAGTGAATTCCTGTTTATGCAGCTACCGTTTTATGTTTCACAATTAGAACTAATGGCCATTAGATCTTTGAAGGAAAAGGAGCAATGTCATTTCATGTGATACAGAGGAAGATGGGTCATATGTAGGAGAGGAGAGCTGGTCTTGTGGTAGCAAGCATGACTTGTCCCCATAGCTAAGCAGGCTCTGCCCTGGTTGCATATGAATGGGAGACTTAATGTGTGAGCACTGCAAGATATTCCCCTCAGGGGATGAAGCCGCTCTGGGAAGAGCAGAAGGTTTCAAGTTCCCTCCCTGGCTTCTCCAAGATAGGCTGAGAGAGATTCCTGCCTGCAACCTTGGAGAAGCTGCTGCCAGTCTGTGAAGACAATACTGAGCTAGATAGACCAATGGTCTAATCCAGTATATGGCAGTTTTCTATGTTCCTAGTATGAACTGTACTTTTCAATGTCAATTACACATTCTAAACAGAGTTAATTCCGCCCGCCCAACTCATGGTACCAGGAGCAATTCAAACTTCTGCACTCTTTTTTGTTTTTTGAACGACTGCAAAAGAGGAGAAGCTAATAGGAGAGCTACATTAAATATTATTTTAGAGCCATTTGATAATGACAGTTTTTACACAGGAGATGCCGCAAGGATGCTTGTGGGTGCGAGTCACTTCACGAGTATTACACCCATCCTGCATCAGCTTCATTGGCTACCGGTCCGCTTCTGAGCTAGATTCAAGGTGCTGGTATTGACCTTTAAAGCCCTACACGGCTTGGGGCCAAGTGGGGTACCTGTCAGACTGCATTTGCCCATATGAATCTGCCAGGGCCCTCCACTCATCATCTCAGGCCCTGCTCATGACCCCGCCACTAACAGAGATCCAGTTGGCGGGGACTAGAAACAGGGCCTTTTGGGTTATGGCCCTTTGTTATATCTGGTAGGTTCTTTAGATTCTTTAGCTTTTTAAAATTTTCAGTTTTAATTTGAACCTAATAATTGTTTTTAATCTGACTTTTTAAAAAAATTAATTTTATTACTTCTATCTGTGTCTATGTTATTGTTGTAAGCCGCCCCGAGCAGTATTGCACTGGAGGGGCAGGGTATACATATTTTAAATAAATAATAAATAAATATATCGATCAGTCATTTTAACCATAACAACTAAGAATGGGAACAATAGTAACTGTTTCCTTTCTTCAGGAAGATGTGTAATTGTTCATTTTCTCTGAAACAGACATTTCTTCTCCACACCTCTTTCGAGGTCAGGCCTGTTCAACTTCGGCCCTCCTGCAGATGTTGGCCTACAACTCCCATGATCCCTGTGTGGCTGGGGATTATGGGAGTTGTAGTCCAAAAACAGCTGGGGGGGGGAGTTGAGGAGGCCTTTCTAGGTGGTGAGAAAGCAGTAAAGAAAGAAGCTATAGAATTCCCTTCAATAAAAATTCCAAAAGTCGGCCATGGCCACAATACAGGTCATGGGTAATGTCACAGTTGGGCTGGGCATTATCCCTGCCTCGCCCCCAATAGTCAGTGAAAGTTCCACAGATGGATTGTGTATGTTCATGATTCTCCATTTTTGCAAGCTTCTTCCTCTGATACATATTCAATTTATATATCAAGCTTCTTAAAATGGCTCAGGGCAATTTACATTTTTTTTAAAAAAACCACAATAAAACAATTACAATTAGAACACATTTAAATCAGATTAAAACTGAGTGAGGAATGCACCCATAGCATTGTGCCAACCACTTAAAGGGGAGCTTTCAAGACTACAGCATGCTGACAATATAGAACCTGTTGATTCATCAGTACATGTCTCTCCCATTGTTCTTGTATGAAAATCAAATGGTACACTTGAAGTGTGCATAGATTTAAGACATGTGAACTCAAACATGGTAGTGGATTGTAATCCATTACCTAATATCAATGAAATGCTGCTTTCTCTGAAAGGGGCCTCTGTGTTGATAGCTTTGGACTTGTCTTCAGCCTATCATCAAATTCCTCTTCTCAAATGTTTTCGCAAATATACAGTCTTCATTACTCCAGAGATTCTTTTTCATTTCAAAAGACTCCCTTTTGGATTAGCCTCTGCAGCTTTGGTATTTCAAAGAATGATGCATGCAATTTTATGGATGGTATCACTTACTTTCAGGATGACATTTTAGTATATAGCAAAACCATTGAGGAGCATGATGGTTAAACTGACAGAAGTCTTTAAGAAAACTCCGACAACACACAAACTTACTATCTCTGCAGAGAAATGTCAATTTTGCACACAGTTGGTAATGTAATTGGGAGACAATATCTAAATGTTGTTTGTAGAACAAACATGTACAAACATCTAAAAGTTGTTAGAATTGGGAGTCGTACATGACAGGAGATCACCTAAAAGACTTCAGTACTTTGTCACCAGATTTTAATCAGTTCAGTTATGTTGTTATAAAAGGGGAGGGATGTATTGTAGTCTATCTAGTAGTCCTTTATGTTTTGTTGATTAGAAGTTTGTCCCAGTGGGGATCCTATAGAGAGTGTGTGGGGTGGAGTCAGAAAGAAAGGGGAGGGAAAGGAGAAAGAGAAAATGGAGTTGTTTCTGAAATAAAGTCTTAGTTAAACAAACATAAGATGACTTTGTATTTATGAGGGAATGCCTGAAAGAACCTGTCCTAAACCAAGGGGTAGATTAGATTATTTTCTTTATCTTTTCCACCTCTGCAATACTGCTACACTTCCATTATATTTAGCAAAATGATGGGACGGTATTACTGAAAATGCACATTGCCGGGGTTCGTTTGCTCCCAGGATAACGTTCACTGACTGTGCATGTCTCCATGCTGATGCAGGAGCATTTTCCCCATTTTTTTTTAAAAAAGGTGTTGTTATATTAAGGTTATTATACCCTGAGAACAAGATCCAGCTGCTGTTGCTAAATTTAGCTTCACACTGTGACATGTGGGAATTTCTTGCAGATGGTAGTCATCTCATCTGCATTGGCAAAGGTAAAAGCAATGTAATTTCATTACTTGCACTGAGCCATAGTCTGCAGCGTCTGGTACAGAGTACTGACACTCTGAGCAGACACATTAAACTGTTTGTTAGATGTCATTCAGCTAATGAACACGGAGAAGTGGCTTCAGCCCTCACTCTGTTCGTGAGCAACATAAGAAATATCTCAGTCTGCCCGTTACCAGGTGTTGTGCTTTTGAATCTCACAAGCTTTGTTATATGCACTTCCTGAGTAACAAAGCCAAGCAAGAGCTTAACTGTAAAGCTATCATTTAGCCCACTGCCATTAATCTGCCTTTGATTTAGAAGCTCTTTTAACTGCAGGTATAAAATGTGTGTTCTCTTTCAGTTGCTGTATAATGGGATCAAAATGAGAGTAAGTTAGTTGGGGTCATTATTTTGATGGGGGCCATTAAGTTTATTAACCACGTTACTGCTAAACTTTGAAAAAAGCTCAGGCGAAATAACAATAGTGAGCCCTTTCTCACAATTGATGAGAAAGGGCTTGAGGGAGAGCAGCAAGGATGGATGCTTGCACTTACCTCCCTGCAGAGGCTCCCTCTAACCTCCCTGGATGAGCAGATTGCCATCCACACAATTGCTGGCAGCGTGAAGGGGCAGGGGTTGGGATGCTTTGTCCCAGCCCCCTGGAACTCCCATAATGCACTGTGTGAGTTCACAGTGCATTATGGGGATTCCCCCAATGCTGGCCAGGAGCCTGGGAGACTGAAGGGCTCCCGGCCGGCATTGGGTGAATCCCCATAATGCACTCACTGGCATTATAAGTGCACTATGCACTCATAATGTGCACTCATAATGCAATCCCCAGAGGGCACCCACAAGCAGCCAGGGCTGGCAGACAATAAAAAAAACAGGGCTAAGAGAGTGCTAGCTCTCTTAATGCTGTTTAAGAGGCTTGGCGGGTTTGCTGCTGAGAGGCTCCTGGCAGTAAACCTGCTTTTAGTTGGTAAGCCTGCTTGGCAGGTTTGCTGCTGTGTGGCTCCCGGCGGTAAGCCTGCTTAATCCCACCCCCGCTTAAATGAGAGGTTAGCGGAACGAGACTCCGCTAACCCCATTTCAGCAATCATGTGCCGACGCTGTGCGGCTCTGTGCTGTGGCGACTCACGAGGAGACCCCCAACCGAGAGCCTACAACAAGCTTCCCGGAGTTGGGGGGCTCGCACTCTCACGTGGGGCATTGTGGGACTTCTGGGGGCTGGGCAGCCCCCAATCCCTGCCGCCCTAACCAGCTCCATGACGGAGCTGGTAATCATGTGGGTGGCTGATCTGGCCGCCCAGGGAGGGCTGGATGCACATGTGTGGGGAGAGTGAGTCAAGCCCTCTCTCCCTACCAAACGCCTTCTGGCTCTCCACACTGCTTGTGTGGAGAGCCTGCATGTGTATTTACTTAGAAGCAAGCCCTAGTGAAATCAGTGGATTTGATTTCTCAGTAGCTTATTCCAAGCTTTGCTGAGAAGCTTTTCTTTTCCTTGTTGGGGATCAGAGAAAACCAAAGCCCATAAAAGGAAAGGGAGGGAAGGGAATAGTTATTTAAGACTCTCCTTATCCGGCAGCTATATTTAGAATTGCAAGTCACTCTATAGAATCTTACGGGACTTGCCCCTCCCAACTCCAGCGCAGTGTAGTGGTTAGAGTGCTGGACTAGGACCGGGGAGATCCGAGTTCAAATTTCCATTCAGCCATGAAACTAGCTGGGTGACTCTGGGCCAGTCACTTCTCTCTCAGCCTAACCTACTTCACAGGGTTGTTGTGAGGAGAAACTTAAGTATGTAGTACACTGCTCTGGGCTCCTTGGAGGAAGAGCGGGATATAAATGTAAAAATAAATAAATAAATAATAATAATAATAAAATAACTCCAGCTTCAGAATCTGCAGTGGGCAAAATCAACATTAAGTGCCCTTAGTTTATTTTAAACTGTTATTATGACACCAATTATTTGAAAAATACTAGGTGGATGTTTTTTAAACAAGCAAAAGGCACAACTCCACAATGGACCTGGATTTTCTGAGGCAGAGAGGCGTTAAAGAATTTAAAAGGCATGGAAATTATCTGCATGAAAATAAAGGAGCCAACACTTAAAACCTCTGTTTATATAAGTTACTTATCAAACTGCTGTATCTAAGCCATTTTTCAATGGATCTGTACCAAATTTGGAGAGTTTTGATGTCTCCTCACGTAGATGATGTCTGCAAATAGTGAGGCAGATTTGACAGAAGGTTTTGATTGTGTGACCGACAGAATGTTTGTTTGGGGCTCATTATGTTGGAATGTTGAAACCTCCTCATCTTAACTATATTTTGCACTACTGTGCCAGTATAAATAAGAATGAGTTACATACCAGGCAATGAATAACCTGAATTATCCCCTTATATATCTGTAAAGAGTAACATCTGCATAAGCTCTAAGTGTCATAGAACTAGATAATTGTAGTGGAGCTTCTTCTTTACTCTTCAGATATTAAGACAATATTTATATTTTATTTGGCTGCTGCCACAAATATATAAGATGCTTCCCATCAGCAGGGATTGTGTACAAAGACTTAGGAAAACAATCAGCTCTCGAGAGGAGAGCTGCATGACTTGTCCCCTTAGCTAAGCAGGGTCCACCCTGGTTGCATGGGAGACTAGAAGTGTGAGCACCGTAAGATATTCCTCTCTGGGGATGGAGCCACTCTGGGAAGTGGCTTCTAAAAGCCTTTTACACTGTATAGCCAAGGGGCGGTAGGGAGGTATCCTGCTGCCCCAATTACTAAAGAAAATACGGCGATGGATGGGGGAAAGCGGCGGGAGGGGTAAGTAAACCCTCCCCTGCCCTTAGGGGAACCCCACCACCCCAATCCACCCAATCCGAACTGCCCATGTCCGAACCGGTCCGGTCCGGAGGCTTTTAGAATGGCCTCCGGATCGGTCCGGGCAGATCACTATTGGGCAACCCTCAAGGACATATTTCTGAAGTCTTGGAGGGAGGCAAGGGAAATAAAAATCACTTCCCCCTCTTCTTCCACCTTCATTTGTCTGCTTGGTAACACAATGGGTGGAGCACCAATGCAGTGCTGCTGCACATATGCTCCTCTTTTACACTCCACTAAATGCTTCACAGAATTTCAGCCATTATTGCTAATTCATTTTTGCTTATTATTACTGGTGATTCCTTTATGCTTTCTGTGAGCCTGAAAGTGTATTCTTTACGAAATTACACTGGCTAACATGCCAGAACATAACAAGGACGTGCCAGTGCAGCGAGAGGAGCAGACTAATTGCACTTCCAGACTTACTGCACTGGTGCCCTGGGGAAGGGGCAAGTTTTAACAACCTCCCATAGTGGCTGATGGGCATTGGAGTGGGGGGCGGGGCAGGGGAGAACCTGGTCACCGAGCCAGGAGCCAACCCTCACCATTCGTCCACACCAGCGAGCTTCAGTATTTCCCAAGCCTGCCAGCATTGGGTAAAACAGAAGGGGGGGGGACCGGAAAAACAGGGGCAAAAGTAGAAAACAGAAAAGTTTTGTAGGGTGGGGGCAGAAAGGAAGGGCAAAAGACAGAAGGAGGAAGACAGTCAGAAAAGACAGAAGGAGGAAGAAAGCAGGGATTGCAGCCACACTCCCACCAAATGAACAAGCTAGGAAAAGATCAGACTTACCAGCAGTCAAAGAATCCTCCAGAGCAGGGAGCTTCGTTCTTCCAGCCTCTGCTCCCCAGCCTGTAATTTCTTATTTTGGTCTTACTGGCTGGAACAGGTGCTACTCAAGCTGCTCCAGCCAATCTGATTCCTGGGGGAATCAAGCTGTTCCATCCAATCTGGTTCCTTGGGGCTCCTCCTGGCATTGCCCCCAGGAAGAAGGGGAAAACGTATTAAAAATACATTCCCTGACGCAATCAGAAAGTGCATTTATAACCCATTATTTTAGTTCTTTCTGGTGGCAGTGCCAGGAAGAGCCCCCAAGGAATCAAGTTGGATGTAACAGCTTGAGAAGCAGTCGTACCAGCCAGTAAGACCAAAAACAAGAAGTTACAGGTGGGGGGAAGGGGCTGGAAAAAGCTCCCTACTCTGAAGGTTTCCCTGGCTGTTGGTAAGTCTGATCCTTTATTAGCTTGTTTGTTTTTGTTGGGGGCCGGGGTGTCACTGCTCCTCCTGTCCTTACTGACTAGCTACCACTGCAACCTCCCCTACTTTCTTTCACTGCATAGTCCTCAGGGACATATTTTCATTTGGCCCAGAGGGCTCCTTATGGAAAGGGAGGTCATAAAAATTTCCCTTCCCCAGTGCACTGGTCCAGTTAGTCAGAAAGTGACATTAGCCTGCTCCTCTCACTGAATTAGTGCATCCTTGCTCTGCATTTCAGCCACTATTATTTGTTAGAAGCCTGACCTCTTTTTGATTTCATGCCATTCTGATGCACAGAATTTGCCCCTAGTTAAAAGGACCCTTTTAGATACTTGTCAACAAACATGTATAACCTAACACTTTCCAGCAACTGGTATTCAGAAGGATATTATAAATGTAATAATAATAATAATAATAATAATAATAATATTACACTATTACATCCCTGTGTGGAACTGAATGTTGATCAGTCTTCCTCCAGGAGATTAATTCCTGGAGTAATACCATTTTTATTACTTAGGTGGAGACCTAAGGTACAACAGGGGTAATTACTCTGCTATAGAAAGCTATACTTCACGTTCTCTCTGAGCACTGGAAACATCCAGCTACTCTTGCCAGCCCTCATTCAATGTATTTCACCCCAAAGCATAAGACAGGTAGTATAGTTATATAGGAAGGCAGCTATTTCTGGAACAATCACAGCACAGAATGTTTAGACATTTTCAGTGGCCAGAAAAGCCTAACTATTGTAGGCAGTAGGAAAGAAATTAGCTGACTTTACATGGAGTCACAGCATCATAGAAGACGTTTGGAGTTGGAAGAGATCTTGGAGGTCTTCTAGTCCAACTCCCTACTCAGTGCAACATATAGCTACAGTATCTCTGACAGGGATGAAAACCTCCAGCGAAATAGAGCCCATCATTGCATGAAGCAGACTATTCTACTGTTGAACAGCTCCAGGGCAGGTGTATCCACCGACCCCAATCAGTAGACCAGCTCTCCCTGAGAGACCAGGAGCACAGGTCTCCTGATTGGGGTCAGCAGATAAAGTAGCCCTTTTCTTTGGACTTAACATGTCAGCCCTCAGTGGAGGACTGCTCTACCCACTAACCCCAATTGGTAGACCAGCTCTCCCCAGAAAAGTGGGTCTTAAAATGGTGCTCAAAACACTCAAACCAATTTGAGTGATTCAAGGTTGATTCGTTGAAACAGCCAGCTTAGGCCTTTGCTTCAATGAATCAATTCAAGGATTAGAAATGAACTGCAAAATCTGTTTTGTGCACACCTCTATCACACAGCAGAGTGGGCAGTTCTCTAATCATTCGCACAGTATGTGAGTCAGTACTCCAAGTGAGGTGTGGACCACTGCAGAATGGAGTGGAAAGATTACCTCTCATTATTAAGCCTTTATGTCCCTGTTAATGCAACCTAAGATTGCATTAGCTTTTATAGCACCTGTGTCACGCAGCTTGCTCATGTTGAACTTGTTGTCCACTAAGATCTCTAGGTGCTTTCACATATGTTACTGCCAAGCCAGGTCTTCCCGATCCAGGACTCGTACATTTGATTCTTCTTATCCGAATACATTACATTTGTTTCTGCTAAACATCATCTTGTTCATTAGGGCTTGATTTTTAGCATGTCCATATCAGATTGAATCTTGATTTTTGTCTTCTACTACTACCACAAACATTTAAACACCCCTCTTCAACCAAAGTTCTCAAAATGGTTTACACAGAAAAATACATAAATAATGGTCCCCTGTCCCCAAAAGGGCTCATCAACTAAAAAGAAACATAAGACAGATACCAGCAACAACCATTGGAGGGGTGCTGTGCTGGGTTTGGATAGGGCCAGTTGCTCTCCCCCTGCTAAATATAAGAGAATCACCACTTTCATATGTGTCTCTTTGCTCATTTAGCAGGGGTAAGCTGTTAGTCTTCCCCACTCCTAGCTTCATTTAATCTGAAACTTCAATTTTGCTGAAAAGTGGTATATAAATATTATTTGTATTCGTATTCATATTAGCAACCTCTCTATTCCTTCCTTTAAGTATCAAAACATTGAACAGCACAGGTCCCAAGGCAGAACCTTGGCACTCCAGCTGATCCATCCCTCCAGGATGATTAATGAATGCATTAAGGAGTACTTGCAGCCATTCATGAGTACTCTCTGGGTAAGGTTGTTCAACCAGCTGTGAATTCACCCAACAGTTACATATTCTAGTGCATATTTTACCAACTTGTCAAAAAGGACATTATGGGAGATTATGTCAAATGCTTTGCTGAAATAGAAGTATTCTATGTACACAGCATTGCCATGATCTACTAAACTAGCAACTACATGGAAAAAAGAAAGGAGATTAGTCTGGCAAGAATTGTTTTTGACAAATCCATGCTGGCTCCTACTACTCCCAGATTTTGTTCTAAGTGCTCACAGACATTTAAAGAAGCTGTTCTATAATCTTGCCAGGTATTTATATTTTGCTCCATACCTTGCTATGTTCACACTTGATTAGTTAGATTCCACAGTTAAAAATAGACGTTCCAAGACATGGCATGACTCCCTGATGATAGTCACACATGTGGCACAAATCAGCCTTTAGACAAAGGAAAACTGAATCATAGCTTCATTTTCTTCAGCAAGCAGAACTGAAGTTAGAAAAGGAGAGCTGAGATTTAAGAGGCTTAAGATAGAGTTGAGATTCAAAGTTCCAGGGGCTTCTGTTATAAGGTAAACGTACTGCATATCTGAAAGTGTTTAAGGACAATACAGGCCCTTGGTGTTATAATGAACTTGTGGTAGGAGGTGTGCAGAGGTAATAATATCTTATTAGCAGATCTCTGCTCTTTCTTTTTTTCCAACAAGGAGAGAAAAGAGATTTGGGGAAAGCATTCCTTAGCAGAGTTGTCCATTATTATTGTCATTGCCATTGTTATGATGCTGCTGAATATATCCCCCACTAACTAGGCAAAGAGACACCTTTCGTAGTGGTTACTCTCTTTTATTTAGCAAATCGCAGAGTGATGCAAATAGTTTGCATGCATGTATGGAGGTTACAAAATTTGGGAGGCTGGCAGGGGGCTTGGAGGAGCCCCTGCGGCCACCCCTGTCACCTCTGATGGTTCTCTGCCAGTTCTGCCTCCTCTGCCCAGCCTCTTCTAAAAGTATGGAGGCAGAGGCATAACTATAATAGGGCAAGGGGAGACAGTTGTCTGGGGGCCCATTGCCTTGGGGTGGCCCCCAGAGGCAATTCACATGACTGACTCCCCCCAGCCGTGCACCCGCCCGGGCTTCCTTCAGTTGTATTCATCTTCCGAAATTGATGTGGGTGTTAAGACCTGGAGCTACCAGAATAGCATGTCTTTCTCTAGTACCATTAAATGACTTGCATTGTCCACAATTTACAAAACCTTTTAAAAAACAATTGAGGATGATGTTCTATTGTGGCACATAGGAGATATATAAAATTTTTACTATGCTTTTTGTTACCACTATTCAGCCTCATTTAAGATTTCTTTACTTCATGAGCTGAGCTTCAGTGGGTGGGGGGCATTTTAAAATCTTGTCTCTGGGCCCACTTCAACCTTGCTACGCCCCTGAAGGCTGCTTTTTTCTCTCCACCCCCATCCCCGTGCCTTTAGCATAGAGATTAGGAATGCCCCCTTTACTTGTAAAGGGGAATACTCAAGCATTGTTCTTTACAAATATTCCTGAACCTGCCCATGAACCAGTTCTTAGCACTGGGACTGGTCTGGTTTGAACTCGGACTGGCTCCCCCTTTTGGAGTGTTGGCCTGGTTCAAACTCAGACCACCCAAACTGGGCCGATTCGAGCTGAACCACCATTCATATTGAGCCAGATTGCACACTCTTTGGGAGAGCAAATGGGCCTATTCAACCACAGCACATAATCCTTCAAGTAGCTGTTATTGGTATCTACTCTGTATTTCTCTTTAGACTGTGAGCCCCTTTCAGAACATGGAACCACATTATTATTATTATTATTATTATTATTATTATTATTATTAATTTATTTATTTATTTATTTACACAGTCAGACAGGTGTTATTGACTGGTTTGTTTTATCCAGACATCGAGTCCTTCCCAAGGACCTGGGATGCCAGAATTTTATTGTCAATGTTGTTGCTGTTGTTGTAGATATCGTCGCAGAATATAGGCTGTTCCCAGTAAAGTTGCTTTTTGTAATTGGCTGATGGTGATTTCTGTGGCCCCTATGGTGTTGAGGTGCTCTTCAAGGTCTTTTGGAACTGCACCCAGGGCGCCAATTACCACTGGGATTATTTTGGTCTTTTTCTGCCACAGCCTTTCAATTTCAATTTGTAGATCTTGGTATTTGGTGATTTTTTTCTATTTCTTTTTCTTCTATTCTGCTATCCCCTGGTATTGCTATGTCAATTATTTTGACTTGTTTTTCTTTCTTCTCGACTACAATGATATCTGGTGTATTGTGTTTGTAGCCGGAAGTCCCATAATATTTTTACATCTTCATTTTCTTTAACTTTTTCAATTTTATGGTCCCACCAATTTTTGGCTACAGGTAGCTTGTCTTTTTTGCAGATGTTCCAGTGTATCATCCCTGCTACCTTGTCATGCCTTTGTTTGTAGTCAGTCTGTGCGATCCTTTTACAACAGCTGATTAGGTGGTCCACTGTTTCATCTGCTTCTTTACAAAGGCGGCACTTGTTGTTTGTTGTGGATTTTTCTACTTTTGCTATTATTATTATTATTTTATTTTATTTTATTTTGTGGTTATTTGTAATCCACATTGTGAATGTTTTTGCTGAAAAGCAGTATATGAGGAGTAGTAGTAGTAATTATTATTTATCACATTTCAGCAAAAAAGCTCAAAGTGGTTTACATAGAAAAAGAAATAAAATGATTCCCTGTCCCAAAAGGGTTCACAATCTAAAATGTAACGTAATAGAGGCACCAGCAACAGCCACTGAATGGATGTTGTGCTGGGTTGGATAGGAACAGTTGTTCCCCTTAAATATACGAGAGTCAGCCCTTTAAAAGCTGCCTCTTTGCTCAGTTAGCAGGGTTAGCAATCCATAATAGCACAACAGCCAGACTCAAATGTATTTACAGGTGAAGTGGAACTCTTAATTATTCCCAGGAAGAAGTACAATAGCTTTGGCCAGCTTGCTAATGGTCACTGGAAATCTGTATTTACATAGCTTGCAGGATGACATAGGACTGCAAGGGTGGTATTTTGAATTCAGCCAAAAGATAGTGTTTTCCATAGCTTACAAATTCAAAGGTTCAATGTAACAAGCAGAAGCATGTTTCAACTTTAGTTAGTCAGCTAATTAGGAATAGGCGGATCTCTCTCTGCTTCCTTTCCATCCAAATTTCACCCATTTTTCTTTCATTTCCAGTCAGATTTCATCTGCTTAAAATCCCTGGATTATTTTTTTCCTTCACTGAATAAAGATCTGCATTTAAATACATATACATATATTTTCAAGTATGTTCTGATAAGAAAAACATGACTTCCTCTCTAAACAGGAAGTGTAATAATACATACATTTAAATATGTATTTATCTGCAAATGTACAGGATGCATGGAATTAAAAGAAACTGCAGTCTTCTATAAAACCCCAATCAAGTAGGAAGGGGAATGCATTTGCAATGCACTCTGCTACAAATTCTAGCAAGAGAGAAATTCTGTAAGTACTGAGTGGCCTTTATTCTGTTCAGCTCCCTGTTGATGGTTGTGACCCACCGGGAGCTCT
This sequence comes from Hemicordylus capensis, assembly GCF_027244095.1. Lineage (NCBI taxonomy): Eukaryota > Metazoa > Chordata > Lepidosauria > Squamata > Cordylidae > Hemicordylus > Hemicordylus capensis. The sequence continues at coordinate 105,183,801 of NC_069657.1, read as the reverse complement.
GACAGAATGCCTTTAATATGAATACAACAGACATTTATATGCTGCTACTCAACAAAAGTTCGCTGAGTGGTTTACATAGATATATAGATAGATAGAAATGGCTCCCTGTCCCCAAAGGGCTTACAATCTAAAAAAGAAACATAAGATAGACACCAGCAACAGCCACTGGAGGGATGCTGTGCTGAGGACTTCCAGACAGCAGTGCAGGACACTAGCTGCATTGAAGGCTAGTTTTGCAGCCCAGTGTAGGGTGAGGAGGGAAAGGAAGTGATTTTTGTTTTTCTCCCCTCTCCCCAAAAGCCCTTTTTGCTGCCAAAATATGTCCTTGAAGGTTACAGAATCCTCAGGGGCATATTTCTGGCACTAGAAAAGGCTTTTTCAGAGAGGGAAAAGAAGTGAAAATTGTTTCCCTGTCCCCCTCTCCATTCATGAGAGGCTAGCCTTCAGTGTAGCTAGTGTTCTGCCTCCATGTTATGACACTAGCATTCTGAGCATTCCACCCTCCTAATGCTGTGTAGAACTTTATTTCCCACCTTTCTATTAAAAATGTTCAAGGGAGCCGGTAATTAAAACAATAAAGAAACAGGAAACAGTGTAGCAGATAGAACTTTTTTTTTAAAAAAAAGTCAAATTCATGATAACTAGCAGCCAGAAAAACTGAAATCCCTATAGAGCAAAGGCCTGTTTTTAAAGAAAGGTTTTTGCATGACAAGAAAAGGGCAGTCAAGTCTAGGTGTGGCGGCCACTCCCCACCCCTCGGTACAGAGTCTGAAAGCTGTGGTGCAGTCACTGAGAAGGACCTTTCCTTGTTTCAGCCAACACAGAGTCAGGCCTCCAAAGAATATCTTAATAAATGGGCAAGCTCATAAGGGAGAGGATTACCTTTTAGCTATCGCAGTTCCAAGCCATAAAGGGCTTTAATGGCTGGACACAGCACTTTGAACTGGGCCCAGAAGTGAAGATGTTTTGGCAGAGAAGCTCAAAGCACAAGCCCCTGACCAATTGCTTGAAAAGGAGGCTGACCATCGAGCCACAGTCCCTGGTCCATTGCCGGCCGTTGTGCTCTGGAACCAGCTCCTGGCATTGTCAGAGTGACCAAAGCTGTTTCTATCGAAAACTAGGCTTGAAATCAGCTTGAAATAGGTCGTGCAATTCTGTATCATCCAGGAAAAATGTCTCCTAGTGCAGTAGATCATTGTGGGGAAATAGTGAGCCACAAAATATTTACTCCTCAAAATGTCTGCAGTCTGAGGTGTGATTGATTTGTCATTTAAGTTCTAAATATAATTTAGACTTTTAAAAAAGAAAAAATATCTACTCTAACATATACAGTAAGTCAGACCATAATTTTACATTCCAGTTCAGCCTATTCCCCTGAGTTTGTCCTAAAAGGGAGCTGTTGACGTTTAAAAGGGTCATTTTTTAAAAGCTTTGCTCCCCTGCTGTTTAAATGGTAAAGTCACATTCAAGTGAATCAGCTTTGTACAAGCACATCTTCAGAGGGAAGAAATGGAAGTATGGTAATATATTCAAGAAAATGATGGATTCTTGACACTTAAATGATCTAAGCTGCAAAATTATTTAAATTGTCACTTTGCACTTTGAACATTTTTTAGAAAGAAACTGGTGGGACAAAATTTATCCAACGGAAAGTTAAGTTATTCAACTTCAAGTCACATCAAAGAATTAAAAAAACCACTTTGTTGGAAAATCTCTTTCAGTATTAACAGTCTTTCTTGCAAGACATCTTTCATATGAAGGAACAGCATTTATCTGATTGGGATTTGAGACAGCCTTGGTTGGCCTGATAGATGTCCTTCACCAGGAATTGAAAGAGGGAGTGTGGCTCTGCTGGTTCTTTTGGATCTCTCAGCATCTTTCGATACCATCGACCATGGTGACCTTCAGGATCACCTGAGGGATCTGGGGATAGGAGGCACTGTTTTGCAGTGGTTCCACTCAGGCGCGGCTCGTGAACTCTCCTCTGGGGGGGGGCAGCGGGTGGCTTCTTTCAGGTAAATGGAGCCAGTGCTCCGTGCCGCCCAGCAGCCCCGGTGGCGGGGAATCACCTCCGCCACTCACCTGGCCGCTGGTGGGAGCTCGCCTCCGCGGGAGCCAGGTGAGTGGCGGAGGCGATTCCCTGCTGCGGGGGCTGCTGAGCGGCACGGAGCACTGGCTCCATTTACCTTAAAGAAGCCGCCCGTCCCCCCCACCGGAGGCGTGTTCACGAGCTGCGCCTGGTTCCACTCCTGTGTCTTGGATAGATTTCAGATGGTGGCATGTAGTGACAGTTGCTCTTCTAAATGGAAGCTGCTATATGGAGTCCCTCAGGGCTCCATTCTGTCACCGATGCTTTTTAACATCAACATGAAACTGCTGAGTGAGGGGATTTGGTGCTTGATGTTATCAATATGCTGATGACACACAAATCTATTTCTCCTTGTCATCAATATCAGGAAATGACATTAGCCACTTAAATGCCTGCCAACAGGCAGTAATGTGCTGGATGAGAGATAATAAACTAAAGCTGAATCCAAGCAAGACAGAGGTGCTCATTGTTGGTGGCTGTAATCTGCCAGATAGAACACTCTCCCAGAAAGAACAGGTTCATAGCACTGGAGTGCTCTTGTACCTGGGTCTCACCCTGGTGCCTCAGGTTGAGACTGTGGTCAGGGGCACTTTTTACCAGCATATATTTTGTGGCTCACTTCGACCTCTGCCCATTCCTTGAGGAAAATGACCTGAAAACAGTGGTACACCAACTGGTAACCTCAAGGTTGGACTACTGCGATGCGCTCTGTGTAGGGCTGCCTTTGTACATAGTTCAGAAACTTCAGTTAGTCTAAAATGCAGCAGCCAGATCGGTCTCTGGGGTATCCTGGAGAGACCACATTTTGCCTATGCTAACCCCTGCTAACTTTGTAAAGAGGCACCTTTTAACATGGTGATTCTTTTTATTTAGCAGGGGGAGAGTAACTGGCTCTGTCCACCCCCAGCACAGTACCTCCAGTGACTGTTGCTGGTGTCTATCTTTTGTTTCTTTCTAGATTGTGAGCCCTTTGGGGACAGAGAACCATCTGCTGTTGTTGATGTGTAATGTTGATGTTATTTGGGGTGGATTCGGGGCAGAAAAGGGGTTTTGGGGGCAGAAGAATGGTTCAGGTAGTAGTGCCCCAAGGGGTGCCTGCTGCCACCCAGATTCCAAAGGAATTGGGGAAAGGGCTGATTTTCAAAGAATTTCTGAAGTTGACATGTCTTTGGGGCAGATTCGGAACATAAAGGGGGCCTGAGGGGCAAAACAGTGGGTTGGGTGGCAGTACCCCAAGGGCTGATTTCTTAGGAATTGTTGAAGTTTATGCTTCTTTAAGGTTCCCCCCCCCCATGGAATAATGGAGGTTTCAGAAGACCCATAACTCCACCTGGGGGGCACTGGGGTAACCGGGAGCGAGTGGTGGTGTAGTGCACACAGGGTGCCAACCACCCCCATGGGTTGCTGGGTTCTGTTGTTTCTGAGGTGTTCTGAGTATAGATTCTCTGGCAGTATGCGAGATTTTCAATGACAAACCATGAATCCACTCATTTGCTACCAGAGAATCTGAATCTATACTCAGAACACCTCAGAAACAACAGAACCCAGTACCCCATGGATTAGCAACCCATGGGGGTGGTTGGCACCCTATGTGCTCTACACCACCACTTGCTCTTGGCCACCCTGGTGCCCCCCCCAAGTGCAGTTATGAGGCAGGAATTATGGAGGTCCATCATTCCCGATGGGGAAGAACTTTACAGACGCACAAACTCCATTACATCTTTAAAAAACAGCCCTCTGCCCAATTCCTTTGAAATAATTCTGGTAGCTTCCTTGCCCCCACTGGGCACAACCACCCACCCTACTCTGCTCTGAGCCACCCCTTTCCCCCAAACATGAAGCTATACTTTTGCTGAAACCTCCATTCTTCCTCATGGGAAAAATTCTATACTTCAAAAATTCACCAAAAATCAGCCCTTTGCCCAATTCCTCTGAAAGTTGGGTGGTTGGGCACTACCACGCCATTGGGCACTACCATTGGGCATTGGGCACTACCATTGGGCACTACCACGCCCACCCACTAGTTTTTCCCCAGAGTTTATGCTTCTTTAAGGTTTCCCTCCCCCAGGGAATAATGGAGGTTTCAGAAGACCCATAACTCCACCTGGTGGGGGTAGCCGGGAGTGAGTGGTGGTGTAGTGCACACAGGGTGCCAACCACCCCCATGGGTTGCTAATCCATGGGGTACTGGGTTCTGTTGTTTCTGAGATGTTTTGAGTGTAGATTCAGATTCTCTGGTAGCAAATGAGTGGATTCAAGGTTTGTCATTGAAAATCTCGCATACTGCCAGAGAATCTATACTCAGAACACCTCAGAAACAACAGAACCCAGCACCCATGGGTTAGCAACCCATGGGGGTGGTTGGCACCCTGTGTGCACTACACCACCACTCGCTCCCGGCTACCCCAGTGCCCCCCAGGTGGAGTTATGGGTCTTCTGAAACCTCCATTATTCCCTGGTGGGGGGGAACCTTAAAGAAGCATAAACTTCAACAATTCCTAAGAAATCAGCCCTTGGGGTACTGCCACCCAACCCACTGTTTTGCCCCTCAGGCCCCCTTTATGTTCCGAATCTGCCCCAAAGACATGTCAACTTCAGAAATTCTTTGAAAATCAGCCCTTTCCCCAATTCCTTTGGAATCTGGGTGGCAGCAGGCACCCCTTGGGGCACTACTACCTGAACCACTCTTCTGCCCCCAAAACCCCTTTTCTGCCCCAAATCCACCCCAAATAACATCAACATTACACATCAACAACAGCAGAGCTTTGGAAAAAATCAGGCAGATTTCCAAAGGTCATGCACATCCACATCCCCCCCCCCGAAATGCAATTGATCTACACACAACAGTGTGAAACAAAAACAATGAAATCCACACTGCCCCATTGGGCAATGAGGGTAAATGCACACTGCCCCACTAGCCAATGAGGGTAAAAATTTACCCTTAAATTTGCTTAAAAGGAATAAGGAGGTAATTGCCAGCAGATCAGCCCATGCTTTCGCTGGCCAATCTTCAGGCTGGAAGGGCTGGAAATTCAAACAGATGTCAAAACTCAAAATGGAGACTGAAGGAGAAAGACTTTTTGCGATTGCAAAATGGAGTTCCAAAACAGCCGAAACAACAAAACATTTTGTATCCAAAATAGGGACATTTTGTTTTGGCTACAAAATTTTCTGTTTTGAGCATTGGGTGTTTTGTTTCGGCCTGTTTTGTGCACAAAACGTTTTGTATCCGAAACGAAACGCACATCCCTACTTTTTAGCCTGGATTTTTATCATATTTAGTTTTAGTTTTAATCTAATCTAAATGTGTTTTTTAACATTTTAATTTTTTTATTATGTGTTTTTAATTTTAATATAAACCACCCTGGGCCACTTTGGGAAGGGTGGTATATAAATCAAATCAAATCAATCAATCAGTCATCAATATGGTGGTGGGTGGTGATGACAGTTGAGATATGTAACTACTTAATATAGTGTTACGGAAAAGGTGAAAAACATAGTTCTTGATTTAACAAAGTTATGCACTTTAATGGGAGCATATGCTTGACACTCCCCATATATCACTGGCTGGCATCCAGACTAATGTGAAACATGCCAAAAAATGGTTTTGTGTATGCAATGGGGAAAGATGATTTTCATTAAAACAAAAACAAACAAACAAAATGACCTTCCTCCTGCAGCCTTCTGTGCAACCTGAAAATATATCCCGGGGTGGGGGGTGGTGATGGTCCCTTATCCTTCAGGGACTTATTTTGGGGAGGCATAGTAGTGAAAATCACACCCCCGCCACTGTGCTCATGAAACCTTTTCCATAACATTAGTTTGTATGTCAGGAGAGGAGAGCTGGTCTTGTGGTAGCAAGTATGACTTGTCCCCATAGCTAAGCAGGGTCTGCCCTGGTTGCATATGAAGGGGAGACTTGATGTGTGAGCATTGTAAAATATTCCCCTCAGGGGATGAAGCTGCTCTGGGAAGAGCAGAAGGTTTCAAGTTCCCTCCCTGGGTTCTCCAAGATGGGGCTGAGAGAGATTCCTGCCTGCAACCTTGGAGAAGCTGCTGCCAGTCTGTGAAGACAATACTGAGCTAGATAGACCAATGGTCTGACTCAGTATATGGCAGTTTCCTATGGTTCCTATGTTCCAACCATTTTCTTGGTCTAAAGCATTTGAAAAATGCACACGCGAATAGTAAGCAATATATCTGAACCACATGTGGCAAACAAAATTCCTCTCACAAGGGAGTACAAATTATATTCACTACACAAAACTGAATCAATTTGGTTATGTACATTGTCCCTTTGACTAGGTAGCAACTGGCTGATATGATTGGAGCTGGCAATATTACACCTACACTCAAGGAACATAGTGGGTTCCCAGTTTGAACATAAGAACAGCCCTGCTGGATCAGGCCCAAGGCCTATCTAGTCCAGCATCCTGTTTCACACAGTGGCCTACTAGATGCCTCTGAAAAGCCAACAGGCAAGAGATGAAGGCATGCCCACTCTCCTGCTGTTGCTCTCCTGCATCTGGTATTTAGAGGCAGCTTGCCTCTGAGCCTGGCGGTAGCCTTTAGCCATCGACTAGTTGTCACAGATAGACCTGTCCTCCATGAATTTGTCTTAGCCCTTTTAAAAGCCATACAGACTGGTGGCTGTCGCCACATTTTGTGAATTATGTGTTGTGTGAAAAAGTACATCCTTTTGTTGGTTCTAAATTTTTTCACCATCAGTTTTATGGGGTAACCCCTGGTCCTAGTGTTATGTGAGAGGAAGAAAAATTTCACTCTCTCCACTCTCTCCATACCATGAATAATTTTATAGACCACTATAATGTTGCCCCTTGGCCATCTTTTTCTAAACTAAAAAGTTGTGGTAGCCTTACCTCCTAAGGAAGGTGCTCTAGGCTCCTGATCATCTTGGTTGCCCTCTTCTGCACCTTCCCCAGTTCTATAATGTCTTTCTTAAGATATGGTGACCAGAATTGTACACAGTACTCCAAATGTGGCTGCACCATAGATTTGTATAAGGGCATTATGATATTATCAGTTTTATTTTTAAATCCCCTTCCTAATGATTCCAAGCATGGACTGCCTTTTTTACAGCTGCCACACATTGTGTCAACACTTTCCATGAGCTGCCAACCACAACCCCAAGATCTCTCTCCTGGTCAGTCACTGACAGCTCAGACCCCATCAGCGTATATGGGAAGTTGGGGTTTTTTTTGGCCCCCATATGCATCACTTTACACTTGTTAACTACATCTGAACCACATCTGCCATTTTGTTGCCCTCTCCCCCTGTTTGGAGACATCTTTTTGGAGCTCATTCCAATCTACAGTAATTTGTTTTTCACTACCGCAAATAGTTTGGTATCATCTGCAAAACTGGCCACCTCACTGATTACCCCAACTTCTAGATCACTTATGAATAAATTAAAAAGCACTGGTCCCCGTATAGATCCCTAGGGGACCCCACTTCTTACTTCCCTCCATTTAGAGAACTGTCCATTTACGCCTACGCTCTGTTTACTGTCCTTCAACCAGTTACCAATCGACAGATGAACCCTCATCCCATGACTCCTAAGTTTTCTCAAGGGTCTTTCATGAGGAACTTTGTTGAAAGCTTTTTGAAAGTCCAAGTATACTATGTCAACTGGATCACCTTTAGCCACATGTCTGCTGACACTCTCAAAAACCTCCAAAAGATAGTAGGGATGCACGAAACCGGCAATGGCCAGTTCAGGGGGGGGAGGGGTTTACCTTTAAGGATCGGGGAGGGTGTTTTTAATCCCTCCCCACCAGTGCTGTGCTTAAAACAGTGGTATTTTCCCCACCAGCACTGTATTTACAATGGTCCTGCACGGGGTGGCAGCATACCTCCTTGCTGCCTCAGTGTGCATCAGACCAGAAGTGCCCGGTGCACATGTGCACGTTGCATGTGTGCACATTGCATGTGCATGTGCACATTTCACGCTCACACATGAACTTTCACCAGGCACTTCTGATATGATGTGCAGCGGGGTGGCAAGGAAGTACACTGCTGCCCCATGCAGGATCATTGTAAGTACAGTGCTGGTGGGGGAAACGCGGTGGCGGCGGGGGGGGGGGGTCAGCCAGAACTGAAGTGAGTAATGGATTCTCTCCAGCCTCCAGTGCTGGTCCCATTCCAGCCTCACTCTGGCCACCATTGCTTCCACCAGTCCCACTTTGGCTCTGCTCTAGTTACCAGCGCCAGCCCTGTTCCAGCCACTGGCCCACCCTGCCATTCGGCTAGGTCATCCATGCTCTAATCCATTACCTCCTTAGGCTGCATAGGTAACAGCACTCACCATATGCTCAGAGGCACACATTATCAAATTCTTCTTAAACGTTACCGTCACACTAATCCACAGATTTTTCTATTGCCATCAGGCTACACAGTTAGTGGACTGGAGTATGCAGGACCTAGCCAGATTGTGTTTCCATGGTTATGATTGTGTAAGGCCAGGGGCGTAACTATAATTGGGCAAGGGGAGACAGTTGGGCAAGGGGAGACAGTTGTCTGGGGGCCCACTGCCTGGGGGGGGCAGAGGCAAGTCACATGACTGACTACCTCAGCCACGCACCCGCCTGGGCTTCCTTCAGTTGTATTCATCCTCCGAAATTGATGTGAGTGTTAAGACCTGGAGCGACTTGAACAGCATGTCTTTCTCTAGTGCCATTAAATGACTTGCATTGTCCACAATTTACAAAACCTTTTAAAAAAAGAATTTAGGATAATGTTCTATTGTGGCACATAGGTTATCTATCTATCTATCTATCTATCTATCTATCTATCTATCTATCTATCTATCTATCTATCTATGCTTTTTGTTACCACTATTCAGCCTCAATTAAGATTTCTTTACTTCATGAGCTGAGCTTCAGTAAGGGGGGGGGGAATTTTAAAATCTTGTCTCTGGGCCCACTCCAATTTTGCTACACCCCTGTGTAAGGCAGTACAATATCTCAAACTGGACTGGACACCAGTTCTTATGCCCCCATAGCATGAACATTATGGGCCATTTTAACTCCTTGCCACACCCATAATTATCTGGTAAACCAAAGTTTTTTGCTTTAATTGAATTTTTCTCTCCAGACCTTTTTTAAAAATTGTGTAAGTTAAAACATAAAAAGGGAACTGCAACAAAGAACAAACGTTTTGACATATATATGTCAGCTTCAGTGTTCTATGTCCCACTGTTTAAAATTCACAATCTTATATCCACAACTTTCCCCAATCTAATTAAACACCTGGTTAATACATAACAGAAAGGGGAGGAGAGAGGAGGGGAAGATTGATTATTCACAGCTATGCCTATTTATCACTTACACTGAGAGAGAAAAAACTTGGGAGAGGGAGAGTATGAAAGGTTTAATTGAATTATATATTTATATTCTTAGCTGCTGCTTTTACTGTTGTTTACATATAATGACATGCTACTGATATTTAATTTGCTTTTTATTGTATTGATACCTTTATGATATTTTGTTAAGCCACCTTGCATCTCAGTTATGGCAGAAAGGCAGCATGCATTTTTAAAAAATAAATAAATCAAAATAAATAAATAGTGCAATTCTTTCTCCCATCCTTTGCATGTTATATCAGGATTCTGGTAGCATTTATTTTCTCTCCATATTCAGATTTGAAAGTCAAGCTGGCACAGTGCCCCAAGCTTTGTAATGGAGCCAGTGTGGTGTAGTGGTTAGAGTGCTGGACTAGGACCAGGGAGACCTGAGTTTGAATCCCCATTTAGCCATGAAACTAGCTGGGTGGCTCTGGGCCAGTCACTTCTCTCTCAGCCTAACCTACTTCACAAGGTTGTTGTGAGGAGAAACCTAAGTATGTAGTACACAGCTCTGGGCTCCTTGGAGGAAGAGCGGGATATAAATGTATAAATAAATAATATTCTTTAGTTGCAATCCTTCTCTACTTCCAGCTGATACAAAAGTCATTCTCTTGGGAGGAAGAGTTGGAAAAATCCCACTTTTGGGTACTTTGGTCAAAGGGGAGAAGTCACTGGAGTTCAATTGCCCACCTCCCTGAGTAGTTATTCCGAACACTGTTGTAGAAATGTAGCTGGCACTTTTCTGTTTTTAACTTGTATTCATTTGAAAGTTTTCTGGGTTTTTTTAATGACCTAAAAGACTTTTCCAGGTTTCTTTTTCATTGGACTAAAGACACTGAAAGGGAAGCTATAGAAAGGTTTGAAGCCTAACACAATTTCTCAGGGGCATTTTACACATTGCTAGATGATTCTTGAATTCCACCAAAACAAAATCTGACACAGGTGTGTAGATTCTTGCTCAGGAAAAACTGCTGATAGATCTCTTGATTTTTTGGGAAGCAAAACCTGTTTTGATAAGGTTAGTAAGATTTCTTATAGTGTGTGAGAAAGAAAGAGAATTGTGAGCTGTTGCTTGAAGCTTTATTGCAAAGTCTAATCTCAAAATGTCTAGTATCTCTTGTGGCATCCTTTAAACGGGGTTGTTACCTTATTTCCAAAGAGTCACTGTGCCTTTAATTGTATATATGGTTGACAGAAACGTAACATGTGCAATTCTCCCAACTACATCACCATCTGAAAAAAATGGTCTGTGCTGAATTTCTGCCTGCCACAAAACTGTTAAAGGCATCAATTTCGAGGCACTGGGTAGGAAAAAAAATTCAAGGCACTGAGTAGGAAAAAAAGAAAGATTGCAGCTCTGACTTATTCCATATTACCTTTCTGCATGCTGTTGACTTATGCCTCTAGCTTTGAAACACTTCAGTGATTTAAATTAGGATAATAAACCTTGTGAACTGAGAGCATTTGAAAAAGAAAAAAACCCATCTACTTCTAGTGACAGGGAGAACATGCATAAGTATTTCTTGCAAAAATAAAACACCTTAAGAAATCCTTGAGTGAGATATTAAACTTTCTTCTAGTATCAAAAGATATAACAAAAATAGCACATCAACATTATCACCACTTCTAAACCATCATCTCAACGGACACATAGTATTTCTGGAGCATTTAGCTATCAGCTATTGTGGCATTTATTTATCATCAAGGGATCTGAAAGTAATTTTATTTGATCATCTGCTAAAAGTAGATGATCAAATATATTTTATGAACCTTTTGTTGGAAAGAACTAAATTGCCATTTTCAAAATAGAATATTTTGGAGAAGGAAATGGATGGCGTAAGGGAGACTAGATTTCTTATAGTTCTTTCTATCTGTCAAAGCAAAATCTCAATGGAGCCATGCAGGAGACAGGATAGCATTCATGCTTATGTTTAAAAAGAGAATCCTCAGCTAGAAAATGAAAATGGCAGATGTAAAACTCACCTGGAGTCTAACCTAGTAAAGAGGATTTGAAGCGAAGCCTGAATGGTGATATTCTGCATTCTTCGTCTCCCATAGAAGAAAAAAATACTCATTTTTAAAATCTAAATCCTGATGTGCAAGTCCTTCCTGACTCTTGCTTGGTGTGTAAAGAAAAAGGCTGCAATTGCATCTTTGGGGGCTCTTATCAGTTTCTGGGGTGACCTATGGTGGGAAAATGGCATGAAAGTAAAGGGCTGAACACTCCTCACCTCCACGCCATTCCCTGGGTTCCCACACAGCTGTTATGTAGTAGAACCAGGAGCTAGGCCATCCTTGAGCGAATGGGTTCAAAGAACCTCATGCCCCAGACACGGCCCCCACATGTCAGACACAGGGGCATGGCTAAACACTCCCTGCATCTCACATCAGATGCAGGGGTGGGGCTAGGGGGCCATGGCAGCGGCAGAACCCAGGCCACCGCCGGCCTCCCTCCCCACTTCTGTAGAACTACACTAAGTAGACAATGACATGTTCATCATCGTCATCATGTCTAATTTGGCTTTTAAGGATATTTAATAGCTGCACTGAGCTCTTTGTGGAGGTGAAATATTTTTCAGAACTTTTCTGGCACCGAAGCAATAGGAAGACTTCATCTTTAACATCTATTCAGCTGATCAAGAAAAGTTCTGAAGTGTAGCTCTTGTTTACATTCATTCTGTTTATCAAAACCTTGTTGTTCAATAGTTATAAATAATTCTAGACGCTTGCAATTAGTGTTTGTCAGTGCCTGCACCTATGAAATTGCAATATTCATCACAAGGATATACAAAGACATCCCTTTAGTACAAGGGACCATAAACTTTACAAAGCAATGCTCCTTTCACATATCCTAATGTAATGGCTTTCAGGTTGGTGAACACAGTTATTTTACAAAGCGTTTTCATGAGTCATTGTGCCAGTTCTTTTAAGTGCTTGAGAAAGCGGACAGCATGGGGTGTCTAACTATTATCTATCCTGGAAATGTCTTCTTTTTCAGAACATAGTTTTGTTATATTCATATCACCCAAAGCATTGTTTACATTTTAGTTTACTCTGATGTTGTTCCACTGTTCAATAGTCTACTTTCAAGCTAACACTTGCTTAGAATATTTTGTGTAGAGATGGGTGCTTTCTCCTGGGCTCACACTGGATTAGCTCAGAAAATAAGATGAGCTATTTAAAACAAATAGGAAATAGATGTTTGTATTTTCCAAGCTCATCTGACTTTGGAGTCACCCACCTCCTGGTTTCCCCATTCCAAAATCACATCCCTACCAGATAGTTCCTTCAAGCTCCTCACCTCTTCCCTTTAAAGCAAACCTCCTGGACTGGCAGCAGGGAGACATATGGCAAGAGGGCAAAAAGAGGGATATTCCTTTTTTTCTCCCTCTCTGATGCCCTTGTCAGGGGTGTAACTATAATTGGGCAAGGGGAGACAGTTGTCTGGGGGCCCACTGTCTTGGGGAGCCCCTCAGAGGCAAGTCACATGACTGACTCCCCCAGCCATGCACACACCCGGGCTTCCTTCCGTTGTCTTCATCCTCTGAAATTGATGTGAGTGTTAAGACCTGGACCTACTAGAACAGCATGTCTTTCTCTAGTACCATTAAATGACTTTCATTGTCCACAATTTACAAAACCTTTAAAAATATAATTTAGGATGATGTTCTATTGTGGCACATAGGTTATATTTATAGGTTATATTTTACTATGCTTTTTGTTACCACTATTCAGCCTCATTTAAGATTTCTTTCCTTCATGAGCTGGGCTTCAGTGAGGGGGGCATTTTAAAATCTTGACTCTGGGCCCATTCCAACCTTGCTACGCCCCTGGCCCTTGTGCTTCGTAGCAGTGCACCAAGCTGAATGGCTTTGTGGCCCTTGGGAAATGGTCCTTGGAAAAACAAATATATCCCGAAGTCTATTCAGCCTTTCATTTCAAAGCATTAATATTCAGCACAGCAAACTACAAGCCAGGGGTGTGTATATGTAAGGACAGATTTCCCTTCTTCCCTCTGACCAGGTGCCACCACTACTAGCACAGCACATGGCTAATATGGTAAGGGTACTTTAAAAGGAAAATGGAAGAGGGAGTTAAAGAGAAACCAGGAATTCATGGAGTTCAGGGATTGTTGATGTATACCTCTTGGTTGAAGTGAGCATTGTGAGCTCCCAACTGGTACTTGGGCCCAGATACAATGGAGCTGATCAATGGAGTGGAGACAAAGTTCACAATTTACAGCAAGTGCTAGACCTTGAACCAGATCTTTTATAGTCATCCCTCAGCATGTTTATGTTATTGAAAGCTGACTTGTTAGTTTTTAAAATTTTCATGTCATTGAATAAGCAGTGTTTGTAATACTGTAGACAGGAGGCCACCTGCAATGCCTGCAATGCTTCTATGATCAGCTAGCTGTTTAATGCATGATCCTGTGAGAGACACCGTGATTATCGAGGGCCTCTGGAAAGCTAGCTAAGTTTGAGCCCCATTCAGAAGCTACTGAGTGCAGCAACTCCCATGGTTAGGGTTCTGAAAGCAGGGAGAAACGTCCCTACTACTGTCACTCACCCCTTGTTGCTTAGCACTCGATGCGCTACGATGCAGTTTGTGTGGAGCGGGGAGCACCGAAATTGTGATGGCCAGTGCTTCCATGAGCAGTAGCTTGGATTGCCCGAAGCTGCCACTCACAGAAGCACTGGCCATCACAGTTTTGGTGCTCCCCTTTTTACATAAATGGTGCCATAATTGTTAGTGCCCAGCAGGAGATGGTGAGTGACAGAAGTGGCTTGAGACTTCCTCCCTGCTTGCCCAGCTGTAAGTCTGAGTGCTGCTGTGCTCAGTAATGTGTGAATGGGGTTTTGTTGTGGCCTAGTGTAGGAACGAACAGTGCTGCCCTGGGAGTGGTGAGTAAAACTGTTTGATATTCACTCATGAGCTCCTGTTCTCTAATGGGGAAGACAACACAGACACATTCAATATTCTAAAGGTAGCTAGAGGTGTTCTGAAGGTTTGCTCTGAGGAGAAAGAACAAGAACTTTCTTGTTCTATCAGGGTGGTGGTTGTAGACTTATCAGTCTCACTGAAAGGGCTTGGCAGCACCTCTAGATTAGGCCTACTCAACTTTGGTCCCCCATCTGTGGCCACTAGCCAGAGATTGTGGGAGTTGTAGGCCAACATCTGCAGGAGGGCTAACATTGAGCAGTCCTGCTCTAGGAAGTGCATTTCTTGCATATAACATTCATAAATCAGATCTAAATATATTTATTTTAGATTCCATCTGGTCGTCTACTCAGCGGTTCCCAAGCTTGGGTCTCCAGATGTTGTTGGACTACAATACTCATCATCCCCTTTGGCCATTGTGGCTGGGGATGATGGGAGTTGTAGTCCAACAAAACTGGGGACCCAAGGCTAGGAATTCATGGCCCCATATTATACATATAATAAGTATTAGAGGGGATGTGTTTTGAGGAACACCCTTTCCCCCCTTTTTATGATGCTTTCATTTACATTCATCACTGACTCATTCACACTGATGAACTTGGTAATAACATTTAAACAACAAATGAGAATCCTATGTCTTCATTTCCAGAGAATAATGCCCGGAAAGCTATTTTCATATTGCTTTACAATGAGAAGAAAGATTGTGTCTACTCAAAAACAGCTATCTTTCCATAAACAATTAGCTGCTTGGCATGCTGGCAGCAAAAAAAAGCAGCAACAACAGCAGCTACGTTCAGTTTAAATAACTGAGATGGGAATTGTTTAAAAAACAAAAAACCAGATGCAACACTTTTGCTTTTGTGCAATGTGCATTGATCTGAGCCATCAAGGACATGAAAAGTGTGTGCATGTGTATAATTATTATGCCAACCAAAGGGGGGGAAATCAATCCTAAGATGTTAAAACAAAAGATATTACCCCAGATGCCCTTTGTTTCTTTTCATCTGTTACGCAGGTTGTACACAGAAAGATGCATCATTTATTTTAAGATTCAAGTCTACTTTGACAGTGCTGTCCCTCTCATTTAGTCATAGTGAGGGAACTACAGTGGTGTTCAAGGCTGTTTGCCTGTGTTATAAAGGCACCTGGTGCTGATAAATGATCAAGTGGAATAGAAGGGACCCAACCCACTTACTGGAGGACATCTTAAGTCAGCAGAAGAAGAACAGGTACTGCTGCTGTCTCAACACCTTGCATTGCAAAGGAACATATGAAGTTAGGCAACGACTATTGGACATAGATCTGCAGGAGCAGTGTGCTCGACTACCAAGGGGATTCTATATAGGTTCTCAAAATTTCAGCCACAAACCAGCTGAATACTTAGATCACATGTTTTAACCTAAGTTTAGGAGAGCATTGACCCTTGCTCATTTGAACGCCCTTCCCTTCGCACTCCTAGACGGGAAATATAAACGAGTCCCATACGCACTGTGTCATTGCACTTGTGGCTCAGGGGATATAGAGTCAGGTCTTCATGTTATTCTGTATTGTCAATTTTATAGGAATGCTCGTATTAAGTTTATTGCTCCTCTCTTAAAGAACCATCCTGGTCATACAGATCAATTTTACTTGGACTTTTTATTGTCAAATTCTAAACTTGTTACTTCTATAAATGTGGCCAAGTTCTGTTTTGGTGCATCCAAACTTCGTAGAGCTTGTATTAGCAATGTGAATATTTTGTAAATTATAATTGTATTACTATAAATGTTAAGCTGGTCTAAGGACCGTAATAAATTTACTACTACTACTACTACTACTACTATGAAGTTGCCTTACTGAGAACATTGGTTTACCTGGCCAAGTAGCATCTATTCTGACTAGCAGCAACTTTTCAGATCTCAGGTAAGGTATTTCTAATTAGTTGCTATCAAATTCTTCTAACTGGAAATGCCAAGAATTGAAATTGGGACCTTCTGCAGGCAAAGTATGTGATCCAGGCTGCAGAATGAGTAGCAGATTCAATGCTAGCTACTCAACAACTGTGTGTCTGCATAATGCTGAGATAACAATGCCACCTCAGTCTCCTCATTATATCCTTCAGTAATGGCATTATCGGGTTATTCTCCCTCTTAATGATGTTTTACAGGGGGCCTATCTTTCTACCTCCAACCAGTAGCCTCAGTAGGTGCCACAGTTATTTCAATGTCCTGATATCTGAAATTTGCCTCTCTATAATCTATACTAAAAGTACGTAGCTTATTTAGACACCTTCAGGCCTTGCTCCCTCTTTCTCTGCCTTTAGATATGAAGTTGATGCAGTAAAGACAGAGTCCTTTCAGTCATGTTGTCTTGATTTTGAAACACTGGGCCACATGTTATGCACACATCTGCTGTAGTATCCTTGTCAGGAGGCTGCTCTGAGCTTAGTTGATTTGTCAAACAGCAGAGAACATGCAGGGGAGGATGGAGACATTTTTTTGCTGCTTCCCCTTCTTCCATTAGTGCTCTTTACTGTACATAAATATGTCCTTGAGGGTTGTGCAACCATCAAGGAAATATTCTGGATGGGAAAGAGCACTAACAGAGGCACTAACATGGAAATCAGTTGATCATCAAGCAACATATTGCAAATCTAACCAATGTTTCTGAAGTGTCAGCACATTACTTGATGTATTTGCTCTCTTGTGCAAAAGTGCAAGTTCACTGGGGTTTCACTGGATCAGTGGTGGATCAGCACTGCTCACGTTATGCTGTTCAACATGTCAGCCCTTGTTTCAAAGACTTGGTCAGTCAGAGTTACCTTCACATGGTAACCAGTTGACAGCTCTTCTCCAAATAGTACACTGTGATGTTCCTGGATGTTCTGTGCCTCATTTGTGGGACAGGTCTTATACTGAACAGCTGCATTTTCAGTTTCAGAAATCCTATAATATTAAAAATTAGACCCAATTCTGATGGAACTCAAATTCTCTTCCATAATTGTAAAAAAGCTGTAAAATTGGTTGTGTTGTCTCTGAATACAATACAATGAAAAACACCTTGTGATTTGGTTCCAATGTTGAGCTTATATTTTCAGCGCATGGAGAAAGAGCGTCTTTTTTTATTTGGGAGAAGCAGATACAAGATGAACATCAGACAGTAAACAAGGTTGTTAAATGTGATGCATTCATAATCAGTCTTGTAGCTGTACGCTGTGAATACAATTCAGCAAAAGTTAGTTGGATATCTCACAAAAATATGCAAAACACATGGCAAACCTGTTTCTAGGCTGTACAGAATCCCAGTAACAGCTCATGTAGTTGAATATCTTCCATTTAAAAAAAAAAATCTTTGCACACAGAAGACAAGCATAATAGGGAAAAGTCTAGTTTAGAATCCTTCCCCGCAACATCAGGTTTCGTGGAGGTTTTTTGTTCAATTTCTTTTTGGTATGGAGAAACATTCAATCACATGAGCTCCCATTTGCAGTGGTGCAGTTGACAAATAGTTTATACCATAACCTGCTGTTAGTGAGAACTAGGCCTCAGTCTGAATTGAAAGTAGGGATGTGCACAGAATGGATTTTGCTTTTCGTTTCGAGCTCGAAATGAAACACAAATCCCTGAAACAATTCATTGGAACAACTGGTTGAGCCAGTTGTTTGGACAAAATGAGCTCGAAACATTTCAAATATTTTGTACTTAATTTTGGTGGGCTGTTTTTCCAGGGAGAGCTGGTCTATCTATTGGGGTCAGCAGGTAGACCAGGCCTCCACTCCAGACATAGAGGATCAGCCTGCCTCACAGGTGGGCCAACACGTTAAATCTGGGGCAAAGACCTGGCCTACCCACCTCAAAGGCAGGTAGACCAGTCCTCTAAGGTGGTTTGACATGTTAATTCTGGAAAGGAGGCCTGGTCTACTCGCTGACCCCTATCGGTAGACCAGCTCTCCCCAGAAACCCCCCCCCAATGGTGTTCAGAGCAATCTAAATGTTTCAAGTCAAAGTGGGGTTGTTGTTTTTTCAGGCTCAAAACAGATCCTTTATTTGAAGGGCATTCTGTTTTGGGATTAAAACACTTGAAACGGCCTGTTCCGAGCTTGCAATGTTTCAAACTTGAAACATTTTACACATCTCTAACAGAGAGGATGTCAGTTGTATTTAGGTGTGATTAACATACTTCCCATTGAACTCAACAGGCCTTAGTTGGGAGTAACTTTTGCTGCATTGCATCCTGTAATGATGTGTTATAGAACCTACTTGATCTGAATAGGTTGGAGGATGCCCAGAACCTTCAGCTAACCAGATATCTGGATAAGAGGGAGTACCATTAGACTGATTTGTATTTGCAGCCTTATGGAGATTATATAGTGATTCTGGACCATTAGAAGAATGTGATAATCAAAGTTTCAGCCATGGTAGTTGCATTTTTCTTTTTGATTGATTGTGTTTATGTGTATGTGTGCATGTATAGAATCACGTGTCTATCAGTCTTGATCTTAGGATACAATAATGATACATATGAAGCAAGATTGGTTAATAAAATAAAAATTCTTAATAGCATTTCTTTACAAAACAGAGTGATTTATAATAAGCAAGTTACAGATCAGGGCAGAATAATATTTCAAAAAACTGGACTGTATTACAAAGCATTTTTTCCTCCAAACATCCATTTCTGTTGGATTATTGCTGAAAGATACTAATCAATCTATTTCAGAAATTTCTAAACTAATTTACAAACATCCATAAAATAGTGAAAAAATTGCATGCTTTAGAAACCTGGTACGTTTCATGCCTCTGGACTAAAAAGATGAAGACGATAGCAAATGAAGAACATTTTAAAGATAGCTGGATGATGTTTACAGAGTCTTTTCCTTGATTTTAACCAATTCTTCGGGATTGTTTTCTTTTCTCTCTGCTGATTTTTTGATTTCAGCTTTACTCCATGGAGGACTGTATGACTTCTGTTAATAGATTGAAGGGGGGGGGGCATACCATCAATAAGTATATATATATATATATATATATATATATATATATATATATATATATATATATATATATATATAAAACAACACAGATGACCATTAGGATGGAAAAGCAATAGAACCATCTTCATCTTCTAGTTTATCAGAACACTTAATGCATGTATCAATGTACTTATTTAGTGCCATCTATGTACAGAGTAAAAGCAATGACCCTAAGATGTCTGCAGTCTTATACGGAAGCCCGTAGGACAGGAGGATAAGTATGGGACAACTCTTTTTTTGCAAATGTAATGAAAATCCAGTCTGACCTAGTGTTGACCATAGTTTGTTATAATATCATGATAATATTTAAAACTAGCTGGGCCGGGCGCAGAGCATCTGCACCTCTGCCGACCTGCCCGGCCCGCTTCTCCTCACCGCCCAGCCATGGTTTCTGGCCAGTGTTCAAGCTGGCCCGTCCCCTTATCCTGCCCACCGTCTACTCCCGGTAGCTGGGCCGGCCCGCCACCACCTCCTCATCCCAGCAGCCGGGCTGCCTCCTCATCCTGGTGGCTGGGCCAGCCCGCCGCCACCTCCTCATCCTGGTGGCCATTTTCTCCCCGTCCCCGTCACTAGTCTGGCAGCTGCTCACAAACTCTCATGAGAGCTGCCACGCATGGGATTAGTGATGGGTACGGCTAGGAGAAATAAATATATAGATGTTGCATGGATCTCACTGCAAACGTCCTATATTTTGATCTAAGATTCTTCTTACTGTAGCAGTGATCTCTGCATGTAATCCAGATATATATTTTCCAGCCAAACCTTCATAGAGTCACTTCACACATCATGAAGCTCTATGCATGATTGGTGTGTAGAGCCTAAGGGTTCTGCAGGGAGAGCGTGTCAAACCCGCTCTCCCTGCAGACAATCATAAGGCTAGACCTGGGTGGCTGGATTGGCTGCCCACATGACTACCAGCTCTGTGATGAAGCCGGTAGGGGTGGCAGGGATCAGGGGCCACCCGGTCCCCGGAAGTCCCAGGATGCCCCGCGAGAGTTTGCGAGGCATTCTAGGGAGACCTCTGAGGCTGGGAGGCTTCCTGTTGCCTCCTGGTTGGGAGTCTACTCACAAGTCGCCATGGTGTGGAGACATACTGTGGTGACTCACGATCAACTAAGCGGGGTTAGCGGAGCACTTGCTCCACTGACCACGTTTAGGGAGGGCAATTAAGCGGGCTAAGTGCCAGAAGCCACACAGCTCCTGGCAGTTTGCACGCATGGGGGAAACTGGGCTGGGCTCCCTTAGCTCGGTTTCCTCTATGCATGTGAATAGGCTCATGTCTTGTAAGATATAAACCTAAGATGACTTAAATGTATACTTTAAAAGGTTGCATCCTAATTTAACCAGCACGTTTCCTGGTTTTGTGGTAACAAGCATGAATTGCCCCTATGATAAGCAGGATCCACCCTGGTTTGCCTTTGAATGGGTCACAACATGTGAGCATTGTCTGCTGTAAGCTATTCCCCTTAGGGGATAGAGCCAGAGCTCAGTGATAGAGCATCTGCTTTGCATGAAGGAAGTCCCAGGTTTACTCCCCTTCCTGAAACCCTGGACAGCCTCTGCCAGTCATGGTAGACAATACTGAGCTAGATGGACCAATGGCCTGACTCGGTATAAGGCAGCTTCTTATGTTCTATCTATATTACACAGATATATTAATCAGGGAGCTAGGATTGGCTGTCACTGCCTTTTAACTGATTGCAACAAGTCCAGGGTTGCTGCCACAAGAGAACAGTCCATAATTATCCACAGCCATTCCAGTCTTAATCTGGTAAGGTCAGTTCAATTTGGCCATGTGATGAAACATTCAGGTGAAACGTTCAATAACTGTGCCACAGTGAGAACATGCCTGCCCCAATGTCAGTAAAGGACATACCGACGTGACGTCATGATGTCCTGTAATCATGTGTGAGGGGTGTTTATCAGAATTGCCCCTCTAAACGTGCTAGAAAACTCCATTTTAACAGGGCTTTGAATTTTTTTAATAACCCCCCCTGCCAATGTCTACATGTAGCACATGTAGAAGGGCAATACCGATGAACATCCCTCACAAGTGATTAAAGGACTTGTCTTTAATTCATCAAAATCCTGCAGCAGTGGTAAAATTGGCAGGCAGAGTTGTGCCTGACCATTGGGAAGGCTGACACATCGACTTGACAGCACACTTTACTTTACTTTAGTTAACACCTATATACCTTGTGTTGTGTCTTCCTTGGGGTCTGGGTACAAAAGCCTCATCACAACAACCATAGTAAACATGCTTAATCTTAACTCTTCCAGTACCATACCTTTCAGCAACAAATTCTGGGTCATCCTAGCGAGACTCTTGTCTTAATTAGTCTTAATTAATTGCATTAGAAATGTGGGATCCAAAAGTAAATGCAGCTAATCTTCCAGGCACTATTGGATCAGGGCTTGAAACTACCATTTGGTAGAGCTTTGATTATTGCTAACACAAATCTCTCTCTAAAATTTGATATTACAGAACAAGAAAATAATGAAGCAGAAAAAAGTATATTGAACAATGGGCTTGGAACTGACAAAACACCAAATCTAGTACCTGCAAGTTTGGGTCTGTTTCTGCCACCTTTAACTGAGAAGTGGTTGAATTGTTTCGGTTTCCTAAACAAATCTTGCCAACCTGAAAGGAAATATACAATTGGTCTTGGTTTTAAAATCAAGAATTTTTCATTTTGTTCTAGGTTTAGCAAAATGATGAGCATGTTTTTATGAATCCTTCCCAGTACTTGGATTTCAGAAAGGATAATGGTGTGCTACTCCCCCTTAAGGAACAGGTTGAGGTGCTGCTTGATCTACGTTTGCTACTAAGTTGTATTAACCCTGTGGCTGACCCTGAGACTGACTTGGTAGTGCCAACAATGCCTCTACAAGAAAGTAATGATTTCCCCAATCTCCCTTTTCCTCTGAAGCATTCTGTACTCCCAGAAATAGAGCACTCTCAGAAATATGTCCCTAAGGGTTTGTTTATATATGCATATGGAAAGAGCAGGAAACCTATCCAAGGAAGGTGTAGATGGCTGCAGCTGGTGGCTCATATTTTCTCTACATATTATACAAGAATCTGCCCTTCAAAAGATATGGGTGACACAGTATGGGAGAGCACAGACCCTATTATTTCCTGTAAAGCCATTCTAATTCATAACAGCCTTGTGCCATAATTAAAATAATGAAAATTATCTGAGGCAAACATTAAATCTCTCACAGAGGAAAAGAATATTTAATTATTCTCTTTAAAATTTGATCTGCACACATTACTTAATATTATTTGATAAAAACAAATTGTTTATCTAAGATAAAAACTAACTAGTAATTAACTGCATACAAAAAAGGTCAAACTTTATATTGGAACTGAAAGCTGCCAAAGGGACATCATTCATATATATATATATATATAGAGAGAGAGAGAGAGAGAGAGAGAGAGAGAGAGAGAGAGAGAGAGAGAGAGAGAGAGAGAGAGAACTGCTTCTGTGAAGTCATTTGAATTTGAAAAGCATTTAATGATGTTTTGAATGTGTACCTAGTATGTATCTAAATTTAAACCACTATCACAAATAAGCAGAAACCACCAAAATGTCTAGTATAATCAAAATCCTTGATATTTTCAAACATATGGTAATATTTCCATGAATTTATTCCACTTAGTATTAAGCAAATACATATTCTTTATAAAGGTTTTCTAAACATGAGTTTGCTACACAAGTAGATAAATAGAATCTAAAATAGCGAGATTTGTTTCAACAGGACTTAAATAGCAGAGTTGTCGTATATGTTTACTACTTAAATGACCATTTCACAATTGATTAGCAATAGACTAAATCCAGCCTTCTGATCTGGGCTGCCCTTTATCACCACCACAGAACTAGAAGATGTGTATGGAAAGAAGGAAAAGGTGGCAGTCTAGCTAACCATCTTGCAACCATCACTATTCATTCTTACTGCAGGACCAAATTGGCCTGAAAAATCTGCATGGCAAGGGGTATCCTGGGGAAAATAATAGTTCACTTGCCATAATATTTCCAATTATTGGTCGTGACTTGAAGCACCCTGCTCTAAGCTTAAACAGCTGTTGTGCAACTACTAGGGCTGTGTATCTTATCGGACCCAACGAAGATCCCAGAGCCAACATGCCTTTTGATGGGTATTGTTGGAGGGAGTTCTGCAACTCCAACACTTGGAAATGTCAGGAGCCTCCCTGCTATCCTTGTGGAACTCCATCGGAGACTTGGCATCTCTGTTGGACCCTCCCTGCTGCGCTCCTCCTCCTTTCCATTATTATTATTATTATTATTATTATTATTATTATTATTATTATTAATTTATTCGGTTTCTATACCGCCCTTCCAAAAATGGCTCAGGGCAGTTTACACAGAGAAATAATAAATAAATAAGATGTATCCCTGTCCCCAAAGGGCTCACATTCTAAAAAACCCCACAAGATAGACACCAGCAAAAGTCACTGGAGGTACTGTGCTGGGGGTGGATAGGGCCAGTTACTCTCCCCCCGGCTAAATAAAGAGAATCACCACAAAGTGCCTCTTTGCCCAGTTAGCAGGGGATGAGGGGGACAGGCCTGCATGTTGCTTTATGTTTGCTCAAAAGGGAGCACACACACACACGCACACACACCCCTCTTCTGCAGAAGCACACAGAAGCACCCTACACCACTCAAGGAAAGAAAAAAAGGTGACTTCTTTTAAGTCCTTAAGTGGCCACTCAAGAACCTAGTTTAATGAAGAGGGGGAAAGGTCAATTTTAAACTCAAGCCATCACCAACAACAACATGATAGTTGGGAGGGGCTTATATGTCCCCTCCCAGCTGTGTCACTGTTGTGCCTTGCCTTGTTGGAATCTTACTTTTTTGGTCATGCACAAACCTGACATAATGGCTGATAATGGGTGACATGATGCACAGTCCTAACAGCAACAGTATTATATATTTATTTATTTAGATATATATACCACCCTTCTAAAATTGCTCAGGGTGGTTTACAATTAAAACAAACCACTAAAGGGGCCCCTGGTGGCGCAGTGGTAAAACTGCCGCCCTGTAACCAGAAGGTTACAAGTTCGATCCTGACCAGGGGCTCAGGGTTGACTCAGCCTTTCATCCTTCCGGGGTCGGTAAAATGAGTACCCAGAATGTTGGGGGCAATATGCTAAAAATCATTGTAAACCGCTTAGAGAGCTCCGGCTATAGAGTGGTATATAAATGTAAGTGCTATTGCTATTGCTATTGCTAAAACAATAAAGAGCGAAAACAAATTAAAAACAATATAACAACAATTAACAATTTAAAAACATTTTAAAACAACAATTAAACAATTACAGTGATTAAAAGCCCAAAAATCGAGTTAAAATATTAAAACAGATTTTAAAACCCTGGAAAGCCAGGCCAAACAAATACGTTTTAAGGGCTCTCCTGAAGGCTAATAGAGAATTCAAATCGCAGATTTCCACAGGGAGCGCATTCCACTGCCCTGGAGAAGCTATAGAGAAGGCCCGCCTCTGAGTCGCCACCAGACGAGCTGGTGGTAACTGGAGATGAACCTCCTCAGATGACCTTAATGTGCAGTGGAAATCACACAGAAGAAGGCGCTCTCTGAGGTAACTTGGGCCTAAGCCATTCAGGGCTTTAAAGGTAATAACCAGCACTTTGTATTTTGATTGGAAACATATCGGCAGCCAGTGCAATTGTTTCAGAATAGACGTAATATGGTCTCTCCAGGTTGCCCCAGAAACCAATCTGGCTGCTGCATTCTGAACTAGTTGAAGTTTCTGAACTACGTACAAAGGCAGCCCCACGTAGAGCGCATTGCAATAGTCAAGCCAGGAGGTTACCAGCTGGTGCACCACTGTTTTGAGGTCATCCTCCTCAAGGAATGGGCGCAGCTGTTGAATCAGCTGAAGCTGATAGAAAGCACTCCTGGCCATGGCCTCCACCTGAGAAACCAGGGTGAGGCCTGGGTCCAGTAGTACTCTCAAGCTGCATACCTGCTCCTTCTGGGGGAGTGTAACTCCATCCAGCACAGGAAGAACTAACTCACTCCTCAGATTCTGAGCCCCCACAATGAGCACCTCCGTCTTGCTTGGATTCCGCTTCAGTTTGTTATCTCTCATCCAGCCCATTACTGCCTGTAGGCAGGCATTTAGAGAATGAGTGCTATTTCCTGAAGATGAAAGGGAGAAGTAGATTTGGGTGTCATCAGCATACTGATAACACCCAGCACTAAATCTCCTGATGACCTCACCCAACTGTTTCATGTAGATATTGAAAAGCATTGGTGACAGAATGAAGCCCTGAGGGACTCCATATAACAGCTCCTGCTTTGAGGAGCGACTGTCACCAAGCTCCACCATCTGGGATCTACCCAAGAGATAGGAACGGAACCACTGCAGAGCAGTGCCCCCTATTCCCAACTCCCCCAGGTGACCCAGAAGGATACCATGGTCGATGATATAAAATGTCACTGAGAGATCCAAGAGGACCAACAGAGTCACACTTCCTCTGTCAATTCCCCGGTAAAGGTCATCCATCAGGCCGACCAAGGCTGTCTCAATCCCATAGCCCATTCTAAAGCCAGTTTGAAATGGGTCTAGATAATCAGTTTCCTCCAAAACTGCCTGGAGCTGGTTAGCCACCACCCTCTCGATTACCTTGCCCAACCAGGGGAGATTGGAGATTGGCCTATAACTATCCATCGCTGAGGGATCCAGGGAAGGCTTCTTAAGAAGTGGTGTAACTATTGCCTCCTTCAAACAGGGAGGCACCCTATCCTCCCTAAGCGATGCATTTATTATATTAACTAGGCCATCTCCAACAATCTCTCCGCTAGATCGAAGCAGCCAGGCTGGGCAAAGATCCAGAGAACAAGTGGGAGGCCGTACCGCTCCAAGCAGCTTGTCCATGTCATCAGGAGTCACAGATTGAAACTGATCCAACCTAGATATTATTGCTCCTAAGCGTCCCTCCAGGCCTGCTTCTAAGATGGCTCCCTGGTACACGGAGGACTTGTGGTGCAGTAGGACTTGTGGTGCTGGTATTGCAGAGCTGCTGCTGTAGTCTCATGGTAGGGAACTGGTGGTTGTAGTACGACTACTATGCATTTTTATATACTGCTCTTCAACCAAAGTTCTCAAAGTGGTTTACACAGAAAAACAAACAATACACATATAAGATGGCCCCCTGTCCCCAAAGGGCTCACAATCAAAAAGAAACATAAGGTTGACACCAGAAACAGTTACTAGAGGGATGCTGTGCTGGGGCTGGATAGGGCAAATTCCTCTCCCCCTGCTAAATATAAGATAATCGCCACTTTAAAAGGTGCCTCTTTGCTCAGTTAACAGGGGTTAAACAGCACTAAGATAAGACCAGCAGCATTACCATATTTATCCCCATTGTAGCAAATGGGAAAACCTGCAGTAATGCTACTAGAGTAACTGACAGTTCTCTACAGTGGCACCACTGCTTTTCACCAGCACTGCTCATCCTGTCAGTCTCTCTCTTTCTTCTTGACCATCATCCCCTAAATGACTCTCCAGCTTAAGAGCTCTGTTCAGGCATTACAGTGTTCCTGCTACAGGTGTCTGTACATTTTTGATATTTTTGTGCAAATGACTGTACATTCATTTGTTTTAAAATGGGACTTGGGTCCTTTCAAATGTAGGGTACAGAAAGAAAGTGTACTGCTACATGTGTGTTGAAACATAGTGTGTGAATAAATATTTGTTTACAGTTCTGTATATGTGTACACTGTTCATAGATTATAAATATATTAAAGCTATTTTCATGAGCAGCCTAACCCAGGCTAGGGTAGCCCAGCCTGGGTTAGACTGCTCGTGTACAGAGCTGGGATGTGCATGGATCCTGATGCTGCCCACCTGCATGACCCCACTCTTAAGCCTGGCCTTCAGCTGAGGTTAAGGGCGCAAATGCATCCTTAACCCAGGTACCAGGATCGTGTGTGTACTTGGGCTACTTGTAGCTCAAGTGCACACAGAGATGGGCGCAGAGATGGGGGGGTTATCATGGAGGCATCCCCCCCACACAGCGCTCATTGCATGGTACATTGTGAGATATGCCGAGGACAGGATGCATCATCTCAGCCTCTGGAGATCTGTGCTGTGTGCAGCTGCGTGGATTGTTTGGGAGCATGTTCTGTGCTCCCCACCAATGTTGGGGACTCCTCTCTGGGGGGAAGTTAAGTTTAGCACAGCCTCCCCACCCCACCTGTCCACCCCTCCCCATCTCCCAATCATGTGAATATCCTTATTGAATGTAATTTGTGAAAAGGGCTAAGTATGAGTAGCAATGTAGGATTCAAGTTTGTGTATCCATGTAAACAGTTGGCAATGAAGAACAAGTTTTTTCTCTCATCATGTGTCTCTCATAAGGACTACAGTACATGGTTTCTTATACCTCCCTCTGGAGCTGGTTGCTGTGGAGACAGGATGTTGTTCTGGATACACCACAACTTTGTCTACTATGGCTTCCTCTCTCTTTCTCTCTTGCTATAACAATAAGTATTGACAACCTGTCATACACACCAGCTGCCTTTTCTTATTAGCAACAAAACAAATCCTATCAGAGTCAATTGGTAGACAAGCAAAGATATAATGTCAACCCACAGTAACATGGCTTGTGTTTGTAGTTTCCCCCAAAGACTGGAGTGACTAATGGCCTTTTGTGCTATCAGCTTGGTAATGAGTGATGTAGCTTTTCACATCTTGATGGACAGACTTTGGTGAGCATTCTTCTTCTTAGATGAAATCTCAACTTCTGTCAAAGAGGCCTTGATAGGTTCTATAGCTGAAGGTCAGATAAACTACACACATATAATACTTTCTGTAGTTTTAGAAACACTTGTTCCAAGGTGAAGTCAAAAGGCTGTTAGTGTCAATCTTAGAGAACACCTGATATATCCTTACTTCATGGAAATTTCAAAATTCTTGACAATAGAATCAAAGTGAGTAACTTATTTCATCTACTGTACTACTCCATGCTTTTCATTATTTTTTTGGTCTAATTATGTCTACAGTACTCTTGATAGAGCTTCACATACTTTTGGTGGCATGCAGAAATGACTCGGTAATTTTCTAAGTTCAGTTTTTGCCATGGAAATTGCAGGTGGTGTAGTTAAATATCCTGGATTCTCCTGTTTAAATCTAACCAATATACAGGTAATATTCTTCAAAACAAAATGTTGTCATCTAGACAAACTCTGGGGCATGTTGGAAAAATAATCAGCTGCAGCTGTATGCATATCTTGGGAGAAGCCACTGAAATGGGCAAGGGATGCCTCTTCATGTCTACAGAGGTGGAGGGAAAGCATCTCAGTTTCTTCACTGATGTTTTCAGGCTTTCTAATGATCAGTGAGAAGAGCTTGCGGGCTGTCTGTGGGGAAGGAGGTTTAAGCTTAACTTCCCTGTAGATGATCATGTTTCCTTCCCTGGTCAGGGAGATTGCCTGTCCAGATGAGTGGCGGCTTCCCATGTGGCTTGCCTGGCAGCTCCAGGGTCAAGGTGCCGGGACATGCCAGTGCCACTGTGTGTTTCCCCACCCCCAGGAGTCCCAATAATGCACCATGCAAGTGTGTGGTGCATTACTGGGACCACCCTCCCCTCCGAGTGTGCTAGCCACACAATTTTAAAAAGGAGGTTAATGGAGCTCACACTCTTTTAATCTCATTTAATTAGGTAGCTACTTTGGTGGTTTGCCACTGTGTAGCCACCCAGATTGGGCCTGATCCTGGTGGTCCACACAAGTGTGCAAAACCAGGTTTTGCACATGCTCATGTGAATAGCCTCACTGTGTAATATCCTGTGTGACAAAAAATGGCTGGGGGAGGAGAGAGTTGTGAAACTGACTAGATAGCTTTCACCCAGAATGAGGCAAGCGACATCGTTCAGAGATGCCCAAAGACGTGAGTTTTCGGTGGTATAAATAAATAATGAATAAATGCAAAGAAATCCCCAAGTGTATGGGGAAAATTTTGCCATTTTCATGGCTGCTTCTTTCAATCTTTGCATGGGGACTAGACAGGGGCCACCTACACACAGAACAGCAAATGGTGGGTCCAACTGGCCCATGGTTTGCCCCCATCCCCCCCTCACCATATTCACAGATGATCCAGATCTGGAGTCTGGGTGCCTGAAAGGAGAGGGAGGAACTGGTTGCACAGGCTTCCTCCTTCAAAATGATGGACAGTCTTGGCAGCCAAAGGGAGATTGCGAGAGGGAGGAACTTCTTACTCTCAACTCCAGTTACAAACAGTGGCAGAATCCAGATGACACGGCACCGATGTCTGACTGTAGGTTTCGATGGCAAACTGAAGAGGAGCAGAGGTCTCCAGGTTTGTGGCCACAAACCTCAGGTCACTTTTGTAACAGAACCAAGGGTTTTCACCTTTGGAAACCTCTGGCATGGTTGCCTCCATTTGGGCATGATGTCCGAAGGTGGCCAGTGCCAATTTATTGCTGAAGATGTAAAACACACAACGAGTAGTATAGTACTTGGATTTCCTAATATAAATATCAACACGTAGAAAGAAGTAATTATCCTTCTGATATGAGAGTAAGTTTCTGTGATGCAGGCCTTCATTTCTTCTAAGGTGGATGCAGATCTCTCTGTTAAAGCCATGTGTCATTTCTCCATTATAACACATCTCAATAAATGCCCACTCCCCCTGCCCCCCCCACACCAGCATTTTTAAATATATATATATATATATATATATATATATATATATATATATATATATATGCAGAAGTTGTTCAGAAAACAAAGGATATTTGTGGCATTTTACAGGAGAAAACATGGGAATATATGTGGGAATATAAAGACCTCAGTGGAAACGGAAAGGCTGGTTTTGTACATCTCGACTCTATCCACATTTTGCACATGCTCTGCCTAATTGATTTGACGTGTGAAGTGGTGATATCACAGTAATGGAAATAAAGCTGAAGTATGCATAAAAATGGGGACATCTACGTGAAAGTGAAAATGTCAATGATATAGACATGGCAGGCAGCATGGAAGGGAAAGGTGTACTTACACCATTACTTGCAAGAAGAAAAGGGCACTATATTTTGCGTTTCCCCTATCATGTTCCCATACTGAAATCTTAATGAATGCATTTCACAGATTTATATTTGCCTAGGTACATTCTGTTGCTTTGTTTTTGATTATTTTTCAGGTCATAAGCAAATATCAGCCACCTAATGGCACAGCAGGGAAATAATGATTATCAAGCCAGAGGCTGCTGGTTCGAATCCCCACTGGTATGTTTCCCAGACTATGGGAAATACCTATATCGGGCAGCAGTGATATAAGAAGATGCTGAAAGGCATCATCTCATACTGTGTGGGAGATGGCAATGTTAAACTCCTCCTGTATTCTACCAAAGACAACCACATAGAGCTCTGTGGTAGCCAGGAGTCAAAACTGACTTGATGGCACACTTTACTTTTACACAAATATCAACACCTGACATCTAGGCTTAATGAAACATTGAGGGTCAATTTTTGTTGATCTCCCCTTACCCCAGAAGCACTCTGTGCCACCTGAAAATATGTCCTTGAGGGTCATGCAGAGTGAGGGACATATTTTTCGGGAGTCACAGTGGACTTCATAGGGAATTGAAGATGGATAAAAATTGCCTGTCTCCACTAAAACCTAGATGTTGGACAGGATGTTCACAAGGGGCACGTTCTCAAAAATGGTGCACCATGGAAAAGTCACCATACATATGTTACAAAATAGAATTTGTTGGGCACAAGCCCAACTAAACATGTATCCTAACTTTCCAGAATCTGGTAATGCTCAGCACCCACTTTCCTAATAAAATGAATCCTTGAAGCAACAATGACTATAGGCATAAATAGGTTTCTGTAATGCCATTCTGTAACATGAAGAGTAGCATAGTATTATTATAGCTCAAGGACTATGTACAGATGAGGTACAGATATTTATGGTTCTGCATTTAACAAAATACCAAGAATTAGCACAAATTAATGCAAAGCTGCCATTGTTTTTACTATAACTATTATTTTATTTCAACACTTTTATTACAATATCTTCTGGGTGTGTGCCGGTAGGTATATATTATAGTAATTCAGAGAGTGAATATGTTAAGCTTCCAACAGACTAAAGATACATTTAATTATCAGTCTGTGGTCTAGCAAAATGGATTTTACAGAATAAGTAGGCTATAAATGACTATAGCCAAAATAGAGGTTTCTTTTGTGGGGGAGAACTACAATGCTCAAATGTGTCAAGAAAATAGAACCATGAATAGGTGTGTCACTGGATTGTTAAAAAAAAGAAGACTAGCACTTGGGAATCTAGAAGATTCTACTCAATGAATGAATCTGGTTTCAGTATTATAAATAATGGAGATCCTCATTATTTGTGGGTTCTTGAGCCGCGATTTTGTGTATCCACAGTTGGGTTATAGGGACCCAGTTCCTTTATCTACTGGGTGAAAATGGGGCTATTTTTTTGCTTATCTACAGGTCTTGAATGGCCAGAATTATTTCTGATGTCATTTCTGGCTGCCATTATGTGTGCCCCCCCCCGCAAAAAAACTGCCCAAAATCAGAGGATGGGGGTGGGCTTTGCTGGAGAGCTGGACTGCCCAGGAACACACACACACACACACACACACACACACACACACACACACACACACACACACGTTTTTCCTTCTGATTTTCAGCACACCTCAGTGTGCTCAGCAACTTAATCTCCCAATCCCCATAGGGTTAAGGTATCTTTATTCATGGTTTCATTATCCACTGAAATAGGCATTAACGGAAACCCCGTGAATAAAGAGGGTCTCCTGTATCCAGTTGTTACATGTTGATTGTAACAGAAGACATTGGCTGGCATACCAACTAATGCTGCATGTGTCCTAAGAACTTGTAGCACTAGTTCCCATGCTAGTTTCCATATTTCCAAAGTAGAAGTGCTTTTCCACAAAAGTACAACTATTCTAAAACTCTCCCGGCACACCAGGAGTGCTCTGTTACATCAGAAACATGTCCCTGAACCACAGAGATGTGTTTCCACTGTAAGAGAATGATTCCAAAAAATAGGAAAAGCACCAAAAGAAGTTGTTCTATTGCCCAACTAGCATGGGGTTTAGCTTTGAGTGAGGTGAGTCTCACAATAAGCGAGACTCGCCCAGGGCGGGTTTGTGGGGAGAGTGGATTTAGCCTGCTCTCCCTGCAGATGACTGGAGGGAAAGCCCTCCAGGTGACTGCCATCTCTGTCATGGAGTTGGTGGGGGCTTGGGAGTTCAGGGGCTGAGCAGCCCCCAGAAGTTCCAGCATGCTCTGCGCAAGCATACAGAGCATGCTGGAGAGACCCCCTGAGCCGGGAGGCTGCTTTTTAGCCTCCAGTTGGGGGTCTCCTTGTGAGTTGCTGCAGTGTGGAGCCGCTCCATGGCAACACATGATCCAGGAACCCCGGTTAGTGGAGCGCTCGCTCCGTTAACCTGGGCTAAGAGGAGAACTTCGCAAGAGGGTTGCCCGCTTTGAGGCAACAAGGCTTGCCTGCGAGCCCAGTGGTTCTCACATTCTGCTAAAATTGGGCTAGGCTCCTCTAGCCCAATTTTAGCCGATTGTGAGAATAGCCTCAGTGTGTACTGTTGTTAAAAGCATGCCATCGCCTACATTCCCAGATATGCACTGCCATTTCAGGAACTTTTCCTTAAGACTTAATCTGGTCAGTGCTCTCCTGTAAGAGGGTGTAAGAGCCAATTCAAGAGCACACTGCCTAACCCATTTCTAAAAGGTTGAGAATAGCTAGAAATGTGCAAAACAATTCAAGCTCAAATTGATTTGAGTACAAAATGAGCCATTGTGTTTTAAGCTTGAAAGAAAATGCCCTTAAAATAAAGGGCCTTTTTCGAGCTTGAAACAAAACAGCCCCATTTTGACTCAAAATGTTTTGAGTGTTTCGAGCTGGTCTACCAAATGGGGTTGGTGGGTAGACCGGCCTTCTGCTCTGGACTTAGGGCATTGGCCCACCTGGTTAGCCCACTGGCCCCAATTGGTAGACCAGTTCTTCCTGGAATAACAGGCCTCAAACTGGCACTCTAAACACTTGAAACATGTGAAATGTTTCCAGGTTTATTTACCAAAACAGCTGGACCGCTATTTTGACAAATCACTTCAAAGATTTTGCAATTCATTTCAAGCTTGAGATGAATCTCAAAATCAATTTCTTGCACATCTAAGAAAAGCATCATTTATGTTCCTTGTGGTGCAAGGGTACCTCTTGGTTATCACCCCATCTATTCCAGAGAGGCAGGATTTAATACTCCCATAATGGATTGAGTTTGGTGAGAATATAGCTCTAAGGCCCTCTCTATACATAGTCCAACTTGCTGTCACCTCTGTGGTGGTTTCTACACCTGGGAGAGTCTGCTTAAGTACTTCGGATCATGAGATTCCCACACATGGTTGTAGACTTTCAAGTACTTCAATGAAAATAATTTTGATTTGCGTTTTTAAGGTATTAGCTTAATGCATATCAGCACTCAAATTGCATTTGGATTCGAATAGAACATGTAAACATCTCAATGCAGCAGGCCATTTGCATAAGGGGACTCATTTTGATGTATATGAGCCCAAATGAGATGTTATAAGAGACATAGAGCTACCACCGATGACATCACAATGATGAGTATCCTCTCATCCCTGCCTCACATCACTGGCTGTCTGACAGGTGAGAAGATGGCCTCCACAATTACACAATTACACCACTTCATACAGTATTTGCATTAAGTGTTATAAAAAGGCTGGCTCTGCTCCGCTGTTACTTTCCTGCCTTTCTGACTTGGTTAGCATTGTGGCATTCCTTTCTTGATTGCCAGAATATTTACACCTATGGGCATTAATTACATCAGCCCCAGCTTGGAGACTCTTGTGAAAGGAGAGACTCTGGGTTCCCGGGTGGCTTATAAGGAAGGAGAGAGTGCCAGTGGTGTAGCCAGCAGTATGTGGCTGACTTGCAGGCAACTGCTGAAAGTGCTGGGTCTTTGATGGAAGGAAAATCAGAAATCTAATAGCTGTTTCCTCTTCTGCCAGCTCTTTGACCTTGGGAACAGTGCCAACTACCCAAAGAGTCTCACCTTGCTCCTTTGTAACACCAGGTGAGCCCAAAATAAATAAAAAATAATCCATGATGTAGTATGTATCACAGAGATTTGGCTGGGGGAGGCTGGTGGCCCAATCTGGTCCCAGATTCTCCCTACAGGGTACTCTGCAGAGGAGGGGATGTGGGTGGAGATGTGCAGTGGTTGTGGCCTATAAGAATAACATCTCCCTTACCAGGACTGCTGTCAAGGTGTCTGGTCTTATCAAGTGTGTGTATTTAAGCTAGGTGTAGACTGGGACTTCTGTTGGCGTACTGATCACCCCAGTTACTCTCCCCCTGATGAATAAAGAGAATCACCATGTTAAAAAGGTGCCTCTTTAGCAAGTTAGCAGGTTTGTGAGGGGTTTGGTAAATGCCCCTCCTTCCTTGAATCAGAATTTGGAACCATTAATTATCTGCTGTGATGCTTTTAATGAGTTTTTGTGTGTGGACAAAATCTCTCATATCCAGGCCAACTTAGATTTGGATCCCATAATTACTACAGTGTCTGATGTGGCTAGGCTGGTTCAGTTTGAGTTTGTGACTCCTGAAGAATTGGATCAGCTTCTTGGGTCAGTACAGCCTACTACCTCTTCTCTTGATCCTTGTCCAACATGGCTTATATTATGTGGAAGGGACGTTGTTGTCGAAGGCCTGGTAGAGATTATTAATGCTTCTCTGAGGGAAGACAAGATGCCTCCTTGTCTTAAGGAGGCACTCATTAGACATCTTCTGAAGAAGCCTCTGTTGGATCCCTCAGAATGAAGCAACTATAGGCTTGTCTCCAACCTTCCTTGGCTGGGCAAAGTAAGTGAGAGGGTGGTGGCCTCCCAGCTCCAGAAAACCTTGGAAGAAACTGATTATCTAGACCAATTTCAAACTGGCTTTTTGGTGGGCTATGGGGTGGAGACTGCCTTGGTCGACCTGATGGATGATATCCAATTAGGAATTGACAGAGGGAGCGTGACAGTGTTGGTCCTTTTGGATCTCTCAGCAGCTTTTGATACTTTCAACCAGAGTATCCTTATGAAGTGTGTGAGAGGGTTGGAGGCACTGCTTTGCAGTGGTTACACTCCTACCTTTTAAGCAGATTCCAGATGGTGTCACTGTTGAACTTCAGAATGTGAACTTTTGTATGGCATCCCTCCAATGCTTTTTAACATCTATATGAAACCATTGGGAGAGATCATCAGGAGATTCAGTGCAGGGTGTTATCAGTGTGCTGATTACACCCAAATCTATTTCTCCATGTCAACATCATCAGGAGAAGGCATCACCTCCCAAAAAGCCTGCCTGGAGGTGGTAATGGCCTGGATGAGGGACAACAAACTGAGACAGAATCCAGATAAGACGGAGGTATGTATTGTGCCAGATTGGAACTCGGGAGATTATTTTGATCTGCCCATTCTGGATGGGGTCATACTTCCCCAGAAGGAAGAGGTACACAGTCTGGGAGTGCTTCTGGATCCAAATTTCTCTCTGGTCTCCCACATTGAGGCTGTGGCCAAAGGTGCTTTCTATCAGCTTCAGCTGATACACCAGCTACATCCATTTCTTGAGATGAATGACCTCAGATCAGTGGTGCATATGCTGGCAACCTCCAGACTTGACCAACTACAATCTGTTATATGTGGGGCTGCCTTTGTATGTAATCCAGAAACTGCAGTTGGTACAGAATGTGGTAGCCAGGTTGGTCTCTGGGTCATCTCAGAGAGACCATATTACTCCTATACTAAAAGAGCTGCACTGGCTACCAAAGGGACGGACCTTCTCTGTTGCTGCCCCAAGACTCTGGAATGCACTTCCTGTTGCGATAAGAACCTCCCTATCTCTGATAACTTTTTAAAAGTCCCTAAAGAGTTATCTTTTCACCCAAGCTTTTTAATTTATATGTGTTTTAAGGTTTTATTTATTTATTTATTTATTTAGATTTATATGTCACCCTACTCCCATAGGACTCAGGGCTGCTTACAAGCAAACATACACAGCCTCATAAACCACAACCCCATACAATACTCATTCCACATGACATAGTCATGGATTACAAGATCACTCTGCGACCAGCTACCTCAGCGACCGAACACCCAGCAGAACATTTCAGTCTTACATGCTTTACGAAAGGCCAACAGATCATGGAGAGCTCTGATATTATCCGGGAGACTGATCCATCGAGTAGGGGCCACGACTGAGAAGGCTCTGGTTCTCGTTGATTGCAATTTAATATCCCTAGGGCCCAGGATCACCAAGGCATTACTTGTGGCTGATCTCAGGACCCAGTGAAGGACATATCGAACTAGGCGGTCTTGGAGGTATGGAGGGCCCATACCGTGTAGGGCTTTAAATGTTAAGGTTAATATCTTAACTTAACCCGGGACTCAACCAGCAACCAGTGCAACCGAATAAGCAAAGGTGTCACATGTGCTCGTCAAGGCGCCTTAGTAAGGACCCTGGCCACTGCATTTTGTGTTTTAACTTGTTTTATGTGTTTTATGTAAACCTCTCAGACATATGTTTCGGGCAGTATACAAATTTCATTAAATAAATAAATATATAAGAAAGTAAAGAAAAATGGTGGCAGGTCCATGTCTCTTCTAACATATAGTTTGGCCATAACAACAACAAATAGCTGAACCGGGCGTAGAGCATCTGAACCGGGCATAGTTCTCTTCTTGGCTTTCCTCTCGCCCTTCCTGCCTGATGGCCACTGCTTGGCCATTCTCCAGGCCAGCAATGTCTTTTTCCAAACCCGCTTGTCCCTGCAACTATCCGGCAGTTGCTCACTAACTCTCGTAAGAGCTGCCACACATGAGATTAGCAACGGGTATGCCTAAGAGAAAGATATAATAATAATTTATAAAAATAGATAGTTGAGCACCTTGTATATTGTTGTAAGAAAATCATGCAGACTAATGATAAGGAAAGACACATAAAAGTCTTTAACCACTCATCAGCAATGATCCACTGGAACTTTTGCAAGAATTACAAACTGCAAGCAAGAATTGGTGGAATCATCCGATTGACAAGGTCACAGAAAATGAAGAGGCAAAATTCCTTTGGGATTTTTGAATACAAACTGTTAGGCATTTAGCACACAATACACTGGATCTGACAGTCATTGAGAAGAATCTGGTTCTGATCATTGATATTGCAATCGCAGGGGATAGACAAGTCGACAAAAAACAATTGGAGAAAATAACTAAATACAAAGACCTTCAGATTGAAATTAAGCAGCTCTGAGAAAAAAACAGTAGTGGTGCCAATAGTGTTTGGTGCCCCGGTGCAGTACCAGAAGAACTTGAACATTTTCTTGACACCTTGGGCATGAATAAAATTACAACACATCAACTACAGAAGTCCACACTACTCAGAACAGCACAAATTCTACAACAATATCTTTAATTTTTCTTTAGTCATCCTAGACCCTTGGAAAGGGCCTGATAATTAAAGTAACAAATCCAGTAAATAAAATCTGGTAGGCTGTGTATAGTAATAAATAATAATAACTAATAAATACACTTCATTTGTTATCCCCACTCCCATAACAAATTGTTCTCTGGCTGTCTCACAACACAACATTAAAACATGAAATAAAATCAAACACATGAAATCATAATATAACAAAAGGTGGGGAGGGGATTCATAGTAGTAGCCGCAGTAGTTGTAATGTACTAACAGGGTTTATCCAGAAGCAGGAAGTTTTTTGTCACATCACTGAACTGTTCATGTAAAGTAAGGATCCTTTACTCAAGGTTCACCTGTTTCATAAGGACATTCAAGCTTGAAGAATATATAGTTTTAAAAGTTTATTTCAACTCTTCTTGCCAGTGTGCATTCCTTTGGATTTACCAGGTGTGTTTGCTTTCTTCTGCCACAGAATTTCAACTCAGGTGTTCAATCTCTATAGCGTTATAGAAAAGAAATTCTACAATATTGTATGGAAGATTAAGGCCAGCACCCCTAGATAATCCCTGTTCTTCCCTTACTTAATATCTGCTTCCAAGTCTAAGGAGCTCAACGTTTTGGGGTCAATGTCGAGAACATGGCTATATTTTTCATGTGGCTGTTCTTATTAGCTCTGCTAGGAGTGACAGACAAATAAAGTATGTGAATGTAAGGGCAGAAAGGATAGCAAAGATGGATGAGGCTGTATACCTGGGAGGCTATTGCATTAAGCAAGGAGGATACAATTCAGTGGAGATATCTTCGGAGAGGCTATTCTGGAAAAGGGAGAAATTTCTGTCATATTAAGAGCCAGGTACTGGATGTGACTTATATTCTGTTGGGGGAAAATGCCATTTAATGCAAAGTTAAGGGATCAGGCTGATATAATGTAAACCTCAAAAGCCAGGAAATGCAAAAACAAGCAATTCCTTCCTTTAGCTATAACCATGTGTTGTGGCATGAGATGGATTACAGAACCCCACAAATGAATGTAACATTGCAGGATTACAATCCTTCTCAGACTCTTTATGCAAACCTATAGTATATATTTAAAATGGTGAAATACTCTTATAGTTAATAGTAAGACTTAACAGTTTGAACTTATGATTGCTATAGTGTCCTGCAAAAAACTCTTGTAAATCACACTCACACTGCCTCTGCCTGAACATATCTATGCAGTAGAACAAAGTGGGAATGAAGTGGTTGAACAGTTTGAACCAATTCATCTTGCAGATATCACACTTTTATTAAAGTATCTCCCTGTAGATAGAAAACTAGCTTAGCAAGAACAAAGCTAGGCTAGAATCTATCTCTGCAATGTGCTAGTTGTATTTTTTTTTAATGAGTGTTATACATTCGGAAAGATTAAAACTTACTGTTAATTAATAGTACACTCCCTTCTAGGGATGAGACAACTGGCTCGAGGTCGAGCCAGTTCACCATTGAACCGGGCCTGTTCGATGGCCTGCCCTCAAGCCAAACAGGGCCCAGTTTGGTTTCTTGGCTGGGTCTGAGTAATCTGGCTGCCCCAGAGGCATGCAAATGGCCAGTGCGCAAGCGCAGCAGCCTTCAAAATGGCCTTCATGATCTGGGAGAGGGCTGGAAGGGCCTGAAAATTGGTCTTAATGGCCTGAAGGAGACTGGGGGAAGGCCAGAGGGTGAAGGGGAACCTTCTGAGACTCCTCCATGGCAGCAGCACCCCCAGAGGCAGATGACCCAGAGACGGTGGTGAGTTAACCCGCCCCCCACAACACACACACACACACACACATTGAGTACCCCTGAGCTGGCTGGATCTTGAGCCAAGCTGGAGGTGTTTTCAGGGGTGTACAAAATTGAATATGCCTGGTCCAGTCCAAGTCCAGTCTAGACTTGAACCGAACTGGGCCAACCAGTTTTGTGCATACTCCTACTCCCTTCATCCTATTCAGAATCATTCAATAAAATGAATTTTGGAGAATATTCATTGGATGTTCAAAATTAGGTGATTTTAAATTGGACCACTTCCTAATAAGCAAAGGCTTTCCCTACCATTCAGTTTCCACTGCAGAGAGCCTTCTACGCTGCATTCATTTCCTGCATAGACTTCTCTTACATGTACCAACCAGGACAACAGTGCAGTTTCTATCTTTACAACAGGTGCTTCAGGTGCTAGATGTCACTATGAGCATGTATAGCAATGTTCATGGACACTAGGAACCATTAGAAATGTAGTTGTCATGACTATTTCTATTTTCCATGGACATAGCAGTGCATACTCTTACAGTAATGTCTAGTCCTCGAGGACTCCTGTCATGACAGATGGTTGGAGTTCTCCTCACTGACCCATTTACATAAGGGCATGGGACGGAAAGGGGAGTTCAGGGAGAGGGTATCGACCTAAACATGATCCATTTTAGATCACCCTACATTTGTTGGGTGAGGGGAGAGTCTGGACTAGTCCACTCCATAATGGCTTGCGAGGCAAGCCCATGAAACCCAGTGTCTAAGCACCATGGCTAAATTCTGTCACAGCACTACAAATTGGTATACCACAGGGTGCAAATGCATTTTGTTGCATCAAATCATTCATTCATTCATTTGACTTAGATTCCACCTTTCCTATAGTGGCTCAGGGTGGCTTACACTAAAACAAAAATACATAACAATTAAAATAAAAAAACCATGTAAAAGCAGATTAAAATATTTACTTATTCAATCTATATAGATATATTTTATTTATATAGATCCACTTTACTTCAGAATGAACTAAATCAACAAACTCTTTTCTTATGCCCCATTCTGTTCTGCTTATTCCAAAGTTTTCCCTTGATTTTATTAGTTATATAATAAGGCTATTCACATGACCAACCCAGGCTAGGGCAAACTGGGTTAGGCTGCTCATGTGCAGCACCATGATCACTCCTGATCCTGGTGGTGCCATGCTGCTGAACCCTACTTTTCACCCTGGCCTTTAACCAGGGTTAAGGGTATGAGTGCACCCTTCGCCCTGGCGCTGGGGTTGTGTCTATACTCTGACTACACACAGCTCGAGCATACACAGAGTCAGCCACCTAGAGCAGTGTTTCTTGACGTTTTTGGTGTCATGGACCGGTACATTATTCATGAGCTGTTTCCTGGACCAGCAGTTAGTAAGGGGGTTGCCCCCCACGACCCCCAGGGACCCCACCCCAAACAATTTTGAGCAGCTCT
This sequence comes from Hemicordylus capensis, assembly GCF_027244095.1. Classification (NCBI taxonomy): domain Eukaryota; kingdom Metazoa; phylum Chordata; class Lepidosauria; order Squamata; family Cordylidae; genus Hemicordylus; species Hemicordylus capensis. Next base: position 105,142,606 of record NC_069657.1, on the reverse strand, counting down.
CTGGAACTCATTTTCAGGCAGCCCTTGCTGCTAGATAATGTTCATTTTGAGGAAGTGAAATCAACGTTATCCAGCAGCGAGTGCTGCCTGAGAATGAGCTCTGAAGAGCTCCCACCAGCCCCTGCTGGCTCAAAATTGTTTTTTGGGGTGGTGATTTTTATTAGTGATGCCTCACGGACTGGTCCCCAACACCTTACGGACCGGCACCGGTCCACAGACCAGTGGTTGAGAAACACTGACCTAGAGTACCCAACTCCTGGAGAATCCTCCCAATGCACCACGCTCATTGTGCAGTGCATTGTGGGATATCCAAAAGCTGGGACACATTGCCCCGGCCTCTGGAGATCTGTGCTGCTCCAAGCTCTGTGGATTGTGTGGGAGCACAAACCGTGCACCCCACCTGTGAGTGAGGATCATCTGTGGGGAAGGTACGTTAGGCGCAGCCTCCCCGCTGCCCGCCTGCCCAGTGGTCATGTGCATAGCCTTATGTTGTCTTATTCTAAATTTCATTCCATTCAAAAAGCACTGTGTTATTTAGTTAAACATGTAAGTGGATAAAATTTACACAACAAGGTTTCAGACTAATGCCATGTGAGAAGAAGAATGTTTTGCTCATGCAACAAAACATGGAGTTGTCATCATCATTTTTGGCAAGCCCCTCTTCTTTCTGTTTCACTGAACCCCCCTGCCTCCCAGCTGGCAGAAATATGGCCCTGATGGTCCTCCAACCACCAGGGAGCAGAGGTAAGGGTGGGATCACAAAAAATCATCCCTCCCCTATTGGGCAAGCAAAATGTTGTTTTGCTCACACTCTGTTTATATGCTTCTGTCTGAAGCAACTTATAAGCTGAATATACAGATAAGAAAGAGAAGGGGGAGATAACAAACAAGAATATGCAAATAACAGAAGTGTTGATGTCAGTTACTCTGGGATGATTCCGCTTCTGCAATGTGTTTCTGCACAGTACAGTCTGCACATGTCCAAGCACACCTAGAGTTGGTTGAGCAGCTGATGCCCTGATCTATGCCCAAACCTCAGTTCCATGCATTCCTCTGACTGTCAAGCCGACATACCCTAGATGTGCCATGATGTGCACATTTTAGCACATCAAAGCAGAAGGTATGGTTCCACCCCCTCATGGGGATTCTTATTTTGAATTGCATGAGATCCACAGGCTGGAAGTGGATCTTATTGTGATCTTTACTGTAAGCAAGTCATTCACCCCAATTTTGGTAAGAAGGCAGGATTCACCATCATACTGTTCCTAAAATGTTGTCAGGTCTCTTAAAAGACTCAAGAAAGGTTAGAGAGAAACACTCAGTTTCCTTCTTCTTCCTCCCATTTTATAGCTTGTGCAGCAGTCCATGGTCTGAATACATTGAGGCTCTCCACACAAGCATTGTAGAGAGCCTGACCAGGCTCTCACTGCAGACAAGTAAGGAGCATGCCCCATGTGGCTGGATCAGCTGCCCTCACAACTACCGGCTCCGTCATGGAGCCAGTAGGGGCAGCAGGGATCAGGTACTGCCCGGCCCACAGAAGTCCCAGAACGCGTGAGTTTGCAGGGCATTCTAGGGAGACCCCTAAGGCTGGAAGACTTGTTGGAACCTTCCAGTCAGCGGTTTCCTCATGAGTCAGTGCAGCACGGAGCCGTGCCATGGTGACTCATTATCATCAAAACACTTTTGGGAGGTTGTGAAAATAGCCTAATTACTAGGGGTGTGCAATTCGGGTTTCGGTGATTCAGTTCAGGACCCGAACAGAATCACCCCCGTTCTGTTCTGTGCCCGAATCTGGGCTACCTGAATCACCCCTGATTCGGTTCGGATTCGGATTAAATCTGAATCTGAATCAATTTGGGTATGAAAAACGGGTCCCAGGGGCAAAATAGTGGGGTGGGGTGGTAGTGCCCAATGGTTGGAGGCTACCACCCAAATTTCAGGGGGATTGGGCAAAGGCCTGATTTGGGGGGAATTTTTGTAGTGTCTTTGGGCAGATCGGGGGCATAGCTTGGCATCTGGGCAAAAAGAGTGGTGTGGGGTGGTAGTGCCTAATGGGTGGAGGCTACCACCCCAATTTCAGAGTGATTGGGCAGAGGGCTGATTTTTGGGGAATTGTTGAAGTTTATGTGTCTTTAAGGTTTTTTCCCATAGAGAAGCATTGAGGTGTCAGCAAATGTATAGCTGCACGCAGGGGGCAAAGGGCTGGCCTAGAGCAGTGTGGGGTTGGTGGTAGTGCCAGGTAGGGTCAAGGAAGCTACCTGAATTTTTTCAAAGGATTTGGGCAGAGGGCTGATTTTTGGGGAATTGTTAAAGTTTATGCATCTTTAAGGTTTTTCCTCACAGGGTATGCATGGAGCTTTCAGCAGCCCCATAAGTGCACTTGGGGGGTGCTGGGGTGGCCCAGAGCGAGTGGTAGTGTAGTGCACATAGGGTGCCAACCACCCCCATGGGTTTCTAACCCATGGGGTACGGGGTTCTGTTGTTTCAGAGGTATTCTGAGTGTGGATTCTATGATAGCTAATGAGATTTTCAATGAAACACCATGAATCCACTCTAATTTGCTATCATAGAATCCACATTCAGAATCCACACTCACCCCTTTGCCCCCCGCGTGAAGCTATACATTTGCTGACACATCAATGCTTCTCTATGGGGAAAAACCTTAAAGACGCGTAAACTTCAACAATTCCCCAAAAATCAGCCCTCTGCCCAATCACTCTGAAATTGGGGTGGTAGCCTCCACCCATTAGGCACTACCACCCCACCCCACTCTTTTTGCCCAGATCCCACGCTATGCTCACGATCTGCCCCAAAGACACTAAAACTTCAAAAATTCCCCAAAAATCAGCCCTTTGCCCACTTCCCCTGAAATTTGGGTGGTAGACTCCATCCATTAGGCACTACCACCCCATCCCACTATTTTGCCCCTGGGACCCAAAATTCCCAAAATTTGAGCTGACGTCACATCAGACCTTTTTGCATTCAAATCAATGGAGGCAAAAAGGCGGGAAATTCAAAGAGACGTCAGCCCGAATCACCCGAATTTTTCGGGCCCGATTCAGGGGTGATTCGGCTCGGGCCCAAAAAATATCGGGGGACATCGGGGGTGATTCGGTTCGGACCTGAATCACCCGAAATTGGCTCGTTTCGGGCACAGATCGATCTGTGCCTGAAATTTTTTGCACATCCCTACTAATTACCTGTTCATCTTGTAACTCCCATCTTTACCAGTATTGTTGTTAGCTTATGGTGTATATTAACAACAGATGCTCCCTGAATTTTGCAACTGAAGAATCTCCTCTCCCTTTTTCTTAATTGGTAGTGGAGCATGCTCAGAGGCTCCTTAGAATCTTCTGGTGGTTCCAGCCCCAGCAAAAAGAACTGAGAGGGAGAAAAGGAGATTTTGGAAACCCAATGGGGCTATTCTCACAACCTCTGGAAAGCAGGCTAAGGGAGTCCAACCCGCTTTCCAGTATTATGTGCTGCAACAGGAGCCACATGGCTCTTGACAGCAAGCCACACTAAATGCAAGTTTGGGGTGGTATAGAAATGTAATAAAATAAACAAATACCCCCACCCTTATATGAGGTTAGCGGAGTGAGCACTTCGCTGAACCCATTTATCTGAGCATAGTCGCCACGGCGACTCATGAGGAGACTCCCAACTGGAAGGCTCCAACAAGCCTCCCGGCACTGAGGTCTCCCCAGAATGCCCCATGCACTAGTGTGGGGCATCCTGGGACTTCTGGGGGCCGAGAAGTCCCCGATCCCAACTGCCCCAATCTGCTCCGTGATGGAGCCAGTTATTGTGTGGGCGGTTGATCCAGCTGCTCAGGGCAAGCTAGCCATTCATGTGCATGGAGGCTTGACCTGCTGTTCCCCCCAACCCCATCCAGCTCTCCCCACTGCTCATGTGGAGAGCCTCTTTGTGTCTTATCAACTTGCTTCCTTATTGCAGGTAAAAGGGAGGGGGTGTTTCCTTTCAAAAAAAGAGAAGGGTAAATGATTTTATGTAGGATAGTATTAGTCAGACACTGAGAGTAAGCAGGGTTGGTTGGAAAGTTGATGTTAGTGTATCACAATATTGCTAAAAGAAATTAATAAATGTATATTGTAATTGTTATATGCAATGCATAGCATTGTATAAAAGTCTAACAAGAGGGTCCTTAGAATCTTCTGGAGGTTCCAGCCCCAGCAAGGAGAACTGAGAGGGAGAAAAGGAGATTTTGGAAACCTTTGTGTTTTATGAACTGGCTTCCTTGTTGCCATTCTCCTTCCAGTTGTGCACCAGTTTGAGACTCTGGACAAGCCATATCAGCTCATTGCATGTCTCTTTTCTTTGTTTCATCTACACACCCATAAGACTCCTTGGAGGAGTAGTATGAACTGCGCAAAAGTGCTATTGGGACAATTTTCTTAAAAGAAAGAGACTCAAGAGTTTGTGTTTGGTATGGTTTTATTTATCAACATGCTACTTTTATTTCCACATGCTACTTTGTGGAGGAGAACCTATCCTTATGGTAACATTGTATGTATGTTTATTTATACTTTTACTTACCTTCCCCACAGATGATTGGTAGCTGTTCCATGGGCGGGTGGATTTCCCACCCAGAGAAAGACAAGCGGCAGTTCTCCTGCGGGCTGTCCGCAGCTCACCTGGCAGCTTGGGTACAGGGAAGCACCACACACCCCTCCCCCACACGGCCCTAATAATGCACCACATGAATGTGTGGTGCATAACTGGGATCCCCCCTCCCCTCCTGAGTTTGGAGACTTAGGTGGGTTTGCCGCTGTATAGCCATGGGGATCGGCCACAACCCCAACAAACACTGTGATCCTGGTGGTTCACACGAGCATGCAAAAATGGGCTGACTCGCTCAGCCCAATTTTGCATGCTCGTGTGAATAGCCTCACTGCCTCAGAAAATAGAGATTTGAACCCCCAATCCCCCATTTCTTGAGTAAGAAGAGGGGTTACACGTATACCTCACTGAATATGGAGGACTACTAAAAACTAGTCACTCATCCCAATATAAAACATCAAACTCTTCAGATTAAGGTAATATGATTCAGGAATCCAAATTATAGTGCAACAAAAAGAGCTGAAAAATCAAAATCCCCCCTTTCAGTGCTCTAGGAAAATGTTAGTTTGAAAATGTCCAATCTGTCAGTAAATGGTAAGCTGTCTTTGAATGTTAACAATGAAGTTGTATTTTCCATTGAGAATGTTCTCTAAGAAATAATTGGAACTTACTTAATTGGACTGCCAAATGCTATATTAATTAACAAATATACATTATAAAATTGGCCAGACGGCAAATTGACAACTTTTTCAGATTTTAATTAATCAGGCTTTATAATATCTGTAACAAGCAGCATTTCATGGTCAAGGGCATCTAAGCAGATAAGATTACAAATGCTTTCTTAAGAGTTAATGGTCTTTCCATCTTTATATTCTCATGATCCTTCAAGTCTCAGCTTAGAGTCTCTTCAATATTCTTAAACTCATGCAACCTGGGATCAACCATTTTAAATAATCATAATGAGTTTGACCCATAAGAGGGTTGCATGAGTGGAAAGGCACTTCTGTTCATTCAAGGAAGTGTGTGTTTTCCCCTGACTCCCTCATGCCATATCTCACACTATTCCTGAGGTCCTCCTGACCCTCAAGATTGTCTTTTTGGGAACAATGGAGGCTGCAGCAAGGAGGAGGAGATGGGAAAGCACTTTCTATGAGTGGTCACCACCAGGGGTGTAGTGGAGAGGGATGTGCAAGGACGAAGTGTCGACACTACTTGGCTTATCTGGCTGTTGGGGTGGGAATGGCCATGGGGGCGGTCATGGAGAGTGCCTGCATTTCTGAACTTGAAACTACACCACTGGTCACCACTCTGTCTTTTAGACACCATTTAATCTTGAGCATGTTTCCAGTCAAAGGGACATTACATTTAAAATGTGGCTTAAAAAATTAAAAGTTTGCCCCAGTGTAATTTCTTGCGCTGTCATATCACAATCACAGTTTCCTGTTCCACATCACTGGGTGGATAATATGCAGAAGGAGCTGGGAAGGGTCCTGTTCTACTAGCCATTCATTTAGTGTGATGCCTGGTGTGGCCTCAAGGTTCCAGGCTAAGTACATTTATTACGAAGTATGTTTATCTAAGTACATTTATTATTTATTAGGGTCCTGGGACCATTTAACACTTTGCACAGAGGCAAACATAAGGTTGCCACTGAGTGTATCTCAGCAGGTCCTGCACGCAATCACAGATCACTGTGAGTGCACCTGTATAACACATGTGTTGGCTGCATTGATACTTTGTGTGTACACTTAAAACTTAGTGGGTAAATGTGCACAGGAGGATCACACTGAAGACTATTTATTTTGTATATGGTAATAACATTGTCTTGAGAGGTAGGAACTAACTGCCTTCTCTCTTTTTAAAAAAAATCTTGGATCAGAAAAAAGGAAATGCTTCTTTGAGCAATATTTATTGATGTTGACAGACTTATTCACAACCGTATGAAGATCAAGAAAAAAACGTATCTTCATCTCTGTCCTATCAGACTAAAAATGTAAATTCATGATGCAGTGCTTATTCTCTTTAAACAGGCACCAGAAACAGAAAGAATCTGGAGAGAGTAAAGTGAGACATTAAACTTGTTAAGACAAACAGAGGCATATCCATGGCTCCAAATATTATTCCTTCTTGATCAACTCAGCATGCAGTTTGATCTGAAAATGTACCTGGATGTGATAAGTGATGAAATATGCAGCTTGATCAGTAAAGTATGTAAAAATTCAGCAGTTCCAGACAGTAGGTAGCTCAGCCAGTGAATTATACAGCAAAGCTAAGAAAGGTGGTACACAGCTGAGAGCATAAATTATGAAAGTGGATCAGTCAAGTATGCATCTTCATTAAAAGAATTTGGGAGGAAAAAACCAAAATAGCAGCATTCAGCGTGCCTCTTGATTATTAAGCTATGCAATCTGATCAGCAAGCTGCAACAATGGGAATACAAAGGTAGTCATCCAAATCAATGAAGCAAGACTGGTGTGCAAAACTGCACACTGTAGGCCATTAATCTCATGCAACTTGTTTAATAAAGTGGATGGAAATGAAACAGGTCTTCATAACCAATCAGGATTCTATCATCTCATTAGGAGCAGGAAATGTAGTTTTTTGAATGCAAAAGACAAATGAAAAGCAGAAATTGACTCTTGAATTATGTTTATTTACAGATTTCCCCACTCATCCTAGAACACGGCTGCTTAGCTCTGACCCTCCTGCAGATGTTGGCCTACAACTTTCATAATCCCTGGAAGGGGATTATGGGAGTTGTAGTCCAAAAACAGCTGGGGGTGGGCTAAGTTGTGCAGCCATGTCCTAGAAGGAGGAGGAGGGGAAGGGCTATTTAACATGTGCATGAGTTAACACCTTTTAAAAAATATGCTGTGAAAGTAAAAGGGAAGCATTCAGCCAAAGTGAAATTGAAACCTAACTGAGTGTCAAGAAAAGACCTCAGAGGGATGCTTCTGAAAATCCCCTCCTTTGAATTCATCCTAAGATTTTGGCATTCTGGAGTTTCTTATTACTATGCAGTAAAATTAAAGATGGCTCTGTGCAGTGTTTTATCAATGTGCACATGCACAATGGGGATGGAAGGAGGGGGGAAACACAAAGGAACCCAAAGCTGTAGAAACAGTGAGTGCACCATTTGCTGCAGCTTTCATTTCCTTCATGTCTATTAATCCCTATTAACAAGTTCAACATACATACATTCCTGTGCATCCATGTATGCATGCAGAGAGCTCTATGCACATAAAGTTAGTCACACATTATGTTCCATGCACATGCAGCAGTACATTTTCTATCAGTACCTACATTTGTGGGGTCTGTACCCAGGTTCACTTTTAAAGTGAATGCATGTACAGTCATTCACACAAAAAACATATACATGTGTACAGACACCTGTTTGCATGTACAACATGATGCCTGAATAGAGCTTTTCCTCATTATATCACCAATATTTATGTGCTCATTGATAAAACATGGCACAATGCCATTTTTATTTTATCATATATACAGTTTCATGGTTTTTTGTACAGTGTTTTGTTGAGTGAGCACTTGTATGCATTGATAAACACTACAAAAAAGCAATCATGATAAGATTATTCATCTGGTTGTATAAAGCTATTTTTGTCTGGTGTTTTATCACTATATAGGAGCATATTTGTATATCAGTAAAACACTATGAAAAGGATATTGACAAAGTGATACACAATCTTCTTCTTATTATTATTATTAATAAGACTGATTGGTATGCAGGTTTTTTAAAAATAATGCATATATGCATATTATTGTAAATGGGGGGAGGAAGATGCAAACGAACTGAAGAAACTGAAAACTGTGGAAAACTGTACATGGCTTAATTTTGAAATTAATTTTATCTATATATATAATCCTCCTGGGTGCACCTTTAGAATGTGTATCCTGGCACCCAGTTAATTGGCTGGGCAGTGGAGGCTCTGGATTGGCTGGGTGGAGGAGGCTTGCATGCAGCAGGACTCAGAAGGCCATTGAGCTGCTGCTAAGGGAAATGGGGGAGGGTGGCTGGCTGGCGGGTGGGTGGAGGGAGCAGCTGCAGTGAGGACGAGGCGGCAGCAGTGGGCCCTGTGTGGTCGTAGGGGTCAGGAGGCAGCTAGGCCACCAGGAAGAGGAGGAGATGGTGGCAGGAGCAAACGGGCTGGCATGCTGGCCAGAAACCAGGAGCGGGGAGAAGCGGGCCAAGCAGGCATCAGAGATGCCTGGGGGAAGAGTTAGGGAGAAGGGGCTGGAGGGGGGGAAGTCAGGAAGAACTAGGGGCACAGATGCTATGCGCCCACTCAGCTAGTTAAACCATAATCCAGAAGGAGTGGGATGCAGAGAAGAGGAAAACCATGAGAAATGGGATAACAAAAAGAATGGAGGGAAATCTGTTCATTCCTTTTATCTAGTAATTGATGCATATATCTGATATGAAATGGAAATGCTGGCCAACATCCTGGCTAACACTGTGCATGTGCAGCCAAAAGCAGCCCATGTGCAGCAGATGCATTCCCACTTCTGAAGTGTGAGAGGTTGCTCATGGAGGGGGATGCGCTCTGAGGGCTGCTCCAGGGGGATAGAAACATAGATGAACATTCCCCTGCACACATGAGCACCCACACTTATTATCATTATTTTGTTATTAATTTTACATTTATATTCCGCTCTTCCTCCAAGGAGCCCAGAGCGGTGTACTACATACTTGAGTTTCTCTTTCACAACAACCCTGTGAAGTAGGCTAGGCTGAGAGAGAAGTGACAGGCACAGAGTCACGCAGCTAATATCATGGCTGAATGGGGATTTGAACTCGGGTCTCCCCGGTCCTAGTCCAGCACTCTTAACCACTACACCACGCTGGCTCTTGAGAAGTGGGAATGCATCTGGGGCATGTGTGCATTTTTTTGCTGCATGCACACTGTGTTTGTAAGAACTCGAAATCAGGCCTTTAAAAAAGACACTCTGTATAACTATTTTTCAAGACACGAGCTTGATGTAATTTACTACTGGATCTTGAAGAAGATTTGTCATAATACATTTTTAAAAATGCTCCTGTTTGAGCATCACTGCAGTTCTTCCTACTGTTAATATTGTTACTGCCCAGAGCCTTCGTATGGGGTGGTATAAAAATGCAATTAAATAAATAAATAAAAATATAAGTAATAATAAATTATCTGGGTTTGGGTATGAACTGTAGTGAGTACCCATCTAAAACTAAACTATTTGAATTCTTGCTGGTCCTTTTAAACTCCACTCAGGAATCATGGATCAGTAAAATGTTATGGCAGAAAACAGTTAAATAGTTATGGCAGTTTCCTGCTCTTTAATAACTGTGCTGGGCCAAAATGGCAAAAGAAGAGGTGATCAAACTATGAAACGAAATGCCATGGTTGCTTAGGAACATGTATATGATTTGGTCTGCTGCTCAGTGTCCTCTGCCATGGAATGATTAATGCATTTTAAGGTTTTGCTTAGTGAAGATATATAGTGGGAATAAATAAAACGGTTATCACTTTTGTCTTTTGGAAAAAGATGACCAAGGGCAAACAGCTAGAAATCTGACATGATGTGATGAATGTTAGTAGCCAAAAATAAGGCAAATGGTTTTTTTAAAATGCTTAATTCTGATTCTTGGTATAGACAATGCTTTGTACATCATATTCATGAACATACCTTGCATCACGAGATTAGTTTATATTGGGTTGTGATTGCTTTCATTTGTTTTTCATAAGCAGTGCTAATGTTTCTGTTTGTTGGTCTGTGTATGTTTTGGTTTTCTCATGGATGGTATTTATATTGGCTCTTCCAGCTGGAAACACACACTCTGCATGCAAGAAAGAGGCATAGGATTGTGCCCATTGCCTCCATCCCCTGACTTTCATGCGTGTATTGTAATTTAGTGGCACAGAGCTTTGTGTGGACAGTCAGCATGTAAACAACATGTCGACAAAGGAACTTTCAGTAAATGGAGAAGAGGCCATTTGGGTTTCTTCTTAGTGGGAACCTTTAAAATAAGGGAGCATTAAAAATTTTATTTTCCTCAAGGTCTTTTTCAAGGGGAATGGTGGAGGGGGGGAATGCCCAGGGCTTCCACACACAGGTGGGGTCCTACCCAAAGATTGGATCAGTATTTGAAATGATCATATTGATAATTTTCATGCAAGGCAGTAGAACTAATCAGTTAAAATATAACTCCAGGTTCAAGAGTTATTTCAGTTTTTTTGATTATAACATTCATAGGATGAAGTGGTTGGCATACTATGCAACATTACACACATGGTTGAATGTAACATTGGTGCAATTGTAAAAATTGCAAGAATGGTGTTGCATGACATTTTATACATTGTGCAGTATGTCAGCCAGAGAGAAAAAAGTGAGGGGGGCCTCAAATGAGCATTCTTCCCTCGGGCCTCTCAGAATCCTAAAAAGGTCAGCCCCTACTGGGACCTAAAATGGTACCTCAATCTCCTACCTCAGAATTCCACCATCTCATTTACACCCCCGTCTCCTGCATATAAATCAGGTGTAGTATATGGATATTTTCATTGCATGGATAACCTAAGTTTTGTTCATACTGCCTTGGCAGTGTTCCCCTTCTATCTGGAGCTTTGACCCTGAGCATGTGTGTGTGTGTGTGTGTGTGTGTGTGTGTGTATGTGTATATATATATATATATATATATATATATATATATATATATATATATATACACACACCCAGATTGTCCACATGACAAATATATTAACTGACATCAGGACTAACACTGCACTATTGTGAATGCATTATTGTGTCCACTTTTAAAAGGATGTTGCACTAGCTAGTTTTGCTGTGTTGGGAGCTTGCATTCCAGACTTGCAGAACCTGTGGCACCACCTGAGGTGAAACATCTAAGAAAGACCCTATATGTTGCAGAGGGTGCTGCAAAGCTATCTGCTGTTTTTGTTGCACAAGAAGAACATTTGTGCAAATGGACCAAGAGCACAAGAGATGGAGCACCTTGGAACATATGCTCAGCTACATGACCTTCTTGTATGTTTGCATCTTTGTTCATTGCACTAGTGCAGTATTAATCTGGATGTCAGCTTCATAAGAACATAAGAACAGCCCTTCTGGATCAGGCTCAAGGCCCATCTAGTCCAGCATCCTGTTTCACACAGTGGCCCACCAGATGCCTCTGGGGAGCCCACAGGCAAGAGGTATGTGCATGCCCTCTCTCCTGCTGTTGCTCCCCTGTAAATGTACAAGCACATTTAATTTTTCTAGCCTCTTTTTTTTTTTAGCATGGCAATACAAACTATAATTTCACTGTATTAAGTGGAAATAAGCTTCTAAATTAGCTGAGGTTGGCAAAATCACATACTCAGATATTAAAAGGAGTTAACATACATTCCGAGGAAGAAAATACATTGATGAGAAAACTAGTCCAGTCCTTTTCATTTTCTATTGAGTACCTAATGTAATCAAACAATGTATTGTACAGTTTCAACAGAGTACCATTTAATATGGTTTGGGCTCATTAATTACATATTGTTCCTTTCCCCTCTCTACACAATTTCTTATGGATCATTATCGGAAGCAAAAGCTTAATGAGAAATGCTAGCCTCAAGAAATTCGCACTCAGTCCTGCAGAGCAGTAATTTATCTTGAGATCTAACTACATAGAACCTGATCCTATTAGCCAGTCTTGAATGTATTGCTGAGTTTCTGTTACCTTTTTTGTAATGAGATGAGAATAGAAGAGAATTTAAGAACAGGAAAACAGTTAAGGCTTTGATTTGTGTTCAAGTCAGAAAACACAACCCAGATTGTCAAGATAATAAACTTCCTTGCCTCCACCAAGCCACCACAAACTACGATTATTCCTGATCACTTTCGTTGTATCCTGATTAAATATGCATCTGGAGAGTGCACAAACATATCATTTAATAGCACAAATAACTGAATAATTAAAGCTAAACTGTATGAATTTCTAAGAGCATTATCTTTCTAATGATTTTTAGATGAACACATGCAGACCAAGAGACAGTCAAGTGAACACCACTTTGCTCGCCACTGTCCAATCAGCACAGCACCAACAAGCCAGGTTACAGATATGAACATTCCATTGGAACCAATGATCTCATATGTGTCTTCTGATTAAGTATCTTGCTTTTTTAAAAAAATCCTGTATCAAGGGGAGGTGTGTTTCATTCCCAATGGGATTTTTACATAATTACATTATCTCGTCGCCAAACATGACCAGCACTTCAATGACATCACCAAGGCAATAAGATACTCCTCCAGTTCTGGATCCACTATTTTCCCTAGGGATATTCTCCCATGACACGGGGCATATACCATCATCTTGCATTATGATGTGATACTTGGCACAAAAAACATCACACCACAAAGCACAGATATTATTTATACCTGGCACCTAAGGACAGCAGACATGTCAATGTGCATTATTGTCCAGCTACACGTCCCCGTCCCCTTTACCAGGCCTGGCTAGGCTTACCGGGTCCGGACTCAGAGTAGGGACAGGGATGGTTTGAGCATCACCCTGTGCCTCCTCTGTCCCAGGCTGCTTGCTCCTTGTGTCTTCCCCTCTCCAGGGGGCCCTGACACTCACCATCAGCCAGCCTCTCATCCCCAGCCAGCTCCTTATATCCCTCCTCACAGGTTATGCATTGCCCACCCCCAATTACGGGGCCAACACCCCTCTTTATTCGCTGTAATTGACTACCATTTACTACTGCTTCCAATGCCTCTCCCCCTTCTCCCTCCTCCTGCTCAGTAGGGATGTGCACGGTACTGGTTCGGAGGCCCTTTATGGTTCCGCCGGTTCGACAGCAGCAGGGGTGCCGCTTTAAGAACGTGAGAAGGTGCACTTACCCCTCCCACCATCCCCCCCCCCACTGGCATCCTTTTTTTAAAGAAAGCTAATTGAGGCACAGGCACATCAGGGATTTCCAGCCACATTCCGACCAGGGAGGTACGCTGCTGCCCCAATTAACTTTCCAAAAAAAGAGAATGCCAGCGGGGGAAAGCGACAGGAAGAATAAGTGCACCCTCCCCCACTCTTAAAGCTGCACCCCCATCAAGCCTCCCTGCCACGGTTCCGTGCACATCCCTACTGCTCAGACCCCCTCTCTTTGGGAGGCATGCTGCTGATGTTATCCTCATGTTCCTCCCCTTTGGTCCTTTCAGGGCCAGGGGCGTAGCAAGGTTGGAGTGGGCCCAGAGACAAGATTTTAAAATGCCCCCCACCACTGAAGCTCAGCTCATGAAGTAAAGAAATCTTAAATGAGGCTGAATAGTGGTAACAAAACACACACACACACACACACACACACACATATATATATAAACTTATGTGCCACAATAGAACATCATCCTCAATTATTTTTTAAAAGGTTTTGTAAATTGTGGACGATGCAAGTCATTTAATGGTACTAGAGAAAGACATGCTGTTCTGGTAGCTCCAGGTCTTAACACTCACATCAATTTCGGAGGTTGAATACAACTGAAGGAAGCCCGGGTGGGTGCACTGCTGGGGGAGTCAGTCATGTGACTTTCCTCTGGGGGGACCCCAAGGTAGTAGGCCCCCACCCCATACAACTGTCTCCCCTTGCCCTATTATAGTTACTCCCCTGTTCAGGACTCTGCCCTTCCTCCACTGGAGCTAAGTCCCCGCCCGTTGGCAGTCTTTCCTCCGCTTTTCTCCAGCTGCTGCCACCCGTTCCTGCCTCCTCGGACCCCCTCACCATTCCATCCTTGGAGATAAGAACAGCTAGCCTCTCTGGACAATTATAAAATAAAAACAACACACCTATATTGGAAAATAAATAGATTTGGCATGGTAAATTACCATCCAAATCTAGCAAGTGGATTACAGCTAGTTAATCATGAACTCTCCTAAAGCTGCCTTCCTTTCTCAGAGACTTTGCAAACACTATTAATTAATTTTCCAAGGAAAGCCAGGGAGACTAGACATTTACATCAAAAAGCATCTATCTTTGCAGCACCTGAATATAAAGCTATGATGTTTTTATAATATAACACTATGTCATTTTCTGATTGTTAAAATAAAATAAATATGTATCTGTGGTCCTTATGGTTTGCATACAGTACACATTAGGTCTTGAATTCCAAATGGATTTTAAAAACTTACATCTTGAGAATTGCATTCCCAGGTGCTTTGATTATTATCTTCTTTTCTTGAGGAAATCTGAAGAGTCTCTTTGTCTACAGGAGCTCTTTGCTGGAAGATAAGAAAGATAAAAGACTGTGAAAAACTGGCAGAAGGAGTATGTATCAATCAGATGAGTATAAATGCCTGAGTCTTTAAATAATGGTTGTAAATAATTGTCACCTTGAAATCAGAGGCCTATTTATTTAAAAAGCAACACAACTATTTATTATTATTAGATAGTAAAACAAAAACAAAAACAAAAACCCCTGCAGGTTTAAGACGACCATTACAGCTATCTCATTTTGGCTGAAGCACCACAAAGTGGGAATTTGGAACCTAAAGCTGATGACTTTGGATGTGCCACATGATGAGTAGTGGTGTTGTACAATGTCACTAACTGTGTTCGCTTACAATTTGCCCTCCATGCACTGACACTTTTTCTTGGTCTTTGAGGCCCAGCTCAGGATGCAGAGGATGGAATGCCTGGCACTAGCAAAGATGCCCCATGATGTCCATATGCATCGAAGCCATGTTCAAATTTTGCAAAGCATTTCAAACGTTACTGTAGGGGAATCCCTGGAATAGAGCTGATCGCCATAGGTAAACATGGCAAGCTTCATGTTGGGGCTTCCCCCCCACAGGTCCTACAGGGAGGACCCTATTGGGTGGGTGGGGGGAGAATACACCCACCTGGAAGCATTCACGCTGACCCTGTCAGGAACTGGAAGATGTTGCCTCGCTATCAATAGACAGCATAGCTTCGCAGGATTGGGAGCAACTCTTGTGAGATCTCAAAGTGAGATCTTGTGAGACTTGCCTCAGCTGTCAGGAGCTATATAAGGGAGGAATGGCCAGTGATGAGGGGTCTGTCCAGGAGGAGGAGGAGGAGGAGGAGGAGGAGGAGGAGGAGGAGGAGGGGGGGAGGGGGAGGAGGAGGGGGGGAGGGGGGGGGAGGGGCTTGATGTGGAAGGAGCCTTGGGTTTCTGACTGAACCTTGAGGGTATCAACAATAGGGCAGGGTTAGTGAATGGAACAAGGCCTGCCTATAAGCCTTAAAGCTCCCCTGGTTGAAAGCTCTGAGGCCACCTCAATCTCCTTTGGCAGCAAAAGGTGGATGGCTGTACCAAGATCATGATAGTTGCCCATTAGATGTATCTGGGATGGATAACTGGCACTGTAAAAATCATTAAAGGTATTGTTGCATCAATAATTTATTTAGTTATTTATTTTATATACCACCTGACTCTGGGGGCTCTAGAAGGTTTACAAAAATAAGCACAACAAAAACAGAATAAACCAACTATTAAGCAATTAAAATTTAAAACATTCAAAGATTACCAAAATTTAAAACATTTTACACAGCAATTCAAAATTAAAACACCCAGAGATTATTAAAACCCTGGCTAAAAAAGTGTGTATTAAGGGCTCTTTTAAAGACTGGTAAAGATGTTAATCCATGAATATCTATAGGGAGCACATACTACAACCCAGGAATGACTACAGAGAAGGCCCACTCCTGAGTCACCGCCAGATGAGCTTGAAGTATATAGAGATGGACCTCTTTTGATGATCTTAATGTGCAGAGGGGATCATGCAGAAGAAGGCACTCTCCCAGGTAACCTGTTCCTAAGCCATTTAGGGCTTTAAACATAATTAACAACACTTTGTATTTTGCCTGGAAACCTATTGGCAGCCAATGCAATTGCTTTAAAACCCACATAATATGATCTCTCTGAGAAACCCCAGAGACCAATCTAGCCGCTTCATTTTGAACCTTCTGGGAGAGCAGAAGGTTCCAAGTTCCCTCCCTGGCTTCTTCAAGATAGGGCTGAGAGAGATTCCTGTCTGCAACCTTGGAGAAGTTGCTGCCTGTCTGTGAAGACAATACTGAGCAGGATAGACCAATGGTCTGACTCAGTATATGGCAGCCTCCTATGTTCCTAACCAACTGAAGTTTCTGAACTACATACAAAGGCAGCCCCATGTAGAGCGCATTGCAGTGGTCAAGCCTAGAGGTTACCAAAGAGTGCACCACAGTTATGACATCATTATCTTCAAGGAACAGACATAACTGTTGTATCAACCGAAGTTGATAGAAAACAATCCTGTCCATGGCCTCAACCTGAGAAACCAGGGTGAGGCCTGGGTCCAGAAGCACTCCCAAGTTATGTAACTGTTCCATTGGTGGGAGTGCAACCCCATCCAGAACAGGAAGATCTACCACAACCCTTGAAGTATGAACCCTTACCATGAGTACTTCCGTCTTGCCTGGAGTCAGCTTCAACTTATTATCCCTCATCTAGCCCATTAATGCCTGTAGGCAGGCATTTAGTGGGGCTATTCCATTTCCTGATGATGATGATGATGATGATGTTATGAGCAAATTGATAACACCATGCTCCAAATTTTCTGATGATCTCACCCAGCGGTTTCATGCAGATGCTAAAAAGCATTGGAGATAGGACGGAGCCCTGAGGGATACCATAAATAGCTCTTGTTTCAGAGAGCAACTGTCTCCAAGCCATACCATCTGGAATCTACTGGAGAGATAGGAAGAGAACCACTACAAAGCAGTGCCACCAATTCCCAAATCCCCCAAGCGATCCAGAAGGATCCCATGGTCAGTCATATCAAAAGCTGCAGAAAGGTCCAAAAGAACCAACAGAGTCACATTCCCTCTGTCCATTCCTTGGCAGAGATCATCCATCAGGCTGACCAAGACTGTCTCCACCCCATAACTTGCTCTAAAGCCAGTTTGAAATTGATCCAGATAATCAGTATCATCCAAAACTGCCTGGAGTTGATCACCACCACCCTCTCAATTATCTTGCCTACCCAAGGGAGGTTGGAGACTGGCCTATAGTTATCCATCAGTGAAGGCTCTAGGGCAGGCTTCTTAAGCAAAGGTCTCACAATTGCCTCCTTCAAACATGGAAGCATCCTGCCCTCCCTCAGTGATGCATTTATGATGTCTAGGCCATCTCTAACAACCTCCCTCCTAGATGTTATAAGCCACGTTGGGCAATAATCCAAAGGAAGTGGAAGGCCAAACACCTCCAAGGCGTTTGTCCACATTCTCAGGATTCACATATTGAAACTGATCCATTCTAATTGAACCAGAGGAGATACTGGACACCTCTGCAGTTGAACCTGCCATAACTGTGGTGTCCAAGTCAGCTCGGGAGAATCACAGCGGGATAATGAAAAATCCAGATCTATGTTCAGAGAAGAGGGAACCTGAGTCGATTCCCCCACACACTTATACTCTCGTCTTCTCCCTTGCCGTGTCAGCTCCATCATCATCATCATCATTATTATTATTTTATTACATTTATATCCCACTCTTCCTCCAAGGAGCCCAGAGCGGTGTACTACATACCTGAGTTTCTCCTCACAACAACCCTGTGAAGTAGGTTAGGCTGAGAGAGAAGTGACTGGCCCAGAGTCACCTAGCTAGTATCATGGCTGAATGGGGATTTGAACTCAGGTCTCCCCCGTCCTAGTCCAGCACTCTAACCACTACACCATACCATGGAGCTTATTGTGAAACAGAACGTAGAAGGCTTTTAGGGGCGATAGTGTCTACTGCCCTGGTAAGCTCCCTATTCCAGTTCTCCACCAGGGCACCAACAGAATCACACTAGCAGAACCAACCCTAAAACCCTCCAAGACCTCTTGGAACCCTATAGGATCCAATGGCCTTCTTGGGCAGACCATCCTAATAGATCCTGCACCTCTGAAGAGGTGGTTTGTGGCCATGAAACCAACCTTAACCAGATGGTGGACTGTCCATTGCAATGGAGACAACCTAGAAGTCTCCACCCAAGAAACACCACCTTGATCTGAGCAAAAGACCAAATTGAGGGTGTTACCAGCAGTGTGTGTTGGCACTGTGACCAGTTGGGATAGGCCCATAGTGGTCATAGCCGCTATGAACTCCCGAGCTGCACCAGACAAACTAGCCCCAATGTGAACACTGAAGTCACCCAGTACCAAAATCCTTTAAAATGTACCAGCCCACATTCTCCACAGACTTAGGAGAGCAGTGCAAGAGCTTCTAGACACTAACTATGCTGAAGACTTCATGTGCAGCTCTGCTGATAGCAAAGTGACATTTGCTTCTCTCCTCTCCCTGCAGAAGCCCCATTCACTGTCAGCCAGAAATATGTCCCCTGAGAGTTGCACAGACCTCCTAATGTTGTGGAGAATGTGGTCCATTATTTGAAAAGCTACTTGTGAGGTGCTTTCTTCAGCATTGCACAGGCTGCTGACTGTCAAACAACATTAAGAATTACAATAGTAAAATATGCAATTACTAATAATAAATATCTAATTACAATTTACAACCTAATTACAAAGAATACAGCATTCGCTAGCTGAATAAAAACCTAGTTAGCAGTCTATTTATCCAGTATAAATACCACAGTGCACTCAGGGGTGAAACATTTTGGAAAGAGCTCCTAGCTTCTTTTCCAATTTGTCTTAGCATTTCCAAAGACTGCTGGAGTTTTTCATATTTCAGGATTGTGCGTGCGATATTTTCAGGGATCTGCATCCAGAATTACTTTCACAAATTATAGAGATTTACAGGTGAGACCTTTTCATGCTTGACCAAAAATCAAGTTTCAAATTTCAGGCACTTAAGAATTAAGCAAAGCCGTTTGCAGCCCATTTAACTTATGCATGGGCTTGCTGATGAAACTAAAATCCATTTGTGTTTGCACAGCTTTCAGGGGGGCGGGGGAACTCAGGTTACTTGAAACAGAAAAGCAAGCCAAACTCATTATTTCTCTGAGTTGCTTTCCAAATTCTGTGCTGGAATAAATGATACATTCCTGTTCCAGTCTATGCTTCCTAATTTTTCTCTGCTTCTGTCCATATATTTCCCCTTTCATTATAAACTACTTACCATTTCTCTTCTTTGTATTATTATAATCTTCCTGGTCTTTCATTATCTCTTCACTGCCTAATACAGCTGTGCTGCTCTCTAATCACGATGCTTCTACTTACTGACCTTTTTTGACTTTGGTATGCCATTTCACAGTGTCTTCACTGAAGCTAATTTTCAAACACTCCTATTGCTTCTCACATGCAGTGCCTTTTGGATCTGATTGTAACACCTTTGCATTCATTAAAAAAAAAAACCTTAGCAATTGGTACACATCTATGGAGTGAAAAAAGTTCCTGCTTCCATTGTTACAGAAATTCAGAATTAAACAAGTGGATCCAACAATTTGTTCTCTGAGGGACCTTAAATTAAATCTCTGGCTGTATCTGCACACAACACAGAACCTTGGGTACAAAGGACCCATGGTTCCGCTCCCCACCCCTGCTCTTCTGTCCAAATTCAGATGTAACCGAGAGCATTCTCTCCTCAGTCAGCGAGACTGCAGTTAGGAGGGCAAACTGGTTGTGTGGGATTCCTTCTTGGATGAAGAACAACCCATGCAGCTAATCACAGCTGGAGAGAGGGAGGAGCTTCCTTCCTCAACTCCAGTTTCAACTCCTGCAGTTCCTCATTTGGACCTAATGCAGGCTGCATTAAACCTCAGATTGGGGAGGCAAAACTCACTACAACCCGAAGTTTTTAAATTGGAGTTAGGAGTGTGGAACCTCAGTTTGCACTCCTCACAAAACCGGGTTAGGAGGGGCTATCCTGCATTCAGACATTCAAGTCTGGCAACCTCTGGCCCCTTCAGCTCCGGTTTTGCATTACGTGTGAATGTGGCCTCTCTGTTGTTGACTTTGTCATGGTTCATGCATTTGCCTTGGTTAGTGTCGCATCCACTATCCACTTCCCCTCCACTATGTAGACAAACTTATCAGGCATTCTGTGTGGATTCTCCATTTTATTTATTTATTTATTCATTTCATTTCATTTCATTTATATCCCGTTCTTCCTCCGAGGATCCCAGAGCGGTGTTCATAGTTATCTTTATCCTCTCAACAACCCCTGTGAGATAGGTTAGGTTGAGAGATACATGACTGGCCCAGAGTCACCCAGTGAGTTTCATGGCTAAATGGGGATTCAAACTCAGGTCTTCCCGGTCCTCCAACACTCTAACCACTATGCTATGCTGGCTCTCCAAAAGCTCTGCTGCTGCTGTGCGTCCAGTTTACATTATATTCCCACCCTCTTTTTTTAAAATAAAGTTTACTTTATAAAACTTTATAAAAGTTTTTTTATAAAGTGTCTGTTTCACACTAGATGTTCACACTAGATGGCTCACAGTGGAGGAAATGAGCTTGCTCCTCACCATGTGAAGACGTTGCTGCCCCAGTAATGTAAGAACTGAAGGCCCAATCACATGTAATGTTCAACACTCATACAAGGACAGTACAGTATACACAGATACAAATATGTACACAGGTACAGTCATTCACCTGTTATGATGAACACAGGTACAGCGGTGCACTTCCTATCTGTACCATGCATTTGAACGGCTTGTATCCAGATTCACTTTTAACATGAATGCAGGTTCAGTCATTCGCACAAACACATGCACGACTATACAGATATCTGTACACTGATACAGCATAATGTCTTAATCGGTCTTGAAGCTCTATTGTTTAAGAATGTTGTGAAGATTAAATAAAAAGACACTATTTTATTCTAGACATTTTGGTAAGGGATATAAAATATATTAAGCATCTTAAACTCATGCCCTTCTGCACACCAATTCTGTATTTTAACTCTGAAATAATCCAATCAACATGATAAGACATGGACTATGTAGTTTTAATAAGGGATGTTTGTGTGCCTGTTTATCCCCAATGAGAAAAAACTTGAAATTTGTATCATAAAGATGGAACAAACACGAGGCCTTAGGATATGATTTACGATGAATTTTAAAAAATTCTCAAATGTATGTCACAAGAGATTTGAACTCTTTCTGTTGGGCTTAATCAATGAAGAAATCCCGAAAGAAAACAGACATTTCTAAATTTATTGTATTAGTAAGAGATGGCCATTTAGGAAGTTTTTTAGAAGACTGGAAGCCCTCTTTGCGGTATAGGAAAAAAACCAATTCAAATTTGGATTTATCAATGGGGCTTGAAATGTAAAAATAACAGTTGGGGGATTTGTTTGAGTAATGAAACTAAAGGATTATGTTGGTAAAATATGATGAAAATATTTATATAAGAGCAAATATAGATGTTACAATATAACCATGTTGAAAGATGAACTAGAAGTCACATTGGTATATAGAAAAGCAATAAAAATATAAATGCAAAAAAGGATGGAACAAACACAATGAAAACTGACAGTTTTTCTTTTAAAAAAATCAAACTATGCTGTTATATCAATGGGGGAAATCTGCTGAACTGAAGACACGGGCTATTAAGCCAATTACCATGGCAGATTTGAAATATATGACTTCACCCTGAGGTGTTAGTAGACATTTAGGTTTTATCTTAAATTTAGACACAAATGCTACTAAAATTGGCAAAGATTTTTCTTCTTTGCCTTGGAGGTATGGCAACTCAAATTTTAAACATCATGACACTTCTATCAAAATGCCCACTTTAATATTAGGTTTCATCCTGTGGCTTCAATCTGGCAAGTAGAAGCCTGGTGAAGGCAGCCCAAACTCCCTGTGAGGCAGCAATAATGACAGATGAGCAGCCAGACAGATGGCATATAATAGGCCAGGACTAACCCTAATCTTGGCAAGGTGTTAGGTGCTGTTGGATATGGTTTTTTTCAAGCTAGTTTTCCTCAGTGCATATCTGGGAGTTTTGTTGCTTGATAGTTGGAACAAAGATAGTTGACTGGTCACAGTTTTCACAGAAGGTAAGGGCAGCATGATAGGACCAAATGGCAACAGCAATCCGCTGCTGTATGGTGAAAAACTGAAGCCTTTCTTGCATCCTCTGAAGCATCAGTGGGGGGATCAAAAATACATTGCCCATAGCTATGATTAAAGCTGTTGGGATACTGGTTTATAACAATAACAACACTCAACATATTGGTCTGTGAATGTACTTAGAGAGAAGGGCTTACTTCCTTGGTAGTTTTTCCAGAATTGCTCTTCCAAGGACATTTCATTTTCATTTTCTCTTAAAATATGAACTAAGATTGTTGCTTGTAAACTATTTGGGAAGAAGAGTCTGCTCTACTCATATTATTGCCTCGATGAAACTCCAGACAGGGACCAGCATTCCACGCAACAGAACATGAGTGTCAGGGACCCACTGGGGCTGCTGTGCAATACACAAGGCAGCCTTGACAGTGCAGCACAGCAGGACAGCTGCTGTACTACTTTGAACAGCTTCCAGGCAGCTGCACAGCACTACTTCCATTGTTGCCTTTGTTTTTACTTTGAATTTATAATAATCCCCTGTTTGAAAATCTTTGAGCATAGAGTGGAGTACACTGGGGAGTTAATGTAGGAGTTAATGAGGAGTTAACTGGGGAGTTAATTTAGCAATCCTCCCATTGCATGTCCCCAGCATCAGGTCTTGAGAAGTATACTGACTTTGCAATGGAACATGAGGAACATGTGGAAGTTCCATTCAGCCAGCTTGGCCAATAGCTCCATGAGTTTCTCTAACTGGCCCATTTACGCAGTTATTGTTTAACTGACAAACAACTCCCTGTAAACTTATGTTGAGCTACACATTACTGTCCAGTTCATGCTCAACAAGATAAACATGATACAGTACTGTAAAATTGTAGGGGTACTATTTGAACACATGGATGCACCCTCCCTGACACTGAATGGAGCTAATAAGGGGGCCAGGAGTACAGTTATCTATCTATCTATCTATCTATCTATCTATCTATCTATCTATCTATCTATCTATCAGATTTGTACACTGCCCCAAACTTTCATTTCTGGGCCGTTTACAGCGACATAAAACAAGTCAAAACACAGTAAATAAAAACCTTACAGTAATTTTACATTACAGTAAAAAAATAATAATAATCAAGGTTTTAATTTGTAGGTGATTTTTAAATTGTTAAATTGTTTTAAGTTTTTGTATATATTTTAACTTGTTTTATACTATTGTTAAACTCCCAGAGATGAAAGTTTGGGGAGGTGTACAAATCTAATTAATAAATAATAAAATAAATAAATTTAAATCCATAGTCGGTTCCCATGCATTTTGAACTCCATCTCAAAACACCCTAATTTTCTTCCTATTTTGTGGGAGGGAATGTGTCACTATGTGCTAAGGAAACATGGTGATGATACCTGTGTTCATGTTCTTCATTGACAAGCAAGGAAATACAGTGAAAAACTGGGCATGGAGCAGGAATAACTGAGCAATCCTCCTTCCCTCCTCCATTCAGGCTGAAGGGCAAGAAAAAACCCTTTCATTGCCATCTGTCTGAATGGAGATGGGAGAAAAGTTCATGGAGGATACTATAGCACCTGCTGTATTTCTGACTGACCTTTTATTAGAGAAGGTAGCACTTTATTTATTTATTTATTTTTATTTATTTTTGCCTTTTTATACTGCCTTTCGTTAAAATATAGCCCCAAGGCGGTTTACAAAAGTTAAAAACATACAATAAAAACACAATAAAAACAACATGCTTAGAGTATAAAAACAAATAAAGTCTTTAAGAAAACACTGCAGAGATGTATCACACAGAACTTTCTGTTTAGAGAGGCTTTAAAAATATTTTAATGATAAAATGATGGACTTTATTTTATCTTTGTTTGTTTAAAATATTTTCATTAAAATAATAAATAACTGAGTTTGTTTTAATTTATTTTGTTCTATGCTGTTTTGTCTTATTGTTTTACACTTTATATTACTTTTAGTGTTGTGAGCCAGTATTGGCTCGAGCAGTTTTGTACTGGAGAGGTGGGGCATAAATATTTTAAATAATAAATAGTAATAAAATTCAGCAAGGCCATCTCTAGCAGGGAAGCTGCCTCAGTAGAAATTATCCCTTTCTAGCCCAATGTCTAGGATAAGTGACCAAGGGAAAGTGTGAGTGAATGAAGCCTGATTTATAAAGTCAGCATAATCTGACTTTAAAAATATATGTATAATTAATTCTCTAAGCCAGAATGCATGGGGATGCATAGGGATGCATGGGGATGAGTAGGGATGCGTGGTGGAACTCTCACGAGATCCCGTGAGAGTTACAGCATGCTGCCTCATGCACCGGTAATGGGTGCCAGGACAGAGGAGGACAGGCCAGGATGGAGGAGGACGGGCGGCGGGTGAATTCTCTAAGGCGTCCGGGACAGAGGAGGATGGGCCAGGACAGAGGAGGACGTACAGTGGGAAGACGTGCGATGGGTGAGGATGTGTGGTGGGTGAGGATGAATGAGGAGGATGTGTGATGGGCGGCCGCGATGGAGCAGGATGTGTGGCGGGAGGAGGGCACGCAGTGGGCAAAGCCCCGCCATCCTCAGGAGCAGGATGGCAGGAGGTCAGGCTGGCAGGCAGGTGTGGGGGGGAGATTGGGGCAGAGGGTGGGTGGGCTGGCAGGCAGAAGGTAGAGGGGAGACTGGAGCAGATGGTGGAGGGGAGGACATGAAAGACTGGGGCAGAAGGTGCGGAGGGCGGGGAAGCTGGGGCAGAAGGTGGGGGAGGGCAGGGGAGACTGGGGAAGAAGGTGGGAGGAGGGCAGTGGAGACTGGGGCAGAATGTGGGGGAGGGCATGAGAGACTGGGGCAGAAGGTGAGGAGGGCATGAGAGACTGGGGCAGAAGGTGGGGAGGGCATGGGAGACTGGGGCAGAAAATGGAGGGATGGCAGGGACAACTGGGGCAGGGTGTGGGGAGGGCAGGGGAGACTGGGGCAGAAGGTGTGGGGAGGGCAGGGGAGGCTGGGGCAGAAGGTGGGGGGAGAGCAGGGGAAACTGGGGCAGAAAGTTGAGAACTAACTGGACCTGAAGGGTGGGGGAAAAACTAACTGGGGCAGAAGGTTGGGGGGGGGGAGTGTACTGATGCACAGATGCTCTGTGTGGGATGAGCTAGTATATATATAATTCTCTAAGGCATACCCATGGCTAATCCTCTGTGTGGCAGCTCTTGCGAGAGTTCACAGGCAGAAGCACTGTGGTGATTGGGCAGTGGGGATTCCATATGCAGATAGGGAGGAGGAGCCTGTGATGGTTAAGGTCAGTTGGAATGTGTTACTGGTTGGAAGATGATTGTAGAGGAGAGGAAGATAGATAGATAGATAGATAGATAGATAGATAGATAGATAGATAGAGGGCAGGGGTCTGTGAAGAGAGGGGTCGTGAGGGAGGAAAGAGCCCCTTCAGGAGAAGGAGGCTGCTGTTGTGTGAATTAGATGAGGAAACAAGATGAACAAGATCTGTTAACTCAGAAAAGGAGTGGGGAGGCAGGGAGGAAGGAGGGGAAGAAGGACAGAGGGGGAGAGTGAGTGGAGGAGAGAGAAAAGAGAAAAAGAAGGGCGGGGAAGAGAGAAAGAAGGAAGGGCGAGGGATGGGCCTGAGCCTGTCAGTGGCCTGAGGGGAATGAGCAGTCATGGTGGCGCCTATTGGCAGCAAAGACGGGCCCAGTCAACCACTGCTGCTGTTTGGGGCTAATGAGGCCATTGGTGGAGGGAGGCAGGCAGGCAAGGGACAGGCCCTGGCCTGTCAGTGGCCTGAGTGGAATGAGGAAGGGCCCGGTCAACCACTGCTGCTACAGCCAATAGGGGCTGCAGCTTGGCCAATAGGCACCAGCAACGCTGCAGCTGTGACCAAGAGAGGTGAGTGGGATGGCGTAAAGGGATGGAAGAGTGACCAAGGGGGTGAGCAGGATGGTAGCAACTGGTTGGAGGAGGAGGAGGAGTGCAGCTCTGGTGAGGGTGGAGAAATCTCTGAGGTGAGGCGGCTGTGGCAGGGGGTGAGGGGAGCAATTGAGTATTAGTGAGCAGATGTTCTGCGTGGGTTAAGGCAGTATACATGATTCTATAAAGACTTTATTGCTTACATGATGCGAAGTTTTAGGAGCACATTTTAACCTGCAATTTCCATGCTTTTTAGAGCATGAGTGACAATTTCATCTTAAACCAAATGGCTTTTTATATTTTAATGAATATAGGTTCTATATATAGATAATATGTACTTAGTTATGTTCAGGCATTTGTCATAATATTGGATTAATAGTGCAGCACAGACACTTTCATGTTCCTAGCTACTTTAATGAAAATGTAGTGTTTGCGTTGGGGTTGGTTTTTTTTCTCCCCCCCGGCAAATTCTGAAAAGAATCCTAGATTATCACAGTCAATCTAGCCCAACCCTTTACCCAAGCCAGTGCCAATCACCAGTCCCTCCACAAAGCATCTTATTCATTCAGAACACAGAAATCCTACTAGCTGGGAAAGAATGATCAATTAGCTTGCCTTCAGTTGTTTGATTTTTTTTTTTAATCTGCTGCACTGATTGCCCAGAGTGGTGATTATTTACTTGCAGGTACCAATTAGCTCTGTAAGAATTCTTTCTCTGTGCTCAGAAAGTGCTACCGAACCATGTTTTGTGGAGATCACAATCCCTAAGATTCTGTTCTTCATTGTTGTTCACTAGTTGCTGCTTTCTGTTTTCATGTTTTTAAAATAAGGCAAACTAATACCTATAGTTGTGATACATTTTATATTGACTAAAACTTAAGAATAATTTTAATCATATTTATCCACAGTATTACATTCACATTATTTCATATTAAAATTATCAACATTATGCCAAATACTGAAACATTTGTCTGCCCATAGATACTTTATCCATGGCAAGAAACACAAATAACAACAAGAAATGAGCTATGAATTATTATTCTATTCTGCCACTGCATTGCCCCTTATCCTGCTTCTCAACTTAGAAAGATCAGTGGAGATGTAAAGGAGCAGGCACCAAGGTGATCAAAAACCTGAATATTTCAGATGAGTGAGAGAAGTAGAGCTTGTCATGGATAGGATATTGATTCATTGTTAATGGATGTTACACAACTAAGTGCCATTTTTGTCTTCAAGCTTCTTTTCTATTGAATGTCCTAAATGTATTGTTGCAGGATTGGTGTCAGATTCTGATGAATAGGCCTATCTCTGTGGATTTGTCCTAAGATGGACAGTTCCTGTTCAGAACCTCGGATTTGCCACAAGGGAACATTTCTTGATGAGCCACTTTCAATGGGAGATTTCTTTTGAAGGAGAACAGTTATTAAAGGGGTGCCTCCAAAGCTGAGCAAAGGGGCTGATAACATGCTGAGTATAAAGAGATTCCAATTTTTTAGCTTCTGGTGATAAGACAGAGAGCCTTTTCTCACGAGCAGTGAGAAGGGTTCCAGAGTGGGCTGTGGGGAAGGCGGGTTAGACTTACCTTCCCCACAGACAACTGTTCCTCCTGTGCTGGGTGCACTCCCCACCCTCCCAGATGATTCCCTGTGCACCTAGGCAGCGGGGAGCGCCCCCGGAAATACCATAATGCACTGCACAAGTGTGTAATGCATCATGGAGATCCCCCTACCCTCCTTGGGCTCCCCACAGTCTGGCAGCCGCAGCTGCAAGCAGCTGTGGCTGCCAGATGATTAAAAAATGGGGTGAAAGGAACGCTCATTCCCTTAACCTCATTTTAAAGGATGGCTAGTTAGGCGGGTTTGCTGCTGCAGTGCCACCGGCATCAGTCCAATCTCAGCGGTTAACACGTGCGTGCAAAACCAGGCTGGGCTCCTTTAGCCCGATTTTGCACACATGTGTGAATAGCCTCAGAGATTAAACGAGAAGTTGATACACAAAGCTAAGAGATTGTAACATTCAAAGAGAATTTTAAGATACCACACAAGGAGAAACATTGGAAAATGATGCCAGAATTTTGATTCTCTATGAGACTCCCAGCAGATCTGTATCTTATGGCCAGTGTGTGGGAACAGACCAAATTTCCCCTCACTCCAGTGACCACAGTTCAGTTATCAGAGCTCGAAATTCTCTTTCAGAATGTTTAGAAGAAAACTTATAATAACTCTTGATTATCTGACCAACAGCTGATCTTCCCCTTGCTTCTTTGAACCAAAGATGCCTGATAAAACCATATGCATCTAGAGGGGAAATTATTTATAGTTCCTTGCATTTATGATGTTACACATCCCCACTTCCCCAAGCAGGCATGGTAGAAAACCAGCAAAGATTTTGGCTTCCTTTAAAGATATCTGAGTTTATAGTGTCCTTGTAAAATTGGGGCTTATTTACAAAACTCCAAGTTGAACATTGGATGGAGGAAAACACCAAACATTCCAGAGAGAACCTCAGAATTTCATAAGACCCTTCTTTCTCTTTGGGCAGATCCCAGAAATTCATGTTCGAATTTTAGTTCCTCAGTGGAGGAAATCGGAAATCTTTTTTCAGATGTAACTTTGGATCAATTTTGGTTCCAACACTAGGGCTTGTTCTCTCTCTCTCTCTCTCTCTCTCTCTCTCTCTCTCTCTCTCTCTCTCTCTCTCTCTCTCTGTGTGTGTGAACCCAACCACATTAACTTGTACTTCAGTTTGGTACCTTCATAACCAAAGTGAAAGTCAGCCCGACTACAACCAGTAGCCACAGCACAGAGAACTTCTGGGAGATTGTGCCTCCTCCCTCCCAGCTGGGACTACATCAGAATTGTAAGCTATTATTTGGATCCCTGCCAAAAAGGCACTGTCTGTTCAGAGGACAATGCTGGGATATTTATGGACATTCCATTTCTTTATTTTAGTATAGATAGTGCTTCCTATTGCCCTTCACAGGACCAAGCCAGAGTTGAGAGAACAAGGCACATTGGAAATAGTTCAATTTCTTTATTCTCTTTAAAAAGTATGTATTAAAAATAGTGCACACCGCACAGGTGTATGTATTGCTGCACAATAGTTGTAATAAGATTGTGTCTTAATGAATACAAACATTAAATTTGAAAACCTTAATTATATGCAAACAAAACCATCAACATGTTCCTCGGCCCATCAAGTCTCATAGAAATAACACAGAACTTAAGAACAAGAAAACAGCCCTGCTAGATCAGGCACAAGGCCCATCTAGTCCAGTACCCTGTTTCCAACAGTGCCCCACCAGATGCCTCTGGGGAGCACACAGGCAAGAGGTATGTACATGCTCTCTCTCCTGTGGTTGCTCCCCTGCAACTGGTATTGAGGGGCATCATGCCTCTGAGGCTTGAGGTGGCCCACAGCCACCATACTAGCAGCTGTTGAGACACCTGTCCACCATGAATTTGTCTAAGCCCCTTTTAAAGCCATCCAAGCTGGTGGCCATCACCACATCCCATGGCAAAGAATTCCACAGATTAATTCTGCGCTGTGTGAAAAAGTACTTCCTCTTGTTGGTCGTAAATTTCCCCACCTTCATTTTCATGGGGTGGACCATGGTTCTTGTGTTGTGAGAGAGGGAGAAAAATTTCTCTCTGATCACCCTCTCCACTCCATGCATAATTTTATATACCTTGATCATGTCTCCCCTTAGCTGCCTCTTTTCCAAGGTAAAGACCACAGGTGCTGTAGCCTAGTCTCATAAGGAAGATGCTCTTGGCCCATGATCATCTTGGTAGCCCTTTTCTGCACCTTTCCCAGTTCCACAATATCCTTAAAATACAGTGATCAAAGCTGTACGCAGTACTCTAGATGTGGCTGCAAAATGGATTTGTATAAGGGCATTATATTATTAGCATTTATATTTTCCATCCCCTTATTAATGTTTCCTAGAATGGAATGAGCCTTTTTCAAAGCTGCTGCACACTGAGTCAACACTTTCAATAAGCTGTCCACCATGACCCCAAGATCTTTCTCCTGGTCAGTCGCCGACAGCTCAGATCCAATCAGCATATATGTGAAGTTGTGGTTTTTTGCCTGAATGTGCATCACTTTATACTTGCTTACATTGAACCTCATTTGCCATTTTGTTGCCCACCCCCCAGTTTTTAATAGTATAGTATATTTTAATAGTATATTTAACTTTTAATAGTATAACATATGCATAGAAACAGAGGAAGCTGCCATCTACTGAATCAAGACCATTGGTTCATCTAGTTCAGTATCTCTGACTGGCAGCATCTCTGGAGCTTCAGGCAGGAATTTTTCTTAGCCCTACCTGGAGATGCCAGAGATTGAACCTTTAACCTTCTGCATGCTAAGCAGATGTTTTACCCAGTGA
Source organism: Hemicordylus capensis (assembly GCF_027244095.1). NCBI lineage: Eukaryota > Metazoa > Chordata > Lepidosauria > Squamata > Cordylidae > Hemicordylus > Hemicordylus capensis. The sequence continues at coordinate 105,111,741 of NC_069657.1, read as the reverse complement.
GCTACAGTCCCGCGTCCAGTCAAAGCCATACTCCAATGTCTCTTATTCATGTATGCATAACTACCCTTTATATGGTTTAAATGCCATTTAGATAGAAATAGAGGTATCTCTATCAACACATGGCACATAAAATGCTGAGGGGCCATTCACATGTCCTACTGAGCAGATGGTAGGAAGGCTTTACCAACCTTGCCTTCTTCCCAGGACAATCATCCTATGCTTGGTGGGAGCATGGATCATGCTCAAACTCCAGGTATCCCACAGTGCACCATGCACCAAGGGATTCCCCCTGGGGGATTCCTCCAAGGGATGGGTGCTCTAGGCATCTGTCTCTGTGTCAGTGACACGCAATCCCAGCAGCTGGCACATGATCCAGGCAGCCAGATTAAGGGCCTGGCTTTGGCGCTGGGTTTAGTGCTGCAGCACTGAAGGGATCCATAGGGATCTCAGCAGTTCTCATGGGCAGCCAAGCCCAGGCTGAGTTTGCCTGCTCATGAGAACAACCTCTGAACATCCGTCACTCACTATTATGGTTACTAGTGCTAGATAGCTTACATCAAGGGGAAAGATTCCATAGATTTTTTTTTAAACTCCTGAGATTTTCAATGAACATTACACTGCTCTATGATTTTCACGCAGAACTGGATTCTAGCTCCCATCCTTTTCTCCACTCCCTTCAAACATTCCTATAGCATACTTCTAGATAGATTAGAAATATTAATTTTAAAATGTTGTTGTGTTGTTTACCCCCCCCTTCTGTTTCAAAATATTTACTGCTGCTGGGGGGGAAATGCAGCTTCCTAAGATGTCATATTGACAAAAAAACCATAGGAGAATACTTTTCAATTTTCAAGCAGTATAGTTCTGTACGCTACATCACTCTTCCCTCCAGAATGCCTAGCCAAACCAGTTGCTAACAGTGTGAAGCAGCTCTGCTGGGATCAGTCTCTGACAGTAACAACCATCTGAAAGAGATACAACAAAGCATTCCCTGGGATTTCTATAGCTGAAGGATACTCTATTCTTTTTCGAAAAAGTCTTAGACACTGTTAAAAGCCCTACTTACAGGGACTAGGCTCAAAAAGTGCTCTATTAAAGACAGGGGTGAGCCTTCAACACTACCTTAATCTACAATCCCTGAGAAATAATGGACTTCAGGAACTTACTTTTAACAAGAATGTATTTCCTACTTTTGGGGATGTGTGGAAAAATTGTTCTCTCTATATATAAACAATAAGCCTAAGCACAAAGATTTATTAAGAATTAGATTTTGAGTGTAGATTGCAAGTTGCTTAAGGGCAAGGACCCATATTTCTTGCTTTTATTATCCTTTGAAATGTCTGCAGAAATAGCAAACAATGATGACAAGAATTGTTATCTGATGGCAGCATTTTATTTCCCCTGGAATGGCCTGTTAGAATTACCTTCTCCACAGACGACTGTTCCTCCTGTGCTGGGTGCGCTCCCCACACGCCCAGATGATTCCCCACACACCTAGGAAATTATGATCACAACATAATTTCCCACCAGCATGGCCTGTCATTGCATTACAATGTAGTGTCATCCCAAAAGGGCTTCTGGAGTGAAATAAGTGGCAGCCACTCAGGAGCCAAAAAATGGTTTTCAGACTTTCTCGCAAATATTTGTTAAACATTTCCAAAATAATGCTGCTGCGCACATTTTTGCCACTCAACAATGTGGTAGCAAAAACTGGGAGATGGATTAGAGATGTTTTAATAGGAGTGATCCAATTTTGAAAAATCTGCTTGGACGGCTGGGCTGCTGCTTTAATTTCATTGATTCTACCACATAAAAGGTACATTGAAGAAAGGAGTGTGTTTTTAACAACAAAATTGAGAGTGATGGACAAATAGGAGCTCACTTCAGTACGTAACCCATTATTTCCACAAATATCCATTTTCTGCCACAGAACCCTGCATTTCATCTTACATCTCAGTTTCAAGTTCTAACAACTGTGAAAAATACTTCTCAGCAGAACAGTCTCACAGAGCAGCAGCTGCCTTGGCAGCTGGAGATGAAGAGCTCTAGGTGATTTTGCAGATGCTTTGAGATTTCTGGCCAGTCTCTTAAGGCTGTGTTGGCACTGCCCTCTTCACAGCCAAGCTTGACACTGCCTTGTTTACTTTTGCATCTAGACACAAACTACATGCGATCACTTTAACACGAGTCTTTTAAAGCACATGGCTTTATTCTGCAAAGCAAGAAGCTTAGTTTTAGCTTGCCCATCTTGTGCTCTTAGTCATTCTATAGAACAGAACAAAACAATGGTTTACACTTGTGGTGCAGCTCCTTCAATTGGCAGTTAGGGTAACATATTCAAATCTCACCTCTGTCATGACTATACAAGGAAGCCTCAGGCAAGCCACTCTGTTAGCCTGCGCCTCCCATGGGCATTATGGTAACAGAAGTATTGACCTTTCTTGTTGGATTGCTGCAAAATTACATGTTTTGAGCATTTTCAAGCTGTGTGTTAGTACTTGCAAACCAATCTGGGCTCACTAGATATGCATGTCTCCATGATCTCTGCAGTGCTGTGGGACAGTTACACATCTGATATGCAAGTAACCTCATGAACCATATGGCCCCAATTAGGAGTATGATTATTAAGATATTTTTGGAGTTCTCTGATATTTGTAACAGTCTTTTTTCAAATGGACTCATAAAGGATTCTTTAAGAGAGATCAGCAATAACAGACAAGCTTCGCTCAAAGATTTTACCCTACAATGTACAGGTTCCTAGAACTGAAGGGGTGTGGTCTAGGATGCATGTGATGGCCCCAAAGGATTTCCATCACCCACATAAACCATCTATGTAACTTAGAACACTTCCCAGAATTCTCTGCAATGCATAGGGTTCTGTGGCAAGCATGGAGGGGTTCATTGCCACACATGCCAAAATATTTCACAGCAGTGCTTTTCAGTTTTCACATTGCATGGATATTATGGGAGAACAGAACAAGCACAAGCCCTATTAGCACATATTATCATCACTCTGGGGCCCTGAAATTCAGCCTGCTCTCCCAGCTCAGCAAACCACAACTACTCTTTGAGAAAAGCTTTTCTCCCACCCCCATCCCCACTTCTTTAAAGGCATAGTACCATTAGTTACACATTCCTAACAGTTGAGTACCAACACATTTCAAAGGCTCTTTAATGCAGCTAATTGTCTGCTGAGCTACAGGGATTGGGTGTCGAAGGTTTGCATTTGGAGGCTGTCTTCTGGAATAGGAAGCTTTTGGATCTAGTTACATTACAGCACTGTGGAAGCTTTTGGATCTAGTTACATTAGAGCACGGTGGAAGTTGTTATTGGCTACTGGCTTCTGTAGACCAGTAGGTGGTGTTCATGGGCCTTTCTTGACCTGCTGTGCCATGATCCTCTAACAAAAGGAGGAGACAGCAGCTTGGAGCCTCTGGTTTGTTTGTTTTTAGACCAGTTGTGATCATGCTGCTTGTGCAAATGTTCATTCTTAACAGCGTAGGACTGCCTTACAAGTCCACAGCAGCCCTGACACAGAACATTTCTGTGCCAGAACACTGCACATCCTGTTAGCCAGTAAGCCCACGAGAATAGAACTTTGATGAATCCTATTCTGCGACAATATCTATAACAACAGCAACATCATTGACAATAACATTCAGCCATCCCAGGTCCTTGGGAAGGACTCAATGTCTGGATAAAACAAACCAGTCAATAACACCTGTCTGACTGGGTAAACAAGAAATAATAATAAATAATTTGACCTTCCTGACATTCCCTTTCAGCTTCTTCCTTTTTATTGGTCCCATCATTTTTGAGAAGTTTCCTCTTCTGAAACCCAACGCATCTGCCAGTTGTGTGCCAGCATATTTAAGAAGGGTATTCTACTTTCTCTGCAGTATCCCTTTCAATAACTGAGCTTCCTCACTATGAGAAGGAACATGCACAGCATTACATGGCTATTTATTTATATATTTATTTAAATATATTTTATGTTTTTATTGTAATATTTTATTAGGCCTTAAAAAAAATGCCCATGGCCAGTTAAAACTATGCGCATTCCACCTTGGACAGCAGTGATGACCATAGGATCATAGGAAACTGCCTTATAGCAGGTCAGACGGTCCATCTAATTCAGTACTGTCTACTAGGCCTGTGTGTAAACCTTGGAGAGGTTTACTGACACACTGCAAGTCAATGTGTCTCAGTAAAATTAAAATTCTAAAGTCAGAATTCCCTCCCCCCCCCACCAGGAAGCATTAGACTGTGGGGCAAGTGCCCTAGGTAGCGTCTTGGTGGTGGTGGCCCTTTAATTCACCACCCAGCATGGCACAGGGGTGGCTGAGCAGTGCAGAGTTACTCAGGAGTTCCAGCAGGGGTTGCTGGGAAAATGCACGGGCTTCTGGGGATCAGAGTCCCACAAAGTCATGCAAAGGGAAGGAACAGCTTTTTAACCCAAACCCAGTTTTGAGCCTGATTAGGAGAGGCTCACCTGTCATGGGTTCTATAGGTATAACAATATTACTTTCATAGAATAAACCACAAGGTGGAAGCAATTTTAAAAATGAGTAGAGGCCATCTATTTCCACTAGATATACCGATCAAAGTTATAACCCTTAATTAACCCAATTTCTATGTCTTTTGCCTTCCTTCTGGACTTAATGGGCAAAGGACCCTCTTCATTTGCAAATAGATACAGAGCTACACTGAAAACAAATTAAGGGATTTAACTTACTGACTTTCTCAAGTCAGTCATGAGAATTAATGTATGAAGTGGAAACTTATGGTACTTACTCACATATAGATCCATAATTTACACACATCAAAATGGAGACTGGAAATCATAAAGTAGCTTGTGAGAGCTTGTGAGTACCTCTTGTGTACATTAATGATTGTATTTTATTGTACTATTTATTTTATTGTAGTTAATTTTATTGTACTTTAGAGTTACTACAGTCTCAAATATGGATGAGTAATACCCACCTCAGCACAGACATAATATGAACCGCCCCAGCAAGTGAAGGATAATCAACATGTCATGTACAGATTGCCATGGCTGACATTTAGACTAATGAAGTGTGCATGCAGGGTTCAGTGTTCCAGATGAAAGCAATGTGGGCATTCACATGGGGATGGGTAGGGGGAAGAGAGTGATTTTTTGCTGCTCCCCTTCCCTCTGAAGTGCTTTGTGCCATCCAAAAATATGTCCCTGAAGGCTGTGTGACTCTCATGGACATATTTCCAGAGCACTTCAGAGGGAAGGGGTGTTCAGCAAAGATCGTGCCCTTGCATGTAAGCACCCCTACTGCTATAGATTGGAATTCAGCATGCTGCATGTGCACTTTGGTAGTCTGGAAGTCAGCCCATGTAATCAACATGTTATGTAAGGGTCTCAGTGTTAGTGCAAATATTGACCTGCATAAACCCTTTACAGGACTGGGGTATAAAAAGGACTGTATTAACCTGCTCAGTTGATCTTCTTTGAGGCCCTCACTTCCAGATTTTAAAAGGGTGGCAACTAAAGAAATGGTATTTTATGGCGGATCCTTGATTATAGAATATCCCCTCCAAAATCTATTCACCTGCTGCCTTCCCTATAATATTCTAAGTACAAAATAACTCATATTTCCGAAGGCTTTTTATTAGTAGCAAGTGTTGCGGAGTGATTCCTTGATTTATAAGGAATTAAACAACAGGCCTAACTTTAGTTGCAGAAACATCATCTTAATGATTTATTATTTCTTAACACTACCTAACAAGGTAACAGTAACTTCTGTAAGAGAGGAAGAGCAACACCATACTTAAAACAGCCAGTAAACAGAATTGAAGACTGTCTCCACCCCAAGAACATAGATACATACATATAGGGGTAAGTATGCCTTGGGCAAGAAGAGAGACAATGCTTAGTTACACAGTACATTCCAAAAGGAAGGCCAACTGTAGTGCTACTTCTTGGATTTATCATTATGTTTTACTGATTTTATTCAGTTTGAAATTTTAGTAATTTAATAATTTTATGTTTGGATGCTACCTAGCATTTAAAAAAATAAATAAATAAAAATAAAAAGTGGAATATAAATGGTTCAGGATTCCCCCCACCCTTTATTTATGTAGTGAGCACCAATGGCATGGACTTTTGCCAAGTGAGGCAAAAGATACATGTGGTTAGTTCTGATATACATTACAGGCTTGTGTGGAGTTTGTTGCCTTGTCAAGGCATTTTTTAGCAGCCTCCACGGGGAAGTCAAAATGTCTAGATGAGCCCTGATCTACATGCTATGTAGCACTGCCTTGGTGTTCTGGCTTGCTGATGTCTAACCAGAAATACAGGGCATTGTCAAACAGGATTCTGCATTTGATTGATTATTGTTCTGACACAATAAGACTGTCCTTGTATTGGTACCAATAAAGAAATGATGTGTAGCAATGAAAGGTTCTTGAGTTGTAATGCATTTGCAAAAATGAGAAGAAATAGTTAACTAAGGGGAGAAGCTCATGAAGATTGAAATTATAATCATAAATACTGTCAAACTGGATCCCAGATAGCACTACTGCATTATTTTACATGACAGAATCCACAATATTAACAATTACCTCCATCACACCTGGGCAAACAACCCAGCAGAGGGTCATTGAACATGGTGAATTCTCCAAATGGTTCCCAATTACAGAAACACCTGTGCACATAATTTTATGCAACTCTCATGCAAAGTGTAGCGTTCAGCACCAAGAATCTACATAATTTCTCATTTATTACCTGTAGAGTGTTAGCTCATTGACTGCAGATCTGTTTAGTTAGAGGACATAATATCAAGGAGAGTTAAAAGGACATTCTTAAAGCCCCTGTACACATTTGGTTCTTGATATCCTAGCCTTCAGTATCTATATGTGAAAAAGTTGTACTTGCAAAATACATGATGCTGACATAAAAGGAAGGGCATTTTTAAGGCAAATGCAAACATTCACAAAAGCCAACTCCCAAGCTGGAAGGAGTCTGTCACTTGTGATAATATACAATCTAGCCTCTGAGCCCAGTGATTGCCAACAAGCAACAGCTGTATTTTGAGAAGACTATGACAATGGTAAAGTAATTACTTGATACGATTATCTGTAGGGATTTGGACTATAACTGGGTGGGTGTTCCTACACCTGCCCACAGCGTCTGTCTCTTTGTAGCTTTTTTTGGCTGATATCTAAGCAGAGAAATAATATCCAGAGGAGGAGACAAATAAAACTTTGATGTTTGCATCCATATTTGCAAGCAAAACCCTTGAGTTTAGAGGAAGAAGGTTAACAAGTTCATTGATAAGTGAAGAATATAATAAGTCTAATTAACTTACACTTGTCTTGCTATGCATCTTGCTTTTATCCCTACTAGATTTTGAATGGGGAGGCAAATGTTCTGCTGTCATGTAATTTGTGTTTTCTTTAAAGCCAATTTTGCTAATGATCCAAGCATTTTCCTAAGGACAGGGCCATCTGTGATGATACAATGCACAGAGAAGAGCAGGCTGGTTGTGTCTGAATTCATTAATGCTACAAACTCAAGTTCTGCTGACAAGGCATGGTCATTCCTTGGTGAATGTTGATGCAATCATCAGGCTATGATAATGGAGTCATGGAAATGAATTTGCAGTGTATGAGTTTGAAGGAGTGTGAGATGGTTAGAATACTCTGCTCAAGAAATGAGAACCCCATCCCTGCAATGTGTGTCATACACACACACACACCTTTTTCAATTCAGTGAATAGGAGTCCCTTTCCCTTTCATAAGTAGAACAGTGTGTGACCTTCATTGCTGTGAACAGCAATTAAGAAAGGTCACACACTGTTTATTCATTACATTGAAACAGGCTAAAAACTTTTAAAAATATATAAAAAAGAAACTCTGTAAACCCCACCGAATTGGGGCTGCCTGGAGGGGGGAGTTCTGGCACAACCTGAAGTGCCCCCAGACCCACTTTGGGGTGTTGCAGTTCTTTGAACTGAGAGGCTAAAATGATGATGGCTAAAATTCATCTGGAGCTATATATAATTCTATGTTATACAGGATTATAACTGTAGTTATCTAATATTTTTCTGTGGCTGCCTTTGGATGTAATGTGGAACCATAGGTCCTATAGACCTGTGGTTCCACGCACCCTTCCCCCTGCTATCCCATCCAAATTTGGACATTCAGGAAAGCTTCCTCTCTGCAGTCTCACTGAGTGCAGAGAGAAGAGGGAACTAACATTCGGGGCTTCCTTCTTTATTGAAGGACAGCCCCAGCAACCAATAGCAGCTGGAATGAAGGAGGAGCTTCCTCCCTCAATTCTGGTTGCAGAGCAATCAGACTGCAGTGCTAGAGTTTGGATCTAACACTGACACCACAGACCCAGAGGTCCAGCCTGCAGACGTCACCACATACCGATGGTACAAATCTCTGTCAGGTGGGGGGAAACCACAGGTCCATTTTTCTGTGAAAGTGGTTGCCCACATTTGGAGGCACTTAAAATGAAACCGGAGGTCTCTTCACCTCCGGTTTCATGTTACGTGCAAATGAAGCCATTGTCTTACAAAAAAAATAAGAATTCACTTTTTATGTGTTAGACAGCATTTTGAAAAAGCGATGGGCAGGAGCCATGCCTTATAAAGCATTTCATTTATCATTCCTTAGTTGACACTACTAGTAGATAGCGCATCTTGTAAGAAATATAGGAGTAGTTTGGCCTTAGAAACATAATCACCTTATGGCTTCTATTGTTGAGCTAAGTTGTCTCTTGAAGTTTATGGATATGCATGGTATAATGCACTATATTTAATGTATATGCCTAGACATAATTAAGTAGTTTAAGGATGAGGGGTCACATGATTCTAAGGCTGTAAGTAACTTCTGCAATTATAAGAATCTTATTGGCCTCCTTAAGCATCATTTCCCTTTGCTTAGTACATTATAACCTTGCTTTGTACCTCAGATCAAACCAAACTGCCTTTGATGTATCTGTGCTTTTCTTTAAATTCATTTTTCCATTAACAGAGAGGAAATCTACAAAGAATATAAAGTGGCAATAGCTTTAATATGGTCACATTGTACTTTACGTGACAATACTAAAATTAGTGTAAACTTCTGATGATACATAGTCAGTGCTTCATTTCACTTGTACCTAATAGAGGTATGTTTTCCCTTCAGGCTAAAATAGTAAATGGGAAGATGCTAATGACGTTCCATGGGGCTTAGCTGCTACATTGCTCACCTTGTTCTTAAATGTTTTCATCTGCTAGCTCCTGGAGAATGTCCTCTTCTATTTTTTGCACATTTAATGGCCAGGCAAGAAATAGCTAAAATATGCATGCTGTTTGTAGTCTGTTCCTGTGGGCTTTTTCCGCCAAGAGCAAATAACTTTGCAGGAAATTTGTTTCCTAGCAGATCTTCATGATGGTGTGATGCTCAAATTGTCCTTCAGTAATGGACAGATTGGCCAACAACCTGACTAAGCCTGTGTCCGCACACCGAGAAGAAATCTTCTGAGCTCCACAGCACTTACGTGTGGTGGTGGTTGGTGTTGATTCTGGCTGAGCTTTCCTTTGCCTGAAAGTAGCCTGTACCAACTAAAATACATATCCCCTGAGGCTGAGAGACCCTCAAGAACATTTTTGTGGGTGGTGCAGGGCAGGGCACTTCTGGGGGAAGGAGAGATAAATGAAAACCACCAGTCTCTCAGCTATGAGTGCTTCAGGGTTCAGAAAGCTCTCCACACAGCAAAGATGCTACTTCTTGGCATGTGAGTGCACCTATGTCAGATGCCATCAAATAATGTATGCTATGGAAATGGATTCTCTCTCTTTGACACTTGACCCCTGAGGATTAGCATAACCAATATTCCCAATGAAGGGTTCAGATGTGATCAAGATGGACATTTTCTGGTCTGGTGAGCAATGGTCCACATTCCCACAGCACCATTCTGGCTCCACAAATCCTGCCATTCTTCTTGGCTTGTTGGAGTCCTACCATTCAGAGAAACCTATACCTGATCAAGCTATCATCACACCTATACCCGATAAAGCTCACCCCATTTTCCTTCAATGTTTTAAATGCAATGAAAATCTTGCAATCAGAATTGTGGGCCATGCCCACTTCAGGCATGACCTATTTTCATCTGTGAAATGCTAGATTCATTTAGTGCACAATTGCTTCCCTTGATAATAGTCATTTAATTTCTTTAATTAGATATGTATTGTATTTTCAGTGTGAAAACCCTTCCCTTTTAAAGGGCTTCTCCCCACCCCCCACCCCCTTACAGTTTATGAGCAGTTGCAGTATTTATATTTATGGGCATGTTTATTATGAAGGCTTTGCAAATTACTCCACAAGGTTCATGTTTCTGCTGACACTTCAGATTCTAACCTTTGCTCTTATCTCATACACACTCAAATGAACCAATATAACTAGTAGGTAGGGAATCAAGCAGTTACACTTTAAAAATAGTGCCTAATGAGAAAAAGCAAGAGCAATCATGCTGAAATAGGCCAGAATTCTTTACTGAGCAACTCGGCTGGGAATTACAATTCTAGATCTCCTTGTGTCTCAAAATATTGTTTAAAACGGAAAGTTTGCTTTATTATGACTACTGAATCCCAACCGCATCTGCAGTAAAATGTTATGTTTTCCATTCATGTCTGTAAGCATTATGTCTTTAGGTGGCTTTAAACATGCTTAAACAAATTCGGGAGTGGTTATTCAAGCCCTCTCACTTCACTTTCAATTAAGCATTTGAACAAGAAGAGATAATGTATAAACTCCAGATGCAGAAAGGCAGCATATGAAACAGCTCCTACAGCATGCTGAGTATCATTTTGTTGTGTAGCACAGTCATCACATCTATATCTAGAAAAAACATACATAGGTTAGATCTAGGAGGTTAATACACACCTTTCCACTAGGAAATTAGTGTCATCTTTTAATTGTTTCAATTAAAAACGGTTTTAAATGTGTTTTAATTGTGTTTTAATAGTTGTAACTTTTTAAATTTTAATTGTTGAAATGTTTTAATCTTTTATTGGTTGTTTTATTGTCTTGTAAACCGCCCAGAGAACTTGCGTTTTGGGAGGTATAGAAATATGTTAAATGAATAAAAATAAATAAACAAACCTTTGAACCCACTTCCAAAGCTCAGCTGAATGACAACTTTCTCTCAGAAACAGTGGAATACTATGTACCTACATGCTGTCATGAACATGTGGCTGCAACCAACCATGCTTCCTTCCATGACTTCCTTGTAAGATTTACTTGTCTTTTTAAATACATGACATGACATCATTGGGCTTAATGCTTTTTTAAAAACCCCTCTCTACTTCCTTAGTGGTCATTTGTGCTCAGGGCCAGCTCTAGGTTCTAGGGGCCCTTGATCAAGTGCCTTAATGAAAACCCAGGTCCTAGAAGGGTTGGTGGTTGTCAGGAACCCTTTGCAGCAGCCCTTTAGGCAGCTGCTACTATTCAGTGCGCCCATACTGTTACTGTATGCCTGTGATGTAGATACAGCAATGAGTTCATTAAATGCAATTTAATGGCATTACATTTCATTGAGAGAGAGAGAGAGAGAGAGAGAGAGAGAGAGAGAGAGAGAGATGGCAGCTGCTAGCCTACTACCTGCCTAAGACCCACAAGGGTTTTAGAAGCTTACTTAGGTGGTGGGTCAGCAGTAACCTGGAACACTTTTCAGCAGCTGACCCTGTGGCCAACAATATTTTTTAAACAATGCAATATGCATGTCACTGTGCCACAAGTCATGAAGCAACAGGATAGACACTCTGCCCTTTTTTAAAACCCTTCCCTTCAGGGGAGTAACTATAATAGGGCAAGGAGAGACAGTTGTCTGGGGGCCCACTGACTTGGCCCCCCCATTTATATATATATATATATATATAGAGAGAGAGAGAGAGAGAGAGAGAGAGAGAGAGAGAGAGATTGAGAGAGAGATTTTACTATGCTTTTTGTTACCACTATTCAGCCTAATTTAAGAGATTTTTTACTTCATGGGCTGAGCTTCAGTGAGGGGGAGCATTTTAAAATCTTATCTCTGGGCCCACTCCAACCTTGCTTCGCCCCTGCCTTACCCAGTTATGGTTCAATGGACTGCCTTCCTTATCTATGAATGGACTTACTTTTAGGAATCCTCAACATTGGGTCCCCAGGTGTTATTGTACTTCAGCTCCCATAATCCCCAACCAAAGGCCACTGGGGCTGGGGATCATGGAAGTTGAAGTCCAATAACATCTGGGGATCCAATGTTAAGAATCCCTGCTTTAGAGGTCCTTGCATCTCGCAGAAACTTCTAGACAGTGGGCTTTTATGTATGGATAAAGTGCCTGCAAGATGTTAATGGAGTGAGTCACTTGACCTGCTCTGTGGTAGTCTTTTCCTGACAATCCCATCTGCAAATAGGGCTTGTCCAGAGGTCCTTCAAAATGATGAAGGACCTCTGAAAGGAAGCTATTTGTGGATGGGGAGGGTAGGAGGGAGCATACATTGTACCAAGCCTTATGGCTCAGCCATGGGAATGTGGAATGAGATGATATTGCATCATGTGTCTTCTTTAGCTAAATGTTGCTTGGGGGATGCAGGTCAGCAATGCATTCATGGCCAAAGAGATGGGTCCAAAGAGATCGGTGTCCTAACATCCATTGTGTCTTCAAACTAATAACTAAAGCAGTACTTAACTTTTTCATTGAGTGAAAAGCCCTTCGAATCTCAATATCTTATCAAGTTGCATTTATTCACAGCACAAGGATTAAATTTAGTAAAACATACTCAAATGGTTCACGAAACTGCTTTGTCTTTTTCATCCTCCCATCCACTAAAAAAAAAACAAACCACTAGGGAAATTGGAAAAACTTGATTTCATTATGTTTTGCTTTTTGAAGCTGCCACAAAAAGAAAAAAAGTAATTAGTCACAGGCTAGTGAGCATTCCTTTGTGCACCATGTTCTGTGTAAAGCATCAGTCACACAAAATTATCACACTGTGCCCATAGGCAATTAAAGTGTAAAAATAAATAAATAAACACAAGTAGATTGGAACATAGCAGAGCAGAATTAGTACCTGTGGGTGAGAAGGATGACAGAGGCACAAACATAATCCAATCACTGGGAAAACTGGGACTGTTTGGCAATGGCAGGCTTGCAGTGAAAGGAAAGAGCAACAATGTACAGAGAAGGGGGCCATATATGGTGATTCTTAGAAAAGTTTCACTTCAGTGGAAAAGGGGGGAGGGTGGAAATGTGAAGTTCCCTATTTTTGTACTAGCTCTGCATATCAAATACTGCGAGGAGAGTTTGTTGTTTACAGTAAAAAAAATCTGCCTGTCTGCCTTGTCATATAGAAGACCCAAGAAGATAAGCATCCTTTATCCCTGATTGCATTTTCATAGTGTGGAGCCAGTTATGTTTTGTTTTGGCTTTGACTGCACATTTCAGAATAATGCTAGATGCCTAGATGCTCTACATGGGGTTGCCCTTGAAAATAGTTTGGAAGCTTCAGCTGATCCAGAATGCTGCCGAAAGGATGTCTGTGGGTGTAAGTTGCTTCACAAGTATCACACTCATCCTGCAACAGCTTCATTGGTTACCATTCCGCTAGATTCAAGGTGCTGGTCTTGACCTTTGAAACTCTACATGGCTTGGGGCTGGGGTACCTGGTGGACTGCATTTGTCCATATGAACCTGCCACGGCACTCCAGTCATCATCTCAGATCCTGTTCATGGCCCTAACAGAGGTCCAGCTGGCGGCGACTAAAGGTAGGGCCTTTTTGGTTGTGGCCCCTCGGCTTTGAAACACCCTCCCTGAAGAGCTTCACCATGCTCCTTCCCTCAGTGTTTTTTAAAAATTAAAAACACATCTTTTAAATAGGCTTTAGCATGTTTCACCTGTTGCTTATATCTGGTAGATTCTTTTGCTTTTATAATTCTCAGGTTTTAGCTTTTTAAATAACTTTTAATTTGGAACTTTAAAAACTGTAATTCTGATTGTGGTTTTAGCTTGGATTTTTAACTTGTATAACTTAATTTGGTTAATTTTATTAGTCTGATTTTACATGGTAACTATTGTATAAATGTTGTAAGCCTCCCTGAGTAGTAGTGTACTGGAGGGGCGGGATATAAATATTTTAAAGAAATAAATAGTTCACAACCTATTCACGCGATAATAAATGATATCACTTGTATGCTTTGCTCAAACTAGCCAAATATCCTTTCATCAAGTGACAAAAGCTTCCTTATCAATTTCTCAAGTAGTCATTGCTGTAGCGAGATGAAGGCCATCACCTTCTAACCTTATTCACACTGGCCGACATGATGCACAGAGTTCTGGCTCTAGAATGCTCCATGCCAGAGTTGTTGTGAACTTGTAAGGCAGCCCTGACACTGTTAAGAATGAGCAGTTGCACAAGCAGTGCTGTGGCAATGGAATTCCCATTTGCCGCAATGGGAACAACTGCAGCCATGCTACTTGTGCAAATATTCATTCTTAACAGCGTTGGACTGCCTTACAAGTCCACAGCAGCCCTGGCAGAGCATTTCAATGCCAGAACACTGCACATCCTGTTGGCCAGTAAGCCCGTGAGAATAGAGCTTTGATGAATCCTACAGGGTTCCCTCCTCATGCAGGTTCTGTCCAGGACATGATCATATTTTAATGGGCATACCAATTTAGGTACAGCATACAAATCATTATGAAGCCTTCAGAATGACAAACATTAACTGCCCATTTTATAAATGTGCTTTCAGCTAATGACTGCTTAACAGGAAATCTGCAGTTTAAAACCAGGAAATCAAGGTAGAACTTTGCCCCCTGCCAGTATATGGTTCAATATATGCTCTTCCATTAACTTTTCAAGGTGAGCTTTTCAAGCATTAGGAGATGAAACTTATTACATTAGCTCTCCACTGAAGGTCAAACAGGTTAGGGTTTCTGCTAAGGTTTTTAAACAGAACATCAAAAATGAAGTTCCCTTGGGAAATACCAGGATTTCAGGTTATACCAGTAGATTGTTTCTTAAATCATTCAGACAAAATAAATTGAATTCTTGCATTGTTGATGGTCAAGGTTCCCTGGGTTTTTATGACCAATGATTCAACACATTTCAGCTAAAAGGATTAGATGCACAATCTGAGGTTGCACTGTAAAGGTCAATATGCCTGATTCATTGAAGACAATTAATGCTCTTTCTAGTGAATGCTCTCTAAATGATATATTTGCCAAACCACAGACAAAAGAGGAGTAAGTCATGATTAGCCACCTTTAATGTTCAAACATCCGCATATGTTGGAGCACAGCTTTATAACACTGGATTAATAATACATGCATCATATAGGGCCACCACATTTAATACTCATTATATAAATCATTAATGAATGCTTAATAACATCCAGTTCCTTAGGGAATCTTCTGGCAATTACATAAAGCTTTTTGCACCATTTACAAATGATGCATAGCTTTCCCCCAGTCCGTTTTAACATTACAGGACGCAGCTAGAAGAAACATTTCAATGAGCCTAAAGTAGGCTCTTCAACGTGTCGTATGTAACTAGACAATATTCCAAAGGCCTTTGGCATTAGCTGAGTTTTCATCATTTTCAGAAAGTAACATAATGGCTCTGACTGATGATGTGGAGATAGTGCATGAGCACTTGGACATATTTATACACAAGGATGTAGGGCTGTTTAAAAATCATAGGTACGTTCTAGCTAAAATTATGCAGTTTTAAATTTCATTTATTTCAACAGGAGATAGTTAAGCACATACTTAACTTTTTTACTGTAACCCTTGTCAAGGAGATTTTTTTAAAAAGGCAATGATA
Organism: Hemicordylus capensis; assembly: GCF_027244095.1. Lineage (NCBI taxonomy): Eukaryota > Metazoa > Chordata > Lepidosauria > Squamata > Cordylidae > Hemicordylus > Hemicordylus capensis. The sequence goes on along the minus strand of NC_069657.1, from coordinate 105,095,909 downwards.
CGGCTGTTAAATCTCTGGGCTACCTAGGAGCATAGAAAGATGCTTTATACCAAGCCAGATCATTGGTCCATCTAGATCAGTATTGCCTACACTGACTGGCAGTGGCTCTCCAAGGTTTCAGGCAGGAGTCCAGACCTACCTGGAGATGCCAGGGATTGAACCCGAGTCCTTCTGCCTTCAGAGCAGATGCTCTACCACTGAACTATGTAGTTCAGTATAAAGGAATTATTATATTGAGAAGCATTTGAAACAGGAGTAAAAAACAAAAACAACTCCCTACAACCTGTGGACTAAAATAAATTTCACCATTAACAACTGAATCCTCTTTGTGGTGATGCTCTTGATCACTGCTAAGGAGGAGATATTTTCAAGTCAATATGTTCAGTATGGGAAAGGGAATGCTGGAAAGTCTTCCAAAGCATACCTTTTTTGCACCTAGTCTCAGTCCTGATCACCTGCTGCTTTGGTACATTTTTAGTTGTAAAATTGCCCTTTATTGACAGTGATGTGTTCTCCCGTAGCCAATTAGATTTGTCTACATGGTGTAACTGGGGGAAAACAAAGGTAATTCAGAATGAACTCTGTACCAGCTTTGTTTCCTCAGATATTGTTATGCAGTCAAATCTGACTGACTAATGTTTTTAGATAATTAACACAAAATAATTCCACCTATGCTCACCACTGTTGAAATCAGTGATGGCCATAGGTAGGATTGCTTCGTTCCAAACAGCTTAAAACATTTTGTCTGGGGAAGCTCAGTTGACAATTATTTTCCCACTATAGAAGGTCATTTACATGATCAAAGTGGAGAGGGCTGAGGCTAAAGCGGGAGCCTACCTGCCTTCCCCCACATGACCAGAGCCTGAACAAGGCTTTGCCACCCACATGCCCAGATGAGCAGCATGGGGATGAGTGAGAGGCATGGGGGAGGCAGCTGGGCCACCAGAGATATCTTTCTTGAAAGTTTTATGGTACAATTAAAAGCTCAAAGAAGTGCATTGACTGTATTTCCTGGCAGGACAGATTTTTCTACACCTGGCCTGGCACATTTTTGCCCCAGTAAGTCATAAAAGCTATAGGTCACTTATACTGGATAATGAAGCTACCATTCTGCAACTCTCAGCTAATAGTTCAAGGGCAGAAAATGAGATTCTGACAGATTAATGGGATTAGTAATAGAAAAGTTGAAGCTGCAAGGTCAGAGAGCATTCAAATACAAGAAACTGGAAACATATATCATGAAATATTCAAAAGGGGATTGGAACATTATATTATGGTTGGGATGTCATAATATTTTGATTGTAAAATTTAGTAGATCATGGTGGACTACTAAAGGGATACATTTTATTAATCTAATATGCTAATCTAGATTTATTAAGGCACTAATAAAGGACAATCTGATAAATCCAAAAGATAAAACTAAAAGATAAATCAAAGTATGTACCACCATTCATTTTAATGAGCATTGGTGTTAAACATGTACTAGAATATAATGACAGTTCACTTAAAATCTTTCACATTCAGTGAAGGGGGGAATCATGTTTAAAGGATGCTTTCCAGAGGTAAGTAGAAGAAGCTTGTTGCAACATCAGAAGACTGAGATAAAAGAGCGATTAAAATTACAGACAGTGCCGTTATGGTTTTCTGGATCATTGTTCAAAAGTGAAAATAGCGTGCTTCCCCCAACCCACACAGCTAGTTTAGGACATAATGAGAATATGAGTGTACAGGTCAAAAGGTGCAGCAAGAGGAGCAGAAAAGGTAGTAATTGGAGTTGGAAACTGTAGTGAGCTGTAGAAATTCTCAGCTCAACAGTATCATGGCTTTTTTTTTTTAAAAAAAGTTGCATTTAAAGATTTCAAGAAGGAAAGAAGCTGACATTTAAATATATGCTGTCAACATTTCACAATAAGGTTGACAAAGTTGGCTATGTGGAAAGCAGATGGCTTTAAACAAAGGTCAATGATTTTATCACTGAATGATTTCTACAGTAAACTTATGTTTACTGTCAGCCTTAAGCAGGTTGCAAACCAAAGCTGCACACTGGGTAATTTCCCCTGTCACTATGGAAAACTGTTGCTGCTTATGGAAGGGACCTGCTTGTACATTCAGTGTTACAAACACATAGTTATACATTATACAGTAATACAGTAAAGAGCCCCATTCCGCTGACATGTTCTTACCCCAATGGGAAATGTTTATACATGTTTGTGATAAGATCCAGCTGCTAAGGAGTTCAGTATAGAAGAATATTGACATAAGATTTGCAGTTGTATTGTTTTTACATAATACTAGCCAACCCACACAGATCATCTGTGTGCTCCTTGGAGCCAGCTGTTCCCCCCTCCCTCCTGCCCCACTCTCCCTCCCCTCCCTCCCGCCCCACACTCTTGCCTCTCTTCCTCTCCCTCCTGCCCCACTCATGCCCCCTCCCCTCCCCACTCTCTCTTGCCCTCCCTCCCCCTCTCACCCCTCTTTCTCACCTTCCTGCCCCAGTCTCTCCTGCCCTCCCTCCCCCTCCCCCTGCTCCTCTATCCTGCCCTCCCCCTTTCCCCCTTGCCCCTCTCTAGCCCTCCTTCCCCTCCCACTGCTCCTCTCTCCTGCCCTTCCCCTCTCCCTCCTGCCCCACACTCTCTTGCCCTCCCTCCTGCCCCACTCTCTCTTGCCCTCCCCATCCCTTCCCCATCCCCCTGCCCCACTCTCTCTTGCCCTCCCCCATGCTCTCTTTCCCCCTCCCCCTGCCCTACTCTCTCTTGCCATCCCCTCCCCCCTGCCCCACACTCTCTTGTCCTCCCCCCACTCTCTTGTCCTCCCCCTCCCCCGGCTCTCTCCTCCCCCTTCCCTGCTCCCCATTTTACTTTCCTTACCAGGCGGCGGGCAGTCAAAAAGGGCCCCCCCCGCCACCGCCGCTCCTCCTCCTGGGCGGCGAACAGGAAAGTCCCGCTGCCCGGTTCTCTCCCACCCCAGCATCCCATGGGCGCCTGGCCTCGGCGGCTAGTCCTGCCACCTCCTGGCCAAGAGCCGCCTCTGCGGCCGGGCCCAGTGCCTCCGTGACCTGGCCCGCTGCTGGGCTGAGTGCCGCCTTTGCGGCCCACTGGGCCCGCTGCCGCTGCTTGCCAGCCTCTGTGGCCAGTCTCTTCAGGGCCGGCTACTTCTCCCCCCCACCCCCACCCCCACCTTCTGCCTCAGTCTCCGGGAGGGGACAGGCCCAGGCTGCCGGGCCGAGTGCTGCTTCCGTGGCCGGGCCTGCCACCACCGTTGCCGTGGCCTGGCCCGCTGCTGGCCAATTCTCCTGGATGTGCCAGCCAATCAGGCGCCTCCGCCACCCAGCCAATCAGGCTGGGTGCCGGGATGCACATTCGAAGGCACACCAAGGAGAAATAAATAGATAGATACATATCTAACACCTAATGATGCAAGCTCAGAGACATCCAGCAAAAAAGTTCCTAAGATTTCTTTAGCTGGAGTTTGAGCAACCATGTTATGTTAAGTGCACATATAATCTCTGTACACACTCTGAACAATCTTTGCTATTGGACACATCTGCTAGAACTGAAGATGAAACTGATACTGCTTTATATTCTTCACATTTTCTGTGATTTGTGTAAATAAAGGAGGCAGACTCAGTGTAGTACATTGGATCAGTGCACTTAACTCCCTTTTGTACTTTGCAAAACTTGAAAGTATGGCTGTAATGTTGTATTACATAATAATGTAAAGTATATTCATGCATGCCAGAAATAAAATGTGAGATCTTTTTGTTGAAGGCAAACAAGCCTGAACCCCTTTATTTTGATTTAGCATTTTGGTTTGACATTCCAGGAATCTTAAGACATAGCAAGAATTAGAATGGATCAGGAAGGACCATACCTGTGTAACAACTAGGGATGTGCGAAACGTTTCGGATACAAAACGTTTTGTACCCAAAACAGCCTGTTCCGAGTATTTTGTAGACAAAACAAAACACCCATTTCCCAGATCCCAAAGTTTTGTATACAAAACAAAACATCCCTGTTTCGGCTACAAAACGTTTTGTTGTTTCGGACCTCCATTTTGTAGTGATCTCTGAGTTAGTCTCCATTTTGTGTTTGACATCTCTTTGAATTTCCCACCCTTCCAGCTTTCTGATCGGTGACCTAAATCATGGGCTGACCTGCTGACAATTCCCTCCTTGTTCCCCATTGGCTCTTTTGCTTCTTCCCACTCTTTACTGACCCCACATTGGCCAGGGGAAGGGTTGCTAACCCATGGGGTGCTGGGTTCTGTTGTTTCTGTGGTGTTCTGAGTGTAGATTCTCTGGTAGCATATGAGAGTGGATTCTTGTTTTTCACTGAAAATCTCATATGCTACCTACCAGAGAATCTACAATGAACACCTCAGAAACACAAAACCCAGTACCCCAAGGACTTGTGGGTAGGGAGGTGGTTGGCACCCTTTGTGCACTACACAACCCCTCCCTCTCGGAAACCCCAGTGCCCCCCAAGTGGAATTATGGGGCTGCTGAAACCTCCATTATTCCCTATGGGAGAAATCTTAAAAGACACGTAAACTTCAACAATTCACAAAAGATCAGCCCTTTGCCCAATGGAGAGGAGAACTGGTCTTGTGGCTGAGCATGACCTGTCTCCATAGCTAAGTAGGATCTGCCCTGGTTGCATATGAATGGGAGACTTGATGTGTGAGCACTGCAAGATATTCCCCGCAGGGGATGAAGCCGCTCTGGGAAGAGCAGAAGGTTTCAAGTTCCCTCCCTGGCTTCTCCAAGATAGGGCTGAGAGAGATTCCTGCCTGCAACCTTGGAGAAGCCGCTGTCAGTCTGTGAAGACAATACTGAGCTAGATAGACCAATGGTCTGACTCAGTATATGGCAGTTTCCTATGTTCCTAATTCTTTTGAGATAATTCTGGCAGTTTCCTTGCCCCCATTGGGCACTACCACCCACCACATTCCGCTCTGGTTCATCCCTTTTCCCTTGATTTGAAGCAATACATTTGCTGGAATCCCCATTATTCCCTATGGGAAAATTCTTAAAGATGTGTAAACTTTAAAAAATCAGCCCTTTGTCTAATTCCTTTGAAATTTGGGTGGTAGCTTCCACCCACTGGACACTACCACCACCCACTCTTTTTGCCCTGGGACCCTTTTTAAAAATCCAAAACGATTTGGATTTGGATTTGGAAATTTCGGCTACAAAACAAAACAGGGCTGATTTGGATTCAGAAAATTTGGGTACAAAACAAAACGGGGATGTTTCAATTTGGATACAAATCGAAACAAGAAAATTCCAAAATGCACACCCCTAACAACAGTCTGAAGGCATTACCAGCTGCTTAATAAGGCTGACAGCTGATATGTGGATTAATAAGTATGTCAGTAACAAATCAGTTTCCCTGCTTGGGGGAGTTCTGGATTTTGGCATGATCATCAGCTTCAAGCTAATCAAGTCTTTGACTTTGGGCTATTAAGGGTCATTTCCAGCATGGATATGTGCCTAATCCTACCCTGAGGACAAGAAATAGCTATAAGAGATGCTCCTTCTCCTTCACATAATCTAACATGATTTGATTGCTGCATGTGTCAACTTGCACAGTGAGCATACTTTGCCCTTCTCCCTGAACATCCTTGCACAAGCAGATTCTGGTCTGCTGTTGGAGAACTGGTGGCCCGAAGTCTTGCTGACTTGGTCCCTTCCCTGTAACTTCCATCACTGTCAACTGGGCAAAGAGGCATCTTTTTAACATGATTATTCTCTTTAATTAGCAGGCGGGGAGTAACTGGCCCTATCCAGCTCCAGTACCTCCAGTGACTGTTGCTTGTGTCTATCCTATGTTTCTTTTTAGATTGTGAGCCCTATGGGGACAGGGATCCATCTTATTAATTTATTATTTCCCTGTGTAAACTGCTTTGGAAACTTTTGTTGAAAAGCGGTATATAAATTATTATTGTTGTCATTGTTGTTCTCTGAAATGGGTTAACATGAGTTTTTAGACTTACGTTTCTGAACTGCCCAGAACTCTCTGCCATCTCCATAGCCCTATAAACAGCCTATCCAAATCTTTCCACTCAGAGAAGGATGGCAACAAGCTTTGAAACCAATGCAATCCAGCTACATTGCTTTTAGGACAGGTAAACAGACTGTCAACCCCCATCTCTCTCTTCCCGCCCCCCTCTCAAACTTGTATTCTTTAGAAACATGATACTCTCTGCTTAAGGACCACCATGTCAGAATCTCTTTTTGGTTCCCTAGGAGATTTCCATCTTGTTTGCTTCTAAAGTCGTTCTCATGACCGGCTCTAGCTAGGCTAGGGCAGCCCTACCTGGGTAGAGCCAGTCATGAGAAGGGCCGGGATCACTCCCACTCCTGGATCTCCACAACCAGGTAGTCTAGGGGTTTTTTTTAAGAAGGGTGCAAGTTTCATCTTAGAAGAACCCCAAAATTCTCTTTAGGATTCACTTTGGAGACATTTCAGTTCCAATACTAGAGAGGAGCTTTTAGTCACTGGAATGTCAAAAACAGATGGCTATAGCTATGGCTGCCAGATAATTTTTGGCAAATGATCCTGTGCTATGGAAAGCTTCACAACATGCAGAAATTCAAATTCAATGAAGTAAAATAAAGGAAAACATTATTTCTGTCAGGAAAATGTGGCAACGTAGCTAGGCATCATAATGCAGAATACCATAACTTGTGCATGGCTACCCATGAACAAATGGGCTAGCTCTATTGCCTCAATGAAAGCTAAGCATTAATGGGAATTTCAGATGATTGTAGCCCTTTTAGGTGCACAGCACTGTCAACCATGGGGCGGATATAGCTCCCCAGCTACTGGATTTGCCTCCATTGTCAAATGATGTCCCATGGAGTACAGCAGGGGTAAGCATCAGATTGGTATGGGGGTGGAACTTGCCAGAGTGTTCCTGTTGGCACTGGCTTCATTCACGTGTAATGTGGAACTGCGGGTCAAATGGATCTCACTGATTGCAGTGGTGCATGCAATATGGAACCGCAGATCTTACTGATTACAGAAAGTTCACTCTCTATTACGTCCAAATTCAAATGGAACAGTGGGGCAGACTGTGTCTAAACTTGGGTTGTGGTGATGAAACTCACAACAACTCAAGGGTTCGCACTGGAGTCAGAAGAATGGAACCTCGGATACGTCACTGTGTGGAACCACATTTGCATGCATTTGCACGTAATGCTTGGAGAACCTCTGGCTCATTCAACTCTGGTTCCATGTTACGTGTGAATGCAGCCACTGTAACCATGTACAGCTTACATGGTTATATAATGCCTGAAAATGGCTTATATCATAAATATATACATGATATAACAAATAGAAATATGTGACTCTGCTCTCAATCTCAATATTCCTATTTATTTTTTACATTATTACCATAAGGCAAGTGATAAAATAAATGTTTATTTCACTACACTATGTAGCAAGATTACCACGCTAAGGTTGGGGAGAATTTACTATTGCCTCTGACTGGTTTAGCTAATTTGTTTCAAATCACTAGATAAATATGCCTTGGACAACTACTTTCTGAAGCTATTTTACGAAGTGTGCCACAGGAACACAAGAAGAATAAGCACTGAAAGGAAAGGTGAAAAACAGAACCTTAAAAAGAAACAATACATGCATATGTAACATTGAAGTATCTTATGCTTTAAGCTCAGAGTTTCTAAATGAATGCCACATATTCTACTAAAAGCATGATGAAAGTTCACATTCTGTGAAATGAGGCACATGGTGTCTCTATGGGGATAAAATGAATCTTACAGAGTAATGTCTCCTCAAGAATGACATAGATCTTAGGCATAGAAAACAGGTCTGTAACAAACAAGTTATTTTGGGTTCTTGCTGACAAAGTGTCATAGCAACAGCTTGAAATTATTGCGTATGGGGAATCTTTTAGAAATGAGAGACTTTGACATGTTTTGATATGAGAGGTCACACAGAGGTAAAAAAATTATGCACATTAGAAAAGCCTGATATCTGTTTCTTATGGGGACATTTCCCCACATAATTAAATTTATATTGTCTTGTATGCTCTTCAGTAAAGAATGTCTTGGGCAAAAAGGTCAAAACCTGAATTTAAATTACAATATTATGATAAATGAAATGATCAGCAATGATTCCATTTTTAGCTAACAAAATGATTTTTTTCAAAAATGGATTCTAATTTGAGAACACTTCATGGCCTCTCTTCAAGGAGAATAGGAGAAGATGATTGCCCAGAACTAGGTAGGATGATGATAGTGCTGACTACATGTTTAGAGGGAAGTGAAGCTCTATGTTGGCATAAAGAACCTTGGTATAATCTACCCAGTAGGGCAGCAGCGATACAGGAAGATGCTGAAGGGCATCATCTCATACTGTGCAGGAGGAGGCAATGGTAAACCACTCCTGTATTCTACCAAAGAAAACCACAGGGCTCTGTGGGTGCCAGGAGTCAAAATCGACTTGATGGCACACTTTACCTTTACCAGGGAATGGCAGCATTCTGCCTGGCAGTGCTTCCTAGTGTTGCCACACTCCATAGCTATATCCTGTTCTCCCTGGGTCCAGGGCTTGTCTGTAGAAACAAATGCTAATTAACCCAGGGAATGTTCCTTCACATAGGTGTCCAGCATTCCAACTGATGAGAGAACAAGTGCTGAACTGTGGGGAGAGTGGGGGTATGGCTAATTAGCATGTTGGCATCATGGGCTTTGGCTAGCTAAGGTGTTCCCATTTCCCATGCACTTGGATACACTGATCCAATTTCTTAACATCTGCACAGTTTTTGTATCTAGATCACATCCCAACGATGACTGGCATACCAGCCTTCTGTATTGCTGGTTAGGAAGGCCACACAGGTAAAACTATGCACATAACTTGACTGGGACCTCTGTTGTTTTAAGTGGATTCTACGAATACTGTGCAGCCTACATTCATTTCAATGAGGCTGGAGGTGTGGTTGCTCCTGATTTCCTTTATCCAAAGTTCTTTATGTATGCTGATGTGTTCACAGATATTCTATGTGTGGGAAGTTTATCCTTACATATCTATGAAGAACTAATTGGCATTAAACTCACTTCATTTCAATATCTAATGCCTCTACCTTAGCAGGACATTTATCTCTGTCTGTGCAGGAATTTGGCTCAAATGTGTAGAATTTCTTCCGTATGTTATCAAAAGAATTTCTGTACTGGGAAATTTTTGTAGTTCTTTTTCTTTAAAGACTCAGACTTGGAAAGGAGAGCTGGTCTTGTGGTAGCAAGCATGACTTGTCCCCTTAGTTAAGCAGGGTCTGCCCTGGTTGCATTTGAATGGGAGACTCGAAGTGTGAGCACTGGAAGATATTCCCCCTAGGGGATGGAGCCACTCTGGGAAGAGCAGAAGGTTTTGTATTTCCTCCCTGGCTTCTCCAAGATAGGGTGGAGGGAGATTCCTGCCTGCAACCTTGGAGAAGCCACTGCCAGTCTGTGAAGACAATACTGAGCTAGATAAACCAATAGTCTGACTCAGTATATGGCAGCTTCCTATGTCCCTACTTTCTTGTTTTTAAGTTTTCTATAGAATCTGATTAACATAAGAACAAAAGAACAGCCCTGCTGTATCAGGCCCAAGGCTGATCTAGTCCAGCATTCTGTTTCCCACAGTGGCCCCACCAGATGCTTCTGAGAAGCCCACAGGCAAAAGATGAGGGCATGCCCTCTCTCTTGCTGTTGCTCCCCTGCAACTGGTATTTAGAAGCATATTTCCTCTGAACCTGGAGATGAACTATAGTCCTCATACTAGTAGCTATTGATAGAGCTGTCCTGCATGAATTTCCTTTTAAAACCACCCAAGCTAGTGGCCATCAGCACATCACATGGCAGAGAAGTCCATAAATTATGTGCTGTGTGAAAAAGTACTTCCTTTTGTTGGTCCTATATTTCCTGGCCTTCAGTTTCATGGGATGACCCCTGGTTCTAGTGTTAAGAGGGAGGGAGAGAAATTTATCTCTGTCCACTTTCTCTACTCTATATGTAATTTTATATACTAGTATCATGTCTCCCCGTAGTCACCTCTTTTTCAAACTAAAGAGCCCCAGATGCTGTAGCTTTGCTTTGCCTCATAAGGAAGGTGCTCCAGGCCCCTGCTCGTCTTGATTGCCCTCCTCTTCACCTTTTCCTTTCATACAATATCCTTCTTAAGATAAGGTGCCCAGAACTGAATGCAGTATTCCAGATGTGGCTGCTCCATAGATTTGTATAAGGCATTATAATATTAGCATTTTTATTTTCAGTCCCCATCCTAATGATCCCCTAGCATGGAATTGCCATTCTGCCCAGCGCCTAATGGCTGTCAGGCAGGATGAGGAGGACAAGGCGCACGTGTGTGTCTGCCCTCCACCCATGAGGGGGTGAGCCATAGGGTTGCACTGGCCCAATGGGGAAGTGAGATCCACATTCATATACATGGTGCATGCTCCCCTCTCACTTCTAAGCAGGCTGCTGGCTCCCACCCACCCTCCCAATTATCCAGTGAGAGACTAGGTGGTTGCTTTTGGACCTAGTAGGAATTTTTGTCTTCACCCAGATTGGCTTAGGGTGTAGAATTTTTCACCTACTCCTCACTGAGGTGTGTTTTCGTTGAGTTAGGGGTGGAAGTCATTCTTAAGGAGTTGGTCACATGAGTGTGTGAGTGCTGGCAAGGTAAAGCAGGGTATTCATTGGTGTTCAACTGGAGGCACCTTTGTTAGGTGATAGGTGGCTTCATGGGACAGCCCCTCAGGGTTTTGCGGCCCAGACTCTCTATTTTTAGGTGGCCACTTGGATCACCTGCTCAGAGCTTGCGGGGGCTCGGGGGGCATGATCTGGGCAGTTGCCTCATTGGCACAGTAAACTATGTGGCTGGAAGAAGCTAGGCAGCGGTCACTGCTGGCAGCTTTCAGGTCCGGTTGATTTGCCCAAATAGTTATAGAGGTTGGAATTGCCCATGCTCTAGTTAAATGTTACTAAACTTGTTACATATCCTTTATAAATAGTTAATAAAGTGTGGCCCTCTTTCATCCCATACACATGTGTCCTGTCTTCATTTGGGGGTCTGGAGGTAATTGCCTTTTCCACAGCTGCTACACACTGTCAACTCTTTCAGCGAGCTGTCCACTACAACCCCAAGATCCCTCTCCTGGTCAGTCAATGACAGCTCAGACCCCATCAGTGTATATGTAAAGTTGGGGTGTTGTTGTTGTTGTTGCTGCTGCTATTGTTATTATTTGCAAACTTTTACATACATTTTATTTCAGGTCCTTTAAAAATAGGCAGGATATGGCCTATTTATTTATTTATTTTACTGCCTTTAAAAATTGCCTTCTTTCACAACCGAAAGAGTAACTAGAAAAGCATTTGCAAAAATAAAGCCTTGAGTTAGGAGAGACACCATTAAGAATATGTGCTGCATGAAAGCACACCTCGTAACTGGAAGACACAGAGGCAGGATAACTGTTGCCTATTGCCATAGAATCTGTTAGCTTTTGTGCACACTGTTATCTACAGCTGTTCAGAGGCGTAACTATAGGGGGGGCAGGGGGGGCACGTGCCCCGAGCGCCATCTTTTCTGGTCACGTGGGGGGCGCCGCCATGACCAATTTTTTTTTTAAAAAAAATTAATTCTTTGTTAATACAAATGTTTCCTGCTCAGTGCAGCAGCGCTGCAGCAGTCAAGGGAAAGCGTCAGTGCCCCCTTCCCCACGAGCGGTCCCTTCCGCGCCGCCTGCGCCCCCCCCCATTGCTTTGCTGGTGCCTGGCGGCCAGTCAGTGGCCTGGCTTGGCAGCGGCGGTGGGTGCTTGTAAGGAAAAACCTAAGTATAATGTAGTATGTTGGGGGGGCGGGGGGGCGCGGTGGGGGGGGCGCCATTTCAGTGCTTGCCCTGGTCGCCGTTTTCCCTAGTTACGCTTCTGCAGCTGTTGCTCATGAAAGATACAGCCAATGCAATATGCTTTTCAACATACTAGCCGACCCCACACAGAGTATCTGTGCGCTCTTGGGGGCCAGCGGTTACCTCCCCCCCCACCTTCTGCCCCAGTCTCCGGCCGGCCTGTGCCAGGCCCAGGCTGCTGTGGCTGGGTCTGCCACTGCTTTGCCGCCGCCGCCAGGCCCGCCGCTGCCACCACTCACCTCCGCTCACCTCCACGGCCAGGCCCGCCACAGCCTCACCACCACAGCCGGGCCCGCCGACGACCGATCCTCCTGAGTGTGCCTCAGCCTATCAGGTGCCTCCACTGCCCAGTCAATCAGCTGGGCACTAGGACACACATTCCAAGGCGCACCCAGGAGAATAAAATATATAGATACATGATATGTAAATGTGACAATGAAAAAAAGTCCATGATTTGGAAACCAGATGAACAATCCCTTGAAGGGATGTTATTTACTTGGCAAGGCATCTCCTGAAGGTTACGCTGCTGCCTATCAAAAGTGGCAGGATTCATGAGCAGTACTCTACTGTGGTCCCTGTCATATTTTTTAAGGTATATATATTCCCATTAAAACAACATGAGTAATTTATGCTGCAGGAACAGACTAGCTCAGGCAATTATAGTTGAAACTAGTTAACTTTTAATAGGATGACAAAGTCAAGGACTACATACATAACAATAGCTGGCATTATGAAAGTGCCCTGTGATATAATAAGTCACAGAGGGTATAATTCTGGCCTAAACCGTGATTCTCTGACAAGCTGTTTCACACTAGTAGATTTCAAGGGGTTTGCAGCCATGGACAATGTACAGCTTTACAATAATGAGATGTTCATGAGTATAACAGCAAGATTATGGCCTATTATTTTCCCCCAGACACATTCATGGCATATACTAAGTATGAGCAACACCTCTAAAAGAGATAATATTTCTTGGTGAGGAATGTTGAATGAACATGTTGAGTGTGTGAAAATCTACCTGTTGGTAATTGCTCATCCAGGAATGAAGCTCTGTAACAATGAGCATGGCCTAGTGCTGATCTGACTTTTTAATCTTCTTCTTCTGGCTAATTTCACAATTGGGGGAGTTATTTCTAATTAAATGTGGGAAAGAGTTCAAAGGGGGCAGGCTGGACCAAAAAGAAAAAAAGAAAAAAAAGGAAACAAGTTACCTGTGTCTGATGTGTGTGGCTAAGTTTCCGCATATGGCCATGCCCCCACATCTGATGTCCGACACAGTGGGTATGGCTAGGTTGGATGGGGTGGCTCCACAGGGTGGCTCCACAGGGATGGGGGCTGGGTTCTTTGGACCCATTTACACAATGGTGGTGCTGCCTCCATGAATTTATCTACGCCTTTCTTAAAGCCATCCAGACTGCTGCTTGTCACTTCATCTTGTGGCAGAGAATTCCATAGGTTAATTATGTATTGTGTGAAAAAGTACTTCCTTTTGTTGGTCATTGTAAAATGTTGGCCCTTTGTAAAATAAACATCCTCTACACACACACACACACACACACACACACACACACACACACACCATGGTTTCTCACTGCTTCGCATTGGCATGGGCAGGCAAGAACAGGAAGGAAGGCACAGACTGAGGCAACAGCACACAGAGTGCTCTGCCTCAGCCAGCTTCTCCCACCCACTGCACAGTTGAAGGATCCACACTTGATCATTCATCACAAACCCACAGGTGTGGGCTAGATTGAATGGGGTGGGGGAGACTACTCAACCCTCCGCCAAAATAAAATAAAATAAAATAAAATTCCACACAGCATCTTGATCCTTAAACACAAATCCACAGATCTATGTCAGAGTGCATTTGTAAAAAAAGACAACACAATCTCCAATGGATTCTTGACCATTCACAAACCAACTGGGTCCCAACATGTTTCTTTTGCTCCACAATTCAAACACACACCTAGATCACAAACCAGCTTGGACATATAGTGCATTTGTAAGGAAAAAGGTTAAAAACCACAACACATGCTTCACAGTCACTTCGACTTTCTGGATTGCAAACCAACTTGAGCATTGTGTGTGTGTGTGTGTGTGTGTGTGTGTGTGTGTGTGTGTGTGTGTGAAGACATGGACAACCAATTAATGGGTGAAAAGGGCCATAGCTTTATTAATGAGCTATAAACAGGTAACCCCCCCTCCCCATGACAGTGCAGGGCCTAGCAATGACCGGGTTCAGACTTTCGCTCTTCCCCCTTGCCTTGCTTAGGGGACACACCCTGGCTTTGAGAGGCAGCAGGTGCAAACCTGCTTCCTCTCCTTCACAGCCAATGGGGGCCTGGATCCTTCTAGGTCTTCACACACCCCAGACCACGCAGCCCAAGGGTGTGTAAATTCCTGAAGTAGCTTTCATGGCAAATCGTCCTCCCTGGGCCGCACAAACCACAAGGGAGCGATTGACCAATCACCCACCTTAACTGTCCAAGAGTGCTCACCAATGTTCATACCCATCTACTTATCACCCAACCCACACTGTCCCTGCCAAGCTGTGACCTATCTAATAAAATCTGCTAGAACAGCAGTAGGCGAAATAACCCACAACCAGGCCAATGTGTTGGGAGCCAAAAATCCTACTTGGCCCCCAAAAGGACGACCAGCCTTTAGGCTTGCTCTATATCAAGGGAAGGGAGGGGGATCCTGCTCCGAACTGAGAGTTTGGGGCAGGGAGATGCTGAGCAGCTGCTTTAGCCACACCCCCAAAACCCAAAGGCCCAATCACAGGCTTCATGGGGCCTTGTGCTAGGGGCTGGGACAAATTGCCCTCCCCTCTGCACGAGGCAAGGGGAGGGGCATTCTGGCAGTAAGAAAAAACTTTACCGGAAGAGGAAGAAAAAAATATTAAAATCAGAGCATTGACTGATCCACTTCAAAGTAAATACACAGAGCTTCCCCACCCTGCCCTACATCTGTGCTCAATATCAAAGCCCTATGTCAAGTAGGGATGTGCAAATCAATTCAGGTATAAAATGATTTGCACCCAAATCTGGCTGATGTGGGTGATTTGTAGACAAAACAAATCACCCCTGTGCTCAATTGCCAAGATTTGGGTAAAAAAAAATCACCTCAGATTCGGACCCAAAAAATTCAGATATTTGGACCTCTGTTTTGTGACCAAAGTGGGTTGGGTGGTAGTGCCCAATCGCTGGAAGCTACCACCCAAATTTCAAAAAATTGGGCAAAATGGTGTTTAAAATAAAAAAATTGAAGTTGGCACGTCTTCCCACAGGAAATAATGGTGTTTTCTGCTGCCTTATAATTCCACAGGGAACAAGGGTGGCCCAGAATGTGTTGTGGTGGGTGGTAGTGCCCAATGGGTGTAAGGAAGCTACCACCCAGAATTGGCAAAGGAGTGTTTTTTTTTTTTAATTGAAGTTGGTATATCTTTGTGCAAGATTTGGAGCAGGAAAGGGGTTTGGGGAGCAGAACAGTGGGTCAGGTGGTAGTGCCCCAATGGGTGCCTGCTACCACCCAGATTTCAAATAAATTGGTGAAGGGGGTGATTCCCCCCCCAAAAAAAGTTTGCACGTATTTAAGCTTCCCCCCCATAGGGAATAATGGGGAATTTCAGCAGCCCCATAAGTCCACTTGGGGGGCACCAGGGTGGCCCAGAGCAATTTCTGGTGTAGTGCACATATGGTGCCAACCACCCCCAAACAACAAGCCCATGGGGCACTGGGTTTTCTTGTTTTCAATGTCTGAGGTGTTCTGAAAGTTGATTCTCTGGTAGGAAATGAAAGTGGATTCTTTCTAAGTTTATTCATCTTGCTGGTGTGCGGGGTGCATAAGATGCATCACAGAGCCCACACCAGTTACAGGGCTGGTAGGCAGGTATACTGGCCTCTAGGCCATAGACATACACCCCAAGGGCTGGGCCTAATGCCACCTCCGTTCCCTCATGCGTTCTTTAGTGGGGGAAATGACGGTTTGAAAGAGCTGGCCACCAGGAAGATGTGCCATTCATCAAGTACTTCTGTTGCCATTAGTATTATGCATGGCAGGGGGCACTGTGTTGTATAGTTGTGCTTTTTGAACCTCTGCAGCTCATGTAGATTTGGGGGGCTGGAACTGTTGGGCGATGCTTCTACAGATCTTGAGTGTAACAATAAAGAGCAGGTGTATTTTTAGGTCTGTGTGTTCCCTCCGTTTTCCCTCCTACCAACACAGCAATCACTGCTGCAAAATAAAATGATGATGATGATGATGATGATGATGATGATAAATACATAAATAAATCCTGCTACTATCAACAGCCAATTTAAGTCACAGTAAAGTCCCACCCATCACTAAAATGGTTGTTAATTTCTTCCCAGCCAAATCAATTGAGAATTTTTATCCAACCCTGAAAACATTTTGATAAAGCCCCTCCATTGTGAATATGGTGGTGAAAATGGTGTCTTGCCTTGATTAGTACTAATCTAGACCTTAGTCGTGAAAAGCACAATTAAAAGCAAATTTGGGAGTTTCCCTGTAGGTAAAATAGCCATGGAATTTCATAGGAAGTAACATTTCTCAAGGGAGGGCAGATTTGTTCCCACACCTCTAGACTGCCTTTGCTTTTGAAGTGAATTTAGAAGTTCTTCAAGCCAAACATTGGAGGATTTCAATGATGCCAAAGGCATTTAGTAAGACTAGAAGTGTTTCTTATGAGGATTTCCTATCTCTAGTCAAGACAACAGTATCCTCACAATTTATTCTATTTCATTTCATTTCTGTTTCTCACTGTCTTGGTAAGAATATCTGTGCATTTCTCACACATATGTACTTTCTCTTCCTAGAATAGACGTCCTTCTTTGTTAAAAATATTAGGGTGGTTTTTTTGGTCCAAATATTATACAGGTATATTGATGTATGTGTGAATACAGATGAGCTGATAATGAAAACATGGGTGCAAAGGTGCAGATTTAAGAAAAAACAACAAAGGAGAGGGAAAAGGGATAAGAACATAAGGATATAAATTTTAAAAAATAATAAATAATAACATAAGAACAGCCCTGCTGGATCAGGCCCAAGTTCCATCTAGCCCAGCATCCTGTTTCACACAGTGGCCCACCAGATGCTGCTGGAAGCCTACAGGCTGGAGCTGAGGGCATGCCCTCTTTCCTGCTGTACTCCCCTGCAACTGGATGAAATGGTGGCTGAGGCTGAGATAATGAGCTAAGAGGGATGGAACAATGGCAGGGAAGATGGACCACACAAGACATCTGCCAGAGTAATTCAAGAAAAATGAAGCATGAAGCTTTCTCCAAAAGGAGAAAAAAGTAAGGACTGGTCAGTATTTGGTGCAGATTGTACCACCAGTTATCACAATTTTTGGTAGTGGGTTGAACAAAAATTTGGATTGCGTGGACACACCTTAACATCTAATTAGCCAGCAATTAGTAAGCTATATGAAAAAGGTAATAATGGGACAAATCTCTGAACAGCATTCCTTTTCCATTTGGAACCCAGCTATCACACATTGTCCCTACTGTATTTGCACAATGTGAGCTACCTGCGTTACCCCAGCCAGCTCATGTCATCTGGAGCGCTGTGAGTCCAGTTCCAGCAGCTCCAACCTGTAGAGCCCTATTTTTCTACTCATCTTTTTACCAAAGTAGAATGAATCAACAGTTCATTCTACCCTGGCAGGTGATTGTGTGTGTGGTAGCACCGAGCCAGGAGGAAGGAGTGGCATGAAGAGCAGAGCTCTGCTGCTCCTGCAGTGCACTTTGGGATGCGGGAGGGCTTCCTCCTCCTGATCCCAGCTTGGGTCTCTGATACCATGCCAACCATGTGGGTGCAGTGCGGTGGAGTTTGAGAGGGCCGCTACTTATCTGGAAGGAAGGAAGGCAAGCTTCTGCCTTTCCCACAGCCCTCTCCAACCTTTTGAGGAGTGAACCCTGTAAATAAACTTGCTGTATTACCAACATTCATGTGGAACCTAAGTTCTGTAGTCAAGGTTCGACTTTCATTAAATGAATTACCAATATTCCCTTCTTGCATAGGTCTTGGGGCTTATTTACACCAATGATTGCCCTTGGATAAAATCCCTGTAGAGTTCAACCTTTGATTTCTTTGTATATGAAAATGGGTGAGTTAGAGGTTGAAGTGACAAGATAAGAGCTCACAAGGCCAAACACAACTTGGTGCCTTTGACTCTCTCCCCTTTTATCCCAAGTTACAAGTGATCATAGCAGAATGTCATCTCTGATAGTGGAGATCATTGTTCCATAAAAAGTGAACGAAGAATAGCTCATGACAAATAAGCAAGACCATGTGACTGAAGCACTCTGGAATTCCTGTTTATCTAGAGTTTGTTACTTCAGAGTATGAGCACCCTGAGAAAACAAATGGAGCTTTCTATATCAAGCAACCTTATATGGCAGAGTAGTATCATACTGGAAACAGGATTGTTGCCATTGGCACAGTGATGAAAATTGCTCCCAGTTTTGTCCTTTGATCCAGCTGCCATTATAATAGCATCATCTGGCATTGCAGCACGGTATTCATAGGAACATAGGAAACTGTCATATACTGAGTCGGACCATTGGTCTATCTAGATCAGTATTGTCTTCACAGACTGGCAGCGGCTTCTCCAAGGTTGCAGGCAGGAATCTCTCTCAGCCCTATCTTGGAGAAGCCAGGGAGGGAACTTGAAACCTTCTGCTCTTCCCAGAGTGGCTTCATCCCCTGAGAGGAATATCTTGCAGTGCTCACACATCAAGTCTCCCATTCATATGCAACCAGGGCAGACCCTGCTCAGCTATGGGGACAAGTCATGCTTGCTACCACAAGACCAGTTCTCCTCCTATTCGTATGTGTTAAGAACATAAGAACTGGATCAGGCCCAAGGCCCATCTAGTCCAGCATCCTATTTCACAGAGTGGCCCACCAGATGCCGCTAGAAGCCCGCAGCCAGGAGTTGAGGGCATGCCCATTCTCCTGCTTACTCCCCTGCAACTGGTACTCAGAGGCAGCCTGCTATTACTGTATTTGTGCAGTAATAGACTAATATTAGTAATATGTTAATGAATAGTAATAAATTTTACTGTATTAGCTTAACATTTCAAAATGAACACCATTTTTTCTCAAGGGACACATTATAAGAATTATGTATTGTAATTCATGGACCAAGTCCTGTGAATTTTTAGTCATGCCTGAGCCCCACTGAAAGTAGCAAAATCACATTTAGTCATGACCAACCTAAATTTATTTGATTGATTTCAATCAAAATTAGTGGTAACTAGCCTGTGCTAGATGGTACATGGTATTAGTAAATCACAGTTTGATTGTGTGAATGACCTCTATATGAATTAGGGATTGTAACTAACATGATGTGTTCTGTTATGGAGATGGTACACACTGTGATGACACTACTGCGGGCTTGGGAGGCAGTAAAGGCACTGCTGCTTCTGCAAGCATCATCATCATAGTTTCTCCCATTGTCCTGAATGGGATAAATTGAAAGCAGCAATCTCATTGTTGCCTGCAGTAGCATTACCATGGTATGAACCATCTCCATAAGAGTGCCCATTATCAGAAAGTGGAGTGCCATACAATATAGATTACACACTTTTACATGTAATATGCAAATGAAACTTGTATAACAGCAAAGACCCCAAATCATTTTCAGCAACAAGGTAAGTAAGCTCTTTCAACTTTTTTTCAGTGATAGGAGAGGGAGGCTTAGCATTACCTTCAAAACTCATCCTAATCTTTCAATGAATTTAAAGCCTTTCTTAGTTCCAGTTTGATAGACTTTCAGGACAAACACTTGGTGTTGGGTTTTTGTTTTGTTTTTAAGAGAAGAAAGAAGATACCTTGGTGTTTGTCACTGGAAATGGAACTTTGGAACCGTTCGTAACTGGGGATGTCTGTCTCTCATTCGGTCTTGAAGTGATTATATTTGTAGTTGGAGGTTGATTGTGCAAAACTGAAGATAGGCAGAGCTGAACAGTCTCCTTCAGAGCTTTTAGCTGTGACTCCTGAAGGGAAAAAATTCATTTGATCTTAATGAAAGATTATGGAAAATACTATATCTTCACTTTCATGTCATTTACCCTTTACAACAAATGAGAAAACAAAACAAAAGGTGGGTTCATATGATACTGACTCCAGCACACATGATTAAAATGGGTATGCATCAAGAGTGTACCCATCCTTATGTCTTTCACAGACAACCTGACAACCTCCTGGGATGTTTTTTACTACTGCTCTATGCATGACTTAAATACTAACTTAACCTAGTATTTGAGTCGCATCAGCATTTTGAATAAACATCCAGGAGGATGTCAGGACATCTGTAAAAGGATTGGTGCACTGTTGGCATGTTTAGCATGTGAATCACAAAATGATCTCCAAACAGGTTCAAAGTGATCAGGTGCACAGCTGAAAATAGTTGGTGGATACCTGAGACATGATTCAATGCACCATTCCCTATATCACGGATAAAGCATGGTCTTTTAGGTTTCTCCAAATTTATTGGGGGGAAATGAATTCATGTCCTGTAAATTAGTAGTTAAATTAGTAATTTAATTGTTGAACATACCAGTCACTTAAAAACCATAAAGTTTACTAAGTTGTCTCCATTTTGTGTAATTTAATATAAAAAAATAAACATAATATTTGGACAAGTTTATGTAATAGGTTATCCTGCATTTCAGACTGTAGATACTGAGGCGGGTCTCACGATCCGTGAGACCCGCTTTTTCCAAAACTGCGGGGAGTTTTGCTTAGCCTGCTCTCCCCGCAGACGATTGGGCAGGGAGCCCTGGGCGGCCGGATTGGCCGCCCACATGATTGCCGGCTCCAAGATTGAGCCGGCAGGGGCTGGGGGGAACAGGGGCCGATCAGCCCCCGCAAGCTCCAGCATGCCCTGCGCGAGTGCTCAGGGCATGCTGGCGAGACCCCCGGAGCTGGGAGGCAGCTTTTTGCCTCCCCTCCGGGGGTCTCCTCATGAGTAGGTGTGGCACGAAGCCGCACCACGGCTACTCACGATCTAGAAAACCAGGTTTGCGGAGCGCTTGCCTGTTTGGGGGCAGCAAGCTGGTTTGGGGGCAGGGGTTCTTGAGCGCGTCATCCACTCTAGAACCACCGGGCTCGCAGCCGAGCCCGGTGGTTCTTACAATCTGCAAAAATCAGGCTAGGCTCTCCTAGCCTGATTGTTTCAGATCGTGGGAATAGCCCCCCTATGTGTTATAACTGTTCTGAGGGGAAAAACACTCAGTAATCAGAACATAACACTTGTGGTGGTGACAATGTGAGGGAAAGAAGGTTTATTAAGCAGATCATCCTGCAAATGCAGGTTCCCATTGGATGACCAATGTCTTCCAAAACTAAACACTGATTCCTGTGTGATCATGGGGCTTCTGTGCATGCTGCAAGGCAATAATTGCTATTAGTAATTTCTTTTAGCCAGAATATTTCCAAAAAATATATTATTTTTAATAAAAACATACAACAGTTCTCATTCTAAGGCAGTTTTTAAAAAAAACTTCAGACAAAATAGCACTTACTGTTGCTATCTGTTGAAAATCCCATGAAAATCCCACATAGCTGGAGGTATTTTTTGACCCTTTTACTGCAGTCACCCAGCTAAGCAGGTTGTTTCCCACTTTGGTGTGTGTGTGTGTGTGTGTGTGTGTGTGTGTGTGTGTGTGTGTGTGTGTTTAAATACTAGGGACTGAGATACTAGGGACTGAACTTAGCACATTCTGCATGCATGGCACATGCTTTACTGCAGAGTGATGCTCCTTCCCTAAAGCTATAGCCTCCAGTCTCCTAGTCTCTGGCAGCAAGAGCCTCCAAGGACTAGCAGCTGCAGAAGGCATACAGTACCTGTTCATAGGCTTACTCCACCTGGGAAGTCAATGATCCTGTTCAATAAACACTGTGCCTCTTCCAGGTATATCTCAGTTCTTGTTAGGATTAACAGATTGTCAACCTCTGCCTTAGCTCACCTTATCTGTTTTCTCAATATTCCTCTCCTACACTGGGAGTTGGAGAACAAATGTGTTCTTTAGCACAATATGCCGTCAACTTCAAGCCTGAGCCTTGTCCAGGGTCTTGCCACTTAGAGCAAAAGCAAGGGTGAGAGTAGAGGTCTCAACAGCTCAATGTTCTTTGGCTCAACTATCATTTATGCTGCTATGATGATAAATCAAATAAGAGTGGCTCCCACAGTATAATATCACCCACATCTGCTGTTTTTCAATGCAGTGTTCTTTCTTGTTGAACTATGAGGTAGTTCTTTGGGTGTGAACATCCTGCTGTGGCTTTCACTACTCTTCCTTGTGTATGTGATGCCATCCCTTGAGAAACATATAAAAAACCGTTTTTCTCACACATTGTCACCACCACAAGTGTTATGTTCTGATTATTCTCTAGTTGAGAGTGTTCTTTTCACAACAGTACTTGGGAAACCCTGGGTTCTTCATGTCCTATCCCTTGGGCATGTTACTGTTTGGGCATTGTCATTGACAGTCTGTTCTTCCCTGTGTTACCCTGAATAAAGGGTATTTATTTCTAAAGATATGCAGAAAAATCCAGAGAAATTTCATTTGTCTTATAAAAACTTGGTTTTGACTTGAAAATCTCAATTGTTTTTTCCTGGAAGGAACCCTAACATTTCTTTGGAATTTCAGCTTTAAAAAAATCAGTGCCAAGCTTAGTTGTTTGTAAACGTGTTGGCTGACATGTCCCACAACCTTATGAAAGGTAGAACAATCGGCCCATCCTCAAAACAAGCCAGTAAACTAATGGTACATGTTGCCTAGCAACACAAGCTGCAGAGAGGGGAAAGCAATTTTCACTTCTCTACCTTCCCCAGAAAAGCTTTCCTGCACAAGCCCCCAGGAATACGAAAAGGACTTTTGTGGGGAGGGGAGAGAAGTGAAACTCACTTCCCCCCTCCCAACATATTACAATGCAGGGCTACATGTACACTGCATTGTGAGGCAAAATGTGCAGTTGGTTTACTGGCTCCTTGTGAGGATGGAGCTCTTGTTCCACCCTCATAAATCTGTGGGACATATCAGCCAAGGGATCTGTGTTCTTGTCTGGAGGAAGCCCTGGAAGTCATGGCCAAAGGTATTATTTGCTGGCTTGTTACCTGAGCCATGCTGTGCCATGAACAGCAGTGTACTGTTATGTTTTTCTGATTGCCCTGTCCAGGTGTGTGGAGTGACTGTATGGGTTAGATAAGGTCATGTGGGCTCATTTGTCCATTCACTGAGGCTATTCACATGATGGGAGAAAATCGGGCTAGCGGACGCTAGCCCGATTTTCTCCCATTGTGAGAACCACGAGGCTCGGCTGCGAGCCCAGTGGTTTGCAAGCGGGTCACCCGCTTAAGTAGCCCGGTGCTTAAACCGGGTTTGCAGAGCAGAGAGCTCTGCAAACCTGGTTTTGGCCAACGTGAGGAGCCATGGCACGGCTCTGCGCAAGGGCTCCTCACGAGGAGACCCCCCCCGAGGTGAGGCAAAGAGCCGCCTCCTGGCTTGGGGTCTCTTCCAGCATGCCCCGCCTGCTTGAGCAGGGTATGTTGGAGCTTCTGGGGACTGTGCAGCCCCTGATCCTCCCAGCCCCTGCTGGCTCCGTAACGGAGCCGGCAGTCGTGTGGGCAGCCACTTCGGCCGCCCGGAGCAGACTGCCTGCTTGTGTGCGAGGAGAGCAAGCTAAGCCTGCTCTCCCTGCGAACCATCCTGAGGCGGGTCTTCTTGATCATGAGACCCGCTTCATTGATTGTTGTTTTCCCAGCATTAGGATTATGACAGTGTTCTTATCAAGCTTATCAGTGTTCTTATTCATGACTGGTGGCAACTGAGTTACCAGAGGCACGTCTGATGCATTTGTCAGTGTAGGATATGGGCTGTTGTTTTTAAGTCTCTTATTGTCATGTTGCCTCTGCTGGTTGAGCATGATTACTACTATAGCCTCATTCACATGTTATGTTCATTACACATACAACCTGTGTACAATGTACACAGGGTACACTCGTACCAATCTGTATACATTTACAGTTATTCACACATTATTTTCAATGCACATATAGCTGTGCAATTCCTATCTGTGCCCTGCATTTGAGGGGAACTGTACCCAGGTTCATTTCTGAAATGAACACAGGCACAGTCATTCACACAAAGACATGCACAAGTGTCCCGATGTATGCACATATCAAAGAGGTCTGTGCAGGGCTTCAGTCACAGCGGTATAAACCATGGCACAGCAGCCACCCTTCTGGATCAGGCTACCCATTTCATATTTTAAAGTATTGCCCAATTTCAAGCAAATTTTCATACAGTGCACATTTGGGGGTGGGGTAATTATGCTCTATGCAACATTTATTATGACATTACATCTCTCTGTTCCCAGATGTATTCTAGCATCAGAGGCTGTAAAAGTCATAAAGATGCTCTAGCCCCTGCAGAGCATGTTAAGAGAAAGGAAAGAGGGGTAGCCCTTCATCATCCTCAAAGAACAGCTGCCAGAGCTTTGACTGCCACATGACAAGAACTTTCCCCATATCCAGTGGGAATACTTATTATGCATAAAATGAAGTCTAAGCCTACATTTTTACCAGCAGAAGTTCTTATGTTGTCATATTAGACTGCAATAGCTGTCTATTAATAGTGCTAAAAGATGTGCACAGAAGGGTTCTTACTTTGTCAAGAGCTGCTTTTTCCAGTTCTTCTTTTGCAATTGCTAGTTTTTGCTCCAAGTCTGTAAGCTGCTGGGCCTGTGGGAAATTTAAAAACAAATTAGCTAGTATAAATTATAACCCCATTTTTGCCCACTAAACTTGTATAACATATCTGTGTAGGGTGAAAAAAAGGTATTTGCTTGGAAAGTAAGCAAAATAACCTATATCAAAGGCCTATCTTGACAACATAACACACTTTTCTAAGGAATATTATGATTCATGACAAGGAGAGACTCTTGGGGATGGGGCATTTTATTACAGTATCTAAATCCAGCTTTGCCCAGGTGATGGTTCTGCCATTGATTTCAAGGGAACTGAAAAGATCCATCTTATGTTAAAATATTTAGAAGTCCTGTCAAAGCAAGGGTATATTCTTTCAAGTGCTTTGGGAAATAGTTTATTGTATGCTTCAGATAAAGAAAGGGATGAGCTGAACGTTAAATGCACACAAGCATAGGCCCAAAGGCCTACTTTTCACTGGTGGGGGTGGGGTGGGTTGGAAACAAATTTGGAAAAGGGTAAATTAGAATGGAAAATCTATGGCAGAGGGAAGGAAGCAGAGAGACAGAGTGAGTATACTTCATCTTCTCCCCCACCATCACTTCCCTGCTCTGAATTGCAGTCCCCAGCTGCTTTTCACCACACATATAGTAGTTCCAACTCTATGTTTGGTACCTCACAGGGTAAAAAGCAACCCACATGTATTATTTGAAGTGGAGAAGCAGCTACTGAATAAAGTGATAGCACCCCTCCACAGCTTTTATGTCAAAAATTGCCCCTTCCAAAACTGCCTTTCCCTGTAAAGCAACTGTTGGCCTTTTTGTTATACAAGTGTGTATTTAGGACCTCAATATTCCATAAATGTGACGTAGGATACTGTAAGGTAGTGTGGAAAGGGAAATGCAGCCTACTCTCTAATCTCTCCTACAAACCAGATTTTTCTTGAACTGGAAGCAGCAGCAAAGGTATTTCTAGTTTAGGCTCCCTTCATTTCTTCCAGGTCAGCCAATCAGTTATTTCTCATAGATTTTCTACTTCCTTATTCCCCTTTCTCATGAACTTTAAATCTATACACACTTACAGCTGATGTTTCCATGAGCACATACTCCTCTTTTTTAAAGAGCTACTAGACTTCTGAAAATGAGTCAAATGATGCTGTTTAAATTAGCCAGCTGTTTTAGTATGGATTTATGGAGGTTCATTAGAAATGGAGGCTATCCTGGTTTTGCACACGCGTGTGTACCACCAAGATTGGGCCTGATCCTGGCAGCACCATGGCAGCAAACCCACCTATGAAGCCTCCCTTTTAAATGAGGTTAAAGGAACGAGTGCTCCCTTAACCTCATTTTTACAACCATCTGTCAGCTGCACCTGCAAGCAGCCATGGCTAGCAGACTCGGGCAGGGGAATTCCCATAATGCACCACACACTTGTGCAGTGCATTATTGGAGCTTCAGGGGGCCTGGTGATAAGTCTCAGCAACCTGACCCTCAGAGCTGCTGGAAGCAGCTGTTGCTCGTCTGAGTGGGAGATCCGCCCACCCAGGGAAGGCGGAATGATAGTCTGAGGGGAGGTAAGCTCTTTAGGGCTTCTTCCCCACAAACCCTGAAGGCCTTTCTCACTGCTCGTGAGAAAGGGCTCAGGGTCTTCCAAATAGGAAGGCTCTGAACATTGTGGCAAAACTGACTTGCACTACAGTAGCACAACTGCCTGCACTGATATCAACATGTTCTAGAGATGTGCATGAAATTCAACCGAATTCATTCAAAGTGGAGATTTGAATGGAGATTTGTTTCAATAGATTCAAATTTGCCCAAATTTGATTCAACTCATTTAGAATTTGGGCAAATTTTATCAATTTTAATGAACCTCGACTCTGTTCGATGGTTCCAAATTGAATAAATTTGAATTCAATTTGAATTTGAATGGAATTTGGGTGAATTTCATGCACA
Source organism: Hemicordylus capensis (assembly GCF_027244095.1). Classification (NCBI taxonomy): domain Eukaryota; kingdom Metazoa; phylum Chordata; class Lepidosauria; order Squamata; family Cordylidae; genus Hemicordylus; species Hemicordylus capensis. The sequence continues at coordinate 105,069,302 of NC_069657.1, read as the reverse complement.
TCCCTAACATGTTCATAACCTGGAAAATAAAAGATTGAGGAGAATCATGTAGGAAATTTAAAATGGTATGATGTTCATCATGTATCATGCACCATCCAATCATTTACCATGACTCTGATACAACCCTTTCCCCACTGGATGGGGTATAACAACGGCACCTTCTGAGGACCAGAAATCATTATTTCCCATGAGCATCTCCTTCACACCAGACTAATAGCAACGTCAGCATCAGAAATGCTTGGTTAGGCAACGTAACCTGCCTGGTTCAGCCACACCCCTGAAGTGTTCATTTTGGAACAATCCATCTAAAAGAGCCCTTGCAGTTCAAGAACCTCAAGTCTCAAAATAAAATAACTTACTTCAAAGCAGCTAGCAACATGATGATTAGTATAATTGTCTTATTTGTAAACTGAAATGGCGGTTACTTCCAGTGTTTATGCAGAAGTGGGGAAAGGACACTGGAACAGATGGTTATTTCTGCTATAAGAAATTTTTATGAGGCAGTGAACATTTTTTTTTGCATATGAATTGCTCTGCATGGTTTTAACTCATAAGTCATAAAGGACACAACATTTAGAGCTCTTGGCTAAACAATTCCAAACAAGCAGTTACTAGATCTTATTGTTAATTTTTCCCAGAGACACCACCATCCAGATGTCTAACTTTTTCATTTCCCTTACAGAGCTATAGAGAGGGACACTTTTATCCTCTCTAACATAAATGTGTGACTTTGGCAGGCTGGTGCTTTACTGGTGGGTGGCATGAAATTAGAGAACAGCATGCACTGATTTTATGAATTATGTTAAATATATTAAATGTCTAACCTGAAATAACAAAAGTCACAATATTTGGAAGAAAATCAGTCTCAGAGTCAATTGTACTGTAATTCTCCTGCCAATATGGAGAGTAAATTAAGATGGTTCAGAGAAGAGTTAGTTATGTTCTAATTTTCTGATTAGAAAGTTTCCTAGATGTAACTTTAAACATGTCATTGAATCCATGCATTGGATTCCCCATCCCTCCCACAACCCCTTAAAAACAAACAAACACCAAAAAGCATTTGTGGGTAGTCCCCAATCTGGATTGGAACCATGGTGCAGTGGGTGGGGAGGGGTTCAACCCTTTTCTCTGCCCTGTTTTCCACTGAAAATCCTGTCCTTAGAGTCAGGTCCACCCGGGATTTAAAACTATATTGAAACTGAATGCAGGATTGGAATCCACACAGGACCTGAATCTGATACATAAGAAGGCTGAAGTGGGCCCTGGGACAAAAAAATGGAGATAGGCCCTGTCCCCCCACCTATCCGCCTTCTTCTTTGGAAAGGCAGGAAAGGAAGAGTGTGAAGAACAAGTTGTCACTCACCTGGTGGGTCCCCTTTCCCTCAGGGGCCCAGGCAAATTTGTTCCCCTTTGTTCAATTATAGCTACGTCCCAATCTGAATGGGACAGAAGTATGTTGATGTAAGATCATTCCAGAAAGTAAAACAGGACTAACTGGGAGGCAAGAAGGACTTTTAACAGAAATGTGGTTGCTGCTGCTGCCAGCAAAGGTGGTAGGCGCTGTTTTAACCAACCCAAGGACACCATTGCAACTGCACTGCTGACATAGGTACAGGTGAAACTCGGAAAATTAAAATATTGTGCAAGAGTCCATTGATTTCAGTAATGCAAATTAAAAGGTGAAACTGAGACAGACGCATTACATGCAAAGCGAGATAAGTCAAGCCTTAATTTGTTATAATTGTGATGATCATGGCGTGCAGCTCATGAAAACCCCAAATCCACAATCCCAGAAAATTAGAATATTACATGGAACCAAGAAGACAAGGATTGTAGAATAGAACAGTATCAGACCTCTGAAAAGTATAAGCATGCATATGTATTCAGTACTTGGTTTGGGCGCCTTTTGCAGCAATTACTGCCTCAATGCGGTGTGGCATGGATGCTATCAGCCTGTGGCACTGATGAGGTGTTATGGAAGACCAGGATGCTTCATTAGCGGCCTTCAGCAATTCTGCATTGTTTGGTCTCATGTCTCTCATCCTTCTCTTGGCAATGCCCCATAGATTCTCTATAGGGTCAGGTCAGGCGAGTTTGCTGGCCAATCAAGCACAGTACACTGTATACTTTTCAGAGGTCCGATATTCTTCTATTCTTCAATCCTTGTCTTCTTGGTTCCATGTAATATTCTAATTTTCTGAGATTGTGGATTTGGGGTTTTCATGAGCTGTACGCCATGATCATCACAATTATAACAAATTAAGGCTTGACTTATCTCGCTTTGCATGTAATGCGTCTGTCTCATATATCAGTTTCACCTTTTAATTTGCATTACTGAAATTAATGGACTTTTGCATGATATTCTAATTTTCTGAGTTTCACCTGTAAGTGGGGGGGTGGGCACACCTCTTGAAATTTAAGAAAATACTGGCTTCCTTACAAAAGTGAGAGGAGTTTCTAAACTCTGCTCTTGTTAGAAATTCATAGGAACATAGGAAGCTGCCATATACTGAGTCAGAGCATCGGTCTATTTAGCTCAGTATTGTGTGTAGAGCCTCTGCATGTAACAGAGGAAGTATATCTGGTGACAGCATGTCCTACCCCAGCCCCCAGTCCTACCCCCAAAGGTACCACCAAAGGGATCCCCTTTTGGCGACTGGCTTCAGTGACTGCCTACAAGTGACACAGCCTCAACTTTTAAACCAACAAAGGGGATTCGGGGAGAGCCTTGCAGATGATGGGGCACCTCACTAGATCCCACTCAGGGAGAGAGGTGGTGGGATCTAACATTGAATATGTCAATTCTGATTGTGAGCTATAGGGAAGTTAGTAGGATACTACTGTATATATTTCCAAGGAGAACTATACTATGCTCTCAGGATTTCTTCCTTAGGCCTCAGTGTATCATATAACAATGGGTATTAACCACAAAAAACTTTCCCCCAAACAAGTTGTAAAGACTTAAAGTCTCTGTGGAGGGATAGGTGGGGGGACAGGGCCTATCTCCATTTTTTTGCCCCAGGGCCCACTTCAGCCTTCTTATGTATCAGATTCAGGTCCTGTGTGGATTCCAATCCTGCATTCAGTTTCAATATAGTTTTAAATCCCGGGTGGACCTGACTCTAAGGACAGGATTTTCAGTGGAAAACAGGGCAGAGAAAAGGGTTGAACCCCTCCCCACCCACTGCACCATGGTTCCAATCCAGATTGGGGACTACCCACAAATGCTTTTTGGTGTTTGTTTGTTTTTAAGGGGTTGTGGGAGGGATGGGGAATCCAATGCATGGATTCAATGACATGTCTAAAGTTACATCTAGGAAACTTTCTAATCAGAAAATTTGAACATAACATAACTAACACACACATGGACACACACACACACACACACACACACACACACACACACAGAGAATGTTGGGGGATCTCATAAGCTTACTTGCCTTAAGGAAAGTATGCTAAAAATAGGGAGAGTGATTATGGTAAAACAAGCAGTTGAAAAAAGTTTCAAAAGTTGAAGTGGCTAGGAGTTGTAGCAGCTGCACAGTAATGAAGAAGATACAGGGAATTCATGCACATACACCTAGCCAGGGGAAATCCATGATCTGTATGATACATTTTTGGCAACAAGCAAAACTGATCATGCTGTTGATATTTATAATGCAATGTTTGAAGGAGTTCAAAATTAGAAAAAATCCAATGCATTTTGTAGTCCAGCTTTGAAATCAAGATATCCTTTAGTCCCCCTAACAGATATTATTTAAGTTTTGCTGGAAAACCTCCAGTGAAAGAAATGTCTTAGGCAGCTCAGCTTGCTCCACTGCATAATTAAAGTTTTAAACCTACATAATCCAAATCTATCCACCTGTAATTTAAACCTGTTTTAAGCCTCCCTACTTCATTCAACTAGAAAGCACAATCAGAAATAATTTGGCACCAAATCTGTTTTCTTGTCCATCACCAATTCTGACTGCCATTTGCAGTCTTTCCAAGATAGATAATAACATGCCTAATAGAGTTTAAACACTCTTATTCATATCAGGTAAATCCATTTGCAGTTTAGGCAGCACAGCTATCATTTTTGGAAGCACGGCCCTATTATCTGTCATTTAATCCTATTTCATGTGCTGGCTATTAACCCAGCTGTGTGTGTGTGTGTGTGTGTGTGTGTGTGTGTGTATATATTCAACAGCAATTCAGCTTGACTGATTGACTTTCATGTCTGAATATATTGCACAATTTTTGTTTTGTTTTGTTCACAGGCTACTGAATCAATAGGCCAGAAGTATCAATCCTCATGCCATATAACTTGTATTACACCCTTGCAGTTGAAAGCTATTTGGTAGAAATGATTGATTGAGCATTTGGAGGCAGATGATGCTTAAAACTCCCACCTCTCCCCCTTTTAGCCTACTTTCTTTAAGGAAAGTAAGCTTATGAGATCACCCAGCATTGTGTGTGCATCCATCCCTATGTGACGGGGAATATGAACCAAACGGGGTACAGTTTTAGGAATACATAGGGACACCTCAACAGCATAATTTGTGATGATGTTATCCACCCCAATTCAAGATGCCGGATGAGTAAATGATTGAGGTGTGAGTTGGCTGTGAGCTGCCTAATTAATTTAAACTGAATTTGCTACAGCTGCAGGGACACATAAGGACACCTCAATGGTGTAGTTTCTGATGATGTTTTCCATCCCAATTCAAGATGGTGGACACATGCACATTTGAGGCACAAGTGGGTTAACGTGAACCACCTAACTGATTTGAACCAAATTTGCTATGGCTTAAGTACACATGGGGACACCTCAATGGCATAATTTGTGATGATGTCGTCCACCCCGATTCAAGATGGTGGATGTGCGAACATTTGAGTTGCAAGTGGGAACTGATTTGGACCAAATTTTATCTAGTTGTAATGACACTGAAAGGAACGTAGGCAGATTAATTCTTACCAGAACAAGTTCATTTTCAGATAAAATTAGTGGGTTTCTTTTCTATAGCTCACAGAAACACACTCTTTTACTTCACCCTGCCTTACCTGAAATCATGCTTATAATAGTCATTCAATTTTCAGAACAATAAGAAGTGTATAATACCAATTCCTATGTTAGCTCCTTCTCACCCCCTTTCCATGTGAAGTACCTTGTGAAAGCCAATGCTTAAGTATACCAGCATAATCAGATAAACATATACATTGCACCACTTTCCCCACTTTTCCCTTCCATCACATCCTTCCTTGAAACCAGCCTTTTCTTCATGGCCTTTAGTGTAATCCTCATTTCTAGTTGTAATTGGGCTTTAAGTATGTATAATGTACTTTACCGACATTCTTCCCTCCCTCCTCTTGTCTCTCTCTTCCTTTTGTCATTGCCGTTTGGTATAAATTGCTTTCTCTCCAATCTAAACACACACCCCTCTCTTTCTACAGAAAAAATTATAGAAATGTATTAAGCTGGCTCAATGTATGCCTTCTAAAGTTCACTTATAACCCTGTTCATAAGAAAAAATGCAAAGAAAAAGTGTTGATCTGGACTAAAAGTCTCTTGAATAGCTAAAGCATTCGAATTAAAGTATTTTAGATTCTTATGTTCATCATAATCCACTACAATGTATTTTTGTCACGTAATGGGTAAAAATAGAAACTTTTTTCAATTGCTTGTTTTACCATAATCACTCTCCCTATTTTTAGCCTACTTTCCTTAAGGCAAGTAAGCTTATGAGATCCCCCAACATTCTGTGTGTGTGTGTGTGTCCATGTGTGTGTGTTTACCACCCTATCAATTTTGCAATGACAGGATCATTATGAACCAAATTGGCTACAGTTGTAGGGACACCTCAGTGGTGTAGTTTGTGGTGATGTCATCTACCCGATTCAAGATGGTGGACACATAAACATTTGAGGCACAAGTGGACTAACGTTTATTTATTTATTTTATTTTTGCATTTATATCCCACTTTTCCGCCGAGTCGCTCAGAGCAGTGTACATGGTTATGTTTATCCTTGCAACAACCCTGTGAGGTAGGTTAGGCTGAGAAATACATGACTGGCCCAGAGTCACCCAGTGAGTTTCATGAAACTTGAACGCGGGTCTTCCAGGTCCTAGTCCAACATTCTAACCACTATGCTGTGACCCGCCTATCTGATTTGAACCAAATTTGCTACAGCTGTAGGAACACATCGGGATGCCTCAGTGGCATAGTTTGTAAGGATGTCATCCACCAGAATTCTGTAAGTTTGTAAGATGGATGTCATCCACCAGACTGGTCTCTGGGTCATCTTGGAGAGACCATATTACTCCTGTATTGAAAGAGCTATACTGGCTGCTGATAAGTTTCCAGGCAAAATACAAGGTGCTGGTTATAACCTATAAAGCTTGGGCCCTGGGTATTTAAGAGAACATCTTCTTTGTCATGAACCCCACCGCCCACTGAGATCATCAGGAGAGGTCTGTCTGCAGTTGCCACCAGCTCGTCTGGTGTCTACTCGGGGATGGGCCTTCTACGCTGCTGCCCCAAAGCTTTGGAACGTGCTCCCTGCTGAAATAAGAGCCTCCCCATTTCTGACAATTTTTAAAAAATCTTTAAAGACACATCTGTTCACCCAGGCTTTTAATTAAATACTCTTTTAATAGTTTTAACATTGTTTTAAAATATTGTTTTAAAATTTTAAATTGTTGACATGTTTTAACCTTTTGCTGTCATTTATTTTAACCAGTGTTTTAATTTTTGTTGTCATTTATTTGTTTTTAACTAATGTTTTAACTTTTCTGTTTTGTTTTGTTTTGTAAACCGCCCAGCGATGTAAGCTTTGGATGGTATAAAAATAGGTTAAATAAATAAATAAATAAATATGGCAGATGTGTGAACATTTGAGGCGCAAATGGGCTAACTTGTGGACCATCTAACCAATTTGAATGATGTCGTTCACTATGATTCAAGATGGTGTACGTGTGAATATTTGAGGTACAAGTGTGCTAACTTATGGGACATCTAACTGATTTGGCTTAGCCCCAATCATGAGCCTTTTAGCACTATGTGACACAAAAAGGAAGATGTCAGGAGGGTGGGGAAGTATAAAGTTTCTTGTTAGTCCCAAACAGTGTTACAAGGTTACTGTTCCAGGCTGCCTGAACATTTTGTTGTGGGCCCCTCTTATACTAGCTAAGTATAAGAGGGGCCCACAACAAAATGCATCATTCAAATTGGTTTTTTGTTGTTTATTATTTAATGTAAAGAAGTGTTATTTAATGTCCAATACATTAAAAAAGACTGTGATCCTTTAATCAGTTATATATGCTTAAGTCTCATTAACAGGGCAATAAGCAGTACTATATTTATTCTGAAATCCCTTTTAGTGGACTTTAGATGGAGCTTGCTAGGTTAAGTGTTGCAAGACTATAAGTAGACAATTACAGCCCAAATTCTATAATATTCAATACACTGACATGAAAAGAAAAGCTTTAAAAGCTATCACTCTAATGCTTATCATTTTCTGGTGAATATTACTTTTCAGAGGCTTTCTGTGTCATTAGACACTATACAAAATGTGTGTATTTTAAGCAGAAAAACACAGAAATGGATGCTGGTGAATATACATTCCTTCTCTTTACTTGCCAGCTTTATATCATTTGGTATTTTTTCTGAAGTTATCATATCATCTGCAACTAATGAAAACTGATAGATCACTGCATATCTCATAAAACAGAGCAATCCTCTGTTTTACTCATGTTCATGTTCTAATTATTTTCTAAGTTTAAATGTCCAGTTAAGGTTTAACTGTTTTAAATATAATTAATTTCTAAATAGGTATGTCAGGTTGTAGACGTATAAGTGGAAGCAGCAGATGAAGCAGCTTAAGAATATAAAGTTCTGCGTCTTTAACAAGGAACAAGCCCATAGAACACATGGATCTTGCTGCTTAGGGAAAAAAATTGGACTGGGCTTCAAGTGTACAGAAGCAAATCCTAGTTGTGGACCCCATACTTATTAGGATAATTCCTAGTGTTTTTGAATGAACTACTTGCTTTTGAATGAGCTACAAGCAGGTTGACTTAAGCCTTTCACAAGAAAGTGTGTTGAGGAATTAAACACACAGAAGAAGCAGTGGGCAGTTCACATGACTCCCATCACACTCAACACGTCATTGTCCCTCTGCATAACTGCATCACTGCCGTTTGTCCAAACTGCCCCTCACGGTAGAATTTAAATATGAGTATTTAAACCGCATGGGCAAGTTTGATTTGTTTGAATCACTCCCATGAGATCATGAGTAGAATGATAGCACACCAGGGAGAAAGTGCACACATAGTTTCTCCCCCTACATGACTGAGGAGCTGGCAGACACAAAGGCTGTTCACACAAGCAGCCATACCCAGGTTTGCACAAATCATGTGATGATGAAAATGGCCTCTGCATATGTGTGGAGGTCACTCTAATGGCCTCTGTGCATGCACAGAGGCCCAAACTGGGCCATAGCTGGCCTGTCATTTGGAAGGCCATGGGGGGTGGGGGGGTGGAAGACCTCTACCACCACCTCCGCTGTCTCTGCCACCGCTGTGGCAACTGGCGTGGCTGCCTCCACCACACTCAGCAGTTTAATTTTAAAGGTAAAGACTACCTTTTCTCTTGCCCCCTCCCTTTACTGTAGGCAATGCCCTTTACTTGTAAAAGGGACTCCTCACCAGATTCCCCTTTACAAGTATGCCTCCTGAGCCAGCCTAAACAGGTTCTTGGAACTGGGAGTTAGTCTAGTTTGAATTTGAACTGGCACCCCTCCCCCTACTTTAGGAGTTGGTCCATTTCGAACTTGGACCACCTGAACCAGGCCAGCCCAACGTCAAGCCTAGATCAAAGTGAGCCAGCTTGCACATCCCATATATATATTTGAGAAAGGAGATTAATAGGTCTATATTTTAGCTCTTTGTTTTGCAGCTTGATTTCATATAGTAGGAGGATTGATTCACTTGGATTATATGGCTCTGTTACAGCCATAGTACTGGAAAATGTAACATTTTCAAGAACAATCTTTGTCTCCGTATCCACAGCCTGAATGGCTTGTACCAAATTTCTATCCCTCCTCTAATTAGGGCAAGATCTGAGAATGATGCTAGTAACATTACAGTCCGTTCACTGTTAAAAGCCCAGTGTTATGGTCTAGGGACATTGCCTCCTAAACAACAGAATGTGGGTATCAGCAAAGATGGTTGCTGAGAATGCTCATTTCTTGCGCAAATGATCAGGCTTAGTCATTGCTGCCAGTGCTTACTCCGTATGCTTGACCGCTCTCATATTTATTCATGCAAGCCAAGTGAAATCAATGGAGCAGCACACTTGCAAGTAGAGGCATAATTGTTAGGACACTGATGTTAGGAAAGGTTCTGTTCTGGTTTTCCTATTCTTATTCCTCTATTTTATGCCCCCCCCCCCCCGCAGATGCTTCTAACAACTTAGGTACATACCTTTATATTTAGATTTTTAGGCTGCTTTTTGGCCACATCAACAAACACATGTTGATTTATACAGCACAGTTGAAGTGGGAAGCAAATGGTTGCACAGTACTCCAAATCCTACACCCACTCAATCCAGAATAGTTTCATTGGTCTTTAGCAAGGGTACATGGCAGCAAATAAAGGAGTTTAGGAACTGAAGATCTAAATCATTCCTTCTAACTTCTTACAGTACTCGCATTAGTATTGCAGAACATATTCTCTTTCTCTCTTGTCTTTTCTTTTTTCTCTCCATTAGACACATGGTGACCTGATTTGGGTTTGTCTTACATCTAATCACAGCAGGGTATTCCCTTTTCTCTCAGGATCTGTTCAGCCCATAGCTCAGGACAGTTTAAAAACTCACAGCTAGCATCAGAGATTTTCAGTGTCTTAATTATCTCCATTGCTTCTCCTCAGGGTATCTTCAAGGTCCTGATGAGAGCAAAGGCAACACAAGCAAGTTGGAGCCAGATCTTTTCTGGAGTCAATTACAAAACTGGCTACAGCTACTTCACTAACATGACCAGGTATGAAAGAAGCTTTAAGGAGTCCCCTATGTTGGAAGATGAGTCGAAGTGGCTGTAAAGCTGCTGCTCCACCTAAATTTATCTACCTAACCTTGCCACACAGAATAACTCGGGCTACGTGTTGAGGGTGCTATTAACTTAAAATGTAAGTCCAAAACCTTAAGGCCACCTTGGGGCCACAAGAAAACTTCTAAATTGGATTTTTTTCAGTTCATTAAAGCTGTAATAACCTTCTTAATGCACAAGGCTTCATTCAAAAAAGCTATAAAAAGCCAGTTATAACTTCCCAAAGATTAAAAGGGCCCTTGTCTTTCAAATTTGTAAATATAGCAAATGAGTTATCAAGTAAAGATTTTTTATTTTGATTAATTGTAACCTTTAGTCGACCTATTCATTGGTATAGATTAATGATCATTATATAAATGATTAAAACTATTAATCCTACACCTAACAACATACATATTATATCATGCAAGCAATTATAAAACTATATGCAGTACTGATTATATATTTCCCACTGTTCTTTTGACACCAGTACTTCCAAACTTGCACTTTTAGTGTCTTATGCAGATTTTATTTACAATGCTGATTTACCATTACAAAAATTACACAAGCAATCTAGTGTTAAGATAAAATAGGAGTTTTTGTTCTTTCTGAATATAGAATAGAATACCTTTCCCCATCAACTTGTCTTCCAAGGAATTCCTGTTCTTCATTCACAAATTCCTGAGGAAATACACTGGCTGACATACTGACGAATGAAGCACTGGTACTTCATGAAATGTGACAGTGTTACGGATGTGATTCATTAAATTCAGCACCAGCACTTGCACTGAAGGGTGAATTTCCCTTTCCCCATAAGTGCTCTATGCCCCCTGAAAATATGTCCTTGAGGGTCACACAGCCTTCAGGGATATATTTTAAGGTAACACAGAGGATTTCTAAGGGAATCAAAGGTTATTGAGATCATCCCACTGCCCTTATCCATTAGTGCCAGTTTTATAGTAGTTTGGAACTCATCTGTAGCACAATTTCACAAAACATTGGCACTTTATTAGTCAGAATGTTAGCCACTTATTTCTAGGGGTGGGGTGGAGCTCTGCTTCCACTAGGGTTGCCAACTCTGTTTGAAGCTATTCCTGGATATTCCCCCCCCCCCAATATTTTTCAAAGTATTAACATCTCTAGAATTGCTGTCAATGAATCTGAGTTTCTTGCCAATTTCTGGAGACTCAAGCCCAATCCTTGAAAGTTGGCAACTCTGTAATCTGCACTAGAGCATGGCTTCTGGCAGGGACACAAGTATTTTCACAGTTCATTCAGGGCCTATTGTTTCCCAGTGGTTTTCCATGGATCTTCTCTGGAGGTCCCTAGCTCAAGAAGAGAAGATGGTTGGCCTTCATTATCCTGCCTTAGAGGCTTAGGGTAGCTGAGCATGATGGAGATATTACAATCATGGCCTGTGCTGGACTCCCAACTCCCAATCTGCATCCATTAAGAGAAAGGTAAGATAACATCTTCACATCTGAAGAAAACTGATAGATGTGGATGATTTATTTATCATCATCAATCATCATCATCATCATCATATTCATCATCATCATAATTTCCTCACTGGATCAGTATTGTGCAAGTAATCCAACTCCTGTGTTTCACTCCAGGGAGAATGAAATCTTCTCTCCAGAGAAAGAGCAGAGTGGAATCCAGAGGTTCCGCCCATTCTTCTTTCAGTCAGTCCCATTGCATTTCACTGTCACTTCCAGTTGACAATTGTGCCCCTAGTGCCTCCAGAACTCCAGTGGCTGTGCATTGCAGAATTAGACTGGAAGCTGTCTTTCAGAGAAGCTTATCTTTCTTTATGAAAAAGCTTCCAAGGAGACCAAGGGTTTCCTGGAAAACAGTTTGAAAAACACATAACATAAACTCTACAAAAATTATATTTCTTTTCCCTCTCTTCTCCCTCAACATGTTCTCGTTAAATCAGTTTCAGCTAATGAATGATCTACTTCATAGGGCTGCACACTGAATCAGAATGATAATCTGATCTGATTTGATGCAGGGCACATTGGACAATTCTGCATCAGATTGGAACATCAGGGTTACTGAGACAGTAAGTTGCAGAACCATCTAATATCTGCATTGGATCAGATGGGATCAAATTGGGGAATTGAAAGGTGTTTCCACCCCTTATGTAGGTATAGTCTAAAACTCTGTATTTTTTAGGCTTGCAGCTGGTGAAAACATGCTGCAATTGGTTGATCTGTGTTTCTGTTCCCTTCCAGACATGGTGCTTTGGGGGATGTAATAATAATAATAATGATATCATCATCATCAACATCATCAACAACAACAATAAAACTTTATTTGTTAGCTGCTCCATAACAAATTATTTTCTGGGTGGCTCACAACAGAGAATTAAAACATACAATATAAACACATAACTCATTAAAACATAACAGACAAAAAAGGTGACAAGAAAATACAAATAAAATACAAAGCAGCTTAAGAACTCATTTTAAAATTAGTTAAAAATCAGATCAAATCTGAAAACCCAAATTTAAGAGGCTTGAGTGAATAAAAAGGTCTTTACCTGGAGCCTAAAAGAACAAAGTGATGTAGCCAGGTGAGCCTCACTGGGGAGGCTATTCCATGAATGGCATGCAACCACAGAAAAGGCCCTCTCCCTAGTAGCCACCCATCTCAACTCGTTTGGCAGAGGCACCCTGGTTTATAAAGTGTTACGTTGCTGCCTGGAAGATTCAGATGCAATAACCTTATGGACCAGCTCCTAGTTCTAATTGCTAATGTCCAGCTCCTCCTAAGCATGGTTGAGTGATAAATTATCACCTCTGAAGAAGCTCTTTATGAAACCCTGTCACCTATCTGGCTGTAACTTAGGGGCTACAGCATGCAGACCTCCAAGCAATGCAAAAAGATTTACAAGTGGACCTCGTTATCTGTGAATTTTCACATCTGCAGATATGTGTATCTGCGATCAAGAAAAAGACACTTGACCTCAGCATACATGGGGAGAGGAAAAACATGCTGACCTAATGTATCCACAGGTTGGAGGTGGCCAGAAATGACCACGTAGGTCATTTCCAGCTGCCATTTTCCAAGCTCTGATCAATACCAAACTCTATAGATCAATACTAAGATTTGAGATTCTGAATTTGTGCTAAGAATCATGACTCATGTAGATTCAATTACGTTGAAAGCAAGATTCTAAACAAAAGGCAAGATAACTTGGATGATTTTTATGGGAGCAATCCAACTGAGCGAGTGAGATCCATTGAGAGGCAGAGTGATGACTAGCAGGGAAGCTATCTAGCTCTGCAAGCAAAATTTATCACTCAACCATGCTGGACATTAGCAGTTAGAACTAGGAGCTGGTCCATAAGCTTATTGCATCAGAATCTTCCAGGCAGCAACGGAACACTTTATAAACCTTCCAGGCCAGCAGCTCCACTCTTCCCAATGCACTACTTGATCCTAATCATAATTAATGCAAGGATTCCTCCTCCAAGTACAGCTCTGAAACTGGATGCCTTATGCTGCCAAGCAAACACCGTTAACTCTGTTTTAATTTTATGTTGTTTTTAAATTGTTAAACTGTTTTAACCTTTTATATTTGTTTTAATTATTTTTATGTCATTGTTAACCGCCCAGAGATGAAAGTTTGGGCAGTATATAAGTTAAACAAATAAAATAAAATAAAATAAAATAACATAAAATAACATTGTTCCATCTGGTGTAAGCTTCAACTGGGGCACCAACTGGGAGGTCTTGCAGTATCTCCATATTATGTTGCAGACAAATTACTTATCCTTTGTAAGTAAAAGTACAGGAAGTAACTTTAACTGAGAAACAAGAGTTTGATATTTATTGCTAACTAAAACATAGGCAAAGAAAATAATAAGCAGACAAACAAGTCTCTTATGCAGAGAGAGGGAGAACCTCTCAGTTGGAATTCAGGACAGCGAGTGAGAAGCAGACAAACAAACAAACAGTGACTCCAACCCCAAGCTAGTACATAGACGCATTCAAACATAGGCTAGCATGTCCCACACAAAGAACTGAGACAACGTCCATGGCAAAATCTCAACATATTATGCACTCTAGAAAGTACATGTCTCTGGGTTGCTTGTGCTTGGGACAGATAGTTTTCAAGACACCTGGCATCCATATTTGGGTGCCCTGGACAACTACATTGGCTGACATCCAGACTAGTGCTATGCTAGTGCAACCAATAAAGACAAATACATGCAAGAAAATTAAGTAGCTGAGCGAATGCTCAAAGCTGCATAATCTCTTCCACTTTCTGTGTGCTTCTGCAAGCTTGTTCTGTGCAATGAGGACAGTAGGTAGCTTTGCATCATTCCCGGTATGGACTGAAGAAAGAGTTTCACACCAGGAGGCATGCCAGAGGTAGCGCAAGCACACCAGTACACCACTGATTTAGTGGAACTAGCTAGTGCAACATCCTTGCACTAGTGCAACATCTTTGCACTAGCACAGTGTTAGTCGGGATGTCAGCCATTATATCAAGGATAATAATAATAAATACGTGCATTTCAGTTTTGAGTGTTCAAAATACTTCAGGTGTATTAGGTTGTTACCCTTACAAGCACACTGTAAGGTTGGTAAGCATTATAATCCCCATATTGTAGCTGAGGAACTGAGGCTGCCGGAGAGTGGCTTTCTAGTTTGTTCATTGCAGAGACAAGATTTGAATTGAATAAGTCCCTACTTGCAACTCCGTCTCTTAGCCACTACATAACATCAGCTCATTACATCAGCCTTCTCTGTGGCTGGGTACTTTGAGCACTCAGGAATCTTTAATTATTTCTTGCTAACAAGCAGTTCTCTAGGGACACACAGTTAGGGAATTATTATCCCAAAGTATTGATTCTGAAGCATCTTTCTTTGTGAGTGCACTTGCCTTCTTGTCTGTGATACACAGAAGATATGGGTGGATATTCCTGCCTCATAACAGCAAATTGTGATCAGTGGCTATGCATCCCTTCTATCATTCTATGAGGTGGAAAGGGCAGAATTTCATAACGGTACAATTAAGTTAAGCTGTATGCATATTGGTGGGGGTGGGGAGGAAACAGTTCGTACATTCTAGTAGAAGGAAGCCCTTACATGCTTGGACCCAAAGACATGAAACACCTCAAGAAGCAATCAATAACTAGATTTATGGTAGGTCACAATGAGATGACAATGAGGGATGGCAGGCACATTTTCTGAAAAAGGATTCAGGAGATTCTCGATTCTGCCTACCTACAAGTTCTCTCCACTTACTCATTGCACAACCACTTCCTAGGGGTGTGCGGGGGGGGGGCGATACATTATTCCCTTCCGTTTTTATTTAAACAATTCATTCATTTAATATGAATTATTAAAACAATTTATATACCTCCTTGAACAACAAGAAAAGTTCTTAAAGCAGTTTTACATAGTAAAAGGTATGAGAAAAAAATGGTTCCCTGCCCCAAAGGAGTCACAAACATTATGGAAAAAATGGAATACATTCATTAAAAATCACCTTTGCTTAACTATAAATTGTGCTTCTTTTAAAAGTAGGGGCCTTATTGTAGTGCAGAAGTTTCCTTTTTCTTTCTCTTAATGACAAAGTTTAAAGAACTTTGAACTTTAAGTGTTTAACAGAACTTTGAGCTACATGAAGAGCTCATTTTGGTGACCACCATTTTGTTCTCTGGAATGCCCCCATGCCATTCTTGGGCACTCTGGGTAAAAAACAGTGGCCACCACAAAAATATGGCAGCCCCACTGGGTTGCCAGCATTTCTTCCCTGAATGCCTTGGAAAGATGCAATGTCTGGGGCATTTGGGAAGGGGGGAGGTGACTGCCAGGAGGCAGCTATCAAAAAGATCCCCCCCATCTTCTTTTAAACTTTAAAATGGTTAAAAGAAAAGAAGAATTCTGCTGCTCTCTTCCATTACAGTCAAACTTTCCATTACAAGAAAAAATGGGACTCCCACGTTAAATGAATGGTGTATTCATTTCAAGGCAAGATAGGCAGTTAGAGAACCGGTGGAGAAAGACTCAACTCAAATCTGACAGATTATATCAAAGAGCGCATATGAAGATCTATACTCAGGCAATGTGTGCAGCAACAAGCAGTTCTTTTCTGCAAGCATTGCACCCGCAAGTTCACATCCAACACACAGTGTTTTCTAGGGTTGTGAGGAGACTAGTATTTGTCCCCCCTCCCTTGAATCAGAATTTAGAGCCATCAGTGACTTGCTGAGACAACTTTAATGAGTTTTTTGCAGATAAAATCTCTTGGATTTGAGTCAAACTAAATTCCACGGTTATTGCAGAGTCTACTAGGGGCATGTACAAAACCAGGCTGCCCAGTTTGGTTTGAATGTGGACCAGACTTGAACCGTACCAGGCATGTTTGTTTTTGGACACCCTCGAACATCCTAAAACATCCCCCAGTTGTTTCAGGTTTGGGGGGGTTGTGTAATTTTTTTTAAAGTTATAAAACTCACCGCCTCCCACTTCTCCAAGGCCATGGGGGGTGGAGCTATCCAGAGGTTCCCCCTCTCCCTCCAGCCTCCATTTATTCCCAAATAGCCCAGTTCTGGCAGTCATCGACCCATTCTGGGCCTCATCTCTGTGGCGGCGACCATTTGGGAGAGACCACCAGGATATGTGCAGGGTGTTATCAGTATGCTGATGACACCCACATCTATTTCTCCATGTCAGTTTCATCAGGAAACGGCCTAACTTCCCTAAATGCCTGCCTGGAGAAGGTAATGGGTTGGATAAGGGAGAACAAACTGAGGCTGAATTGAAGCAAGATGGAGGTACTCATTGTGGGAGGTCAGAACTCAGGAAGTGGCTTAGCTCTGCCTGTTCTGGATGGGGATACACTCCCCCAGGAGGGGCAGGACTGTAGTCTGGAAGTACTTCTGGATGCAAACCTCTTTCTGGTCTCTCAGATTGAGTCAGTGGTCAGGGGGGCTTTCTCTCAGCTTTGTCTGAAACGCTAGCTATGTCCATTTCTGAAGATAAACAACCTTAAAACAATAGTGCATATGCTAGTAACATCCAGGGGTGACTACTGCAATGCACTCTACATTGGGCTGCCTTTGTGTGTAGTCCGGAAACTTCAGTTGGTACAGAATGCAGCAGCCAGTTTGGTCACTGGGGTTACCCAAAGAGATTATATTACACCCATTTTAAAAGAACTACACTGGCTGCTAAATAATTTCCAGGCAAAATACAAAATGCTTGTTATTACCTATAAAGCCTTGAATAGCTTGGGTCCATGGTATTTAAGGGAACGTCTTCTTCTTCATGAACCCCACTACCTATTAAGTTCATCTGGGGAGATCCAGTTGCAGTTGCCATTGGCTCAGTTGGTGGTGACTCAACAGACCCTTTTCTAGGGTTGCCCTTGGACTTTGGAATGCCCTTCCTAATGAAATTAGAGTCTCCCCTTCTCTGGATGTTTTAAAGGACTTGAAAACATACCTGCTTAGTCAGGTTTTTGTTTATAGTTATAAAGTTTTAGGTTTTAGGGGTTTTCACTGTATTTTAAACTGTTTTAATTGTGTTAATGTTTTAATTGTGTTTTAGGTACCTATGTATGGGTGATATAAAAATATGTTCAATCAATCAATCAATCAATCAATCAATCAAATATATATCATTGATTCCATCCAAGACTTTTCTGCTTCCATTTTGTAATGAAGCTGCTTTCTAGTTTCATTCTTCTAAAATAAATGCAGACCCTTTCCACTTTCTCAGTATTGCCATGACACAATATTGACTTCTCTCTATCTTCATATGGATTCATACACTTCTCTCTCCCCAAGTCCGAAGAATTAAGAGAGAATGATGGTCAAATGAATCGAGGCACTAAAGAAGAGGATGGAAGGGGAGGCAGACAAGCTTTATGATCAGCAACTAAAACATGCATCCAAATGTGCACGCCATTGAAAACAATGCAATCAGTGTGGTAGATGCCATCCACTTCCCCATTAACCCTAAATGTGGTTCCCTAATAGTTTACTGGGCATATTTTTGATTTAGCCAAAGCCAAATACTCTGCACAGTCCCCCTGGCACCATGCAAGATGGCCATTCCCTCTGTGCAGTGCTGCACTTTGCCCAGCACTAGGGGCCCCAGGGAACAGAACAGAACCCTCTTGAGCCCCTGTACCATTTTAGAAGGCATGTGCAGAGTGATGGGAAGTGTAGACCTTTCCAGTGCTTTCCTCCTAGAGCTCTTAAGTGAGGACTTTATCTTTCTTAAAGGCCCTCCCAGCACTGTAAAGGTTTCTCACATTGAAGTTTTCTTTGGTCAAAGTGGTACCTGCTTTAAAAATAGTGAAGATTACTGCTAGTACCTCCAATGACTGTTGCTGGTGTCTATCTTATGTTTCTTTGTAGATTGTGAGCCCTTTGGGGACAGGGATCCATCTTATTTATTTATTATTTATCTGTGTAAACTGCCCTGAGCTATTTTTGGAAGGGCAATATAGAAATTGAATAAATAAATAAATAAATACGCATTTAATGTATATTTGATTTTTGCCTGCGGTTCCTTATCCTTTGAGTTATATGATATGCAGGCCTGCTTTCATTTGTTGATTTCCATAGCTGCAACAACTATGGACCACTGTGTGTGGTCATGTAACTGTATACAGAGCTAGATCAAGATTAAAGATTAGAGCTAGTATTTTGATTTCATTTGCACTGAAGAATTTGGACTTCATTATGCACTGCTAGCTTCATTAACACACAAAGAAATCTCATGAGGAAAGTATCCCAAAAGCATTTTAAACTATTGGTCACCGCAGGCAACAGTAGCATCAAAACAGACTTTTTTCCAGCTCATTAAGCATGCAGTAGTGCTTCTGCAGTCATTAATTTCCTCATCAAGACAAAATCTGAAAAAAAAAAGTCTTTCTAATACTCCAGCTCACATCTGGTAAACACATTGGACACATCTGCTTGATGTGCTAAAAGGTTAGCAGTCTCTTCACAAAGTACTTGAAGTGAGTAAATAACTTAGCACATTATACTGAAAGCCACCTGTTTTCTTCTCCCTCTGAAAAAGGCATTTGGTAGAACCTGAATTTCTACATATACACACTGTATTTTCACTAAGAATAGATGGACCCAGGAAAAGAAAAATCCACTTTGGTTTAATATTTGCTATTTTGATAATTTGCTATTTTTAATATTTACTATTTTAATAGTTGTGACTTAAGTAGTTTTTCTTCATTGGATTATGTATAGACTAGCTGGGCCAGGCGCAGAGCACCGCTGCTGCTGGCGGGCCAGCCTGCCAGCCTGTTTCTTCTCCCCCCTTCTGCCCCCACTGGTGCTTTCTGGCTGGCTGGCCGGCCAGCCAGAAAGCCAGCCCACCGCCTCCTCCCACCCAAGCACCAACTCCTGGCAGTGGCTGCCTCCTCTGGCTGGCCCGCCACCACCTCCTGCCAGCCTGCCCGGCCCGGCCCGCCTCCCCCTGCTCCTACTGGCTCGCCTGGCCTGCTGCCACCTCCTCCCGCAGTCGGCTAGCATCCCTACCTTCTCTACCGTCCTGTCACTATCCTATCTGGCAGCTGCTCACGAACTCACGCAAGAGCTGCCATGCATGGGATTAGTGACAGGTACATTTAAGAGAATTATATATAAAGATATACAATTGACCTAAAGAAAATGGAAAAAATATATTTCACAGTGGACATGCTTGTACTGTTTTAGTATAAACCAGTGATACATCACTATAGCAGGAGATCAGTGATACAGAGATCAGCATATCCCCTATGGGAGATTAACATAGTAGCAAATGTAGCATTTGCTACGGGCCCCACATTTTTTAGGGCCCCGCATGCCCGGCTTTCAACTGGGAATTATAGTTAAAACTTTACCTGTTTTATTTGGTCCGTTAGATAAAATATCCCTTTCCTGCTAAATGTGCCTTTTAAGAGAAGGCGCAGCACAGCATTTGTCCAGTGGCTGTTTAGAGTGTGAGTGAGCCCTTTGAAGACAGAGAATCATCTATCCACTATTATTTTTCCATGTAAACAACTTTGAGAATTTTGATTGGAAAATGGTATATAAATAAATATTCACTGTTGTTGTAGTAAGTTTGAGTTTGTGACTTGGTCTCTCATACTCCAAAATATAGCAAATGAAAAAAATGAATTACTTTACTATGCAAGTAAATAATTTATATTTTAATATTTATGTACATTTTTTTAACATTTAGGGCCCCTTTATAACATATGCTACAGGCCCCACACTAGCTTAATCCGGCCCCCTTGTCTCAATAAGCAGCTTGTGGATGGGTGGAGTTCCAAACCAGACATACTTCCTCTATCTTTTAAATATGGTGACTGACTCACTGTTCAACTTTCTGTCTATTCTGTAAAAATATGTATACAATTACACAGGAACACTCTTGTGCAAACGTGAGAGATTGTACGAATTGAGTTGAACAACTGATGGCCATTGGACATAATGGCTGTTGCAAGGCAGACAGACTGTTAACACAAAGCTGTGGCCCTTCTGCCACTCATTCCCTCCACATCCCTTAACTTGCTCCAGTCTACTGTGTGCTGTAGTAAGGAGGACTCGAGGTATACCACACCGCAGGTTGGAGAAGGGGTAGATAAAAGAATAGGGCTGAAAAAGCATTGTTTCATCTCTCATGGCAGAACTGAAATTAAGGTTAGCCATTCTTCAAGTTGCAACAGAGTAAATGCATGAGCCTCACATACCAAGTGGCCTTCACCATTGCCTCTATAGCGTATACTTCTGCTTGTTATTCTTGCCAGTGCTTCATTCCAGGCCACTGCATTAAATTTCCTGCTTTCCTTTATGTGCAACATCAGAGAATCCAGATGCAAAGAAAGACAACACTCTTATATGTTTAACACTGAGAATGCCATGCATATTGTCCAAGGTAGCTGGCAAAGGGCTCATCTTCCGATATTCTGTCTTCTATCTGAGTTTTAAGAGTAAAGGAGACTTGTCCCCCTCTGGAGCAGGACATTCTATGGGTCTGAATATCAGTAGCCACTGAGAACTACTAGGGCAGCAGGTAAGGGAGTGTTCTGATCTGCCCCATAGTTTAACTGGAAAGCACTGCAGTATAAGGAAGAAATAAAAAGTGGTTGTTTCTGGTTCTTAAAACGGGCATTATAAATAAAGTTGCTGTATCTCAAATTTCATGCTGTATCTCAAATTTCAAGCATCACTCATTTCTTTTTTCTTTTTCATGTTAAAGTAATGAACTTTTCAATACAACCTTGGAAAAAATGAGAAAAATCCAATTTTTCATGACTGATTACAGATTTCAGTTTATGAAATTCTAAGAGAATGGCTTATTTTCCCCTAGACAAATAGCTCTTGATGAAGAAGAGAAGGTTTTGTAAAGAGTCTTGTTGATAAGGACCGGTTTTGTAAAAAGCATCTGAAGTCCTTAGCATACCCATCCAGAATTAAATAGGTTTCAGTAGTTATTCCCACAAACAATATGCTAACAGCAGTTCAGCAATAAAAATATAATATCCTTCAGATCCTTGTCTCCAGGCTTATGTCTCTTGTTATTAAGATAACATATTGAATTTAGCTGGGAGTTTCTATATCTATTTCTCTTCGTTAACAAAGTCACCCCCATGAAATTTCTATCACTAGGGGAAAATATCCACTTCCCCTCCCCCGCCCCCACATCCAAATGCTGCTATAAATTCCTTAAATAGTCGTAGAGGCTGTTCACATGTGCAGCCTTGCCCAGGCTACACGCAGCCTGGTCTAGGCTGCACATGTGAAGCATCAGGAATGAGCCCGCAAAGTTTTTGGCGGTTTTTAACCTGAAATTTAGCTGAGGTTAAGCGAACTATATGGTCCATTCATTTAACTTCAGCCGGTGATGGGGTGATCACCGCCAGGTTAAATGGCTCTCCCCTGGCCTACCACCATTTCTGGCAGCGAACTGATGGGGGGAGTGGGCTCTAACGAGAGCAGGCACCGCATTGATAGTGAGGCGGGTCTCATGATCAGTGAGGCCCGCTTTGTCTGGGTTTGCGGGGAGAACGGGCTAAGCCCACTCTCCCCGCACACAAGCAGGACGGCAGCCCTGGGCAGCCGGAATGGCTGCCCACATGACTGCCAGCTCCATGACGGAGCTGGTGAGGGCTAGGAGGATCAGGGGATGAGTGGCCCCCCAAAGCTCCAGTATGCCCTGCACAAGCACGCAGGGCATACTGGAGAGACCCCCGAGCCAGGAGGCTGCTTTTAAGCTTCCCAGTCAGGGATCTCCTCGTAAGTAGCCACGGCACGGAGCCATGGCATGGCTATTCACGTTCCCCCCCCAAAAGGGTTTATGGAGTGCTCGGTTTAAGGGGCAGGTTACTTAAACCCGGTTTAAGGGGCAGGTTACTTGAGTGGGTTACCCACTAAGGAACCACTGGGCTCACAGCTGAGCTGGGTGGTTCACACAATGGGATGAAATCGGTGTAGCGGAGGCTAGCCCAATTTCATCCCATTGTGTGAATAGCCTCAGTGTGGCACACCCTGGGAAGTGGGAGGGGGGGAAGTCTTCCTGCTCCCAGCTCCTGCTGTCACTGTGCCATGGCTCATGTGGGCACACAGAGTAGTAAAGGGGAGGGAGGCTGCTGCTTGTCCATAAGGTTATGTGAAAGACGTATTAGTGTTGGGAACAGTCACAATAACCCCATTTCATTCCCCATGTATAGTTCAGACATACTTTTTCTTATGTGTGCATTATTATTATTATTATTAGTAGTAGTAGTAGTAAAGAATAATAATTAATAATATTAATAATAATAAATACTACTAATAATATTTATAAACTGCCCCATCCAGAGGCTCTGGGCGGTGCACAACTCATTTAAAAAACATAAAAACAAAAATCATAAAAAATATAACACAATATAAGAATATAAAAACAATTTTATCAATTAAAAATCAATTAAAAATCAATTTTAAAACCTTGGAAGGCCAGGGAAAACAAGTAAGGCTTTAAAGCCAGCGTGGTGTAGTGGTTAGAATGCTGGACTAGGAACGGGGAGACCTGAGTTCAAATCCCCATTCAGCCATGAAACTAGCTGGGTGACTCTGGGCCAGTCACTTCTCTCTCAGCCTAACCTACTTCACAGGGTTGTTGTGAAAGAGAAACTCAAGTATGTAGTACACCGCTCTGGGCTCCTTGGAGGAAGAGCAGGATATAAATGTAAATAATAATAGTAATAGTAATAATAGTAATAATAATAATAATAAAGGCAACAGCGAACCTAAACTGCAGATATCTGCCCCCAGTGAGGCACTACCTTGGCGTGGTTGTGGGGCTTGCGTGCTCTGAGGAAGGAGAGAGCTATGCCAGAGGTCCAACCATACTGGACAGGTCTCACCAGAAGAGACAGACAAAGAGTGCCTCTCCCATCAACAATATGGTGAGACGTAACTTTAATAAATCTATACCGGATCGGTCGTCGCCTGGGTCAACAAGGACCGCGCCAGGTGCTGGAGTCCCTGGACATCTGGTGGCAAGTGGGCAACAGGACTCAGGATCTTCAGTTGAGCAACCAGGGCTGAAGACAGCAAAGTTACTGGAAGAAACGTCGCTTAACTGAAAAAAATATACGAAAAATGCCAACAAGGAAATGATGATCTGCTATTACAGGTCTAGTCCAACTAGAAGAGGTTATTTTAAAAGAATGTACCAAATTTGGAAAGGGAAGCAACCAGATACAGAAATAACAGAACAAAGGCTAGCAGACCAGAGAAGATTCATAATAAGAAATAAAGTATTCACAGGAGTTGAGCTGGAAGAACTGCAAAGAGCAACACAGGCTCAAGATATGAAAGAAGAATTACCACCAACTGAAGCAGTTGCTCAGGTGGAGGAGGTGTTGGAAATAGAGGATACCACTGTTGCTGAACTGTTTCAAAATCAAAACCAGGCAACCGCCCCTTTGCCTTCACCTCAAAAACCCGAATGCCGTTTAACAGAAAAGCAACAAGAACTAAAGCAAAAAATAACTGAGCACATGAACCAAACAACCACCAGGGTTCGACTTCCAGCTCTAAAAACAGTTGCCAAAAAACAACTTGCTCAGGTATTAAAAGATGTCAATGCTGCACTTGCAGAAATAACAACCAATAATTTGCAAGAAACAAACCAACTAATGTACAGTGCAGCAACAATAACAACACAAGAGCTCGGATATAAGATCAATGGACCTGTCAAACAAGAAAGTAGTACATCACGTATATGGAAGATTAGATTAGAAAATAAAATCTCCAGGCTTAGATCAGATGCTAGTAAATTGAAAGATATGAAAGACAAGAAGCTGAAGGATGAAAACACCAAACAGTATCTGATCCAAAAATACCACCTAGATTCAAGGAAAATTAGAGAAGTCCTGGAAATAATAAAGCAGCAAATAACAGCACTGTCAAAGAAGATTAGCAGATATGAAGCCAGAACTAAACAACACAGGCAGAATCTCCAATTCCAGTCGAATCAGAGACGTTTCTACCAAAGCATAGAAGGAGAAACTGCAAGAAACATAGAAACACCAAATAAAGAAGAAACAGTGCAATTCTGGGGGAAATTATGGGACATTCCAATAGATTATAATAAAAAAGCAGGCTGGATGAAAGAGGTCAAAAAATGTAACCAACAAATGCAAGATCTAATAATAACACCAGAATTAATAAGTGAAAGAGCAAAGAAAATTAAAAATTGGACTGCTCCAGGCGACGACGAACTGCATGGCTTTTGGCTTAAACACCTAACAAGCATTCATAAACAACTATCAAAACAGTTCAATCACATTTTGCAAGGAGGTGATCTTGAACAATGGCTAACAACTGGGAAAACCCATCTCATCATGAAAGACCCAGCAAAAGGTGCAGTTCCAAGTAATTATAGACCGATAACCTGTCTGCCAACCATGTTCAAATTATTAACTGGAATAATAGCAGATGAAGTGATGCAACACTTATTAACTAACAAACAGCTTCCAGTTGAACAGAAAGGAAATTGCCCGAACACCAGAGGCACAAAAGACCAGCTGCTGAATGATAAAATGATTTTAGAAAATTGCAAGAGAAGAAAAACCAATCTAAGTGTTGCATGGATTGACTACAAGAAAGCCTTTGATTCATTGCCTCACACATGGATACTAAAATGTTTAGAAACAACTGGTGTCAGCAAAAACATTGAGATATTTATTAAAAAAGCAATGAGCATGTGGAGTACACAGTTAACAATCAATGGCGAGACACTTGGACAGGTTAGCATTAGAAGAGGCATTTTCCAAGGGGACTCACTATCCCCTCTGTTGTTTGTAATCACCATGACCCCACTTTCACAAATACTAAACAAAACAGGCCTCGGATACTAAACATCTAAAACATCAAGTAAAATCAACCATCTACTGTACATGGACGATCTGAAGTTGTATGGAAAGTCCCAGTCAGAAATCGAATCACTGCTAAACACTGTCCGTATATTCAGTAGCGATATAGCAATGGAGTTTGGACTAGACAAGTGTGCTGTATTAATAATTAACAGAGGGAAAATAACAAAAACAGAAGGGATAGAACTGCCCAATGGAAGCAAGATCAAGAACCTGGAAGAGAAAGAACATTACAAATACTTGGGCATTCTCCAGGCTGATAACATTGCACACACTGAAGTTAAAAGAAAAATTGGAAGTGAATACATCAGGAGAGTTCGAAAAATCCTCAAGTCCAAACTCAATGGCGGGAACACCATACAAGCCATAAACACCTGGGCTATACCTGTTATCAGATACACTGCAGGAATAACAGACTGGACCCAGGCAGAGCTAGAGACGCTAGATCATAAGACCAGGAAAATCATGACCATCAATCATGCTCTGCACCCCCGCAGTGATGTCGATAGGCTATACCTCCCTCGCAGATCAGGTGGAAGAGGAATGCTGCAAGTCCATCAAACAGTAAAGGAGGAGAAAAGAGGCCTTGAAGAATATATCAAGGACAGTGAAGAAGATGCACTTAAAATGGTCAATAATGTGAAACAATTTAACACCAGTGAAACAAAGCAGGCCTACAAGAAAGAACAAGTCAGGAACCGAGCAGAAAAATGGAAAAATAAGCCACTGCATGGTCAATATTTGCACAATATAAGTGGAAAATCAGACATCACCAAGACCTGGCAATGGTTTAAGAATGGCAACTTGAAGAAAGAAACAGAGGGTTTAATACTGGCTGCACAAGAACAGGCACTAAGAATAAATGCAATAAGAGCAAAAGTCGAAAAATCCACAACAAACAGCAAGTGCCGCCTTTGTAAAGAAGCAGATGAAACTGTGGACCACCTAATCAGCTGTTGTAAAAAGATTGCACAGACTGACTACAAACAAAGGCATGACAAAGTAGCAGGGATGATACACTGGAACATCTGCAAAAAATACAAGCTACCTGTAGCCAAACATTGGTGGGACCATAAAATTGAAAAAGTTGAAGAAAATGAAGATGTAAAAATATTATGGGACTTCCGGCTACAAACACAATACACCAGATATCATTGTAGTCGAGAAGAAAGAAAAACAAGTCAAAATAATTGACATAGCAATACCAGGGGATAGCAGAATAGAAGAAAAAGAAATAGAAAAAATCACCAAATACAAAGATCTACAAATTGAAATTGAAAGGCTGTGACAGAAAAAGACCCAAATAATCCCAGTGGTAATTGGCGCCCTGGGTGCAGTTCCAAAAGACCTTGAAGAGCACCTCAACACCATAGGGGCCACAGAAATCACCATCAGCCAATTACAAAAAGCAGCTTTACTGGGAACAGCCTATATTCTGCGACGATATCTATAACAATTGACAATAAAATTCTGGCATCCCAGGTCCTTGGGAAGGACTCGATGTCTGGATAAAACAAACCAGTCAATAACACCTGTCTGGCTGTGTAAACAAGCAATAATAATAAAAGCAACAGCGAACCTAAACTGCAGATATCTGTCAGGTGTGCATTCCATAGGCCAGAAGCACCTACAGAGAAGGCCCAGTTCTGAGTCGCCACCAAACTTACTGGTGGTAACTGGAGACAGACCTAACTGGAGATGGACCTCCACTGCATGAATATGCAGTGGGAGAAATTAAGGTTATATCAGAATTTTCTTCTCAGACAAGAACTCAGGGAGTCCTGCATGCTCTTAATGGGTTATAATTGGCAGCCTTTGGCGGTGTGAGGATGGTGTGATATTTAAAATATATATTTATTATTATTCATCCAGTACCATGGATATACATGGCCTTCTGAAGCATCGCATACATAAAAAGTCAGGGCTCTACTGAATGGAGCTGAAATGTTAATGGGACGGGGGTCCCTACCGAACGAAGAGGTACCTTTTAGAATGGTGATTCTCTCATATTCATTCATTCATTCAATTTCTATACCACCCTTCCAAAAATAGTTCAAGGCAGTTTACACAGAGAAAAATGAATGAATGAATGAATGAATGAATGAATGAATGAATGAATGAATAATATAAATACAATGTACCCTGTCCCCAAAGGGCTCACAATCTAAAAAAACAACAATGTAAGATAGACACCAGCAACAATTACTGGAAGTACTGTGCTGGGGGTGGATAGGGCCAGTTACTCTCCCCCTGCTAAATAAAGAGAATCACCACATTAAAAGGTGCCTCTTTGCCAAGTTAGCAAGGGTATCACCACGTTAAAAGGTGGTGATACCACCTTTTCACAGGAGGAGAGCAACTGTCCCTGTCCAACCCCACCA
Source organism: Hemicordylus capensis (assembly GCF_027244095.1). Lineage (NCBI taxonomy): Eukaryota > Metazoa > Chordata > Lepidosauria > Squamata > Cordylidae > Hemicordylus > Hemicordylus capensis. The sequence continues at coordinate 105,041,459 of NC_069657.1, read as the reverse complement.
CAGCATCCCTCCAGTGGCTGTTGCAGGTGACTAACTTCCCTCCCACCCCACACCCCAAAAGAGATTGTGAGGCCATTGAAGGCAGGGGACCATCTCAGCTTATTTTATTTTTTGGTCTGTGTAAACTGCTTGGAAGACCATTGTTGAAAAGCAGAATATTAATATTTGTAGTCATAGTTGTAGAGGCAAGAAAAGAAGGGAAGGGAAGGGATGCAGGAAGCACAGGGAAGCATGGACGAATGGAATGGATGGTACTTCAGGAATTACTCCAGGGACAACTAGAAGAGTCACAAAGGTTTTACCTTGGCCAGAGGTACACCTAGATAATTTTGGAGCCTGGACCTAAAGGCCTTTGGAACCCCGCCCTGCCCCCTCTGCAAGTTAAGCATCAAACACGTAAGTTCTTAATGGCACAAACCACACCACCCAGGATAGATGAAAGATGATTTGGGAGACCCCAGAGGGTGTGGAGGCCCCAAAAGTCCAGGGGTAAGAGTGCCTCTAACTTCGGTATTGCATTTTGTAGAGATCTAATAGCAAATGGGGGAGACCTGAGGTTGGGGACAACCCTGGTTTTGGGCCTTTTAGGCTAGACACAAGAAGAAGGGGACAGAAGGGAGAAATGAGACAAGCACAGCAGGCAACAGGGGATGTATGCAGGCATGGATTTGATGAGGACTGCACAGCTCCCTCAGATCCGTTTTGAGGCAGGGACAAACAGTGATGTTTTTCAGATCAAACCTAAATAGTTCTGGTTCAGCCTTAACAGCAATGGTAGTTATGAAGAGCCGTAATACTACTGAATAGCAGCAAAAGTTGCTATCATACTCAAAGACAACTTGGAGCCCCCGATGGATGTGGGACACGTAATAGTTCCCATCATGACATGGCATCAGTTGTAACTCTTAGAATTCATCTCCCTTCTTTGTCCCAAGTCCGCATTCAGGTTGCTGTGTCTCTGGGGTAGGGAGGCCAAATATATTTATTGGCTAACACTTTTTGCTGGATTTTATGTATTTAGAAGTATATGAATTCCCTGCTGGCTCTGAGGAAATATATTTTGGAAACTCTTGTGCTAAACCATTATTGTTTTGGTATGATATGGATACATTAAGGGTTTTGTTAACATTTTTAATATCTCACATGCATTTTTCAAGCATAAAGGGTTCCTTCCTCCACATTTATTCATTTAAGTTCCCTTTTTTGTGTCTTTATGCCATGCTAAAGCAATCGAAGTCCCCCCCCCCGCAAGCAACTTGTCCAATTCCTGTTTGTGCTTTTCAAAACCATTTGTGTGGCCTTAGCTATGGATGAGAGTCAAAATGAAATATACCTACCCACATTTTTGATCAAAGGGGGGGAAAAATAAAAGGAACAAATAAAAGCCAGAAAGGTTTCTGCAAGTGACAAGTGTGCTGAATTGGCTCCCAGATGAAATAGCAGGATCAATGGAGGTGGCACAGCAGGACAAAAGCAGTGACAGAAGCAAAAAATCTCTACACTATTTGATACCTCTTTGATTAAGTACTTGTCATCCTGCTTCCTGTTTTGAGTTACCATTCTATTTTAGAGTATTTAGGTATTTAGATATTTAAAGGCACCTGAGGAAATGACGCTTATACCATCAAAATGCTGCAACAAAGCAGCATATCCTGCCATATCTGAGAGCATTCCATGGTGATTTGGCACACATTTCTTACTATCTGTACATATTAATGTCCATAACATAATTATATATATGTTTATGGTATAGGTAATCAGGTGTCTGAGGCTGGGAGTATGTGAGTTCCCTCCAACAACAGATGTGGCAAGAAGGAGGAGGAGGGTTGATGCACCAACAGAGAAAGTTTCTGCAGTTTCCAGGCAACTTTGATGTTGGACAGGTCCTTATGGCTAATATGAATCAATATTAATCAAAGCCCATATGAATCTGCCAGGGCTCTTCGTTCATCATCTTGAACCCTGGTCATTTCCCCACCATTGACTGAGCTTCGTTTGCTGGGGACAAGAGACAGGGCCTTTTCGGTTGTGGCTCCTTGGCTCTGGAATGCCCCCGCCCAGAAGCGCTTCACCATATTCCCTCCCTCCCTTAAGATCTCTTTTAAAAACTGATTTGTTTAGAGAAGCTTTTTAATGTATTTTTACTATAGCCTGGTGGGATTTTAATATTAATTTGGTTTGTTTTACTCTACATTGTATTTTATTGTTTCATTGTTTTCAATTTTATATTACTTCTATTGTTTTACTGTTGTGAGCTGCCATGAGCAGTACTGTACTGGAGGGGTGGGATGTAAATATGTTAAACAAACAGACAAACAAATAAATAAATCGGCCAAAGTGAAGGCATGATGCCATTTCCTTGGAAACAGCAACAGAGCTGCCAACAAATAACAGTCTAGATATCTCATGATGGGACATCAAACAAGATGCTTAGAGGCATTTAAAGGCTAGCATGCTTCAGCATAAGAGGACTCTGCAGAAACCTCGATTGAGACAAGTAGAGAGATGTAGGGAGGAGGCCCGGGGGTGAGGAAGGTAAAGCAAATGCCCCACAGCTCCCTTTTTGCAGTTCCTTGGGGCTCATTTTTACATCAGGTCTGCATAACTCATGATTTTCAAAGTGAAACACAGACCATCCATGATGGTGATCAACCAGAAGCTTGATAAACCACCTCTTTTTACTACCTGAGACAGCACAGGGGGCTTGTTGCACCTGGTAGAACACAATACATGGTTCATGTTTTGCCTTTGGTGGTGTGTGTGTGTGTGTGTGTGTGTGTGTGTGTGAGAGAGAGAGAGAGAGAGAGAGAGAGAGAGAGAGAGAGAGAGAAGAATGCACAGAATGGCTTATATACCATGCAGCGCCCCACCAACAGAAGAGCGGGATCTGTGCAATTCCAAAGTGTGTCCTTGCTGCTAGCAAGCTTGCAGAGTCTCTCTGGCTCTAGGAATGGCAGCACTGCGTATTGTGATGCTGCTCCCATTAGGAATATTGTGGCAGCATCACTACAGTGCTGATGCAATTCAGTAGCAGCAGGGGCGTGCTTTGGAATCACACAGAGCCTAGCACACACGCCCCACTCTTCCATCTGTGGGGCACTGTGTGACAGGCCACTTGAACTAACAATGCATGTGTGGATTAAAAGGAATGTGACATTTCCTTCATCCAATAATACCGTGTTGCCCAAGCGAAGAGAAGTTGTCTTGACATTTGTTTTTTATCAGGAGAGTTGCTGGTTGCCCTGAATTTTGCTTTACATAGAACAAGATGTTGAAAGACAAATGACACTATGCAGAGGAAAGCATAGGATTTTCAGTTTGAGATTACAACAGTGATTTCCATTATAATAGTGAAAACATCTGTTTGCTGCTGAAATGTGTTTATCAATTCTATCTTCTCTTTCCCTGTGGGAAGGAGAATTGTGTCCTTTCTCAAATTAAGTGACTACTGGAAAAGAAATCAGTTTACTAGGATGTATAATTAGCTGTTTATATTAAAGTGAACAAACCAACAATACGCACCAACATCAGTTTTACTTTTGGAAAAGATACAAAGTACAACGGCAGTATCAAAATGGTTCTGTCAAGGTAAATTTGGATATGTTTTGCCTCTTGAAAATCTTCCCTTCTTCAATGTTTGGGAGCCAGAAAAGAGAAAGCACTTACTCAATTCAGAAATGACTATTTAACCCTGAAATTTAAAATGTGAAACTGAAAAAATAAAGCACATGTTAATTGCTGTCTTGCAGATCTGTTGATCAGATCTCAACATTCTTGGAATCATAGAGAACCCATATTTGGCGATGTGAGTTCTTCACAAATTGGTGATCTAAGTTGTTTGCTGCACAGTGATTCATATTCATCATTATTTTGTCATTAAAATTATCTTCCAAATATTGGTCCACTCCAGAAACTATTTTGGATTTTGAATATCCATTTCCACAGATGACCTTAATCACCTCATATGTCCTTCAGTGGATTCTAAAACTGTGGATACATTTGGACAGATGCCTTGGTTACATATTATATAATATATTCAAAAATTAGAGGAGATTGAAGACAGAATTAAATAGAAGGATTTATAGGTTGAACATTTCGGTTTTCACCTTCATCATCAACTGCTGGTCTTAAAAGCAGTCCTGTGAGAGCCTCATGACAGTTAAGAATGCAGTAGCTAAAGGTACTGTGGCAGGTAGATAGGTGGAACTTACTGACAGATGGTCATTTTGTTAAGATTCATACATTGGATCTCCAAACTGAGAACAAAAAGGTGTTAGAGTCCTCAGCTTGTAGATCTAAAATGTCTCCCTGATGTCAACATTTATGCTCTAAAGGGTTGTTCAACAGAGAACACCACCAAATCAGAAAAAGTATGCTGATAGCGTCTAAACTTGTGGACCTTCTTGAATATAAATGTATTAAATAAATAAAATAATAAATAAACCTGTCTATAAATCCTTCTACTTAACAGTTGTCAATCTCCTCTAATTTTTTAATATATAGTTTAGTGATGGACTGCTCCCTCTTGGATGCAGAGTCACCCATTTGATCTGCATCCTATTCTTTCTATGCACTGGAAGCTTATTCCACCTTCTTTGAAGTTAGCTGGATAGGGTTGTTAAGAGTAGAGAAATGTGCACGGCTTGTGCTTGAAATGAATTTCAAAATCCCTGAATTGATTCTCTGAAACAATGGACAAAGTGGATTGCTTTGACAAATCAACCTCCATTCACTCAAACCAATTCAAGTGTTTCGGGTGTCATTTTGAGGTCTGTTTTTTCCAGGGAGAGCTGGTCTACTAATTGGAGTCAGTGGGTAGACCAGTCCTTCAAGGCAAGCCAATGTGCTATGTCCAGGGTAAAGGGCTGGAACCCAAATCGATAGACCAGCTCTCCCCAGAAACGCGAGAGCTCTCCTCTTAAAATGGGAAAGCTCATATACCCATTAGTGGGTAGACCAGCCCTCTCCTCCAGCCCTCTACTGGGTGGACCAGTCGTCCATGGTGGGCCAATGTGCTAATAGGGATGTGCAAACAGGTTCGGAACCAAACTGGTTTGAAGTCAAACTGGTTTGGTTTCAAGGCTTGGGGTTGAGCCAAACCATCCCCAGTTTGGCTTGACCCCCAGACCTCTCCCCTGGCTTGTAAGTTTTAAACTTACCCCCTTGTTGTGGGGTTTCCTCCGAGGTGGTGGTGGTGGAGTGGGGTCCACAGAGGTCCCCCCTCCCCTCACCGACCTCCCCTCCTTAAAGAACAGCCCTGTTGGGCCATTCTTCGACCTAGGCATGATCTAGGCAGCAACTTCCTGGGTTAGCAGATTTCTCATTCTCCTTTGTAGTATCTGTAGCTTCAAAACTTTGAACAAGTAATTAGTTTCTCAGGTCATCCCAATTTGACTTTCTATTACTATAGAGGAAAAAACAATTATTATCTATCTTTAGCATATTCAGTGACACACTCAGCAGCACAGACGACACCTGAAAGCTTAAAGAAGAACGGGGTGGGGGGTGGAATAAGTATGTAATTAAGCACAAGATATTGTTCTCATTTTACACAAATTACAGGTAATATGTAGGAAAAACCTTTGAAACAAAATAGGTTTTCTGTTTGAAAGGATAATTATTACAATTACTGCATGCTCTTCTAGATATTCTCGTTTTTACTTTTTTATTCTCTTTTTTATCCATGTTTACTTCTTATTCATCTTCATTTATTTCAATAAACAATAATTCAAAATCTATTTAAATATATAGTTTGTTCTTATATAAACTAAGAGCAACATAATATCACATGACAGAATAATATCCAATTTAATTTACAGGAAGATTTTGGAATGCACAATGAACTTCAGCTAGCAAGCAAGCAAGATGAAAGTGTGCCCTTGCAGAAGCCGTTTTAGCTTATGAAGAAGGTTCAAGTAGGGGTGGCCCTTTCATGAGGGAAGGTGAGGCAAGTGACTCAGGCAACAGATCATTGGAGTTCCAGGCGGGCAAGATGCCCTTTGCAAACTTTGCAAGAAGTACAAGGAGAGAAGAGGAGGCTGCTGGCAACCTTCCCTCCTCCCTGCCTTTGGCCATTGTGACTAGGGATAAGGGCAGTTGTAGTCCAACAACATATGGGAACCCAAATTTGAGAACCTTTGACTTAAGTGAAAATTATTGCCCAGAATAGTCAGGAGCTGCTGCTGCTACTTCTACTACCAGGGGTGTAGCTATAATTGAGTGGATGGGTTCAAAGAACCCGGGCCCCCAGTTCCTGAGAGCCCTCCAGTTCTACCCCTCCCTATTTTCTTCATTATCTCCTTCACTCCGAGGGGCTGCCAAGGAGAGGGGCAAACACAGGCCCCATCTCCCCTAGCTACATCCTTGATGACGACTACTACTACTACTATGAATATTTACACACCACTCTTCAACAAAAGTTCTCAAAGTGGTTTACAAAGAAAAATACATAAATAAGATTGTCCCCTGTCCCCAAAGGGCTCACAATATAAAGGAAACATAAGGCTGATACCAGCAACAGCCACTGGAGGGATGCTGTGCTGGGGATTGATAGGGCCAGTTGCTCTCCCCCGCTAAATATAAGATAATCACCACTTTAAAAGCGCTCTCTTTGCTCAGTTAGCAGGAACTTTGTTTCTAAGTAAGAGAAATAATACTTTTGAGGCCTTCAGCAAGTCACCCATCCAATGTGTCAGATAATCAGAAACATATGTTTATCATGGTTTTGTGGTGTACAATTGTGAATAAACAATTCATAAACAATTCAAAAAGCATTGCATAATGCTTTGAAAATTATAAACGGATCCTTAGGTGGCTGCTAATCACAGAAGCGCCCGTCATCATGGTTATGACACTTCCCGGTTCACACAAGCACAGCCTTAACTGAGTATGGGCGAGCTGGAGTGAGTGACTGACACCCTGGGGCAGGACTTCCGACCGGCTTCAGTGCTGAAACTGTGTGGAACGGTTTTGGTTTATAATGTTTGAATAGGGCTAGAGTATTAAGGGATATATAATTTTTGGGCGGTATAGAAATATGTTAAATAAATAAATAAATCATGAAGAAGATATTCTAGAACATGCATCTGTTATAGTTCAAAAACCTGGGAGCTGAAAGTCTCAAGTTTCAAGAAAAATTAATGAAGCCATGGCTGAGATATCAAAATTCATGCAGAGTGCACCACTCAAGGGAATGAGTCAAGCCACAGACTAATAACTCAAGTCACAATATGCATTATTTGATTGAGGAAGGAAGAATCTAGAAAACATTTACCTATGTTATAGGTAGGAAATAGTGAGACAGAAATGACTTGTATCCACATGAATAAATAATTCTCATTTATTCTTATATCTTATATTTTTTATAATACTCAACACAACACAACATAATACATGAAGCATATATGTCTTTCAGATATATGGGAAGCTAAAGGCACACATGTAGTTCTGCATCCCCCCAGCAATGTGGCTGCTGCAGCATGCTTAATCGCCTGGCAGCTATTGCTAGGATACTGTGAGGTTTGACTGGCAGACAATGACCATATATGGCATTTTTCAGAATATATGAATGGAGACATACTCTACAGCTGACATGCACTGTATCACTTATCTTCACATTCAGTGAAATGGGAACCTTTTATCTTCGTAACTTTACAGGTAAGCAGTGGATTTGCACCATATGTTTGAAAAGCACAACTTGATGGAATACTTGAATTTTTGAAATAATTTCAGCTTCTAAAACATCTTTAAAATGTGATTTTTAAAAATGAAGAAGTAATGGATAGGAGCAAAAGACCCCCACTCATCCTATCACATTGGTAAAACTTCTGTAACTCATATATTTTTCATCTCTGCCCCTGCCCCCAAAATTTATGGCTTGCATATCTTCTGAAGGATATTTTCTGTGCCAGCTTTCATACTGATAGGCCAACTTATACTAACTTTATAAAGAATACAATATTCATGCTTCCTAATGGTAGTGGTCACACCTTAATAATCCCTCCTGAATTTGTACAATACGAAACATTCTTAACAAAAACTGTGGAATCATGGGAAAGGTTAGAAATCAGAATAACTAGAAATATATTGGAATTTTGCTAGATATGAAAGAACTCTGAATGTAAATATAAGGAAGTAAATCTCACCATACAATAAAATTTTGAAGCTTTAGCATTACCTTCCTTACTTTGCCTGGGAAGTTTCTGCCCTTTAACAACCAATTTAAAGGACTTAAAGAACAAACTTAAAGCAGTTGAAAAACTACTGAAATTCATGGCATTTTCAACAATGTATCACAGAAATCAAATTTGTCCTTCAGTTTTTCAAATCCTTTTGAATATGTATGTTGACAGTTGGTGATTTCCGCCCCACACTTCAGTTTCAAAAGAATAAAACCCCTTGGTCAAATTACTTTAATGTTATATTGCCAGTAAGCAAATACCTTTGCCGGCACAAGTAACAAACTCACCTTAAAAATCAAATCCTTTTTCCCATAGCGAAGCTCCTTCAGTTGCGCTTGGATCTTTTTTGACTGCAAGCAGAGGATAATACATTAATCTTTTAAGTAATTTATATTTAAGCATCTGCAGAGGAAAAGATATTAAAGTGCAGGCAATAGGAAAGACTTTCCTGAGGTTTTTCTTGTTTTGTTTTGCTGGGGGTTACTAGTTTCTTTATATAAGTATAAAATCACATCCACCGATGAAATAAATTACCTTTGCTGCAGCTGCAACATTGGTGTTTCCTGCAGTGATCAACATGTTCCCTGACTCAGTTTATCACATTCAGAGACACGGCAAACATGATTGCCACATATAGTATGAGACAGTTCTCAGACTACCTAATGGAGCACTTTGAATTTTCATGTTGAGTCCTGAGTTAGAAAAAATATAGGTTTGAGAATCTCTACAAATAGACATAAAAAAACACATTGGAACTATCTTGGCACATTGTGATTTTTCTAAACAAACATTTCACAAATTTGAGTTCCAAATGAATTATGAAATGAAACCATTTGAAATATAGGAACATTGGAAGCTGCCTTATACAGAGTCAGGCCATTGGTCCATCTTCCTCAGTATTGTCTATCTACCTAGAATGGCAGGAGTTTCTCCAAGTCTACATGCAGGAGAATCTCTCAGCTCTATCTAGAGATGCCAGAAACTTGGAATCTTCTGAATGCAAGTATGAAGATATTCTTCCAAGAGCAGCCCCATCCCCTAAGGGGAATATCTTACAGTGCTAACATGTAGTCTCCCATTAAAATGCAAACTAGGGCAGACTCTGCTTAGCAAAGGGGACAATAAATGCTCACTACCACCAGCTCTTTTGACCAGCTCTTTTGCTGTATATTGTCTTGGTCAGAGTTTTTGCTTTATTTTTTCTGTCACTTCATAGCTGTAAAACAGCACTTAACTCTTGCCTACAGTTGGCATTGGGGCAGTGAATTACATATCTATATAATTAGTTCTCCAAGACAGTCCATGAGTGGGGATGCATGGCAACCTTGAGAGCATGTGAGAGTTCCGGAGCAGCAGGGAGTTTGGTGGCTGAGAAGGCGGCCGGCTGGTGAGATGAGCTGGTGGCAGGCTGGCTGGAGACCCTGGCCCAGCTGCTGGTCAGCTGGAAGAGGCGGCAGTGGGCCAGCCAGGCCTGGCCTCTGGGAGAAGGAGATGGGTGGTGGCAGCAGGACAGCCTGGCCCTGGCCCACCTTCCGGGGTGAGGGTGAGGCGACAGCAGTGGTGGGCCCTGGCCTGGCCGTCCGGGGGAAGTGGCGGTGGGCCAGCCTGGCCTGGCTGCCAGGAGGAGGAGGCAGGAGGTGGGAGGCGGCAGAGGGATGGCCTGGCCCTGGCAAGCCTGGCCCAGATGCTGGGGTGAGGAGGAGGCAGCGGTCCCTGGCCTGGCCACTGGAAGGAGGCAGGAGGCAGAGGAAGCCAGAAAGTGGTGGTGGGGAGAAGCGAGTGGAGGAGGGGAGCATGCTAGCATTGGCCAAACAGAGATGCAGATGCTCTGTGCCCAGACCTACTAGTTGCACAATATTCTTTTGTGCCTTTTAATGAAATGTACACACAGTTGTGTAGTACTCTTGCACACATGCACAAAACTGTACAAATAGAATAAAGACCATCCATTGCACAACTGTGTTTGCACATTTTTTACATTTGCACAAGAGAACTCTTGTGCAACTACATGCACATTTTGTTGAAATGCAGATGGAACATTGTATAAAATATCAGCCAAAGTTTCACATTGATTTGCAGGTATGAAGTTTGCTGACATTAAGCAAAAGCAGAGAGACAAGTTTGCTCATATTTCCATTCAGAAACAGGATTCACACTTGCAAACAGTCTTGTGGTGTCTGCACCCTATCAAGGATGCTTCACACATAATCTTGTTCACATGAGGCCACTTGTCATGTGGCTCCAGCAATATCCTGCATGCCACCACAATAATCAAAAGGGTTCTTTTTATAGATTTACACATACAGGTTCTTAATAACAGGGAGGACTTTTAACAGCATGTAATTATTATATAGGTTGTATTAAGCAGCTGCTTTATTATATGAATCTGTGATACCAGTGGACCATATACCCCACTATTAATACCGAATTCCTGGCAACCTTTTGCTATAACGTATCACGTATAAATCATTCCTAGTCCTGCTATGAGAAATCCTTTAAACTGGAGATGCTAGTGAATGAACTTGGACTCATATGCATAGAAGGCACATAATCTAAAGCTGAACTATTGGGCTCTCCCTTAATCCATTGTTTTAGATCTAGGACACATTCAGATGTAACGGCTAACTGCAGTTAATGGAGGCCAAGGTTGTTACTCCGTTATGCCCAATGCATGAAACCATGGTTATGGGCTGAGAGCTACCTCTGGTTTGCCTCACCAAACTCCAATTTGAACCTTCAGTTATCTCTAAGGTTCGCTGCCAACAACTGAGGTTTTGACTCCAAAGCAATATGTCTGACTTCTGGTGCAGTTATACCCACAGTTTCACTCCAATTTTCCAACCAAAATCATAGAGGTGGTGGCACAGACTGGACCTGACCGAGTACATGGCTGCTCCATGATTCTGGTGCTTCTCTCTGGCAGACTCTTGGAAAATCAACCCCCAACACTCCCTGGCAATTATGCAGTGATGGAGTTGCCAGGATACAGGGACACCACCACGTCCTATCCTGGACTTGTCAGTCTGTCAAGCTATGCAGTCACTCGGAGGCAGCCCAGATTCTCACTCTGTCCCTTGCTCCCCCGCACGTGGCAAGCAGTAGGGCAAGGGCATGGGATAACAGGCAAAGCACCAAGTGTTCTGCTCCCCAAGAAGATAGCAGTGGTCATGTATATTCATAAGCACAAACACTCCAAGTGGCAACATAAGCAGGGCACCCCATCACAGTGCATGAAGGGGAACATCCTGGTGGGGGCGGGGCAGAACCCGGAGTTGGTTATAAAAGGCAGAGCAGCAAAGCCTTATTTTTTCACAAATAGGTTGGGGAAGGGGGGCAGCCATGTATATTTGTTCTGTAGTCTTGCTCATGAGAAGAACCATCTGTAGGGACTAATTGCAAATGTATGAGGTGGTATTCGTGTAATACGAGAATGGTCCTCTCCATGTTGGGGACTTAGCCTATTAGCCCATTAGTGGCAGACTAAGGGGAAAGATGCAAGGAAAGATGTTCTATGCAAGAAAGGAGCAGGGATGGCTACTTGGGTGAGTGTTGTCCCAGTTTGGCTGACTGCCACTAGGCTGCTGTCAAACCCTGTTCCCTGCCAGCCCTCACACTCATGAGGGATGTGTACCCTAGCCTGCAGTCTGGAAGAGTGAGCAATATGTCCTGGGGCAGCTGGAAACCAGGGCTCTCCTCTCTTGGGATTCCCTGTGCTGGGAGATCTGCATATGGCACCACACTGGACCAAGCCTGGAAACTTTGAACTGGTTTAAAGGGCCATGCCCAACCCCTGTGTCTACACCAGCCATGCAAGCAGATATGCCCTTGCAAAGGGCCCCCTCATGGCAGGGATAGGCAGCATGAGCAGGGCATGCCTTCTCCAGCTCGGAAGCAAATTTTTTTGGGGGGGCACGGCTGTCTGGGTTTGAGAGGCTGCCACAAGCATGGATTCTGGAGCTGCCAAGTTCTAACGTGCTTACTGAAAGGTTGGGGAGGGGGCCCAGCTCTTTACCATTTGCGGGGTTCTTGCTCCCCGGGTTTAATCATGATCAAGGCCGGTCACCAGGGTCAGTCTTGGGTCAACTGAAATATTTATTCAAGGATACAGCCACCCAACCCAGGGCTCACTGTCCAGGCATAAGAGTGAAAGGCCACTGGGACACCCCCCAGACAACTCAGGAGAAGGAGGGGAGATAATTGCCCGGAGAAATATGAAATGGTGCCAGATGGCAAAACTTCTCCTTCTCCCACTACCAGTTTCTTCACAGGAGTGTCAGGCAATGGGCACTCTAAATAGAGCAACAATGTTTTCTGGATGGCAGATGTAGGGAGTGCTACTTCAGTGCCCACTCCCCTTGTCTTGGGGACTGTGGACATGCTGCTGTGAAACAATGCTCCCTCCAAGCCCGTTGATTCACCCATGTGTACATGTGCATCCTTGCCATCACCCCAGAATGGCCACGGGACCTGGGAATTTTGAATGGGTTTAAAGGTCTATCCTAGTGTCCATACCTCCCTCCCCTCCACACATGCATCTGGGTAAGGACAAAGGGAGTGTCTAGATGGCCTTTGGGTGCATGAAAGTCTGCACAGGAGAAGAGGGTGGGGAGGTTTCGGGGGGATCTGTTCTATTTTCTACAAAGAAAGGGCGGGGAAGTGGGGCCCAGCCACTTTACAACCCAGGCTTGCTCATGAGCAGGGCCAGCAGAGCCAGGATCAATCCAGTTTTTGGAATTATTCTTCCTCTGTGATAGCCCACATGGACTAAGTCTACTCATGAGAGTGTCAGGCCATCAGTGCTCTAAGTAGAGCTGTGCTGTGGGCAAGGTATCTCAGGCCTGCTTTCCTGATCCCTGGGATGGCAGCCAAGCTGCCGTGGAAACAAGCCCCATGTCTGATCATCCACACCTGTGTACAGGTGCGCTTTTGCCTGCAGCCCTTGCAGTCACCCCTGCTGTCCTAGGGTTGGGGTAGAATAGGAAAGTGCCCTCTTCCACAATTCCCCACACCCACTTATCTGCATATGGTGCATAGACAGAGAGGACGCGGTTTTGAATTTGTGTAAATGTACGTCCCATTGGCCCACTCCATGGCTGTGCATGTGGGCAGGCTATGGCACATAGCCATAGGCACATGGGGTGTCAGAATCTCTTTTGGTGTGTACTCAAGACTTCAGAGGGATTTTGGGTTCATTGGTGGTTAAGTAGGCATCTCAACTTGTGAAATTGCAGTCCACAGGTATGTGTGTGTGGGGGGGTCACCCTTTAACTGACACAGCACAGCCATATCCCCAGTAGACTGGCCTGCTCAAGAGAGTGGCAGCCCACTGACTGCAAGCTGTAAGCCCCTCCTGTTATGAAAGCAGGATTCCACTCATCCCCCCGGGATCCCAAACCACTAAATAATTCATGCTTGTATGCTGCTTACATGATGTGGGGTGCTGGTGCCATAGGTGGCAGAACCAGCACAGGCATTGCAGGGAGTTTAAAGGGCTTTCAATGCCCTTTAACTGCCTAGGGCAGGTGGAGTGCTCCAAAAATGTACAATCGTGCTCAGCACACCCCTTAGAGGTTATAGCCAATCATGGCTGTCCTGATGACATGGTAATACTTTGCCCACAGTCTGGCCATGAAGCTGGCCAGGATTGGTCTTGGATGCTGAGCATCAGGGAAGGGCTCCCCTCTCCTATAACTGGAGTTTGGCTGGCCGTGGTGAATGTCTGCAATGCAATTTGGAGTTAAGAATTAGAACCTTGGCCAACTTTAACTGCAGTTAGCCATTATGTCTGAACCAGGCCCTAATATCATCTGTCATAACCAGTGATGCCACTGAGTTTTATTCCAAGTAGTTTAGAAGCTGAATTTGACAGTTTCATCATGTGCTCCCACAATGCAAAAAATATAAATAAAAGTCTTGGAGGTATATTTGCCCCATAACTCATACTTGAGCAAGGGAAACTTCAGGTTGCTTGCCTCACTTTTACCAACTCTTTGCTTCCAAATCTTCTTCCTCCTATCTGCTTGAATGAATGATGAATGACCAAAGAATACACTCAGAGTCATTTTGCACCAAAGAATCCACTCAGAACCCCTCAAAAATTAAAAAAAAAAAAAGGAACAAAACCCAGTACCCCATGGGCTGGTGGTTTGGGAGGTGGTTGGCACTCCATGTACACTATACCACAGTCCACTGGGGGTCACCTTGGCACCACCCACAAGGAATTATGGGGCAACTGAAATCCCCATTCTTCCCTATGGGGAAAAAATAAAATCATACAACCTTCAATCATTTTTTTTTTTAAAATCACCCCTTTGGCCAATTGCTTTAGAATTTGGGTGGTAGCTGCCACCCACTGGGCACTACCACCCAACCTATTCTGCTTTCCCTGGTACCCCTTTCGCCCAGATCAATTCAGATTCAGATTTGGATTAATTTGGATCCAAATCAAATTTGAGCTCAAATCAAATTTTTTTAAAAAATTGATTCATGCACATCCCTAGTGGTATCATCAATTGGATGAATTGCTGAGTGGAATCATTTTCAGCTCCCTAAAAATTTAAGATAAACTTATTTCAAACCTAAAAAATTATATATATGTAGGAAGTTTGCAAATGGAAGAAATTCCACAGCAAGAATTAATTTTTTGCCAATAAAGTGGGCCACTGAAGGTTCAAATTCAGTTTCAGGGAGGAGGGAACTTGAGTCACTTTTGCTGGGTGTGGGTAAATATGTGCAGAGGGGGAATCATTTCTTTGCTGCTTGTATTGCCGCAGCATATGCCTACTTTATCTTATGGGATTCCAGTCAAGTCCTTCTCCACTGGTGTTCTAGTCATCTACACTGGTCAGATTCTGTAGCTCTTCCATATATCATGGGACTATTTTTGAAGCAGGCTGGAGAGGGTAGAAGAGGGCACTTAGGAACAATCGTATCAATCTTTCCAAGTCTCCACCAGACATCAATAGACTAACCAGCTTCCAGCTGGTCTTGCCCCTTTAGTGTTATCAGACAGTTTCGTTTCCAAATGGAAATCAGCTCTGAAATTAAAATTGCATCACTTGGGCACATCTCAAGAAGCTCTTATTCGGCGAAGATTAGAGCAGGTGCTTTGCTTTGTGAAGCAATGGCTCCAAGATATAGATTTGCAGGAGTAGTCTGCATGGCTACCCAAGGGAATATACTTAGGTTCTCAAACTTTATTTATTTATTCGATTTCTATTCCACCTATCAAAAAATGGCTCAGGGCAGTTTGCACAGATAAATAATAAATACATAAGATAAGATGGATGCCTGTCCCCAAAGGACTCACAGTCTAAAAAGAAACATAAGATAGACACCAGCAACAGACACTGGAGGGGTACTGTGCTGGGGTTGGATAGGACCAGTTACTCTCCCCCTGCTAAATAAAGAGAATCACCACATTAAAAGGTGCCTCTTTGCCAAGTTAGCAAACTTCTAACTATAAACCGGCTGAATATTTAGACCAGATTTTGGTACCAAAATTTAGGAGATTTTTGACCTTTGCACGATTGAATGTTCTCCCTTCGGCAGTACTTGATGGTAAATTAAAACTGTATTTAAGAGATCGTCTTCTGCACAATCCCCATCGTCCACTGCATTCATCAGGGAAGGTCCGTCTCTGGCTACCTTCAAGTCGTTTGGTGGCCACTCAGAGATGGGCCTTCTCAGTTGTTGCTCCGAGACTTTGGAATGCACTTCCTGTTGACATAAGATTCTCCCCATGTCTAGCAGTTTTTAAAAGAACTCATCTTTTTAACCAGGCCTTTTAACTTTTTACTGTTGTAATTTTAAATATTGTAAATTGTTCTTGTTTTTAGGCAGCTTTTTGGCATTTTAATTGATTTTAATGTTTTGTGCTTTTGTATTGTTTTATTATTGTGAACCGCCCCGAGACTTTGGTTTGGGGCAGTATAGAAATGTAATAAATAAATAAATAAATAAACAAACAAACAAACAAACAAACAAACAAACAAACAAACAAACTTCCATATGATCAGCACTGTTGCTCCTGCAGCTCAGGTGATATAGAGTCTATCACCCATGTTATTCTTTATTGCCAATTTTATAAGGATGCTTGCACCAAATTTATTGCTCCTATTTTAGCCATTTATCCTGCTCAGACAGACCAATTTTATTTGGAAATTATGCTGCCCAATTTTAAACCTGTAATTTCAGAGAATGTGGCAAGGTTCTGTTTTGTGGTGTCGAAGCTCCGTAAAGACTGTATTAGTAATTTGAACAGTTTGTGATTTTGTAAACTTTGAAATTTCTTGAATTTTCTTATTAATGCTATTAATTGTTATTAATTGTTAATCTGGTCTGTGACCGCAATAAACTTGCTACTACTACAGCAGAAATAACTTTTTCCAAGGCCTTTTGGAATCCTTTTGGAACCAATACACCTTGAGGCGGGTCTCACGATCCATGAGACCCACTTTTGCTGAAACTGCGGGGAGAGCAGGCTAAGCCTGCTCTCCCCGCAGACGATCCTTGCAAAAGCCCTGGGCAGCCATATCAGCCGCCCACACGATTGCCGGCTCCGTGATGGAGCTGGTGGGGGCTGGGGAGCTCAGGGGCCGCACGGCCCCTGGAAGCCCCAGTATGCCCTGTGCAAGCACGCAGGGCATACTGGGGAGACCCCCGGAGCCGGCTTTTCACCTCCCAGTTGGGGGTCTACTCATGAGTAGCCATGGCACATAGCTGTGCCATGGCTACTCACGATCAGGGAGCCCAGTTTTGTGGAGCGCTCGCTCCGCAAACCCAGGCTAAGAGCAGGGGCACTTAGGTGGGTTACCCGCCTAGGAACCACCGGGCTTACAGCCGAGCCCGGTGGTTCACAATTTGGAAAAATTGGGCTAGGCTTTCCTAGCCCGATTTTCCCCGATCATGAGAATAGTGCCCTTGTTGGGCAGACCATCCTAATAGATCCTCCACCACTTCAGAGTTGAGTTGTGGCTCTGACCTTAACCACAGTGGTCCATCTATGACAATGGGGAAACCACTGGAGTCCCCATCCACTGAAGATCTCCCTGATCAAAGCAAATGACCAGTTTGCATGTGTGACCAACAACATTTACCAGTGCTGAGACCAATTGAAATAGACTAATAGTTGTCAGGCTGCATGAACTCCTGAGCTGCATCAGACAAGTCAGTCCTAAAGCGAACATTGAAATGACTGAACACCAAAACCCTGAGCAAATGCAACACCAAATATGCAGCCAGCTTAGTCAGGGATTCTGTTGGGCAGCAGGGTGCTTGGTACATCAAGAGAATCCCCCATCTATCCCTGGTACTGAGACAACATATACACACGTGGTATGAGCCAGTCCTGTCACATGGAACTTGATAAGGGGGATGTTATTCCTTATGATCACAGACATGCTTCCTCCTCACCAACTCCCCCTTTGCCTGCTCCACAATAGAGTACTCCACATTACCTATAAGGATTGTTCAATTGTGTCTTCCCCATTTAAAAAAAGGGGTTTCCTCCATCCCTCCTCCCTCATTGTTACAGGGATCTTATGCACTCTAATTAACAGTACTCTGGAGTTACTCTGGAGTAAACAAGCAAAGGACTGTTGTTGGGCTCCTGCAGATACAAGAGAAGCTCAGCAAGCCTGAAATATGCTTTGAAGAAGAGTCAAAATAGACTCTCCATATTGGGGCTTAGTTTGTCCACAAAGGGAGGCAGCAGCCATTTTTATTGAGAGAAAAGAATGTTACTAGGAAAAACCAATCAAAGCATTTGACATGTGCACTGATGTGTGGCCTCAACTGATTCTCCTATTATAATGGTGTCTTCAAAGCCTGAGAACTCAAGAAATACTTGATAAATACTGTTATTAAGAAAAACTCAACAGATTCTCATCCTTGCCTCAGAAAAAAAAATCACATTCTGCTATGGACTTGAATTTTTGGATACATTTAAAAGTATAAGCTACTTAGGTAGGCTACTCCCCGCCCCCCCCCCCCAAACACACACACCATAGGGGGTTTAGGTTAAAAATAATAATTAAAAATTGCCTGCTTCGCCATTTCTTTTGTAGATTGGGTAGCAGGTAGTACCCATCAGGCCTTCCCACCCATCCCACTTTGATGTCCTTAGGACCTACCCATGGGGGAAAATGGGGTGATTCTAGATCCCCATTGATTCCTATGGCTGAAACAAGCAGATAGCACACATTTTGTAATCCTGCCTTGAAGAACAGAAGCACACACAGTCCCTCCCAACAATTAACAACACATTTTGTCAAACACACAATCCAAAGATGGCAAAAGAAGAATCACTGACCCAGAATCCACCACCAGCCATAGTGCCTGCACAGCAGTAACATCATTGGAACAAGTTGCTTTCTCACACAGGACTATGACTCTAGGGGTGTGCCAAATGGGTTCAGTTTGAACCAGGTTTGATTTGAACAGGGAGGCTCTACACACAATCAGTGTGTAGAGCCTGCAGGGCTTGTGTGGGGAGAGTGGGTGGGGGTCTCCTCATGAGTCGCTGCAGTGTGGAGCCACACCATGGCGACTCACAATTGCCAAAATGGGGTTAGCGGAGCACTCACTCCGCTAAGCTCATTTAAGGGGAGGGCTACTTTGGCAGGCTAGTCGCCAGAGAACCAGTGGGCGCACCTGCGAGCTCAGTGGTTCTAACGATGGGGGAAACCAGGCTGGGATCCTTTAGACTGGTTTTCCCCCATTGTGAGAATAACCTCAAGGCCAGTTCAACCAGTTCAAACTCAAAAAGATGACCGGATCTAGTTCGGTTCAAATTGAACTGGTTCAAACCGGTCCTAGGTTTGAGCGGCATGGCGGCTGCTATTTTCTGCTTTTGTTGATAGAAGAAATCCTGTCCTTGCTATTGGTTTTCTGCCATTGTCTTCTGATTGGCTAGCAATTTCCTTTCTCCTGGTTGGTTTGTTGTAATTCAAATCAGAATGTTATCAGGGCAACTCTGCCCACATTGGCTGGCGGTGAGGGACGAGGGAGAGTATGGATGTGCAAACTGGTCCAGAGGTTCGAGAGTTTAGGGCTTCAGTTCGATGGTTCGAGGTCAAACCCCCCCCCCACCGGTTCTGTCTGGACCGTAACCGTACCCCCTCGCGCCTTTGGGGGGGTTGTCTAGGCTGGGGGGGGTCTGTGAAAGTTCCCCCTCCCCCCACTGGCCTCCATAATCACCTCCGTGGCCTGTCTGGCCGCTTTTTCTGGTCTGTTCAGGCCTCCATTTCTTGGCACGGTGGCCATTTTAGATGCTGCCACACATGCGCAAATGGCCTCTGCGAGGCCTGGCATTGCCCAAGGCCTCACAGAAGCCATTTGTGCATGCACGGTGGCCATTTTTTGGCAGCCATTTTTTAAAAATGACCACCGCACATGTCAAATGGCCTCTGCGATGGGCAATGCCAGGCCACACAGAGGCCATTTGCACATCCACGGTGGCATCCAAAATGGCCATCGCACCAAGAAACTGAGGCCTGAACGGACCAGAAAAAGCAGCCGGATGGACCACGGTGGTGATGATGGAGGCCGGCGGGGAGCAGGGGAAACTTTGTGGACACCCACACAGCCTAGACAAAGCCCCCCGAATGGGCTAAAAGGTAAAAAAAATATCGCGAAGCCCCCCGGAATGAACTGAACGGGGGGGGGGTTCGAGAGGGTGCGGAACTGAACTGGGCCCTTCAGGTTCGAGTCCAGTTTGGACTTGAATCGAACCAGGCTAGCTGGTTCCATGCACACCCCTAAGGGAGTGGGAACAAAAGAATGGAGTTCCAAAGTATATCTAAAGCCAGGCAGTGCCTATCTGGCTTTATTCTGTCTCTGGATCTCTGGAAAAGACCTGACTGACTGCCTAGCCTGCCTTTTGAGACCTGCTGGTGCTGCTGCTTGTAGGGATGTGCACAGAACCACGGAGGCGTGGTCCGGCACTAGGGGAAGTGTGTCTTTAAGGAGGGGTAGTACTTACTCCCCCGTTCTTCCTCCTCCTGCACTGGACTTTCCAAAAATGTTCTTGGGGCGGCAGAGTTCCTCCCTGCCACCCCTGCCCCCATTGTTGTCTTCAAAGAGTTAACAAAGAGAAAAAGCTAGCACCACGCATGCGCCCTTCATGGTGCGCGTGCGCCCGTTGACGCTGCCGGCGCGCGCCACATACATTACAATGACGTATGCGAGCACGCGTGCCATGAGGGGCGCATGCGTGGCGCCAGCTTTTTCTCCTTGTTAACTCTTTGAAGACAACGATGGGGGCAGGGGCGGCAGAGAGGAACTCTGCCACTCTGCGAACGTTTTTGGAAAGTCCAGCACCAGAGGGGGAAGAGTGGTGGCGGGGGGGGTAAGTACTACCCCCCCTTAAAGACACACTCCCCACCCCCGCCAAACTGCTGGACCGGCCGGATTCTAGACTGGTCTGGAGGCCTTTTGTATGGCCCCGGACCGGTCCGTGCACACTCTTAGCTGCGGGTGCTGGTGCTGGTGCTGGTGCTGCTGCCTTTGCTGGACCTGCCTTGAAGTGGACCTGCATTTTTTCTGCACCTGACAGACACTTATCTGCATCCTTATTTTACCTTTTTCAGTACTAACTGATTTTTGTTTTCCTAAGTGGTTTTTCTGTCTTTTTTTTTTGGTTGGATGCGTGGCCCATCTGTTGGCCCCCATCTGCCCTACCCTCTGCTGCTGTGTGCCAGTGTCTGCTCAGCTTGATTGCCTAGAGCCCTTGGTCAGACTCCAGCTGAAGATGCTGAAAGAAGAAGACATTGGATTGGTGAGTCCCCCCTCCCTCCCTCATGCCTTGGTTAGGTTAGATTTCTAAAAAGGGCATAGTTTGTGGGATTGGAAGGTATAGTAGGACTGTGTTAGAAGGTTACTGGGTAGGGGCAACTTAGGCAACAGTAATCCCCTATCCCTCATTCCCCTGTTGCTTGCTTCCCTCCAAAAGCCTCCCCTCAAACTCCCCAAATATAGCCTGCTTATATATATATGGGCTTTTTCTAGCTTGTGTGCGTGCACACACTGCATTGCAATACATAACACTGTGTGTGTGGCACACACAGCAAAAATGGACCTCCCACCCACGGCCCAACACTCCTAAAGGTGCTTCCTCCCCTCACAACAGAGCTAAGGCTTTAATTTAAAACCCTAAAGATGTCCTCCAGGAAGGTGCAGAGCAGGGCTAGGAACAGGGTGCCCAGAGGGAGGGGTGATGATGCTGGTCATTGGGGGGGGGGGCGCGAGGGTAACAAGGGCAAACTACTCCCCAAGTTGCTGTCCCCCTAGAGGTTGTTGCATGCAGGCTCACCTTTCTGGAAATGCTGCCTGCTCCTGCAGCACAGCCACCTGTGGCAGCTGAGATACAGTTAGTGAGGGGGCCCTTCCCTGTCAGGGAGCAGGCAGCAGAGGAGATGTTGGCTGCTAGTCCAGCCAGATTGCTCTTTTCATCCTTCTCTCCATTGGGTCACAGTGTGACCCTTGCCCAATCTGAGCCTGAGGAGGAGCAGGAGGAAGTTATTCCTGTTGCACCTGGACCTTCTCAGCCCTAGATTGAGGGTGGTGGTAGTGGGCCCAGCAGGAACCAGCAGCCCCGATAGTACCACCACATCCAAAATGGTCCAGGGCCAATAGCAGGATGGTGTGAGCTCTGCCTTTTGAGCTCCACCTAGGCGACCCTGCCTATGCTGTCTGCAACCACTGCAAGGCACAGGTCAGCAGAGGCAAGTGTGCTAAGTGTCTAGGAATGTCAGTGATGGTGAGGCACCTGCATCGGCATCATCCAGGGGTCCTTGTTCCTGCTGGCAGCACTAGGCTGCCTGGTGTGCCCTTGACTTGGGGTAGCAAGGCACGTGCCCCAGCTCTCAAGCAGGGGATGTTGCCAGTCGTACAGTAGGTGCAGTCAGCAGGAAAGCAGTCTGGAGGCACGTCTCATCACCCAGACTATTGGAGACACTATGACTTTGGACAGCAAGTCATTCCAAATGGTGGAGAGCACCAGCTTACGCTGGCTGCTCCAGCTGCTTTCTCCTAACTGCAAGAGCCCCTCACACATCACCATCAGCAGGCGGGTGGTGCCCTCTCCATACCAGGCATTCAGAGAGCTCTTGTTGGGGTTGCTAGAGTCAGCAGGGCCCAACACCAGTGTGCACTTTACTACAGATCTGTGGACCAGCTGTAGTGGGATGCAGGCTGCTTTTCTGCCCCTCATGGCACACTGGTGGGGGCCAGAGAGAGACAGGGCCTTATCCGCTGCTGGCTACATGGCCAGTCCCTTCCATGCAGCAAAGCCCAGGTGGGTTGTTCTGCAAGTGGAGCCAGTGGACACAGATCACATGGCAGATGAGCTGTCAGCAATTGTCATGCACCAGGTGGAGCAATGGATTTCCAGGCAGCCAAACCTTCACTGAGGCTTCATGGTCACTGACAATGGTGACCATTGTAACCATTGCTAATATTTCAAGGGTAGCCTTCCAACTACAGTTTGTGTCCATCTGTTGTATGGCACACACTCTGTACCTGTTAGTGATGGGTGCCCTTGGCCATAAGAGGCAAATGCCAGGAAACACTGACGCTGCCTCCCCTGGAGGGCCTGCTGCTGCCACAGCTATTCTTGGGGATTGGTGCCACAAGATAGCTGCCTACTTCCACTGGAGCAAAAGGGTAGGTGGATGCTCAGTGTGAGCTCGGCCTACCTTGACACCTCATCCCTGGGGATGTCTAGTTTCATCCCTGGTGAAACTCCACTTTTCTCTTGCTCCAGCTCCTGCAGGAGCCAAACTGAATTTGAACTGAACCACAGGTTCACAAAACTGGTTCAACCAAACCAGTCATTGAACCAGTCAAACGAGTTCAAATCAGTTCACCCATTGGGAATAATGGGAAATTTGAACCACCCCATTACTCCACAAGTGCCTAGGGACACCAAAGTGGATTAGGTGGTAGGGCATAATAGGTGCTACCTACCACCCAACCCACAAAGCAATATTTCCCTGCCACATTGCTGTCCTTAGGCATTACCCAAAGGAAGTAATAGGGTGGTATGAATTCCCCAATATTCCCTATGTGAGAAACAGAGTGCTTCAAAAAGGCAATACAGTACAACACAAAACACCCAACATGGTGCAAAACACAGTCCAAAAAATAATCACTGTATCTGTAACCCATAGTGCCAGGTGCCTGCTACATCACTGGCCCCAGTTGCTCTCACACACTGACACACAATTTATGCCTGCAGCCTATTGCAGCATCAGTAGCACCCTTTGCAAGCATAGACAGAAGCTCAACTGGGAACAACCTCTTGAGCAGCATTTGACGGAGTACACAATGTGACCTGACCTTGCAGTGCAGAAGAATGCATAACGCAGATAGAAGAGCAGAGCAGACCACCAGAGAGCAACTTCCACTTCAGCCATATTCTAAGAGTTGTAGTGCACCTTGCAATGACAATGCAGAATCAGATTGCAGAGCAGAGCCACCAGAGAAGCACTCTCTCTCTCTCTCTCTCTCTCAGTCTCTCTCTCTCTCTCACACACACACAATTTCTCAACAATGACATCTCACAAACAAAGCAAGCCTGAAACCACTACAACTCAAGGAAGGCACAGGCAGGCACCCATGTTCTGCCCTTCTCCATCTGATATCAAGCATAAGACCAGAAAGCAAAAGCAATCATAATAGCAGAGACTGTAGAATGCGCTCCCTACTGAGATACAATCTTCCCCATCTCTGACAATTTTTAGAAAGCATTTGAAAACCCACCTCTTCACCCAAGCTCCTATAGGCCAAGCTCTTTACTCCTCCTCCAGCCTATAGGCCATCTCCAGCCTGGCCACATAGGGACGGGCTTTCTCAGTTGCTGCCCCGAGACTGTGGAATGCACTCCCTACTGAGATACGATCCTCCTTATCTCTGACAATTTTTAGAAAGCATTTGAAAGCCCACCTCTTTTAAGGTTGTAATTCGTGGGTGATTTTAAAATTGTTAAATTGTTTTAAGATTTTGTATATATTTTAACTTATTTTATGCTATTGTTAACTGTCCAGAGACGAAAGTTTGGGGTGGTGTAAAAATGTGATAAATAAATAAATAAATAAATAAATAATAAAGGCAGGATGCCTCTGAGTACCAGTTGCAGGGGAGTAACAGTGGGAGAAACGGCATGCCTTCAACTGCTGCCTGTGCGCTCCCAGTGGCATCTGGTGGGCCACTGTATGATACAAGAAGCTGGACTAGATGGGCCTTGGGCCTGATCCAGCAGGGCTGTTCTTATGTTCTAATATGCTCTATGAATAATTAACTGTTAAGTAATGCCATTGATAAACACTAAAAACCGATTCATGCCTAGAAATTTCCATAGCTGTTCAAATGGGCCAAACTATTTGACATGTCTGTATGATACATATTCTAATTCCTGATCCAAAGTGAATGTAAAGTAACTGTACAGAAGTAAAACAAATTTTTCCAAATACATGGTCAAGATTTGCAAACGTTTTCAAATTTTGGACACACAGACGTGATTCACATGATGAATGTGAAGCACCAGATGGGGTTTGTGCAGGGAGAGCAGGCTTAGCCCGCTCTCACTGCCCATGAGCATTCACTCATTACTGGGTGGCCACATCAGCTGTCTAGATGACCAGGTGCCCAGTTGGGACCCCCTGCTCAGTGCCTTCCTGGGATCCCTCCCCCCGAGTGTGTCAGCTGTAGCTGCAGGCAG
The DNA here is from genome assembly GCF_027244095.1 of Hemicordylus capensis. Lineage (NCBI taxonomy): Eukaryota > Metazoa > Chordata > Lepidosauria > Squamata > Cordylidae > Hemicordylus > Hemicordylus capensis. The sequence continues at coordinate 105,016,559 of NC_069657.1, read as the reverse complement.
CCGTGGCTGACACACAATCAAATGAACGAGGTTAACAGAGCGCTCGCTCCGTTAAACTTGTTCAGGGGTAGGGGTTTTTTTTAGGTGGGCTAGCCACCAGAGAACCACTGGGCTCACTGCGAGCCCGGTGGTTCTCACGATTGTTCAAAACTGGACTGGGCTCCCGTAGCCCAGTTTTAAGCAATCGTGTGAATAGCCTCACGGTTTTGTAAAACTGGTGAGCAGTTTACAAATGTTAAAATACAGTCAAACTCCATAAAAATCATATTTAAAACCTTACAAGCAGTTAAACAATGAAAACCATAAAACACCAATAAACAACAACAAAAATGTTTTTAAAAAGCAGAAGCTGAAAGCTGAGAGATTTTATATGGGTGAAGAGCTTCAGTTCTTATTTGAATATTTTAGTCATTTGACAAAGTCCTGCTTTTACATTAGTGAAAGAACCATAATATAACCAGACTGAATCACCACTGATTTCCCTAAACCTATTCTCTCGCACAAGTGCAATAAGTAGGACTTGAAAGATTATCACAAGTGATCATCAATTTAAAAATCTGGATAAATACCGCCGTCCCTTATGAAACAACAATTAGTTTTGATGGCACTTTTGTTAACACTCTGTAACCCTTGTTTTTTGGTGGCATTGTGTTTTGAGATTAATTTTCCACTAAGCTGAGAGATAAGTGACTGGCCCAGAGTCACCCAGCAGCAGATCAAAGGAAGGCTCATCTGAACACACTGCAGCTACTATGATGCTTGCATATTCCTCTCTGCCTAAAGTATGGCACTAAAATGGTAAAGTATGGAACTAAAATGATCAAGTGATAAACTGCCCCATTCACTTCCAGTGTGAAGCTGCATGAGCGATGAGACCTCACAGAGATTCGTACATTTTCATGGGCACATTTATATTCTGTTGGGGAAACAGAAATTAAGACAGAAATGAAAACCACCTTCAAAAATATAAAATTATTCAATTACACAAGAGTTTGCAGGGAAGTGGGAGATACTATCCAAACAACTTCCTCTGTTCTGTAGCACAGTTTAATGTCAACTGTGTAGTTGTCTGTGATCTTTCTAGTACAGTCCCATGATTTTGAAATCACCACACTTTCAAAAGCTATATATTTTAACATTGTATCCTTGCTGACCTGAGAGGCAGCTGACAGTCATAGCAGTGAAGTAGGACTTTCAACCCAACTGCATGTAGTGGCAGCAGATATGTGTGTGGCTCTGCCCCAGTCATACAGGAAGAGGTGGTAGGACCTTCTTAACAGCAAAAATGTTGTCTGGCCTCCCCCAGATTGCAGTTCATATCTTCAGTCTGTTGCCCCACACTCTATGGGAGCTTTCACACATAACACAAAACTGGAAGTGAAGGGACCTCTGGTTTTGGAAAATGCATGTCTGAATGTGGGAAACCACAGTTTTGTTTAAAAATTGACCTGTGTTTTCTTCCCCCAAACTGTTTTGTACCTTCAGTTTGCAGTGAGGACTGCTGCCTGGACCTCCAGTTCCACTGTGCCAGCATTGTGCCAGCATTACGTATGAACACTGTCACTGCAGTTTCCCCCTTCTGCAACTGAAGTTGAGGGAGGAAGCTCTTCCCACATTCCAGTTGCTATTGGCTGCCAGGGCTGTCCTTCAGTAAAGAAGGAAGCCCCAGCAGCCAGTTCCCTCTCCTCTATGCAGTCAGGAAGACTGCAGAAAGAGAGTTCCCCTGAAGATCCTAATTCAGACAGGGGTGCAGAGGGAGGGGCCCCAGAACTGCGGGACAATAAGGGCATAGCTTCTGTGATAAGTCCAAAGGCAGCCAAAGTTTCCACAGCTGCATATCAGGAGAATGAGGCTATAAAGATGTAAGCAGCAGGTGCAGGGAGATTTAATTATTCTTAATCATCTTATACCTTTGTATAGTTAAAAAGAAACCTCACCCCCCCTCTTTCTACATGCTTGGTCCCTATTTTTACCATACTTTGGATGGCCGCTGACATTTCTTGTTTGGTCACTTGGATGCCACTTTGAAATGGGCATTCATATTTGCTGCATAACCTCATGCATACTCTGTTTTCAATAAGCTTCCCCTAAAAAGAGCACTGTATGGTAATGTTGTGAACCAAGGTCAATATGTTTTGAGGCTATCTTACCACTCTGAACAACTTACAAATGCCAACCTGGATCACACAGCCATTGACTCAGGTGCACACATTCATTTCCACACTGAGGTTTTTCTACAGTTTTTCATTTCAGCTGCTCACTTTACCAGATTTCCCAAATGCTTTTAAAGTTCTTTTTGTTTTAATGATACCTAGATGGCTGAAGCGAACACAGATGCCTTCTAACAATGATTCAGCTTTTTACTGTGTGTGCTAAAGAGCATGTCAGGACTGCTGCTCTGTCTCTTCCCTCAGTCCTTTGACCTATAACCTGGAGCCACATATCCAAATACTTGTATCATAAGCTAGGTGAGGTCTTCTCAGTAATTCCTTCTGTTAGCTGTATATCACAGCACTTCTGTTTTATAAGCAATTTATCCAGGTTTGACATGCTGAATGTGAAGCTGTAGATGTGAAGCTGCTAGAAAAATTCCAGCATGCTATTTACCAGCACTTGTACATTACATATGATTGTTTCATATTCAGGGCCAGAGTCATCAGTTGGCACAGTTGGACAGCTGTCAAGGGCCCTGGGCCCTGCAGTTCTCCCCTCTGATCCCTGAGATCACCTCTGTGCTTACAGCCTTTATGTGGTGGTGGCAGAGAAACTCATAGAGGCTATTCTCACGACCTCTGAAAACTGGGCTAGGGGAGCCCAGCCCAGTTTTCGGAGGCCATGTGCTGCAACGGGAGCTGTGTGGTTCCTGGCAGCAAACCTCCTTAACTGCCCCCACCCTTTAAAGAGGTTAGCGGAGCAAGCGCTCCACTAAACCCATTGCATCGATCGTGGGTTGCCATGGTGTGGCTCCATGACATGGCGACTCATGGGAAGACCCTGACTGGGAGGCTCCAAAAAGCCTCCCAGCCTCAGGGGTCTCCCCAGAATGCCCCCCACACTTGCATGGGGCATCCTGGGACTTCCAGGGGCCAGGTGGCCCCCAATCCCAACCACCGCTACCGGTTCCATGACAGAGCCGGTAATCATGCAGGCAACCAATCTACGGCCCAGGGCAAGCTCCCGGCTCATCTGCGGGGAGAGCGGGCTAAGACCTCTTTCCCCGCAGAGCCCAGTTAGGCTCTACATACTGATCATAGGGAAGTAGGGAACCTATACAATAGCCTCCCTTCTTGCACTGATTTGGAAAGAATCCAGAAGGCAAAACTCTTGCCTTCCGGCATAAACAAGAATTCTGTGAGAAAGATAATAGATGAGGCACTGACCCCTCCCAATTGTCTCTCTCTTCATATTTTGCATCACATTTTGAGATCTACTGAACAAAAAATGTGCTATTTCTTCACTGAGGTTTCCTAAGTCTGCCTGATGACAATTAAGATAAGCAAGATAAGCTCTGCACAGTTCTTTTGCCAAGGACTCCCTGAACTCTATTCACAGTCCATGAAACAAGAACTGTTTGCCATTAATATGTAGCATAACTAAACATGAAGTACAACTGTTGATGTGTAGGGTTTTTATTTTATTTCTTTAATATGAGTTGAAATGTTCTCTTAACACTCAGATGCTCATTTCATTAATGGAAGGAAAGTTCCTCTCACAGAATGACTCATTCCATGAGTGCAATTTTCCTTTGATGAATGCAAGGAGCTTCCATTAATGGAGAGCTACGTTAAGATCTAAAGCTAAATTTTATACTGTAGTGTTTTTCCTTACATTGCTATATGACATCTTAGTTATAGTTCACTCTAGACATGATTACAAACCTTTCTCCCTTGGTTATCTTGGGATAATATATATTTTTTAATTTATGAATTATAAGACACTACTGGCAGTAAGGAGAGAATCTGGTACAATTCAGTGCAAAGGCTGATTGATTATAACATCTGACTAGTACATTTCTCACTCCTGAAATACATGCATGGTGACTTCAGATATATGACATTTGCTCATTGGGCTTGTTGAGCTTAGAAGAACCATACACATTCTACTCACCTCTTCTGCATGAATACCACAAAGCTTGCTTCCAGACAGGAGTTTGTTTTTCAGGCTTTTGTTCTAAGGGAGAAGAAAAGTGTGTTTTCATTACTAAATTGTAGTAAAATATTAAGGAAACACCTAAATAATTTAGTATGATGTACCAAAACATGATCTTCAGGATGCCAGTGAGAACCAAAATACATTCAAAAAGTGAAGATAAATATGTAATGGTACAAGGAGCATTTTCTCTTTTAAAATTCTGGATGCCTGTAGGTTTTAAATTTAAATATTCATTTGCAGATACAGAAAAACACACTCTAAGCTTTCAGATAGGTTGTCAATTAAGGTGGAAGGTATTTATTTGGACTAGCGATAAGAATGGATTAAAAAGGGGAGAAAGGTGGTGGAAATACACTCTCTACTGATTTTAATGAAAAATGCTCGGTTTTGTCAGCTGTGGATTGAAGTAAAAAATCAAAACATTCTTAACTATATTCCTAAAGAAATTCCCTGGAACATTTGAGGAACTGAAACAAACAAACAAACAAACAAAAACTAATGTATTCTTCGCCCACATTTCCCTTTCACCAATCAACTTCCTCTTTTAATGTTAGCCTTCGTTTTCTTTTCTAGGATTGAAAGATGGTCGATACAAGGACATTTCAATTGATTGAAAACACTTTTTAAAAAAATCACAAACACAGTTTTTGTCACAGAACACACAGTTTTCCCTCTTTTCCTTTCATCTATTTATTTTATTTATTGTTAAATTTATCTACCACCTTTCATTAAAGCAATCCCAAGGGAATCCCATCTATACCACTTATAGAACACTAGTTCTTAAACTGACTTGTGCTATTCTACTGCTGCTTCAGCATGTAACATGATTGCTTTAATACATGAATGCTATCAGCTCACAAGGAAGAGTATCTTGGGCAACTCTGAGGAGTGATCCTGTCCCACATTCTTCCCACATGGTCACTGAGTTTCAAATTTGACTGGAGAAGCATCAGGCAAGGTAAGAAATGGGCTACAGTCTTTTAGTTTAATAGAGAGATAGATTGATTGATTGATTGATTGATTGAATACATTTCTATACTACCCAAAATGCAAGTTGTCTGGGCAGTTTACAAAACAATAAAAACAGCCAATAAAAGATTAAAACATTTCAACAATTAAAAAATCAAAAACAATACATCTCAACAATAGTTAAAACTATTAAAACACAATTAAACCAATTAAAACATTATCTAATTAAAAGCCTTGGTGAACAAATGCATCTTGACTGCCCTTTTAAAAGTGGAGATGGGGAGGCTCTTATTTCAGCCGGAAGTGATGATATTTGATGATAGTGATTTTTTAAACTCGGTGAACACTTACTAAACTGACTGTAATTTAGTTCCTTAATTCTCATGGTAAGAACACTGTGAACCAAACATTAAGGCTGTCCACACAAGCTGTGTGGAGATCCATGAGGGGGTTTGTGGGGTGAGCGGGCTTAACCCCCTGTCCCGGCAGATGAGGAGGGAGCTCACCCTGGGCGGCCAGATCGGCTGCCCACATGATTACTCGCGCTAACCAGTTGGGACAGAAGGCGGTTGGGGCAGAAGGGATTGGGGGCTGCCTGGCCTTGCGGAAGTCCCAGAATGCCCCACACAAGTGCACGGGCCATTCTGGGGAGCCCCCTGACTGCAGGAGACTTGTTGTACCTTCCCAGTTGGAGGTCTCCTTGTGAGTCACTGCAGCGCTGAGCCGCACCGTGGAGACTCACAATCACAAAAACAGGGTTAGTGGAGCGTTCACTCTGCTAACCTCATTGGGGGGGGGGCATTTTAGAAGGCTAGCCACCGAGAGCCACACAGCTCCTGTGGTGGCACATGACCAGTCAAAACAGGGCTGGGCTCCCTTAGCCCAGTTTTGGCTGGTCGTGGGAATACCCTCATTAGGTGACATACTGACCTTTTTACCCAAATAGAAGAAGATTGAAATTAAGACAATTTCCTTAAAAATAGAAGTTAAATACAGGAAAATAATATTCCCCAATGTAGTTAAGAGAATGTATAGAATAATTTTCCAAAATATTCTCTTCTATTTTAATTAATGCATAGGCGAATAGTCTCTCTCTCTCACACACACTCCATTTCTAACACCAAAACACTGGGCGGGGGGAGACTAGTTTTGGATTCAGATAAATATGGTGAGGAAAATTACTCAAAGCAGTCCCAAGTTAAAAGAATAAATTCTTATTTTGTCCTTCTAATTTCAATTGCCTACTTTAAATAATTTTCTTCAGCATGTCAGCCAATGTAACGATGTGTATATGTATCCAGATAAAAAACTGTCCACACATTTTAAGGTCATTACTTTTGCATAGAAGTGCACATGGACAATTTCCCAGATAGTCTGTAACAAAAGCTAAGCTGTACTAGGTCTTTTGTTCTTCCCCCACTCCCATTTTCTGTCCTTATTATTACACACATTCCCATTACTATCTATATTTCATTACACGTGGGATATTAAGGAGCCTCATGAAAAAGTTGGAGTGGTTTCTAATTGATCTTATGTTTTTTTAAAGACCATGCTACTCCAATAGAAGAGAGCTTGCATAATTAATACTACATTTTAAATATATTAACATTTACAGCATTGACAAGTTGGCAGATGTTCCAGATACAAGATGATTCTTTAGAATGAAGTGAGAGGCAGGCTGCAAAAGTTCTTTCAGGCAATTTCCAGTTTTTGTCTCTTACAGTTCAAACATAATAATTGAAGCACTTAAGGAGCAAAATAAAGATCAGGAGCCATTGAATCACCAGGAGGCTCTACACACAAGCAGTGTGTAGAGCCAAAAGCGGGCTTGTGAGGAGAGTGGTTTGGACCCACTCTCCTTGCAGATGATCAGGGAGCCCTCCCAGGGCAGCCAGATTGGCCACCCAGATGATTACCGGCTCTGTCACAGAGCCGGTTGGGGTGTAGGGATGTGCATGGAACCGGCAGGGGCCAGTATGAAGGTGTGGGGACACCTTTAAGGGCAGGGGAGGGTGCTCTTACCCCTCCCATCACATTTCCCCCACCAGTGCGGCAGCGTACCTCCTTGCCACCCTGTTCCCTCATTACACCGGAAGTGACTGGAAGTACTCCGTGTGTGCGCATGTCGGTCTGAGTGCATGCATATCTCATTACAGTACAGCCTGCTATGATAAGGCTACAATACTACAGGCGGCAGACACATGCTTGCAGCTGCAGCTGGCAGGGGGAGGGGGAGCCCAATAATGCACCACACACTTGTATTGAAGCTCCAGGGGGCGGGGCAATGCAAGGCAACGCACCCCAACCCTCAGAGCTACTGGTAGGAATCGGTGCTCATCTGGGCAGGCGATCTGCACGCTAGGGATGTGCAAACTGGTTCAAACTTGAACTGGTTCAAATTCAAACTGGGGTGGTTCAATGGTTAGAATTCAAACCAAACCAGCCATAGGGTTCAAGCTGCAGGTTCAAATTCGAACCCAACTGGGTGTGGTTCAATTCAAACTGGTTCAAATTGGTTTGAACTGGTTTGAACCTCCAAAAGTGGGTGGGGTGGTAGCTGGTACCCATGGGTACCTACCACCCAAACCCCAAAGCAATCGGACGCTCGTACGATATTTATGAATTTTTGAATTTTATTTTTATTTTTTTCTCATAGGGTATAATGGGACCCGAACCAGCACATTATCCCCTATTGTGGAGCACCTAGGGACACAAAAGTGGGGTGGTTGGTAGGCACCCAAGGGTGCCTACCACCCACAAAACCCAAAGGCAATTGGACAGTCCACCGATTATTGGTGAATTTTAAAAGTATTTTTGAATTCCTCATAGGGAATAATGAGGATTGCAGCAAATGTATAGCTTCATGTCAGGAGAAAAGGGGTGTCCTAGAGTGGAGTGTGGTGGGTGGTAGTTCCCAAGGGGGGCAAAGAAGCTATCAGAATTATATGAAAGGAATTGGGCAAAAGGCTGATTTTTAAGTGATTTTTGAAGTTTACGCATCTTTAAGGTTTTTCTCCCACCTACCCACCTTCCCCTCAGTCCCCTCTGGAGTTCTTCTTGTGAGAAGAGGCTCTCCATCTAATGCTCAACTTGTATATTTGTATATATACTAAGCATTATTAAGATTCCATAAATCTCCAGCGATGTCTCCTCCAATGCCAAAATCCAAGTAGTCTGCACTCCTGGAAATTATAACTGATTAGAGGAATGGAGAATGGGAAAGTAGCAATATGGACCTGACAAAGAGTATATAAGGCAGGCATCACTATATATAAACAAGGCAGATCGTATACAACCAAGATTATGTGAAACACATTGTCAATAAAATCAATCACCAATAAGATCTAATCAATAAGAACTGCAACAGACAAAGAATTGTTTAAAAGCTTTAATGAAGAGTTTAGAACTTCTCAGATCACCCCCAAAATGTACAGATCATCTGTGATGAAATACAGATCTTCATCCTAGCTCAATAATGTCTTACACATACACTCCATTGGGAGTGCTCTGAATGGGTGACATCCCTTCCTTTTGTTACTAAATGGAGACAGTTCCTTACTTTTGTTATTGAGGGGACAGGGCCATCAAGCTACAGGTCTAAGTCCTTTTTCACAATAGGTAACCAGTTCAAACCGGACTCACCTTTAGACATGTAAGTTTAGACCCATTAAGTAGGAGGAACCTCCAGTATGGAGGGAAAACCTCTACCCTGAATTGGCCTAAGATCAGCATTACATCAGAGATGCACTGACTCTTTCGATTGGATCCCAGAGTTGTCTATCTCTGAAAGAGTGGGAAAGCCTTCCCCCTCTTTAGTCACTATAAAATAGGGGAAAAGAACTCCATCATTTTGTCACCAGTACAGTCATGTGTTGCCAGCAACCAGGCTCCATGTCTCCATCTGCTGTCCAGAAAAGGAGGAGCTGCAGGGATTAATGCTACTTCATCCAAAGATTTGCTTACTGCTGGACTAATTTAAAACTCAGTGCTAGTTAGTTAGTTAATGTGACTATTCTCACGATGGGGGGAAACCGGACCAAAGAAGCCCAGCCCAGTTTCTCCCCATCGTGAGAACCAGCAGGCTCACAGGCAAGCCCAGTGGTTCTCCGACGGCTAGCCCACCAAAGTAGCCCTCCTCTTAGCCCAGGTTAGCAGAGCGAGCACTCCACTAATCCAGGTTTTCTGATTGTGTGTGCTCCCATGGCACAGCTCCACGCCATGGTGACACATGAGGAGACCCCTGTCGGCCAGGCTTGGGGGTCTCTCCAGGATGCCATGTGTGCTTGCACGGGGCATCCTGGAACTTCTGGGGGCCACGCAGCCCCCAATCCCCACAGCCCCTGCCAGCTCTGTGACAGAGCCAGCAGTCGTGTGGGCAGCTAATCTGGCCACCCCAGGGCTGCCTGTTGATCATCTGTGGAGAGAGCAGGCTAAGCTATGTCTAAGCCTTTTCAGTAGCTTTAGATCAGTCTTCAACTGGTGGCAGCCTACCTCGAAGGAGTGGCATGCCCCTAGATTGGGATCAGGGCAATCTCTCTACTGAGGGTAGGTCCCTGGAAAGTGTAGTAACCCCCATTTCATCACATCACCGCACAAAGGTCTTTCTTTCATGCACAATGGAAAAGGAGTTTCTTAATTTATCTCAAATAAAAATCCATCTAGCCCTGTTGAATTACACTGCATCATTTCAGAATAGAATAGACCTTACAGTAAAAAAAGTTCTCCCTTGCACAGTTTCATATCCTCATATCAGTTGCACTTTCTTATATTCCAAAAAAGAACCCTTTTGAAAAAGACAACAATATTTTTTTAAAAAATAGTAACATGCATAACACCCCAGCCACCCACAGAATATCCTGAGATGCTGCCAACATGTCACAGATGTAAGCCACAGGAGCATAGGAAATTGAAGCATTGTTGGAGGTAAGGGATGACAGCTCTGAATCTGAAGACTGTGCATTTTACTTTATTGTATGAATGCATCTGCACAATATTTTGAATTGTTTAACCTATTATGAATTGAGCCGGTAAAACAATTAATAGTTTTGTCTTCACTGGTCTTGTCTTTCAGAACTTTCTGTTTGTAGATCCCAAATATGGATGTCAAATTTCCCTTCCACTGCAGTAACTGCACATCCTAAAGCATTATTTTTAGTCCCCTGACCTTCAGAAACAGCCTTTCAGGGCATTAAGGAGTTGGAAAGGGGAGAAGGGGGAGAGATGGGGCTGTAGCTCATATATTCCTGCAGAATGTCTAGGTTTCCAACCTTGAAATATCCAGGTAGGGCTGGTGAAGACTCCTGTCTGAAATCATGATGTGGAGAAACCATCTGAGAAAATTCTCCAAAAATTTTACTTGGGAGAAACCCTGAATTGCTGTTCAAATTTCAGTTTCTCAATCAGGGACCCCGGCATAAACTTTGAATTTCAGTTTCTCCTGAAACTGAAATACTTTTAAAATTTTCTTTGAAATCTGGATTTCTGACTATGACCCGAAACTCTAGAATGCCACTACCAGTCAGTGTTCACAATACAGGGGGACCCACATATTCATGGGTTCCTGGATCACAGTTTTGGCCATTTGAGGTTCACTAATGTAATCCTGGTCTCTTTTACTGCACAGTTTTGGCTATTCGAGGTTTTCAAAGGCATGTTTTTCATGTTCTGGCCATGCCTTATATCTGTGCTGTTTGAAGGAGGAGCTTTGAGGGTTGTTGAAGAGTTAATGCTGACAGAGTCTGGAGGAGATGTTTGTTCTTGGGGGTCTCTTTTGGAGGCAGTTTTGGTGGACTATGGAGCTGTGGTTAGTGGAGTCTGAAGAAGGAGAAACACTTTGGAATGCTTTCATGCTGCATTTGGAGTGCTCAAGGTAAAGTAAATCCATCCATTGGATTGTTCTGGGGTGGGGGTGGGGCTTTGTATTGAACAATATTGTACAATCCAGTATTGCTAGCTTAAACAGTTTAAAGGAGTATATTGGAGTATATTGGAGTTAAAGGAGTATATTTTAAAACTTAAGACCAGTGTTGCAAATTTACCCCTGCTAACTGAGCAAAGAGGCACCTTTTAAAAGTGGTAGATCTTTTATATTATATTAAGCAGGGGGGCAGCAACTCTCCCTATCCAACCCCAGCACAACATCCTTAGAGTGGCTGTTCCTCACTTATTTCTACTCCCACCTTCTGGATGATTTTGTGGACTTAGAAATTCCAAGAAACCTAATTCCCAGATTCCCATAGGCTCAAGGTGTCCACACACCCCATGGTTTCCTCATTCATGGTAATAACCGGGAACTTAACCCCTGAGAAAAATGAAAGCCTCCTGTACTAATCTAGATGGATGGTCCAAATCAATATAAAGCAGCTTCAAATGCTCATCTGAGGAGGGAAAAGAACGTCTCCTTGCACAACAGGAAAATCTTTATTTGCATAGCGTTAGATTCAGGGGCGTAACTATAATAGGGCAAAGGGAGACAGTGGTCTGGGGGCCCACTGCCTTGGGGGGCCCCCAGAGGCAAGTCACATGACTGACTCCCACAGCTGTGCACCCGCGTGGGCTTCCTTCAGTTGTATTCATCCTCCAAAATTGATGTGAGGTTAAGACTTGGAGCTACCAGAACAGCATGTCTTTCTCTAGTACCATTAAATGACTTGCATCTTCCACAATTTACAAAACCTTTAAAAAAATAATTTAGGATGATGTTCTATTGTGGTCAGTGAGGGCGGCGGGGCCATTTTAAAATCTTGTCTCTGGGCCCACTCCAACCTTGCTATGCCCCTGGTTAGATTCATGCCAAAGTAATTTTTCCTCTCTTTTCCCCGCTTCTATATAGAAAAACTAAAAGTGGAAAGGGTGGTTTTTCATGGTGGAAATTTTTTTATCCAACAAAACTGAATATTTCAATCGTTTCCCCGAGAAAGAAAATCCAAGGGGGGATAGATTATTTGTCTTTGAAGAATTTCAGTGGTAGTGGGGTTCCATTAGTTTTCACATGGCAGCATGCTGAGTCTAGAAAAATCTACATCAAAATAGATTAAAAAATAAAACATTTGAACTCTTTCAATGACAACCAACTGTAAATGATATGGAAACCTAAACCCTATGCATTAAATTCTTTCAGTTAAGCACACTGCAGTAATGCAAATTCATTACAAACTAGTAATAGCATTCTCTAAAATTATGCATGAGGAACATGGTGCCAGTTGAAACAGAATATTAATTGAATTCAGTACATCATGGCAGGCCTAAGTCCACATCCTAATGGAAGCTCTGAAAGGTTTGTTTATAAATTAGACACTCCTCATTCTTACTCGAATAAATGTGCTTGCAAAAGCCAATGCAAACGTTATTCCAATTCACTGTTTACATTTGAATTCCCTCATGTGTGTTTTGCACAATTCCTGGGTAATGACAGCATACAGCATCTTGTTTCACACACATTTTAACTTGTTCCCGTCTATTACTCAGTGAAAGTGGCTCCTTCTGCAATGATAAATCACTTCAAGCTGCTTGATGCAGGTGTTTGTAGCACCATGAAGCAATGAAGAGTAACTGCAACATTATTGTACAGACAACTCAGAATTCACACTTCCACTGCTTCCCCTTGATTGTCTCAAAACACCTGCATTAACCTAGCCATCGGCACAAATGAGAAGAGATTAGGAGTTATTCTGCCATGTGCTAATTGACATTGTCCTCAACCAGATCCCGTTTTTGTACGGCTATACTGCAAGCGTATTCTTCACTGTTACTGAGCATTGAACCGGCTGTTCTTCATGCCAAGGACCAGTCGGTGTAAGCAACTGTTAAGTTACTTTTCACCTGCTGGGCCTTCTGTTCTACTAAGGATATGTTTAGTTATGGATTTATTCTATGGCTTTGCACAGAGAGCTTTCATGAAGCAACTATGCATTCATGCTTTTAGAGAATAAGATCCAAATATATTCCAATGTATATTTTAGCTTGAACCAAGTTGGCCAATAAACTGAACTGTACACGCATCTTATGCCTTGACTGAGAGTTACTTTCTGATTGTACTATAGCATTTTCTTTCCACATACACAGAAGACAGTGGGAATCTGGCACAAAAACAGTTTTCTTACCAGGCACAAATGCAGAGACTCTGAACTACAGTCAGGCCCGGGGGAGGGGGCTGGGAGGTGGAGAGAGAGTCAAGGGCATCACAGAACTCCAAAGGATAACTAAATTAATTATAAACCAATCTGGACAAAAGCCTGAGTAGAATACTGAAGTTGGGTGCATTTTCACAGTGATCGAAATCAAATTTGTAGGCAAAACCAGAATAAATTAGATTAATAGTCATATTCATTACCTTTCCTTTTCTTCCACACACTGTTAAATGAGGAGGTGCTCATTATTGTTATTCTAATGCATTGCTCATTTTGCTATGATAACTCTGAAGGTGATTTTGAAGGGGGTGGGTCTATATGAACTGCAAATCCAATCTCCCACAGTTCCAATCTGTACTACATGTCCACATTTATAGACAGTAACATTTATAAACCAGTCAGGGCCCTGCAATGTGCCCTAGATGAGTCATGCTTTGAGCCTTCAAAGAAGGGCATCTGCTTGTTCAAAAGTACCTGTTTTGTTCAAGGTATTTGTTTTGTTTTGTTAGCTTCTAAAGGTACAAATTGAGAGAGTGGTGAATGTCCATGTGGAAAACACTTCGTCTTGAAGGGATAATAGTATCTATCAGACAACTTCCTATGAATTTTCTCATGTGACACAGTGGCCACCTTCGGATGTAGTGTGAAACTTCGGGTAGATCGTATCTGCAGGTTGTGAGTGGCCAGAAATAACCTTGGAGGTAATTTTCAGCCACCATTTTGTCTCCAGGAGCCTAAAAATGGCTCAGTTTTTTTTAAATCAACACAAAAAATTGATTATTGGCTAATTCTGGGATGATTTTTGGCCATTAAGGGGCACAGCTCAACTCAAGGGGACCAGCGAAGCACAGTAAGCAGCTTTCCCCTCACACATTTCCCTCTGAAATTTGACTGTTTTTTTTTTTATTTTCCTAACCTCCAGGAACCTAACCCTTGTGATCCCATTGCCCCAATGCCTCTGTATCCACAGTTTCCATATCTGCAGTAGCAGCGGAGAACAGAACCTCTGCAAATACAGACGTTCTCCTGTACTTGGAAGTTTATCAGAAGCTATGGCAAATAGTGGTCCATCCTCTCAGGAAAAGTAGCATAATTATTTCTCCCAGCTATAGCCTCTGAACCATTTTTAACGCACAATACAAAAATCAAAACCAAACTTTACAAAAGCATTAATGTAATGCTTTCATATAAACTGTAAAAGTACTTCACACTTAATCAGATTATTCATGTAAAACATAACTGTTCTAATAGCCAGGGATACAACCACCTTCTCTTAAAAATGAAATAATGGTTGCCACTAAATGTAAACCCTTAGATATCCTGAGAATGTCTTATTATGTCCAAACTAAAGGAACCATTAAGGCAATTTAGATAATATAAAAAGCTAATAAGAGCAGTGAAGTTTTGCACCGTGTTTACATTCAGCACATTTAGTATCTAAAATCTATTCTTTATCTCAAATATTGCATACTTCAGTTCCTTAACATCTTGGAATAGCAATTTCAGGGCAACAGAGCAAAACTGAGACCTGCCTTGGCTACTGAGCAGATTAATAAGAACAACAAACTGTCAATAAGGTAACAAAGTCCAAATGCTGATGAGCATGTAAACACATGGTTATATTTCCAGTGTTAACTCATTAGCATCATTTAAAGCTAGTAAAATTCTAAGCAACAAAGATGACTAGGGCTATGTGGGACCCTAGATATACAATAGAGGTATACAACAGAGGTATACAATAGAGCAGGGTTTCTAAACCTTGTGCCCCTAGATGTTGTTGAACTACAACTCTCATCCTCCCCAGACATGGCCTTTGTGGCAGAGGATGATGGGAGTTGTAGTTCAACAACATCTGGGGGCCCAAGATTAAGAAACCCTACAACAGATGTATACAATAGAAAGAAAACCCAATTTACAAAAAAAGAAAGAAAGAAAGAAAGAGAAAAAGAAAAGAAAAGAGATTGCTCCACTATCACTCATCAGTTTAATAAAATGGCTCAATAACTGAATTGGTGCACATCTTGCCTCCGAACCTGAAGTGCTCAGGGAGCTGTTCATGATTCTTCTCAGGTTAATTTTATTTTGTTTGTTTAAAAACAATTTTTCAAAGGCAATATTGAATATTGCTTTGAAAACACACAGACAAACATACACAGAGAACCACACACATACACAAATGCACACACATGTAGTAAGATGGCTTGCAGTTTGCAAGCATATTATGAGGCTATTCAAACGGGCGTGCAAACCTGGACTAAGGGAGCCCTGCCCAGTTCTGAATGCGTGTATGATCCTGGCAGCACCACGGAGGCAAACCCACCTATGGAGCCAACCTTGAAAATTAGGTTAAGGGAGTGAGTGCTCGCTTAATCTTGGTGGGGGTTTTTGGTTGCCTGTCAGCCACAGCTGCAAGCAGCTGCAGCTAGCAGACCCGGGGTGTCAGATTCCCATAATGCACCATCCTTGCACAGTGCATTACTTGAGCTCTAGGGGTGGAGCGACACAGGGTGGAGTGTCCAGACACCCCAACCCTCGGAGCTGCTGGCAGCAACAGTGCTCGTGTAGATGGGTAATCCGCCTGCACAGGGACAGCGGAATGATTGTATGCAAGGAGGTAAGCTCGTTAGGGCTTCCTTCCCCAAACCTGGTAGACCTCTCTCACTGCTCGTGTGAAAGTTCTCATAGTCTTATGTTGCTGTGACTCTTGTCTTTCCCTAGCTTTATGAGGTTCAAAACCCATACTGTCGAATGGGAGAGCTTTTCAATGTTTTCCAGGGCATTAATGCATTTTTCTGGGGGTTTTGAAATTTTTAGTAGTCTGGGTGAGGTCTGTTGGTTTGATTTAGAAGTTTCATGTCAGTCAGTCAGTGAGGCCCAAGGAGTTCTTTCATACATACATGGGTGCACACACACATTTATCTGTCTGTCTGTCTATACACACACACACATGATCACAACTTCCAATCTCATTCAAGTATTTTAAGGTCATTCAACTAGAGGTGAATGACCTTAAAACACTGGTGCATATGCTGATAACCTTCAGCCTTGACTACTGCAATGAGCTCTATATGGGGTTGTCTTTGTACGTAGTCCAGAAACTACAATTGGTACAGAATGCGGCAGCCACATTGGCCTCTAGGACCACATAACACCCGTTTTAAAAGAACTGCCCTGGCTGAAATACCAACTGCTGGTTATTACCTATAAAGCCCTTAACAGCTTGGGTCCAGGCTATTTGAGAGAGTACCTCCTTTGGCATAAACCCTGCCTCCTGTTACAATCTGGAGAGGTCCGGTTAGGGTTGCCACTGGTTCGTTTCGTGGCGAACCCAGGACTGGGCTTTCTCTGTGGCTGCCCCAGGGCTTTGGAATATGCTCCCTACTGAAATAAGAGCATCTCCTTCTCTGTTTGTTTTCAGGAAGAACCTCAAGACTCTCCTCTTTTCTCAGTCTTTTAACTAGAATTAATTTTAATAATTTAAAAAACTTGTTTTAATAATTATTTTATACTATTGTTTTTATTGTCATGTATTTTAATTTGTGACTTTTAAATGTTTTAAATTTTGTACCGCCTAGAGGTGTACATAGCAGGTGTTATAAAAATATGATAAATAAGTATGAAATAGAAAAATATGATATAGCCCTCATAGATCTATATTAATTCCTGTTCCAACAGTACCTGAATTGTAACTATTAAAATGCCACCTCCTATTAAAACAAAACAAAATAAACAACTCCTTACAAGTGGAAGCTGGAATGTCAGAGTTTAGTTTTCTGCCTGACATACCAGCTTTCCATGTACAAGGAGATTTTAACATTGATATTCTTACTTGTCACACACACACACAAACACACACCACAGTATCCCCTTTGCTGTCTAAACTGATGTGCTCTTGTATGGACAGAATCACATCCCAGCTACATTCATCTGAACCTTTTTTTAAGTGAACCACTACCACAATCCACAGAATATATACAAGAACAAAGGACAAGCTGGATTATGTCCATTCACATTTTGAAACTCAACCACATATAGAAGCTGTTCTCATGCACATCCTATCCCAGGATTGGGCCTGATCCCAGCAGGGCAGCACCGCCAAGCTCTGCTTTGAAATATGGCTCTTATCTGGAGTTAAGGGCTCAAGTGAGCCTGGACTCTGGGAATCATGTGTTCGATGGGGCTTCATTCTGCCCCAGCAGACATAGAGATGGGCACCTAGAGCACCCGTCTCCTAGGGGAATCTGCACTGCACATGTCACATGGTACATTGTGGGATATCCAGAGGCCGGGATGCGTTGTTCTGCCATGCGGATCATCTGGGAGGGTGCTCCATGCTCCAAGCAACAGTGAAAGGCTAGTCTGGGAGAAAGGTGAGTTTAACCAGCCTTCCCTCCCCCACTTACCCACTGCCCTGCCTGCCCAGTCATATGAAAGACCTCGTCGTCAGCTTAAAAATTGCATTTTGAGGTACAAATGCAAGCAGCTCTCACATAATGTAAAGGGAGGAAGCTCTAGATAAAATGTTTACCCATATATTAAATATCTCCCAAGATGATGTTTAAGCAAGTCAAAATAGTCTCCAGTGGTGGTGGTGGGGGGAACGACATCAGGCTGAGTACAAATTAAACATGTGCCCTCTCCCGGATATTAAGATTTGAGGGCGTAGAGTTTCTTTATGCAAGAAGAATCACGTTCTCTCCCAGAAAATTATTTCCCACAGTCAGTGCCAATCTAGATATTTTGCCCATTGTCTGGCAGGCGTTATTTGTTTTGACCAAGATAAATTTGAGTCTGTTTTTCCCTTAATGAATAGAGCAAATCAAACGATGCTGAGCCTGTCTTCAGGACATTTTGTAGGAAACATCCCCCCACCACCAAACAAAACAGCATTGTGCTTCTCTAGACGTTGACGGGGCTGATTGCCAAAATGAGCTATTTCCCATTTCACATTAAATGATGGCTGTTTACAAGGGGTTGATAGCACAGGAAAGAAAGCAGCGAAGGACAAATAAATATCATTAAACGTCATATCATATGTTGTT
The DNA here is from genome assembly GCF_027244095.1 of Hemicordylus capensis. Lineage (NCBI taxonomy): Eukaryota > Metazoa > Chordata > Lepidosauria > Squamata > Cordylidae > Hemicordylus > Hemicordylus capensis. The sequence goes on along the minus strand of NC_069657.1, from coordinate 104,998,267 downwards.
GGCACCCAAAGTATTTTGTGGTATGCAATTTATTTTGCAGCAGGGTGAGAGCATGCTTTATATAACATGAAATAGTGAGTCTGCTTTAATCCATACAGGGATGGCTCAGCCCTTCACTTGTATAAGAGGCAGATAAATTGACTTTCCTGCAGCCTACTATATGCAATCTAAATAAGAAAAACCTTCAAGCAGAGCGGCGACTGATAACTTCTATAAACAAGAAGAAACACATAAAACATTTGTGGGGTGTGCATGTGGATGAAGCGGGGAACTGGTCTCAGGAAAAATGCATCTTCTGAGACCAATTCTCTTCCTGCCCAATGCATACTCATGAAATCCTGCAAAGTGCTGCTTACTGTTGCATCTTTGTGGATCCTGAGAGTGAGGTGGGGAGTGGAGTAGAGGATGTGTACCCGAGAGTCCTGCAAGGTCAGTACTCAGGCTGAAGGGAATCAATTGTTAATCAAAGGGGGGGGGGGTGGAGAAAAGATATGGAGTGGGTAGTGTAGGCAGATATAATGTTTGGAAACTTTGGCAGCAAACTGAGTCTCAGGAGGTTTCTAGTAACTGGGAAAAGGACTCTGGGTTTGGAGCTGGAAAGCATTATCTGTATACACTGAGGACTGGGCTGTTTCTTCATACAATTAGGGGTGTGCACAAAAGGGTCTGCAATGAACCAGGCTGAATTGACAGTTCAATCACAACTCGAACCGGCCTCCAGGAGATGTGGTTCAGTCCATGATCAAGCCGGACAGACCCTGGTCCATTGTGGACTAGTTCAACCCAGTCCAATTGTCCAAGGGGCTATGCTTGAAAAGGGTAATCCAGTGAGGATTCCTCTTTACAAGCAAATGGGAATCCTGCCTTTAAAAGGCTTCTAAGGGTGGCTGGGGGTGGTGAGAGGGCACATTTAAAAATAGGTGCTTACTGATCCTCCAGTGGCAGCAGAGGGATTCTGTCCACTGTGCATCGCCTGATTAAAATAGTACAATCTCAGCTGTTTGACTAGTTGGAGGAGTGGGCTGCTGGTGGTAAATCCCTGTCTATTAGGTAGTTCTTATAAAAAATCTTTTTGTGGATTTTTACACAGCTGGCATGCAATCAACTATAGGAAATCATATTCACTTAATTATTCCATCCATGTAGGAAGCATTTCTAATTAAAACAAAGAAATGGATTTAAACAGAGAATCCCATTTTACAGTATTTTGATTCTGAGATGTAGGGTAATTGCTTGCGTTATGCAGGATTGTCTAGAGAGAAAGCTGGTGATATTTTGATAATTCCTCCTGATGGGGTGATTGGGTGGTTCTGGGGGCTGTTTGAGAGATTTAGTAAAAACAGAGCAGCCTTTTAGAGATATGTCAGCCTGCAGCACCATCCTCCCATTTATTTGAGAAATAGTGCAGAAGTGTTCTACCTCTGCAGGCTGCAGATTGGGCTTAAAAAGTCCATTACTGTGAATTGACAGCACCACCAAAGGAAAACTGATAAAAATGAATTGAGCAGCATCCTGAAGCTATATATGCAAATAAAAGCAATCTAAATATCAGAATGCATTATTGAATTCCTGACTTACAAACACACACACACTACTGAATAGAATGGAACAAATGAGGGAGCAGGCAGAAGATCTCTTTTTCTCTTTCTTCTACTATAGCAGGCTGTGTTCAGACATTACCATTACACACTAGCTGGTTAATAAACATGCACAGGTACAATTGATGACTGTTTCCTTAAATACAATTCAAAGGGACAGTGCAGGGACATAGATGCAAGGCAACAAGTCAAAATCACCAAAATTACAGGGATGAACTGCCCTGCATATTTGCTCACCTAAAAAAATCACCAAAATTACAGGGATACAGGGAACTGCCCTGCATATTCGCTCACCTATCTCTCAAGATGGGATATACAGAGCTGGGCTGAAGACCAAACAGACTAGGGCAGGTTCATATGGATATTGGTGGTCCAGACGGAAGGGTTTAGATGAATTCATGGAGGACAAGTCTATTGATGGCTACTAGTCTAGTGACTATAAGCCACCTCCAGCCTAAGAGGCAAGATGCCTCTGAATACCAGTTGCAGAGGAGCAACAGCAGGGTAAAGGGCATACCATCATCTCTTGCCTGTGGGCTTCCCAGGGGAATCTGGTGGGCCACTGTATGAAACAGGATGTTGGACTAGATAGGCCTTGGGCCTGATCCAGCAAGGCTATTCTTATGTTCTTAAGGCCATTTAAGTCCTTAAAATTCAAAAACAATACTGCAAATTGGGCCAGTAAGCAAATAGGAAACCAGTGAAGTCGATGCTTCATTGTTGCATCAACAACTCCGGAACTGAGCTGCTCAGGCTTGGAGGCTGAAGAACTGGGCCAATTTGAGGTGACGAGAGAAGTTTTTAGAAAAACTAAAAATTAACAAATTGCCAAGGCCAGATGGCATCCACCCAAAAGTTCTGAAGGAACTCAAATGTGAAATTGCTGATCTCATAGCAAAAATATGTAACTTTCCCCTACGATCAGGCTCTGTTCCAGAGGACTGGAAAGTAGCAAACATAACTCCCATTTTCAAAAAAGGATACAGGGAAATCTGTGAAAATACAGCCCAGTTAGCTCAACTTATGTGCCAGGCAAATTAATGGAAAGCATACTTCCTCCCAAGCTAGCTGGAAGAAGTATCTCGGTGTTGCTGTACGCGGATGATGCGGCCATTCTGGCCAGAACCCCAGTTGGTCTAAGGAGGGCCTTGGGGGCATTGGCTGTTTATTGTAAGAGTATTAACTACCAGAAAACAAAGGTGCTCTCCTTTGCTAGGAGACCTAAGAGACGGGTATGGAAAATCGATGGACAAAGGATAGAGCAGGTCCAAAATTTTGTATACTTGGGGGTAGCTGTTCACTCATCGGGATCAAGACGGGCCTCTCATGCCTCTCATGTGGCCCGGGTTGCCCAAAACAGCGCCTGAGCTATTTTGCGGTTCTATAGAACCAGGGGAGGGTATTTTATCCCCGTGGCCTTAAAACCTTTTCAGGTGAAATCATTGGCTCAATTACTGTATGGTGCCCAATTGGGTCCTTACCCAGATCTGTCCCCCTTAGAAGTGGTGCAGTCTAAGTTCTTGAGAGCAATATTTCAAACACCCAAGTGTACCTCTAATGCGAGGCTCAGATTGGAGGCAGGTCTCATTAGAGTTGAGGCCAGATGTTGGCAAATGGCACTGTTTTATTGGCTGAGAGTTTTTTCCTCAGACACAGGGCTGAGCTGCTTAGTATTAGAGGATTTGCCCAGGTCTTGATTCTCCTCAGATGACTGACAGGCTGTTGGAAGGAAGTAATTCCTGCGCCACCAGACAGGAAGCTAAATTTTGTAGTGCAGCCCTCAATTTGCGGAAGAGCTTAATAATGGGAAAACAGGCGATGGATTAAGGCCAGAGCAACTTGTAGCCATAATGCGGCTAGTTGCAGGTGGGCACGCAGGTATTGGTATCACCTGTATATTAGCAGTAAATCTAATGACAATATTTTCTCAAGCTCCTCAATTGTTTAACCCCTCTCAGATTTAGGAGTCGAGAAGGCAACTGGTGGAGTTTTGATTTGTGTGTAATAGCCTCATAAGTATGAAATACTGCTGCCTCCTTTATCTCCAATTATTTTAGTAGTATTTTCAGTACTTTGATCGATGCTGAAGAGGACTTTTAAAAATTTATTTGGTGTTATTGTTTGCAATAGAAGTTTGATTGTCTTCTCTTTTACATTTGTTTTAACCTCATGCTTGTCGCTGACCGAAATAAAGAGATTGGATACTTGAGGACAAAACTAGGGGTGTGCATTTTGGAATTTTCTTGTTTCGATTTGTATCCAAATCGAAACATCCCCGTTTGGTTTTGTACCCAAATTTTCTGAATCCGAATCAGCCGTGTTTTGTTTTGTAGCCAATTTTTAAAAATCCGAATCCGAATCGATTTGGATTTTTAAAAAGGGTCCCAGGGCAAAAAGAGTGGGGTGGTGGTGGTAGTGTCCAATGGGTGGAAGCTACCACCCAAATTTCAAAGGAATTAGGCAGATTTTTTTGGTGAATTTTTTAAAAGTTTACACATCTTTAAGAATTTTCCCATAGGGAATAATGGGGATTTCAGGAAATGTATCGCTTCAAATCAAGGGGAAAGGGATGACCCAGAGCAGAGTGTGGTGGGTTGTAGTGCCCAATGGGGGCAAGGAAACTTCCAGAATTATTTCAAAGTAATTGGGCAAAGGGCTGGTCTTTTGTGATTTGTTGAAGTTTACGTGTCTTTAAGATTTCTCCCATGAGGAATAATGGAGGTTTCAGCAGCCCCATAATTCCACTTGGGGGGCACTGGGGTTGCCCAGAGCGAGGGGTTGTGTAGTGCACATAGGGTGCCAACCACCCCCATACCCACAAGCCCGTGGGGTACTGGGTTTTGTTGTTTCTGAGCTGTTCATTGTAGATTCTCTGGTAGCATATGAGATTTTGAGTGAAAAACAAGAATCCACTCTCATATGCTATCAGAGAATCTACACTCAGAACACCATAGAAACAGCAGAACCCAGCACCCCATGGGTTAGCAACCCTTCCCCTGGCCAATGTGGGGTCAGTAAAGAGTGGGAAGAAGCAAAAGAGCCAATGGGGAACAAGGAGGGAATTGTCAGCAGGTCAGCCCATGATTTAGGTCACTGATCAGAAGGCTGGAAGGGTGGGAAATTCAAAGAGATGTCAAACACAAAATGGAGACTGACTTAGAGATCACCACAAAATGGAGGTCCAAAACAACAAAACGTTTTGTAGCCGAAACAGGGACGTTTTGTTTTGTATACAAAACTTTTGGATCTGGAAAATGGGTGTTTTGTTTTGTCTGCAAAACACCCGAAACAGGTTGTTTTGGGTACAAAACGTTTTGCACATCCCTAGACAAAACTGTTAGACATATAGAAGAACAGACCTTGCTGAAGGAGAATCAGCATTTCTTCTCCAAGGGAAGGTTTTGCCTCATTAACCTTTTGGAGTTCTTTGAGAGTGTCAACAGGCATGTGGATTAAGGTGATACGGTTGACATAGTATGCTTGGACTTCCAAAAAGCTTTTGACAAAGTTCCCCATCAAAGGTTCTTGAGTAAACTTAGCAATCAAGGGATAAAGGGACAGGTTCATGTGTGGATTGGTAGTTCGCTGAAGTACAGAAAACAGAGGGTGGGAATAAATGGGCAGTTTAACTTCTGGGACCAGTGGTCTTTAACTTGTTCATGAAAGATCTAGAAGTTGGGGTAGCCAGCAATGACCAAATTTGCAGATGACACTGAACTATTTAGTGTAGTGAAATCCAAAACATATTGTTAGGCGCTCCAAAAGGATCTCTTCAAATTGGGTGAGTGGGTGACAAAATGGCAAATGTGGTTCAGTGTAAGCAAGTGAAAAGTGTTGCATAACTGGGCAACACCCACACACCCACACACCACCACCACCACAACCCAACTTCACATATACACTGATGGGGTCTGAGCTGTCAGTGACTGAGCAGTAGGAGAGAGAACTTGGGTTGATGGTGTCGAAAATGTCCACTCAGCTATGAAAGTGGCAAATTCCATGCTAGGAACAATTAGAAAAGGGATTGGAAATAAAAATGATAATATTATTAAGGACCTTATACAAATCTATGATGCAGCCACATTTAGAGTGCCCTGTGTAGTTCTGGTCACCATATCTCAGAAAGGTCATTATAGGACTGAAGAAGGGCAGAAGAGGGCGACCAGCATGCTCAGGGCCTGGAGCACCTTCCTTATGAGGCAAGGCTGCAGCAACTGGGGCTTTTTAGTTTGGAAAAGAGGCAACTACAGGGAGACATGATACAGGTGTATTAAATTATGCATGGAGTAGAGAGAATGGACAGAGAGAAATTTTTCTTCTCTCTCACACACAACTCTAGAACCAGGGGTCATCCCATGAATCATAAGGCCAGGAAATTTAGGATAAACAAAAGGAAGTACTTTCTCCAGGGTGCATCATTAATCTACGGAAATCTCTGCCATGGGATATGGTGATGGCCACTAGCTTGCATGGTTTTCAAAGGGGCTTAGACAAATTCATGGAAGCTACTATCAATGTCTACTAGTCTGGTGTCTCCAGCCTCAGAGACAAGATGCCTCTAAATACCAGTTGCAAGGGAGCAACAGCAGGAGAGAGAGCATGCCCTCACCTGCTGCCTGTGGGCTTCTCACAGGCATCTGGTGGGCCACTAGTTAAACAGGATGCTGGACTGGATGGGCCTGGGGCTTGATCCAGCAGGGCTATTCTTATGTTCTTATGCTGTTAGAAATAATTGATGCCGTTCACTGTTAAGAGACAATTTTTCCCCTTCCCCAGTGCCTGTCGGGCAGTGGAGTGTAACATGGCTCAGACAGAAAGCACTCACGTAGAAAAGAAGGTGATTACTAGGAGCTAGCAAGGGTTTGTCAAGACAAGTTATGCCAGACTAATCTTCCTTTTTTTGACAGTTAACAATTTAGTAGATCATGGGAATCTCATGGATATCTTGACTTCAGCAACGAATTTGACAATATATCTCATAATATCCTTGTTGATAAGATGGCTAGATGGTATCAAGTGAAGGCTAGATGGTATCACCATTAGCGGGAGTCACATTTGCGTGAACCCAATGAATGGTCATTACAGCAGCCTGAAAAACGGTATTGCGTGGAGTGCCACAGGCTCCATCCTGGCTCCTGTGCTGTTCAGTATTTTAATAAATGACTTGGAGGAGGGAGAGGATGCTTATCAAAGCTGCCACTGACACCAAACTGGCAGCAGGAGAGGAGGAGCTAACTCCAAGCTACCTTATGAGTTTGTTAAAAAGATGTGATATAAATATTTAAAATAAACAAATTACAGCATATAGCATCAAAATTCAAAGAGATCTTGAGAGGTGGATGGTAACCAACAAGATTAAGTTTAGCAGAGATAAATTAAAGTCCTGCATTTATGTAAGATAAAGGAAATGCATGAATTTCCTGAGGGGAGGGTGACCTGGCTTTGTGGAAGAACAGTATCTAGGTGTCTTAGTGGATCACAAGAGGAACAGGAGCCATAAGTGTGATGCAGTTGCAAAAAATGCAATTACAGTCTTGCGCTACAGTAACAGAGGCACAATATCCAGATCACAAGAAGTTCCACTCTATTTGGCACTGGTCAGACTTAGAATACTGGGAATACTGTTCCAATTCTGTGCACCACTTTTTAAGACAGAGAGACACAGATCAACTGTTCAGAGAAGGGCAACAATGATGGTGAGGGCTCTGGAAAACAAGTCCTATGAAAAACAGTTAAAGGGGCTTGGTATGTTGAGCCAAAGAAAGAGAAGACTGAGGAAGTTAAAATAGTAGCCTTCAAATTTCGGAAGGACTATCACATAGAAGGAGACACTGGCTTGCATTTTGTTGCTCCTAAGGGAAGAACTAGAGCCAAAGGGTTGAAATTGGCTCTAGATTTAGAGCTAGATTTAGGAGAAAATTCCTGATTGTTATAGCTGTTCAGCAGTAAAACAGTTTGCCTTGCCGAGAGGCTGGACTTTTCATATCCACCCCCCCCCCCAGTCTCCGCTACCATCCCCGCCATGCAGCGGCAGTTGAAAACAGTTTTTTAAAAAAAGATTTAACTTGCCTCTGACCCCACCCCACCCCCAAATTTCTGCCTCTCCGGAATTTGCTGCCATAGGCAAGTGACTATCTTGCCTATGCATTAATCTGCCCCTGATGGTAAGTGAGGAGTGTCAGCCATTGACTTTCCCCCACTGCCTGTTTTCCTCTGCTCTGTACTGTACGTAAGTAGACTAACAGGCTAAGGCACAAGTGTTCAAACCCAAGGAAGGCATGGATTCCAGAAAGTAAAAGACCTTCATTATAATACATTCCAAATGCAACCTAACTTTGCCATTTACGCAAAGTTGCCAATTCACTTAAAATGGCCTCTGATATTCAGATTCAAGAAGCCTTAGCTCCTTTTCTATTGAAGTAATAAGGCAACAGTCTTAAAGACACTGCCAGCATTTCCTTTCTGGGAAAGGTAATTTCCTAGGCAACAATGTGTCATCACACTAGGGGGGTACTGCTTACACTAGAAAGGTTACTTTTCCATGTAATGAAAAACACATCTCCCAGGAACAGCTTCCTTTTCTTACAGCACCACACAGTGTATACCATGCAAATGGGACAGATGGGAGAAATAGAAAACCAGATGAAATGCTTTAAGAATAGCTCATATTAATTTTGCCCGAAAGCTGGTGCCCAGTTGTACAATTCATATAAAATTTTGCCTGAAAGCTGGTGCCCAGTTTTACAATCCATATAAAATAATCTCTAAGGAATAAAACCAAACAATACTAAGAAAATACATTAAAATTTATATTAAGGTAGCTGGAAAAGTGTCAGAGATCTAGAAGGTGGCAGGGAACATGATACAGAATATACAGTTAGCTCAGGCTAAGAGAACCTTTTGAGATCACAGTCCCTTTGCCTTATTATTGTATTATCTATTCTACCAAACAGCAGCAACATAAAACAACTAATGTTACCGAAGAATTATTTCTTAATTAATATGCAATTGTTAATACCCTTCAGTATGAGTCACTGATGAGAAAAATAACATATTTTACTGCATTGAAAAATAGAATTAGTATAATGAATAACTGATGGTTCTAATACATTCTCACAGTAGTAGGCCCACAGTAGTCTGACAGCAAATTTAGAGACGTTTTCCTAAGGCCAAAAATAGGACCCCCAATATCTTATTAAGCAGAAGGTTAAAATTTTACTTAACACATAGTGTGGTGATGTACTGTTGTTTGAATACAGTGTATACTAGAGGAGGGAGGCAGGTAAAGAGGGCATCACACACCTGTTCCTGAATCAGCTGGACTAAGCCTTCTCCCACAACAGTGGGCATGAAAGATGACCAACTGCCCTGTGTGAAAGAGCCAGGAGAGGATAAGATCTTGCAGATATGACCACATCTCACCTCAGATACTCAGAGTTGCCCCTTCTGTTGCTTTCATCAAATACATTCAGAGAAACTAGTTCTTTTCTTCATAGGAAGATGCTTTTATTTTCCTTCATATGTTTTTGTTTGTTCAGTGCAGTATTTTAAAATCATAAGGGAATTCACACGTAAAGTCCAACCCAGGCTAGGTCAGCCCAGCCTGGATTAGGCTGAGCATGTGCAGCGCTGGGAACGAGGTCGCTCCCAGGGCTACCCCCAGACCAAGCCCTAGTTCTTAACCTGGTGTCTAGCCTAAGTGAACCATAGGTTCAATTAACCTTGTCAGGCAATTGTCTGGGCCAGGGATTCTCAGCATGGAGTCTCCAGATGTTATTGGACTTCAACTCCCATAATCCCCAGCCGCAGTGGCCTTTGGTTGGGGATTATGGGAGTTGAAGTCCAATGACATCTGGGGGCCCAACGTTGAGAATCCATGGTCTGGGCAACTGATAAATGGCTCCATCCCAGCCCACTGCCATTTCTGGGGATCTCTGCTGGGTTAAAGGGCTCCCTCTCCAGCCCACCACCATTTCTAGCAGTGAGCTAGGGAATGGGGCAGCCATACCAAGTGTGTCAGCTACTCTAATGAGAACAACCGCCATTCTTATGCCCCAGGACACCCTGGGATGTGGGAGGGAAAGGTCCTTCTGCTCCCAGCATTTCCCTTTGTCACAGTGCCACTCGCATGGGCATGCAGTGTGGAGGAGGGGAGAATGGTGGCCACTCATTTGCCAGGGAAGGCAGACAAGCTCCTACCTTCAATGAAACCCATCCACCCTTTCTGGCAAGGTCATGTGCACAACCTCCATGTTTTTCATTCTCCCCCTACATATACTTGAACTTCCAAAGGGTGTTTTTTTTTAAATTCCCACCCAAGATGCCAGAGAAAATGGAGTAGCTGGTAAGCAAATAGGAAGCAAAGGGTAAGAATAAAGGTTTTCACAACTGTAAAATGATATCTCTTGTACATCTGTGACTTTATTTATTTATTTTATTTATATTCATCAATAGAGCTCAAGATGGGGTACATGGGGTTACAGGAGGATGTCCTATCCTGACCAGACCCAGACCTTCTGCAAGATTGATTGGATGCCTGGGACCATAGCCTTCAACTAACAGTATATTCTAGTGAATTCTCTTCAGATAATATCTGCAAGTGATGATACACTGGGAAATATTAGCAAGTGGGTGAGCAAACAAAGGTAACATTAGAGTTTGAAAAGTAAAATGTACACTAAGCACTTCTTCCCTGAATGAAAGAACCTGTTTGTGCAAGGGGGAAATTGGCAAACCTGCCCCCCCCGCACAAAACAGCAACAACACCTCAGCACAAACAGAACTTCTGTTTGTGGAAGAAGTTATCACAATATAATTCCAAATGTTCAAAACCTAACAAATGAAACAAATTATACTGTAAAAATCAACATTTTAAAATGGGAAGTTTCGTTTGTTTATTTTATTTATTATTTATTTAGCATATTTTTATACCACCCACTACGACAGTCTCTAGGTGATTTACAACCATAAAGCAAACTAAGAAATTTTAAAACAATTAAAACATATACAGAGTTCAACATAAAATAACTATCCATAAAAACTGCTGAATAGCTAAGAAGCCTGGCTAAAGAAATGTGTCTTTGGTTGTTTCCTAAAAGCCAGAAGGGATGGAGCACTTCTAATCTCAGCAGGAAGTGTGCTCCACAGCTCTGGGGCAACTACAGAGGAGGCTTGCCTCTGAGTCCTCACCTTAGGAGCCAGAGGCACCCTCAGACGAACCTCTCCTGAAGATCTTAATAGGCAGCGGGGTTCTTAATGAAGATGGTGTTCTCTTAAATTCCAAGAAATCTGTCAGCTTAGTACAGGAATGTGTTTTAAGCAATGGCTTTGGGGATGTAACACAACCTTGCTCAGGAGTTACCATTTAATTACTACTACCATTGTTATTTATATACTGCTTTTCAACACAAACATGATCATGCATGGATTCCCTTTTGAATTGCTGCCAGAGCATGTGCAAGACATTCTCCAGCATCACCACATTTTCTGCTTTCTCAAGAACTGGTCTGGAACAGATGTTCCTTTCTTTGCACAGCAGCATTACCCTGCTTCCTCGCACAGTGCAACAGCATGATGCTAGCATAACACTAGTCTGGATCTAGGCCAGGAAATTGCACAGCATATAAAACTATTAAGCATCTGTTCTATAACTGGTACATTCTGCATAATGTAATTTTGATTTAAAAGGTAAAAGGTATCATTTGTTAAATTAGCATGTATACCTTTTTGGTTTAATTTTAGTTGGTCTCCTGTTTAGTTTAATTCTCACCTTTCCCAGATAGTGAAGGAGTATCATTTAAAAAAAACACAACAGTTTGGAGAATTAGATCAAAGGTACTTGGGGATAGCACAAGAACTGAAGAATTCAAATACTAAAAAAGAGTAATAGAATATAGGTAGGAAAACCCACCACTGAGCTGTGAAAGCATTTGGCAGAAACAGATATCCTGAGATGCCAAACTGCTATCCATACTCACAAAACAAAAGCATATGCTTCCTTTCTCTGTCAGTCCCTTAATCCTTTTATAGACTTTTTAAAAAAAAAACCATAAATGGCTTTTTAGTATAAAATATTTTTCCTCTTATTTTTCAGCAGAACACAGGCCAGTTGCCATCACAATAGGGATCATCTCCTCGCTATGGAAATCTCTGCCATTATCTCCCTGCATCAACGCTTTCCCTCACACTCCAGATGTCATCCATTATTGACAGCGGTCTCTCAACAGCAGCAGTAGTAATTGTGAAAAGCACCTCAAACAAATATCACTTAAAAAGATATGTTGAGCCTGTTTTACGATTATAGAGAGGAGGGTGGGTATGTATGTATGAGGGAAGGGGTGCCATCTGCTTTCAGTGCATTCACCTGTGTTTCAATGAGAAAATAAGGACTCCCACACAGCTGTAGTTAAATATCAAATAGCTACTACATTTTGATTGATTTCACAGATAAAATATACGCCATGCAATCAAAAGTAAACTCTAGATCCTTGACCATACTATAAGCAACATTGACATCATAAACCCAAGGGGGTGGGGTGAGGAGAAGGCAGGAACCTACCTGCTTTCCCCCAGACAACCAGATCCCAACCAGGGTTCCACCACCCATGTGCCCACATGAGAAGTGATGTGGTGAACTGTTCAGCGATTGGGAGTGGAGGGGAAGCCGGGCCGCCAGATATCCCACAATTCACTGTGCGAGCAGTGCAGGGCATTGAGAAAGCTCCCTGCTGCCAGGCCACTCCTTCCCCCAGCTCTGTAACCAAGATGGCTGCCAGCCTGGGAGCAGCTGCGGCAGCCAGACGACCAGTGAGTGAAGTAGGAAGTGTGTGCTTGTCCTCCTACCTCACTATAACCCCAGGGGAGGAGCAGCAGGATCAGAAGGAATTCCAGGGTTTCGTATGACCAGCGCTACCCGGGCTAGCCCGGTCCTACTGAGATCGGGCTGGTCGTGAGAACAAATGTATTGTCAAATATAAACTCCTAGGAATAATTAAAGATAAAGGAAAATAATTAAAGATAAAGGAACTCGAAGAGAGCAATGGGGATTCAGAGGTTTTAAGGCTTCCAAAATCACAGTTGGAATCTCAATGGAGAGGAGGCGCCATTATCATCATCTACGAATTCAAGCACCACTGAAAATAGTGAGAGCACACACTGGCTGCCATTCTGCTCAGTGCAACATCAGTGTTAGAAAGCTGCAGCAGCTGCTGTATATATAAAAGTCAACTCTAGGGCTGTTGAGAAACTTCTTAAAACAGTGTATGGGACCTTGCATTGCACTACTTCCATGGTTCCAATGTGGTTGTATATATATTGGCTAAGGCTAGTAGGCAACTTCTCTTTCTGTTTGGCATAAATGGCACTGAATGGGATGCATTTATTGGAGACATGTGGCTAAATGTCAGCATAAATATGAATATGTTGTATGCACATCATGCATATATGTGTTTTGTCATGACACTTGTATCCTGCCCTTCCTATAAGAGGCTCAGTGTGCATGATTCTTTCTTCTTACTTCTATTCTGACTACAACCCTGTGAGGTGGGTTAGGAAATTTTTTTTTTGCTGTAAACTGTTGTTGTGGTTGCATAATTGGTTAAATGCCTGCCAATAAACAGTAAACTTGGCCTAATAATTAACAACCTATAACTACATAGCCACCCCCAGTGTTCCCTCTAACAGGGACTCCCAGATGTTGGGTCAAAACAGATTGAACAATCTCACTCTAATAAGCATTGAACATGAACTTCTGCATGAAATAGACATTTCCAGTATCATCAAGAAATCTGCTCATGATAAATCTAGAAAACGTAACTTTTAAATTGTAGTTTTCTTACTTTTGACAGTTGAATTGATACCTACATGTAAATGTATTACTGAAGTGTCAGACATTTGTCGTATTATCTGGCTGTATAGCAAATGAAAAAAATTGAATCACTTTACTATGCAAGTAAATAATTTATGTTTTAATATTTATGTGCATTTTTAAAATTTGGGCCCCTTCATAACATAAGCTACAGGCCCCGCACTAGCTTAATCCGGCCCTGCTCACTGTACGTGAGCCAAGGTTCCTTACCTGCACTCGGAGCTTCGAATTTTTTTTTTAGAAGTGCTTTAGATCAATAAAAATGGTTTTTAAAAAAAGATTAAACAGGCATGTTCAGGATAATTGTCTGTTCTTCACCTTCATGGTTATGTCATATCAATTAACATGGACAAAACATAGCAGACAGAACATGTACACACACACACACACACACACACACACACACACACACACACACACTCTATAGCCCCCTAATGGCACAGCGGGGAAGTAGCTTGCCTAGAGAGCAAGAGGTTGCTGGTTTAAATCCCCACTGGTATGTTTCCCAGACTATGGGAAACACCTATATCAGACTGTAGTGATATAGGAAGATGCTGAAAGGCATCATCTCATACTGCGTGGGAGATGGCAATGGTAAACCCCACCTGTATTCTACCAAAGATAACCACATGGCTCTGTGGTCTCCAGGAATTGACACTGACTTGATGGCACAACTTTATCTTTACCTTTAAAGCATGGGCATTAGATTCCAATTCTGCATATAGCTTACAGGAATTAGTGGACAGCACTAGGAGCTGCCAGTCTGGAAGGATCTAAGTGAGCCAAATATTTGGGGCTCAAAAGAAAGTACAAGAGATTATGAGATATTTACTTCTCAAAATCCTGAAACCTGTGTAGATTTTATTATGCCCTTGCAAGATTCAGCAAGCTTTGATTAGCTCACAAAACTTTCTTAGTCTCCTTCTCGCTGATAACAAATGGGGGAAAGGAGAACTGCACATCTTTTCAGTTAATAGTTTGATAAAGTTATACAGTACAGCTATGCAATTCAAACTGTTCTTAGCGCCACCAGCACCAAAAACAAAACCCTGTAGTCTTTCATGGTGCTTGTACAGTATAACAATGATTTACAGGAATACTAGATGCTATTGCATTCACTAGTGATTTTCTTTGCATTCACTTATTTAATTATTTAAGTAAGTATAGAACCAAAATCTGTCACACATTATCTATCTAGCATGCATTCCATTGCTTGATAAATATTGCTTGATACATAGCTTGAATGAAACAGATTGGATTGGGTTTCTGAACACATGTCAAAAAGTGAGATGCAGTTAGAGAGAGACATCAATTATTGAGCAACCAACTTGGTATTTCTTACGCACCCTGCCCCACACACACACTTTGGATTCTTATTTGGTTAGATCGAACAAATAAATAAATCATAGCAGTAGCTATTACTCTGGAACTGGAACGAAATTCAACTGTGCAACCTATACTTTTAGAAGTATAACAACTGCAGCTATATTACAGTGATGCAACAGATTGCCTTCATCACAACAAAGAAATAAACAACCATGTAGACAGTTAATTAGAGACATACAAAATAGCTTGACCTCAAGCTGGTTCAACATCCAACTGGGCAGGCTCAAGGGCTCACCCTTGAGTTGAACCAGGCTCAGTTCGGCTCAAGATACAGCTCAACCCACCCATCCCAGCTAGTCCGGGGGTTCTAACATTTACATATGTATGTAGATAGATAGATAGATAGATAGATAGACAGATAGACCAAAAAAATTAGAACTCACAGTCTCTGGGGCAGGGGCGTAACTACCATTAGGCAAGGGGAGGCGGCTGCCTGGGGGCCCCCACATCTCGAGGGGCCCTCCAGAGGCAAGTCACATGTGAAATGAGTGTGTGTGTATCAGCAAGGGGCCCATTTTAAAATTTTGTCTCTGGGCCCACTCCAGCCTCGTTACACCCCTGCTCTGGGGGTGTGCTACTGTGGCCACGAGTGGTTCTCCGGTGGTCCTCCTCTCCCTGCTGGCCTCCCCCTTGTCTCAAAACAGTCTGGTTTGGGCAGTTTTTAGCCCATTCTGGGCCATTTTCAGAGACGGCCAGTGCACATGCGCAGCGGCCACCAAAGTGGCCACCACCAGCACAAATAGCCCAGGACTAAAATCAGGAAGGGAAACTGTTGGAGACTCCCCGATGGCTGCAGCAGCACCCCCAAGAGGCGGTGAGTTCTAATTTAAAAATCAACAACAAATGTTAGAACACCTGGATTGGCTCGAATTTGAGCTGAGCCGGGGGTCTGTTCGGAGGGGCAGGGGACAAACATGCCCAGTTGGAATCAAACCGAACTAGGCATACCGGTTTTGTGCAATCAATCCTGCAAGTCTGAATTAGAAAATGAGCAAGTGAAGCATTGTTGATGAGGCTTGGAACTTGGGAGTTCCTGATTCAAATCAAATCAGCCAAAAGTTGATTTGAAATGCCCTGCTCATTTTCTCCACCAAATTATCAGGTGGAAAAAATGGAGAGGCATCCCCCCCAAATTTGGGGGTATGCCCACAGGAAGCTCACTAAAAGGCTATTCACATGACCTGGGACTGGGCTAGCTGGCTAGTGGAAGGCAGGGATGTGCCTAACCTGCCCCCAAACAATCCAAGTGTGTTGGTAGAATCCAATTGCATTGGTAGAATCCAAGTGTGTTGGTGCTTCAGGCAGTGTGGGTTTACAAAGGCTGGAAGAATTTGTCCTGGCCTTTGGATACCCCACAATGCACCATGTGGGGAGAGTGGTATATTGGGGGAATCCCCCAGGAGTCGGGAGCTCTAGGCACCTGACTCTGTGTGTGTTCAGGCTGCACACACCCCAAGCACCCATACCACCCCAGTGCCAGGGTTAAGGGCATGTTCATGCCCTTAACCATGACTAAAGGCCAGGAATAAAAGTAGGATTAGGTGGGCAGGCAGCACCAGGATCGGCCCCAATCCCAGTGCTGCACATGAGCAGCCTAACCCAACCTGGGCTGCCCTAGTCCCCAGACTTAAGCTACTCATGTGAATATCCTTTTAGAATGACATTATGGGCTGGTTCAGTAGAACAGGCCAAGTGAGGGCCCATTATTTGTTATCTGAGAATGCAAAACCACTGCGGCTCCACTTTCCTGTGCACCATCCCTGCATAATCACATGGAGGCAGGACTCTAAACCAGTTTCTAACTGTGCTTTTTAAACTGCTGTTTAAATAATCCAAACTGAACCACTGTCCAGGGGCAGCTCCAAGGAAGGCATGTGTGGGCAAGCACTCCCCCAGATGTTCCCCCTCCCATTTATGCATGCAACAGGATTTATTTCCATGGAATTATGTTCACAATGAGAGTGTTGACATGAAATATAGTATTATTTCTGCTTCAAAAATTTAACACATGGGACACATCTCACCCACACAGAAATGCACTGTGTGTGCTGCCACTGCCTCTGTCATGACTAGTGGTGATTTAAACAGGCCCCTCTCTGAGGTCACAGAAGTTAATAGGGGCATTTGATATTTTCAGTGGGTGGCTACACAACATTCTTAAAAGTTTCTATGAGAAAGTTTATTGCTGGTTAGTGGTGCTGGCAGGTGTCATTTTACTTAAAAAAAAACACAATTTCATGCTGTGTCAATTGTTTTCTGTTTATTCTGTGCCTTTGTAGGTGGTAGCAGAAGCATCACAGGAAACCCTACATTGCTTACTCGCGGATGGGTCCATCCTGCCACCATGTCCACACACACACCAGAAATCCCTTAAGAATTATGATACATCATTACATAGAGCCATTCCAGGGGTATTTTGGGAACAAAGATTGCAATTAGATGGAGCCAGCCACTGGAAGATGCCTAGTACTTCCTGTTCCTGGTAGATGCCTAGTATTTCCTGCTCCAATGGCACAGCACAAACATTTGTGGGTTATATATATATATATATATATATATATATATATATATATATATTCAAATGAAATTATATATACTAGCTGGGCTGGACACAGAGCATCTGTGCCTCTAGCTGTCTGCCCAATGCCTCCTCCCCACCACCTACCACCCGCTGCTGTTGTCTCTCCCCCCCACACAAACACACACACCGCTTCTCTGCCTGCCGGCCATTGTTTTCTCTTCCTCACCTGCCAGCTTCTTCCTTCCCCCACCATCGCTGGCTTCTTCCTTCACCTGCGGTCTGCCATCACCGCTGTTTTGTGCTCCTGCCTGTGCGGCCCGCCACTGTTTTGCCCGCCCATCCGCCCACCAGCCAGCCGCAGCATTCTTCTTCAGTCGCCGCTGCCACCATTCCCCCCACTCACCTGTCCCATGGCTATCCGGCAGCTCTCCAAATTCTTGCAAGAGTTGCCATGCATGGGATTAGCCACTGGTATGTCTTCAAGAATTATATATAGAGATATATAAATAAAGTTTCTGGTGCCAGTATCAGACAGTAGTAAGCTGCCTCCCCTGAATGTTTTAATATTTTTTTTGGGGGGGGGCTACCCCAGAATTTTTTCTGTAGTGAAAATTGTTTGTAGTACCATTTTTACATTCTCAAATTTATCCAGTAGTTATAGATTAGTCACAAGTCTCAGCCTCCGTCTACAATATGAAGATAGTAAAAATGAACTGTCAGTACCTACAGGCCTATAGTAAGTTTTATTGAAGTATATATACATTTCTTCAAATACTTTAAGATTGCTGTGTGGAGTAAATGTTAAAGATTATTATTAGATTAGATGGATGACTATGGACAGCATCCCGCTTAGAACTTGTGCAAATAGAAAACCTTGTGCTTGTGCGGGGGTGGGCGATATTAACTGATCCCCTTTCCTCTGAAGCCCTCTCTGCCCTCCAGAAAATATTTTCTTGAGAATTGGGGACTCTCAATGCTGCCTATTGCTTTTAGTTTCCATCATAATGAAAGAACCGGCAGTTCAAGCCATGTACCTGGACTTAAGGATTAAGCTGCATAAAAATATGATGTATAATTCACCGAGTACACATCGCTTTTACTGTATGTGGACAGTCTGGAAAGCTTAGCCACCCCCTACTGCAGGCTGAACATAGAATCTGCTAAGTTGCTTAAGATCTCATGCTTCATTGGCTAAGCCAAACTCTAGCTATGTAGTATTATCAGACCGAATAAAAATTGCAGCCAGGTGTCTGGAATTTAGAAAATTATGCTTTTTAATTTCAAGCCATTCGCTCAAGGTAGGGGGAAAGTCACAACATGGCTTATGAAAATTAAATGTCTACAGGCTGCAAAGCAAAGAGGCCAAATGAGTAATATCTATGTTCTGATTATTCTCCTTGCAGGCTGCAGTTAATCCACAGAACAGGAGCAAATATGCAGTCATTCTGGTCCCTACAATGCCAAGGGCGGGCGGGGGGGGAGGGGGAATCCCACACTGTTGTGTACTGTTTCTGTTCTGTGGTTTTTTTTTTAATTTTAAATGCTTTTCTCATATTCAGCATTCATACACACAGATAAAAACCACCACAGAAAAGATGTTCTATGTACAATGAGGGGCATACATAGCTGGCTCTCATGCAGCTCCAACCACAGAAAAGTCAAACCGTGTTCCATCTCATAACACTAGTTAAGCAAAGTGCAAGAAGCTCCTTTCTTCCATCTTCTTCCACTGGTCTATCTAGCTCTGTATCATCTACTCTGACTGATAGTAGTTCTCTGTGTTTTCTTCAGCCCACCTAGGGGATTTATGTGTTAAGTATGTGTTTTCCCACTACACTACAGCTCAATCATCAAGTAGCAATGATATTTTCTGCTTTATGTTTAAGAAAGGGATTTAGGTATCTTTGCCATGTACACACAGAGCATGGAACTAGATATTCAGCATGTAGAAGCAATGTGCTGGCCATGGTGCCTTTTTGGCAGCATGAGATAATCACATTATAAGGTCCAAAGCTGCGTACCTTACTCAAGTTCCTGCTATAAAATTCTGAAGACTGATTCTAGGACAAACTTATGAGCAGTTATTCATACTAAAGAGCTCCGGAACTTATATAGGGACAGGTAGAGGTCATTCACAGAATCAAAAAACATGGTATATCCAGGTTTGAGAGCTATGTGTGCTCCCAATTTTCAGTTTGTAGAAGCAAGGTAGGAGGAAAACCTGAGTAGAAGTGATTGTGTGGAAGCAAGGTTGGAGGAAAACCTGGGTAATTTTTCCTCTTACCTTGCTTCCACACAATCAGTTCTACCCAGGTTTTCCTCTTACCTTGCTTCTACACAACCAAAAACTGGGATCACACACTGCTGCCAAACCTGGGTAGAACACAGTTTTTGATTGTGTGAATGACCTCGCAGCATATAATGAATAATCTGTGTCACCTGACTTCCTGAATCCACTTAGTCATCTTCAAGGCCGAATATGGAGCTTTTAGTTGGACAGATGTACCTGTGTTTCCTCTGATGAGCTGCTACAGTAGAGACCACAGGAATAGAGAGCTGGTTCATGCTCCCCAGGGATAAATGGCAGCACCATGGTCTTGATCTTTTCTTTCTTTCTTTCTTTTTAGTGATCTACCAGCAGCCTTATTTTCTTTCATCAGTTTTTACTTTTCAGTAGAACCATAAGGATAATTCTTTTTGGCTGAGATACAAATCCCGAATTTATTATTTTACATGTTTACATTTACAATTTACATTACTCAGCTTTACATTTTTGAGCTGGCATATTTGCATATATTAAGAGTGCTTAAGAATGGGGGAGATTTCTTATCTCTTCAGCAGTAATTGAACATTTGGGTCTCAGTTCCAGCTGTTGGAGCTTAACAATTATTACACAGCAGCAGCAGTAGTAAATCAAAACTCTGAAATCTGGGATTAACTTTTAGCATATGAGTAATCATATGTAACAAGAGACCAGTTTAACTAATATCCTAGATGTGCAAGATGTGTGCCTTTTGCTAAGTACACTTGCAGCATACAGAACAAGATTGTTCTCATGACCACAACTGCTGGGTTAGAGGAAGGCAGGAGCTTTCCTCAATTTCCCCATACTATCCTTGGCACTCATGAGCTCCACCCTGCTGCGCACCCACATGACCAGAGTGAGGGGAAGAGGGGAAACCAGGCTGTATACTCTCATATCCCATAATAGCACTTAGCAATAGCACTTACATTTATATACCGCTCTATAGCTGGAAGCTTTCTAAGCGGTTTACAATGATTTAGCATATTGCCCCCAACATTCTGGATACTCATTTTACCGACCTCGGAAGGATGGAAGGCTGAGTCAACTTTGAGCCCCTTGGTCAGGATCGAACTTGCAACCTTCTGGTTACAGAGCGGCAGTTTTACCACTGCGCCACCAGGGGCTCAGTGCACTGCACAAGGAATGTGGTGCATTGGCGAGCTCTGCACTGCCTGGCTGCTCTTTCCCTCCATATCTATGGAAGCTCACACAACCAGGCAGTAAGGTAGGAGGGTGCACATATGCCCTCCTACCTGACCTTTAGCCCTGGTACAAAACCACTTCTGGTTTGCTCTGGGTTGCACAATGTTGACTGGCATGGAGTGTTTCCAGGAGAAGGAGGGATCCTCAAAAACCCCACCACCATGCAGAAATCCCTGTGCTTTAGTAGTGGGGACACATTACACACGTGCTTTCTTCACTTGCACGGGCACAGTTTTAGTCAGGTTCTCACTAGTATTTTTCTGTGAAGACAGTCTGCCCACTAAACTGAAATTATCTAGTTAAGCAAAAAGCATCACAATGCATGTGTGGATCAGCCCAAATATCTATCATAACGATATGAACCCAAATATATATCATAACAAGATGGGAAAGGTGTGCTGTGATTAAACACATTTAACTGGAATCGATAACCAGGATCAGATCCTAGATCTCTATTCCTGGGGTTTGGCAATCCCAGGTAACTCTTTAACCACACTTGCTGTC
Organism: Hemicordylus capensis; assembly: GCF_027244095.1. Classification (NCBI taxonomy): domain Eukaryota; kingdom Metazoa; phylum Chordata; class Lepidosauria; order Squamata; family Cordylidae; genus Hemicordylus; species Hemicordylus capensis. Next base: position 104,976,884 of record NC_069657.1, on the reverse strand, counting down.
ATCATAAGAACATGGTTGATATATTATTATGGTACTGTTGATGATGGTTTGTAATGGATCAAGACCCTTTTTGTCACATTTAATGTGGTATCTGCGTTCATTACTTTTATTATCTGTGTTCATTACTTGTTTAACTGGAGTGTCTATAAGCAGCACAAACCACAAGAAAGATCCATTGTGATGAAAGCTGTTTATTTACATGCTCTGACTTTTATCCCGCTTCTGTAAGAAGGAACATTTATGAGTAGGATACATCTAGTTTGCAACAACAGTATTCTTTTTAAACAAAAATCCCACACTTAATAGCACACACTTTATATCTGCTCAATGAATCCAGTAATAGTAGTTAGAATTTATGGCCAAAGAGCATAAATGAAAGCAGCAACTCACTGATTATGTGTAGAGTTTCCGTCTCTATCACGAAGCCTTTACAAGCAAATGAAAGTACTATTGGAGCTAGGACCCTGATAGCATCAGCTCTCAGCTGCAATGTCTCATAGTGGCCACTGGGTTTTTTTAGTGCCATAGATAAAAGTGCTGGACTCCTTCCAGTGTTAGCCTCCATTTTGTCTCTCCAGAGATGGCTGTTTGTTTTGGTCTCTCTCTTCAGCCATGAGCTACAGCTGAAATAAGCTGTAGGTTTTTTCACATTTGTTTGTAACCTTTCCTCCTTATAGTTCTTCAATGCTGAAGAATGCCTCAAGACCTCTTGCTTTGCTGCTTTCTCACCAAACTGGTTTTGCTTTGCTACTTGGGGACCGAACTGCCATTCTTCCCCTACAAGTACAACTTGTTTAGCCAAGTTATGTTAGCCTTCAACACTGATCCAATAACACCTGATCATTTAATGGTTAGGAAGCTACAAGGGCAGCCCAAGGTACGGAAGCACCCGAAGTGAGGCACCAAATGCTGTCATGCCACTCAAAGTATTTTTAGCTAAATACTTTTAACTCGTTTCTATTATGTGTTTGAACTTTTGTAAACCGCCTTGAGATTGTTTTTAATGAAAGGCAGTATATCAATCAATCAATCAATCAAAAAAATGTATGCCAAGCCCTTCAAAATTATTTGAGAGCAGTGCAGGGAGGGAGGATGCAAGCAGCCTCTTCTCTCTAGATGCTTCTTGCAAGGAATGTGAGCAGGGCAGGCTTCTCTGTTCTCCTTGTACTCTGTGCAAAGTTTTCAAGGATCTGATGAGTGGTAGAGAATTGCCCCAAAGGCAATAGCAGTGAGCATCTTGCCACCCTACTGGTGACTGAATGATTTGCCACCTGAGGTGACCCCCCCCCCCCCACATGAAGGTAAGGATATTATGGATAGAATCTAATCTAATCTTTTCTTGTTCTGTGCTAAGCAAGAATTCTGTCCAGGGCCCTGGATCTAAAATAGCCAAGTGCTCAAGCAGGGGTGTGTGCAAACGGTTCGTTAGTTCATCCCAAACTGGTTCACCTTGAAGTGGAGCTGGTTCGGAGGTTTGAGGACTGAACCGGGGGCGGTTTGGTCCATGATCGAATTGAACTGGTTCAGGATGGACAGGGGTGACCAGGTGGGGGCAGTGAGAGAAGAAAATAGCTTCTCTTACCATAGCCAGCATGGCTGCCAGCGTTCATCCTCCCATTACTCCAAGTGTACTCCTTCCTCCTTTAACAAGCTGTTGACATTAGGGATAGAATCTAATCTGTTCTTGCTCAGTGCTTACCAAGAATTCTGTCCAGGGCCCTGGATCTAAAATAGCCAAGAGTTCAAGAGTACTGGATGGTGAAGGGGCACAAGATGTTCATCAGAACAAATAAAAAGTTACACTTGCTTTTCAAAGCACATGACTGCATGCATAATGAATATGGTTTGGATGATTTGCAGATGGGGTAAATTGGAGTACAAATTTACTCCAAAAGAAGTTTCCCTACTGGAGTAAATAGTAAACACAGGGTGGGGATCTGGACTGAAACTACAATGGAGGCAGAAAAAGCAAGCATTGGACCTAATAAAGGTAAAGTGTGCCATCGGGTCGGTGTCGACTCCTGGCACCCACAGAGCTCTGTGGTTGTCTTTGGTAGAATACAGGAGGGGTTTATCTTGCCATCTCCCACGTAATATGAGATGATGACTTTCAGCATCTTCCTCTATCACTGCTGCCCGAAATAGGTGTTTCCCATAGTCTGGGAAACATACCAGTGAGGATTCGAACTGGCAACCTCGGGCTTGCTAGTCATTTCCCCACTGTGCCATTAGGTGGCCTAGTAGGGCTGTTCAAATGACTATAAATAGGAACAGAGGAGCACCTAGCCAGGGTAGGAGAACTGTGCATGTTTCTGATTCACAGCTGTGTGAATTCAAAAATCAAGATAGGCGGAGGGGAGAGTGATCATGTGGAAGGCATGAGTTGGGTAGGGTGGCTTTTTGCCCACGCTAATTAAAAAACTTGAGACAGATTGTGGTTTGGCCATGTCTATCCTATTCATCACCTGGCTCCTACATGATCATTCTCCGCTCCTCCTACCTTGATCTTTGAATTCACATGACTGTAGATTGGGAGCACACACAGTTCTCCTACCCTGGATGGGTGCTTCTTCAACCTGTTTGGGTTGTGTGAAAGCCCTAATGTGCAGTTTGGCCATGAACACACATGGAAGGAGCATAATTGTGGTGGCTTTGCCATTGCTTTCATTTAGAGATAGTGCCTTGCAAGGAACATTAGGATGGGACCTGGACCTGGACCTTGGAACAGGGGAGTTGAGAAGGTGGAGCCAGTTCTGAATGAAAATTGTGTGCATAGGTCATTGTTAACTCTGCAATCAGAGGTACACCTAGGTAATTTTGGAGCCTGGACCGAAAGGCCTTTAGAGGTCCCCCTCCCCTGCAAATTAAGCATCATCATGGTCAGCCGGGTGAACACACCACCTCGGACAGACTAAAGAGGATTTGGGGGGCCCCAGGGGCTGTGGAGGCCCTGGAGCACCTCTGTCTGCAATACAGAGTTGTTTGTTCTTGTTCAAGTACTTGCCATTGTCTGGAAATCCAAAGCAGTACATTGGCAAGCCAATGCTACCTACAGTATATGGGTTCATGTGAACAGATCTTAAATATATACAAACTATACAGCACATATGCCATAGGTTTTATGCAAATGATCCAGGACTCCACCTTTTGCAGAGCCCTTGATCCCATGGACAAGTTTACATGCATAGTTGTTTATGTGTGGGGTTTGTTTACATGACCACCTGATTTCACATAGATCAGGATGGGGTTTAATGGCATGACCATACTGACCATACTCTTCCTCATCCATGTAAGTTCAGCCAACACAGACTAGTCATATTGAATAACAGACCTGTCCACTTAATGTAAGAACATACAAAGGCTCTTTGGTCTAATTCAGCAAGACAATTCTTAGATATTTACGGATAAGGCTAGTACTCAGAATATTTTGATGTATAAGGAGCTCCATATTAGTGCTGTGCATGTTAAGAAAATTTGGAATTAACCCGATCGAAATTTGGCAATTCAGATTCAATGGGCTCTGACAATGTTGGACATCAGATCAGATATAGATTTGAATCTGAATTCCAACTTAAATTCAGATTTTCCTCTACGATGTTCAGTGGGGAACATGGAAAAAAAAAATGACCAAAAACCAGTGATTGGTCCTAGAGCCTTGAAATTTGCCACACATATGGGGGAGGAGATCAAGGCACCATGTAGTGAAGTGATCTGCTGATATTTGTGAATTTTTGAAATCTTTGTTAAAACCGGCAAAATTTGGCTTGTTTCAAGCCAGAATTTTACAAAAATGTTCTGGATCTGAAGCCCTTCCTTGGGCCAGCATTCCAACCCCATGTGGAGGAAAAATGACATTCCTTTGATTTTATATATATTTTAATTCCCTCATTGCTGGAACAGGCTGACCTTTTGAAAGGGATTAAAAAGACTTCACACCTTTTAATCCCTTAATAGATAAAAGGAAAAGTGAGAAATTCTTGCTAACCAAGAAAGAAAGAAACATTCAAAGTACTTTCACTTTTACTGATGGTGTTCTTCTGCAATGGGGAAGACAAAAATTAATATCAAATCAAAGGAATGTCTCTTCCTGGTGTTCCAGGTTGAGGCAATGGCCAGAAGTGCCTTCTATCAGCTTTGGCTGATACACCAGCTGTGTCCATTTCTTGAGATAAATGACCCCAGAACAGTGGTACATATGCTGGTCACCTCCACACTGGATTACTGTAATGCACTTTATGTGGGGCTGCCCTTGTGTGTAGTCCGAAAACTACAATTGGTACAGAATGTGACAGCCAGGTTGGTCTGTGGGTCATCTCAGAGAGACCATATCACTCCCGTATTGAAAGATCTACACAGGCTGCCAATAAGTTTCCGGGCAAAATACAAGGTGCTGGTTATAACCAATAAAGCCCTAAATGGCTTGGGCCCTGGGTATTTAAGAGAACGCCCTCTTCGTTATGAACCCCACTGCCCACTGAGATAACATGAAGAGGTCTGTCTGTAGTTGTCACCAGCTCGTCTGGTGGCTACTCGGGGCAGACCTTCTCCGCTGCTGCCCCAAAGCTTTGAAACACAATCCCTGCTGAAATAAGAGCCTCCCCATCTCTGACAACTTTTAAAAAGTCTTTATAGAAGCATATATTCACCCCGGTAATTAAATATTGTTTTAACCATTTTGACGTCATTTTAAAATGTTTTAAAATTTAAATTGTTGTAATGTTTTAACTTTTACTGTATCATTTATTTTGTTTTCATCTGGGGTGAAAGGGGATATTTGGGGAGGAGAGCTGGTCTTATGGTAGCGAGCATGACTTGTCCCCATAGCTAAGCAGGGTCTGCCCTGGTTGCATCTGAATGGGAGACTTGATGTGTGAGCACTGCAAGATATTCCCTTCAGGGGATGAAGCCGCTCTGGGAAGAGCAGAAGGTTTCAAGTTCCCTCCCTGGCTTCTCCAGGATAGGGCTGAGAGAGATGCCTGCCTGCAACCTTGGAGAAGCCACTGCCAGTCTGTGAAGACAATACTGAGCTAGATGGACGTATGGTCTGACTCAGTATATGGCAGCTTCCTATGATCCTATGAACTATGAACTATTAATGTTTTAACTTTTTCTGTTTGTTTGGTTGTTTGCTTGTTGTAAACCACCCAGAGATGTGAGTTTTGGGCAGTATGAAAATATATTTAATAAATAATAATAAATGTCCTTGTTTCTTCACATGGGGTTGGAATGATGGTCTTACAGAGGGCTTCAGATCCAGAATACTTTGTAAAGTTCTGTCTTGAAACAAGCCAGTTTGAGCCCTCCCCCTTTTAAGTTTTTTTTTTCATTTCAAAAATTCTCCCAGAACCAGATGACCTACCCTCATAGCCTTGAATAAAAAACACTGAGTCCTGCCAATGTAGACTTCATGTGTTCCAGATTTCATAACTGTATGCCCATCCATTAAGGAGAAATGGGGGGGGGGGCGGCAAAATGGACATGCTCTTTCCATGAAGGCAAGGACAGATTCCTCCCCATCCTGGTGGAATAGTGGTCCAAGGAGGGTCTGCATTTTAAGAGGTTTTTGTAAAGTTCTGGCTTGAAACAAGCCAGAGTTCACCATTTTTAGCCATTATTAATAAAAATTTCAAAAATTCACCCCAAAATAAAGAGATGGTCCAATTTTCTTACAACATACTACAGGGGACCCATACCCCCTTCCCCACATGTGTAGCAAGTTTTGAAACTCTAGGACCAACTGGTGATTTCTAGAGGTTTTCTTTCTTTCTCCAATTTCCCCATTCAGGACTATGGAGAAAAAACCTACTCCATTTTGTTTATTCTGAAGTATTTCTGAAACTAATGTTGATGTTTTGGAATTAATTCTGACTTTTCTGATCTGGTTTTTTAAAACATCAAATTTGGATTTTATTATCAATTTTGGGCAATTTTAGATAAAATCCAAATTTCCAGACCTCAATTTGTAGAGGCCTATTCCATATGTTAACATAATTCCAGGCTGCAGAGATGAGAATTAAGTCCTTCCACTTGCTATAAAGGCAGAATTTTGTGTGACCCAAGATGATGATAAGAAAAACTTTAAAAAGGAAGAGAGGAAATAATCCAGTTATTGCAGTACTTCTCTAGGTATTTAATGTTCACATTTGTAATAATTTTGTAATCAAATAATATTATCATTTGTAATAATGTTATAATCAAATTAAAAGCAACATAAGAACATATCCAATACACTGAGCCATTTTTATAGGGAAAGTTATACAAATAGGATTGATTATTATACTGTAGCACCAAAACACCCTCAACTATCAAGGAAATTTTTTATTTTTGATCTACAGCCTAGATTTAAATATACAGTCTTAAGAATCAATATGGCACTTAATGACAATATGCTAAAAATAAACTACATTGCACTCAAATGCAAGATTTACTACACAAACAAATTATTACCTTGGTCCTGAAACAAACACCATAACTAGTCACATATAATCATGGTTACATATCTGCTGTGCTAAATCATCATCAATCATCATCATTAAAGCCTCCAATGGTATAACACAGATTCTATCCCAAAGAAACCTAATCTATCTTTCCAGCTTCAGAAGCAAGCAAAACAAAATCTCACATTGTCAGGATATAGGGTTAGATGTAGGGTGCCCTTCTGCATGTAGAAGATGCCCTCTATTCACAGAAAGCCTTTGTAGCAATTGCTAGATCATTATCCAAGAAAAATGAAGCTGAATCAAAAGACATGAAGACTACTCTCATGAGCAGCCTAACCCAGGCTAGGGCAGCCCAGACTTGGTTAGACTGCCAGTGTGGTGCTCCAGGATTGCTCTTGATCCCAGCACTTCCATCCTGCATAACCCATCTTTTAACCTCGGCCTTTAGCCAGGGTTAAGGGCATGAGCATCTCACCAGATTTGCCTTTACAAGAATAACTCCTCAAACCGCTGAACCAGTTCAGTCAAACGTACCAGACCGGCTGGTAAGTTTGACCAAACTGGTTCGGGGACAGCCAGTTCAGTTTGAATTTGGTCCAAATTTGACCCAAACAAACCATGATTTTAGGTTCATTCACACTCCTAGCACAGAATGATTCCAGGGAAAGGAGAGGTTGTTGAAATATGCTCCTCCACACAAGCACCGATTCACATTTAGACTGGAAACATTTCTAAAGCACTGGTGCATCTCCCATAGCACTGGTTCTTCATTAGTCTGGATGTCAGCATTTGACCCGTATATAGTTTTATATAGTGCCCTGTGTATAGTTTTAATTTTCACAAGTCTAGTCTTTGGACTTAAGAGCAATATTTGTCACCATATCCAGTGCCCTAGGGACATGGATGCCGTTGACATAGTATATTTGGACTTCCAAAAGTTAGCTGCCTAAAGCTCTTGAGTAAACTTAGCAGTCATGGGATAAGGCTTTTGTGTGGATTCGTAGCTATTTGAAGGAAAGGAAACAGAAAGTAGGTATAAATTGACAACTTTCATAATGGAGGGAAATACCAAGGCTTTTGTGTGGATTCGTAGCTATTTGAAGGAAAGGAAACAGAAAGTAGGTATAAATGGACAACTTTCATAATGGAGGGAAATACCAAGGATCAGTACTCTTTAACTTGTTCGTAAATGATCTAGAAGTTGGAGTAAGCAGTGAAGCAAACAAAATTGCAGATGACACTAAACTATTTAGGATCGTGAAATCCAAAGCAGACTGTGAGGAGCTCCAAAAGGATCTCTCCAAACTGGGGGAGAGGGTGACAAAATGAAAAATGTGGTTCAATGTAAGCATGCGTAAAGTGATGCATACACTGGAGGAAAAAACTCTAACTTCATATATACTGCACTGTCTGAACTGTGAGTGACTGGCCAGGAGAGAGATCTTGGGATCATTGTGGACAGCTCGTTGAAAGTGTCGACTCAGTGTGCGTGAGCTGTGAAAAAGGCAAATTCTATGCTAGGAACCATTAAAAAGGGGATTGAAAATAAAAATGTTAGGCACCATTAGAAAGGGGATTGAAAATAAAAACTAATACTATAATGCCCTTATACAAATCTATGGAGTAGGAGCACATTTGGAGTACTGCATGCAGTTCTGGTCACTGTGTCTTAAGAAGGATATTGTAGAACTGGAAAAGGTGCAGAAGAGGGCAACCAAGATGATCAGGGGCCTGGAGCACCTTCCTTATGAGGCAAGGCTACAGCATCTGGGGCTTTTTAGAACATAACATAAGAACAGCCCTGCTGGATCAGGCCCAAGGCTCATCTAGTACAGCATCCCGTTTCGCACAGTGGCCCAGCAGATGCTGCTGGAAACCACAGGCAGGAGTTGAGGGCATGCCCTTTTTCCTGCTGTTACTCCTCCACAACTGGTACCCAGAGGCACCCCGCCCCTGAGGCTGGAGGTGGCCTACAGCCCTCCGACTAGTAGCCGTCAACAGACCTCTCCTCCATGAAGTTATCCAAACCCCTCTTTAAGCCATCCATGTTGTTGGCTGTCACCACATCTCATGACAGAGAATTCCACAAGTTGATTATGCGTTGTGTGAAAAAGTACTTCCGTTTGCTCGTCCTAGATTTCCTGGCAATCAATTTCATGAGATGACCCGTGGTTCTAGTGTTATGGGAAATGGGGAAGAATTTCTCTCTATCCACTTTCTCCACACCATGCATGATTTTATAGACCTCTATCATGTCTCCCCCGCAGTTGTCTTTTTTCTGAACTAAATAGCCCCAGATGTTGTAGCCTAGCCTCATAAGAAAGGTGCTCTAGGCCCTTGATCATCTTGGTTGCCCTCTTCTGCACCTTTTTCAGTTCTACAATGTCCTTTTTTAGATGTAGTGACCAGAACTGTTCACAGTACTCCAGGTGTGGCCGCACCATAGTTTTGTATAAGGGCATTATAATATTAGCAGTTTTATTTTCAACCCCCTTCCTAATGATCCCTAGCATGGAATTGGCCTTTTTTATAGCTTTCGCACATTGAGTCAACACTTTCAACAAGCTGTCCATGATGACCCCAAGATCTCTCTCCTGGTCAGTCACCGACAGCTCAGATCCCATCAGCATATACTTGAAGTTGTGGTTCTTCGTCCCAATGTGTATCACTTTACACTTGCCAACACTGAACTGCATTTGCCACTTTGTCACCCACTCACCCAATTTGGAGATATCCTTTTACAGCTCTTTACAATCAGTTATGGATTTCACTACCTGAAAGAGTTGGTATCATCTGCAAATTTGGCCACCTCACTGCTTACCCCTGCTTCTAGATCATTTATGAATAAATTAAAAAGCACCGGTCCCAGTAAAGATCCCTGGGGGACCCCACTTCTTACTTCCCTCCATTGGGAAAACTCTCCATTTATACCTACCCTCTGTTTCATGTCTTTCAACCAGTTAGCAATCCACACATGTACTTGTCCCCTTATCCCATGATTGCTAAGTTTCCTCAGGAGTTGTTGATGAGGAACTTTGTCAAAAGCTTTTTGGAAGTCTAGGTATACTATGTCAACTGGATCACCTGATCCACACACTTGTTGACACTCTCAAAGAACTCCAAAAGGTTGGTCAGGCAAGATTTACCTTTGCAGAACCCATGTTGGTTCACTCCCAGCAGGGCCTGTTCTTCTATGGGCTTTACAATTTGATCCTTGAGGATACTTTCCATCAATTTGTCTGGAACTGATGTTAAGCTAACCGGCCTGTAATTTCCCAGATCACCCGTGGATCCCTTTTTGAAAATTGGTGTTACATTTGCTACTCTCCAGACCTCTGGTACAGAACCTGATTGCAGGGATAAGTTATATATTTTAGCAAGAAGGCAAGCAATTTCACATTTGAGTTCTTTGAGGACTCTTGGATGGATGCCATCCGGCCCTGGTGATTTGATAGTTTTCAGTTTTTCCAGACAGTTTAGAACATAATCTCTCGTCACTTCTATCTGGCTCAGTTCTTTAGCCTCCATCCCTAAAAAGCCTGGTTCAGGAACAGGTATATCCTCCCTTATTGTCACCTTGCATTTCTTTTGCCAGAGTTTGTGTTCCTTTCTGTTCTCTTCTGTTTCTCTCCTCTGCCCTGAAGACAGATGCAAAGAACTCATTTAGCTTCTCTGCAACCTCCATATCCTCCTTAATAATCCCTTCCACTCCCTCATTGTCTAATGTTCCAACTGCCTCCCTGGCAGGTTTCCTACTTCTGATGTATTTAAAGAAGTTTTTGTTATTTTCCCTTGATGGTTTTAGCTAAATGTTCCTCAAACTCTCTTTTCGCCTCCCTTATTGTTGCCTTGCATTTCTTTTGCCAGAGTTTGTGTTCCTTTCTGTTCTCTTCATTTGGACAGGCCTTCCAATTTGGAAGAGAGTCTTCTTCCCTTTTATGGCTTCCTTGACAGTACCCGTTAACCATGCTGGCATCTTCCTGGACTTCGTGGTACCTTTCCTCTTTTTGGTTATACAATCTAACTGGGTTTCTAGTACTTTGAGTAAACACCATGCACTCTGGAGCGAAGTGACTCTCCTGATTCTCCCTTTCAGCTTCCTTTTCACCATACTCCTCATTTTAGAGAAGTTTCCTCTTCTGAAATTCAAAATGTGTGTTAGACTCCTTGGTGATTCTCTCCCCACATGTATGCTGAATTTGATGCCACTATGGTCACTGTTCCCTAAAGGGTCGATGACACTGACATCCTGCACCAGATCCTGGGTGCCACTCAGAATTAAGTCCAAGGTTGCCTTCTCTCTGGTCAGTTCCAATACCAACTGTTCTAGGGCACAGTCATTTAGTGTATCTAGAAATTTGACCCCTTTGTCATGACCTGACTGTGAATTTACCCAGTCTATGTGTGGGTAATTGAAGTCACCCATGATTACAGCCCTACCTCTCCTTGACGCCTCCCTCATTTCCTGCTGCAACTCCCAGTCACTGTCAGCGTTTTGACCAGGAGGGCGATAGCACGTCCCCAGTAGCACGTTCCCTTTCAGGCCTTGTATTGTCACCCACAGGGTTTCTGTGGAGGACTCCAGTCCACCCAGGTTTTCTAGCTTGTTAGATTCTATGCCTTCTTTAACATACAGTGCTACTCCACCTCCAAGGTGCCCCTCCCTGTCCTTTCTATAGAGTTTATATCCAGGGATAACAGTGCCCCACTGGTTCTCACTGTTCCACCATGTTTCTGTTATGCCCACTATATCTATTTCTGCGTTAGCCATCAAGCACTCCAGCTCACCCATTTTGGCTCGGAGGCTTCTGGCATTGGCATATAAGCAGCTATACGCTGAATCTCTCACCTGATGGACGCTATCTTTCTTTTGACTCTTTGACCAGCTGGCACCGTCTGCTCTTTATGTGGTTCTGCTCTGTCCCCTTCTGTTTTATCTGAATCCTTTGCACCCTCGCACTTTAAAGGATGGCTTTTGCCAAACGGGAGACTTCCCAGCTCCCATCGGCTGTTCCCCAGGTGTCATTGTAAAAGCTGCTCTGCAACCTTTTTGATTTTAAGCACCAGTAGTTTGGTTCCAACTTGGTTCAAGTGCAGCCCGTCCCTTTTGTACAGGCCTTGCTTACCCCAAAATGTATCCCAGTTCCTAACAAATCTAAACCCCTCCTCCTGGCACCAAAGTCTCATCCATTCATTGAAACCCCTCAGCTCTGCCTGTCTCACTGTACCTGTGCGTGGAACAGGTAGCATTTCTGAGAATGCTACCTTGAGGGTCCTGGACTTCAATATGCTACCTATCAGCCTAAATTTGGCTTCCAGTACCTCCTGACTACATTTCCCCACATTGTTGGTGCCGACATGCACCACGGCAGCTGTCTCCTCCCCAGCACTGCCTAAGAGCCTATCTAGACACTGCGTGATGTCCATAACCTTCGCACCGGGCAGGCAAGTCACCATGCGGTCAACACATGGGTCACAAACCCATCTCTCTATACCTCTAATGATCAAATCACCCACTATAAGGAGGCCCCCACCCCCCCAGAGGAGTATCCTCTGTGCGAAAGGATATAAGATCATCCATGGAAGGGGTCCATGGAGAGGATCATCCATGGAAGGGGTCCCTTCTAAAGGAGCATTTCCCTCTTCCTCAGACCGATGTCCTCCTTGCCCGAGACCCTCATTCTCCCTGACAGCAGAGGAGCTATCAGCCCTGGAGTGGGATGTCTCTATCACATCCCTGAAGGTCTCGTCCACATGCCTCTCTGTCTCTCTGAGCTTCTCCAGATCTCCCACCTTGGTCTCAAGGGAACGAACTTGCTCCCTGAGAGCCAGGAGCTCCTTGCACCGAGCACACAACTATGACTTCTGCCCATGGGGAAAATAGTCATACATGTGGCACTCTGTGCAATACACTGGGAAGTGCCCCCTCCCCTGCTGGCCTTCTATCTTCATACTGTTTTTGTTGGCTGCTTACAGTGTTTTGAGATAGCTTATTAGAAGGATAGGTCTCAGCTGTAATGGTTAGGTATTTACTGTCCAAGCAGCCTTTCCTAAGAATATGAGGAAGGGATTTGTACTTACATTCTCTTCTCCACCAGTCTCCTTGTGATTCCAGTGCTTGTTCCATGCTCCCCCGCACACTTCCCACTAAACTCCTGCAAAGCTCTTATGTCCTGTTTGCTATTCCTGTTCGCTATGCTCTCGGCCTTAAACCTCATATGTAGAGAGTAGTCTTCCAACTGACACAGGATGTGAGTCAAGGGAATGTGGGGCCTCCCCCAGCCCTAGATGACTCCACCCCATCCAGGCAGGGCAATCAACAAACACCGGAGTTAGCTAACCCTTGCAAATTCCAACCCTTGCAGGGACAAACACCAGAGTTAGCTAACCCTTGCAAATTTTAACCCTTGCAGGGACAAACAACAATCACTGGAGTTACCTAACCCTTGCAAATTCTAACCCTTGCAGGGACGAACAACAAACACCGGAGTTACCTAACCATTGCAAATTCTAACCCTTGCAGGGACAAACAACAAACACTGGAGTTAGCTAACCTTTTCAAATTCTAACCCTTGCAATTACAAAAACACACACAGAGACTAGGACTTGTCCCTTAAAGTGAAACTAGCCCCTGAAAATCTCCCCTCCTCCTGTTAGTTGGTTTGAAGGGGGGAAGGGCTAGATGCTTAGAAAAGCTTGCTCACCTCCCCAAGATTTGTCTGCTCTTCATAGAGTAGTCTTCCAACTCCAACTCTAGTTTGGGAAAGAGATGACTACAGGGAGACATGATAGCAGTATATAAAATTAACCATGGAGTAGAGAGAGTGGAAATTATTCTCCCTCTCTCACAACTCTAAAACCAGTGGTCATCTTATGAAACTGAAGGTCAGGAAATTTAGGACCATCAAAAGGAAGCACTTTTTCACACCGCATAACTAATCTACGGAATTCTCTGCCACTAGCTCTGCCATGGGATGTGGTGATGGCAACCAGCCTTGATTGCTTTAAAAGGGGCTTAGACAAATCCATGGAGGACAGATCTATCAATGGCTACTAGTCTGGTGGCTATAGGCCACCTCCAGCCTCAGAGCAAGATGTCTCTAAATACCAGTTGCAGGGGAGCAACTGCAGGAGAGAGGGCATGCTCTCACCTCTTGCCTATGGGCATCTCAGAGGCATCTGGTGAGCCATTGTGTGAAACAGGATGCTGGATTAGATGGGCTTGATCCAGAAGTCCTGTTCTGATGTCCCTGTGTTTTAAGAACCCACTTTGAAAGGGAGACCAACAGAGAATAATTCTCCAAAAGAATGGAAGATAATGTGGTTCAAGAAAGACAGCCACTTTCCAGATTATGTGTAATGGAGACACACCACAAAATATTATTGAATTCTGTCACATAATCAACAGGCGTCACTAGTCTAGCAAATAAGCATTACAAAACAATTTACTCAGAATTGAAAGGGAAGTTTCAGAGTCACTGCAGATCAATATGTAGTGGAAATGTTCAAGTCTGAGTTTCTAGGAAAGTGAATCAGACAAACTATCAATATAACTGAAGTGCTGGACAGTATGAGATGAATTGTGTGTATAAGGCAGAAAGTATTCTGCATTAGAACAGCATGTTGGAGTAGGAGACTGCATTCTGAGAAACACTGGATTGGATCCCACATTTTTGTAAGCAGAAGAGGTTCCATTCTCACCAGGGGAAGCAGCAATTTTCATAGACCCTTCTTTCTTCTCCTGCTTTCTGTGCCCTCTGAACATTTGCTTCTGAGGACCCTCTAAATATTTTAGGGAGGCACAAGGAACTCATGGGGGTATAGGTTTAAACACCTCTCTCACTCTTGCATGAATAGACCTTCTTTCATTAATGGAAGCACTGTTTGACAATCCAGCCCCTTGCAAGGATATTAATGGAAAGAAGAATACTAGGGACATATTTCTATACTCTTCCCTGATATTAAAAAAAGTGTCTGCTTCTAGTAAACTAGCACATCAGGAAAAGAATATTGAAACAGAATAATTGTTGGATTTATGGAATCTATTCCCTTTTCTTTTGTAAAAACAGTTATGCTCAGTCAACTTCAGTTTCATCGGGTTAAGACTTGCTTTCATCGGGTTAAGACTTGCTTCATTATCCCTGCAAGATTCAGATGGTATTAGTATGAACACACAAATGCAGTAATTTATATTATACAGGTCACCACTTATGAATACAGTCATCACACAGTGTCAAAGACCTACATAACAGGGTCAATGTATCTTTTTTTTGCCCCACTCACGCCATTCCAAAATTAACTGTCGTCAAAGTTGTCTCTGTCATGCTCATTCAAGTCACGCACCACTGCCATTTCCTATTTTGCCAAAAGAGACTGGAAAGTCTCTTTTGAAATCTTTCTATTCCTTTTGCTCTGCATGTTGCACTAGGAATGCTCTGAAATGGAATTCAGATAACCCAGACCTCACCTTGATAGCAGTCTATCTCTTGTTTGATCTAAGTGTTAAAGCACTGGCAAGTGACAGCATGGCCTGAACTTCTGCGGGGAAAGATTCACTGCTGAACTTCATTCTGTCGCCTGTGACTGAGAATCTTATGATTATTACCTGACTATTTTTAATGACCGAGCATGGGAATCAACAGGATACCCTGTTTTTTGGTTTGTTTATGTTCATCTCTTTCTCATGGAACTCTAATTCCCTTTTAAGTAGTGTGGGTAATTTCAGTCCTTCAAACTATAAAACATTTTGCTACCTTTTTCCTCTCTGAGCTAGCAAAGTCTGCATATTTCTGTTTGTCATAATTTATACTGGCTGCCTGTAAAGTTCTGCATTGATTCAAAAATCCTAGCCACACATACACCTTTTTGTGGCTTGTCTTCAACTTACATTGCCTGCAGGAAATGTACTGCTCCTTTTTCATTACAGCAAGCAAACCTTTGTACATGATCTCATTAGGTCCCAAAAAATCTTCATTATTTGGTATTAGTCCAACCACAATCTAGGAGAGCTTTCACAAAGGACAAGATAATGACATTCACTATCTTTATTGAAATAATTTCTTTTGGATTTACAAGCTGTCTGAAACTGGATTTAACCCAAGTTCAACTCAGGAGTCAAAACTCGCCTTCTGAAGGAAAATAGAGATGTGCACTGAACCTGGCAGAGATGGCTCGAAGGGGTGGGGGTGCCACTTTAAGGGTGGGGGAGGGTGCACTTACCCCTCCCCCACTTCCCCCCATTGGTGCTCATTGCCTGTAAAAGCCTTCGGAGTGGCAGTGTACCTCCCTGCCACCCCTTCCCTCTCTTTGGCCGGAAGTGGCCGGAAGTACCGAGTGCATGTGTGCACATTGCATGTGCATGCACACCCATCTGACGTGCACCCGATACTTTAGGCCACTTCTGGCCGAAGAGGGGACAGGGTGGCATGGAGTTACACTGCTGCCCCAAAGGCTTTTATGGGCAATGAGTGCCAGCGAGGAGGGGAGCGGGGGAAGGAAAATTGCACTCTCCCCTGCCCTTAAAGTGGCACCCCCCCGGCCTCGAACTTCAAACCTCTCCCCAGTGTTCGAACCTGTTCAGAAGCCTGTAAAAGGGCCTCCAAACAGGTTCATGCACATCCCTACAGAAAAGTCTCAGGAGAAGGTTTAATTAGAATGAGGACACTGCACTGAATGTCTTTTGCACATGGGCTGTACTCAACCTTTGCAGAATAATCAGTGCATTATGTTTAAATTCTTCTCTAAACTTGGAAGAGATTTATTTTGCTTGCTTGTCAATTTGATTGTTTCTGTCCTTTTTGCCTTGGATTTACTTGAGGGGGAAAATATTAAGGGGAGAACAACAAGAGGCTTAAACTGTCATATGCAACTGTGGAAAGAAATACCACATCCTGACTGAGTGAGGACAATTAAGTTAAGTGAGGACAATAATTAAAGGAGGATTCTACATGTACATCCTCTGCTGAATCAGGTATGTTATATGCAAAGGGTGCTTTTGAAACACAATTCCTAGGGCTGGATCACTGCATGATGCGCTCACATAGAACTATGTGTGCAATTCCCAACATACATTGGATTAGGACACCAGGTCAAGGTGACATAAAAACCACCTTGTATTCTGCCAGCAGAAGTGATAAAGTGTAACTGCCAAAACCCCTGAGGATCAAATTCCCACCCTGTCAGTTAACTGAAAAACTGCCCTCCAGCTCCCACAACCCACAAGGCAATCAGAATTAATGAAAACCTGACCTGATGGGAACAAAATCCCACCCCTGCTCAAGGGCCAATCAGAACAAGAGACAAAATCCCCCCATGGCCCCCATAAGAATTGACCAGGTGAAATACCCCAGGAACAGGCAAACAGGGAGGGTTCATTCACAAAATTCCTAAATAAAGGGTGGAGTCCAACAATAGTTGGGCTCAAAACCCTCCAATTTCCCACCTCTCACAAGAGCTCACAAGAGGTAGGATTCATTATAAATGCTGGCTCTTCATTGCTCAATGCAAATTATCCCCTCACTGTATTCACAACAAGAGAGTGCAGTTCACCCAGTCTGGAGAAGACCTTTTGGTGATCTCCACAATCTGCTTCAGTTTTCACCATCCCAAATAATATATTATTTGCAAAGTTGGCCACCTCACTGCTCATCCCTAACTCTAAATAATTTAAAAGCAGGAGTCTCAATATAGTTCCTGGTGATTAGTGGTTTCTTTGATTTCTTCTTAACCTCACAAAAGAAAAGAAAAGAAAAAGAAATTAGAAGATTTCTCTAAGGAAGAGCTATTGCACTAATAGATCCGCATCAGCACATTCATTAGAGTATCTTATAATAAAACATTTTTCCTAACACTTGCAGTTTGCCTCAGTTTGCCTTATTTTACACGTATGAGGAATCCTATAACCGCTTGTCCTTCCTCAGATCCTGATTTTATCTCCAGCAGTTTCCTTTTGATAAAAAAGTAAAGGGAAAAACCTGGAAAAAGTTACACATAATTCTATGCAACATGTAATTGGCTCTAAATTTATATCTTTATTTCCTATTTTCTGGCAAAAAGACAAAAAGAAATAATGCTCTCTAACAGTATTCAGCACATCATCAGTGTGAACATAATGAATAATTTTTTGAGGTTAAAAAAAAAATCTAGAGAAGTTCTGACAGTTGGTACATAGACTGTTGAATTACATGGGATGGAAATAACGCTGGTGAGCTAAGAAAGCTTTCCAGGGCCATCTCTAGCAATCAATGGGATTAAGTAGTTCCTGTCCAAACTGATGATCTTTGTGTGATTCTTATAGGATGTCAGATAATATCAGACTCTATTTTCATCACAGTTTCAGTAGCCATGCTATGTTAATTCAATACAGAATAAAGATCTAATGGAATGTGACATAGTGTCACTGGGTACCTATGTTGTACCAGCTCCCTGGGAAGAGGGTTATTTGAAGATAACTATCAGATGTGCATTTTCTGTCTCACTAGGCACTTGCAAATGGCAGATGTTAATTAGCCAATACACTTCAGCACTCACTGGTTTAAGAGTATATTCTCTCCTATACCATTGTCAAGACCTCATTTATAGACTGAAAAATTGCAAGCAACTCATTTCATCCATCATCTATGTTTTTATTTTCTACCACTGTAAAAAGATTATGAATGCACATTGACGAATCCTGCTTTCGGCACTCCTTCCAGACAGCAATCATGCAAACGCATACCCCAAAGACACAGCAAATATGTCAGTTGTCACTTTAAACTATTATTTAATAGCAATGCTCACAAGTCTACACACACATAATTTCTCTCCCCTACTTGTAGCAATCTCTAGGCATATTTTTTTGGGAAGCAAGTCCCACTGAACTCAAGGAAGTTTTTCACACTCGGATTTTAGTTTGCATCTCCTTCAGAATGGAGGTGTGTATTCACATATCCACCAAATTTACCTGGAAGTCCCTGTGAGCTATCAAGGAACACTTCACACATAATTCAGGTTTTTTTTACCGCATGTTAGAGTTTAGCCTGATTTATATCTAGGGTTAAAAATTCCAATTTTGCACCAGTTTTTTGGGGCAACTTTGAACTTGCAGTAAAGTCTTGCAGAAAACCCACAATAAAGCCTACTGTCTGGGAAAGCTCAAGGTAATTTACTTCCATCTACATGCAGTTAAGGCCAGACTGAAATTTAATATAAGACTGAAATTAAATAAGCCTCCTCTTCCATCACAGTTAAGTCTGTGACAGAATCTGGTGCATAAATGTCAGGTACCTAGTACCTTTGCATACTATCAGTTGGGTGGGGCAAGCACCACATCTCACCCTCATGGCTGAAGGAGCACACCAAGCTAGCTGGCCACTCATCATTTAGTTCCAATTGGTTGTTGGGATGGAGTGGTTTCTACCTACTGTGGCGTTTTCCTTCTTTTACTTGGTCTTTTATTCTGAAGTGCTAATTGAATGTGGCTAGTTACTTGTTATTCTTTTAGTATGACTTTGGCAGGGGGGTGAATGTGGAAATGGAAAGCAACAGGAGAATAGGAAGGTGTCCCAGGGGGTCATCTTGGCTGAGTTAAGACAGATCAGAAGGTAGAAATCACTCATAAGTGAATTGGTTGCCTATGGCAGTGAAGGCATAGTAGCACCCACAGTGTTGCTGGCAGCTCCAATGAGATATCTATGAACTTCACACCTACCCCTCCCTGTAGGGGTAATTGGTAATTTATCTGAGATTGCTTCAGGTTAAATGGAATTGTGCAAGGAAACCCATCTCAGCTGACTGGGTCTCCAGTGTCTTTGAGCACTGCAATAGGATGAGTTAGTCCCAAACTTCTGATTTCAATGGCTTGGGTATTATACCATGCTCCTTAGTAACACTGTGATCTGTTGAATTCCATTTCTTCTTCTTCTTTTCTTTTCCCCCAGAACCATCATCTTTAAAGAAACAAACATGCACACAAGAATATGAAATCAACAAAAGACTTAACAAGTAACTTTTCAGCCCTGCTTCAGTTAGGGCTTACAGAGCATCCCCTATTTGCCTCAGATGCTTTTATCCTCAGTCTGAGGGAGCCTGTTTCAAGCCAAATTCAAACATTTCAAGCCAAGCCTGTTGGCCCCTTAAAGCTTCACTTTGTGGCATCCCCACTCCTAAAATGCCTTACTGAGCCTCTATGCTTCCTCTTCACTCTCTGCCATGAGGGGAAAAGCAGCTGCCTTCTGTGGCTTGACTTTACAAATGATGTGGTTTGTTTTCCTTTTCCTAGGGGTCCCAGAAATAACATGGCTGCTCCTTTGTACTCTTTTCTGAGGTGTAGCCATTGCTGCAGTCTTAGAAAAGACCACAAATCGCAGGAGCACCTACTACTACTCCTGTGAATATTTATATACCACTCTTCAACCAAAGTTCTCAAAGTGGTTTACACAGAAAAATAAATAATACCTAAATAAGATGGTCCCCTGTCCCCATAGGGCTCACAATGTAAAAAGAAACATAAGGTTGACCCCAGCAACAGCCACTGGAGGGATGCTGTGCTGGGACTGGATAGGGCCAGTTGCTCTCCCCTGCTAAATAAAGAGAATCACCACTTCAAAAAGATGCCTCTTTGCTAACTTAGCAGGGGTTTTAGCACCTCAGTTAGTACCTGTGCTATTCTTGGGACTACATGGGAAAAGAAAAGTCCTTTTAAAAGCAGCTGCTTGTTTCATGGCAGCAGGGAGCAAAGGGGGAGTATAGATATTTTCTTCTGTCCCCTTCTGGTCCTGGTAAGGAATTTTAGGAGTGGTGATGAGGAGTGCCCACGGTAGGGTGGGAGGAATTAAAACTTTGAGGGGCCAAAATTTGCTACATTTTGACTCCATTGGCTACCAGACAGCACTTAGCTTTGAGTTGAATGGGGTGAAAGCGGATCAAAGAGGGTGGAACACAAATATGAGGGAACCCAATATAGCATAGCTCACAATGATGACAGTGTAATAAAATCTACAGCATCCTGGCAATTAGATGCACATTGATGGATTTTGTACTCAAGCCACTAAGTCCAAAGATTTGCTGTGGCATGAAGACTCTACTGTGGCAATTAAACTCAGCCTGTACAAAGAAAAGATTTGCCATCCATTCAATACAGGAGGCAACTCTGTGCATGTAGCTTGAATGATTTGATTTTGGCAGCCAATACTTGCGACAACCAAACCATTCAAGAATTAATAGATAAAGATAAATTATAAGAGAGATGCATTACATACAAATGAAAAGGGCAAGGGGCAGAGAATTACTCTTAAGGCCATTAAACACAATACAGGAAGAATGGCTAACATGACAGAGCACAACACCCCTAGGAAGAAACAGAAATGTTACATCAGCACAAAGAGAATCAGGTTATTGGAACACAGCCATTACAACTAATTTTTGGGAAGAGGAGGAGGAAATCAGGCTTAATGAAGATATAAATAAATAAATACACACACACACACACACACACACACACACACACACACACACACACAGAAATAGAAAAAAATTGAAAATCAAAACTCATCTCTCCAAGGAAAGAAACATAAATTATCTGAGATTTCATTTTCTGCTGAGATGAGAGTAGAGATTATCAATATGAACAAAGCCAAAAAGAAAATACAGAAATGACCTTGAACTAATATTATAAGAAAAGTTTAGAACAGGAATTACATGAAGAAGAAAAGAGTTGTTTGCAGATAATACAGAGAAAAACCAGAGAGTGGTGGCCAGTGAAGGCACTGTGGAGGGAGGGAGGTACCTTTAAAACTAAATTCGATAGGGTTATCTGTGTTACCACCACCTGCAAGGTGAGATGAGCAGCCATGCTGCTCTGGGCATGCTGCGTTGCTAAGGGGCAGCTCTGAAACTCACTTGGTCTCCGCACATGCATGGAGGCCATTTGCATGGTCAGCATGGTGATGCTGACAATGCAAATGGCCTGCGCACATGCTCAGAGGCCAGGTTAGTTGCACAGTCACCCCACAGCCATGTGGGATGCCAGGCATAGTTTTGCTGCTTGCTGTACCTTGCAGGTGCAGCAGTAACACTGGTAAGCACTATCTAATTTAGTTTTAAAGGTACCTCCCCCAGTGGCACCCTCAGCGGCCACCACTGAAAAAAGAAAATTTTAAGAGTGTCTAAAGTATCCAATTTCTGAAAGGAGGAAGAGAGGGAGGTGCGGGGGGGGGGGGCTGGAAAAACAACAATAGCAAGATATATAATATAATTAATGTGAGATACAATTTTAAAAATGTTTAACAGGACGGCCTCAATACAGACATATTTTACTGTAAGAAATATAAAGTACAAGTAAATGGGAAGGACCAAATTAGGCTTTGGCTTCTGCAAAAGTAAATCTTGCCTTGCCAGCTCTTTGGAGTTCTTTGAGAGTGTCATCAGACATAGATAACCCTCTGTGCCTTCTGAAAATATGTCATTGAGGGCCTGTGGGGAGGATCAGTGAAGGAATCAGTGAAAACGATTCCCGCACAAAACTCACAAAAAAGTTATTTGGCATTCTCAAAGTTATTCTGAATGTCAGCCAACATGTCATGCAATGTCCATAAACACTGCACATACATAAGAACATAAGAACAGCCCTGCTGGATCAGGCCCAAGGCCTATCTAGTCCAGCATCTTGTTTCGCACAGTGGCCCACCAGATGCCGCCGGAAGCCACAGGCAGGAGTTGAGGGCATGCCCTCCCTCCTGCTGTCACTCCTCTGTAACTGGTACTCAGAGGCATCCTGCCTTTGAGGCTAGAGGTGGCCCACAGCCCTCCAACTAGTAGCCGTTGATATACCTCTCCTCCATGAAGTTATCCAAACCCTTCTTAAAGCCATCCAGGTTGTTGGCTGTCACCACATCTTGTGACAGCGAATTCCACAAGTGGATTATGCATTGTGTGAAAAAGTACTTCCATTTGTTGGTCCTAGATTTCCTGGCAATCAATTTCATGGGATGACCCCTGGTTCTAGTGTTATGGGAGAGGGTGAAGAATTTCTCTCTATCTACTTTCTCCACACCATGCATGATTTTATAGACCTCTATCATGTCTCCCCTCAGTCGTCTTTTATTCTAAACTAAAAAGCCCAAGGTGTTGTAGTCTTGCCTCAGAAGAAAGGTGCTCTAGGCCCCTGATCATCTTGGTTGCCCTCTTCTGCACCTTTTCCAATGCTACAATGCCCTTTTTTAGATGTGTATACAAAACATATTTTGGCACTTGAAACATTAGTTAGGATTCCCCTTTACTAGTACAGTGGCAGGGGGACTGTACTAAGTATAGAGAGGACAGGAGGGAAATAAATATGTACTGTGGTTCCCTCCCCACCCCTGATGGCCTCCCCCTAACAATCTCAGGCTGATGGTAGCCCAATTCGGGCCTTCTCTGGCCCGGTTCGGTCCCCTGCCCGGCTGACACAAGTTAGGGCAATAGTTCACACTCATCGTGGGCCATGGTTGGTGTGGGATCACATGTGTCTGTGTCTGTGGTGCTTGGGAAAAGGTTAACTGTAACACACAAGCGAACAGTAAAACACACCAAAAAAAATCAGATCTCCTGCCTGCTCCACTATGGCCTCCTATTGGTACTGGGCCTCAGGCCATCATCATCCCAGGCCTGGAGATGGGCATGCATGTGTGTCTGCTTGTGTAAGCAGCACTAAGGGTCAGACTGTGACATATCTGGTTTGGGGGCTGGCCAGGGTGGTGTTGCAGTGGGTGAGAGTGACCATGAGTAACTCACCCTCCATGTCCATCTCAGGATAGCCCAACGGGGGAGGCCGGTCTTCCTGAACAGCTGTTCCACCAGGTCAGCATCCAAGCACAAGCAATGGGGTGTCACTACATCCCCAGCCATGGAGAGAACCTTCTTGCTCTGGACACTGGTTGTCAGCAGGAGAGGAACTGTCCTGCAACCACCACCAAGTCTGGCCAGACTTGGCGACACATTGCCCCAAACTGGACCAGATCCATCTCCAGATCTGCCATCACTGGCTCCTGCAGGTACTGCAAAACAGACCGCTCTGCACTGCTGCAGGGCTTGGTCAGCTCCTCCAGTACCCTTGTAAAGGTGCTATGGAACTCCTGTGTGAACCACTGGGTGGAATGCCTGGGCAGAACTGCCAACTGCATTGGTACTGCCAAGGACACCACACAGTTGGCCCAGGAAGCAGTGGTGACGCTGCTGCTGGGGGGGGGGAGTGTGCAGAAGTAAGCATTCCAGCATCCTCCTCCTGGTTGGGACCCAGCCTCCTCTCCTCGGCCCACCTAACCTCTTGAACCAGGAGGGCCCTCCGCTTGGGAAGCTCGCCATGGGTGACGGCATTGCCCTTCATAGTTGGGTCACATAGGCAGACCAAAACATGCTCTGCTCATTGACCCAACTTGCTGCTGAGCCACTCCACCACTCCAGTTCTCAACTGACCTGCCAGGGCACATGCTTCCCCAGTGGTCAGGGAGGTCTCGTACTCACTCATCATCTTCTCCAGGAGAAGAGTGGTGAGCAAAGCCTGGCACAGTGCTGATGACTCAGCACACAAGCTCCTTGTTGCAAGAAGGAACAGCTCGGTTGGACAAGTTGCACACTCCCAACCTATAGTTCCTCACCAGGTATGGATAGCCACCTCTTGCTCCTGCAGGTGCTGGAGCAAGAGAAAGGTGGAGTTCCACTGGGTCTGAACATCCTGAGGGATCACTGCCTCTCCCAGAGCATCCTCCTAGCCTTCTTGCTCTGATGGAAGTGGCCTGATATCTTGTGGCACTTTCCCACAATAAAAGTCGTGGCAGCAGCAGAGCCATTCAGGGGAGGAGGCTTCGGTGCCTCCTGCCCTTAGCCTCTTTATGACCAAGCACATCTGTCACAGCCAGGTGTGGAGACTGTGCCATGCAATGGATGCACACAAAAGTTGATGGGCTGCCCTCACCACGTTGGCACCTTTGTCGGTGACCGGGAAGCCTCAGTGAAGGTTGGCTGCCTAGCCAGCCATTCCTTCACCTGGCATCCACTGCCTGGCTTTAAATACACTTTGAAACTCTCTCCTTTTTGTCCTTCCTCATCCTCCCCCCCACCTCTGCCAATGAGGTCAGAGTTGCCCTAACAACTGTTGATTTTGAATGACAACAAGCCAACCAGAATACATAAGATCGTAAGCCATTCAGAAAGCAGAAAACCAATCAGCAAGGGAGAAAAGTAGTAAATACACCAGACAAAATGGCAGCTGCCATAGATGTTGAAACTGTTGAACCAGTTCGAACTGAACCAGGTCTGATGTGGTTCAGTCATTGACTGGTCGCATTTTCTTGAGGACAGTCCAGTTTGTGGTCAAATTGGCCTGGTTCAAATCGAACTCCATTTGAATCAAACAGGTTCGGCACACCCCTAGCATTGATCACAGACGCTTCCCCCCTCAGCTGTACATTTTTGTGATTCACACGCCTGACTGGCTAAGTCTAACAATAAATCTAACAATAAAAAATAAGTGGCTACTGTTCCTTAGCCACTACTCAAACATCCAGTGACTGTGCT
Source organism: Hemicordylus capensis (assembly GCF_027244095.1). Lineage (NCBI taxonomy): Eukaryota > Metazoa > Chordata > Lepidosauria > Squamata > Cordylidae > Hemicordylus > Hemicordylus capensis. The sequence continues at coordinate 104,951,913 of NC_069657.1, read as the reverse complement.
GCTTGACCATATCTGCCCCAACATATTGTGGTATGCATGTGGTCTGCTTTCTCTTGCTATCCCTCTCCTTTCTTTGAACTTTGAGCTGACATGTGCAGCCATCCAAGGGTGATCAAAGATGTTTTACTACATGAGGAGAATACAACACCCACCTCATCTGTGGGTGGTTGCTCAGCATTCGTGGGCCTGCTACCAGGCAGGCTCTGGTGGTAGGGTTGTTCCTAACTCACACAGTGGGGGAAAGAGGGGAAAGAAGAGGTAAACCCCAGTGGGATGAGGAGGGAGAAAGGAGCAGCATGCCCCAATGAGCTGAGGTGGAGTGGTCCATGTGGTGGTGTCCATGATGGCAAGGATCTGGTGTTTGCTACCCCATGCATCCTTCCCAGTGCCTGTACCCGAGGTGATTGCCTCACCTAGATAATGAAAGGGTCTTCCCTGCAGTCACCTCAGTACTTCTACATGTTTCTATAGCTATTAAATGCCACATGGGGTTACAGTGGCTTTTAGTCCCAGGGTGAGCCAGACAGGATAGTATTAAAGGAGGCAGAAAGATGGAAGATTAGTCTGATGGAAAAATTTGAAGTGGCAAGGGGAAGAGAAACAGAATGAGTGAGCAAAGCAGATGGCAGGTAACTGTCCCAGTTTGCAGACCTGATTTTCTATTACGATATGCAAATACTGTTCTATCCCCTATCTTGCAGTGAAGTTTCCTGTATAAATTTAAATAGGATAATTTGCAGTTTTCTATATATTAGGTGATAATGAATCCACTTTTTAAGAAATGCATACTGAGGAAATCATGTAGGAACATTATAAAAATATTGTCATTTCACCATTTTTAGTGTATCAGGGAGGGTACCAACACTCCAATAAGTAGCCATAAATCTATTGTGAAAAGTAAATTATGGGTCTATAGCTGTGTCAGATGGCTGCTAAACATCACTATGGTGTACCTGCACTGAATTGGCTCGTACTAAAATACCTTCAAAGTCCCTTCCAACTCTAAAAATCTATGATCTATTTCATGTTGCCCAATAAATATATGCATAGCCATACATCTCAAAGTATTTAGCCCTCCTAGGCAGTGTGGAATTGTTAGGAAAGATGTTTTTCTTCAGTATATTCTTGTTCCATAGAACTGACATCCCCCACTCTATATAAGCTGTTGAACCTTTTCCAGGAACTTCTATAAGCTTCAAAAGATTGCCTTCATTTTGCACACATAAATGCAGTTTTCCACAATGTATTACTTTCCATTTCAATTTTATTAGAAATTCAGCAAATTTTATCTGTTATTCAGTTCAATTGTATGCATGTGTCAATGAGACTTATTCCTGGTGTATGTGCATAAGATTGCAGTCATTTTTAGGGCTGACTCAAAAGTGTGGTGGTGGGGTCTTCTTTTGTGAAATTTTTTGACAATGCTGACTACAGGACTGGCCAGGCCCAATACATTTTGCTGCTCAAAGTGAAAGACAATATGATACCCCATGCACATCTTCAGGGATCCTAATGTAACTCTGATTTTCACGAAGGGATCTGTGGGGGGATCCAGGAAATTACAGGCCAGTTAGCTTGACTTCTGTGCCAGGCATATTTAAGGACAAAATTGTTAAACACATAGGAGAATGGCCCTTGCTGAAGGAGAACCAGTATGGTTTCTGCAAGAGCAAATCTTGCCTCACTAACCTTTTGAAGTTCTTTGAGAGTGTCAACAGGTATGTGGACAAAGGTGATCCAGTTGACATAGTATACTTAGACTTCAAAAATGCTTGTGACAAAGTTTCCCACCAAAGGCTCTTGTGTAAAATTAGCAGTCATGGGATAAGCAGTCATGGGATCATGTGTGGATTGGTAACTGGCTAAAGGACAGGAAACAGAGGATAGGAATAAATTGACAGTTTTCACAATGGAGAAAAGTAAGACATCGGGTCCTCCTGGGATCCGTACTTTGACCAGTGCTCTTCAAGTTGTTCATAAATGATCCAGAAGTTTGGGTAAGCAATGAAGCAACCAAATTTGCAGATGACACCGAACTATTTAAGGTAGTGAAATCCAAAACAGATTGTGAGGCACTCCAAAAAGATTTCCTCAAACTGGAGGAGTGGACAACAAAATGGAAAATGTGGTTCAATTTGGTTTAAGCAAGTGTAAAGTGATGCCTATTGGGGCAAAAAACCCCAACTACACATATACACTGATGGGATCTAAGTGGTCAGTGACTGAACAGGAGAGGGATCTTGGGGTTGTGGTGGACAGCCCATTGAAAGTGTCAACTCAGTGTGAAGCAGTGGTGAAAAAGGCAAATTCCACGCTATGGATCATTAGGAAGGGGGTTGAAAATAAAAATGCTAGTGTTATAATGCCTTTATACAAATCTATGGTGCACCCACATCTGGAGTACTGCGTACAGCTTTGATCACCATATCTTAAGAAGGACATTGTAGTACTGGAAAAGGTGCAAAAGAGGGCTACCAAGATGATCAGGGGCCCGGAGCACCTTCCTTATGAGGCACGGTTACAGTATCTGGGGCTCTTTAGTTTGGAAAAGAGGTGACCATGTAGCAACATAATAGAGGTGTATAAAATTATGCATGGAGTAGAGAGAGTGGGGAGAGAGAAATTTTTCTCCCTCTCACAACACTACAATCAGGGGTCATCCCATGAAAAGGAAGGCTGGGAGATTTAGGACTGACAAGAGGAAGTACTTCTTCACACAGTGCATAACTAACTTATGGAATTATTTGCCACAGGATGTGACGATTGGCACTAGCTTAAATGGCTTTAAAAGACAAAGGGGTTATTCTCACAAGCAACAAAAATCGGGCTAGGAGAGCCTAGCCCCATTTTTGCTGCTTGTGTAAACCACCGGGCTCACAGGCAAGCCCGGTGGCTTACAAGCGGCTAGCCCACTTTTGTAGCCCTCCCCTAAGCCTGGGTTTGTGGAGCGAGCACTCTGCAAATCGGGCTTCCCAATTGTGCGTAGCCACAGCACAGCTCCACACCGTGGCTACTCATGAGTAGACCCCTGGAGGAATAGGCAAAAAGCTGCCTCCAGGCTCTGGGGGTCTCTCCAGTATGCCCTGCGCGCTCGAGCAGGGCATACTGGAGCTTCCGGGGGCTACGCAGCCCCCAAGCTCCCCAGCCCCCGCCGGCTCGAGCGGGCAATCATGTGGGCAGCCGATCTGGCTGCCCAGGGCTCCCTCTCTGCTGCAGAAACAGGGTCTCACTGATTGTGAGACCCGGCTCAAAGTCATGGACGACAGGTCTACCAATACTCTCGTGGCTATAGACCACCTCCACTCTCAGAGGCAAGATGCTGCTAAATACCAGTTGCAGGGGAGCAAAGGCAGGAGAGGGGGCAAGTCCTTACCCCCTGCCTGTGAGCTTCTCTGAGGCATCTGGTGGGCCACTGTGTGAAACAGGTTGCTGTACTAGATGGGCCTTAAGCCTGATCCAGCAGGGCTATTCTTATGTTCTTATCCTCTGCTCACGCTGCCAAGGCAGCAGCCATGGTACATGAGTGCCATCTAACTAGGCAGTGGCAACAGGGGCATCCTAGCTCATGCTGATGAGCAAAACGAGAAAGAAGACCAATACTCCAGTGGGGCAAGAAGCAGAAAATGGATAGCATATCTCAGTAGGACAAAGAAAAGCAAAAGCAGTAGGCTACAAAGAGCCTGTGGGTGCCACCCATGGTGGGAGGGCAATGTTTCCTGTTCTTCTTTGACCCTCTTGTGCTCATTCCTGATGACTACTTCAGTACCTCATGAAAGAGCCACTCCTGGTTGCAAACCATGCATATACACACAGACAAGCCATTCTGGTAATTTGTCAAAGATTGCACTGAAAGAGGGTGAAAGAGAAATTGATGACCCAATAAATGAGAAAGTAACCATTGTTCTCACTCTCAGTCCACTTTCATTGCTCTCAGTAACAGGTCTCGGAGCAAAATCTGACATCTCACATTCATTACAGGATTGGGTGGGATCCCTGTAGGAAGGCAAGAAGCCCTGACTAGGGGGAAAAGGTGTCAAAGAAGCAATGGAGAAGGGAAACAGTGGCATTAAACAGCAGCAAAGAGGTTCCCACGATGTTTTTTAAAAAGGAAAAATGAAGCATATTTTCAAGAACCTTCTGTCCTGTTCCCCGTCCCCCAAATAAAAATGGACACATATTTGGCACAGATCTAAGCATTGCCTCTCACATCCTTATTTTATAATCTAGAGATTATGAGAAATGAGAGGTACTGTAATCCTTCTAGATAAATTAAGTCTTATAAAAAAGCAGTAAGGAGAATAATGTGCAATAATGCAATTGCCAAAAGGCATCTATGATCTGTTTCGTGATGTGGATGATTTGGCTGTAAGCAATTGGACAAGAATGGAAATGGTGGCAAGATAGGAAATAACTGATTAGAAAACTGAAATATTCATTAATCAGGCTGGATATGGTTTTATAAGGGTAAAATGGAAGGTACTTGAAATGTAAATGAATTTGAGCTGAATAATTATACATGTTAAATAGGCAGTTTGGGCTTCTTGATGTGTTAATATTTGGGACTAATGAACTGTATAATGATTATCAGGGAAGAATTAAAATAAATGGAAATCTACCAGTGCTCTGTTTTTCTTACTGAAATCTAAACATATTTCAAGAGTTTTAAATGTTAACAGATGTAATGTAATTATTAGGTAGTGGTTACATATTACCTGTGCAGCTTGGACAATGACTTAAGGCAAATTATCAACATGGTGACTTCTACAGGCAGAATTCATAGCAAATCCATGTCATCTGCAATAAATCTGATAAGCACCATCTGGAGAATTAGAATGAATAAAAACTGCACTTTTTCATTATTGCTGTCTTCTTCAGCAGAGGTACTATGGAGGATATTGGGGAGATTTTACATGTCATCCTTGAAAAGAAGATTGAAAATAATGTCAGCAGCTGATCCTTACTTCATTACTTAATGGATGTCATACTGAAACCAAGCAGCCAAAGCATCATGAAGTCTAGAAATTTCCAGAAGCATTCTAGGCCAGTTCAGATGATAAATCCAACCAGCCCCACCAACCCTGGTAGGTGAGCAGCATATTCCACTTCACCTTTCAGTGTACCATTCCACTTTTCATAGTAGTGTGTGTACAAGCAGGCAGTGCATCCCCACAATTATTTTTTTGGCGGTGGGGGGTGGGATTCTAACATGATATGAGTGCTTAGAATAACCCACAGAACTATTGAACAGCCAGGGTTTCCTGGGGAAAAGGAATGACTATGAACCAGTTTATTTAGTGCAAGAGAGTTTTGTCAAAGAGTGCTGCTGTTGTGCAGTGTAGGCTTAAATTAGAACAAGGGCATGGAATCAGTTTGAGCTGTCTCATAAGACCTATTAATTATAGAAAGGCAAATTAATATTACTGACAGTGGCACTTCGCCATAGATTCTTTCAGAATTATTTTTCATACACCAGTGAACAGTACAGAGATTCCATTCTAGGAACATATGCATGAAGGAACTGTATGGGAGTGCCAATGACAAGGCTCTCCATGTGAGCATTCTCCATGTTCTGGCAGATGACTATAGATGAAGAACTGTTCAAAGAATCTATGGGGATGTGGCTCCCTCACCATTACTAGTAAGTATGAATGAATGGATACTTTATTACGGTCTTTGACCAAACAACACCGAACATCGTATAATTAAATAGTACAACTACATTATGTCAGAATCTTCATAGTACTATCTATCTATATAATTCTCTAAAGTGTATCCATGGCTAATCCTGTGTGTGGCAGCTCTCACGAGAGTTCACAAGCAGAAGCACTGTGCTGATTGGGCAGTGGAGATTCCATATGTAGATAGGGAGGAAGAGCCTGAGGCACCATGGATTCCATATGCAGATAGGGAGGAGGTGCCTGTGATGGTTAAGGTCAGTTGGAATGCAACTGTTACTGGTAGGTAGATGTTCTTAATTGTAGAGGAGAAGAATCTATCTATCTATCTATCTATCTATCTATCTATCTATCTATCTATCTATCTATCTATCTATCTAAAAGGATAGTGGGCAGGGGTCTGGGAAGAGAGGGGTCGTGGGGGAGAAAAAGACCCTTGAGGAGAAGGAGGCTGCCGTTGTGTGAATTAGATGAGGAAACCAGATGAACAAGATCTGTAAAATAAGGGAGAGAGAGAGAGAGAGAGAGAAGAAGGGAGGGGAAGAAGGACAGAAGGGAATAGCAATTAGAGGAAAGAGTAAGAGAGAAAAGAAGGGAGGGAAAGAGAGAAAGAAGGAAGGGTGAGGATGGGCCCGAGCTTGTCAGTATCCTGAGGGGAACGAGTGGCCATGGTGGCACCAATTGGCAGCAAGGAAGGGCCTAGTCAACCACTGCTGCTGTGTGGGGCTACCAAGGCTCTTGGTGTAGGCAGGCAGGCAAGGGATGGGCCCAGGTCTGTCAGCGTCCTGAGGGGAACGAGTAGCCATGGCGGTGGCAGCAGTGAGGAAGGGCCCAGTCAACTGCTGCTGCTGCTGCTGCTGCTCCTGTGGGGAGGAGCAGGAGTGGGGCTCAGGTGAGAGGTCTCTGTGGATAGAGGGCTGCAGCCTGGCTAATAGCCAGCAGCACTGCAGCTATGACCAATAGGGGTGAAGGGGATAGAAGCAACTGGATGGAGGAGGAGCAGGAGTGCAGCTCAGGTGAGGGTGGAGAGATCTCTGAAGTGAGAAGGGCTATGGCGGGGGGTGAGGGGAGCAATCATGTACTAGCACGCAGATGCTCTGCAAGGGTTAGGCTACTTAAGTATTAAACCATTTAAACTTTTAAACCATCTCAGACCTAACCTTGCACCAATAAGTATTAATTTGCCTTCTTATGTCTTGGAAAACACCACAGGTTAGCTAGATCAGTACTGTCTACAGAGCAGAACTGGAAAAGAATATTCACCAATGCATTTAACTGAATGGATAGAAAAATTCTCCAAAATGAGCAGCAACACTCCAGGGTTTGAAACAGTGTGAATGGAGGGGCAAGGGTTGAACATAGAGGGGCAAGTGTTGAACAATGGAGGGGCAAGGGTAAGTGTTGACATAGTATACTTGGACTTGTAAGAAGCTTTTGAAAATGTTCCCCACAAAAGGTAACTGGTTACAGGGCAGGAAACAGAGGGTAGGACTAAATGAACAGTTTTCACAAAGGGGGAGATAGGAAGTGGGGTCCCCCAGGGATTGGTACTGTGGCCGATGCTTGTTCATAAATGATCTAGAAGATGGGGTAAGCAGTGAAATGGCCAAATTTACAGATGACAATAAATTATTTAGGGTAGTGAAATCCACAACAGATTGTGAGGCGCTGCAAAAAGAACTCTCTACGCTGGGGGAGTGGGTGACAAAATGGCAAATGAAGTTCAATTTAAGCAAGTATAAAGTGATGCATATTGGGGTAAAAAGCCCCCACTTCACATGTATACTGATGGGATCTGAGCTGTCAATGCCTGACCAGAAGAGAGATCTTGGGGTCTTGGTGGACAGCTCATTGAAAGTGTCAACTCAGTGCCCGGCAGCTGTGAAAAAGGCTAATTCCATGCTAGGAATCATTAGGAAGGGGGTTGAAAATAATATTATAATACACCATTAATGATAGGTTATTTTAAGCAGAATAAGTTCACATGCTAGCCTTCTTCACATGTTCTAAAACTGGTTATAGTGTACAAGATAGAATGCGAAGTTTGTCAGCCAGCTGCCCTGAACCGATGTGCTCCTTGGCCATGCCTTTGGGTTCACTGCTTTTATAAGAAGAAGGGCAGCACTGAACTTGGGGAGACTTTACTGTGCAATTTAGATCCCTGAAAGATGTTCTAGAACAGGGTTCTAAAATGTATGGACAAAGTTTCCTCAGGTGCAGCACTCCCTCCTCAGAAAAACACTGAATCCACGGATACTAGGAACATGGCACAGGTGCTTTACGCATGCAGTGTGGATTGTTTTTATAATATCTGAACAGTGCTAGTGACTAATTGAAATCTAGGAGGTGATAAAAAAAGAGCCCTTCAGATTTTTATTTTTATTTTTTGCCCTGGCTTTTAGTATACTTAGAATGTTTTAAATTATTTTAGATCATTTTTGTTTTAACAATCGTTTCATTTTGTTTCTATTATATTTATTTTTTTGAACCATCTAGAGCCTTGGATCATTTTCAGTTTGTTACTTCTGAAGAGTTGGACAAACTGCTTCAGACTGTATGTCCCACCACCTGCTCTCTTGACTAGGGGTGTGCATGGAACCGGACCAGCCTCAAACCGAACTGGGCCAGTTCAGTCCAGTCCCCATCGAAACCATACTATTTCTCCATATGAACTTCATCAGGAAATGGCATGACCCACCTAAGTGCCTGCCTGGAGAACAAGACAGAGGTACTGTCTGTAGCAGAGGTTAGCAGAACCCCTGCTAACTGGGCAAAGAGGCACCTTTTAAATATCTGAAGAATATTTGCAGAATATTTGAAGAAGTCCCCTGATAACTTGGCAAAGAGGCACCTTTTAATGTGGTGATTCTCTTTATTTAGCAGGGGGAGAGTAAATGGCCCTATCCACCCCCAGCACATTACTTCCAGGGACTGTTGCTGGTGTCTATCTTATGTTTATTTTTAGACTGTGAGCCCTTTGGGGACAGGAATCCATCTTATTTATTTGTTATTTCTCTGTGTAAACCGCCCTGAGTCATTTTTGGAAGGGTGGTATAGAAATCGAATGAATGAATGAATGTGGTCGGGATCTGAGAGATGGTTTAGATCTGCCTATTCTGGATGGGGTTACACTCCCCCTAAAAGATCAGGTTTGTAGTCTGGGAGTGCTCCTGGATCCTAAATTCTCACTGGTTTCTCAGGTCCAACTTCAGTTGCTGTCAACTTGGTTGGTGGCAACTCAGGAGTGGGACTTTGCTATGGCTGCCCCAGGGCTGTGGAACACGCTCCCTGCTGAAATAAGAGCATCTCCTTCTCTGTTCATTTTCTAAAGACATACCTATTTTCTAGGGGTGTGCAATTCGGGATTTCGGGTGATTCGGCTCGGACCCGAACCGAATCACCCCTGTTCTGTTTTGTGCCTGAATCTGGGTCACCCGAATCACCCTTGATTCGGTTCGGATTCGGATTTAATCCGAATCCGAATCGATTCAGGGGGGTAAAAAGGGGCCCAGGGGAAAATTTTTGGGGTGGAGTGGTAGTTCCCAATGGGTAGAGTCTACCAACCCAATTTCGGGGGGATTGGGCAAAATCCTGATTTTTGGTGAATTTTTAAAGTTTTTTTGAATTTGGGGCAGTTTGGGGACATACTGGGGCTTTTTAGAACATAACATAAGAACAGCCCTGCTGGATCAGGCCCAAGGCTCATCTAGTACAGCATCCCGTTTCGCACAGTGGCCCAGCAGATGCTGCTGGAAACCACAGGCAGGAGTTGAGGGCATGCCCTTTTTCCTGCTGTTACTCCTCCACAACTGGTACCCAGAGGCACCCCGCCCCTGAGGCTGGAGGTGGCCTACAGCCCTCCGACTAGTAGCCGTCAACAGACCTCTCCTCCATGAAGTTATCCAAACCCCTCTTTAAGCCATCCATGTTGTTGGCTGTCACCACATCTCATGACAGAGAATTCCACAAGTTGATTATGCGTTGTGTGAAAAAGTACTTCCGTTTGCTCGTCCTAGATTTCCTGGCAATCAATTTCATGAGATGACCCGTGGTTCTAGTGTTATGGGAAATGGGGAAGAATTTCTCTCTATCCACTTTCTCCACACCATGCATGATTTTATAGACCTCTATCATGTCTCCCCCGCAGTTGTCTTTTTTCTGAACTAAATAGCCCCAGATGTTGTAGCCTAGCCTCATAAGAAAGGTGCTCTAGGCCCTTGATCATCTTGGTTGCCCTCTTCTGCACCTTTTTCAGTTCTACAATGTCCTTTTTTAGATGTAGTGACCAGAACTGTTCACAGTACTCCAGGTGTGGCCGCACCATAGTTTTGTATAAGGGCATTATAATATTAGCAGTTTTATTTTCAACCCCCTTCCTAATGATCCCTAGCATGGAATTGGCCTTTTTTATAGCTTTCGCACATTGAGTCAACACTTTCAACAAGCTGTCCATGATGACCCCAAGATCTCTCTCCTGGTCAGTCACCGACAGCTCAGATCCCATCAGCATATACTTGAAGTTGTGGTTCTTCGTCCCAATGTGTATCACTTTACACTTGCCAACACTGAACTGCATTTGCCACTTTGTCACCCACTCACCCAATTTGGAGATATCCTTTTACAGCTCTTTACAATCAGTTATGGATTTCACTACCTGAAAGAGTTGGTATCATCTGCAAATTTGGCCACCTCACTGCTTACCCCTGCTTCTAGATCATTTATGAATAAATTAAAAAGCACCGGTCCCAGTAAAGATCCCTGGGGGACCCCACTTCTTACTTCCCTCCATTGGGAAAACTCTCCATTTATACCTACCCTCTGTTTCATGTCTTTCAACCAGTTAGCAATCCACACATGTACTTGTCCCCTTATCCCATGATTGCTAAGTTTCCTCAGGAGTTGTTGATGAGGAACTTTGTCAAAAGCTTTTTGGAAGTCTAGGTATACTATGTCAACTGGATCACCTGATCCACACACTTGTTGACACTCTCAAAGAACTCCAAAAGGTTGGTCAGGCAAGATTTACCTTTGCAGAACCCATGTTGGTTCACTCCCAGCAGGGCCTGTTCTTCTATGGGCTTTACAATTTGATCCTTGAGGATACTTTCCATCAATTTGTCTGGAACTGATGTTAAGCTAACCGGCCTGTAATTTCCCAGATCACCCGTGGATCCCTTTTTGAAAATTGGTGTTACATTTGCTACTCTCCAGACCTCTGGTACAGAACCTGATTGCAGGGATAAGTTATATATTTTAGCAAGAAGGCAAGCAATTTCACATTTGAGTTCTTTGAGGACTCTTGGATGGATGCCATCCGGCCCTGGTGATTTGATAGTTTTCAGTTTTTCCAGACAGTTTAGAACATAATCTCTCGTCACTTCTATCTGGCTCAGTTCTTTAGCCTCCATCCCTAAAAAGCCTGGTTCAGGAACAGGTATATCCTCCCTTATTGTCACCTTGCATTTCTTTTGCCAGAGTTTGTGTTCCTTTCTGTTCTCTTCTGTTTCTCTCCTCTGCCCTGAAGACAGATGCAAAGAACTCATTTAGCTTCTCTGCAACCTCCATATCCTCCTTAATAATCCCTTCCACTCCCTCATTGTCTAATGTTCCAACTGCCTCCCTGGCAGGTTTCCTACTTCTGATGTATTTAAAGAAGTTTTTGTTATTTTCCCTTGATGGTTTTAGCTAAATGTTCCTCAAACTCTCTTTTCGCCTCCCTTATTGTTGCCTTGCATTTCTTTTGCCAGAGTTTGTGTTCCTTTCTGTTCTCTTCATTTGGACAGGCCTTCCAATTTGGAAGAGAGTCTTCTTCCCTTTTATGGCTTCCTTGACAGTACCCGTTAACCATGCTGGCATCTTCCTGGACTTCGTGGTACCTTTCCTCTTTTTGGTTATACAATCTAACTGGGTTTCTAGTACTTTGAGTAAACACCATGCACTCTGGAGCGAAGTGACTCTCCTGATTCTCCCTTTCAGCTTCCTTTTCACCATACTCCTCATTTTAGAGAAGTTTCCTCTTCTGAAATTCAAAATGTGTGTTAGACTCCTTGGTGATTCTCTCCCCACATGTATGCTGAATTTGATGCCACTATGGTCACTGTTCCCTAAAGGGTCGATGACACTGACATCCTGCACCAGATCCTGGGTGCCACTCAGAATTAAGTCCAAGGTTGCCTTCTCTCTGGTCAGTTCCAATACCAACTGTTCTAGGGCACAGTCATTTAGTGTATCTAGAAATTTGACCCCTTTGTCATGACCTGACTGTGAATTTACCCAGTCTATGTGTGGGTAATTGAAGTCACCCATGATTACAGCCCTACCTCTCCTTGACGCCTCCCTCATTTCCTGCTGCAACTCCCAGTCACTGTCAGCGTTTTGACCAGGAGGGCGATAGCACGTCCCCAGTAGCACGTTCCCTTTCAGGCCTTGTATTGTCACCCACAGGGTTTCTGTGGAGGACTCCAGTCCACCCAGGTTTTCTAGCTTGTTAGATTCTATGCCTTCTTTAACATACAGTGCTACTCCACCTCCAAGGTGCCCCTCCCTGTCCTTTCTATAGAGTTTATATCCAGGGATAACAGTGCCCCACTGGTTCTCACTGTTCCACCATGTTTCTGTTATGCCCACTATATCTATTTCTGCGTTAGCCATCAAGCACTCCAGCTCACCCATTTTGGCTCGGAGGCTTCTGGCATTGGCATATAAGCAGCTATACGCTGAATCTCTCACCTGATGGACGCTATCTTTCTTTTGACTCTTTGACCAGCTGGCACCGTCTGCTCTTTATGTGGTTCTGCTCTGTCCCCTTCTGTTTTATCTGAATCCTTTGCACCCTCGCACTTTAAAGGATGGCTTTTGCCAAACGGGAGACTTCCCAGCTCCCATCGGCTGTTCCCCAGGTGTCATTGTAAAAGCTGCTCTGCAACCTTTTTGATTTTAAGCACCAGTAGTTTGGTTCCAACTTGGTTCAAGTGCAGCCCGTCCCTTTTGTACAGGCCTTGCTTACCCCAAAATGTATCCCAGTTCCTAACAAATCTAAACCCCTCCTCCTGGCACCAAAGTCTCATCCATTCATTGAAACCCCTCAGCTCTGCCTGTCTCACTGTACCTGTGCGTGGAACAGGTAGCATTTCTGAGAATGCTACCTTGAGGGTCCTGGACTTCAATATGCTACCTATCAGCCTAAATTTGGCTTCCAGTACCTCCTGACTACATTTCCCCACATTGTTGGTGCCGACATGCACCACGGCAGCTGTCTCCTCCCCAGCACTGCCTAAGAGCCTATCTAGACACTGCGTGATGTCCATAACCTTCGCACCGGGCAGGCAAGTCACCATGCGGTCAACACATGGGTCACAAACCCATCTCTCTATACCTCTAATGATCAAATCACCCACTATAAGGAGGCCCCCACCCCCCCAGAGGAGTATCCTCTGTGCGAAAGGATATAAGATCATCCATGGAAGGGGTCCATGGAGAGGATCATCCATGGAAGGGGTCCCTTCTAAAGGAGCATTTCCCTCTTCCTCAGACCGATGTCCTCCTTGCCCGAGACCCTCATTCTCCCTGACAGCAGAGGAGCTATCAGCCCTGGAGTGGGATGTCTCTATCACATCCCTGAAGGTCTCGTCCACATGCCTCTCTGTCTCTCTGAGCTTCTCCAGATCTCCCACCTTGGTCTCAAGGGAACGAACTTGCTCCCTGAGAGCCAGGAGCTCCTTGCACCGAGCACACAACTATGACTTCTGCCCATGGGGAAAATAGTCATACATGTGGCACTCTGTGCAATACACTGGGAAGTGCCCCCTCCCCTGCTGGCCTTCTATCTTCATACTGTTTTTGTTGGCTGCTTACAGTGTTTTGAGATAGCTTATTAGAAGGATAGGTCTCAGCTGTAATGGTTAGGTATTTACTGTCCAAGCAGCCTTTCCTAAGAATATGAGGAAGGGATTTGTACTTACATTCTCTTCTCCACCAGTCTCCTTGTGATTCCAGTGCTTGTTCCATGCTCCCCCGCACACTTCCCACTAAACTCCTGCAAAGCTCTTATGTCCTGTTTGCTATTCCTGTTCGCTATGCTCTCGGCCTTAAACCTCATATGTAGAGAGTAGTCTTCCAACTGACACAGGATGTGAGTCAAGGGAATGTGGGGCCTCCCCCAGCCCTAGATGACTCCACCCCATCCAGGCAGGGCAATCAACAAACACCGGAGTTAGCTAACCCTTGCAAATTCCAACCCTTGCAGGGACAAACACCAGAGTTAGCTAACCCTTGCAAATTTTAACCCTTGCAGGGACAAACAACAATCACTGGAGTTACCTAACCCTTGCAAATTCTAACCCTTGCAGGGACGAACAACAAACACCGGAGTTACCTAACCATTGCAAATTCTAACCCTTGCAGGGACAAACAACAAACACTGGAGTTAGCTAACCTTTTCAAATTCTAACCCTTGCAATTACAAAAACACACACAGAGACTAGGACTTGTCCCTTAAAGTGAAACTAGCCCCTGAAAATCTCCCCTCCTCCTGTTAGTTGGTTTGAAGGGGGGAAGGGCTAGATGCTTAGAAAAGCTTGCTCACCTCCCCAAGATTTGTCTGCTCTTCATAGAGTAGTCTTCCAACTCCAACTCTAGTTTGGGAAAGAGATGACTACAGGGAGACATGATAGCAGTATATAAAATTAACCATGGAGTAGAGAGAGTGGAAATTATTCTCCCTCTCTCACAACTCTAAAACCAGTGGTCATCTTATGAAACTGAAGGTCAGGAAATTTAGGACCATCAAAAGGAAGCACTTTTTCACACCGCATAACTAATCTACGGAATTCTCTGCCACTAGCTCTGCCATGGGATGTGGTGATGGCAACCAGCCTTGATTGCTTTAAAAGGGGCTTAGACAAATCCATGGAGGACAGATCTATCAATGGCTACTAGTCTGGTGGCTATAGGCCACCTCCAGCCTCAGAGCAAGATGTCTCTAAATACCAGTTGCAGGGGAGCAACTGCAGGAGAGAGGGCATGCTCTCACCTCTTGCCTATGGGCATCTCAGAGGCATCTGGTGAGCCATTGTGTGAAACAGGATGCTGGATTAGATGGGCTTGATCCAGAAGTCCTGTTCTGATGTCCCTGTGTTTTAAGAACCCACTTTGAAAGGGAGACCAACAGAGAATAATTCTCCAAAAGAATGGAAGATAATGTGGTTCAAGAAAGACAGCCACTTTCCAGATTATGTGTAATGGAGACACACCACAAAATATTATTGAATTCTGTCACATAATCAACAGGCGTCACTAGTCTAGCAAATAAGCATTACAAAACAATTTACTCAGAATTGAAAGGGAAGTTTCAGAGTCACTGCAGATCAATATGTAGTGGAAATGTTCAAGTCTGAGTTTCTAGGAAAGTGAATCAGACAAACTATCAATATAACTGAAGTGCTGGACAGTATGAGATGAATTGTGTGTATAAGGCAGAAAGTATTCTGCATTAGAACAGCATGTTGGAGTAGGAGACTGCATTCTGAGAAACACTGGATTGGATCCCACATTTTTGTAAGCAGAAGAGGTTCCATTCTCACCAGGGGAAGCAGCAATTTTCATAGACCCTTCTTTCTTCTCCTGCTTTCTGTGCCCTCTGAACATTTGCTTCTGAGGACCCTCTAAATATTTTAGGGAGGCACAAGGAACTCATGGGGGTATAGGTTTAAACACCTCTCTCACTCTTGCATGAATAGACCTTCTTTCATTAATGGAAGCACTGTTTGACAATCCAGCCCCTTGCAAGGATATTAATGGAAAGAAGAATACTAGGGACATATTTCTATACTCTTCCCTGATATTAAAAAAAGTGTCTGCTTCTAGTAAACTAGCACATCAGGAAAAGAATATTGAAACAGAATAATTGTTGGATTTATGGAATCTATTCCCTTTTCTTTTGTAAAAACAGTTATGCTCAGTCAACTTCAGTTTCATCGGGTTAAGACTTGCTTTCATCGGGTTAAGACTTGCTTCATTATCCCTGCAAGATTCAGATGGTATTAGTATGAACACACAAATGCAGTAATTTATATTATACAGGTCACCACTTATGAATACAGTCATCACACAGTGTCAAAGACCTACATAACAGGGTCAATGTATCTTTTTTTTGCCCCACTCACGCCATTCCAAAATTAACTGTCGTCAAAGTTGTCTCTGTCATGCTCATTCAAGTCACGCACCACTGCCATTTCCTATTTTGCCAAAAGAGACTGGAAAGTCTCTTTTGAAATCTTTCTATTCCTTTTGCTCTGCATGTTGCACTAGGAATGCTCTGAAATGGAATTCAGATAACCCAGACCTCACCTTGATAGCAGTCTATCTCTTGTTTGATCTAAGTGTTAAAGCACTGGCAAGTGACAGCATGGCCTGAACTTCTGCGGGGAAAGATTCACTGCTGAACTTCATTCTGTCGCCTGTGACTGAGAATCTTATGATTATTACCTGACTATTTTTAATGACCGAGCATGGGAATCAACAGGATACCCTGTTTTTTGGTTTGTTTATGTTCATCTCTTTCTCATGGAACTCTAATTCCCTTTTAAGTAGTGTGGGTAATTTCAGTCCTTCAAACTATAAAACATTTTGCTACCTTTTTCCTCTCTGAGCTAGCAAAGTCTGCATATTTCTGTTTGTCATAATTTATACTGGCTGCCTGTAAAGTTCTGCATTGATTCAAAAATCCTAGCCACACATACACCTTTTTGTGGCTTGTCTTCAACTTACATTGCCTGCAGGAAATGTACTGCTCCTTTTTCATTACAGCAAGCAAACCTTTGTACATGATCTCATTAGGTCCCAAAAAATCTTCATTATTTGGTATTAGTCCAACCACAATCTAGGAGAGCTTTCACAAAGGACAAGATAATGACATTCACTATCTTTATTGAAATAATTTCTTTTGGATTTACAAGCTGTCTGAAACTGGATTTAACCCAAGTTCAACTCAGGAGTCAAAACTCGCCTTCTGAAGGAAAATAGAGATGTGCACTGAACCTGGCAGAGATGGCTCGAAGGGGTGGGGGTGCCACTTTAAGGGTGGGGGAGGGTGCACTTACCCCTCCCCCACTTCCCCCCATTGGTGCTCATTGCCTGTAAAAGCCTTCGGAGTGGCAGTGTACCTCCCTGCCACCCCTTCCCTCTCTTTGGCCGGAAGTGGCCGGAAGTACCGAGTGCATGTGTGCACATTGCATGTGCATGCACACCCATCTGACGTGCACCCGATACTTTAGGCCACTTCTGGCCGAAGAGGGGACAGGGTGGCATGGAGTTACACTGCTGCCCCAAAGGCTTTTATGGGCAATGAGTGCCAGCGAGGAGGGGAGCGGGGGAAGGAAAATTGCACTCTCCCCTGCCCTTAAAGTGGCACCCCCCCGGCCTCGAACTTCAAACCTCTCCCCAGTGTTCGAACCTGTTCAGAAGCCTGTAAAAGGGCCTCCAAACAGGTTCATGCACATCCCTACAGAAAAGTCTCAGGAGAAGGTTTAATTAGAATGAGGACACTGCACTGAATGTCTTTTGCACATGGGCTGTACTCAACCTTTGCAGAATAATCAGTGCATTATGTTTAAATTCTTCTCTAAACTTGGAAGAGATTTATTTTGCTTGCTTGTCAATTTGATTGTTTCTGTCCTTTTTGCCTTGGATTTACTTGAGGGGGAAAATATTAAGGGGAGAACAACAAGAGGCTTAAACTGTCATATGCAACTGTGGAAAGAAATACCACATCCTGACTGAGTGAGGACAATTAAGTTAAGTGAGGACAATAATTAAAGGAGGATTCTACATGTACATCCTCTGCTGAATCAGGTATGTTATATGCAAAGGGTGCTTTTGAAACACAATTCCTAGGGCTGGATCACTGCATGATGCGCTCACATAGAACTATGTGTGCAATTCCCAACATACATTGGATTAGGACACCAGGTCAAGGTGACATAAAAACCACCTTGTATTCTGCCAGCAGAAGTGATAAAGTGTAACTGCCAAAACCCCTGAGGATCAAATTCCCACCCTGTCAGTTAACTGAAAAACTGCCCTCCAGCTCCCACAACCCACAAGGCAATCAGAATTAATGAAAACCTGACCTGATGGGAACAAAATCCCACCCCTGCTCAAGGGCCAATCAGAACAAGAGACAAAATCCCCCCATGGCCCCCATAAGAATTGACCAGGTGAAATACCCCAGGAACAGGCAAACAGGGAGGGTTCATTCACAAAATTCCTAAATAAAGGGTGGAGTCCAACAATAGTTGGGCTCAAAACCCTCCAATTTCCCACCTCTCACAAGAGCTCACAAGAGGTAGGATTCATTATAAATGCTGGCTCTTCATTGCTCAATGCAAATTATCCCCTCACTGTATTCACAACAAGAGAGTGCAGTTCACCCAGTCTGGAGAAGACCTTTTGGTGATCTCCACAATCTGCTTCAGTTTTCACCATCCCAAATAATATATTATTTGCAAAGTTGGCCACCTCACTGCTCATCCCTAACTCTAAATAATTTAAAAGCAGGAGTCTCAATATAGTTCCTGGTGATTAGTGGTTTCTTTGATTTCTTCTTAACCTCACAAAAGAAAAGAAAAGAAAAAGAAATTAGAAGATTTCTCTAAGGAAGAGCTATTGCACTAATAGATCCGCATCAGCACATTCATTAGAGTATCTTATAATAAAACATTTTTCCTAACACTTGCAGTTTGCCTCAGTTTGCCTTATTTTACACGTATGAGGAATCCTATAACCGCTTGTCCTTCCTCAGATCCTGATTTTATCTCCAGCAGTTTCCTTTTGATAAAAAAGTAAAGGGAAAAACCTGGAAAAAGTTACACATAATTCTATGCAACATGTAATTGGCTCTAAATTTATATCTTTATTTCCTATTTTCTGGCAAAAAGACAAAAAGAAATAATGCTCTCTAACAGTATTCAGCACATCATCAGTGTGAACATAATGAATAATTTTTTGAGGTTAAAAAAAAAATCTAGAGAAGTTCTGACAGTTGGTACATAGACTGTTGAATTACATGGGATGGAAATAACGCTGGTGAGCTAAGAAAGCTTTCCAGGGCCATCTCTAGCAATCAATGGGATTAAGTAGTTCCTGTCCAAACTGATGATCTTTGTGTGATTCTTATAGGATGTCAGATAATATCAGACTCTATTTTCATCACAGTTTCAGTAGCCATGCTATGTTAATTCAATACAGAATAAAGATCTAATGGAATGTGACATAGTGTCACTGGGTACCTATGTTGTACCAGCTCCCTGGGAAGAGGGTTATTTGAAGATAACTATCAGATGTGCATTTTCTGTCTCACTAGGCACTTGCAAATGGCAGATGTTAATTAGCCAATACACTTCAGCACTCACTGGTTTAAGAGTATATTCTCTCCTATACCATTGTCAAGACCTCATTTATAGACTGAAAAATTGCAAGCAACTCATTTCATCCATCATCTATGTTTTTATTTTCTACCACTGTAAAAAGATTATGAATGCACATTGACGAATCCTGCTTTCGGCACTCCTTCCAGACAGCAATCATGCAAACGCATACCCCAAAGACACAGCAAATATGTCAGTTGTCACTTTAAACTATTATTTAATAGCAATGCTCACAAGTCTACACACACATAATTTCTCTCCCCTACTTGTAGCAATCTCTAGGCATATTTTTTTGGGAAGCAAGTCCCACTGAACTCAAGGAAGTTTTTCACACTCGGATTTTAGTTTGCATCTCCTTCAGAATGGAGGTGTGTATTCACATATCCACCAAATTTACCTGGAAGTCCCTGTGAGCTATCAAGGAACACTTCACACATAATTCAGGTTTTTTTTACCGCATGTTAGAGTTTAGCCTGATTTATATCTAGGGTTAAAAATTCCAATTTTGCACCAGTTTTTTGGGGCAACTTTGAACTTGCAGTAAAGTCTTGCAGAAAACCCACAATAAAGCCTACTGTCTGGGAAAGCTCAAGGTAATTTACTTCCATCTACATGCAGTTAAGGCCAGACTGAAATTTAATATAAGACTGAAATTAAATAAGCCTCCTCTTCCATCACAGTTAAGTCTGTGACAGAATCTGGTGCATAAATGTCAGGTACCTAGTACCTTTGCATACTATCAGTTGGGTGGGGCAAGCACCACATCTCACCCTCATGGCTGAAGGAGCACACCAAGCTAGCTGGCCACTCATCATTTAGTTCCAATTGGTTGTTGGGATGGAGTGGTTTCTACCTACTGTGGCGTTTTCCTTCTTTTACTTGGTCTTTTATTCTGAAGTGCTAATTGAATGTGGCTAGTTACTTGTTATTCTTTTAGTATGACTTTGGCAGGGGGGTGAATGTGGAAATGGAAAGCAACAGGAGAATAGGAAGGTGTCCCAGGGGGTCATCTTGGCTGAGTTAAGACAGATCAGAAGGTAGAAATCACTCATAAGTGAATTGGTTGCCTATGGCAGTGAAGGCATAGTAGCACCCACAGTGTTGCTGGCAGCTCCAATGAGATATCTATGAACTTCACACCTACCCCTCCCTGTAGGGGTAATTGGTAATTTATCTGAGATTGCTTCAGGTTAAATGGAATTGTGCAAGGAAACCCATCTCAGCTGACTGGGTCTCCAGTGTCTTTGAGCACTGCAATAGGATGAGTTAGTCCCAAACTTCTGATTTCAATGGCTTGGGTATTATACCATGCTCCTTAGTAACACTGTGATCTGTTGAATTCCATTTCTTCTTCTTCTTTTCTTTTCCCCCAGAACCATCATCTTTAAAGAAACAAACATGCACACAAGAATATGAAATCAACAAAAGACTTAACAAGTAACTTTTCAGCCCTGCTTCAGTTAGGGCTTACAGAGCATCCCCTATTTGCCTCAGATGCTTTTATCCTCAGTCTGAGGGAGCCTGTTTCAAGCCAAATTCAAACATTTCAAGCCAAGCCTGTTGGCCCCTTAAAGCTTCACTTTGTGGCATCCCCACTCCTAAAATGCCTTACTGAGCCTCTATGCTTCCTCTTCACTCTCTGCCATGAGGGGAAAAGCAGCTGCCTTCTGTGGCTTGACTTTACAAATGATGTGGTTTGTTTTCCTTTTCCTAGGGGTCCCAGAAATAACATGGCTGCTCCTTTGTACTCTTTTCTGAGGTGTAGCCATTGCTGCAGTCTTAGAAAAGACCACAAATCGCAGGAGCACCTACTACTACTCCTGTGAATATTTATATACCACTCTTCAACCAAAGTTCTCAAAGTGGTTTACACAGAAAAATAAATAATACCTAAATAAGATGGTCCCCTGTCCCCATAGGGCTCACAATGTAAAAAGAAACATAAGGTTGACCCCAGCAACAGCCACTGGAGGGATGCTGTGCTGGGACTGGATAGGGCCAGTTGCTCTCCCCTGCTAAATAAAGAGAATCACCACTTCAAAAAGATGCCTCTTTGCTAACTTAGCAGGGGTTTTAGCACCTCAGTTAGTACCTGTGCTATTCTTGGGACTACATGGGAAAAGAAAAGTCCTTTTAAAAGCAGCTGCTTGTTTCATGGCAGCAGGGAGCAAAGGGGGAGTATAGATATTTTCTTCTGTCCCCTTCTGGTCCTGGTAAGGAATTTTAGGAGTGGTGATGAGGAGTGCCCACGGTAGGGTGGGAGGAATTAAAACTTTGAGGGGCCAAAATTTGCTACATTTTGACTCCATTGGCTACCAGACAGCACTTAGCTTTGAGTTGAATGGGGTGAAAGCGGATCAAAGAGGGTGGAACACAAATATGAGGGAACCCAATATAGCATAGCTCACAATGATGACAGTGTAATAAAATCTACAGCATCCTGGCAATTAGATGCACATTGATGGATTTTGTACTCAAGCCACTAAGTCCAAAGATTTGCTGTGGCATGAAGACTCTACTGTGGCAATTAAACTCAGCCTGTACAAAGAAAAGATTTGCCATCCATTCAATACAGGAGGCAACTCTGTGCATGTAGCTTGAATGATTTGATTTTGGCAGCCAATACTTGCGACAACCAAACCATTCAAGAATTAATAGATAAAGATAAATTATAAGAGAGATGCATTACATACAAATGAAAAGGGCAAGGGGCAGAGAATTACTCTTAAGGCCATTAAACACAATACAGGAAGAATGGCTAACATGACAGAGCACAACACCCCTAGGAAGAAACAGAAATGTTACATCAGCACAAAGAGAATCAGGTTATTGGAACACAGCCATTACAACTAATTTTTGGGAAGAGGAGGAGGAAATCAGGCTTAATGAAGATATAAATAAATAAATACACACACACACACACACACACACACACACACACACACACACACACAGAAATAGAAAAAAATTGAAAATCAAAACTCATCTCTCCAAGGAAAGAAACATAAATTATCTGAGATTTCATTTTCTGCTGAGATGAGAGTAGAGATTATCAATATGAACAAAGCCAAAAAGAAAATACAGAAATGACCTTGAACTAATATTATAAGAAAAGTTTAGAACAGGAATTACATGAAGAAGAAAAGAGTTGTTTGCAGATAATACAGAGAAAAACCAGAGAGTGGTGGCCAGTGAAGGCACTGTGGAGGGAGGGAGGTACCTTTAAAACTAAATTCGATAGGGTTATCTGTGTTACCACCACCTGCAAGGTGAGATGAGCAGCCATGCTGCTCTGGGCATGCTGCGTTGCTAAGGGGCAGCTCTGAAACTCACTTGGTCTCCGCACATGCATGGAGGCCATTTGCATGGTCAGCATGGTGATGCTGACAATGCAAATGGCCTGCGCACATGCTCAGAGGCCAGGTTAGTTGCACAGTCACCCCACAGCCATGTGGGATGCCAGGCATAGTTTTGCTGCTTGCTGTACCTTGCAGGTGCAGCAGTAACACTGGTAAGCACTATCTAATTTAGTTTTAAAGGTACCTCCCCCAGTGGCACCCTCAGCGGCCACCACTGAAAAAAGAAAATTTTAAGAGTGTCTAAAGTATCCAATTTCTGAAAGGAGGAAGAGAGGGAGGTGCGGGGGGGGGGGGCTGGAAAAACAACAATAGCAAGATATATAATATAATTAATGTGAGATACAATTTTAAAAATGTTTAACAGGACGGCCTCAATACAGACATATTTTACTGTAAGAAATATAAAGTACAAGTAAATGGGAAGGACCAAATTAGGCTTTGGCTTCTGCAAAAGTAAATCTTGCCTTGCCAGCTCTTTGGAGTTCTTTGAGAGTGTCATCAGACATAGATAACCCTCTGTGCCTTCTGAAAATATGTCATTGAGGGCCTGTGGGGAGGATCAGTGAAGGAATCAGTGAAAACGATTCCCGCACAAAACTCACAAAAAAGTTATTTGGCATTCTCAAAGTTATTCTGAATGTCAGCCAACATGTCATGCAATGTCCATAAACACTGCACATACATAAGAACATAAGAACAGCCCTGCTGGATCAGGCCCAAGGCCTATCTAGTCCAGCATCTTGTTTCGCACAGTGGCCCACCAGATGCCGCCGGAAGCCACAGGCAGGAGTTGAGGGCATGCCCTCCCTCCTGCTGTCACTCCTCTGTAACTGGTACTCAGAGGCATCCTGCCTTTGAGGCTAGAGGTGGCCCACAGCCCTCCAACTAGTAGCCGTTGATATACCTCTCCTCCATGAAGTTATCCAAACCCTTCTTAAAGCCATCCAGGTTGTTGGCTGTCACCACATCTTGTGACAGCGAATTCCACAAGTGGATTATGCATTGTGTGAAAAAGTACTTCCATTTGTTGGTCCTAGATTTCCTGGCAATCAATTTCATGGGATGACCCCTGGTTCTAGTGTTATGGGAGAGGGTGAAGAATTTCTCTCTATCTACTTTCTCCACACCATGCATGATTTTATAGACCTCTATCATGTCTCCCCTCAGTCGTCTTTTATTCTAAACTAAAAAGCCCAAGGTGTTGTAGTCTTGCCTCAGAAGAAAGGTGCTCTAGGCCCCTGATCATCTTGGTTGCCCTCTTCTGCACCTTTTCCAATGCTACAATGCCCTTTTTTAGATGTGTATACAAAACATATTTTGGCACTTGAAACATTAGTTAGGATTCCCCTTTACTAGTACAGTGGCAGGGGGACTGTACTAAGTATAGAGAGGACAGGAGGGAAATAAATATGTACTGTGGTTCCCTCCCCACCCCTGATGGCCTCCCCCTAACAATCTCAGGCTGATGGTAGCCCAATTCGGGCCTTCTCTGGCCCGGTTCGGTCCCCTGCCCGGCTGACACAAGTTAGGGCAATAGTTCACACTCATCGTGGGCCATGGTTGGTGTGGGATCACATGTGTCTGTGTCTGTGGTGCTTGGGAAAAGGTTAACTGTAACACACAAGCGAACAGTAAAACACACCAAAAAAAATCAGATCTCCTGCCTGCTCCACTATGGCCTCCTATTGGTACTGGGCCTCAGGCCATCATCATCCCAGGCCTGGAGATGGGCATGCATGTGTGTCTGCTTGTGTAAGCAGCACTAAGGGTCAGACTGTGACATATCTGGTTTGGGGGCTGGCCAGGGTGGTGTTGCAGTGGGTGAGAGTGACCATGAGTAACTCACCCTCCATGTCCATCTCAGGATAGCCCAACGGGGGAGGCCGGTCTTCCTGAACAGCTGTTCCACCAGGTCAGCATCCAAGCACAAGCAATGGGGTGTCACTACATCCCCAGCCATGGAGAGAACCTTCTTGCTCTGGACACTGGTTGTCAGCAGGAGAGGAACTGTCCTGCAACCACCACCAAGTCTGGCCAGACTTGGCGACACATTGCCCCAAACTGGACCAGATCCATCTCCAGATCTGCCATCACTGGCTCCTGCAGGTACTGCAAAACAGACCGCTCTGCACTGCTGCAGGGCTTGGTCAGCTCCTCCAGTACCCTTGTAAAGGTGCTATGGAACTCCTGTGTGAACCACTGGGTGGAATGCCTGGGCAGAACTGCCAACTGCATTGGTACTGCCAAGGACACCACACAGTTGGCCCAGGAAGCAGTGGTGACGCTGCTGCTGGGGGGGGGGAGTGTGCAGAAGTAAGCATTCCAGCATCCTCCTCCTGGTTGGGACCCAGCCTCCTCTCCTCGGCCCACCTAACCTCTTGAACCAGGAGGGCCCTCCGCTTGGGAAGCTCGCCATGGGTGACGGCATTGCCCTTCATAGTTGGGTCACATAGGCAGACCAAAACATGCTCTGCTCATTGACCCAACTTGCTGCTGAGCCACTCCACCACTCCAGTTCTCAACTGACCTGCCAGGGCACATGCTTCCCCAGTGGTCAGGGAGGTCTCGTACTCACTCATCATCTTCTCCAGGAGAAGAGTGGTGAGCAAAGCCTGGCACAGTGCTGATGACTCAGCACACAAGCTCCTTGTTGCAAGAAGGAACAGCTCGGTTGGACAAGTTGCACACTCCCAACCTATAGTTCCTCACCAGGTATGGATAGCCACCTCTTGCTCCTGCAGGTGCTGGAGCAAGAGAAAGGTGGAGTTCCACTGGGTCTGAACATCCTGAGGGATCACTGCCTCTCCCAGAGCATCCTCCTAGCCTTCTTGCTCTGATGGAAGTGGCCTGATATCTTGTGGCACTTTCCCACAATAAAAGTCGTGGCAGCAGCAGAGCCATTCAGGGGAGGAGGCTTCGGTGCCTCCTGCCCTTAGCCTCTTTATGACCAAGCACATCTGTCACAGCCAGGTGTGGAGACTGTGCCATGCAATGGATGCACACAAAAGTTGATGGGCTGCCCTCACCACGTTGGCACCTTTGTCGGTGACCGGGAAGCCTCAGTGAAGGTTGGCTGCCTAGCCAGCCATTCCTTCACCTGGCATCCACTGCCTGGCTTTAAATACACTTTGAAACTCTCTCCTTTTTGTCCTTCCTCATCCTCCCCCCCACCTCTGCCAATGAGGTCAGAGTTGCCCTAACAACTGTTGATTTTGAATGACAACAAGCCAACCAGAATACATAAGATCGTAAGCCATTCAGAAAGCAGAAAACCAATCAGCAAGGGAGAAAAGTAGTAAATACACCAGACAAAATGGCAGCTGCCATAGATGTTGAAACTGTTGAACCAGTTCGAACTGAACCAGGTCTGATGTGGTTCAGTCATTGACTGGTCGCATTTTCTTGAGGACAGTCCAGTTTGTGGTCAAATTGGCCTGGTTCAAATCGAACTCCATTTGAATCAAACAGGTTCGGCACACCCCTAGCATTGATCACAGACGCTTCCCCCCTCAGCTGTACATTTTTGTGATTCACACGCCTGACTGGCTAAGTCTAACAATAAATCTAACAATAAAAAATAAGTGGCTACTGTTCCTTAGCCACTACTCAAACATCCAGTGACTGTGCTGCTTGACCATATCTGCCCCAACATATTGTGGTATGCATGTGGTCTGCTTTCTCTTGCTATCCCTCTCCTTTCTTTGAACTTTGAGCTGACATGTGCAGCCATCCAAGGGTGATCAAAGATGTTTTACTACATGAGGAGAATACAACACCCACCTCATCTGTGGGTGGTTGCTCAGCATTCGTGGGCCTGCTACCAGGCAGGCTCTGGTGGTAGGGTTGTTCCTAACTCACACAGTGGGGGAAAGAGGGGAAAGAAGAGGTAAACCCCAGTGGGATGAGGAGGGAGAAAGGAGCAGCATGCCCCAATGAGCTGAGGTGGAGTGGTCCATGTGGTGGTGTCCATGATGGCAAGGATCTGGTGTTTGCTACCCCATGCATCCTTCCCAGTGCCTGTACCCGAGGTGATTGCCTCACCTAGATAATGAAAGGGTCTTCCCTGCAGTCACCTCAGTACTTCTACATGTTTCTATAGCTATTAAATGCCACATGGGGTTACAGTGGCTTTTAGTCCCAGGGTGAGCCAGACAGGATAGTATTAAAGGAGGCAGAAAGATGGAAGATTAGTCTGATGGAAAAATTTGAAGTGGCAAGGGGAAGAGAAACAGAATGAGTGAGCAAAGCAGATGGCAGGTAACTGTCCCAGTTTGCAGACCTGATT
This sequence comes from Hemicordylus capensis, assembly GCF_027244095.1. Classification (NCBI taxonomy): domain Eukaryota; kingdom Metazoa; phylum Chordata; class Lepidosauria; order Squamata; family Cordylidae; genus Hemicordylus; species Hemicordylus capensis. The sequence goes on along the minus strand of NC_069657.1, from coordinate 104,925,170 downwards.
TTCTATTACGATATGCAAATACTGTTCTATCCCCTATCTTGCAGTGAAGTTTCCTGTATAAATTTAAATAGGATAATTTGCAGTTTTCTATATATTAGGTGATAATGAATCCACTTTTTAAGAAATGCATACTGAGGAAATCATGTAGGAACATTATAAAAATATTGTCATTTCACCATTTTTAGTGTATCAGGGAGGGTACCAACACTCCAATAAGTAGCCATAAATCTATTGTGAAAAGTAAATTATGGGTCTATAGCTGTGTCAGATGGCTGCTAAACATCACTATGGTGTACCTGCACTGAATTGGCTCGTACTAAAATACCTTCAAAGTCCCTTCCAACTCTAAAAATCTATGATCTATTTCATGTTGCCCAATAAATATATGCATAGCCATACATCTCAAAGTATTTAGCCCTCCTAGGCAGTGTGGAATTGTTAGGAAAGATGTTTTTCTTCAGTATATTCTTGTTCCATAGAACTGACATCCCCCACTCTATATAAGCTGTTGAACCTTTTCCAGGAACTTCTATAAGCTTCAAAAGATTGCCTTCATTTTGCACACATAAATGCAGTTTTCCACAATGTATTACTTTCCATTTCAATTTTATTAGAAATTCAGCAAATTTTATCTGTTATTCAGTTCAATTGTATGCATGTGTCAATGAGACTTATTCCTGGTGTATGTGCATAAGATTGCAGTCATTTTTAGGGCTGACTCAAAAGTGTGGTGGTGGGGTCTTCTTTTGTGAAATTTTTTGACAATGCTGACTACAGGACTGGCCAGGCCCAATACATTTTGCTGCTCAAAGTGAAAGACAATATGATACCCCATGCACATCTTCAGGGATCCTAATGTAACTCTGATTTTCACGAAGGGATCTGTGGGGGGATCCAGGAAATTACAGGCCAGTTAGCTTGACTTCTGTGCCAGGCATATTTAAGGACAAAATTGTTAAACACATAGGAGAATGGCCCTTGCTGAAGGAGAACCAGTATGGTTTCTGCAAGAGCAAATCTTGCCTCACTAACCTTTTGAAGTTCTTTGAGAGTGTCAACAGGTATGTGGACAAAGGTGATCCAGTTGACATAGTATACTTAGACTTCAAAAATGCTTGTGACAAAGTTTCCCACCAAAGGCTCTTGTGTAAAATTAGCAGTCATGGGATAAGCAGTCATGGGATCATGTGTGGATTGGTAACTGGCTAAAGGACAGGAAACAGAGGATAGGAATAAATTGACAGTTTTCACAATGGAGAAAAGTAAGACATCGGGTCCTCCTGGGATCCGTACTTTGACCAGTGCTCTTCAAGTTGTTCATAAATGATCCAGAAGTTTGGGTAAGCAATGAAGCAACCAAATTTGCAGATGACACCGAACTATTTAAGGTAGTGAAATCCAAAACAGATTGTGAGGCACTCCAAAAAGATTTCCTCAAACTGGAGGAGTGGACAACAAAATGGAAAATGTGGTTCAATTTGGTTTAAGCAAGTGTAAAGTGATGCCTATTGGGGCAAAAAACCCCAACTACACATATACACTGATGGGATCTAAGTGGTCAGTGACTGAACAGGAGAGGGATCTTGGGGTTGTGGTGGACAGCCCATTGAAAGTGTCAACTCAGTGTGAAGCAGTGGTGAAAAAGGCAAATTCCACGCTATGGATCATTAGGAAGGGGGTTGAAAATAAAAATGCTAGTGTTATAATGCCTTTATACAAATCTATGGTGCACCCACATCTGGAGTACTGCGTACAGCTTTGATCACCATATCTTAAGAAGGACATTGTAGTACTGGAAAAGGTGCAAAAGAGGGCTACCAAGATGATCAGGGGCCCGGAGCACCTTCCTTATGAGGCACGGTTACAGTATCTGGGGCTCTTTAGTTTGGAAAAGAGGTGACCATGTAGCAACATAATAGAGGTGTATAAAATTATGCATGGAGTAGAGAGAGTGGGGAGAGAGAAATTTTTCTCCCTCTCACAACACTACAATCAGGGGTCATCCCATGAAAAGGAAGGCTGGGAGATTTAGGACTGACAAGAGGAAGTACTTCTTCACACAGTGCATAACTAACTTATGGAATTATTTGCCACAGGATGTGACGATTGGCACTAGCTTAAATGGCTTTAAAAGACAAAGGGGTTATTCTCACAAGCAACAAAAATCGGGCTAGGAGAGCCTAGCCCCATTTTTGCTGCTTGTGTAAACCACCGGGCTCACAGGCAAGCCCGGTGGCTTACAAGCGGCTAGCCCACTTTTGTAGCCCTCCCCTAAGCCTGGGTTTGTGGAGCGAGCACTCTGCAAATCGGGCTTCCCAATTGTGCGTAGCCACAGCACAGCTCCACACCGTGGCTACTCATGAGTAGACCCCTGGAGGAATAGGCAAAAAGCTGCCTCCAGGCTCTGGGGGTCTCTCCAGTATGCCCTGCGCGCTCGAGCAGGGCATACTGGAGCTTCCGGGGGCTACGCAGCCCCCAAGCTCCCCAGCCCCCGCCGGCTCGAGCGGGCAATCATGTGGGCAGCCGATCTGGCTGCCCAGGGCTCCCTCTCTGCTGCAGAAACAGGGTCTCACTGATTGTGAGACCCGGCTCAAAGTCATGGACGACAGGTCTACCAATACTCTCGTGGCTATAGACCACCTCCACTCTCAGAGGCAAGATGCTGCTAAATACCAGTTGCAGGGGAGCAAAGGCAGGAGAGGGGGCAAGTCCTTACCCCCTGCCTGTGAGCTTCTCTGAGGCATCTGGTGGGCCACTGTGTGAAACAGGTTGCTGTACTAGATGGGCCTTAAGCCTGATCCAGCAGGGCTATTCTTATGTTCTTATCCTCTGCTCACGCTGCCAAGGCAGCAGCCATGGTACATGAGTGCCATCTAACTAGGCAGTGGCAACAGGGGCATCCTAGCTCATGCTGATGAGCAAAACGAGAAAGAAGACCAATACTCCAGTGGGGCAAGAAGCAGAAAATGGATAGCATATCTCAGTAGGACAAAGAAAAGCAAAAGCAGTAGGCTACAAAGAGCCTGTGGGTGCCACCCATGGTGGGAGGGCAATGTTTCCTGTTCTTCTTTGACCCTCTTGTGCTCATTCCTGATGACTACTTCAGTACCTCATGAAAGAGCCACTCCTGGTTGCAAACCATGCATATACACACAGACAAGCCATTCTGGTAATTTGTCAAAGATTGCACTGAAAGAGGGTGAAAGAGAAATTGATGACCCAATAAATGAGAAAGTAACCATTGTTCTCACTCTCAGTCCACTTTCATTGCTCTCAGTAACAGGTCTCGGAGCAAAATCTGACATCTCACATTCATTACAGGATTGGGTGGGATCCCTGTAGGAAGGCAAGAAGCCCTGACTAGGGGGAAAAGGTGTCAAAGAAGCAATGGAGAAGGGAAACAGTGGCATTAAACAGCAGCAAAGAGGTTCCCACGATGTTTTTTAAAAAGGAAAAATGAAGCATATTTTCAAGAACCTTCTGTCCTGTTCCCCGTCCCCCAAATAAAAATGGACACATATTTGGCACAGATCTAAGCATTGCCTCTCACATCCTTATTTTATAATCTAGAGATTATGAGAAATGAGAGGTACTGTAATCCTTCTAGATAAATTAAGTCTTATAAAAAAGCAGTAAGGAGAATAATGTGCAATAATGCAATTGCCAAAAGGCATCTATGATCTGTTTCGTGATGTGGATGATTTGGCTGTAAGCAATTGGACAAGAATGGAAATGGTGGCAAGATAGGAAATAACTGATTAGAAAACTGAAATATTCATTAATCAGGCTGGATATGGTTTTATAAGGGTAAAATGGAAGGTACTTGAAATGTAAATGAATTTGAGCTGAATAATTATACATGTTAAATAGGCAGTTTGGGCTTCTTGATGTGTTAATATTTGGGACTAATGAACTGTATAATGATTATCAGGGAAGAATTAAAATAAATGGAAATCTACCAGTGCTCTGTTTTTCTTACTGAAATCTAAACATATTTCAAGAGTTTTAAATGTTAACAGATGTAATGTAATTATTAGGTAGTGGTTACATATTACCTGTGCAGCTTGGACAATGACTTAAGGCAAATTATCAACATGGTGACTTCTACAGGCAGAATTCATAGCAAATCCATGTCATCTGCAATAAATCTGATAAGCACCATCTGGAGAATTAGAATGAATAAAAACTGCACTTTTTCATTATTGCTGTCTTCTTCAGCAGAGGTACTATGGAGGATATTGGGGAGATTTTACATGTCATCCTTGAAAAGAAGATTGAAAATAATGTCAGCAGCTGATCCTTACTTCATTACTTAATGGATGTCATACTGAAACCAAGCAGCCAAAGCATCATGAAGTCTAGAAATTTCCAGAAGCATTCTAGGCCAGTTCAGATGATAAATCCAACCAGCCCCACCAACCCTGGTAGGTGAGCAGCATATTCCACTTCACCTTTCAGTGTACCATTCCACTTTTCATAGTAGTGTGTGTACAAGCAGGCAGTGCATCCCCACAATTATTTTTTTGGCGGTGGGGGGTGGGATTCTAACATGATATGAGTGCTTAGAATAACCCACAGAACTATTGAACAGCCAGGGTTTCCTGGGGAAAAGGAATGACTATGAACCAGTTTATTTAGTGCAAGAGAGTTTTGTCAAAGAGTGCTGCTGTTGTGCAGTGTAGGCTTAAATTAGAACAAGGGCATGGAATCAGTTTGAGCTGTCTCATAAGACCTATTAATTATAGAAAGGCAAATTAATATTACTGACAGTGGCACTTCGCCATAGATTCTTTCAGAATTATTTTTCATACACCAGTGAACAGTACAGAGATTCCATTCTAGGAACATATGCATGAAGGAACTGTATGGGAGTGCCAATGACAAGGCTCTCCATGTGAGCATTCTCCATGTTCTGGCAGATGACTATAGATGAAGAACTGTTCAAAGAATCTATGGGGATGTGGCTCCCTCACCATTACTAGTAAGTATGAATGAATGGATACTTTATTACGGTCTTTGACCAAACAACACCGAACATCGTATAATTAAATAGTACAACTACATTATGTCAGAATCTTCATAGTACTATCTATCTATATAATTCTCTAAAGTGTATCCATGGCTAATCCTGTGTGTGGCAGCTCTCACGAGAGTTCACAAGCAGAAGCACTGTGCTGATTGGGCAGTGGAGATTCCATATGTAGATAGGGAGGAAGAGCCTGAGGCACCATGGATTCCATATGCAGATAGGGAGGAGGTGCCTGTGATGGTTAAGGTCAGTTGGAATGCAACTGTTACTGGTAGGTAGATGTTCTTAATTGTAGAGGAGAAGAATCTATCTATCTATCTATCTATCTATCTATCTATCTATCTATCTATCTATCTATCTATCTATCTAAAAGGATAGTGGGCAGGGGTCTGGGAAGAGAGGGGTCGTGGGGGAGAAAAAGACCCTTGAGGAGAAGGAGGCTGCCGTTGTGTGAATTAGATGAGGAAACCAGATGAACAAGATCTGTAAAATAAGGGAGAGAGAGAGAGAGAGAGAGAAGAAGGGAGGGGAAGAAGGACAGAAGGGAATAGCAATTAGAGGAAAGAGTAAGAGAGAAAAGAAGGGAGGGAAAGAGAGAAAGAAGGAAGGGTGAGGATGGGCCCGAGCTTGTCAGTATCCTGAGGGGAACGAGTGGCCATGGTGGCACCAATTGGCAGCAAGGAAGGGCCTAGTCAACCACTGCTGCTGTGTGGGGCTACCAAGGCTCTTGGTGTAGGCAGGCAGGCAAGGGATGGGCCCAGGTCTGTCAGCGTCCTGAGGGGAACGAGTAGCCATGGCGGTGGCAGCAGTGAGGAAGGGCCCAGTCAACTGCTGCTGCTGCTGCTGCTGCTCCTGTGGGGAGGAGCAGGAGTGGGGCTCAGGTGAGAGGTCTCTGTGGATAGAGGGCTGCAGCCTGGCTAATAGCCAGCAGCACTGCAGCTATGACCAATAGGGGTGAAGGGGATAGAAGCAACTGGATGGAGGAGGAGCAGGAGTGCAGCTCAGGTGAGGGTGGAGAGATCTCTGAAGTGAGAAGGGCTATGGCGGGGGGTGAGGGGAGCAATCATGTACTAGCACGCAGATGCTCTGCAAGGGTTAGGCTACTTAAGTATTAAACCATTTAAACTTTTAAACCATCTCAGACCTAACCTTGCACCAATAAGTATTAATTTGCCTTCTTATGTCTTGGAAAACACCACAGGTTAGCTAGATCAGTACTGTCTACAGAGCAGAACTGGAAAAGAATATTCACCAATGCATTTAACTGAATGGATAGAAAAATTCTCCAAAATGAGCAGCAACACTCCAGGGTTTGAAACAGTGTGAATGGAGGGGCAAGGGTTGAACATAGAGGGGCAAGTGTTGAACAATGGAGGGGCAAGGGTAAGTGTTGACATAGTATACTTGGACTTGTAAGAAGCTTTTGAAAATGTTCCCCACAAAAGGTAACTGGTTACAGGGCAGGAAACAGAGGGTAGGACTAAATGAACAGTTTTCACAAAGGGGGAGATAGGAAGTGGGGTCCCCCAGGGATTGGTACTGTGGCCGATGCTTGTTCATAAATGATCTAGAAGATGGGGTAAGCAGTGAAATGGCCAAATTTACAGATGACAATAAATTATTTAGGGTAGTGAAATCCACAACAGATTGTGAGGCGCTGCAAAAAGAACTCTCTACGCTGGGGGAGTGGGTGACAAAATGGCAAATGAAGTTCAATTTAAGCAAGTATAAAGTGATGCATATTGGGGTAAAAAGCCCCCACTTCACATGTATACTGATGGGATCTGAGCTGTCAATGCCTGACCAGAAGAGAGATCTTGGGGTCTTGGTGGACAGCTCATTGAAAGTGTCAACTCAGTGCCCGGCAGCTGTGAAAAAGGCTAATTCCATGCTAGGAATCATTAGGAAGGGGGTTGAAAATAATATTATAATACACCATTAATGATAGGTTATTTTAAGCAGAATAAGTTCACATGCTAGCCTTCTTCACATGTTCTAAAACTGGTTATAGTGTACAAGATAGAATGCGAAGTTTGTCAGCCAGCTGCCCTGAACCGATGTGCTCCTTGGCCATGCCTTTGGGTTCACTGCTTTTATAAGAAGAAGGGCAGCACTGAACTTGGGGAGACTTTACTGTGCAATTTAGATCCCTGAAAGATGTTCTAGAACAGGGTTCTAAAATGTATGGACAAAGTTTCCTCAGGTGCAGCACTCCCTCCTCAGAAAAACACTGAATCCACGGATACTAGGAACATGGCACAGGTGCTTTACGCATGCAGTGTGGATTGTTTTTATAATATCTGAACAGTGCTAGTGACTAATTGAAATCTAGGAGGTGATAAAAAAAGAGCCCTTCAGATTTTTATTTTTATTTTTTGCCCTGGCTTTTAGTATACTTAGAATGTTTTAAATTATTTTAGATCATTTTTGTTTTAACAATCGTTTCATTTTGTTTCTATTATATTTATTTTTTTGAACCATCTAGAGCCTTGGATCATTTTCAGTTTGTTACTTCTGAAGAGTTGGACAAACTGCTTCAGACTGTATGTCCCACCACCTGCTCTCTTGACTAGGGGTGTGCATGGAACCGGACCAGCCTCAAACCGAACTGGGCCAGTTCAGTCCAGTCCCCATCGAAACCATACTATTTCTCCATATGAACTTCATCAGGAAATGGCATGACCCACCTAAGTGCCTGCCTGGAGAACAAGACAGAGGTACTGTCTGTAGCAGAGGTTAGCAGAACCCCTGCTAACTGGGCAAAGAGGCACCTTTTAAATATCTGAAGAATATTTGCAGAATATTTGAAGAAGTCCCCTGATAACTTGGCAAAGAGGCACCTTTTAATGTGGTGATTCTCTTTATTTAGCAGGGGGAGAGTAAATGGCCCTATCCACCCCCAGCACATTACTTCCAGGGACTGTTGCTGGTGTCTATCTTATGTTTATTTTTAGACTGTGAGCCCTTTGGGGACAGGAATCCATCTTATTTATTTGTTATTTCTCTGTGTAAACCGCCCTGAGTCATTTTTGGAAGGGTGGTATAGAAATCGAATGAATGAATGAATGTGGTCGGGATCTGAGAGATGGTTTAGATCTGCCTATTCTGGATGGGGTTACACTCCCCCTAAAAGATCAGGTTTGTAGTCTGGGAGTGCTCCTGGATCCTAAATTCTCACTGGTTTCTCAGGTCCAACTTCAGTTGCTGTCAACTTGGTTGGTGGCAACTCAGGAGTGGGACTTTGCTATGGCTGCCCCAGGGCTGTGGAACACGCTCCCTGCTGAAATAAGAGCATCTCCTTCTCTGTTCATTTTCTAAAGACATACCTATTTTCTAGGGGTGTGCAATTCGGGATTTCGGGTGATTCGGCTCGGACCCGAACCGAATCACCCCTGTTCTGTTTTGTGCCTGAATCTGGGTCACCCGAATCACCCTTGATTCGGTTCGGATTCGGATTTAATCCGAATCCGAATCGATTCAGGGGGGTAAAAAGGGGCCCAGGGGAAAATTTTTGGGGTGGAGTGGTAGTTCCCAATGGGTAGAGTCTACCAACCCAATTTCGGGGGGATTGGGCAAAATCCTGATTTTTGGTGAATTTTTAAAGTTTTTTTGAATTTGGGGCAGTTTGGGGACATAGCATGGGATCTGGGCAAAGGGAGTGGGGTGGGGTGGTAGTGCCTAATGGGTGCAGGCTACCACCCCAATTTCAGGGGGTTTGGACAAAGGGCTGATTTTTTGAGAATTTTTGAAGTTTTAGTGACTTTGGGGCAGTTTGGGGGCAGAAAGTGGATCTGCCCCAAAATAATGGGGTGGGATGGTAGTGCCTAATGGTTTGAGGCTACCACCCCAATTTCAGGGGGATTGCGCAGAGGGCTGATTTTTTGAGAATTTTTGAAGTTTGGGTGTCTTTGGGGCAGATTGGGGGCAGAAAGTGGATCTGCCCCAAAGGAGTGGGGTGGGCTGGTAGATAGTGCCTAATGGGTGGAGGCTACCACCCATCCCCAATTTAAGAGTGATTGGGCAGAGGGGTGAATTATGGTGAATTTATTTGTATGAGGTTTGTCTTCATAAGGTGAAGTGTGCTAAAGTGATTACTTCCTCATATTATTCATAGTAAAGGAAAGTGTGAAAAAGTGAAAGTGGGGTCATGAGAGTTGTTTAATTGAAAAAAATCTCATTTGCTATGATAGAATGAGAATTTACACCTCAGAAGTTTTTTCTGAGGTGTGAATTCTCATTCTATCATAGCAAATGAGCTATTTTTCAATTAAACAACTCTCATGACCCCACTTTCACTTTTTCACACTTTCCTTTACTATGAATAATATGAGGAAGTAATCAATTTAGCACACTTCACCTTATGAAGACAAACCTCATACAAATAAATTCATCAAAATTCACCCCTCTGCCCAATAACGCTTAAATTGGGGATGGGTGGTAGCCTCCAGCCATTAGGCACTATCTACCAGCCCACCCCACTCCTTTGGGGCAGATCCACTTTCTGCCCCCAATCTGCCCCAAAGACACCCAAACTTCAAAAATTCTCAAAAAATCAGCCCTCTGCCCAATCCCCCTGAAATTGGGAGGGTAGCCTCCACCCATTAGGCACTACCACCCACCCCACTATTTTGGGGCAGATCCACTTTCTGCCCCCAAACTGCCCCAAAGTCACTAAAACTTCAAAAATTCTCAAAAAATCAGCCCTTTGTCCAAACCCCCTGAAATTGGGGTGGTAGCCTCCACCCATTAGGCACTACCACCCCACCCCACTATTCTGCCCCAGCCCCCACTTTCTGCCCCAATATGCCCCAATCTGCCCCAAAGACATGAAATTTTCAGAAATTTACCAAAAATCAGCCCTTTGCCCAATCCCCCTGAATTTGGGGTGGTAGCCTGCACCCATTAGGCACTACCACCCCACCCCACTCCTTTTGCCCAGATCCCATGCTATGCCCCCGAACTGCCCCAAAGTAACTAAAACTTTAAAAATTCACCAAAAATCAACCGTGAACCAAATCACCCGAATTTTTCATGCCCGAAATTCGGGTGATTCGGCTCGTGCCCGAAAAATATCGCGGGACATCAGGGGTGATTCGGTTCGGCCCCGAATCACCCGAAATTGTTCATTTCGGGCACAGATCGTTCTGTGCCCGAAATATTTTGCACATCCCTACTATTTTCCCAGGCCTTCAACTGAGACTAAACTTCATGTGTTTTATCTATTTTATCTTTTTATGAATTTTAATGTTTTATATTATATGTTTTAATTCTGTAGACCGCCTTGAGATTTTTATACTAGGTGGTATATAAATCCAATACTGAATATATTTAATCAATCAATAAATAAATAAATAAATACTTGCAATGTTATTAATCCTTCCTCTCCAGCCCCTTCTAGCTGAGCGAGGGGAATGCTGTGTGTGTATGTGCACATGTGTGTGCATGTGCACGCAAGAGAGAAAGAGAATCAAGTGCTCACTGAAGCATCTTTGGGGTGCAGGGGTGTCTCCCTGGGAATTAATCTGATATGAGATAGCAGACTTGCTGTCTGGCAGGAGCACATGCTACTTTGCTTCCTACATGATGCTCAACTTGCATATTTATAAATATACCAAATATTTAAGAGACACCAAAAGCCTCCATTTATCATTCTTTCAAAGCCAACACCTGGGTAAGTGCTGCCCATGGAGTTTCTTATTGCTTGGGGAAGTGGGTAGTCCACTGAAATTAATGACTAAATCCCAAAGAAATTAAAGGGACTTAAATTAGTCATGAGTAACTTGCCTCATTTATATCAGTGGAGCTTAGTTATGACTTACTTAGTCTGGATCTTGCCCACTATTTTCAAGTCAACTTCAACAAACTAGTAGTAGGCTATTCCATAAATCTCCTATAGTCTATGGAAAGTGTTGATAAAACATGTAAGCATGAGCTGAATATTTATCTTATTAGTTGACAGATTCAAGGATTAAAGCATTCAGGTGAAAAGAGGGATTTCATACACAGTTTAAAGCAAATAATCAATGCTTTTTAGATCATCTTTTTGCAAAAGAGTGTAAGGAGAGAGATAATCTGTGTTAATGGATGAAATGTCAGTACTTCCTTTAATCCATTCTTCATCAGTTTCATGTTTCACTATATGTTCCTGTTCTGCCTGAACTATGTATTATAGAGCAACACTACCTTTTTGAATGAATAATGCCTCCTTTTATCATATTCTCTCTATGTAGTAAGGCTGACACATGAAATTTTTAACAAACACCGTTGCAGAGCTGCACAAAGTTGTGGTGCTCCACGATATTGCACAATCACTAGTGGAAGATCTTTGCTAGGACATATACAAGGTTGTATAAAGTGTGTTGTGCAAAAGTAGTTGGGAACAATCTTATAGAACAGTCTTTGAGTATCAGTCTTGTCGACATCTTCTGCTAGCGTGAGGACTAGTCTCGAGCAGATGTACTTTTCTTTGTGTAACATCCTTGAGTTACATCCTTAAGTAAGCACAACATTATGCTAGCACAAGACGAGTCTGGAACACAGGCTCCCAAAGCAGCAGAACTCACCTGCACACGGTCCTTATTCAGGTGCAATGTCCTTCCACAAGTGTAGTGTTGGTCAGGATTTCATTCAATGTTTACAAATTTATTTTTATTCTTTTAAACGCTCATCTACCCTACAATACCATTATGCTTTGTTTTTTTAAAAAAAATCTGAAGCTTCACACACACATGCAAAACTGGTCTAAGGGAGCCCAGGCCAGTTTTGTATGCACATGTGAACCGCCAGGATCGGGCTGATCCCAGTGGCAACACTACTACGACGATGATGAATATTTATATGCTGCTCTTCAATCAAAGTTCTCAAAGCAGTTTACATAGAAAAATAAACAATACATAAATAAGATGGTCCCCTGTCCCCAAAGGGCTCACAATCTAAAAAGAAACATAAGGCTGACACCAGAAACAGCCACTAGAAGGATGCTGTGCTGGGGTTGGATAGGTTCCATGTGGGTGAGAGATACCGGCAGACTCAGGGTAACCCAAAGATATGTTGTTTTCGTACAACAGAAGCTGTCTGGGTTATCCCAGGCAGCTCGTGTCATCTAGAGCACCGAGAGCCATCTAGAGTGGTCATGAGAACTACCTCTATATGTGTCAATCCCCTTCCCACTCAGAAACACACAGCTGTGAAATGGCTGGCTGGTGAGAAAACTAGAGAGCTTTAGAGATTCCCAAAAAGCAGGGACTATAACTGCCTTGAGAGAGTTTTCTTCAAGCTGAGAACCTCCCACTCTTTTTGTGCAAGGCCTCCTTTCCCCTCCACACCACTGAGATCCATTAGCAACACCCACCTGCGTGTCTGTTATGTGCGCTCAGAGTCCACCAACATTCCATTCCACTGAGTTACATTGAGGCAGTTTGGGTTTTTTTTTTAAGCCCTCTAGGTTTTTTTCTTGATTGATTGATTGATTGATTGATTTCTATACCACCCTTCCAAAAATGGCTCAGGGCAGTTTACACAGAGGAATAATAAATAAGTAAGTAAGTAAGTAAGTAAGTAAGTAAGTTGGATACCTGTCCCCAAAGGGCTCACAATCTAAAAAGAAACATACAATAGACACCAGCAACAGTCATTGGACATACTGTGCTGGGGCTGGATAGGGCCAGTTACTCTCCCCCTGCTAAATAAAGAAAATCACCACATTAAAAGATGCCTCTTTGCCAAGTTAGCAGCAGACTTCTTCAAATATTTGTGAAACCAACATATCTTTGGGTTACCCTGAGTCTGCCAGTACCTCTCGCCCACATAGAACTCCAGTTATGCATCCATAAGGATCATAACATTTGCAGCTCTTTCAGAAATAGATATAAGATTATTCACTTAAATATCTAAAGTCCACAGCAGATGTAGTGCACTAATATTAGTGTACTAAGACATGGACCATTATAATTTTATTCTTGGTTTCAAAACCAAACAAAATTCTTATAAACAACAATATTTTTCCAAAAAGGAGCAAGATTTGGATGGCTTCTAATCTTCACCTTTCCATGTCATAGTACACTAGCTACCACATCTGCTGTGGACTGTAGATTTTTAAGTGAATAATTTCTCTTATAAGAGATAATCCTTTCTAGACTGGGTCGATAAGATCAGACAAGCATAGAAGACCAGATGTATTAGAAGAGGCAGACTTAATTCCATAGCATCCAAATGATCAAAGATGGAAACAGACAGTAATAATAGCTGTTTAGATTAAAGAAAAGCTATGTAAAACTAGAAATGTGGCCTAAGTGATAAAGTATCTTTGGGTGTCAATAAAGGTATATGCTTTAGCTACTTTTGCTTTCACCTTTTAAAGTGTGTAACCATGGGAAATGGTTTGTGGGTTATTATTACTCCTACCCATGACATTCAGAACAAACTGGGAGAGTGGATAATATATACATGGTCACATCATATATATCTACCTCTTCAAAGAAGCGTCAAGAGTTTTAATGATTGACAGCTAAGACATAACACACAATTCAGGCAGCCCAATATCAGGTACTTCTCATAAGTGAATCCAATGCATATGGCAGTTGCCCACACAGCAAGGCAATCGAATGAGGCCAGTTTTCTTTATAGCATGATTAACCTTGTGCTTGTGGAACAAAGTCATTCTGGTGCAAGAAGATCACATAGCTGTGCTAACTCATGGGAATTTTTGGAACTGTGCTCTTACACGAAAGTTCCCTGCAAGAAAAATGAGGTATGCCACAGGTTATGCATCATATTATACAAGCACAAGCATGTTTGTGCCAGCTCTCAACAATTGTCTGGAATGCAAGTAACTAGCACAACAACCTTGTGCTAGTGCAATATCCTTGTGCAAGCCCAGAGTCAGCCAGGATGTCAGCCAAACTTATATGTTGCATAAGGGAAAAAGGAATTATGATATTGATGTTCTTACATTATTAGCCTGTTATGCATGTTTTTTTACTGTTCAATTTTTTTATTATTATTATTTACTTATTTATTATATTTGTACACTGCCGCAAACTTATGTCTCTGGGTGGTTTACAGCAACATAAAACAAATTAAAACAGAAATTAAAACCTTGAAACAATTTAAAACCACAAATTTAGTTAAAAAGCTTGGGTGAATAAATGTGTCAAAGACTTTTAAAAAGTTGTCAGAGATGGGGAGGCTCTTATTTCAGCAGGAAGCACATTCCAGAGTCTCAGGGTAGTTGGTGGCAACTGCAGATGAACCTTTCTGGGTTTAATGTTAAATTGTATAGTTGCCTTTAATATTTGCACTAAATACCTTTAATATGGGAAGTCTTGGGAAGGGTGTCTAATTCATACTATAAATAAGAAAAATATAGTGCTTGCCTTATGTACCTGCCTCAATATTCATTCATTCATTCATTCAATGTTCTTAGCCCATAGATAGAAGCAATTCATGATAGAAGTGGAACAGTTGACAGTTCCCAGGGATCAGTTCTCACTGAGGACCACAGAGATAAAAGAATGGGGAGGAAAAGTTGGACAGCCTGTGATGGAGGCAGGCAGGTCCTTCTTCACTGGTAGTAGACTCCCATTGATGGCCTCTGAGACAAAGGTACAGTTATTTGGAATTACATTTCAGTTCTCTTCAGGTGTTATGTGACTCTGTATGCTGTACACAGTTACATCACCCATAGGAGTGCTCCATTACCCTGCCTTTCACTCTCAGTGTTTGCAGAGTTAAATACTGTTCTTGTGGGGAGATCCTCTCTGTGATTAAGAAAGCAGTATTCCCATTTACAGGGAGGATATCTCCCCAGTTACAGGGTTTCTGCAGTTGAAGGCTATATCTGTAAATCCAGAGGGGTGTGTGCTAAAGGACACATCAGTGTAGGGGGCAAGGCTTGCCAAGATACTCCAGCTGGCATGGTAGCCATTCACAAAGTACCTGATTGTGTAAACATTACAATAATAAATGCACGATTTGTCAGAAATCTTTTATCTATACAGTAGCATCAATCCACGTATGCCATTTTCTAGCCACATCAGATTTCCTTGAATATAGGAAAAAGTTACTCTTCACTTATAAAAGTAGCTCTTCACTTATAAGACTGAAAGTCGAAGCAGTTTATATACACTTTCCCATAACATATAGAGCTATCTTTTCTTAATCAAAAGGCTGACTAGAAGTATAATCCTCAATGCTGAATATACTTCAGTTCCTCCAGCGTTTGCCTCTAGATGGGGCCAGGCCACAGTACCCTTTGATGCCCTGACAAATATGGGTTTGCATCCAGTCACTGCTGACTTTTCACTGTGTTGCTGTAGCTGAACTGCTTACTGATATAATAAACTGTATGTGCCATGGACTGGCTTTTGGCACAATTACAAGGATGACTAGCTCAGATACCTGTCTGTCATTATTGCTCAAAGGGTTGCATCAGTAGGCCCCAAGATTGAATGACATAGCTTTCAAATACATAAGTAACCATCGCATTCTGTGACCAAAAAAGAAAAAAAGAAAAGTAATATTTTGATCCTTCATGAACTATCATGCATAGGATTTTTTCATTCCTCTTTGGGGCAATTAAAAATGGAAAAGCAAAACTTGACAGAAAAGCATGATCAGAGCCAAAGCAATGCATCCAAGCAACAACGGCATTTACAATAAATACTCGTGTTTTGCATTTTTGCTCTGTGAAATATGCTGATGAAAGCACTGCTAGGTTTTTATCTTGTATAAAAAATGGCATTCATCAAAATTCATTAGGCACTGCTAAGCATTCGCCTGAACTGAGGCAGGCAGTCCCCACGCAGCCATAAGCTCCCATTTCATACCTTTTATTTTTATGCACCTTTAAAAGCATTTTATGTGAAAAGAGAACATAGACTTTGTGTGACTCCCTGAGAGGCATTTTAACACAATTTGATCCCAAAGATATTTGTGAGAATGCAGGTCGAAAATGAAATTGTCCTGCAGGAGCTGGTGGGTGACAAAGGTTCCAGCCAAGCTGATATATAATATAAAGTGGCAGAGAAGATCAAAGGTCTGCCATGCCTAGGAGCAAATGCTTTAAACAGTTGGAGGAACCACAAACTCATCCCAGTGCCTAAAAGCTATCTGAAACATTTGATGGAGGCACAAATTGGGTTTTATCTTAATGTTACTTTTAACATAAAATAAGATATTTTGACATAATAAAAAATAGAGTTCTTTTGCTGCTGTTGCTGTTGTTGTACCTGAGTATTAAGATACCTTTGGTTTTATTGATGTTGATGTTATTCATTGTGGTATATACAATTCGTATTCCTGAGAGCTGTTTTGGGCCAGAAATGTGTTTCCTCTTCCAAGGTTTTCTCAATTGCTGCCCCCACCCCACTGCCCCAAATAGGCCATAACCACTGAAATATGATCCCTGAGAGAGCAAACTCAGATTAGCCCCAGATCTGGGGCTGATATAATGGAAACAAAAACAGCTGTGGGATAAAGCAGAGTTTCTACAAAGTACTGAGCTAAGTGTGCTTTTGAAGCAAGACAAAATCAGCTTAAGAAAAGAGACTGGCAATCAGAAATGGGACTAGACCGTTCAAACATTCATTTAGGCAAGACAGGGACCAAGGACTCAGAACACTGAAACAAGAACAAGAACTACACACACTTTAATACAAGCAAACAAGCAGGAGCAGGCATGCCATCCTAACAGCAGAACCAAATAGAGGGGGAAACCATCTAAGCATAGAAGACTCAGGAAAGTATCAGAAAAAGATAGGATACATGGTTCGATCTGAGGCTCCAGGACATGATATCATAGCAAATGTACTGTAGTTTCCAAACTCAGACTTTGAGGAGTAAGCATATTAACATACTACAAGCATATTATACACTACAGAATCAAATGGACAACAACAGCAACAAAAACAGAAGTCATCAAACTTTGTTCTCTAGGGTGGGGTGGGGTTCATGGGCATCTTCATGAATGTTTTAAGTGGAAGCCAAAGTATATACATTCAAACATATACATACAATATCTACAGAGTAATCTAAACATTATGAATGGTAGACTGCTAACGAAACAAAGAGACAACTGTTAAAGTGGTGATTCTTATATTTAGCAGGGGGATAGCAACTGGTCCAACATAGTTTGTGGACTCTATCATCTATGTGTTGCATTCATATCCACTATGGTTTCTATCAATTGTTCTACCCGTATTCATTAACTGATCTATATTGAATATATTTTCTACTATAGTAATACTCTATCCTATTGATAGAGTATTCTTTTCTTCCTCATTGGACAGTTTGGTAGGGGATCTTTTTTGTTTAATTTGCTTGAACTGTAGACACCCACGGAGTTACTTAAAGAAACAGGAATTGTATAGATAATACACACACCAACAAATGATACTGTCAGTTATCCACACCACTAATTTTTTTTTTAAAAAAACACCTGACAGGAATCCTGCCACTTCCATAGTCTCATCTAAATAACTAAACAAGCTACATTTTGCACGTGGACGAAGGCTCCTGCCTACTTCCCCGCACATGATCAATTTGTTTTTACAAGCTCTGCTGCTTGTGCAGCACATGAGTCGCACCAGAGCGAGCAGCAGAGCAGGGAGCTGGAGGAGAAAGTCCTCCAGCATCCCTCAGTGCACTGCATCAGGAGCACAATGCATTGAGGGATCCTCCTAAACAGCCAGGTGCTGTTTAGGAACATAGGAATATAGGAAGCTGGCATATACTGACTCTGCTGGTTCTACTGGATCTCTCAGTGGCATTCGATCATCGACCATGGTATCCTTTTGGATCGCCTGGAGGAGCTAGGGATAGGGGGCACTGCTTTGCAGTGGTTCTGTTCCTATCTCTCAGATAGATTCCAGATGGTGGAGCTTTGTGACAGTTGCTCCTAAAAACAGGAGCTGTTATATGGAGTCCCCCAGGTTTCAATTCTGTCACCAATGCTTTTCAATATCTACATGAAACCACTGGGTGGTTTCAGGTTTCAAATCTCATCAGGAGATTTGGTGCTGGGTGTTATCAGTATGCTGATGACACCCAAATCTATTTATCCTTTTCATCTTCAGGAAATGGCACTCATTCTCTAAATGCCTGCCTACAGGCAGTAATGGGCTGGATGAGGGATAACAAACTGAAGCTGAATCCAAGCAAGATGGAGGTGCTCATTGTGGGGGCTCAGAATCTGAGAGGTATGTTAGATCTTCCTGTGCTGGATGGGGTTACACTACCCCAGAAGGAGCAGGTACGCAGCTTGGGAGTCCAAGGGACAGCACTCACAATCTGAATGGTGCACCAGTCACAATGGCTCTTCTCCCTGTCAGCATCCAATCACTAACCAATCCCATCCCCTTCCTTGTGCCTTCAAAACTCAAGCTAATACAATGATATGCTCCCTAATATTAGATTGGTGGAAGGGGGTAATCAGATCACAGCAGTGCATCCCTAATATGGATTAATGTGCAAAATACTTCCAGGTGTTTAATTTAAATATAGGCTCCCAGGGATGAAGACAGAGGAAACGCTTGAGGAGTAACTCCTTGCTTAAATGCTTTGGGCAGAGTTGAAAAATAATTTGGGTGGTGCGGGGGGGGGGAGAAAAAGTCAAGATATGGGTTTTAGCTTTGATGAGTCGAGTTAAGTAAAGAGGGAAACTCCTCAAATGCTCGTGGGGGTGGAGGGCAGATATGTAACCTGTAGGCTCCTATCATCTTGGGTTAGAAATTTGAGAGTTTTATAATCAGGCCAGAAAGGTGCATTCCATTGCTGGATATTAACTGCTGAATACTTGGTTGAGAATTTTGTCTGATATGACTATTTAAAAATATAATGCATGGAATAATATAGTACTGTACTCTGGCTATTGACATACATGAACATATTAAAATTATATTTTAAATGTACTAGCCATTAAAATTATGAAACAGCAAATAAATATACATATTCTCCATTTCAGCTGAAAACTCCAGTTCCACTTCTATTGTTGCCCATTCACAAGAACATTTTATAACATTCTGAATACCCGATGTCTATAATAATTTGTCTTTTTCCACCTCAGAAACAAAATATGTATATGCAGTATGCTATGCAGATTCTATCTTGTTGATAGATAGATAGATAGATAGATAGGACAAATGGTGGTCCTCCTACCTCATTTTGGAGATCCCTGATCATTTTGCTCTTCCTCTCCATTTCAGTCTTCAAAAAGTTAATCTGAAAATTTAAAAATCATGGAATGAGTCCCTATAATTCATAAATACATGTATGAAAAGTATTCTAAACAAAGAGAGCTTTCAATATATCAGCTTTTTTTTAATACCCTGTTTCCCCGAAAATAAGACATACCCATAAAATAAGCCGTAGCAGAATTTCTAAGCAGTTGTGCAATATAAGCCATACCCCGAAAATAAGACATAGTGGTGATCTCTCCTGGCTCAGTAGTAGGCTGCTTGCTGAAGCTTTTCCCCTATCCCCCTGGTGTGTGTGTGGGGTGAGAGAGACCCACAGACAGGGGCGTAACGATACCGGTAGGGGTGGCAGGCTGCAAGCTGAGGCATATGGTAGTACAGTAAAAAATCTCCTCAGAAAATCTCCTCCTCAATCTCCCCTCCTCCTGGCGCGGTGGTGAGGGAGGCAGCAAGAGTACGCCGGGAAGCGACGCCGGGCCTCGGCGTCGCTCTGCGCACTGGCGGGCGGGAGTGCGCAGAGCGACGCCGAGGCCTGCCGTCTGGCCCAGCGTCGCTTCCCGGCGTACTCTCGCTGCCTCCCGCCACCGCCGCGCTTACTCTCACCGCTGCCCGCCACCGCCAGGAGGAGGGGAGATTTTTGAGGAGGAGATTTTCTGAGGAGATTTTTACCGTACTTCCCTCTACCGTATGCCTCAGCTTGCAGCCTGCCACCCCTACCGGTATCGTTACACCCCTGTCTGTGGGTCTCTCTCACCCCACACACACACCAGTAAAGCTGCTGCTCCCCAACACTGACCAGCAACAGTCTGTGGGTCTTATATGGATCATATGAGAGTTATGACGATGTTCCAGAAGAAGATGACTTAACTATAATTGAATAAATGTAGATTGTTGTACCACACTTAATAAAAATAAGACATCCCCTGAAAATAAGCCATAGTGTGTCTCCTTGAGGAAAAATAAATATAAGACAGTGTCTTATTTTCGGGGAAACATGGTATATCCCAGAAGGATGTTCAGTTGTACCTACAATGTGTTTCATTGCTAAGCCAATCTTTCAGAAACACCACATGATAGTGTACAACTTCAGGATGTATGCACATTATGTGGTGAGAAAACTATTAGGATACTCCGCTGAAAGCTAGAACATCAGGAGGAAGACCTGGCTAGATCTCTGGTTCCTTGACCCAAGCTTTCTCCATACAGGAAGTTTTGGAGACAGGGAAGCATTCAGTCTTCTACCTCCATCTTGAAGTAGTATTATCCCAAAAGAACTGCACTATGCATATTTCTGAATGTTTGCTCTGGTTGTTGTAATTTTACACAGGATTAGGAAGAAAACTTGTTCTGATCATCTGATCAGAACATCTGATCTTGCTGCACTTTAAATCCCTTGCTATCCACCTACTATAATCTTCCAGCAGCCAACCATGATTCTTTCCTGTTGCAACTATTCCTGAAGGTCTTTTCTGGACCTTCACTGTTCCTTTCCAATCCTATAGTGTGGGATTTTATTATGATCATGCAGGATCACAATAATTTTTCAGCATTTTAACCTGCTGTCTGTACTGGTGACCTTCAGATTTAAATTTGGTTTTAATTTGGATTCCAGTTTTTAGCCTTATGCTTCATACTGCTTGCTGCCTGTGTATTTATTATTATTTTTAATGGTATAATGACTCACATATTTTGCAGAGTTCTGAGGGCAGTGCTGATCTGCCCACACTGCTGTGGGCATCTAATGAAATGCAAGTGGTTTTTTGCTGTTGTGCAAGCATGCAAATACTTCAAGTAGCATGCCCAGACTCTAGAAGCACTACTAGATTAGAAACACATTGGTCCAGTTCATATGTAACATGAAAACAGAAACTGGTGAACCCGTGGGTATTTGAAACCCCAAATCGTGCCACAGACGTTCATCAAACCATGACCAGCCAAACTCTTGTTCCAGGAGAGGGTAGCCCCTCCCTGCTGCTCAGCCACTGAAACCGATCCTAGCAAGCTCCATGGCCGGATAGGGATGTGCGAACTGGTTCAACACTGAACCAGTTTGGTTTGACTGTTCGGTGTCAAACTGAACCACCCCATTTGGTCCAGCCGCAGACCAAACTCACCCAGGGGTCCATTCATTCATTCATTCATTCAAACTCACCCCCTCCAGGGAAGTTTTCCAAAGCAGTGGGAGGTCCATGGAGGTTCCCCCTCCCCCGCTGGCCACCCTTATGCCATAAATCAGCAGCTCTTTGGCCTTTCCCCCTTATCGTGGTGGCTGTTTTGGAGGCTGCCATGCCTGTGCAATAGACCTCTACATGGCCTGGGTCATGCAGGCATAATTTATGGCATAAGGGAGGCCAAGGGGAGATAGCTTTGGATAGCTTCCCCCCAGATGGGCTGCTGAAGGAGATTCATCAACAGCCTTTACATCTCCTTCTGTGTCACCTTGGACTCTGGGCTCAGAACGTTTGGAATCTGGTTAGCAGCCTGGGTCTCAGGAGGATAGTGTGGACTGGGTGCTCAGTAGTGATTAGTTCTCTTGTGCTTATTTGCAGAAGTGGAACAACTCTGAAGCTACCAGCTTCTCCAATAGAGAGACCTTGGACCAGCCAGTGGACAAACAAGCTCATGACACAGACAAGCTGGCAGCATATGGAGACAGACCTCTCTCGATGATCTCAGTGTGAGGTGGGGCTCATGCAGATGGCTCTCTCCTAGGAAACCCGGTCCTAAGCTGTTTAGAGGTAACGACCAGCACTTTGTATTTTGCCCGGAAACCTATTAGTAGCCAATGTGATTGCTTTAAAACAGGTCTCTGGTCTCTCCTAGACACCCCAGAGACCCAACCTAGCCACTGCATTTTGAACCAACTGAAGTTTCCAAACTAAATACAAAAGCAACCCCACATAGAGCACATGGCAGCAGTCAAGCCTAGAAGTTACCAGAGAGTGCACCACAATTCTGAAATCATTATCCTCAAGCAAAGTTGACAGAAAGCACTCCTGGCCATAGCCTCAACCTGAGAAACCAGAGTGAGGTCTGTGTCCAGAAGCATTCCCAAGCTACATACCTGTTCCTTTGGGGAGAGTGAAACCCCATCCAGAACATGGAGGTCTATTGCTTCTCTTGAAGTATGACTCCTTATCATGAGTACCTCTGTCTTGCTTGGATTCAGATTCAATTTATTATCCCTCATCCAGTCCATTACTGCCAGTAGGCAAGCATTTAGAGGGGTTATGCCATTTCCTGATGATGATTTCCAGTGGCTTCATGTAGCTGTTAAAAAGCATCGGAGATAGAATGGAACCCTAAGGGACACCATACAATAGCTCTGGTTTCAGAGAGCAACTATCTCCTAGTGACACCATCTGGAACCTGCCAAAGAGATAGGAACGGAACCACTACAAAGCAGTGCTACCTATTCCCAAATCCCCCACACAATCCAGAAGGATACCATGACTGATAGTATCAAAAGCCGCAGAAAGGTCCAAAAGAACCAACAGAGTCACATTCCTTCTGTCCAATCCCTGTACAGATAATCCACCAGGCCGACCAAGGCTGTCTCCACCCCATAACCTGCTCTAAAGCCAGTTTAAAATTGATCAAGATAATCAGTATGTTCCAAAACTGCCTGAAGTTTATCAGCCACCACATATGAACTGGGCCATTGCCTGTATGTTAATAATGTGTTTCCAATCTGAGTAGTTCTTCCACAGTATGGGCATGCTACCAGAAGTATTTGCACTCTTGCACAACAGCACAAGAGCCCTGGTACTTCATTAGGTGCCCACAGGACTGTGGGTGGATTGGCATCATCCTCATAATGCTGCATAACATGTGGGCCATTACTGTATATTGACTAAAGCTATTCACACAACATGAGCCTCCTGGGCTGCTCTAAAACGTGGTAGCCCCTTTTTTTGTACCCAGGGTTTTACTGAGGTAAAAAGAACCTGTGGTTTGCTTTATCGCAGTTGCTGATTGTGTGCATAACTGCCCCCCCCCCCCCGTTAATAGGCTTTCTCCTGGCTCGCCGCCATTTCCAGCAGCGTGTCGGGGGTGGGTGTGGGGTGAAGAGCAGCCGCAAGGAGTGTGGAAGCTGCTCTAATGAGATCAGCTGCCATGTGGGGCACTCTGGGATACAGGGAGAGGAAATCCTCCTGCTCCCAGCTTTTGCCTTTGCCATGACACCACTCGTGTGGATGCCTGGTGCAGCAAAGGCAAAGATGACAACACATTTCTGTCAGGGAAGGGAAGGCAGGCAAGTTCTTGCCTTCCTCGTGGACCTCCCCCATCAGCAGTTTGTGGTCATGTGAATGACCTCACTATGCTGTGAGCTGCCCCAAGCAACACTGTGCTTCCCCGAGCAACATTGTAAAATTGTGAGGAGGTAGGTGTGTGTGTGTGTGTGTGTGTGTAAATAAATAAAATAAATATATAATGTTGACTCACCCCACCTGTACTCAGACTGAGCATCAGTTAATGTTGAAAGTTCTGTCCCTATAAAAACTACTCTTGAATGATCTAGAGATATTGGCTCTATAGAAGCAGTATATAATGGAATAGATTTCTCACACAAACATTTATCTCACTAGAGATGTGTTATTGTACTGTCAACCAGCTTAATTCCTTGAATAACATTCTTGTTTATAGCCTTTGTAAGCCTTTATGAGAGAAGGCTCTCTCATTTCTCACCTGACTTCTTCATTTGAGTAACTGGTGAAGTACAGGAGTGCAGTAAATTAATTTCACACATTTTCCATAAGTGACTTCACAAGATGTGGAGCAGCATCTAAACCATATTTACTGGATACTTCCTGCTAATTCCCTCTTCAGCTGTACTAATGTTATGTTGCTTTCTTGTGAGATAGCTAAGCAGTGATCTTTGCCACATATCTCGGTCTTAAATGCAACCCATAAGATCATGGAGGTTTGCTCTCTTCCTCTCTGTATTTGTTTCTAAATTGTGAGTTATTTCCTGTTCAATCACTCACAGTTAGATTATCCATCACTCAGCTGTTTAGAAATGGGGATAAATCTGAATTCTTATTCAAATGTATGTTCCTTCAAGGAGCATAAACTACTGTCCTCACACCCATAAAGACATGATACAAGCTTTCTTAGAGGTGAAGCCGCACAATTTTATTAATTTAAATCCAATCAGTACTGCAGTGGAATAGGCTCTCCACCCTAAAGTGTTGGCAGTGATAGCTTCTTATCCTATACTAATAGCTCTTGGTGGGCTTTTACTCCCTAGCTCAAAAAAGTATTGTGGCCCTAAGGCTGAGCACTGCACTTCTTAGCTGTCCCATATAGGGTCAAGGCGTCAGGAAAAGGATGCACCCACCCAAGTCATGCAGTCTTTAAAATTAACAATTACCCAATGCAAAAGCACACCCAGGCCAATTGTCATGAGCTTTGAAGCTTCTAGGGAATGGCTGGAACTTTCTTTCATGGAAAACCATGTGCTTTAGAGTGCTCACCAGTAAGTTGTGCCTAACCACCCTCCAATCTGCACTGTACCTGCCATTGTGACCAAGGACCCTAGCTAACAATGGAGAACAGTATGAGGTAGGCAATCCCTCCCATCATCAGCTAATTTGATGAGGAGCCATAATTCTCATCAAAGCATTACCAGCTGCAACCCAGACTGCTCCCCAGTGAGGGAGAGTTTGGTGAAAGAGAGCTCCAATGGCTCTCTGTTTCCACCCATCCAAACCCTCCACCAATCAAATAACCCCATCAGCCTGATGTTTTATCAAAGGCTAAGTGGGGGGAAATCACCACACCCTGTATGCACTGGGTGAGCAATGCCATTGAGGCCATCTCCCCCACCCCCCCCTAAGAAAGTGTTGTAAGAAGTGAACCTTTGCAATTTGTTTGTGTGGATATTTTTGTGAATGCCACTGTCACATGTTCAAGTCACTTTTCTCAAAAACTAGATTTATACTTTTCTTACTTCTGTCAGTTTCATCTTTTCCAAATTACTTTTTTACACCTGTATTGCACATTGCGTGTGTATTTGGTTTCACATGGTTGCCTATTAAGAAGCACAGCCTTGGCTTAATTCCC
The DNA here is from genome assembly GCF_027244095.1 of Hemicordylus capensis. Lineage (NCBI taxonomy): Eukaryota > Metazoa > Chordata > Lepidosauria > Squamata > Cordylidae > Hemicordylus > Hemicordylus capensis. The sequence goes on along the minus strand of NC_069657.1, from coordinate 104,899,883 downwards.
CATCGGACCTATACTACGGGGGAGAAGGGGTCAAATAGTACTATTTTTAGTGGTTTAAAGATGCCGTATATTATCATTCTTCACTTTAAAAGCATTATAAAACTGTTCTGGGATGGAGCAGACTGCCTGAAGCATACACAGTTCTCTTTTCAAGAACACAGATATGGCTTCGGTGCATGCATGGTTCCCAGTTCAACTGCAGAGACAGAATTAATGCTGATCTGAACCACTGTTGCGCCTTTGATGTAAATACATAATTATGAGTTACAATTTTTCAACAGATTTGTGTATCTTTATAAGTAATTGAACAGGAAGCCAACTTTAACTGAGAAACAAAAGTTTGATATTTAAAACTTACTAAACATAGAGGCTATTCACATGAGCATGGAAAACAAGGCTAAGGGAGTCCGATCCCGGCGACTATATGGCAGCAAACCCACCTATTGGGCCACCCAGTTAAATGGAGATAAGGGAGCAAGTGCTCCCTTAACTTCATTTTTTAATCACTTGTGTGGTACATTATTGGGGCTCTGGGGGATAGGGGGGTGCATGGCAGTATGTCCCGGCACCCTTACTCCGGGAGCTGCAGCAGGAGCCACTGCTCATCTGGGTGGGCAATCTGCCCGCCCAGGGACTTCAAGCCAATAATCTGTGTGGAAGGTAGGTTCGGCCCTCCTTCCCCGCAGACCGCCTGCAAGCTCTTCCCACAAATCATGAGAAGAGCTCTATAGGCTAGGGGGGAAAATACACAGGCTAACTTTTTCTATTTTTTACTGTATTTTGTGGTTCTTTCGTGACCGCAATTCCCCTAACCCCTTGTTTGCCATTTATTTCAGTGGCTCACCAACTGTGAATTCACCAACCGTGAGGTTTTCCTGGAATGGAATCCTCACGGTTGGTGAAGCCAGGGGCGTAACTAGGGAAAATGGCGCCTAGGGCAAGCACTGAAATTGCGCCTCTGGCCCCTCCCATCCCAACATCTGACACGCATCTTTCAGAAAACTTGTCTTTTCAATGAATGTCTGGAATAAACTGATGAGGTAATTAAAAAATTCTTAACTTTACAACAATATTGTAAAGAATTATTAATTCTTTTATCTGAATCCTTGTGATTGTGAGAATCACCCTCGTCCTCCAAGTATTGTTAGGGCTTCAATTGGTCTAAGTAGATTAATTATGAGAGCTAATTTTAACTAGTGATGGCAAATTTTTATCAGTGGGTTTGTGAGTAAAGGGGACTCTTTATGCTACTACCTAGTATCTACAGTAGGTACTATGCTAGTACCTAGGTTGGCATTATGGAAAATTGTAACTTTATTTAAAATCAGTTTAGTGATGCATTAGTTAAAATGCATTTGATCAGACTGATCAACTTAAAAATCTAGTTAGGAGCCCTACATTTCCCCTCATGTTAATAATTATGTACAGAACTGTAGTGCTTATACATGGCATTCTTAGATCAAATTCTTTGCTATGCACTCATATATACTCAGTAAGATGGACTATATAAGCAGTAACTACCATCTGTGGCTTTGAGTGTCTTTGTTTTGTCTGAGAAAAGCCTCTAACTATTGTTAAGACATGGTAGAAACTGAGTGCTTGAACAAGTGTTCTTATAATATACATTCCAAAGGGAGCCTGTATGTGGCTGTACTTTTTAAACCTAAGCAACAGGTAGAAATTCAGTAGGTAAAGCCTCTCATTATTGCATTTTTATTTGCTGATTTTCTTCTTTTCATAAGGCATTTCAAAGCAGAAGATGTCTGCCACAAAAACAAAAACAAATTATTCTATAATGTTTTGTTAAATTTGAGGTGGAAGGCATGATTATTTCAAAGCACTGCAGTAAAAGAGTCATGCTTGCTTTGAGTGTTTACATCAGTTCCTATGTAATTCCACAACCCTTGTCCTACACGTGCTGGATTCTATCAAGTGCAATGAAGAACTATAATTAATACTAAATCACCTTTAGGAAGAAACTGATGTCTGCAGCAGACTGGATCCTTGTTATCTTTGGCCCCTTCCACAAGTGTCTTTTTTTAGCACAGCTGAGGCATTGTTCTCCTTTAATCACCTGAAAACATGTTTATTGCTGTGGTTCCATGTGCCAGAATCACAGCATGACTATTCAATGTGTCTTTTAAACACAATTGTGTTCAAAGTAAAAAGGGTTGCATTGTTTTTTTTTAAAGAAGACATTCTAAAATATAACTTTTTTAGAAGGCAAGGAAACTTGAGCAAATCTACTTGGGATGCACAGGCAATAAAAACCCGAGTACAACTCAGCTAAATTGAAGGGAATAATTTGCAGCACGTTAACAACTTATTTCAAAAGAATGTCAAAATGCTAACTTGGCAAAGTGGCACCTTTTAATGTGGTGATTCTCTTTATTTAGTAGGGGGAGAGTAACTGGCCCTATTCACCCCCAGCACAGTACCTCCAGTGACTGTTGCTGGTGTCTATCTCATGTTTCTTTTTAGATTGTGAACCCTTTGTGACAGGGAGCCATCATAGCTCTCTCTCTCTCTCTCTCTCTCTCTCTCTCTCTCTCTCTGTAAACTGCACTGAGCCATTTTTGGAAAAGCGGTATAGAAATCAAATAAATAAATAAATAAATAAGTGGTTGTTGCATAGAATGCTTTCCTTTGAGAAATGTAACTTTCTGGGGTCTGGCCTGGTTTTTGTTGGATCTGATAGAAATGACCTGGATCCAAAGTGTGGGAATACAGAGATTTAGCACATTGGGAGAACCAAAATTCTGGTGAAGTCTCATTCACAGTTAGATTGGAAAACAGGGAGGGGTCAACAGTATCAGCCGAACAGCTGACCACCAACCCATTCTGATCAGATACACTGAGATTATATGCCTGCCAAATTCTAGTTGCTTTAGGAATCTAAGTGGGGAAAGTGGCCGTTCCCAATGGTCCTACAAGATTGGCCAGAGCTTGAATTTCATTGGCATTCAACAACAGTTTATATACTGTTATTTCTTCTGTCTCAGCAAGTGGAGATGTGGGAGTGCCACGTGGCATCTGTGGGCCTGATTCTGCAAATTGTTTTAAGAGACCCTGAATTTTCTCTATCATGAGTGCCCAGTTTTTTTTAGCTAAGTGGGGATCATCAGTCTTGATCTCATGTTCCAGTTCCATGTCTGCACCCCTTTCAATATCCTCTAATCCTTGGAAAAATGTTTCCGCCTCCCATGGGCCCTTTGAAGTTGCCAATAAATCTTCTGTGCGTCTAGCGCTCCCTACAGATCTTTTCATAATTTTTGTTTTAGTCAGAGCACAAACAGGTTTAAAATCTCCTTCTACTGTTTCCTCTTGTCCAGAGAACAGCTGATCAATGATTTCCCATTTTTCATCATCTCCCACCTCCGTTTGATAAGGTGGAGGTGAGGAATCATGACTATTTCCTATAATGTCAGCAGGTGGTGCTGAAGGCAGAAGATGTGAATCAGCTCTAGTGACAGTGGCTATCCCGGCTGAGTGCACACGTAGTTGCTCAGTCAACTTGTTTATTTTCTCTATGCATTTAGTGTGATCTACATCAGTCAGTTTTTAATCATCTTCCTTTTATTTTAAAATCAATCTAAAAGCAGTCTTAGCACCCTGCTCCTTCTTTTCCAAAATATTCAACTCTTCTCCCAATTTCACAATTTCACCTTCCAATTTTTGTATAGTTGTGTCTTTCAAAAGACAAACCCACGATAATTGCAAAATTTGGCTAGACAAGTTAGCATTTTGACTGGAAATCTGGCTATAAAACAATTTTGAATTTTCTGTCTGTTTTTCTGATTCTTGTATCTTTGCCTGGGCCACTCGTAACTGTCCAAGCAGCTTTTGTACTTCTGAGTCCAAAGCGTTGGAGACCGAATACAGACCCCAGAGGCTTGCTCATCTATTTCCCTGTTTCTGAAAAGGACATTTTCTATCCTTCCTCAGTTCATCAAATTGGGTCTGAAAGTCCTTCGAAGCATTTGGACCCTCAAAGGCATTTTCAGACCAGGGACTATCCCCTTTTGATTTCAAATAAGTCAACAAAGGGGTGCCTGCTTCGATAGCCAAGACTTGAGACATCATGCAATTTCCAGACAGTGTGTAAACCTGAATAGACAACCCAATAAACCTAAAAACCTTCAAAAACAATCACACTCACCAAGACCCACTATTACGACCTAACTATACTCAAAACTTCCCAAGTTTACACAGGCACTACTTTCAATAAGAGATATTGACCTGATCTTCCCCAAGACTGTTTCAAAAACAGGGTGCTCCCACTCGGTAGAACAATTACCACAAAGATACTGAGAAGTGGGTTAAAATAAACTTCACCAAGACATATTTCCACTTCAAACCTGGAAGACTTAATTCAAGGTTTTACAATGCACAAATACCCAAATCCCCCCATGGTAACAGATTTGAGAAACCACTTTAGACGGAGATGGGTGGGGTAATAAGCAAGGGAAGACAGAACCAAGACAAGTGCAAGATTCAGTTAAAACAAGGCAGACAAAGAGAAGAAACAGAAAGGAAGCAAGATTCAAAAGGAAGGAGGACAAAAAGAAGAGGAAGAGGAGGGGGGGAAGGGTCCTGTGCCACTGAATAAGGAGGAGTTCAAAACAGCCAAAAAGAACAGGCAAGCCCACCCAGGGACGCCAATTCTGTAAGAAATTTGAGATGCCCCAGAGCCCCCTCCTCACAAAAGGAGGAATGAAAAGCCTGGAGATTCTCGAATAGGGCAATGCCAGTTCATTGACAAAAGTTGGCTATTATGTTCCTTCAAGATTCATGAAAGCACACGGACAAGGAGATTAAAAGTTAACAGCATTTATTTCTCACCCAAACTTAAGCAGTTTTCAGCAGGCAGGAACAACAGACATCACTAAGTTCAGGCAGTAGAAAACAAGAGTTAACAGCTTGAGATTTATAATATCTTTCCTGTTCCTTGTGGTCGTACCTTGTGGTTGGGTCTCTCAATTTCCTTCCCCCTCCTCGCCTCAGTTGACTCTTGGTTAGTTCCTAAAAAAATTCTCTGTTCTTCTCTCCTTAACCCTTTAACAAACCCTAGCTTGAGTACAATCAACCAGCCACCCACACATCCTTGCTTCTCCACTCTTCCTAATAATGATTGGTCAAAAGAAACTTGACCATTGTTGACATATAATCCAATTTGTCACCCCCTTTGACATATAAATTTATTGGTCAATTCCTGCATGTGCATAAATGAAACTTTCAGAACCTGCATCATGAGTGTTATGATCGAAACATGCAAAACGTTATTGCATAGAATGCATTAGAAGCCCAGCAGAGAGGGAAAGGGAGAGTCCATCTACTTCCCACCAAGTGCTGCCTGGAAGGAGAGATCAGGTGGGAGCTGGGGTTCCTTCTGCTGTTGCCTGCCTACTTTTGCTTCGTCTGTGGTGTTGTAGCCTCAGGTGGGAAGTGTGGGCAGCATTGGGATCGGCCCCCGAGTGACTCAGCTGTTCCTCGGGTCACCTGCTCAGTTTTGGGCTTTTTGGAAAGGCTCCTTGTAGAGGCGGGCCCACCACCGGCGGGGTCGCCACTGAAGGGTTGACACCAAAGAGGGTCACCCCTTTGGGGGAGCCACTTCGGGGGAGAGTGAGGGCTAGGGGACTTTTGTTTAATTAGTTTTAACTGTTTTAGACTTGGGTTGAAGTTGCTGTAATGTGTTTGGGTTCATCTGGAGATAGGGAGACAGAAGGCGCCTTCTTTGACTATGGGGCAGCTATCCCGGTGATGGTGGGGAATAGAAGAAGTAACGTTGGCAGGTCAGCAGGCCATTCCAGGGGAAGGGTAGTAAGAAATTTAATAGCTGTCTCCCCTTCCGTCTGTCCTGCCAGTTCTTTGACCTCGGGGAGCACTGCCAACAACCCACATAGCCTTTCCCTGCTCCTCTGTAATGCCAGGTCGGTCCAAAAAAAATCTGAACTCATCCATGATTTGATCCATGATCCAGGGGCCTATGTGATATGTATTACCGAGACTTGGCTGGGGGAAGCTAGTGGTCCAGTTTGGTCCCAGCTTCTCCCTCCAGGATATTCTGTAGAGGAGCAGGTGAGGGGACGTGGGTGGTGAAGTGGAGTGGCTGTGGTCTATAACGATAACATCTCCCTTACCAGGGTCCCTGTTAGGGTATTGGACCATATTGAATATGTATAATTGAGTTTGGGGACCAGGGATAGATTGGGACTTCTGTTGGTGTACCAATCGCCTCCCTTACCAGCGGAATCCCTTACTGAGCTCATGGACTTTGTTGCAGAACCCATGTTGGAGTTCCCAGACTCTTGGAACTGGGGGACTTCAATGTTCATTTTGGGACCAATCTGTCCAGGGTAGGTCAGGAGTTCATAGTGGCCATGACAACTATGGGCCTATCCCAAGTGGTCTCTGGACCAACGCATATTGCAGGTCACATGCTTGATTTGGTCTTTTACTCTGATCAGGGCAGTGTTCCGTGGGTGGGGACACCTGTGATTTCCCCATTGTCATGGATGGAACACCATCTCGTTAAGGTTGGACTAACAACCACTTCCCACCTCTTCGGGGACGAGGGGCCCATTAGAATGGTCCAGCTATAGAGGTTATTGGATCCAGTAAGATTCCAAGAAGCCTTGGAGGGATTCAATGTTGGCTTTGCCGGTGATCCTGTTGATGCCTTGGTTGAGAATTGGAACAACTTGTTCACCAGGGCAGTAGACACGATTGCTCCCAAGCATCCCCTCCGACCTATTTCAAATTTGGCCCCTTGGTGAACAGAAGCTCTACGGGGGCTGAAGCGGCAAGGTAGGCAACTGGAGTGCAAGTGGAGAAAGACAACTCGAATCTGACAGATTGCGACATAGAGCACATTTAAAGTTCTATGCTCAGGCAATACGTGTGGCAAAGATGCAGTCCTTTTCTGCCCATATTGCCTCTGCGAGTTCATGTCCAGCTTGTGAGGGGACTTGTGAGGCTTGCAAGTTCATGTCAGGGTTGTGAGGGGACTAGTATCTGCTCCCCCTCCCTTGAACCAGAATTTGGAGTCATCAGTTACCCGCTGTGATGTGTTTAAAGAGTTTTTCGCATATAAAATCTCTCGGATTCGGGCCGACCTAGATGGAGACTGCACAATTAATTTGATGTTTGAGCTGGAGGTGCCCAACAACTCCTCTTATGTTATTCGACTGGATTGGTTTCAGTTTGTGACTCCTGAGCATGTGGACAAGCTGCTTGGAGCAATGAGGGCTACCATTTGTTCTCTTGATCCTTGTCCAACATGGCTTGTTAAGTCTAGCAGGGAGGTTGTTGTAGACAGCCTGGTGGAAATCATAAATGCTTCTCTGAGGGAGGGCAGGATGCCTCCTTGTCTTAAGGAGGCAATCATTAGACCTCTTCTAAAGAAGCCTGCATTAGATCCCTTGGAGTTGAGCAATTATAGGCCTGTTTCCAACCTCCCATGGTTGGGCAAGGTAATTGAGAGGGTGGTCGCCTCTCAGCTCCTTGCGGTTTTGGAGGAAACTGATTATCTAGACCCATTTCAAACTGGTTTTCGGGTAGGCTATGGGGTGGAGACTGCCTTGGTTGGCCTGATGGATGATCTCCAATTGGGAATGGACAGAGACAGTGTGACTCTGTTGGTCCTTTTGGATCTCTCGGTGGCTTTTGATACTATTGACCATAGTATCCTTCTGGAACATCTGAGGGGGTTGAGGGTGGGAGGCACTGTTTTACAGTGGTTCCGCTCCTACCTCTTGGATAGATTCCAGATGGTGTCGATTGGAGACTGTTGCTCTTCAAAATCTGAACTTAAGTATGGTGTCCCTCAAGAATCTGTATTTTCTCCAATGCTTTTTAACATCTACATGAACCTGCTGGGAGAGATCATCAGAGGATTTGGTTCTGGGTGTTACCAGTACGCTGATGACACCCAGATCTACTTCTCCATGTCAACTTCTTCAGGAGCTGGCATATCCTCCCTAAATGCCTGCCTGGAAACAGTAATGGCCTGGATGAGGGAGAATAAACTGAAGCTGAATCCAGATAAGACGGAAGTACTTATTGTGCAGGGTCAGAACTCTAGAGACAATTTTGATCTGCCTGTTCTAGATGGGGTCACACTTCCCCAAAAGGAACAGGTTTGCAGTCTGGGAGTACTTCTGGATTCACACCTCTCCCTGGTTTCTCAGGTTGAGGCGGTGGCCAGGGGTGCTTTTTATCAGCTCTGGCTGATACGCCAGCTGCACCCGTTTCTTGAGATCAGTGACCTCAAAACATCTGTTGGTAACCTCCAGACTTGACTTCTGCAATGCACGCTATGTAGGGCTGCCTTTGTACGTCATCCGGAAACTTCAGTTGGTTCAGAATGCGGCAGCCAGGCTGGTCTCTGGGTCATCTCGGAGAGATCATCTTACTCCTTTTCTGATGGAGCAACACTGGCTGCCAATCAGTTTCCAGACAAAATACATAGTGCTAGTTATTATTAAAATACAAAGTGCTAGTTAAAGCCCTAAACGGCTTGGGCCCTGGGTATGTACGAGAGTGTCTTCTTCACTACCAGCCCCACTGCCCAATGAGGTCATCTGAGGAGGTCCATCTCCATTTACCGCCAACTCGTTTGGTAACTACACAGAGATGGGCCTTCTCGGTTGCTGCCCCGAGATTGTGGAATGCGCTGCCTGCTGATATACGATCCTCCTCAACTCTAGCAATTTTCAAAAAACACCTGAAAACCCATCTTTTCGCACAAGCTTTCCCAGCTTCCTCCAAAAAAAGGGGGGGGGGAAGAGTTTTAATCTCTGGTTTATTTTTAAAATTTAAATTGTTTTTAAGTTTTTTGTATATGTTTTAAACTGGCTTTATGCTATTGTTAACCACCCAGAGACAAAAGTTTGGAGGTGGTGTACAAATTTGATTAATAATGACGACAACAACAACAACAACCGACATAGCAATGCCAGGGGATAGCAGAATGGAAGAAAAGGAAATAGAAAAAAATCACCAAATACCAAGATCTACAAATTGAAATTGAAAGGCTGTGGCAGAAAAAAGACCAAAATAATCCCAGTGGTAATTGGCACCCTAGGTGCAATTCCAAAACAACTTGAAATGCACCTCAACACCATAGGGCCACAGAAATCACCATCAGCCAATTACAAAAAGCAACTTTACTGGGAACAGCCTATATTTTCTGACAATATTTATAATAACCAACAGTATGGATGATAAAATTCAGCCATTCCAGGTCCTTGGGAAGGACTCGATGTCTGGATAAAACAAACCAGCCAATAACACCTGTCTGACTGTGTAAACAAGAAATAATAATAATAAAGACAAGCCATTTATCAGTATGTTAAGACTGCACAACACAGGGATGGCAATACATTGCAAATGCAACATTTCTGGGCATGAATTCTTATAGCAGGTTTCGGGTTTTTTTAAGCACCACACAAGTTAAAGGCAGATACTTTCAAAGTTTGAAATTCCACAAACCTTATAATCAGATTGCTTAACAAATATGCAGATAAAGATAGAGCTCTGTATAGAGAATTAAACAACATGTAAGTGAATATTTCTATTTTATTCCTTGCCTTCCCCCGCCTTCACTTTTGTCAGCTTACAAGGTATTAAACCAACACTGTCTTTTTAAGGGATGTTTTGTCCACTTACTTTTGTGCCATTTATATCTGTTATATCTCAGGTCTATTGCCAAGTTCATGTTTGCATTCTTCCTAGATCAGGGGAAAAGACTAGACTAGGGCCTCACAGAGGTCATTTGTGCATGTGTGGTGGCCATTTTTTTAATTTGAAAAAATGGCTGCTGCACATGCTCAAATGGTCTGTGCAAGTTTCTAGGCCTTGCCAGGCCTCGCAGAGGCCTTTTGAGCATGTGTGGCGACCTCCAAAATGGCCACCGCACTGATCTTTGTAGGCCTGAACAGGCCTGAAAATCAGACCAGGATGGGGTGCAGCGGTGATCTAAGAGGCTGGCAGGGGGAGGGGAAACCTTGCAGAACCCCCCCATGGCCTTTAGGAAGCGCCCCAAAGGGGCTATAGGTTAAATATTTTTTTAAAAAACACTGTGAATTGGGGAGGGGGTGTGGAGCAGCATGGCACTGGTGCCCCCCAGTGGCACCTAGTGCACGTGCCCTGGCTGCCCCACCCTAGTTTCACCTATGGGTGAGGCATGACAGTAGTAGTAGTCGTCATCGTCGTATTAGTAGTGGTAGTAGTAGTAGTGGTGAATTCTATGTGGTAGCTACATAGTTTACTGCATGATAATCCAAGCTGATGAAGTAATTCCACTTGATGCTACTATGGGCATGTGTGTGGAGTCTCAGCTGGAAGAATTTGTAGCTGTGTGGTGAATTATGGGGGGAAAGCAGCAGGTAAGAGAAACATTAAGCATACCCTTCCACCTGTTCCTTTGTCCCTGAAGGTCACTTTTTCCATTTACAGCATAGAAGAGGAAGCCAGGGTTAGACACAGAAGGTTGACCACATAACATGAAATTCTGACCTTATTGTAAGTCATTTTTAGCCTATGAGATACAGCTAAACATGTATGTCTATACATAATTCAATAAATAAGTGCAAAGTCACAGGCCATACCCCTGCTAACTTGGCAAAGAGGCACCTTTTAACATGGTGATTCTCTTTATTTAGCAGTTGGAGCTTAACTGGCCCTATCCACCCCCAGCACAGCACCTCCAGTGACTCTTGCTGGTGTCTATCTTGTGTTTCTTTTTAGATTGTGAGCCCTTTGGGGACAGGGATCCATCTTATTTATTTATTATTTCTTTGTGTAAACCGCTCTGAGCCATTTTTGGAAGGGCGGTATAGAAATCTAATAAATAATAAATAATAAATACAGTCCATTATTTGGGATTGAGGTTTGACTGGCTTAATTATTTGGAGATCTTAAATAAAGCTTCTTTCATCATTTACTTTCTGGTTGCAGTCATTGCAGTCAGGCAGGTACTCCCTGTTTGTTCAAACTATTCAGTATTAATGTATCTGCTGGGTAACATACAGTAAGATGGTGATTGATTACATTATCCCTAATTAGCTATGAATATAATGGGCCTATCAGTCTTGTTTTCATAAAAGTTGTCATGTAATGCTTTTGCTGTCCTCAGTTTTACACCAAAGCAAATAAACAGTGTCAGTTTAGTTGAACTGAATTTAATTGTTGCAAGACCTTTTAAGAGCACATCCGAATATGACCATATAAAGTGCAGTGGAACATTAAACTCTCTACTCAAGTGACAATGAAATTGCAAAGACTCTCTTCTGCAGCAGACAAGAGTGACAGTAATAATACACTCTTCCATTTCTACTGTACTCTTCCTTCCATCCTTTAAAAAGTAATATGCATGCCCACTCAAGTTTCATAGGAAGCATAAAAACATAGGAAGCTGCCTTTTACTGAGTCAGACCTTTGGTCCATCTAGCACAGTATTGTTTACACAGACTGGTTGTTGTTTCTCCAAAGTTGCAGGCAGGAGTCTCTCTCAGCCCTATCTTGGAGATACCAGGGAGGGAACTTGGAACCTTCTGATTCTCTTCCCAGAGCAGCTCCATCCCTTAAGGGGGACATCTTAAAGTGCTCATATGTAGTCTCCCATTCAAATGCAAACCAGAGCAAACCCTGCTTACCAAAGGGGATAATTCATGCTTTCTACCACAAGACCAGTTTCCATTGTACTAAGTTTAGTAAACAAACCTAAGGGCTGGTTCTGACAGTACTACAGTATTGTCATTTACAAGACAGTCACTAATGTGACAAAGAACCTAACAGTGGAGAACTTAATGGCCAATTAGTGTTTCTCAATGTTTTTGCAATCATGGACCGGTACATCCTTTGTGCGCGGTTTCTAGGACCAGCAATTAGTAAAGGGGTTGCCCCCACTCGCCCCCACCCCCAGGCACCCCCCAAAACAATTTCAATCCATGGGGGCATTGCCGCTGGGAGCTCTCCAGAGCTCATTTCTAAGCAGGCAGCCCTCAGTGCTGGGATAACACTAATTTGGCTTCCTTGAAATGAACATTATCCCAGCAGTGAGGGCTGCCTGCCTAGAAAAGAGCTCCAGAGAGCTCCCAGCAGTGGTGCCCCCCACCGGCTCAAAATTGTTTGGTGGGGGGATTAATTTCTCATGGACCAGAACAGACCAGCACTTAACTCCTCATGGACCGGCACCGGTCCATGAACCAGTGGTTGAGAAACATTGGTATAGATTATGCAGGATATCTGATGTGATTTTCAAAGTATATCTCTGAATATGGAGGTTCTATTTATTTTTTATTTATTTATTTGATTTAACTGTATTAAACATTATTTAACTATAATGACTAAGAACCGGTGATGCGTCTGTCTACCATGAATTTCTCTAATCCTCCCTAAGGAAAGGCAGTTCAATAGGCTTTTAGTGTTTATATGGAAAGGGAGTATACACCTTGGGTGTCTTTACACACCTTTGATGTCTATGACATATGGTTATCATTGCTAAAAGACCACTTGCCGGCCCTGAGATTGTGATGGACACAAGGAAAAAGCAATCTCTAGGTTATGTTGTCTTTTAGTGGAATACGTTTTAGAGGGATACAGGGTAATAGAATGAAGAAGAAAAATGACCTTTTTTGGGGTATAACCTATAACCTTTTATATAATTTATTCCAGGGCTCTTCAGACCAAATCATTACAGAAATCAACTGCTGATTTATTTAGAGTTCTGAGAAAAGGAAGCTAAGAGCTCTAATTTCCCATGATTTCAAGGAAGTGGATTGCACGAAGAACCAAAGGGTTTTTTTTGCATTTCTTCAGTCTAAACCTGTATAGACTCCCAAGAGAGAAAATTGATATTGAGGCTAGTCACACAAGCATGCAGAACTGGGCTAAGGGAGCCCAGCCTGTTTTTGCATGCCTGTGTGAACTACCGGGATTGGGCTCAATCCCAGTGGCTACATGGTGTAGCCTCCTGCTACAATGAGGTTAAAGGAGCAAGCACTCCCTTGACCTCATTTTTTTGATCGTGTGTCTGTGCTTGCGGCCACAGCGAGCACACTTGAGTGGTGTATCCCAGTAATGCACCGTGCACTTGTGGGGTGTATTATTGGGGGCTACGTGGAGTGGGGCACTGCATGGCAGCACTTCCCTGCACCTGACCTCCAGAGCCACCAGCAGAAGCCGGTGCTTGTCTGAGCAGGCAATCCACCCTCCCAAGGAACAGTCAGTGATCATCTGCATGGAGGGTAAGTAAAATCTACTCTCCCCACAGACCTCCACAGAGCTCTTCTCGCTGATCGTGAAAAGAGCTTGAGTGTAAGTGAAGGTGTGTGGTATATTGGGGGTGGGGGAGAAATTTCTTTAATTGTGCCTATCCCTTATGCTCATGCATCATTTTGGGAAGTGTGTGTATGTTGTATCCAAGATAAGACATTAATAAGACCCACCAAATACTTTTATTAAGAGCAGTTTTCACAAGACATAGCATACATAGGCAAAACTGTGCAAGCTCCCTTCTACTAATTCCTGCCCTTTTTATCTACTGACTCCTTTCAGCTGACTTACACTTCCAGACCACTTAAAGGCATAGTACACTCTTTAAATAACATACACCACAGTATGTGGGGAAACCTTCCAAACGAGATAAATGTAAAAACTGCCAATGCGAATATTCAGTGCTCACTTTTCCTTAAAGAAATTGATTCAATGGGTTCAGTACTTACGACTTCGTTACTTAACATGTAATACATGTAACACAATGCTTGAGAGCCTGAGCAATAAGCTGGAAAGTCCATGGCTCAATTATCAGGTCAATTGAGGCCACAGTGGCCTAAAATAAGAGATTATCTTTCAATTCTATTTCCCCATCTCTATAGGGATGCTAAGAGGGCCATTTAACTGGCTGCCCAGCACTGGTGCAGTGTTCAGGAGTTTGACAGCGATGTTCAGGAGTTTTGGGAAGGCAGGCAGGGAGTGATGCTGTGCACACTGGAAAGCCCGTGTGGCTGCTAGAAAGACTCATGGGCTTCTGGGGATGGTAATCCAGAAGTTCTGAGCAGATCTACAATCCCCAGAAACCCACACATCCTCCCAGCAGCTACGCGGGCTTCTCAGCATGTTCAACATTACTCCTTGCCCACCAATACTTGCTGGGCTCCAGCAAGGAACAATGAAGCATTGGAATGGAGAATTGTGATGGAGCAATGGAACAATGCTGAGCTGCCCAGCCACCCCCATGCTAATGCTGGGTGGCCGCTTAAAGGGCCCCCACCACCAGTGTGCTACCCACGGCACTTGCCTGATGCTCTGATGTCTCCTGGTAGTGGGGGTCAGGAATTCCTTCATCATAATTCCCATTTTTCTGACTTGCACAGTCCTAGATTACAGTATTTAGAGATCCACAGAGTCTACATGCACATAATCTTCAAAACAGGAGCAATATTAGGTTTTTTGTTGGTTACCATTTGTATTTGCACTAGCATCATGATTGGCTCCATTGAATTCATTGAAAGGCCAGCTTGGTTTAGGAGAGCAATGCTTTCCAATGACATGGTTATTTACTCATACAAGGATTCTTCCGTTTTGGTAGAATCAAACTTCTTATATTCATATGCTCACAGATCTGAAAGGTTCAAAATAGGCATCTAGCCCAAGTTGCTGCAACAAGTCAGAGCCATCTACTCACTAACCATCTCTCCAACCAGAATGCAATGCAGATCTCAGAATCACAGAAGCCTCAGCGACATTTTACATTACTATCTACCTAGCGTGGGAACTGGAACTCCTGTTTGTTCCAAATATGGAGGTCAGTGTATTCCTGAGTAAAACTAATCTAATGAGTCCTCCTAGGGGAAATTTACTAGATCACACCCATGCCATCCTACATTGTATCTCTGCCCTCTTTTTGTTTGTGGAAGCTCCTGATCCATGTGTGTTGGCAAAAAAAATCAAGGTAGGTGGAGGGAAAGCGATTACATGCTAGCCGCATTGTGCTGAGGTTGGAGGACACACACATCTTGTGCCATCCTACTCAGATCACAGCTAGCACACAAATACATCACCCTTGATTTTAGCCACCACATGACCATTTCTCAGGAGTGCGCAGGGGCTTGGGACACTTTTCCTACCCAGCTGTTGGGTAGGCCAATGTGTGTTCATGTGCTTGGCTCCCCAAAGTGTTCCACAAATACAATGAGGACATTCTATATCATGTTCATGCAAATATAGCTGGGCTACTGAGGCATTTACAACAGGAGAAGACAGAGAAATGTAGAAGAAAATAATAACAAAGAAAGGATAGTCACTCACTGTAGCCTGCTGTTTTTCTGCTTTCTCAGCTGCCTCATTAAGCTGTTTTTGAAAGGTCTCCTGGAGCGATTTCATTTCTTCCCTAGTTTGTTCAAGAGAGAAAATACAAACTTCATCCCTATTGTCCATTAGGAAAGAATGCTTTTGTTTACTCTCTTTTCATGACAAGCCACTTTTAATTACACAGAATAGCCACTGGTTTTGCTTTGTTGAGAGTGGCTTATTAACAAAGCCACAAATGCCGCGTGCACACCAGTAAAGACCCTCAAGGAAACGTCAGAGGCAGGAAATTGCCTCCCATTTGTATCTATTGCATACTCTGCTGTGCAAAATAATGCCAACTGTATCATTCCTGCTGGGGGAAAAGAACAGTGAAATAAGCAGAAGCAAACAAACTAAAAGACATGGTGAACCAGAACTACATCATTACAAATGGAAGCAGTCTGTATATTAGCCTTAGAGCAAAGCGATGTGTCAATCACTGCATCTAATTCATTAACTCTTTAATTGCCAAAGCAAGTTGTATAACTGGATTCTTTCATTCCTCTGGATACAAACTGTTGATTAAAATAAATAATTGGGGGAAAATACAGGGGCACCCATCTCTTTATTAACAGGTCTTGTCATTAATAAAATGTAATTAACATGTGTTTGACCATTTCCTAGGAATTAGGGTAGTAGGATCTAGAAAATCTTCAAGAGTACAGAGACATAAGATGCTCTTTGAGACTTACAAGCCATTCAGGAGATGAGGAGATGCAGGGGAAGTAAGAAAAGGTTCTGACTTTGGAAATATTTCTAGTGAATTATTTAGTATATTTTGCTTCTACATCCAGGTCCTTGTCTTGATTGCTACTGCAGTATTGGAGTTCTAGTGTACTGAGGGATTTTAATAAATTATGTGCTCAGTATTGTTATTATTTATTACATTTCTATCTTGCTTGTTTTCTACCATGGAACTCAAGGCAGTGTAACCTGGGTGACTGTATAATGTATTCTCAGATCATAGCTCCTGGGACTGATGGTGGAAGGCCATTAGGCCAGTTTGGACAATACCTCTGCAGACATCCTAGTGCCCTCCCAACACAACCCTTTATTGCTTGACAGGGGGTGCTTTTCATCTGAATGGCCCCTCAACACGTGCTCCAAATATTTCTTCTCCTTGCATGAGTGCAGGCTGTCCATTCAAATACCCCAAATGCTTGTTTGAAGAAGCCTTCCCCATGTGATTAAGGTACTGCAGGGAAGCCATCAAGACATCCATGGAAGATATCTTGACAGGTGTGCTCTCAGCATCATGTGGGCATGGATGGTATTTTCCAAATTGTCCCAGAAACAGGACAGCAAATATTGTTCAGTGCAGTTAGTAGCTATTTATCTTTGTTTTTGTGGTGCTACCAAGAAGGGAGGGCCTGACCGCTTTGCATAAGTTTCTTAGGCCACATTTGAACATAACACAAAACTGGAGTTCCCTTTACCTCCTGTTTTACTACCCACAAATCTAAAAACAGGCAGCCACCGTTAAAGCCAGAAATGGAACCACAGTTTCCCTCCCCAAACTCCATTTTGTACCTTTGGTTCTCTCAAAGTTTCCTGGCCTCCATCTCTGGTCTGGGGGTACCAGCATTACATCCAAACACTGGCACTACTCCTAGCTTTCTCACAACCTGGAGTTGAGTGAGGAAGCTCCTCCCTGGCTCTGGTGGCTATTGGCTGTGTAGGCTGAAAAGAAGGAAGAGGCATGAAAGAAGGAAAGAGGCATGAAAGAAGGAAGCCCACACAGCCAACTACCTCGCCTCTCTGCATACTTGCTGACTGCAGATAGGATGCTCTCCATTTTTTCTGAATGTGGACAGGAAAGTAGGGAGAGTTGGGCATGTGGAACCGTGGATCCAATATTCCATGTTATGTCCAAAGGTGGCCAAAGACTTACCGAGCCCTTTCTCATGAGTAGTGAGAAAGGGCTATGTGGTTTGTGGGGAAGAAGCCTGAAAGCACTTATCTCCCTGAATATGATCGATCTGACATCCCTGAGTGGGTGGGTTGCCCACTCACATGAGCATCAGCTGCTGCCAGTAGCTCTGAGGGCTGGGGTGCCAGGACATGTTGCCATGCATCACCTTGCCCCCAGGAGCTCCAATAATGCACCACCCTCCCCTCCCTTTGTCTGCCAGTCATGGCTGCTTGAAGGATGGCTGGAAGACAGCTGTGGGGGTAAGGAGATCTTATCTGGTTTCTATGCTCCACTCTCGTCTGGGTGGGGAAGGGCCTGACCAAGGCTTTTTCTGTGTTTTTGTCCTCCTTGCTGTAGCCTGTTTGCTATCGGGGCTGAACTCACTCTAATTGTGTTCAGATATACTCTGCACCTGGCCAAACTGCCTGATTGGTGTGGGTGTGAGACACACCCATTGGGCTTCTGAGATCTTGGCCTTTATTACAGTGGGCTGCTGGCACAGGCCTCCTGCAGGTGGTTGCCAAATGGGGATGGCTTTTGGACTGAGGCCGACATACTAACTTGAACAGCTAGAGAAGATTCTTGCTCACTTCACAGTTGGTGAGATTGGGTTGAATTAGTTATGTGTTTGGGTTTATCTAGAGATGGGAAGACAGGGGGCACCTTGGTTGAATGTGGGGCAGCTATTCCGGTGGTGGTGGGGAGTAGAAGAAGAAACAGCAGGTCAGCAGGCTGTTCCAGGGGAAGGGTAGTCAGAAATTTAATAGCTGTCTCCCCTTCCAGCTGTCCTGCCAGCTATGTGACCTCGGGGAGCACTGCCAACAACCCACATAGCCTTACCTTGCTCCTCTGCAATGCCAGGTTGGTCCAAAATAAACCCGAGCTTATCCATGATTTGATTATGGATGAAGGGGCTGACCTGGTGTGTATAACCGAGACTTGGTTGTGGGAGACTGGTGGCCCAGTCTGGTCCCAGCTTCTTCCTCCAGGGTATTCTGTAGAGGAGCAGGTGAGAGGACGTGGGTGGGGAAGTGGAGTGGCTGTTGTCTATAAGGATAACATCTCCCTTAACAGGGTCCCTGTCGAGGTATCTGACCATATTGAATGTATGTACCTAAGTTTGGGGACCAGGGATAGATTAGGACTTCTGTTGGTGTACCAATTGCCTCGCTGCCCGGAGGAATCCCTTACTGAGCAAGGACTTGGTCACGGAACTTGCTTTGGAGTCTCCCAAACTTGGTGCTGGGGGACTTCAATGTTCATTTCAGGACCAATTTGTCTGGGGCAGCTCAGGAGTTCATAGTGGCCATGACAACTATGGCCGTATCCCAAGAAGTCTCTGGACTAACGCACATTGCAGGTCACACACTTGATTTGGTCTTTTACTCTGATCAGGGTGGTGTTCCATGGGTGGGGACGCCTGTGATTTCCCCATTGTCATGGACGGACCACCATCTGGTTAAGGTTAGGCTTACAACCACTTTCCATCTCTACAGGGGCGAGGGGTCTATTAGAATAGTCCGCCCAAAGAGATTATTGGATCCAACAGGATTCAAAGAAGCCTTGGGGGATTTAATGTTGGCTCTGCCGTTGATTCTGTTGATGTCCTGGTGAAAAATTGGATGCTCACCAGGGCAGTAGACATGATTGATCCTAAGCGTTCCCTCCAACCCGCTCCAAAACAGGACCCTTGGTATACAGAAGACCTACGGGGGCAGAAGCGGCAAGGTAGGCAACTGGAGCGCAAGTGGAGAAAGACTCAACTCGAATCTGACAGATTACGACATAGAGCACATTAAAAGATCTATGCTCCGGCGATACGTGCAGCAAAGAGGAGGTCCTTTTCTGCCCGTATTGATCTGCGAGTTAACATCCAGTGGAGTTGTTCAGGGTTGTGAGAGGGCTGGTATCTGTCTCCCCTCCCTTGAACTAGAATTTGGAGTCATCAGTTACCCAATGTGATGTGTTTAAAGAGGTTTTTTTGCAGATAAAATCTCTCGGATTCGGGCCAACTTAGATGGAGACTCCACAATTAATTCCATGTCTGAACTGGAGGTGTCCGGCAGCTCCTCTTATGTGGTTCGACTGGATCGGTTTCAGTTTGAAACCTGAGGACGTGGACAAGCTGCTCAGAACAGTGAGGCCTACCACTTGTTCTCTTGACCCTTAAACAACATGGCTTGTTCTATCTAGCAGGGAGGCTGTTGTAGGAGGCCTGGTAGAAATCATAAATGCTTCTCTGAGGGAGGGCAGGATGCCTCCTTGTCTTAAGGAGGCAATTATTAGACCTCTTCTAAAGAAGCCTGCATTAGATCCCTCAGAGTTGAGCAGTTATAGGCCAGTTTCCAATCTCCCATGGCTGGGCAAGGTAATTGAGAGGGTGGTGGCCTCTCAGCTCCAGGTGGTCTTGGAGGAAACTGATTATCTAGACCCATTTCAAACTGGTTTTCGGGTGGACTATGGGGTGGAGACTGCCTTGGCCGGCCTGATGGATGATCTCCAATTGGGAATGGACAGAGGAAGTGTGACTCTGTTGGTCCTTCTGGATCTCTCGGTGGCTTTCGATACTACTGACCATAGTATCCTTCTGGAATGTCTGAGGGGGTTGGGGGTGGGGGGCACTGTTTTACAGTGGTTCCACTCCTACCTCTCAGACAGATTCCAGATGGTGTCGATTAGAGACTGTTGCTCTTCAAAATCTGAGCTTAAGTATGGTGTCCCTCAAGAATCTGTATTTTCTCCAATGCTTTTTAACATCTACATGAACCTGCTAGGAGAGATCATCAGGGGATTTGGAGCTGGGTGTTATCAGTATGCTGATGACACCCAAATCTACTTCTCCATGTCAACTTCTTCAGGAGATGGCATAACTTCATCAAATGCTTGCCTGGAAGCAGTAATGGGCTGTATGAGGGAGAATAAACTGAATCCAAATAAGATGAAGGTACTTATTGTGCAGGGCCAGAACTCTAGAGACTATTTTGATCAGCCTGTTCTAGATGGGGTCACAGTTCCCCAAAAGGAACAGGTTTGCAGTCTGGGAGTACTTCTGGATCCACACCTCTCCCTGGTTTCTCAGGTTGAGGTGGTGGCCAGGGGTGCTTTCTATCACCTTCGGCTGATACGCCAGTTGCATCCGTTTCTTGGGATGAATGACCTCAAAACAGTGGTACATCTGTTGGTAACCTCCAGACTCGACTTCTGCAATGCGCTCTATGTGGGGCTGCCTTTGTACATAGACTGAAAGCTTCAGTTGGTACAGAATGCGGTGGTCAGGTTGGTCTCTGGGTCATCTCAGAGAGACCACATCACTCCTTTGTCGATCGAGTTACACTGGCTGCCAATAGGTTTACGGGCAAAATACAAAGTACTTGTCATAAATTATAAAGCCCTAAATGGCTTAGGCCCTGGGTATCTAAGAGAATGTCTTCTTCATTATGATCCCCACCGCCCAATGAGGTCATCTGGAGAGGTCTGTCTCCCATTGCTGCCAGCTCGGCTGGTGGCCACACGGGGATGGGGTTTCTCGGTTGCTGCCCTGAGACTGTGGAATGCGCTCCCTACTGAGATACGATCCTTCCCATCTCTGACAATTTTTAGAAAGCAGTTGAAAACCCACCTCTTCACCCATGCTTTTTCTGTTCTTTAAATTTTTAAGGTTTTAATTTGTGACTGATTTTTAAATTGTTAAATTGTTTTAAGTTTTTGTATATATTAACTTGTTTTATACTATTGTAAACCACCCAGAGACAAAAGTTTGAGGTGGTGTACAAATGCAATCAATCAATCCATCAATCAATCAATAAATGAAATGGGTTTAGGAGAGTGCTCACTCTCATCAGTTTTGATAGGATGCTTCATCAGTGGGTTTGCTGCCATGGAACCACCAGGATTTGGCTCGATCCTGGCCGTTAACATGCATGTGCAAAACCAGGCTGGGCTCCCTTAGCCTTGTTTTGCAAATATGTGTGAATAGCCTCAACATGTTTCTCTTGGGAAGTCTCTAATCAGTGATAAATCAGGGTCATTGGAATAGGAACCACTGCCAAAGTATTGTGATTGTCTCAAAATTTCAGAGAAATCCATCAAAAAGTACATCTGCCTAGTCTAGCTCCATTTATTTTTTAAAATATGCAGTAAATTAAAGCTGAAGTAGATTGCCTTTTGGTGTCGTCCCCCCCATTCCCTCCATACATGCACACTCATCCCCCACTCCCTTTCCTGTATGTTGCCAGACTGCCCCTGCTCTTGCTACTGGCTTGGCAATGAGTAACGGTGCTGCTACTCTTGGCAGTACTGGCAGCCGAAGAAAAGGAAAGAGAAAGTGGAAGAGGAAGAAGGCAGAGGAGAAGGAGTTTCTGCCCACAGAGCTGTTCCAGGTGCTGCTTACAGAGTTGGGCTGGCTAGAGTGGTGCTGACAGCTCTCGTTGCTTCCAACCACAGCAGAAGTAAGCACACCTGGGAGATAGCTGCAGAACAGGCAATTTCCCATTGATTGCACAACTTTTGGAGTAAAACCATTGAGTGGACGATCTTAAGTTTTTTTGCAATCAAATAAATCTTCACTCCAAGTTAGAAAGGTATAGATCCATCAAATAAATTACTCGAACTTGAAGCTTTCTGTATTTTTAATTTAAATACTGTAGTCCCATACAGACACAATGAAAAACTGGAGTTTTCATCATTTTTGCAAAAATGTATTATTTACGTACATATGACTGTAAATGTCATGTGTCACACAATGATTTAGTTTTCTTACAGCTATAACAGTGCACTTACCATTAAGAACATAAGGGTCAATACATCATCAACATTTACAAACTTCAGTCATAAATGGTCCCTTTATAAGATTTCCTGTTGTTATGCTGACAAATACCTGGGTTCTGATATATGTCCAGTAGGACTAACACATGTTTCCACCAATTGTTGTAAGTTGTTAGGGATCAGCACTTCCTACAGTCAGCACACGTGCAATCTTGATTTACAATTGATTGTCAGTAGGTATAAAGCCAGTAAGTAAGAGAATTCACAGAGAAGGTTTTGCATCTATCTATCTATCTATATACATAAACACACACACACTAAGCCCTACCCGTGGCTAATCCCATGTGTGGCAGCTCTCGCGAGAGTTTGCAAGCAGAAACACCATGGTGATTGGGCAGTGGAGATTCCATATGCAGATAGGGAGGAGGAGCCTATGGCACCATGGTGATTGGGCAGTGGGGATTCCATATGTAGATAGTAAGGAGGAGCCTTTAGCACTATGGTGATTGGACAGTGGGGATTCCATATGCAGAAGGGGCCTGTGATGGTTAAGGTCAGTTGGAATGTAACTGTTACTGGTCAGAAGATGTTCTTGATTGTAGATGAGGAAATAAGATGAACAAGATCTGTTAATTCAGGAAGGGAGGGGGGGAAGATGGGAAGAAAGACAGAGAGAAGAGCGAGTGGAGGAGAGAGAAAGAGAAGGGAGGGGAAGAAAGAAAGAAGGAAGGGACAGGCCCGAGCTTGTCAGTGGCCTGAGGGGAACGAACAGTCATGGTGGCACCTACTGGCAGCAAGGGAGGGCCAAGTCAACCATTGTTGCTGTTTGGGGCTACCAAGGCCATCGGGGGAGGGAGGGAGGCAGGAAGGGAAGGGCCTGGGCCTGTCAGTGGCCTGAGGGGAAGGAGTGGCCATGGCAGTGGTGGTAGCAAGGAAGGGCCTGGTCAACTGCAGCTCCTGTGGGGTGGAGCAAGAGTGGGGCTCGGTTGAGGGTGGGGAGATCTCTGGGGATAGGGGGCTACAGCTTGGCCAATAGGCACCAGCAACACTGCAGCTGCGACCAAGAGGGTTGAGGGGGATGGAGGAGTGTCCAAGGGTATGAAGGGGATGGTAGCAACCGGATGGAGGAGGAGGACCAGGAGTGCAGCTCTGGTAAGGGTGGAGAGATCTCCCAGGTGAGTGGGCTGTGGCAGGGGTTGAGGGGAGCAATCAAGTACTAGCACACAGATGTTCTGTGCGGGTTAAGCTAGTAGTAAGTATTATACAAATTGCTGACCTTTGCGAGGAGAGTGGGCTAAGCCCGCTCTCCCCGCAGACAAGCAGCAGTCTGCTCTGGGCAGCCGCAGCGGCCGCCCACACAACTGCCGGCTCTGTCACAGAGCCGGCTGGGGAGTTTGGGGGTCGCACGGCCCCTGGACGCTCCAGCATGCCCTGCGCAAGCATGCAGGGTATGCTGGAGAGACCCCTGAGTGAAAAGGCTGCTTTTGAGCCTCCCAGTTGGGGGTCTCCTCATGAGTAGCTGTGGTCTGGTGCAGAACTGTGCCGTGGTTACTCACAATTCTAAAAACTGGGTTTGCGGAGCACTCGCTTTGCGGAGCACCCAGTTTAAGGGGAGGGATAGTTTGGCGGGTTAACTGCCTGGAGGCCACCGGGCTTGCCTGCGAGCCTGGTGGTTCTCATGGTCAGGAGAAATCGGGTTAGGTTCCCCTAGCCCAATTTCACCTGATCGTGGGAATAGCCTCATAGTCTATTGATAAGATCTGTCTATATCCCCCACTAGTTGAACATTTCTACAGCATCAATTTTACTGAAACAGAAATGGTTCCACAGAGATGGGCAGTATCTAAAATTCATATATTTTAAAATATGTATTTTCAATACTTGTGTATTTTGGATCTAAAATACTTTTCAGGACAGTATTCTGTATTTTGTATTTAAAAGACATTTGTTCAGGTATTTGTGTTTTTAAAATACATTGCCAAAACCAAAATACATTAGCCAGTCATTGCTGTGGCTTTTTGCTTCAGGGGCTGCCTTTTTATTGCAAGCAAGCAGCCCATTAGCATCAGCAAGCTTGTATACTCAAGTTCATCAGTCAGTTGAACAACCCAGTCAGTCCTGTGTTGTCTTTGTAGCAACTCAGCTAGCAAGTCCTTAGGAGGCACACTCTTTTACTCTAGGATTCTCTGCTTAAAAGTAGAAAGGAACAAGTGATAACTGGCTTGACCAGTTTGAAATGACCAGGCTAATGTCTTCCAATGATCAGTAAACACCCATATTGGGATGCAAATTCCCCCCCGTACCTGCTTGGAAGGTGGGAGGGTTTGCAGACATGTGGATTAATTTAGATTTGCCTACACATGGTCCTCCTTTGATCTACAGTACAGCATTTAGCAAAATGAAGTTAGGAGGACAAGAGGTAAATAATTTTATCTTAAACTCTTTGGGCTCTGGGCTGGCTGGAAATCAAAATCTGATTCCCAGCCAGCAGCTACCCCATTGGTTAGGTATTTGGGGGATGGGGGAGGCTGTTCCATCCTGAGTACTGTATTCTTTTGGAGGGTTGTGGTAGGGAAGAGAGTGGGAGGTTTTCATTTGCTTCCTAATTGCAAAGAGCTGAGAGAAACAGAATCCTTGTTTGTGTGGCTGGGAAAAGGTCCTATGTTTCCTAAGTGTACGGTCCAGTGCCCATCCAGTCCAGCATCCTGTTACACACTGTGGCCCACTAGATGCCTCTGAGAAGCCTACAGACAAGAGCTAAGGTCCTGAAACTGGTATTTGGATACAACTTGCCTCTGAGGTGCCTAGAGCTGGCTACACACAGCCTTGTAGAAATAAGAGAAATGCTTATATCTATCATGCTAGATTGCTGAAAATGCTTTGCTATGCTTTTTGTGTGTTTTATGGGAAGTGTTTGGGGATCTGATCCTGTGTATGTTTTGTACTTTGTTGTGCTATTCCTAGTATGCACCATAGGCTATGTAGGCTACATGATGAGTTACGAGTCCAGAATTTCCCCAAACTCACTGGTGATGTTTAAGCCACCCTGACTTTTTGGACATTGTATGATGTCCCATTTTCAGCAGTGTCTATCAGCAGAACACTTTCCTCACTGGAAAAGGTTGGTGGGGGGGATGTGACAAAATGGGCCTTTGTTTTGCTTTTAAAAAGCCCCTCCAATTTCATATCAGAACTGCCCTCAACTCCAAAAACCAATTTTGGCCTGGGCCCACTGCTTTTGTGGATTTATTGTCTCTCACTTGGCTGTCAGGAAACTTGTTCTTATTGTTCAAAAAACTCTACCTTTAGGGAGAAACATTAAGCTTTTGATTGTTTTGCCTATCTCCAAGAAGGGATAGTTAACAAAGTTAGATGAGGAGAGAGACTCTTGAGGCTGCCGTTTCCAACATGCTACTTTGGTTGTTAGTTTAGCTTTGTTTGCTGAGACCAGGCAGCATGGTTCCTGGGAATGTGCAGACTTCACTGTGATGCAAGCCTTTGTTCTCTGAACCTCTGTTGCCAGATTTGGCTTTTTAAAAGCCAAATTTTGGGTTATGGCCCATTTGACTCACGAGTATACCCCTTAGGTTCTGGCCACACTGCTCTGAACTGCAATTTGAGACCTAAAAGCTACCGAGCCTCCTGTCTAACACCAAATAGGAAGAAAAGTATCTCACTTGTGCATTTTAAACCTACCTTCCAGTAGGATTATGAGATCACCCAGCATTGTGTGTGTATCCGTGTGTCCCCAGTATCAACTTTGCAACGCTTAGACCAATATGAACTAAATCGGGTACAGTTGTAGGGACACATAGACACACCTCAGTGGAATAGTTTGTGATGATGTCATCCACACCAATTCAAGATGGCAGACGTGTAAAACTTTGAGGCACAAGTGGCCTAACTTGTGAACTGCCAAACCGATTTGAACCAAACTTGCTACAGCTGCAGGGACACATAGGAATGCCCAAATGCTATGGTGTGTTATATAATCCACTTCAATTCAAGATGACGGCCACGTGAACATCTGAGGTACAAGCAGGCCAAATTGTGGACTGTATAACCGATTTAAAACAAATTACATACAGTTGCAGTGAGTGACACACAGGAGCATCTCAATGGCGTAGTTTGTGATGATGTCATCCACACCATTCAAGATGGTGGATGCGTAAACTTTAGAGGCATAAGTGGGCTAACTTGTGAACCTCTTAACCTATTTGAACCAAATTTGCTACAATTGTAGGGACACATAGGTACATCTCAATAGCATAGATTGTGACAATGTCATCCAACCCAATCCAAGATGGCAGATACATAAAGCTTTGAGGTGCAAGTGTACTAACTTGAGGATTGTCTAACTGATCTGAACCAGATTTGATACAGTTTTTTGCAACACATTTAGATCCCAATACACTATCCATATTCCACTCTACCCAATTCACCGTCTGAGGCTACCATTCTTTTGTATGATAGGACCACCTTGACAACCACAGAATGTGAGTTCAGTTGTAAATTGGGCCTGTGTGGAAAACGTTGCGTGTCTGCTTCACCACTTGCCAAATGATTGATTTTTTTGTTTGTTTCTGTACCACTAGTCATGATTGAGGTGGTTTACAGACAATGATTCAAACAATGGAAGCAAAATCAAATTAAACAGCTGAAAGAAGTTAAAACAATGGAAGCAGCTAAAACAATTACATCATTAGAACCACTAAAACAATTAAAATAAATTAAATGTCTGGTTGATCCAGCGCTCCTAAATACCACCAGAGTATCTTATTCTGTTCCAAAGCTCAGGGGCGGCTATAGAGAAGGTCCAACACTGAGTTGCTACCAGACAAGCTGGCAGCAGCCTCAAGTGGACCTCCCCAGATGTGGGGCTCATGTAGAAAGTGAGCTGCATGGATCCATCAACCCACATCACAGCCATTTCTTTGTGTGAACTGACTTACAGATCCACAGCTTAGGCACACTTGCAGAGTTTTATTGGCCAATGAAGCTAAGTTGATTTACAGCAGCTGTGGTCTGGCTCTGCATCCAAATCACAGATAAAGTGGAAGCTGGTTTCAACAGAAGCAGTAGCTCATGATTTTAATATAGACATGCAACTAAGGAATGATAGATCCTGGTCTGGGACACACCATTGATTGGAACAGCCATGTATTAAACATGAGCAACCACATATACTGCCAGTTTGGGTCAGTGCAGTGATTCTTGGCAGCGAAATAATAAATTGCCCTACAATAGGTAAATCAGAGAGCCCTTCTGATTCTGGATTTTTTTGGAAGATTTATCACAGGGTATACAAGAAAATGTTTCAGGAAGAGATACTGAATATCTGGCAGGAATCGTATGATGCATTGTTTGATCTATGTTCCTTGGGAGCTGGACATACAATAGATGTGGAGCATCCCTTGAATTAATTACAGACCAGTTTTCATGTCTTGGCATTTTATCAATATGAGTATCTAAAGACCTGTTCTTCCATAACCTCAGTGGACCCTAACCCAGCAAGTCTCTAATTATTCACTGCTGTACTATGCACAGAAACAGTTTCTATAGTAGTTTCTTAGAGTGTGTTAGAAATTGCTGAATGCAAAATGAAAAGAAAGAAAAGAGAAAACAAAGCAAGCCGCTCCTTCATAATGCACGGCATGAATCATGCTGCCTGTTGCTGAGAATCCGTGCATGGAAACCAGGCTCTGTATTTGCTTCCCATGGAAACAATCTTTATGCATTTCAGATGGGTCACAACAACCTGGAGATGATACTGTGCTTTGGAGTAGGAAAATGTTATGTGTATGTAGATAATGCCCCTCAAATAACTGAAATCCATCATTTCCATTCGGTTGATTACTTAAATGACTAAGTCAATCATTCCATACTGCTCTCTAGAAATTAAAAGGATCTGTAGGGAGAAAAAAACACAAGTATCACATCTCAACCCTGAATTACTGTGTTGACAACCTACTCTAAAATATATATATATACAAATAACTTCTCCTGTCCTTATATAAGAAAGGGGTATAATGTCTCCATGATAACTGTGCTTTTTATCTTGGTGGCTCTCTTATATTTTGCATGTGGAGAGGAGAGCCCAGGATAGCATGTCTCCAATAGCTGTTACTGGTGTCACCTGTGTGGGTTGGTTTTGTTGCAGTTTTAGGATGGTGAGCCTCTTAGAGAGGGAATCATTTTCTCAGACAATT
This sequence comes from Hemicordylus capensis, assembly GCF_027244095.1. Taxonomy (NCBI): domain Eukaryota; kingdom Metazoa; phylum Chordata; class Lepidosauria; order Squamata; family Cordylidae; genus Hemicordylus; species Hemicordylus capensis. Next base: position 104,871,644 of record NC_069657.1, on the reverse strand, counting down.
TGCTACATAAACCACTGAGAATTCTTTTTTTGTTGGAATGTTATATAGGCATTTTTAAATACTTGAAATTGATTTTAATTTTTAAAAAATGAAATGTTAGTGTTATCATTGTGTGTGATTGTCAAAAAATCTAAGATGGAAGAGAGAAATCAAAGATGGAGAAATGAACAAAAGTTTGACTCCATGTCTGTGTCTTTGGAAAGATGCTGCAAGAGCAGAACATAGAAAAAGGCCTCTCTGTGGCCCAAGGTTGGACATGCACAGTAGCTATAGAAACTGTATCTAGTCTGGAATACCATTATTGGTCCATGCTCCTCTGGAGAGGGTCTGAAGATGTACAATGTATTAGTGCATGTTTGGGCCTTTGTATTTGCATAACTGATAAAGCTTTGGTATATAAAAATTAACTGATTTTAATATTTAAATGACTTTAATTGTAAACTGCCCAGACACACAAGTTTTGGGCAGTATAAAATTTTTTAAAATAAAAATCTGAAATCACCATTTGGGAGGGCTCTTTCACCTCATGACTGATGCCCAGTAAAGGAATAAAGCTTTGAATCTGATGGAATGGTGTGGCCTCTGCCTATAATCAACCCTAGGAGGAGATTTCTCTTTCTCTGTGTGTGTTTTTGTGTGTTCACACATGGAGATTCAGTACTACATTCTGAGGTCATTCTCACAACCAATACCTGATTGGGGAGGGGGGAAGGCAAGGTGAAACCTAACTTCCCCCAGATTGATCCTTGTGCTTTCAGCACATGAGCCACACACCCACACAATCCGCTCCAGATTAAGGGCACACTTGCACCTTTAACCTCTGATAAGAGCCAGGCTAAGGAGTGGGGTTAAGCTGGGAGCTGCACAGATCCTGGCGCTGCTCATAAGAACAGCCTTATTGTCTCTTACTGTGGTAATTAGCCAGTAGGATACTATGGTGCAGCTGCAGCAAAGGACAATGAGCCAACTGGAAATTATGCCCCATTGTGCAAAGAACAATGGTAGTACACTGCAATTCGCCACACCCACATAGTCACTTGGAGGTGGAATCCAAATTGTCCCCATTCGCACAGCTGAAATACTTCATTAAAATTGTATATCAACCCTGAGATTCCAATGTACTTGGTGCATGCAGAGAATAACACAAGCCCCCACTTCTTTCTGGGAAATAAATCATCATGGATGGAACTTAAAATCTGAACTGACATGTTATCAGATTCTTTAGAAAAGGTTAAATAATAGAGATCATCCTAGGTGATTTCCCCCCTCAGTAATCCAATATTACCACTTTAAGAGGTGTAGTTTCACTTCTAGAGCCTCAATGAGGAAAAAAACCTGCAACTTGGATATGCAGAGTTGATTTTTCCATCCTCCGTAGATCTTCTGGACTGCTTTTGAACCTAAAGATTTGATTGGCTTTCAACAATACTGTTCGAAATAAGTATACACTGGCTTTAAAAATTAAAGACTCCCCTAATTCTATAATTGGCTTTCAGATTTACATCTTCAGTACCTGATTGCCTTAGGCTCTAGTTGCCTTAAAAAGTTGTTTTATATGACTATGTTTGTCCACTAAAAATGCATCAATTTAGACAATACTGACAGCCATCAAATCACACAGGGAAAGAAGTACATGTGCATGTCCACTCCCACCCCTCACAATCTGTGCACCATCCTGCCATCCCACTATTGTATAATTGTGTGTGGGGAAGAGTGGGAATGTTCAAACTGGTCCTCAACATGCAATTTATATACTACTTCAGATTGACATTTAAAATGTGCTGCGAAGGGAGTTCCTTCGGTTCATTTTCCCCACATGATCATACAGTGGCATGTTGGTGCTCCTAGATGTGAAGAGATGTGAGCGCACACTGTTCCTTCTCATTTTGAAGGAACCTCTACCACTGCATAATAGGTGAATGAGCCTGGATTGGATGCATCATCCAAACCAGCTGATACTAAAGCACTGTTTATAAGTGATCAGTAACAGCAAAAGTTACCACACAAAAAACCTGAAAGCAATTTTTCCATTTCCATTTGTGCACAACATAGGGCCTACCAAGCAAAGCACAGCCTGCCACATATGGCTACCCACTGATGGCTTGATAAGCCTCTGATTACTGCTGCCTGTGTGAATGGCAAAAAACCAGAAGGTAGTTGTACATGACTGTTGGACTGTTTTTTGGTCTGGGGAGCGAGACATTGTGCAGACTTAGTGTACATATACAGGCATTCCAAGAGGTGTTTCATGTGCTTTAACTTGCTCTTATTGCATTGCTTTGGGATTGGCTGGATGTATCAACTTTTCCACTTCAGAAATGGTGTTGCAAATTAGCCTTGATGTAAGAGGATCTGAATATTCCTGTTTTATTAGATCTACATGTGCAAAAGGAGGTGGTAAGAGTCCTGAAATGATAGAGTGGACTGAACCACTGGAAACTGAAGGTGCCAAACTACATATCTGAAAGTTTACCCGCATATATATAATCAATTCAAAACTAGAAAAACTGTATATCATGGTGAAATGGTTTAGTTCAACAATTCCCCCAATGATTTTCCTACTTACAGGGTTGTTTGGGGTTTTTTTGTTTGTTTGTTTAAACTTAGGAAAGCATTCAGAGATGTTTTTCCAACCTTGGGTTGGAACCCCTTAAGGGGTACAATACAATCTATTATACCAAGACTCTGCCCCTTTTTCTGCTGCATTTTTCACTCCAGCATTACTTAGCAATATCAATAGCAATAGCACTTACATTTATATACCGCTCTATAGCTGGAAGCTCTCTAAGCGGTTTACAATGATTTAGCATATTGCCCCCCAACTTTCTGGGTACTCATTTTACCGACCTCGGAAGGATGGAAGGCTGAGTCAACCTTGAGCCCCTGGTCAGGATCGAACTTGATACCTTCTGGTTACAGGGCGGCAGTTTTACCACTGCACCACCAGGGGCTCTATATACTTGATCTATGACCAAAGTTTTCTCTGTTTCTGCATAGTGCATTTTTGCTATGACTGCTGCATTACACTTACTGCTGGTTCAAGTATGACAAAAATTAGATGTCATGACAGTTTTCAATATGTGTATGGAAAGGGAAAGGTACCATGGATAAATGCTGACTTTTACCTTTGTTTTTGGCCTAATTCCAACAGCTTCTGTACATCGCTTTTGGCAGATGCCTCATCATTTTTCAAAGACTGATAACAAACAGAAGAAACAATGTGTTACCAAGGAGCTCTTTAACATTTTTTCAGCAGTAAAATTATTAATGGTGACCCTGCTTGAAAAAGGTTCACTGTAAATAATACATTTGATGACTGAGAACAAATAAATGGGAAGCAGCTTTGTTCGTTTCCTGCAGGGAGACAAACCCAATCAAATGTAGTTCTTGACCTGAAACCTTCAATCAGAAATTAAATAATAATTATAAACTTTGTTAGCCACCCCAAAACAAATTGTTCTCTGGGCGGCTCACGAACAGAGGATTAAAACATACAATACAAACAAATAACACACTGAATCATAAAAAAAAAGAAAATACAAAATACAATACAAAGCCGCTTAAAAACTCATTTTAAAATAAGTATTAAAAAATCAAATCGAATCTAAAAACCAAAATTTAAAAGACCTGAGAGAACAAAAGTTTTTTTACCTGGCATCTGAAAGAACAAAGTGACGAAGCCAGGCAAACCTCACTGAGGAGGCTATTCAATAAATGGGGTGCAACGTCCAAAAAGGCCCTTTCCCTGGTAGCTACCTGAAGGTGGCTACCACCATTTGGTAGGTGGCTACCAAATGAAGTCACCTCATTTGGCAGGGGCACCTGAAGGAGGGCCTCCAAAGAAGATTTGTTCTTTGAAGTTAGAGGTAGGGACATATGCAGAGGCGTAACTAGGGGAAATAGTGCCTAGGGCAAGCACTGAAATCACGCCCCTGTCCAGACAGGAATGATGAGAATTGTAGTCAACAATATTTGGAAATCCTTGTTAAAAGGAACACTGTACCATCTAGACATGGTTGTTGATCAAAACTTGAAAACATGAGCCATCTCTGTAAAAGACCTAGAACAACAGTCAGGAGTTATGCGAGGATTCCAAGTGTCATTTTCTCTGTCTCATCTCATTCTTTTTTTAAAAACATGACTTTGTCCTAGAGGATCACCTGCCCAAATAGCCACTAGCAAAATAGGGGAAGAAGAAGGTGGTGGTGGTGGTGGTGGTGGTGGTAAATGATTCCTGCCAGCCTTTGTCTTATGATGACTGTTGGCTCATGATGGGGTATATGTGCATTCACCACACCAGTGCTTACTTTGACATCAAGAGGTAGGAGGATACATTAGTTTGCCACACTAGACAGATGCATTTGCAACAGGAGGAGACAGCCAAGTTCTGCCAGGGCCAAAACCAGCCCCTGCCAGACTAAGAAATCATTGTAATTTGCCCCTTCCTGTCACAAGCAGTGTGCTGTTTTTTTATTATTGACTCTAACTCTCAAATATCCCAGTCATGGATGGAAAATTCAGGGTCAATTTACAAGAGACACATTTTCTACATGGAAGTTTCTTCTGTGCAGGTGTTGTGCAGAAACCCATGTGTAGTGACCGCCAGGGGCATAGCAAGGTTGGAATGGGCCAAGATGAGATTTTAAAATGGGCCCCCAGCCCCTCAAAGTCCAGGGCCTCCACACATCTAAGGCCCCCAAGGATTTAAGTCTGATATTTCAAAATAAGTATGCTGCCTGCAAATACATTTCACTGAATACGCACATGCACACTTCACGGTATATAGTGATATACATTGAGTACTATACATTTGTGCTACTTTTAATGCCTAGAACACACTAGCAACGCTAATTATTAAAATGGCCCCCTCGCTGCAGATTAGCAAAGGAGACTTTCAACCATGCAGAGTGAGCCTATGTTTGTTTTCTCAGAATTCTGAACAAATTCAGTCAAGTTTGATTCCAGGAGGTTTTTCACAAGAGGCTTTTAAAGCCCTTTAACACACATCTCCTCTGGAATGGAGGTGCTGCATTCACATGTTGGCCAGATTTACTCTGAAGTCCCTGCAAGTTATTGGAGAGCAGTTCACACACAAGAAAAATAAAATAAAATAAAAGCACAACACATGCTTCACAGTTCTCACTCAGACCTTCTGGGTTGCAAAACAACTTGAACATAAGTGCATTTATGAATGAATGAATGAATACCGTATTTTATGGACTATAAGACTCACTTTTTTCCTCGAAAAATATCTGCCAAAATTCAGGAGCGTCTTATATGTTTTAACAGTTCAATATGTTAAAACTCTGAAAAACTGGATTAAAATTAAGGTGCATCTTATAGTCTGTAGCGTCTTATAGTCCATAAAATACGGTATTTGTTCCTGAAGTTTTTGTAATTTTCTGACATGAAACAAGCCACTTATAGGCCTTTTTAGATAGTTTTTGTTTTTAAAGCCAGCACATTTTTCAGTCTGTTTTAAATTAAATATTCAGAGGCTTCTCAGTCTTGCCCCACCACCCATATCAAAGCCCTATGGCAAGCAGATCCCTATATATGGGGGTAACCACAAAAAGGAATTCACAGCCTACCTGCAAAAGCTGTGCTGGGTGGTCTGGTCTGCTTCAGGAAGGGTCTGCTGCAGGAGGGTCTGCTTGCTGGGGCCTGCCGAGTTCAGGCTTCAGGGAGGCCTACTCGTAGGCCTCTCTGGAAGCCCCGCCCACACGCCGATCAGCTGAGAGGCGGGGAGAGAAGAGCTCTGCAGTTTGCAGGCTGCTCCGATCTAGGCCTCGCCAATCCTAGGCTGGAGCTGGAGGCAAGTGGCTGAGGGGCCCTGGGGCTGGGCAGGTGGGCAATGGGGTGGGGGTGGCAGGAACTGGCATGGCGCGCCCCCTCAGTGGCGCCTAGGGCACGTGCCCTGCCTGCCCCCCCTAGTTCCGCCTATGGACATATGGGGCAAGGCACTCTTGTAACCTGGTCCCAAGCCATTTAGGGCTTTAAAAATTAAAACCAGCACTTTGAATTGGGCCCAGAAATGGACTGGGAGCCAGTACAGCTGATGAAGCACTGGTGTGATGTGTTCAAAATGTCCAGTCCCAGTTAATCTTGCAGCCCTATTTTGTACCATTTCCTGGGAAATGGTTTCCAGACCATTTTCAAAGGCAGCCCCACATACAACACGTCAGTAATCTAAGTCAGTAATCTAATCAAATCTTCTTTGAGGCTCAAGGTGGCCCACAGCCCTCCAACTAGTAGCCATTGATAGACCTCTCCTCCATGAAGTTATCCAAACCCTTCTTAAAGCCATCCAGGTTGTTGGCTGACACCACATCTTGTGCAAGAGAATTCCACAAGTGGATTATGCGTTGTGTGAAAAAGTACTCCAGTTTGTTGTTCCTAGATTTCCTGGCAATCAATTTTATGGGATGACCCCTGGTTCTAGTGTTATGGGAGAGGGAGAAGATTTTCTCTCTCTCCACTTTCTCCACACCATGCATGGTTTTATAGACATCTATCATGTCTCCCCGCAGTTGTCATTTTTCTAAACTAAAAAGCCCCAGGTGTTGTAGCCTTGCCTCATAAGAACGGTGCTCTAGGCCCCTGATCATCTTGGTTGCCTTCTTCTGCACTTTTTCCAGTTCAACAATGTCCTTTTTGAGATGTGGTGACCAGAATTATATGCAGTACTCCAAGTGTGGTCGCAACATAGTTTTGTATAAGGACATTATAATATTAGCCATTTTATTTTCAATCCTCTTCCTAATGATCCCTAGTATGGAATTGGCATTTTTCACAGCTGCCACACATTGAGTCAACACTTTCAACGAGCTGTCCACCACGACCCCAAGATCCCTCTCCTGGTCAGTCACCGACAGCTCAGATCCCATCAGCGTACACCTGAAGTTGGGATTTTTCATCCCAATGTGCATCACTTTACACTTGCCAACATTGAACCTCATTTGCCACTTTGTCGCCCACTCACCCAGTTTGGAGAGATCCTTTTGGAGCTCCTCACGATCCATTTTGGATTTAACTACCCGAAAGAGTTTGGTATGATCTGCAAATTTGGCCACCTCGCTGAATACTCCTGCTTCTAGATCATTTATGAATAAATTAAAAAACACCGGTCCCAGTACAGATCCCTGGGGGACCCCAATTCTTACTTCCCTCCATTGTGAAAACTCTCCATTTATACCTACCCTCTGTTTCCTGTCTTTCAACCAGTTAGCAATCCACACATGTACTTGTCCCCTTATCCCATGACTGCTAAGTTTCCTCAGGAGTCTTTGATGAGGAACTTTGTCAAAAGCTTTTTGGAAGTCGAGGTATACTATCTGAACTGGATCACCTTTATCCACACACTTGTTGACACTCTCAAAGAACTCCCTTTCCCTTTGCAGAAAGCATGCTGGTTCACTCCCAGCAGGGCCTGTTCTATGTGCTTTACAATTTTTTTCTTGAGGATGCTTTCCATCAATTTGCCTGGAACAGACGTTAAGCTAACCGGCCTGTAATTTCCTGGATCGCCTCTGGATCTTTTTTTGAAAATTGGTGTTACATTTGCTACTCTCCAGACCTCTGGTACAGAACCTGATTGCAGGGATAAGTTATATATTTTAGCAAAGAGGTCGGCAATTTCACATTTGAGTTCTTTGAGGACTTTTGGATGGATACCATCCGGCCCTGGTGATTTGTTCGTTTTCAGTTTTTCCAACCAGTTCTCATCTCTTGTCACTTCTATCTGATTCAGTTCTTTAGGCTCCATCCCTAAAAAGTCTGGTTCAGGAACAGGTATGTGCTCAGTATCCTCTGCCGTGAAGACGGACACAAAGAACTCATTTAGCTTCTCTGCAATCTCCATATTCTTTTTAATAATCCCTTTCACTCCCTCATTGTCTAATGGTAAAACTGCCTCCCTGGCAGGTTTCCTGCCTCTGATGTATTTAAAGAAGTTTTTGTTATTCCCCTTGATAATTTTGGCTAAATGTTCCTTAAATTCTCTTTTTGACTCCCTGATTGTCACCTTGCTTTTTTTTTTTGCCAGAGTTTGTGCTCCTTTCTGATCTCTTCATTTGGACAGGCCTTCCAATTTCGGAAGGAAGTTTTCTTCCCTTTTATGGCTTCCTTGACGGTACCCATTAGCCATGCTGGCATCCTTCTGGTCTTAGTGGTACCTTTCCTCCTTTTGGGTATACAATCTAACTGGGCTTCTAGTATTGTGGCTTTGAGTAAACTCCATGCACTCTGGAGCGAAGTGACTCTCCTGATTCTCCCTTTCAGTTTTCTTTTCACCATACTCCTCATTTGGGAGAAGTTTCCTCTTCTGAAATTCAAAGTGTCTGTGTTAGACTTCCTTGGTGATTCTCTCCACACATTTATGCTGAATTTGATGGCACTATGGTCACTGTTCCCTAAAGGGTTGATGACACTGACATCCCACACCAGATCCTGGGTGCCACTCAGAATTAAGTCCAAGGTTGCCTTCTCTCTGGTCGGTTCCAAGACCAACTGTTCTAGGGCACAGTCATATAGCCTGTCCAGAAATCTGACCTCTTTGTCATGACCTGACTGCGCATTTACCCAGTCTATGTGTGGGTAATCGAAGTCACCCATGATTACAGCCCTACCTCTCCTTGACGCCTCCCTGATTTCCTGCTGCAACTCCCAGTCACTGTCAACGTTTTGATCTGGAGGGTGATAGCACGTCCTCAGTAGCACGTTCCCTTTCAGGCCTTGTATTGTCACCCACAGGGTTTCTGTGGAGGACTCGTCCACCCGGGTTTTCTAGCTTGTTAGATTCTATGCCTTCTTTAGCATACAGTGCTACTCTACTTCCAAGGCGCCCGTCCCTGTCCTTTCTATAGAGTTTATATCCAGGAATAACAGTGGCCCAATGGTTTTCAAAGTTCCACCATGTTTCTATTATGCCCACTATATCTATTTCTGTTTTAGCAACCAAGCACTCCAGCTCACCCATCTTGGCTCGGAGGCTTTTGGCATTAGCATATAAGCACCTATACGCTGAATCTCTCACCTGATGGACGCTATCTTTCTTTTGGCTCTGACCAGCTGGCACAGGCTCCCGTCTGCTCTTTCTGCTCTGTCCCCTTCTGTTTTATCTGAATCCTTTGCACTCTCATGCTTTAAGGGATGGCTTTTGCCGAACGGGATACTGCCCAGCTCCTGTCGGCTGTTCCCCAGGCGCCATTTTAAAAGCTGCTCTGAAACCTTTCTGATTTTAAGCGCCAGCAGTCTGGTTCCACCTTGATTCAAGTGCAGCCCGGCCCTTTTGTACAGGCCTTGCTTGCCCCAAAATGTGTTCCAGTGCCTAAGGAATCTAAACCCCTCCTCCGAGCACCAACATCTCATCCACGCATTGAAACCCCTCAGCTCTGCCTGTCTCACTGTACCTGCACGTGGAACAGGTAGCATTTCTGAGAATGCTACCTTGGTGTTCCTGGACTTCAATACACTACCTATCAGCCTAAATTTGGCTTCCAGGACCTCCCGACTACATTTTCCCACATCGTTGGTGCCGACGTGTACCACGATAGCTGTCTCCTCCCCAGCACTGCCTAAGAGCCTATCTAGACACTGCGTGATGTCCGCAACCTTCGCACCAGGCAGGCAAGTCACCGTGCAGTCAACACATGGGTCACAAACCCATCTCTCTATACCTCTAATGATCGAATCAACCACTATAAGGAAGCCCCCACCCCCCAGAGGAATATCCCCTGTGCGAGAGGATATGGGCTCACCATGCATGGGAGGAGTCCCTTCTAAAGGAGCATTTCCCACTTCCTCAGACCAATGTCCTCCTTGCCCAAGACCTTTATTTTCCTTGACAGCAGAGGAGCTACCAGCCCTGGAGTGGGATGCCTCTATCATGTCCATGAAGGTCTTGTCAACATGCCTCTCTGTCTCTCTGAGCTTCTCCAGATCTGCCACCTTGGTCTCAAGGAACGAATTTGTTCCCTGAGGGCCAGGAGCTCCTTGCACCGAGAACACACCCATGACTTCTGCCCATGGGGCAAATAGTCATACATGTGGCACTCTGTGCAATACACTAGGAAGTGCCCCTTCCCCTGCTGAATTTCTATCTTCATAATGTTTTTGTTGGCTGTTTACAGTATTTAGAGATAGTTTATTAGAAGTAGTTTATTATCTGTTTATTATTATCTGTTTTTTAGATAGTCTATTAGAAGGATAGGTCTAAGCTATAATGGTCAGCTATTTAACTGTCCAAACAGCCTTTCCCAAGAATATTACAGATATGAGGGAGGGATTTTTACTTATGTTCTCTTCTCCATCAGGCTCCTTGTGATCACAGGGGCTTGTTCCAGGCTCCCCCACACACTTCTCGCTAAATTCCTGCAAAACTTCTTCATCCTGTTTGCTATCCCTGTCCGCTATGCTCTGTTTGCTATGCTCTCGGGCCTTCACCTCTTATGTAGAGAGTAGTCTTCCAACTGAGACACAGTATGTGAGTCAAAGGAATGTCAAAGGAATGTGGGGCCTCCTCCAGCCCTAGCTCACTCCACCCCCTCCAAGCAGGGACAAAGCAAAACACTGGAGTTTGCTAGCCCTGGCAACTTCTAGCCCTGGCAAATCAGAGAGAGAGAGAGAGAGAGAGAGAGAGAGAGAGAGAGAGAGAGTTAACCCTTAAAGAGAAACTAGCTCCTGAAAATCTCTCCTCTCCCTGTTAGTTAGTTTGAAGGGGAAAAGGCTAGATGTTTAGAAAAGCTTGCTCCCTCCTCAGCTGTGTCTGCTCTTCACAGAGTAGCCTTCTGATTTATGGAGGGAAAGAAGGTAGTTGGTCTCTAACTGTAATTTTCCTTTTCATTCCCAGAACCAGCTCTTCAGTGTGAGATTTATTTCTTCATTTTAGGGATCTTTAGACTATCTTCTATAATATATATATAGGAAGCTTACAATAATAAAAACTAAGAACATTGTAAAACAGCAGCAGCAGGTTAGGTGCAGCACTAAAATGGAATAAAGCCCTTTAAGTGGTTTAAAATCAATTCTAAAAGAATACCAAGAATATTCTAAAAAGCCTGAGGGAACAGAAAGGTCTTCACCTGGTGCTGAAAAGACAACAGGCAAGGTCTCTCAGCAAGTGAGAAGGCCTTCTCCCCAGCTGCCTTCTGACCCTGTGGCCACTGTATGAAACAGGATGCTGGACTGGATGGGCCTTGTGCCTGATCCAGCAGGGCTGTTCTTATGTTAACTCTGAAGGCAAGGGCACCTAGGTCTTCTGATGAAGAGATCAGTGCATTCTACTGTGGAGCAGGGATCACCATCAGGTACCTGGGTCCCAAGCCACATAGGACTGAAATGAACCTGTAGGCAGTTGAACTCTATTCTCAAGTAGCAGCCCCAGTTTTAGTAGCCTAGTGCTGTACTTTGAACTAACTGCAGTTTCCAGTGGGGGGGGGGGAGCCCCACATCACCACCACCACCCATAATCTGAGCTTTTGTATCATGCTTTTTGAGTGTGCAAAAGACTTCACATGGATTATCCTTACAATAAAGGAAGGTAACATTATGCAGATGGAAAGTTAAGGGTGAGATGGAGTGGCTTGCATTAGACCATCTGGTATAGAAATCTGAATTGGAGAAGTCCTGGTTTGCAGTTCAGTCTCTTAGCTGCTATACTACATAAGCTTTCATGTAAGTCTTAGAAGTATTGGGGTCATTATGGCTAGGTTATTTCTCTCCAGGATAGACCACAGCTGGGCTACCCAGCTCAGCTGGTAAAATGCACTTAGGTAACCAGTGATGCCACTGGATCTGGAAACATTCCCATGCACCGTCCATATTTGATCGGTTAAGGGGAGTACACCCCATCCAGAATCATAATCGGAAAGCTTCTAGTTCAAACCACTGCTCAGTGCAAAAAACTGTAACAGCATCCCTGACTGATTGCTGTCCTCCAGCTTCTGTTTAAATGGCTTCAGTGAAGGAGAGTCTGCCACTGTGAAGGGCAGATTGTTCCACTGTCAAATAGTTCTTACAGGTAGAACAAAATGGCCATCTTCCCGCTCTCAAACAGATAAACAACCAACTGGAGGAGGCATGGGGCATTTGGCGTGGTTTGGTCTGAATTTGTTTGAATTCAGACCAAACTGCACCAAAGCAAACCAGTTCGGTTGCACCAATCAGCTGGGCCAGTCGGTTCAACGGCCCAACTCAAAGCAGTTCACAATCAAACCACTCAAATCGGCCAGGTTCACAGCAGTCTGGTTTGCGAGTGAACCAGTTCTGAACACCCCTACAACCAATCAATATAACTGACATATCGCTTCAGTTTATTGTCACTTATCTATTCAATTACCATTTTCAGAGACAGATTGAGCACTTCCTGTGCCATTCCTGAGTGATGTAAAAGAGAAGCACAGCTGGGTATCATCATGTGTTGATGATATCTAACTCTATATCCCTAGATGACCTCTCCTCAACAGTTTCACTCAGAGGTTGAGGCGGTGATGAAGCACGAGAAATGCATACTCTGCGTCCCCAAAGCCAAAGCTAAGTCACCATCACCTTCTTGCTCTTCATCATCACAAAGCCATTGCAATAGATGAAGGAAAATGCTAGGTCAGCCTACCTCTCAAAAATAAAATTGCTGCCCTCTGCTCATCAGAATTAAACTGTTGCAGTACTGGAGAGAAGAAAAGAGGCCCATTCACACAACCATATGGGGTAGTTGAGTGGGGCAGATCTCCTTCTCTGTTGCAAAGATAAGCAGAGCCTCCATCTGCATCTCCATTGCAGAAATAGGGACCTAGGTCCACCAAGGATTAAAAAATACCAGTACACTGGGAATACTCATTACATCATTAGTTGTCCTCTGATTGTCTGAGAAGTGGCAAGAGGCAGGGCTAGCCCTACTGAAAGGTCCTTGAAGAAATGACCATAGAGTGTGCTTTGTACAGAGACACATTCACAGATGGAAGCCACTGCAGCTGCAGCACTAAATTATTTTAATGTCTGTAGGGTTTGGGGAACAGCATAAAATGCTGTGTGCACCCAGATAACCAAAGGATCAAGGTAAGAGGGCTCTGTTTTCCTCCTGCCTTGGTTTAGCACGGGTAGAGGATCTGTGTTATGGAGATTTGGGAAGGCTGGGTTGGCAGGATTCCCATGACTCCACATGAGCTTGAATAGCCAGGTTTACTGCCTCCTACCATGAAATTGATGGTCGTTAGAACAGCCCAAAGGTTTGGAACCTTACTCTCTCACCCCCTATCGCAATATTCCCCCAAACCTGCTGTGAAATTTCATGAGTATTTGCCTAAAATATTCATATTCATTACAACATACTTGCACTATAATAAATTATGATCTCATATCATGGAAAAAAGAAAATAGACTCTGACCTGGAGGTTTACTTTAATGCCTTCAAGTTCTTTGGATGTCTTTGACAGCTGACGGAGAATGTTGCTTCTTTCCTTAAAGACTTCTTTAAGCTGTCTTTCCAGCTCTTCATAGCCCTGTCTAACACAGAAAGAACACCAGTGAGATCCTCTTAAAATAACTCTGCAAAAAATTCTCTTGAAATCAGAGACCCAGTCTATTTTGTTGACATCTGGCAGAAGCAGGATCCAGCTCCATTTGTGACAAAAACAGCTTTTCCTGCCTTTTTGTATGACCTCACCATGTCATCAAGTCTATCAAAGTCACTTGTATTTAGAAAATGAACTGTTTCATTCCAGCCTGCAAAAGGTGAGTCAGATATGCAGGCATTGAATATGTTGTTTTAATAAAGCCCCCCAGGACCATTTAGCTAAGCTTGCAGGAAGGGATGGGAGTATCAGGGGAAAGGAAGAGATATCCTGGATTTCCCTCATATTGTGAAGCTGTAGACTTATTTTGTTGAGCATATTGCAACACCCAAGTTTGGGTCTGAGGTCTCCTAGGGCTTTATCCTCTAAAGGATAAGAACAGAAGCAGAGATGGGGCATAATAGAGCATGTATTCAGGGAGAAGATAAATAAAGAGCTTTTCAAGGGTAGAGTCTCTCACACAAACTCTTTTGTCTGCAGTTACTTTCCTCTGTTGTGGGGAGCTGGAATCCATGTTTCATATTGCTGTAAAAAGCAGGAAGATATTTGCTAACTGTTCAGCTTTATGCACACTTCCTAGTGAGCAAGTCCCATAGAACAAAAATGAACTTCCTTGTGAACAAGCACACATAGGAACTGACCCATGGGGACAGGCATTGTGTAGTTTTTAATGGGAATTATAGTGCCATATTAAGTGCCCTATTAAGTGCCTTGAAGAATCACTATTTTAATAACTCTTCCAGCTCACTCTGTCAAATCAATGCCTCAACAGCACGAAAGAGCCCCATTGTGGAAGCACCCCCTGGATTTGGAGAAGCACTGAATTTGTGGATAAAGCCTCAGATAGCCCTGCAAAGGCACCATCATTTGTCTTAATGAGAGGGCAAGTCCTCTCCTTCCTCTATATGCCTTCATACCATCCTGAAGCCTTTATTAAGTGCAATGTGTATTTGCATGCTATAGACATTAATTCTTTTTTATTATTTTGTTGGTGTGTGTGTGTAACATACACATTATTGAATTTCAGCTTTAGTGTTTTGAGGCAAACATCTTCAGCTTATTCTGTTAGATTGGAGCTGCAGATATCTGTGGTACTTTCTCTTAAATTCATGTAATGTGATTTTTCCCCCTAGTGACTTTAAAAATAAAATAAAATAAAATAGATAGATAGATAGATAGATAGATAGATAGAAAACAGGTAGGAAAACAAATACTGAGAACTACCTGAAGCAGAGAGGACCTCCAACAATCCGGCATTCTAGATTTACTAGCCTACTGTTAACTCAATTAATTGATGTTTTATACATGGTCTCCAACTTACACACTGAAATACATGGCACAATAAATGTCTCCCTCATTTCTACAAAGAAGATAAATAGCAAATAGTCTTCTTTTGTTGCTAGGTACATTCAAACAACAACCACAAAAACCCTCAACATAATACTTTTCTGAGTCTGAAGCAGGACAAAGCCAATATCCATGTGCATAGCAGAGAAATAAAGCAAATTGTTTTTGAAGTCTTGAAAGAAACCATGGCAAAGGGGGAAGAATCAGCAGGGTGCTACCTACCCAATGTGTGAATATATCCTTTGTGCTGCAGAATCAATAGCTACTTACTCTAACCCTCTCGTTCACCTGAATATAGTATAATGATGCCATTTTAAATGATTCTTGACAAAAGGAACATCAGTTCATTCAAACAATCTATAGTCTTTTGTGGATTGCATAAGGTCAAACAAAAGAATGTTCTATTGTTGCTTTGCCTTCTATACAACTAAGCTGAATTGTGTTTAGGCCAATCAATACCATTTTATCCTCTGTTCTTACCTCACAATGTAGAATCATTTATCATGTAAGTTTAGAGGATAAAAGGGCTTGCCATCAAATATATAAAAACATATTTAGGAAAGGTTCCATGGACATTCTCAACAAAATGGTAATAATTGTAACATCTCCTCCAATATCTTCTTGCCCATTTGCTGAGGTCAACAGAAGCAGCCCCCGTGCCTTTCCCACCACCATGAGAATTATGTTGGTGGAAACAAGGCCAGGGCCTTTTTTGTTGTGGCACCTAGCATGTGGAACTCCCTGCCTTAGGTAATTCACCTAACTCCTTAATTATTACTTTTCTGTTACAGTTGGAAAATATTGTTTTGGCAGCCCTTTCATGCTATTGATGTTTTCTTCCTTTAAAATCACCTTTCTGGCAATTGTCAGTCAAGACAGCTTAAACCATAGTATAATGACACATTGAGGCTCTTCTCACGGTCCGTGAAAAGAGCCTCTAGGGGGTTTGTGGGGAGAGCGGGCTTAGCCTGAGGCTTAGCCCTCTCTCCCCACAGACGAGCAGACAGTCCGTCATGGAGCCGGCTGAGGCTGGGGAGCTCGGGGGCTGCGCGGCCCCCAGAAGCTCCAGCATGCCCCGCGCGAGTGCGCAGGGCATGCTGGAGAGACCCCCTAAGATGGGAGGCTGCTTTTGAGCCTCCCGTTTAGAGGTCTCCTCATGCGTAGCTGTGGTGCACCACTACTCACGATTTAAAAAACTGGGTTTCGGAGCCTAGCCCGATTTTGCCTCATCGTGGGTTAACCCACCTAAGTATCCCTCCCCTAAAACTGGGTTTGCAGAGTGAGTGCTCCGCAAACCTGGTTTTCAAAATCGTGAGTAGCCGTGGCGTGGCCCTGCGCCATAGCTACTCATGAGTAGACCCCCGGAGGGGAGGTGAAAAGCTGCTTCCTGGCTCCAGGGCTCTCTCCAGGACATGCTGGAGCTTCTGGGGGCCGATTGGCCCCCACTCCCCCCAGCCCCCACCGGCTCCATCATGGAGCTGTCAATCTTGTGGGCAGCCGATCTGGCTGCCCAGGGCTCCCGCCCTGCTTGTGTGTGGGGAAAGAGGGCTTAGCCCACTCTCTCTGCTGAGCTCCTGAAACCGGGTCTCACTGATCATGAGACCCGGCTCTCTGTCTTTTGTGTATGCCCACCAAACTTCATATGGCAAAACCACTAGGAGCAGAACCTGAGGTGATGACCTGGAACTACTTTGTGGTTTAATTTAAATTGTTTAAGATAGTATTATTATGTCAAGATGTTAAAGTGACTAAAATCTTAAGTTTAGAAATAGCACAATATTATCACAATTTAAATTCAAATTAGGAATGGAAAGGCAGGGTAGAAATCCTGAGATTTTAAAAAAGCAATACATTGATAATAGAGGTTCATTTTGGAACTCAACTAGGAATTTGTTAGCAGTTGGAAATTGCTTGGAAATGACTTTCTGAATATCACATATGATAAATGCTTACATAATGAAGATATATCCAAAGCAATCACCTCCTATGCAAAAGTATCTACCTTTTTTAATAACACAGATACACAGCATTTAAAAAGACCTAATCTTATGTCCCTCACCATGTATGGACTGGCAACAAAAATACAGAGTATAATCAGCAAGATTATTTACCAAGAACTTATCTATCATAATTCATAGATAAACAGCCATTAGGATTTTCAGTAGGTCAAAACTGGACAGCTGACTATAAATGCACTGCTTGGTTTTTTGGCCTCAAGAAGAACCATTAAACAAAAGATGAAGCATTTGACATGGTTGTGTGACATGTAAGGAATTCTATAACAAAAAAAAATCTTTACTAGCAACCCTATTTAAAAACAGCTTTCTTCCAGGGCCTTTTAAAAGGCCCAGGGGCAGGATGTTCATTTGAATGTCCCCCATCATTGCAACTTTCTCCTCACTGGCTAACATACAATACAGCAGGCTGCCCATAGGTGACGGGCTCTGCCTTCTGCCCCAGCCGAGAACCAACAGCCCAGGGCTGTTGTGTGCACACAAAAAACGCTGGGCCTCTACGGCCATTATTCCCAATGGTGGCGGCAATGCAACTGCAATCAGAGATGTTGCCAGTTCAGAAGTGCAGGCACTCTTCACAACGGTCCCCATGGCTATGCCCACCTCATCACCCAGAGAAGCCAAGAAGTACCAGTGCTCCATCCCTATGCGTCCCCCTGCCAAATGCGATTACACACACTTTAGTGTGCAAGGAACTGCCACCGTTGCTTGCTGGGAGGATGAGGTCTCGGCTGGGAAGGAAGTTCCATGTGAGGCACACTGTGCTGTCTGTTAGCCACTGCACTCGGGAACAATGTAAGCTTTGCATATAAGCTTTTCAAAAAACACCTCTATTGACACCAGTATGTTAATTAATTGTGCAGGTCAAGCAACTGGGCCACCATTGTCCATTGAAATAACTCTTGATCCTGGGGTTATATTTTAAGTAATTAGTTTTACTTTCCTGAATGAAGAGGATCAATCTGAGCCTTTCAAATACTGAAACGTACTTTGGATCCCCCTCCACTTCATGTGTGGGACCTGGGGCAATTGCTCACCTCATCCACCCCAAAGGTCCTGCTTTCTTCTTTTTGCTGTCTGATCTTTGTAGTACACATTTTTTCACTGTCTGCTGCCCAAACATTGCTGCTAATTGTTGCTTTCTCCAAAGGACATCATTAGCACTCCTGTGCTTTTATGATCAAGGGTCAGGTGCCTAGCCAGGCCCATCAAAAATCCTATGGCTGACCCCTGAGGTCCTCATGCCTAGCTTCCACATTGAGGCAGCACAGATCTGGACTCTTCCCAATCATGATATATTCCACCTTTAGCACAGTTACAACAATAAAGTAAAGTAAAATAAAATGGGTAATCCACACTGTATTCAACGATTTTGTATAATATTTTCAGCACCATTTACTTGCAATCTGAAGCAGTCCATGGAACCATTATGCAATAAATGTGTTTTTTTCAAACTCCTTTTATTCTAACTTGAAAAAATGTATTTGAAAAAATGACAAAGAGCAGTGTCAACTCTGAGGAAGTGGTTGTCCTATTGGAGCTAGGACACTGGCAGCATCAGCTCTCAGCTGCATTGTCTCATAGTGACCATGGGGGTTTGTTAGGGTCATTGATAAAAGTGCTGGACTCCTCCCCTCATTGTTCTTCCAGTGTTTGTCTCCATTTTGTCTCTCCAGAGATCGGTATTTGTTTTGATCTCTCTCTTCCATCATGAGCTACAGCTGAAAAAAGCTACAGGCTTTTTCACATTTGTTTGTAACATTTTCTTTAAATAAATCCTTGTATTTCTTCTAAAGAACTATTTCAAGACCTGCTGCTTTGCTACTTTCTCACCAGACTGTTTTTGCTCTGCTATTTGGAGACTGAACTGCCATTCTTCCCCTTCAAAGGGTTATGGGCCCAGAAGCTAGTAAATAAAGAGAAAAGCCTAGAGCATTAAATGGAAAACAAAGAGAAAAGCTTTGAAAATGGAGACAGCACAAGGATTCCAGATGATTGAAAGGTTGCAAGGTAGGGATGTGCATGGAACTGTGCAGGAGAGGCTGGAAGGCAGCAGGGGTGCTGCTTTAAGAGTGGGGGAGGGTGCACTTACCACTCCTTTCCCCTGCCGACGTCCATTTTAGTCAAATCCCATCAGGTTGGTAGTGTACGTCCCTGCTGCCCCGTTGTCCCCATTGTCTGGATATGACCGGGAATATCTGATGCACCTGTGCGTGCCAGTGTGGGCATGCGCATGTCATGCCCGCCTGTGTGCACATTAGGTACATGCCATGTGTGCACCTGCACCGGTGCACACAGGCACGTCAGATACTTCTGGTCATATCTGGACAATGGGGGCAACAGGGCGGCAGGGAGGTAAACTGCCGCCCCGATGGGATTTGACTAAAACAGATGCCGGCAGCGGGGAAGTGGCAGGAGGGGTAAGTGCACCCTCCCCCACTCTTAAAGTTGGACACCCCCTGCCATCAAACCAGCATAAACATCAGTTCTTCGAACCAGTTCAGAGGCCCATAAAGGGCCTTTGGACCAGTTCCACACACATCCCTATCGCATGGTCCCGAGTACAAGCTCTGGTCTTTCAAGATGGAGATGCTCCTCAAGAGTCATGGACTTGGCAGTGTTCTGCACACCCAGCTTCCTGCAAATGCAGGATAGGTGCAGAAAGAATGGGACAAAGCAGATGAAAAGGCATCAGGGATTATTTGCTTGGCAGTGAGTGACCCAATCTTAGTGCATCTAAGAGACAAAGAAAATGCAAAAGATATGTGGGAAACTCTAAAGGGATTATATAAAAGGAAATATGTGGTTTCCAAAGTGCATCTAGTAAGAAAAATGAAGCAATAAAAGACTTAGAGAAGGAGAAAGTCTGCCCAAACACATAAATGAAATGTTAGAAATATCTAGGCAACTGTAAGCTCAAGGGCTGGTCATTCCAGATGCATTTCTGATAGGATTGTTTTGGAATAGTTTGCCACATTACTTTGATAATGTGACTAGTGCCTTGGAAGTCAAGGAGGCTGCAGACTTACAATTTGTAATTAACCATCTAGAAGACTTTGATTTGTGTAGAAGGGATGGTCCTTTGGAAACCAAAGGAACGTGAAGAAAATGTATTTAGAACCTTGCAAGTAGAATGTGTGACTGAAAAGGCCAAAACTTTGAAGGATGCTGTGAAGTGTATGCTGTATAAGTACAAAGGCAACACGGCCTGCTTTTCTTCCATGCAAAGGAAGAGAAACACAGCATCCTTTGGATCTGATTCATAGTGATGTTTGTGGACCTACAGTATGTAAGTTAATACACCAGGAGGGAATAAATATGTTCTTACTTTCATTGATGATGATTCTAGATACATATATATACACACCTGTGGAGAGAAAAGGGACAAGTACTAGAAAGACTATAAGAATATGTTGCAACAAGTTTGGGAGAAAGCCACAGATCCTCTGCACTGACAACGGTGGAGAATATACTGGGAATTATGTCAAAAGATTCCTGAAGGAGGAGGGCACTGAATAACAAAAGATGGTTCCTTATACTCCAGAGTGAAATGGAGTGGCAGAAAGAAGGAACCATTCTCTTATGGAATGATGAGATGCATGTTTGTAGATGCTGGTTTGGCTACAAAATTTTGGGGAGAGGCAGTGATGACTGCTATTTACCTGCAAAATAGCTTGCCAAAAAAAGCTACAGGAACAATGCCACATGAGTCATGGCATGGCAACAAGCTCACTTAGAGTCATATATGAGTATTTGGATCTAAAGCATACACCTATATACCAAAAGCCAAAAGAACCAAACTCAACAGTAGATCTGAGGAAGGAATACTTGTTGGCTATTCCATAGGATGTAAAGCATATAGGATTTTAGATCTTGCCACAGAAATAATTAAAATACGCAATGTAGCATACTTCAGTGAAAATGAAAAACCAACCACTAGTTTAATGCCAAATGTAGAGCCCAATTTTCACATGGAGAAAGAATCAAGGCAATATGACTAAAAGGAAGGATCCACTGTAAGTTTTACACCTGGCAATGATTCAGCAGAATAGGATACTGATGACGAACAATGTGTGCGGTGTTCTCACCACAACAAAATAAAGGAGTTGCACCTAAGAAACACTGCAAAGGGAAAAAAGTTTCAAGAACCAAGCATGTGGAAAGAAATTGACAACTTACCTGCAACTGACTCTGTTAGTCCTCTTGGATCTCTCAGCGGCGTTCTATACCATCGACCATGGTATCCTTCTGGGTCACCTGGGGGAGTTGGGAATAGGGGGCACTGCTCTGCAGTGGTTCTGTTCCTATCTCTCGGGTAGATCCCAGATGTTGGAGCTTCGTGACAGTTGCTCCTCAAAATATGGAGTCCCTTAGGGCTCCAATCTGTCACCAATGTTTTTCAATATCTACATGAAACCGCTGGATGAGGTCATCAGGAGATTTGGTGCTGGGTGTTATCAGTATGCTGATGACACCCTAATCTCCTTCTCCCTTCTTCAGGAAATGGCACTCACTCTCTAAATCCCTGCCTACAGGCAGTAATGGGCTGGATGAGGGATAACAAATTGAAGCTGAATCCAAGCAAGACGGAGGTGCTCATTGTGGGGGCTCAGAATCTGAGGAGTGAGTTAGATCTTCCTGTGCTGGATGGGGTTATACTCTCCCAAAAGGAGCAGGTGTGCAGCTTGGGAGTACTCCTGGACCCAGGCCTCACCCTGGTTTCTCAGGTGGAGGCCATGGTCAGGAGTGCTTTCTATCAGCTTTGGCTGATTCGACAGCTGTGCCTATTCCCTGAAGAGGATGACCTCAAAACAGTGGTGCACCAGCTGGTAATCTCCCGGCTTGACTATTGCAATGCGCTCTACGTGGGGCTGCCTTTGTACTTAGTTCGGAAACTTCAGTTAGTTCAGAATGCGGCAGCCGGAGAGACCATATTACACCTATTTTGAAACAATTGCACTGGCTGCCAATATGTTTCCGGGCAAAATACAAAGTGCAGGTTATTACCTTTAAAGCCCTGAATGGCTTATGCCCGAGTTACCTTAGAGAGCACCTTTTTCTGTGTGATCCCCACCGCATATTAAGGTCATCTGAGGAGGTTCGTTTCCAGTTACCACCAGCTCGTCTGGTGGTGACTCAGAGGCGGGCCTTCTCTATAGCTGCTCCGGGGCTATGGAATGCAATGCGGAAATTCACAATTTGAATTCTCTATTAGCCTTCAGGAGAGCCCTTAAAACATATTTGTTTGGCCTGGATCTCCAGGGTTTTAAAATCTGTTTTAATATTCTAACCCGATGTTGGGGCTTTTAATCACTGTAATTCTTGTTTTAAAATGTTTTTAAATTGTTAATTGTTGTTATATTGTTTTTAATTTGTTTTAGCTCTTTACTGTTTTAGTGGTTTGTTTTAATTGTAAACCACCCTGAGCCATTTTGGAAGGGTGGTATAAAATCAAATCAAATCAATCAATCAATCAATAAACAAACAAACCATTCTTAGCCCTACCTGGAGATGCCAGGAACTGAAATTGGTACCACCTGAATGCAATCTATATGCTCTTGCATTGAGCTACAAATGTTGAACAACTGCTGCAAAATCTTCCTAGTCTTTCCCCTACTGCCTAGTTAACCCTTCACTAGGTTCTGAAGGACCCACTGGTTGTGGCCCCTCTGATAACCTGCAGGCAGCCCTGATTGTCATACAGATGTGTTGTAGGTAACCCTGGGTTGTTTGATGTTCATGGGTTTCTCTGTCAGAAGACCAGATCAGATTTTCTAAAAGATATACAGAACATAACCTGCTGTTCAGACCCAAGGCCCATCCAGTCCAGCACCCTGTTTCAGACAGTGGCCTACCAAATGCCCCTGAGAAGCCTACAGGTAAGAGGAGAGGGCATTACCTCTCTCTTACTGTTGCTCCCCTGCAAATTGTTATTCAGAGGAATCTTGTCTCTGAGGCTGGAGGTAGACTATAGCCACCAGACTAGTAGGCATTGATAAAGTTGATAGTCCTCCATGCATTTGTCTAAGCCCCTTTTAAAGCAATCCAGGCTGGTTGCCATCACCACATCCCATGGCAGAGAATTCCATAGATTATGCACTATGTGACAATGCACTGCCTTTTGTTGGTCCTAAAATCCCCAACCTTCAGTTCCATGGGGTTGACCCCTGGTTCTAGTGTTGTGAGAGAAGGATAAAAATTTCTTTCCACTTTCTCTACTCCTTGCATAATTTTACACACTTCTATCATATCTCCCTGTAGTAGCCTCTTTTCCAAACTAAAAAGCCCCACATGCTATAGTGATGCCTCATAAGGAAGGTTCTCCAGGCCCTTGGTCATCTTGGTTGCCCCCTTCTGCACCTTTTCCATTTCTACAATTTCCTTCTTAAGATACGGTGACCAGAACTACACACAGTACTACAGATGTGACAGCACCATAGATTGTATAAGAGCATTATAATATTTGCATTTTTATTTTGAATCCCCTTCCTAATGATCCCTAGCATGGGAATGGCCTTTTTTCACAGCTGCTGTGCTGTGCACTAAGTCAACACCTTGAATGAGCTGTCCACCACGACCCCAAGATCTCTCTCCTGGTCAGTCAATGACAGCTCAGACCCCATCAGTGTATATGTGAAGCTGGGTTTTTTTGTCCCAATAAATATCACTTTACACTTGCTTACATTGACCCACATTTTCCATTTTGTTGCCCACTCCCCCAGTTTGGAGAGATCCCTTTGAAGCTCCTCACAAACTGTTTTGGATTTCAGAATCCAAAATAGTTTGTTATCTGCAAATTTGTCTACTTCACCGCTTACCCCAAACTTCTAGATCATTTATGAACAAGTTGAAGACCAGTATGAATAAATTAAAAAGCACCGATCCCAGTACAGATCCTTGGCGGACCCCACTCCCTACTTCCCTCCATTGTTAAAACTGTCCATTTATTTCTATCCTCTGTTTCCTGTCCTTAAACCAGTTACATATCCACATGTGAACCTGTCCGCTCATCCCATGACTGCTAAGTTTACTCAAGATCCTCTGGTGGGGAATTTTGTCATAAGCTTTTTCGAAGTCCAAGTATACTATATCAACTGGATCACCTTTATCCACATGCCTGTTGACACTCTAAAAGAACTCCAAAAAGTTAGTGAAGCAAAACTTTCCCTTGCAGAAGCCATGCTGGTTCTCTTTCAGCAAGGCCTGTTCTTCTCTATGTTTAACCATTTTGTCCTTATGTTTTCCATCAATTTACCTGGCACAGAAGTAATTTAATTCTTCTGTACTTCCCGTAATTTCCCAGATGCCACCTCCCCACCCCGCCCCAGATCCTTTTTTGAAAATTGGAGTCCTTTCCAGTCCTCTGGTACAGAGTCTGATTGTAGGGACAAGTTACACATTTTTGCTAGGAGAGCAGAAGTTTCACATCTGAGTTCCTTCAGAACTCTCCGATGGATGCCATCTGGCCCTGGCAAATTGTCCCCCGCCCCCAAGACAGTTTAGAACATCCTCTCTCGTCACCTCAAATTGGCCCAGTTCTTCAGCCTCCAAGCCTGAGAAGTTGATGTCTGGAGTGGGTATATAGTCAGTATTGTCCACCATGAAGACAGATGCAAAGAACTCATTCAGGTTCTCTGTAATCTCTTTGTCCTCAATAATCCCTTTCATGCTTACATCATCTAAGGGTCGAACCACCTCCCTAACAGGTTTTCTGCATCTGATATATTTAAATAATATATTTAAATAAGTTTCTGTTGTTCCCCTTGACACTTCTAGCTATATGTTCCTCAAACTCTCTTTTTGCATCCCTTATTGTCTCTTTGTAGCCACCTAATGGCACAGTGGGGAAATTCAGAAGGTTGCTGGTTCAAATCCCTGCTGGTACTATATTGGGCAGCAGTGATATAGGAAGATGCTGAAAGGCATCATCTCATACTGCATGGGAGGAGGCAATGGTAAACCCCTCCTGTATTCTACCAAAAGAAAACCACAGGGCTCTGTGGGTGCCAAGAGTCGAAATCGACTTGATGGCACAATTTACTTTACTTTATTGTCTCCTTGCATTTCATTTGCCAGAGTTTATGTTCCTTTCTGTTCACTTCATTTGGGCAGGACTGCAACATGGAATAGCAATAGAATGCTAGTTGTGCCTTAGGGCACCATCACAGTTAGCACAGGGCGTGCTGAGGTCTGTACTACACTGAGTACCTTCTGGCATACTCTAGAACAGGGATTCTCAACGTTGGGTCCCCAGATGTTATTGGACTTCAACTCCCATAATCCCCAAGCAAAGGCTACTGGGGTTGGGGATTATGGAAATTGAAGTCCAATAACATCTGTAAACCCAACATTGAGAATCCCTGCTCTAAAATATGTCCCAGTGGTTCTGTGGTAAGAGAGTCCTGGCAAGATGCTCAGAGGCTCTCAACAGACATGTTATCCTAGAATGTATAACCTGAAGGTAGAAGGTTTACGGGCTGTGACAAAGCAAAGGCATAGTCTCCAAACAAGTAAAGGACAAAACTGAACATAATACCCATTTTAACAGTCACAAACTAGTATTGTGTGTATGTGGGTGGAAAAATGAGTTGTGATACACATCACCAGTGATGCTATGCAAACAGGTGCCAGTGGAACTGATGTAAACTCATTTTACACATTTTTAGCTATGTATGGGGCATCAGTGGAGAGGCAGGGAAAGAATAATTTTCTCCCCCAAAATAAACATTGAATGCAGGGAAAACATGATTTCTCCACAACAGAGTCACAAGTTAGAGAAATGTTTGCAGTACCTGAAACAGCCAGGTAACAAATATACACTTAGTGTGGAATAGAAATATCACATGGAAAGTTCCACAAGTAGGTTCTTGTGAAGTCATCTGCATCTTTTAGAACCAAAACAATCCTTGAATATAATTCAGTATGATTCTGCTTTTGTTTGCTTTACTCAAGAGATGACAAGATGCTCTCTGACACTGTCTTTATTTATGTATTTGATAACATGATTCCTCATGTTATCTGAGGAAGTTAACTGTTAACTTAATCCCCTGCTAACTGAGCAAATAGGCACCTTTTAAAAGTGGTGATTCTCTTTAATTAGCAGGGGAGGAGCAACTGGCCCGATTCAACTCCAGCACTGCATTCCTCCAGTGACTGTTGCTGGTGTATTTCTTAAGATTCTTTTTAGATTGTGAGCCCTTTGGGGACAGGGAGACATTTAATTAATTTATTAATTTATTTCTGTATGTAAACCACTTTGGGAACTTTGGTTGAAAAGTGGTATATAAGTATCCATTGTATTGTATTGTATTGTATGTTCACAATGCTGCAGACAGGAGTTATAGAATGAACTGAACAACCATCTCCTTCCTTGTGGATCAAGGGCAAACTCTCTTTCCACATTTATTAGTATGGGATTTTCCATAGGGGATTCAGCTTATTTTTCTGAAAAGAAACAATAGCACAATGATCTATGACTTTTGGATAAAACAGGTGTCAGGAAGGAAGATTCAAACTTTGTCCACTGCTACTCCTATCCACAGCCTCGATCCTATGTGTTGCTGGATCATCAGAATAAAGTGAGAAACTCCTGTGCTTGATCAGTAACTCATCAAGTTAAAAAGCTGACTTTATTACAAAGCTGTCTGGAAAATCCAGGGCAGTTTAGACTGATGCAATGAAATAACAGTCACTTAGCTTATTCTAGCTTGTTGTTGGTCCTAGCTCACTCAGGGTTTCCTTGAGAAGATTAGAACAGCACTGGCTACAGCCTGAAAGCAGGGTGTATATTAGGGATGTGCACAAACTTATTTTTAAAATTTGATTTGTGCCCAAAACAAACCACCCCTGATTTGTTTTGTATTCAAATCTATACCCCCAAATCACCCCAGATTTTATTCGTATTTGCTTTGATTTGATTCAAAATGATTCGGACCACTTAACAAAGTCCAAGGGGCACCAAATTTGGAAGGTCAGTAGGTCCCTACCAACCAAATTTCAAGATGGTGGAACATTTGGTTAATATTTAATGATTTTTTTTAGTTTTTACTGATTCTGAAGATTTCTGCCATAGGAAACAATGGGGATTCGAAACTGCCATATCCTAACCCTAACACGGATCCCCAGATTTCATTTTTTTTTTAAAGCTAAGCTCTAGCCATTGTAAAAGTGGAGTTATGGAGCAAAACGTCCAGTCATTATTTTTCAAGTGTTTGGTTTATTTGGTGTATAACAATTTTTGACTCATAATGAATCCCTATGAGGATTCATTGCACCCCTTTGTTTCTTCTGTTCATTTTGACTATCTTAGGCAGTGCCAACGGTCAACTGCCATGTGTCAACTACACACACACAGACACCCAACCACACACACACACACACACACACACACACACACACACACACAGGGGTACTCAGTTTACTTTTTAGGTATTGTAGATTCTTTGGTGTCTTCATTACACACCTTCATTTCTTCTGTTCATTTTGACCCACTGCTTCACAGTTGGGGGTGGGGAATTAGTGGCGTCCCATGCTCCAACTACCCCACAACCCACAGGGTACTCAGCTTATATTTTAGGAATTTTTGAGGTGTTTAGACTATTTGGTGTGTAATTTTCACCTGCTAACTGGGCAAAGAGGCACCTTTTACCATGGTGATTCTCTTTATTTAGCAGGGGGAGAGTAACTGGCCCTATTCACCCCCAGCACAGTACTTCCAGTGACTGTTGCTGGTGTGTGTCTTAAGTTTCTTTTTAGAATGTGAGCCCTTTGGGGACAGGGAGCCATCTTATTTGTTTGTTATTTCTCTTTGTAAACCACCCTGAGCCATTTTCGGAAGGGCGGTATAGAAATTGAATAATTATAATTATTATTATAATTATAATAATTATAATAATAATTATTATTATTAATGAATCCTCGTAGGGATTCATTATGAGGAAAGGTTATTAGTCACCAAAGAGCCTAAACACTTGGGAAAAAAATCCTAGAACATAAACTCCACTGCCTTGTGGGTGGGAGTGGGGTACAGTTGGCACTGTTGAAAAGACAGTCAAAATGAAAAGAAGAAATGAAGGTGTGTAATGAATCTTCATAGCGATTAATTGAGGGAAAGTTATTATATACCAAAGAATGCAAACACTTAAAAAATAGTGACCACACATTTTGCTCGATAACTCCACTTCTAACAGGGCTCTGAAACCCAAGGAGGAATCTGAATCTCGAATCTATTAGAATCGAATCAGGCACGATTTGATTTGTACACGAATCTCGCCAATGGATCACAGGGGAGATTTCTTTTGTCTCCTAATCACCCGAATCAGCTAGATTCAGAAACAAATCAATTTGTACCCAAATCAATTTTCACATCCCTAGTAGGCTTGTGCCCGTAACGTTTCGGAGGCCATTGTAAAGGCCTCAGAAACGTTTTGGGTGTGGGGGCTGTTTCGGCGATTCGGCGCCGGCGGGGGTAGGGCTTTAAGGGCAGGGGAAAGTGTGCTCACACACCCCCCGCCGCATTTCCCCCGCCGGTGCTCTCCAAATTTTAAGCTCCTCGGGGCGGCAGCGTTCCTCCCTGCCGCCCCGTTCCCCCCATCGGCCAGAAGTGGCCGGAAGTCCCGAGCGCATGTGCGTCTGTCATGCACGCGCGTGCAAGACAGGTGCATGCGCGCTCCGGACTTCCAGCCACTTCCAGCCGACGGGGGGAACGGGGCGGCAGGGAGGAACGCTGCCACCCCGAGGGGCTTAAAATTTGGAGAGCGCCGGCGGGGGAAACGCGGCGGGGTGTGTGTGAGTACACTCTCCCCCGCCTTTAAAGCCGTACCCCCACCGTGCCGATAATTTTTCATGCACATCCCTAATCCCAAGTGTATATTACTCTGTCGTGCTCTGTCACAATACGAGTTGGTAGTGCTGGTATGAACCATTCTGCCATAAAAGGCAGCAAGGCCTCAACTTTTGTATTCCACTTCCATTTTTATTTTAGCATTCCATTCATACACTTTTTTAAAAAATGGCAAAATTTATCTAGATGTGTGTAATAATAATAAGGAGAAGGAGAAGGAGAAGGAGAAGGAGAAGGAGAAATAAAGTATTCACAGGAGTTGAGCTGGAAGAACTGCAAAGAGCAACACAGGCTCAAGATATGGAAGAAGAATTACCACCTGCTGAAGAAGTTGCTCAGGCGCAGGTGGAGGAGGTCTTGGAAATAGAAGATGCCACTGTTTCTGAACTGTTTCGAAATCAAAACCAGGCAACCTCCCCTTTGCCTTCACCTCAAAAACCCGAATGCCATTTAACAGAAAAGCAACAAGAACTAAAGCAAAAAATAACTGAGCACATGAACCAAACAACCACCAGGTTTCGACTTCCAGCTCTAAAAACAGTTGCCAAAAAAACAACATGCTCAGGAATTAAAAGATGTCAATGCTGCACTTGCAGAAATAACAACCAATAATTTGCAAGAAACAAACCAACTAATGTACAGTGCAGCAACAATAACAACACAAGAGCTTGGATATAAGATCAGTGGACCTGTAAAAAAAGAAAGTAGTACATCACCTAAATGGACGATTCGATTAGAAAATAAAATCTCCAGGCTTAGATCAGATGCTAGTAAATTGAAAGATATGAAAGACAAGAAGCTGAAGAATGAAAACACCAAACAGTATCTGATCCAAAAATACCACCTAGATTCAAGGAAAATTAGAGAAGTCCTGGAAATAATAAAGCAGCAAATAACAGCAGTGCCAAAGAAGATTAGCAGATACGAAGCCAGAATTACAGAACACAGGCAGAATCTCCAATTCCAGTCAAATCAGAGACGTTTCTACCAAAGCATAGAAGGAGAAACTGCAAGAAACGTAGAAACACCAAATAAAGAAGAAACAGTGCGATTCTGGGGGAAATTATGGGACAATCCAGTAGATTATAATAAAAAAGCAGGCTGGATGAAAGAGGTCAAAAAATGTAACCAACAAATGCAAGATCTAATAATAACACCAGAATTAATAAGTGAAAGAGCAAAGAAAATTAAAAATTGGACTGCGCCAGGCGACAATGAACTGCATGGCTTTTGGCTTAAACACCTAACAAGCCTTCATAAACAACTATCAAAACAGTTCAATCACATTATGAAAGGCGGTGATATTGAACAATGGCTAACAACTTGGAAAACTCATCTCATAATGAAAGACCCAGCAAAAGGTGCGGTTCCAAGTAATTATAGACTGATCACCTGCCTGCCAACCATGTTCAAATTATTAACTGGAATAATAGCAGATGAAGAGATGCAACACTTATTAACTAACAAACAGCTTCCAGTTGAACAGAAAGAAAATTGCCCGAACACCAGAGGCACAAAAGACCAGCTGCTGATTGACAAAATGATTTTAGAAAATTGCAAGAGAAGAAAAACCAATCTAAATGTTGCATGGATTGACTACAAGAAAGCCTTTGATTCATTGCCTCACACATGGATACTAAAATGTTTAGAAACAACTGGTGTCAGCAAAAACATTCAGATATTTATATAAAAAAAGCAATGAGCATGTGGAGTACACAGTTAACAATCAATGGTGAGACTCTTAGACAGGTTAGCATTAGAAGAGGCATTTTCCAAGGGGACTCACTATTCCCTCTGTTGTTTGTAATCGCCATGACCCCACTTTCACAAATACTAAACAAAACAAGCCTTGGATACCAAACATCTAAAACATCCAGTAAAATCAACTATCTGCTGTACATGGACAATCTGCAGTTGTATGGAAAGTCCCAGTCAGAAATTGAATCATTGCTAAACACTGTCTGTATATTCAGTAGCGATATAGCAATGGAGTTTGGACTAGACAAGTGTTCTGCATTAATAATGAACAGAGGGAAAATAAGAAAAACAGAAGGAATAGAACTGCCCAATGGAAGCAACATCAAGCACCTGGAAGAGAAAGAACATTACAAATACTTGGGCATTCTCCAGGCGGATAACATTGCACACACTGAAGTTAAAAGAAAAATTGGAAGTGAATACATCAGGAGAGTTAGAAAAATCCTCAAGTCCACACTCAATGGCGGGAACACGATACAAGCCATAAACACCAGGGCTACACCTGTTATCAGATACACTGCAGGAATAATAGACTGTACCCAGGCAGAGCTAGAGACGCTAGATCGTAAGACCAGGAAAATCATGACCATCAATCATGCTCTGCACCCCCGCAGTGATGTAGATAGGCTATACCTCCTTCACAGCTCAGGTGGAAGAGGAATGCTGCAAGTCCATCAAATGGTAGAGGAGGAGAAAAGAGGCCTTGAAGAATATATCAAGGACAGTGAAGAAGATGCACTTCAAATGGTCAATAATGTGAAACTATTCAACACCAATGAAACAAAGCAGGCCTACAAGAAAGAACAAATCAAGAACTGAGCAGAATAATGGAGAAATAAGCCACCACATGGTCAATATTTGCACAATACAAGTGGAAAATCAGACATCACCAAGACCTGGCAATAGCTTAAGAATGGCAACTTGAAGAAAGAAACAGAGGGTTTAATACTGGCTGCACAAGAACAGGCACTAAGAGCAAATGCAATAAGAGCAAAAGTCAAAAAATCCACTACAAACAGCAAGTGCCGCCTTTGTAAAGAAGCAGATGAAACAGTGGACCACCTAATCAGCTGTTGTAAAAAGATCGCACAGACTGACTACAAACAAAGGCATGACAAGGTAGCAGGGATGATACACTGGAACATCTGCAAAAAATACAAGCTACCTGTAGCCAAACATTGGTGGGACCATAAAATTGAAAAAGTTGTCTAAAATGAAGATGCAAAAATATTATGGGACTTCTGACTACAAACAGACAAACATCTGCCACACAATACACCAGATATAACTGTAGTCGAGAAGAAAGAAAAACAAGTCAAAATAATCGACATAGCAATACCAGGGGATAGCAGAATAGAAGAAAAAGAAATAGAAAAAATCACCAAATACAAAGATCTACAAATTGAAATTGAAAGGCTGTGGCAGAAAAAGACCAAAATAATCCCAGTGGTAATTGGCGCCCTGGGTGCAGTTCCAAAAGACCTTGAAGAGCACCTCAACACCATCGGGGCCACAGAAATCACCACCAGCCAATTACAAAAAGCATTTACTGGGAACAGCCTATATTCTGCAATGATATCTATAACAACAGCAACAACATTGACAATAAAATTCAGCCATCCCAGGTCCTTGGGAAGGACTCGATGTCCGGATAAAACAAACCAGTCAATAGCACCTATCTGACTGTGTAAACAAGAAATAATAATAATAATTATTATTATTTTATTTAAATAATACATTTTTTGTTAGCAACTCCATAACATAATGGCTCCATAACAGCCATTCTTTTGTACCTCTCATAACACAACATTAAACCATTCAATAACCCCCACCCCCCAAAAAATACAAAATACAGTACAAAACAATTTAATAACTTGGTTTTTAAAAGTCAGCTTTTAAAAATCCAATTTAAAAAGCTTGAATAAACAGAAAGGTGCCTAAAAGAACCAAGTAATGGTGCTAGGCGAACCTCACTGTAAGCACTGGTTGTACTGTAAATGGGATTTAACTCAGGGTTTCCTTGAGAAGGTTAAAACAGCACTGGCTACTGGCTGAAAGCAGGGTGCATTCGATGTTTGGGGGGGAAAGTATTAATAAATGCTGGAATAGGCAGAAACACTTGTGCTGCAAGTGGCTGTGATAAAGGTGATGAAAGGTGATGAATCAAGTAAAATCACCTCATCTTCCCTTATTTCATTTGATTCAATTTAGGCCTAAGAGATGATGACCTTTTTACAAACCTTTTCTCCTGAAACTCAGTTCTGATTTAGGATATGTTTTCAGGACCTATCTTAAGTTTCTTCTTGCTCCTTGAACATTAGGATTAGAGAAGGAATTTAAAGGAGATAATTATACATTTGAGTTAGAGTGACAATATATCAAAGAAGCAGTAGTAAACAAAATTGTATGTGACAATTTTCCTATTAAGAGGGGATTAGAATGCTGATGTGTTTGACTAAGTTATGATTTTGTACTGTCATGATACATTTTAGGATAAAGAGGAGAAAGTTTTGATAGATTTTTCAGGTTGCCTTTGGGCTTCCCCGCTGACTCTTTCTTTACTTTGGAAGTAAGTACAATCCTTCTTGGAACTATCTTTCATGTAATGCTCTGTGTAATCAATGCTATGTTGATGCCTTAAGCTTTGTGTATGTTATAAGGCCTGTATATGCTGTACTAGAAGCTATATAAGCAAACTAGTATTTTTATAGAAGCTTTTTGAGTTCTTATCTCTTGTCATTACAATACCCTTATGAGTGCAACCCTACAATGAAGTGTATTTCTGGATTGAAGCCTTGCACACAACAGTTTCATTATATAGTTTACAGCTAATCTAAATCCTGGGGTGTAAAAAATCCTCTAACCAGATGCAATTCACAAGCAAGCAAGCAGACACTGAGCCCTTTGTCACGGTCACTGAGAGAGGGCTCCACGCTGCAGGGGAGGAAGCGTTAAAATGTTCACCTCCCCCTCAAATGATCCTGGTCTTCTTGTTGGGTGAGCAGATTGTTCTCCCATTTGTTTGCTGGCTACTATTGGCAGCAGGGAGGTTTGAGGGCTGGGAAACCCCAGGAACTCCCATAATGCACAATGCAAGTACGCGATGCATTATGGGAATTCCACTGACACCACAGGCTGGCAGACGATTAAAAAAAATTGGGTTAAGAGAGTGATCACTCTCTTAACCCCATTTAAGAGGGTGGCTGGCTCGGTGGGTTTGCTGCCAAGGTGCCACTGAGATCGGGCACGATCCCAGCGGTTCTCACTCATGGGCAAGACCAGGCTTGGCTTTGTTAGTGATGGCCAGCAACAATGGCAAGAATAGAGCAGGTTCTGCTAGGCAAATGCCAGTTGGTAGTGGGAAGTACAGCATTCCCAAGCCATGAGAATGAGCCTAGCTACTTGCTCCACTCTTCTCTCCTGAAAACACAGCTAACATAATCATGATGAGGGGGTGACAGTTGTTTACATTGCCTTAATTGTAGCTATGCAAAGTAAGAATTGGTTAAGAAGAGAGCCACCTATGAAGAAGATGTTGTGTTACAAATGTATCAGAATAACATGAGAACCTAATCACTTGAACTTCATATTTATTGTAACTGGGCAGAGGCTTCCGAATCCAAACTGTTAATTATTTCATTATTAAGTGAGAGCAACTAGCCCTATTCAGCTCCAGCACAGCATCCCTCCAGTGGGGCTGCAGCTGGTGTCTACCTTGGGCTGGTTCTGACTATACCAGCCCCAGCAGCCCTTAGCATATATAAAGTGTGCCCTTCTTGATGTCACTGAAGGATGTCCTGATATGCTGTCAGGGTGCCTTTCAATTGCAAGAGAGGGGCGCTCCTCTACACATGCCCATGAACCTCTGTTTAAACTGGGTGCATGTAGAAGGGCAGTTTAGATGATGCCTTCAGTGTCATTGGATGACGTCAGGGTAGGTGCACTGTCAGGATGTACCCGCTTTCTTCACATGTGCTGAGAACTTCTGGAGATTGTATTGTTAGAACTGACCCCTTGTGTTTCTTTTAGAAAGTGAACCCTTTGATGGCTCTTCACTTGGAATAAGCTCGAATCATTTCAGTGCCTCTTTGAGGAGGTGGCAAAATGATTTGGCTCCCTGTAGCCGAAATGTTTTGGCATGGGGAGAAGGGTTCTCTTCATGCTGCTGCTTTTGTGAGCAGCCTGGGTGTCACTAACACAACTGTAGCCAATCAGGCTACTTCAGATTCATTATCCGTGAGATCACGTGCATTCAGGAAAGAGAGAGAGAACAAGCATCCCACACAGACTATAATTTAAAGGTTTTTATTGAAACTAGGATTACATTCAATCAATTAAGCACACGGGCATGTAAGCAAAATACTTATTCATTGTAATGTAGAGTTCTCAACAACATTTTAAAATCATTCATTCTCACTGGAAACAGTTAACAGCTAGAAGCAATTTCTGCTCTGAGTACAGTGGAGATACATTCCTGTCTAGTCTCAGCTAGCGGCCAAACTTTGTCTTATCTCTACTGCTGCGTAGCAACAACCCAAAACAATTCCCACAGCTCGACTCTAACAGAAAAGGCATATCTCTTCTACTTTTGCAAGCAGTTTAAGCAGTTTTTAAAATCACCTCTTCCCCACTAATACAGCTAATGAAGCTTAGCAATGTCCAAAATAACCCAAGGTTGCTCAAACAGAAAGCAGAAAACTACACATAGTCTCTGAGCCGAGAGGCCAAGACAGAGGAAGGAGTGGGGAAAGCAAATGCCCACGCTTGTTGTTTCAGTGACTGAGCCGGAAGGCTGAGAAGAGAAAGAAAGCTTGTGATTAGATGCTAGTTCTGACGTATGAATAACGAGCCAAAGACAGAGGGAAGAGAGGAGGAGGGAATGAAAGGGGAGGGAAAATGTAGATGCGGAGAGCAAACCAAGGCAGAATGCTGTTAAGCTAGAGGCAGTGAGTGGCCCTTCTGGGAAGCAGGAAGGACAGAGATTGCATGGAGGGGAAATAAGATGAGAGAGGTAAGTCAGTCTTGTAGGAAGGCATTGTTGTTGATAATATTACCAGTCAGCGCTGGCTGTATCTTTCACAGGAGGCTGTGGGGGAGGATCTCTGGGAGGCTGCGGGTTGTCCAGGCAGCTTAGGTGAATATCCAGCAATGGCTAGGAAGTGTAGGCTGGCTTCCCAGAATGACTCAAGGGCCGAGGATGTGTCTAACACATCCAGCTCCCTGGGGTGTGAGCAGGCCTACCTTCCCATGCTAGCTCTATATGGCTCTGTTCTTACCTCCTAGGTTTCTCTCTCCTGTCCGATTATTTCCCCCCACCTTTTGTGAGGGAGGGGCAGGTCAGTTTTATAACCTTTCCTCAGCCTCCTTGTCATATCTGAAATCAATTACAGCCAAATCAATTCTGCTAAAGTCTCCATCCTAATGCAAACAATCTTGGTCTCCCATCATTGGCATAGTGGGGTCCAGGCCTGACTTGTTTACAAGTCCAGATGGCAACAATCCTGTTTACACACGGCTTGACCAGTCTGTGGTCAGCTCTCAAAGCCTAATTGATGCTTTCAGTTCTAAGAAATGTTATTTAAAGATACCATGCAAAGAATTGTTATTAGGAAATAGCATGTAAGAAATGTTATCAGGAGATATCTTGTAAAAGCAATTCAGCAGTTCCTATGTGAAAGTATGTATTCCAATACATACATGTACTGATATCTAAAATGTGGTTTTCTAAGACCTTCTAAATATAATTAACATAGCAAGATTCAAGCTAGCTCTCATGATTGGCATCAGCATAGCACAATGCATAAATAACTCCAAGACAGGATGAGATAAATTTCCCTTCTCCTCAGGCCTTGACTACAGAATAAACAATTCAATTTCAGTTACTTTGGCTCACAGAACCAAAGTTCACACTTCATTTTCTTGCAAACCAGCATTTTTACCTTTTTAAAACTCTGTTGCTGGTCCCAATCCCAGGGTGCTTACCACACTGATGGCCCCGCAAATGGTGTCGACATATGTGCCAACACCATTTGCATGCCGATGCCACGCGAGGGATGCTAGGTGAAGCATCCCGTCAGCATGGCGGGGCAATTTAAAGGAGACAGCGGCATGGCTGCTGCTTTCATG
This sequence comes from Hemicordylus capensis, assembly GCF_027244095.1. NCBI lineage: Eukaryota > Metazoa > Chordata > Lepidosauria > Squamata > Cordylidae > Hemicordylus > Hemicordylus capensis. Next base: position 104,834,988 of record NC_069657.1, on the reverse strand, counting down.
GAGATGTTTTTCAGAGAATTACACTGCAATGTGGCGGCACAGGGCGGCAAGAGGCTTCCAAGAGGGGCAGGGAGGACCTGCCTGCCACCTCTTAAGGGAACCGCTCACCGCCCTTGGGATGGTGCTGAAGTAATTTGGGGCACATCCCTACTCTTCACTCAGACTTTTAAAAATTGATTTTAAAGAAAATAAAATGCTTTGTATTTGTTTGTTGTGTTGCAATTTGTTTATTGTGTTTAATGAGTTTCTATTGCATGTTTTTAAATGTTGTGTTGGGAGATGCTCAGAGAACAATTTGTTATGGGGTGGCTTATAAAGTTTTTTTTAAATTATTATTATTATTATTATTGATGATGATGATGATGATGATAAATAACTAAATTTTTATTATTTATTTTATTTTATTCATCAAATTTGTACACTGCCCCAAACTTTCGTCTCTGGGTGGTTTACAAGAACATAAAACCAGTTAAAAACATATACAAAAACTTAAAAACAATTTAACAATTTAAAAATAAACCAGAGATTAAAATCCAAAAATATTATGAAGTTGAGAAAGCTTGGGCAAAAAAATGGGTTTTCAGGTGTTTTTTGAAAATTGCCAGAGATGGGGAGGATCGTATCTCAGCAGGAAGAGCATTCCACAATCTCAGGGCAGTTAACGAGAAGGCCCGTCTCTGTGTAGCCACCAAACAAGTTGGCGGTAACTGGAGACGGAGCTCATCAGATGACCTTAATGAGTGATGGGGCTTGTAATGAAGAAGACGCCCTCTTAAATACCCAGGGCCTAAGCCGTTTAGGGCTTTGTAAGTTATAACTAGCACTTTGTATTTTGTCTGGAAACCTATTGGCAGCCAGTGTAACTCCATCAGTAAAGGAGTAACATGCTCTCTCCGAGATGACCCAGAGACCAACCTGGCTGCCGCATTCTGAACCAACTGACATTTCCAGACTATGTACAAAGGCAGCTCCACGTAGAGTGCATTGCAGAAGTCAAGTCTGGAGGTTACCAACAGATGTACCACTGTTTTGAGGTCATTCATCTCAAGAAACGGACGCAGCTGGCGTATCAGCCGGAGCTGGTAGAAAGCACCCCTGGCCACAACCTCAACCTGAGAAATCAGGGAGAGGTGTGGATCCAGAAGTACTCCCAGACTGCAAACCTGTTCCTTTTGGGGAAGTGTGACCCCATCTAGAACAGGCCGATCAAAATCATCTCTAGAGTTCCTACCCCGCAGAATAAGTACCTCCATCTTGTCTGGATTCAGCTTCAGTTTATTCTCCCTCATCTAGCCCATTACTGCTTCCAGACAGGCATTTAGGGAGATTATGCCATCTCCTGAAGAAGTTGACATGGAGAAGTAGATCTGGGTGTCATCAGCCTACTGGTAACACCTAGCTCCAAATTCCCTGATGATCTCTCCCAACGGTTTCATGTAGATGTTAAAGAGCATTGGAGAAAGTATGGAGCCTTGAGGGACACCATACTTAACGCTCAGATTTTGAAGAGCAACAGTCTCCAATCGACATCATCTGGAATCTATCTGAGAGGTAGGAGTGGAACCACTGTAAAACAGTGCCTCCCACCTCCAACACCCTCAGATGTTCCAGAAGGATACTATGGTCAATAGTATCAAAAGCTGCCAAGAGATCCAGAAGGACCAACAGAGTCATATTTCCTCTGTCCATTCCCAATTGGAGATCATCCATCAGGCCGGCCAAGGCAGTCTCCACCCCATAGCCTGCCTGAAAACCAGTTTGAAATGAGTCTAGATAATCAGTTTCCTCCAAGACTGCCTGGAGCTGAGCGGCCACCACACACTCAATTACCTTGCCCGGCCTTGGGAGGTTGGAAACAGGCCTATAATTGCTCAACTTTGAGGGATCTAATGCAGACTTCTTTAAAAGAGGTCTAATGATTACCTTCTTAAGACAAGGAGGCATCCTGCCCTCCCTCAGAGAAGCATTTATGATTTCCACCAGGCTGTCTACAACAACCTCCCTACTAGATTGAACAAGCCATGTTGGACAAGGGTCAAGAGAACAAGTGGTAGGCCTCACCACTCCAAGCAGCTTGTCCACATCCTCAGGAGAAATTCATGTTCTCTCAATCACTTGAACAATCCCATACATCTCAAAGTCATGAGACAGATCAGATGAGACAGCCACCGACATACGCAAGCAGGGAAGGGACGTGCTTAAAATGCAGCTGCCAGGACATCCTTCATGGATGTCCTGATGCAGTCCTTTATCATGTGGGTGGACTGCATTCAAATGGCTATTCTACATATGTTCCAAATACTTGTTTAAAAAAATATTTTGAGTTCTTAAATAGGGTGTTTGGATAAGCAGTCCCTCAGGAAATAAAGGAATGCACCAGGAGAACACCTAAAGGGTACATTCTCTGTCATATTCCTAACTCTTTCTAACTGGGTAAAGAGGCACCTTATTAATGTGGTGATTCTCTTTATTTAGTGGGGGAGAGTAATTGGCCCTATCCACACCAAGCACAGGACTTCCAGTTACTGTTGCTGGTGTCTATCTTATGTTTCTTTTTAGACTGTGAGCCCTTTGGGGACAGGGAGCCATCTTACTTATTATTTCTCTATGTAAACTGTTTTGGAAACAATAGTTGAAAAGTGGTATATAAATATTTGTTGTTGTAGCATATGCTGGTAGTTATCTCATCTGGACTGGTTCACTGGAGACTGAATTAATTATCAAAACACATGCATTTATGTATATGATGTATGTAGGCAAACATGTAAATCAGACAATCAGAGATGCAGCTAACAATAATTCCCATTATCACAGTAGAAGGAGAAAGAACCATTATGATCATGAGAACTGCTGTTATATTGATTGCATAATTCATATGTGAACTAAGGGATATGGGTAGTTAAAACTTGTTCCATAGAGAGAAAGAGCAAAATATTTTGTTTCAATTTGTCTTTACTTCATGCCTGCTGTATTTTCTGTTATGTTGTTGCCAAAAAATTATCTTTGATGGTGCTTACACACTGTACAAGATTTATAATGTGAACATGTCATTTTAGAAGACAGGTCTTTTTGAAAGAGAGTTGAATTTTGTACTTACATGCTTATTACATGCTTTTAATTGTGTTCTGATTCTAATCTTAGTGCATATAGATTTCCCCCTTTCATTTGATATTTCCACTAACTAATTCAAACTTCAATTTATAGCTGGTAAAATTAAATAGGACATGTTTGAACTTGTAAAATATCACTCTGCAATGGTCTGGGTAGTGTGTCAAACTCATATTAATGAAGAAGAGCAGAGCAATAGCACTTGGCAATATTTCAAGGCACTGAAGTAATTTGCAACTTATTAGAACTTGTCTAGTGTCTCTCCTCAGTGTATTGATCTGAAATGGGTGTAAATTCAAGTGAAATTTCTGTATCTTGATGTCTGGCCTCAAGAATAAGTGTTGGCTTGCATGTTAGAACTGTGTATTTCTTGTATGCCCATTGGTGGACTTTTTATAATAGCAAATTACAATACATTGACTTAACTTGTGCTAAGAGATCTACTGATTTACATAGAAGACAAAACATGGCCAGATAAATTATGCTGTGCAGCTCTTGCTTGAGAGTGCTATTTCATACTGCAGGGAGAATCATTTGTATGAATGCTCCCTCTGATTAACTGATAGATTAATCGATTAAAATGATAGATTGGAATTAAAACGGTTTAATCACATACACTCATCTATAAACTCCCTGAACAAATGGTGAGGTCATTCACACAAACAAAAACTGTGTCCTACCCAGGTTTGGGAGCTGTGTGTGCTCCCAATTTTCAGCTGTGTGGGTGCAAACAGCTAGGTAGGAGGGGAGAGAAGTGATTGTGTAGGAGCAAGGTAGAAGGAAAACCTGGGTAGCCTTTCTTCCTAACTTGCTTTCACACAATCACTTCTCCCTCCGCCTAGTTGTTTGTACCCACACAAGCAAAAATTGGGAGCACACACAACTCCCAATTCTGGGTAGAACACAGTTCTCGCTTGTGCGGATGACCTCAGTGCATGTCAGGGGATAGAGTTAGTCCTCTCCCCAGTTCACTCCCAGAGTATGATGGCTGTTGGTCCCAAGGGCTCCAGCAACTGGTCCCATCATCCCAACCCGCTGGAGTGGCCTCTGAAAGCCGTCTGGCTAAGGAAGCAGCACTCCATTATCAAGAACTGGCAACAGAGGTACTTTGTGCTGAAAGGGCAACACCTGTATTACTACAAGGATGAGGAGGAACTCAAGCCCCAGGTAAGGGGCACAGTTCTTTCCTGGGTCCAAGCTGGAGAGACACAAACAGGTCGAAGCTGAATAGATGTCATTTTAATCAGAGAAGTTTAAAGGGGTAAAAGGCTTATATCCCTCAAAACACACAGTACTGGAGATCCCGTCATGGTAGGATATGTGAATCTGTTGAGGCTCTGTGGCATTCGTGGGCTAGTCCATCAGTGAGATCCAAGTAGCACTCCAAAAGGAGCTGCATTTTATGGTTGATTACAAAAAAAGTTCCACTGGCTGGCAAATGGACATGCATGAACAAGGCATAAGTAAATGCAGGTGTACAGAGAAAGATGGTGTAATGATCAAGTTCCTCACACAGAGGTTCAATGGTAATGCTGATAATGCAATGCAGCTAAGATAATTATATTACTGACCAGAACAGAGAGCTCAGCAAAGATGAGAGAGAGAGAGAGAGAGAGAGAGAGAGAGAGAGATTATTCATATGAGGGTCCAATGCTTTCTCAAGTAGGATGGGAGCCTGCCCTATGCCTTCCACACAGAGGCATATGTGTCACACTATATTTTAATTAATTAATTAATTAATTAATTAATTGGAAATATTTATACCCCATCCCTCCAGTACACTACTGCTTGGGGCAGCTCACAACATTAATAAAATAGATACAATGAAAAATAAAAGATGAATAAAACTAAACCAGTTAAATTAAACAAGTTCAAATATCAGGCTAAAGCAACATTTAAAATTACATTTTTCTGAAAAGTTTCAAATTAAAAGTTAGTTAAAAAGCTAAAAACTGAGAACTATAAAAATTTAAAGAACCTACAAGTTATACGCAGCACACACAAAAAATTAAAAAGTCTCTTTAAAAAGATGTCTTTTAAATTGTTTTTTTAAAAAAAAACACTGAGGGGAGGGAGCATGGCAAAACTCTTCGGGGATGGTGTTCCAAAGCCGAGAGGCCACAACTAAAAAGGCCCTGTGTCTAGTCCCCACTAAACGGATCTCTGAGCAGGGCCTGAGATGACAAATGAAAGGCCCTGGCAGGTTCATACGGGCAAATGCAGTCCAACAGGTACCCCGGCCCCAAGCCATTTAGAGCTTTAAAGGTCAAGACCAGCACCTTGAATCTAGCCTGGAAGTGAACTGGTAACCCATAAAGCTGCTGCAGGTTGGGTGTAACACTCACTTGCACCCATGAGCATCCTTCCAGCAACATTCTGGACCAGCAGAAGCTTTTGGATCATCTTCAAAGGCAGCCCCACATAGAACACATTGTAGTAGTCCAATCTGGACATTACCAAAACATGAGTGACTCAGGTCAGGTCTGACTTCTCCAAGTAGGGTCGCAGCTGGGGTTCCAGCCATAGCTGGTAAAAAGCACTTCTGCATACGACCACCGCCACCTGTGCCTCCGAGGACAGTGTTGGGTTCAGAAATATCCCCAAGCTGTGGACTTTGTCTTTCAGAGGCAGTGTGATCCCACCCAAGACCAGATTTACCTAACTACTTTGATGATCAGTTTTATCAACCCAGCGCACTTCTGTCTTATCTGAATTAAGTTTCAGCTTGTTTGCCTCCATCCAGTGCAGAACAGCCTTCAAATCCCAGTTCAGAGCATCCACTGCCTCCCTGATGTCTGCTGATTTTAAAGATAGGTAGAGCTGGGTGTCATCAGCATATTGATGGCACTGCAGTCCACACCCATGGATGACCTCTCCAGAGGTTCCATGTAGATGTTAAACAGCACAGGGGACAGAATAGATCCCTGTGGCACCCCATAAGCCAAAGGCTTATGGAGCAGGCATCCCCCAGCAGCACCTTCTGAATATGAACATGCAGGTAGGAGCGGAGCCACTGTATAACTGTGCCCCCAAGTCACAAGCCAGAGAGATGACCCAGAATGATACCATGGTCAATGGTACGGAAGGCCACTGAGAGGTCCAGGAGAACCAACAAAGTCACACTCACTCTATCTCCCAGCATAAGTTATCCACCAGGTTGACCAAGGCAGTTTCTATTCCGTATCCAGGTCATAACCCAGACTGCAAGGGATCTAAGTAATCAGATTCATCCAGGGCTGCCTGGAGCTGAGACGCCACCATGCTCTCCATCACCTTGGCCAACAAGGGGCCATGAGCAGGTTGACCTGTTAAAGACTGGTCAAAAGTTATTTAAATCATCTTGGTCCAATGGGGGCTCTTTTAGGAGGGGCCTAATGATGGCCTCCTTCAGCTGAGGGGAGAGAGCCATTCACCACCTCCACCATCCATGGACTCAGTTCCTCCTTAGCAGCCTTCACCAACCATAAAGGACCAGGGTCAAGCATGCACATGGTGGGCCTGTCCACCTCCTCAGGGCTGTCTACCACCTTCCAAGCAGGCTGTCCAGCTCATAAAGCAACACCATCTGAAAGCCATCCAATATAACAAGACCAGACAGTGCATTGGCAACATCCAGTTCCGGGGCCGCAAAAACTTAGCATCCAAGTCAGAATGGATATGAGCAATTTTATCTGCAAAATGTAATGCAAATTGGTCACAGACATTTCATGGCTGAATTTCTAACACAGACACTCCAACTTTCCCTCCTCTTAATACAATATCCTTACACAAAGGGATCTTTCCCTGCCATGTCACTACATCTACCTGACTCCCAAGGGATCAGCCAACTTGAGCAGCAGTCAAAAGTCAATCCTTATCCCTAGTGAACAAAGATGGTTGCTACCAGGATGATTGCCCTGTTGTCCACTCATTAAGTGTGCTCACAAAGTCATTTCACTGATAGCTCCAATGAACCTGGTGCCAGCACTGCCCTGACATGTACTTTTGACTGCAAGGATTTTTAATATGAAGTAGAATTCACTTCTTCCATTACTGTACTAAATTCTGTAGAGGTACAGTCCAGCAAGAAATACACCATGAGCCTGGTTGTTTGCCAGTCAAATGGAAAAAATAAAATAAAATGGAGAATAAGTAAAAGGATACCAAGAATGTTGCAGAAGAGGGCTAACCAACAGTAGAAGGCAGAGAAAAGAGGAAACTATGGTGATCTTTAATCATTTAAAGTTTGAGGAGGAGATGAGAAAGGGAAAGTGATCTATTTCTACTAAAATAAACAATTAAGGTTCAGGAAGGAAACTAATGGGAGCAGATACCACATGATCTGTGAGAAACAGAAAGAGAAGGATGAAAAGTGTGGGGAGAGCAGCCATTTTAATAGTGGCAGATACTTCATCACTATAAAATCCTCCACCACTGTTCTTTTTCCAAATGCTATAAACCAAGATTTTTAGTGTTAAGAATTCAGGGTTGAATGTATTTCTTCTTGAATAATACAAACAGAACTGAAAGAAAAGAAAATGGATTTTTAAACCCTGAGGAAAAGCAAAGTCTATCTTTGCAATGTACCTTTGTGCACTCGTTTGGCACACAGGATTTTGACTTTGAACACTTAAAACAGAATATAAAATTGCAGCATAAACTGCAGGCTGTCTGTCTAGCACCCATGCCTGTCTAAGACCATTAAGACACAACTGGATTTACCCTTCATCACTTAGCAGGTTCTTTTACAGGAGGAGGAGTAATGACAGCTATATTTCAGGAAACATCGAAAGCCATGATGTATAATTAGTGAGTCGCCCATGTGAAAATTCACTATTTGAATTTAATAAGGAATTATAAATAGTGGTTCTGTTTTAAGCAATAGAACTCCTCTTTCTGTGAATGCAACATCATAGGAACATAGGAAGCTGCCATATAATGTGCCAGACCATTGGTGCATCTAGCCCAGTATTGTCCACACAGACTGGAAGCAGCTTCTCGAAGGTTGTAGGCAGGAGTCTCTCTCAGCCCTATTTTGGAGATGCCAAAGAGGCAACTTGGAACCTTCTTGATGCAAGCATACAGGTGCTCTTCCCAGAGCGGTCCATCCCCTAAGGGGAATATCTTACAGTGCTCATATGTAGTCTCCCATTCAAATGTAACAAGGGTGGGCCCTGCTTAGCTTGCTTGCTAGCACAAGACCAGCTCTCCTCCCTACTAGGCTTGTGCAGTACCCCAAATGTAGGGTCTTGTGACCCAAATAACAGTGAGGCTATTGCCATCGACCCCTCCCAACTGTTGTGTCCTGTGTTGGGCTGAGGCCAGAGGGAACCTGATTTTGAGCCAAGCTCAGTCCTAGTAGTCATGGCTACAGCGTAATAAAAAACTACAAATCCCAGACCAACTCATGCCACCTGGGGACCTAAAAAATAATTTTGAGGTGAAAAAATATGCCTTTTAAACAGAAGCCAAGGAATGCAATGTGGCTAGTTGAGTGCTCCTTATGGAGCAAAGCGGTGCTCATGCAGCCTTGCTCCTGCCCACAGGTAAAGGAGAATAGGAGAGGATAGAGCAGGGCATGTCCAGTTATCCACAGAGTTCTGGAAACAGTAGGGTTCCAATTATCAATGGTTCTGATTATCAGCGGGCTCCCTACTAGGGATCTGCTCAAAATGTGATTCTGAAACACAGGACAATCCCTTTAAAACTGAGGGATTACACATCTTATTCAATACAGAGGAGAGCAGGTCCATACCTGCTCCTCCTCTGCTCATTGACACTTTCATAACTATGGTGCTCCCCCGACCCCAGCTATGATGCGGCGAGCGGAGGAGGAGCAGGTATGGACCTGCTCTTCTCTGTGTTAATGGGGAGGTGAGATCCCTCGGTTTTAAAGGGATTGTGCTGCAATTTAGAAGCTGATGCTCTGCAAAGGGGATAGGCTTTCTCTGTGGCTGCCTCAGGGCTTTGGAATATGTTCCCTACTGAAATAAGAGCATCACCTTCTCTATTTGTTTTCAGGAAGAACCTCAAGACTCTCCTGTTTCCGCAGGCATTTAATTAAAATTAATTTTAATAATTCTAAAACTTGTTTTAATATCTATTCTATTGTTTTTATTATGTCTTTTAATTTGTAACTTTTAAATATTATAAATTTTGTACACCGCCTGGAGATGTACATATCAGGAGGTATAGAAATATGATTAATTAATTAATTAATTAAATAGGCAGGCAGCCTGATCCCCCCCCACTCTTGTGATTACACCTCCAAAATTTTAGGCTGGCTACAGGCTGCTGCTTTGCAGACTGCTGCAAAGGTGAACTTCTGAGAATCCCTCATTTATGACAGGCTTCATACCACTTCCTTGTTGTAAATTACAGTTAGCAGTGTTTGCAGTGCTGGATCTACAGCATAGATGATAATAAAAGATTAAGGATGCTTGCCCTGTGTGTCCTCACAGTAGTCAATCAGGTTCAGGGTAAACATCTGTTCATAGTAACTGTTTGGATTAGGCTGGGTGAGATTGTAGGCTGGTTGACAAAAGAGCCCTATTTTTCATGCTCACACATTCACCGAACACACTAGTTGGCTCAGTCCTCGACTTCCACACATTTCACCAAGGTGGGAACAGACTGCACATGTGTAGGGTCTGATTACACATGATTAGTTGTAACTGGTGCATGCTTTTAAAGATTTGTAAATTGAGATGAGGCTCAGGGTAGATTGCTATAAAGCACTCCTCTCATGACATAATCAAACTTTAAAAACATATTCAGATAATCTTCCTGTTCTGTACTAAACATAATATTTAAGGAAATGCTTAAAAAACACCACGCCTATATATTAAAAAATATCTCAACTTGCAATTTTGCAAAAAATCAGTGCCGCGAATCTTTCTTACCAAAGACAGCAGTAGCAGTAAAAATTTAGCCTGTAGTACATTTTCTGTTGTGTGTTTTATTAATGTCTTTTACAGTGCTCTCACCAAGTACATGTAATTGAATTAGCCAGCTACTTACACACACACACACACACACACACACACACACACACACACACACACACACATATATATATATATATATATATATATATATATATATATATAAAACTAGGAAAGGACGATTTTACACTGTACAGTGCTATCAGGTTATTTTCTACAATCCCTTTGGAGAAAGTTGTTGGCTAACACCATATTGAATTTTATTTATTTATTTATTTATTTTGCATTGGGTTTAGAATAAAAGTCCTTTTTCTCTACTGATTTTTGCTCTGTGTGATCAGTTAAACTGTTGCAAAATGGTCATTAACACTATCAATCAAGTTTAGCACAATCTACACTCATGCTGGTAAATTGTCAATCACTGCACAATTCTTAGGCAACTGGTAGTTAAGGTTGAAATGATGGACTTTATTATCATAAATTATAGAACAAATATTTGAAAACTATCTATTATTACTTCATAGAGATACAAATTATAAGAAGTGTGTTTACAAATGTAAGATGTTGCTTTTTTCAGCAAAACGTAATGGAATATAATTGTTCATTTCTTTTCTTAGTGTGCTAATCATAAGCTAGTTAAATCAGGGCAGGTTAGAGTGTTATGCCTTTAATTGGAGGCCTAGAATGGCAGCGGGGAGGGAATGACAAAAATCCCACAAACATAATTTCCCCTCTTTGACCACCATCAGCGGTCAAAGGTAATTATAGGAGATAGGTGCTTTTCAGTTTTCCTTTTCCTCATGGTTACCAGTAATTTCATGGAACCATTTGGTTCTCTGAATCTGTTGCAGCTATTGACTTTTCTTGAGCTTAAAAGGTATGCCAGACACACAAGTGAACTTCTGTCTTTATAGGAAATGTGGGGCAAGAGCTATGCTTTCTAATTCTGTCTCAGCCTTCATGCTATTTAGGCATGCATACCCTACAGGACAAAATGGGGCACACTTCTACAGTTTATGTGTGGGATGGAATACAACCTGTTGAACTGTGGATTCAAAATAGTACTGAACCTAAAAATTTCAGTTGCTGAATGTACATTTTTGTTAATGCTGAAAAAATATTTCATCTTTGCCATAATTTTGAACATAACTCACAAAAATGCTCATTTGAATTCCTTTAAGTGTCCTTGCGCTCAATTACTCTCACTTACCCTCAACAACTTTATGACAAAAACATAGACAAATATGTGTTGCATTCTGATATGTCATTCTATTCACTGTGGGTTCCCAATCATTAATCTACAAAGAAAGAGGAAGCAGCCGGTAATGATGTGCATGGAAACGGCAAGGCTAGTTCGGTTTGAATCTGAATCAGATTAGAGCCAACCTGGCCCAGACTGGTTTGTCTGGTCTTGTGGTAGCAAGCATGACTTTTCCCCATAGCTAAGCAGGGTCTGCCCTGGTTGCATATGAATGGGAGACTTGATGTGTGAGCACTGCAAGATGTTCCCCTCAGGGGATGGAGCTGCTCTGGGAAGAGCAGAAGGTTTCAAGTTCCCTCCCTGGCTTCTCCAAGATAGGGCTGAGAGAGATTCCCTCCTGCAACCTTGGAGAAGCCGCTGCCAGTCTGTGAAGACAATACTGAGCTAGATAGACCAATGGTCTGACTCAGTATATGGCAGTTTCCTATGTTCCTATGGTTCCAGTCGAACTGGCTCTACTCAGTCTGTTCCAGTTCCAGGCCTGGCCAGGTCTGGTTCACAGACCAATCAGGGATCTACTCATAAAGGGGAATCCAGTGAGGATTCCCCTTTATGAGTAAAGGGGCAGAGAGGCTGCTTAAAACTAAAGGATGTGGGAGGGGAGTCAGGGCTACTTACTTGAATGGCCAGCAGTGGTGACAGTGGCGGCAGCAGCAGGAGTGGTGGTGGCTCCCCCCACCCTCATCAGCCTCCTCCAGAGTAGCCTGGGCCTGCTGCAGCCTGGTTCAGGCCTTCTCCAGGATGGTTCAGGGCTCCACATGTGTGGAGGCCATTTTAGTGACCTCAGGCCCAGGCTACTCTGGAGGAGGCTGGCAGGTGCTGGGGGAGTCACCGCTGCCCCCGATGCTGCTGTCAACAATTCAAGTAAGTAGTCCTGACTCCTCTTCGATGTTATGAGTATAGCCTTTTTGGGGGGCTCCTAGCAGCACCCCTATACATGATTTGGAACAACAGGCTTGTAGTTTCCATTTGGACTCTCTAGATTCATAGGATTGTGGGATCGCCATTTGCTTGCATGAGTCAGACCATTGGTCTATCTAGCACAGTATTGTCTACACAGACTGGCAGCAGCTTTCTGAGGCTTGCAGACAGGATTCCTTCTCAGCCCAATCTGGAGATGCCAAGTAGGGAGCACAGATCCTTCTGTAGGCAAGCATGCAGGTGCCCTTCCCAGAGCAGCCCCATCCGCTAAGGGGGATATTTGTACAGACTCATATGGAGTCACCTGGGTGCATATGTGCAAACCAGGGTGGACCCTGCTTAGCAAAGGGGATAATTCATGCTTGCCACCACAAGAGCAGCTCTTCTCCATGAATCAGAGACCACAGGCTCCCCAAAAAGCAGGGGGCCCTTGCCAAGCCCCATTCAATTGCTTGATGAACCTTACAATTGCCAGCACAGTATGGAATTTGGCAGTGGTGGTGGCGGCGGCGGCAGCAAGAGAGCACAGAAGCAGCAGCTGGCTGCTGTTCTGCCAATTTGATATGCATACACAGTCTGTACTGTTCGAAGCTTATTTCTCTGGGTAGTTCACAACAACCTATTCATTCATTCATTCATTCATTCATTCATTTAGTTCTTCATTCATCGGACACTGTTTTATACCATCCCATACACAAGTCCCTAGCAAGTTCACAATCTATAAACAGTTGCAGGCAATAGGTGCAGGCACACTCACCCAGTGGGCATGGACCCCCTTGCAGAGACAGCCATAAGGATGGCACAGTGAATGGGGGTAGGTGGGTGAGTGGGCAGATGTTTCCCATCACCCACCCTCTGCACCACCATCACAAAGCAGTGGGTAGCGGTAGCAACAAGGGTGGGCAGGTGGTGGGAGACACTTTGCTGCTCTCCAACCTACCCACCCACCTGCCCCGCTGGCACCACAAGAATGGTAAGTGGCAGCTGCAGGGCAGATGGGTGATGGGGAGCACCCACTCACACTCCCGTTCTTCTCCACCCACTTGCTTGCCCTCCACCACACGATTGGTGTGGTAACACAAATAGCCTCTGTGCATGCGTGGAGGTCACTATAATGGCTGCTGTGCATGTGCAGAGGCCCAAAATGAATCGCAGACTGACCGGCCAGTCATTTGGGAGTCTGTGGGGCTTGGAGGAGCCCCCGCTGCCACCATCTCCACCTTTGTGTCAGCTCCCACTGCCATCCCCACCTCCTCCGGTGGCTTGTTTTTAAAATTAAGAAATAACCTCCCCCCCCCACACACACTGCTTACTATGGAAAAGCCCTTTACTTTTAAGGGGAACTCTTGCTCATATACCCTTTATGAGTATACTCCCTTGAGCCTTTCAAGCCAGCTCACGAGACGAGGTTTCAAGCCAGGCTTGTCTTGTTTCAAACTCGGACCGGATTCCCTCTTAGTTTGAGCACGGGCCTTTCAGCTGAGCCAGCTCCAACTCAAGCCTGCTGCAGTGAGAGAAGTGGGTGGCGGCAGCAGTGGCAAGGAGGGCAGGTGCACTCTCCCCATAGCTTGCCCTCCCATCCAATGCAGCCAATAGGATAACTAGACAGGCAGCTTTGCTGGGGTAGTGAGGGACACAAGTCACTGCCCTTACTAGCTTTATGCCCTAGGTGGCCATTTGCCTGGCTTTAATGGGCAGCCCAGCCCTTTAGCTGCCCATTAAAATGGCAGCTAATTGTAAATTTTTTGGCAGCTAATTTTTAATTGTAAACCACCCTGAGCCATTTTGGAAGGGCAGTATACAAATCAAATCAAATCAAATCAAATCAAATCAATCAATCAATAAAATGAGCAAGCAAACAGTAGGCAACCAGAGAGCTGGATATTCAATCTGTGGATGCCCACAGTGGATGCCCACATGTCTGTTCCTAGAGGGGTGCAGGGCTTGGGGCTGAGGGCACATCAGAGGGAGGACATGGTAGGGCTATGTTGTCCCACTCGCCCTGAGCACAGGACTTCCCTGAAGGAGCAGCCACCTGAGTGCAAGAGCAGCTTTGACATGGTGGCAGATGAGGGGAGTGTGCCTTGAGCCTGGGCTACTCGTGGGGGGAATCAGCAACAGCTTCATCTGCCATTGACTCTGCTTCTGCAGGAAGCATATGAGTGGGGTGAGATTGAGAACCAGGGGGCATTTTCCTTGTCCCTCCTGGTTCTGGGGGGTATGTTTGGGTGTGGGTGGGTGTACATGTCGGCTCTTACTGAGGCTCGCTGGCAGCTGCTGATGCTCCCTTCTCCCCTCCATCCCTGCCTTGTAAGCAGGAATCTTTGGGCATCAGGATAGTACAATGCCTTTGGCAGTACTGGGGTTGTCAGGAAGGGGTTAACTGCTGGCTCCTGGGACCCATGAATCAGGGAGCTGCAAAGCAGATCTGCAGCTTGGAGCCCTCTGAGTGGTCTCCATGGGTCATGTGATCACTCCTGGCCACTCAGGGGGCTGCTGCTGCCAGGAAGACCATTTTTGGAAGACCAAAAATGTGAGCAGTGGCATTAATGGTGATCGTCAGTCTTGCAGGCAATCTGATGAGGCCTCAGTATGTGCTCATGTGTTTTCTGTGAGGTGGGGGGGGAGGGTTACAGCGGGGCTGCTGAGTTTACCCTGTTTGCTGCTCGTGTGAATTGCCTCTCTGTCAGTCATTTGCACAAATTTATTCTGTAATGAACTGCTCACTCTAGGTTTGCTGATTCCCCACAGAAGCCCAAAGGTTAGTCAGGAGTGTATAGCCAGCATTCCAGAGCAGTTCCATTAACACCTGCACCCTTTAGTTCTAGGGAGCCCTCCTGCCCCTTTACTCATAAAGGGGAATCCTTACTGGATTCCTCTTTATGAGTAGAATCCTCAAATCGGTCTGGTACGAACTCAGACCAATAGCCCCTTTGGCGGGGGCGGGGGGTTGAAACTGGATCACTTAAACTGCCCTGGTTGAAGTCAAAGGTAGAGTGAGGGAAACAATGGCTCTCACAGAAAAAGAAATATCTACACAACCTAAGGGATTTTTGCAGGGAGAGGGGAGTGTCTACCCTACAAAAATTGCTGATTTCTACCCAAAAACTGGAACCAAAAAATGTTCAGCACAGCTCTAATTCATGGTTTTATTAATTATTATCAATTAATTATTATTTATTAATTATTATTAATAATTGTTGTTGTTGTTGTTATTGCCAGATCTTATTTGAGCAATGTTAGAGAAATGGATATTGAGGCAAGCACAATCTATTCCAGAATCTGCTTGACTGTACTCTATGTTTTTCACTGGTTCGGGGGCAAGCAAGGTTGGAAAGATGGAAGTGACCTTCCTCCAAACTTCTCGGTGGAGGCAGGAAGGGAAGAGCAAAGAGCATGCTTTTGCCCAGCAAACCCCGCCCCCCACTCCCGCCACAAGCCATATGCATGAATGTAAAAGTCTGGATCAGGTCTGACCCGATCTGATCCAACCCCACAAATATCAATACAGGGTCCCTTCCAAATGTTGGGTACAGAATCAGGATCAGAGTCAGCCTGAATTTGTTTTTAAAGTACTCACTGTGAACCTGGGGAAAAAGTTACAGAACACAAGAGAGTTGCAGGGGAAGTGATGTAACATCAAAGAATCCAAGGAGAAATGATGGAACATCAGAACATTGCAGGATAAACCCAGTAATCAACTGCTTGTGAGTCACAATGGGCAAAAAACTTTACAACATTGTTAAAAAGGGAAGGATTCACATAGCCAGGCAGGAGGGTAGGAGATGGGTCCTCCCCACCAGCCATGGTCACATTTTTTTTAAAAAAAGCAGACTCTTGCCAACATTTGGAGTTCTAGAAAGCTCCGATTTTTTTCGAAGGGGGTAGGAACATCCTAATCTGAACTTGGCTGTGCAAGTTCAGGTTCAGACTCTCTCGAAACCCCTCCAATCTGGGTATAAACAGGCCATATCCGATTTTACTGACCTGACTTTGCACAGGCTTCCCCGCCGCACACACACCTCATTTAATTATAGCTACATCCCTGCACTGGTTCAGCTTTGACAACATAATAGTTTGGGAGTGAAATACCAATTTATACAGAATACTCTGATTTATACGCTAATTTGCTTTCATATTTCATACTGAGAAGACTTTATACAAAACCACACTCATTTTACTTGTCTTTACAGCAGCATTTGATTAGTAAAATATGTTCTTTCTTAGTGCTCCCTCTTTAGTGACAACATTCTTAGGTGTTAGTGTTATCCAAGCATTTTTTCCCCTATCACTAAGTAAGCTGCTCTTTGCAATTCACATAAAACTAGAACATTTCTGCTTTATCTTACAAAGAAGTCAGTTGTACTCCTATAAAATCTGTATCGCTCCTAAATAATTCAAGACTTAGTCTAATAAAATGTTGGTGTTAACTGAATGGTGAATTTCAGCTTGGAATCAAAGATTTTCAGGGGCCTTTCCAAGTGGCACTGCCCTATTATTTATTATTGATGTGATCATTATTAATATAGTATTTTTAATGTTAAGAGACTGTTATATTTTTCAACCTCACAGCAAGCTGATGACTAAGCCAGTGAATTTCAGACTTTCCACTTTGCAGAAACATTTTCCACATTGACTTGACTGTCAAGGAACCATGCATATTAGTTGCAATACAGAACCCCTGTGACTTGCAGTCTGAGATGTATGCTTACAGTGCTGGCTGAGCCAGCTGGATCTCACTGCCCTGTATAAATTCAGAGCATGACTCAGAAAATACACTCAACATTCTCCAGCAGTTACACATTACAGAGCAAGATGAGCAGTAGGAACATAGGAGCATAGGGAGATGCCTTATACCAAGTCAGACCATTGGTCAGTATTGTCTACACAGACTAGCGGCAGTTTCTCCAAGGTTACAGGTATTTTGGAAAGGAACTCTTTTCCAGGGATGTACCAATACTAGTATTCTCATTGGAAAGCTATGATAAACATCCTTGGATAAACATCCAAGGGTTCACACAGATTGAGAACAGTTGTATTGGGCCTAATGAGCCCCCCCCCCCCGCTTTTTAAACCTTTTTACCCCCATTCACTGCAAAGTTCCTTGGAAGTCTAGTTTGTCAAGTCTTCTGGGCCCTTAGGACTATGGAGTTGCCTGGAATGTTTACACAGGGATGTTCATGTTTGTAAGGCTTTAGAGCCTCTTCCTTTCCATGCTTCTTGTCACTCAGTTCCTCACCCCCTGACTTTTCAAAAGGCCGGAAGACCATAAGAACATAAGAACAGCCCTGCTGGATCAGGCCCAAGGCCCATCTAGTCCAGCATCCTGTTTTGCACAGTAGTCCACCAGATGCCCCTGGGAGTCTAAAGGCAGGAGTTGAGGACATGCCCTCTCTCCTGCTGTTACTCCCCTGCAACTGGTATTCAGAAGCATCCTGCCTCTGAAGCTGGAGGTGGCCTATAGCCCTCCAAATAATAGCTGTTGATAGACCTCTCCTCCATGAAGTTATCCAGACCCCTCTTAAAGCCATCCAAACTAGTAGCCAACACCACATCTGGAATAGCCAACACCACATCTTTCTGGTGTGGACCAGAAAAACAAATGAGCAAGGAGCAGTGGCAGTGTATGCCACTGCTGCCTCCACCACAGTGAGGAGGAGTAGAATAGGGGGAGAACAGGGCATATCTGTGGGGGAGAAAAACCTTCTGGGAAGGTGCTGTGTGTTGAAGGGGATGAGGAGAAAGGGGCAGGAAGAGAAGTCTATGTGTCACCAGGGGAGAAGAAAAATTCCTATATAGTATACTTTGCATTTTGCAACTATGGAAATGAGACTATCGCTTATCAAGCCACCTCAGGGCTTGAGCCTTGCTGAAGAAATATGAAAAATAGGTGCAGCCTTAATCGGAACACTTTTGTCGCGTGTGGGAGATCACTACTGGGTTTTTTTTTCTGTGAGATTCTTAGAAATAAATGAAAGTTGTGTTGTATCTCTGTGCACACTGTCTCCAAATGGGCTGCAGCGTATGAGATGAGTAGCCATGCTGTGATGTGCAATCATTTTTAAAGGTTTTGAATTACTATCAGAATTTGCAAGCATTTTTTACAAATAATTGTCAGTTTTATCTGCAGTGCAAAATGGCACATGTAAGATGCCAAGGATGTCTCTTTCTATATCAGATTATGTTTTCCAAGAGGTGTATTTATCAAGTGTTAGAAGACAGGAAAGCAATACAATTGTATTTCCTCTGCGATTTCCTAACTATTAAAAACACTATTCATGTAACATTTGATTAGATTAGATCAGCTTTGTACTAGCTAGTTTATCAAATGCTCTAGAAGCTTGACTTTGAATGGCCCCAACTTGAATGGGACCATCAGTTGCCTTATATTAAAGAGGTAACAATAACTTTATTCTATTCCTTTAGATCACTTTCCCCTGTGCACTGCACACTATGTATTAGTCATTCAGGTTTCACTATGGATTTTTGTCACTTTTACATTTGAGAGCAACTTCCAAATACCACTAGATCTCATTTATCAACAAATAATTTGTTTTTCTGGAATGTATCTAAAAATTTCATTCTTTCTGTGCTTCTGAGTGATTCTTATCAAATCTGTCTTCCAGTCTTCCGACATTTCATCTTTTACAAATCATATATTAATTTGAATAAGAAATTCCAAAGTGTCAAAACCCAAGTTATTAGAAGTAACATTTGGCTTGTTTCTAAAAGCTGTTTGTTCATATTCAAAAATCCTATAAGGCTTCCTATACACACAAACACACAGACACAGACAAACACACAGACATCCTTACATTTCTAGTTCCCATTCATTATAAAAGGGTATACTACTTAGTAATGGCCCTCAGAAAAGAGATGTGCCCACATTCTAGCAGAGCCCAAGCATCACTATCTCTCTTTCAAAGTTGTTTGCTGAAGTCCCACTCACATTCCCATTCTGTTCTGTAAACTTATAAGAGTTCAAAAGGAATGCAGTACACAAATCAACATAAACTTAAATGTAAGTAAATGATAAGACATCTAGACAAGAATATGAAGAGCATATTGCTGGAAGAATTAAATCAACAATTAAAAAGAACACACATTATTAAAATAAATTAAATACATCAACCTCATTGTGGGCTTCCCAGAGACACTTGCGGGCTTCCCAGAGACTGGCCACTGCAGAAAAAGGATGCTGAACTTCATGTCCTTTGGTCTAATCCATTATGGTTCATCTTCTGTTCTTATGTGCCCCTGGTGGCGCAGTGGTAAAACTGCCGCCCTGTAACCAGAAGGTTACAAGTTTGATCCTGACCAGGGGCTCAAGGTTGACTCAGCCTTCCATCCTTCCGAGGTCGGTAAAATGAGTACCCAGAATGTTGGGGGCAATATGCTAAATCATTGTAAACCGCTTAGAGAGCTCCGGCTATAAAGCGGTATATAAATGTAAGTGCTATTGCTATTGCTATTGCTATTATGTAAATCAGTGCTTACACTTTCAGTTAAATCAACATTTACTTGAGTAATTGCCATGAAATTTCCATGATTTTAAGAGAAGTGGGTCAAATATTGATCTTTTGATCACACACTCAGGTCACCCCTGCTGCTGAGAAAATGCTTTCCTTTCATTCCCGAGTTATGTCATAGGTATTTGGAGTAGCAGTAGTGTCTTAAAACTGTTCTGTGTATATTGTTTTACCAATTTTTAAAACAGATTAATACATACCATGACTTATGAATAAGATGGATAAGAATATAAAATATATAAAAAACAATATAGTGTAGAACTCCAGATGGCATTATAATCAGTGCGCACAAAAAGGAGTGGCTTCAGGGGTCTTAACTGACCTTTTTTGTACCTGTCCAAGCAATGTCCATTGCTACCTCAGTGCTGTTATTTAAAAAACTGCTATTTCTTGAATATGATCCTAGCCAAGCTGGAATCAGGAGCGTAACTACCATTAGGCAAGGGGAGGTGGCTGCCTGGGGGCCCCCACACCTCAAGGGGCCCCCCAGAGGCAAGTCACATGTGAAGTGAGTGTGTGTGTATCAGCGAGGGGCCCATTTTAAAATTTTGTCTCTGGGCCCACTCCAAGATCACAGCATTATGTACTACTCAGATTTGTCTATATTTGTGAATGTGATACTATAAACAAAGACAAGAAGACTAAACCAGTGCATCCTTCCTTTATTAAAACCTGCTAGAAGGGCCTTGGCCTGATAAAGCAGGGCTGTTCTTCTATTCTGATGTTCTTACCCATGTTAACAATCACCCAATAATTGCAGTAACTCCAATAATCGGTGTATGGGGGTGGGATGGGTGGTAACAAAAACTTTGGCAAAAAGCATTTCTCTTTTAACATAGCACAATTACAATGATTCTCCATAAGGAACAAGTGTAATTTTTTTAAAAGCCCGAGTCCCTCTTTCTTTTTCCTTCCTTAGAACCATGTAGCTTGTAAGGAAAAGATCAGGACAGCGACATCTTGCAGAACACTAATGTTGTTGCGGGGAGTGGGGAAAGCCTTTGAAAGGGAGAGGGTTTCAACATTTTGCTCAACACTGTTAATCAGATTAGCAAATGAGCAACATAAGAACACTGACTATCGTACTGTGCAGCAAGCCGCTGGTCCAAGCAAGAGGCATGCTCATGGCTCCTGAGCCACTTTACACCCTGCTCAGGCTGCTTCTGAAAGTGGGGCTGCTCCGTGGCTAATAAGAGGTGCATCATCACGCTTGCAACACTACGCTCATCATTCCCAATGAGAGTAGCATTGCAAGTGGAATGATGCATTGCCTAGTACCCATGCCACCATTAGAAGAAGTGCAGGCAGGGTGTCAGGTGGCTTGGAAGCAGCAAGTGTTCCCCTCACTTGGATTGGTGGCTCATTGTGCAGTATGGGAGGCATGAACTGCATAGAGACTGTTTTCATATTTGCTGCTTCCCTGGTCAAGCCACTCATTATATTCTATCTATTAATCTTTTATGTTTTGTTGTTGAGAGGTTTGTCCCAGTGGGGTTCATATAGAGAGTGGGTGGTGAGGGGGTGGAGTGAGAAAGGAAAAGGGAGGAAAGGAGAAGAAGAAAATGGAGATGTTTCTGAATAAACCCTTAGTTAAATCTACATAAGATTACAGAAGAACCCCATTATTTGTGATGGTTTCATTCGGGGGAGGCACAGATAGCGAATCTATTGATACTGGAGTATTAGGGCTATGGGAATGGGGGGGGGGTTAGGTTCCAGACTGCCTCAAATCGGCCAAAAATGCCTGAAAATCACAGTTTCCCCCATTCCCCCAAATGACCCCTCAGAAGTGTCCTACTGTGCCCACGTGAAAAAGGCAGTCAAAATTGGCTGTGAATTGGCCGAAAATCATGGGTTTTGCCCTGTTTTTTCAGCAGACAAACCAAAAAATGGCTCCAGAGCTCAAAATGGCAGCCAGAAATAACCTTGGAGGTCATTTCTGGCTACCCCAACCCACAGATACACAGGTTTAACCCTTGCCCCCCTTTTGGAGGGGGGTTGCATATGCTGAGGTTGGGTGCTAATTACCCGACCACAGATATGCGAAACCAGATATGCTGACCCATGATTAATGAGTTCCTCCTGTACTTTGTTTTTATGAGGGAAGCAGCTATAAAACACCACTCCTAGAAAACAGCTCATATTTCCTCTAGCAACTGTCCCTGCTTCCTGAGCATATCATACATCAAGTGTATAATTACTAGGGGTGTGGAGAATTTCCGATGGTCACAAATATGATGTCCCCTCTTGATATTCGTATAGGACAAACGGTACCAAGGGAGACCTTGAAAACTTTTTAAAATGTGACAGACTTTATGGACGGTCCCTTAGGAAGGCTCACTTCTCACTTTGAAAATAATAATCTTCAGGTCCTGTGTAAGCCTACTAACCCTGAACCAAGTATTTGTAGGACATTTTAAGCAAAATATTATTGCACAGAATGTATCCTTGAGGGTAAGATGTTTCCTCATAATGGGTGATTCATGACTATATATCTTGAAGTAGCTCTTCTTTTAATACCTGTCCTTTCAAAAGGTACCATCATCAAAACAAGTTGACAGGACGTTTCCATCGGTTGATGTATTACATCCAAATACCACTGAGAATGCAAAGATGGACTGATGATCTATTTTGCTGATTTATTGTTACAGAAAGCTGTCATTCTTGTCATATGTTAACAAAATAAATTACACAAAGGCTATGTTTCTCAGGAGACAGCATTACCCTGGGAAAAGAAGATTCCAAAACGCTCCAGCTATCATAGATTTGTATCTGAAAATTGCAGGAGGAGATGGCAGGTCGGAGCAGGGTGGGGGTAGGACATTTTGTTATGTATGAAACAGAAGTAGGGCTGTTGGGCACGTAAAGGCTTTTCAATTTCTTACTTGAACAAATTACTCATTTCCCCCTCCCTTTTAATCACTATTCTCTATAAGCATAATACATGATAATGCAAATGAAGCAGAAGCATAATATCTAAAATTAGGTCAAAAACTAAAAGGTTTTTTGGGGGAAATACATATTGCCCTTTTGGGGTGGTAGGAAGCTATTGGGAAAAGAAGTGACTTCTAATAATTACATTATGTCTCTATTTACAGACTAAGGTCTCTCTGGGATTTTAAAAAATTTAGTCTTCTGCTTTCAATCAGATAAGCAGTAAGATATGGAGCAAGATAGAAGATAAAAGAGAAAATCTGTAGGAAGGAGGGGGTACTGTAAGCTTTTGTGTTTCAGCTACAATGAGTTACTTAACCAATTTTCAATTATTTGATTTTCATTTTTTATACTCTACCTTACAACCATGATTGACTCCCAAAGCAGGTTATGATAAAAAATGCTTACAAAAGCACCATTATAATACAAGCATGGGGGCTTGTATGGTTAAATCTCCAGGTCCCTAGCAGTTGCTGACAGAACTCTAGTCCCAGGCTCTTCCTTCCCAAAGAAGGTGGCAGAAGGAGCTGCAGATGGGCTGGCTGAAGCAAGAAGAAGCTGGCTGGAAGAAGCAAGCCATCCATTGATGGGATTCACAGATGAAACGTAAGTGTGTGTGTGTGTGTACACATTACCAAATTTGCATTATAGGTGCCTGTTTTGGTGATCCATAAGGCAATGCAAAATTTTAAAAAATTAAAAAAGCTGCCTCATAGTGAGAAAGAAAGTGCATATTTAATGTTTCCCTACTGGCAATGGTAAACCCCTCCTGTTTTCTCTCAAAGAAAATCACATGGTTCTGTGGTCACCAGGAGTCGACACCAACTCAACGGCACAACCTTTCCTTTCGTTTATGGCAGTGATTCATCAGAGCTGAAAGAGCTTCAAAGAAAAAGTGTGCTCTTATCATTCATCTTGCCAAGTGAAATTTGCTGGCACCAATTTATCAAATAAAACATTAATTGATTATACTACCAAATAAAGCTTGACCTATCCCTTTATGGGAGGTGATCTGGTCCTATGGTAGCAAGCATAAATTATCCCCTTTGCTAAGCAGGGTCTGCCCAGATTTGCATTTGAATGGGAGACTATATTTGCGAGCACTTTTAGATATGCCTCATAGGGGATGGGGCCATTCTGGGAAGAGCGTCTGCATGCAGAAGGTTCCCTGGCATCTCCAAGACAGGAGTGACTCCTGCCTGCAACACTGGAGAAGCCACTGCCAGTCATTGTAAACACTACTGAGCTAGATTGACCAATGGTCTGACTTGGTAGAAGGCAGCTTCCTATATTCCTCCCTCAGACTAGCAGCACAGTACCATCTTCTCCTGTGGCCAGCTGCATGCACGGAGGATGATCTCCAATGGGGTCCTCGAACTCCTCCCTCGTCTGGGCCCTTGCTTGCTCGCACTCAGTGCTGCCAATTGCACTGGAGCCAATGTGTCCTCCCATAGGGTGACCTAAACACCTTGCTTCTTCCCAGAACTACATGCACAGAATATTGTACTTAATGTTTGCTTGCAGCAATGAATGAATGAATAGATTTATTATGATCATTGATCAGTTATATATACAAACAGATGATACTACATTCAGGTAAGAAGAAAATCATACAGAATACACCAGCATAGAAGTATCTAAAAAGAAAGGCTGGAAATTAGCCGTTGATTGATTTTAACAGCAGCTGCACAAAATTTGGCAACCTTGTGGTAGATGGTTTCTTATCTGCAAGGAGGAATGTGGCATAAAATTCAGCAGACCAGTTGGGAAAGCGTGATAGCAAGGGAGAAATAAGACTGCACCGGCTATCATTATAAAAAGGACAAAAACAACAGCACATAGTAGACAGATTTAACCTCACCTGAGCCACAGGGACATAACCAACTGGCCAGAGGGGTTTTCAAAAACCTTCCAGATAAAACTGCTGATGGTAAGGCATCATATCTTGCTCTGAGGAAAACCCTGTAATGGCTTGGTAAAGAGAGGGACAATAGATAGTTAGCAGGTTCCAAGTTAAAGTCACCAAGGTGCCCTCTTATGGCTCCGGGAAGGATGTAGGTTTCAATCATTCTGGATGTAGGTTTCAATCATTCTGATGTTCAGTGTCTAAGACCCTCTGTTTGAGGATCTCCTTGGCATGACTGTAATCTAATAATGACAAATGTTCAGCAGAGAGGCCGAGAGATGACAATTAACCCATTAGTGCTCGTGTTCAGGTGGACTGAAACCTAAGAAGGATCAATCCCAGAGGGGAGAAATGTATCCTAAGGCAATAACTGAGGATTAAAATCCATGCTTTTGTTTTTACCCTATGGAGGCCTGTTTCCAACCTCCGTGCTGCGTTACATCGAAGGGCCCTGAACACTGCTCTAATAAACTTAGATTGGATTATCTCCAGCAGCCTGTAGTTAGGGTAGGGGCCCAGTTGTGCGCCATACAAAAGTTGGGCCAATTATTTAGCAGCAACGCTGCAGGGATAACCTCTCCACCATTGGAGCGAAAGAATCTTAACGTTGCTGAAGCACTTCTTTGTGCCTGCTGGGCAACATAGTCCACATGGGCCTTCCATGACCCAATGGCATGAAAAACCACACCCAGATATTTAAAACTATTGACGTGCTCTGTACGATGGCTTTCTATATGCCAGTTACATCTCTTAGGCCTGTTGGCAAAGACCATCACTTTGGATTAGAAGCAAGATGGTGGGATAACTTACATGGGTTTAGTTGAAGGTTTTCAAAGAAGAGCCTAGTGAGAGGGTATAGATCTTCATTGCTCTAGAGATCCCCATCACATGCATAACAGCACATGCAGGAGGAGATATCATGCCCTACTTAATCTATATAATATTTCCAAAAGGGCTAGAAAAATTACAATCCTTATGGATAAAGATCCAGAAACTCACAGGTATGTTGGTTTCACAAAAACCTGAAGGGGAAATAAACCTACTGCCCCCTACTGTCACTAAACTACTGTCAAAAAGGCGGGGGTGGGGGAAACCCCAATCCTACTGTCAATAAGGCAGAATGTTTGTGAGCTCAGACAGTTAAGAGAAACAGGTGGATGGAGCTAATGGAACTCAGTGGTGAATGAAGGGGGAAGGAGGGGACTTCAGCAAAAAGAGTGGGGATTTTCTCAGCCTGAAGTTGTTCTGTTTCTGAGAGGGAAAGCTCTTTAATAATCTCCACGGAAGAAAATGCTGAAACTCTGTAGCTCCCTCACCAGTCAGGTAACCCCATTCTGTTTCTGAAGAGGAAGGACTGTGACACAATAATCTCTTGGAGTTATGAAGTACTACCCTCCCAGGTACTGGTGGGCAAGTTTTGAGGGGATTTCTTCTCAACTCCCAAGCCTTATGGGAACAGTCTGGGGTTCAGATAACCACAAGACCACCTAACGGAAGAAATGCCCCTTAGCTTACTCTGCAGCAGTTACACAAAAGTGAAGAGCCCTGCTTCTTAACAAGTGCTACTGAACAACTCTTCAGGCTGAATGAAAAGGAGGTGGGAATGAGCACTAGTACCTCTCTGCAAAAAACCCAGAAAATATTTGCATATGAAGCAAGACAGTAGGGACTCCTGCCTTTGTTGCTAACTTCTGCTTTTTCACTAGACTCAGCATAGGCTCAGGTAACACATGCACACCCCAGGGTATACTGCAACATGTCCCTAGTGAACACTGTTGAATGCATCTAACAAATGCATTCAGAAAATTCACTCCTATTTGTATGGAGCAATGCAGTCAGGTGGAACATTCTCTACTCCAGTGTTTCTCAACGCTTTTGGAGTCATGGACCAGTAAGTTATTCATGTGCAGGTTTCTGGACCAGCAGTTAGTTAAGAGGGTCCCCCCCCGCCCCCCCGCCCCAGGCACCCTCCCAAAAAACAATTGTGGGCAGCTCTTCAGAGATCATTTCCAGGCAGCCCTCACTGCTGGATAATTTTCATTTCGAGGAATTGAAATGAACATTATCCAGCAGTGAGGGCTGCCTGGGGATGAGCTCCAGAGAGCTCCCGGTGGTCCCCGCCAGCCCCAAATTGGTTTTTTTTTGGGTGGGTGGGGGTTATTAGTGATGCCTCATGGAGTGGTACCCAATGTCTGGCATCGGTTGACGGACCGGTGGTTGAGAAACACTGCTCAACTTCATATAAGCAGGAATGACTTTCCTACTTGAGTTTTAATGACTTTCCTACTTGCTTTAAATCCTATCTGGGCACATATCATTAGGACAGAACATTGTTGGTATCAAGGGACTTGTGGTTTCACTTTGCTGCACAAATGTAAGGCAGCTGTTGGCACCCTTACTCAAAGTTAAGTGAAGGAGACTTTGCATTAAGTGACAACAGCCTACCCCAATCTCTTTATTTTTGTTCAGTCAGAGGATTAATGAAGAGGCTGTCAGGTTTTGTGATAGATGTTGGTGCATTAGAGTGACAGTTGTTCATAGTACATTATTATAAAGCTCAAGTTGCACTTTGACTGATGGAGAGTAGAATTGTTCTAAGGCACATCTAATAAAAGAATAGCTGATTCCAAATATCCATATACCATATGGAAGGGAATTACCTCATCCAATTTTGAAACATGATGGGAGATAGCAATAAAACCCTTATATAATTAAATATATATTAAATAATTAAATGCCAGCCTAAAAAATATGAACTGTCCAAGGATAGAAATGTAAGAGGAAATATTCATAACAACAATACCATTTCACACTTATACAATGCTAGCTCTGCAAAATCATTAGATAATTAAACCTTACAGGAATCCTATGAGGCCACTGTGGGGATAAATGGTGTTTGCAGTAACACCAACTCAGCACATTTTGATTGCCACTATTTAAATTGCCAATAAAATGGGCATGCAAAACCCCAGTGACTGAATGTTTCACCTGGTTTATAAGAATTGTTAGCATCTGGAGAAGTTCCGCTTTCATATTTGAAAAAGAAATATGTTGCGTTCCCTCGTGTTTATTGAAACAAATATGACACCTCCCTCACACAAAAACCCTTTCAACATTTATACCTCCCCCCTTGTGTTATGAAAATTCTTGTAGGGAGTATATTTCATAGTTGACAAGGGCTAGTTCAATAGTCATTGCTTAGCCACACACTGGGATTTAAAGTTCCAGCTCATGATATTTGGGAAAATAGGCTTGTTTGACAGTGCAGGGATATGCTCCTGGATGGTGAAATCCAGGCACCACATGCGTGTGGTGAAGCAATCATGTGCCCATTTTGCCACAATGTATAGGCATTATCAGACTAAGAGGTTCTTTATGGACCACAAACTGATATGTATACAGGGATGGCATCCTGTGTAGACAGTGATGAGAGTGTTAAAGCTCTTGTGTCATCATAGCAAAAATATGTTCACTGGTCAGACTGATACTTCTTGAAGATCACAAACAGCCCTTGAAAGTCCTGGCTATCCCCTGCTTTTTGTACTCATCTAAGTATTCAGGCAATGGTAAACCACTCCTGTATTCTACAAAGAAAACCACATGGCTCTGTGGTTGCCAGGAGTCTACACCAACTTAACAGCTCAACCAACCAACCAAATATTCAGAGGTATATACCTCTTAATGCTATCCCTGCTAATTGAGCAAAGAGGCACCTTTTAAAGTGGCGATTCTCTAAGATTTAGCCAGGGGAGAGCAACTGGCCCTATCCAGCCCCAGCACAGGATCTCTCCAGTGGCTGTTGCTGGTATCTGCCTTATGTTTCTTTTCATTATTGTGAGCCCTTTAGGGACAAGGAGCCATCTTATTTATGCATTTTTTATTTTTCTCTGCAAACCACTTTGAGAATTTTGTTGAAGAGCAGTATATAAATATCAGTAGTAGTAGTAGTAATGGTTATTAATGATTTTTAATTGCCATTAGTAACCTTTCCCCACATGAAGTTCTCTTATATTAAAAATTTTCTTTCCAAAGTCATCTAATAGTCTACATGCATATTACACTCAACATATTGCTGATTATGGCATTCTCATGGAAAGTTCTTCACCACTTTTGTATAATGTTGTTTAATACAGTTCCTCATATGATTCAATATCCTCTTGTTATACATTTTCCAAACCCTGCTCCATGTCATTGGCTGCAATGTAGGAATGAGCAATGTAATTATTACATGAAACAAGAAATGTGATTATTACATGAGACAGAGTAATCACATTGTCGTCATCACAGGTGGTGCAAAAGATAGGGCAAGGGAAATTATCCCTGACAAGTTATTCACCTCCCCATCTTGAATCTAAGTGGTAACTTGAAGGAAAGATGCTTTTCAAACACTCAAAATATTTTCTTCTTCTTTACCATCAAAAAACAAACAGACAGACAGGATAAGAGCAGGTCCCAATGGGCTCCCTTCTGTTTATGTTTAGGATGGGAGTACTAATGTGAAATTTATTTCAGAAAATATGCAAGAACCCAAATCTAACATGTTGGCAAAGTTTGTCCCCACCCAATGTACCATGAAGAGTGGTTACAATTTTGCTCTTCACAGAGGAAAGACATACACACCAGTGGAATATTACACTGATGGATAAATGTATGCAACTGAGATATGTCAGCTTCCAACAACTGACATCCTGAGTTTACAAAATTCCAGTGTTACTGCAAAGTTCTACAGCAATCACTTGTGAGAAGCGAGTTTTCAATGACATCTTCTTCCCCTGGAGTGCTCTGTGCGACACAAAAATAAATCCTTAAGGGTTATGCAGACTTCAGAGACATATTTTTATGTGGCACAGAGCACTTTCAAGGTAAGAGGTATGGCTGAAAATCCCTTCCCATATACACTACATTAGTTTGAAAGCAAGCAGCAGCGCTGCCACTTTCTCCTCGAGCATCAGTGCTTTGCAATTCAGGATGCCAGACAATTAATTTAACATAACATGCAGTTTTGGTCCATAGCTAGCTATGTCAATGGGATCTCAGAGATTACTGAAATGTTAACTACTACAATAACTAAAATAATTGCCTCCAAAGGGTGTGTGTTTTTTTTCTTATTGCTGATTTAATAGTTTTTAAAATGTTTCCTTTTCTTTTTAATGAATTGTGATTGCTAATCTTCTTTTGCTTAACACACACACACACATATATGGATTTGGGTACATGCATATTGCAGAATTCATGAATAATGCA
The DNA here is from genome assembly GCF_027244095.1 of Hemicordylus capensis. NCBI lineage: Eukaryota > Metazoa > Chordata > Lepidosauria > Squamata > Cordylidae > Hemicordylus > Hemicordylus capensis. The sequence continues at coordinate 104,805,162 of NC_069657.1, read as the reverse complement.
TAGGAGAGGGGGGAAGCAGGTTTAATAACCTGAGTCAGGCACTGCAGTTTTAAACATCATCTTTTATCTGATTTAATGAAAATGAATTATGTTTGTGATTGAGAGCAAATCTTTCTTTACACAAAACTGTTTTTAATATAAAATATTTTAAAGCAAGCTCTGTATTTAAAAAAAAAAATAGCTCAAACAAACAAGCACCTGGGGTTAATTGCTGCTAATGTGACCACATTAGTTATGTCATTTTCATCTCTTGTAAATGGAATTAATTTTGGATGCATATAATATGATATCTGATCCAAGGACCTTTTTACAGATGAAAGGATAGCATCATCTGAATACCTGCCTCTCATCCCTTTTAGAGGCACTGAGGCAAATTGTGATCTTAATAATAACAGATGACATCAGTCAAGGCACCTCAGAGATTACACAGTTATGAATGTGATCCATTATGCCTTATGAATAAAGCATGCTGTTTGTCTCTAAAGCAGAATGAGAGGGAACAGGAAATACAAGGAGAAAGAAATCTAGAACACACTGAAGGGAATGTAATCAAGATTCATAAGAAGCAGAAGGTCGGCCAAGGGAATCTTAGTATGAGGTGTGGTCAACAGAATCAAAAATTGGATTTTAAGAAAAGGATTTCCAAATGTCCTTAAACTGGTGTCACCTTACTCGCATCCTAAAGAAATATTGCAAAATTCATTCTTTACTCCATTTTACAGTCTAATTCTACAACTGTTTACTCAGAACTGAGTCCAACATGGGTATGTACAGAAACTACTTTAAAACGATCTTCAACAAGGGAGAAAGGCTTAGACAGTGATTTCTCCATCTAAACACTGATTTACATAGCCAGCCATGCACCCAGGAGGGAAGTGATCTTGATGGCTGTGCAGGACTCACCAGTGTGTGAACAAACTTAGTGATGCAGAGAAAGGCTTCGTGCATGCTAAGCACTGTGTCAGAGTAGTTGCAACCAACTTCCATTATTTCCAATGACAGTGTCTAGGTTGCATGGATCCTCCCCCACCATTGGTGGGAATGTTCACACAACCAGTGAGATCACATCCTTCTTGGGTGTGCAGCTGGCTTTATGTGAGCTACTGAGCTAGTCAGCAGTACAGGAAATCTCTTTCATACATCTCTCTGCCATGTTTTCCTTAATGTCCTTTAGGTCCTCCTCCTCCACCACCACCACCACCAATTTGGGATGGAAAGATGAAAAGTCAGTAGAACCTAGACTTTCTGCTCCACAACTATGTTACAAGTGACTGTATGCACTATAACAACAGAGAATGGCTTACATTCTGGTGATTGAAGTGCTAAATGCCACTCGGGGGCTATGGAGAGGGGCAATTTTTGTCCTCTTTCTTTTGAAGTTCATTGCAGCTTATAAAAATATGTCCTTGAGTAGGACCCCAACCTTCCAGTTTAAATCCTCTCTAGCTTGTCTGGTATCTACTTTACGTGTCTGTGCTATTGAATACAACATTTAGTACACAACAATGGTTTGGATTCTTTTCACACAGGTGACAGATTTGGATGCAGAATGGATTTATTCAGAGGCCATCTTTCAATTAAGATGACATGGTTTTAATATTTCAATGGGCATTTTCAAACATCCTTTGTTTTTTTTTTTTAATTTGCAGCTAGCCCTTTGTGATGGAGGGATGTGGACCAGTAGTTCTCTCATGATCTCTACCCTATTCTTTGAGTTCAGTATTGCCTGGGGTTTAACTTGTGCTAAGAGTCTCCAGATCAAAGCCCCCAAACTTGTTTGTAGTGCCAGGACTTAGCTCAGTGGTGTAGTAAGCATGTGAATGAAGAAGGCCTATTTCAAAATAGGTGGTGGGCAGGATTTAGAGGTTCAGCATTTGTGCACATGGGGTGGTGGACGTTTTTATTTATTGTCAGTTTCATTGAAAAAGAACTATGATCTGAATCAAACAATGCTTATTTTGTTTTGGCACTGTGACTCATTGGGTTAAAGCCATAAATTTTTAATCAAGAGCTGTGGTTTCAAATTCTTGGATTCTTCCAGAAGCAATTCTTTGGGTTTATTTAATGGTTTGTTTTATTCTAATGTAATGTAATTTCTTTGCAATTCTGCATTATCTATTTCCCATTTGTTGTGCTCTAGCCCATTTGTTGTGGTTTGTTACCAGTGGTACTCTTACCACCCAAGAAATCGCGAAGTACCAATGACTGGAAAGCTCTGATCTGGTGGAATAAAGCCTAGTTAAGCCAGTGCTTGAATTAAAAGAGGGTTTAATGCAATCCTCAGTCCCTGCATTTTGACTCCCACCAGTTTATCTAAACCATCACCTCCTGCTTTCAAAAACTGAGCCACTGGGGGCCACATCAAAAAAGCAAGGGGACTGCACCACCCCCTCCCTCAGTAATCTGACCACTGATCGCTTGCTGCATTAAGAAGGTGGTTTCTCCAGCAGGGTCATCTAAGTTCCTCCTTGTTTTTCTCTCTGGTTCACCTGGAAGCCTGCCACTGGTATCCAAGAGGAGTAAGCCATCAGGTTGTGCTCTCCGGTGTAAGGAAAGGACAATCCTATTTCACATAGCAGGATATAAGGCAAGGTAGGAACTTGCTGTGGCGGGGGGAGGGAATATTAAATCGTGATCCCTAAAATAACTGGAATTCTAGGAGGTTAATTCAAAATTTCCATTGTTATCTGGCACTATAAACACTCTTTTGTTATCTGGCCCTGTGTATGTGCCCTAAGTAATAAGGTCATTCTCACAACTGCAGCCCTACCTGGGTATATGGCAGCCCTACCTGGGTATAGCCTGGTCATGAGAAGTACCGGGATAACTCCTGACCCCCAATCCTCCATGACAGGGTAGCCCAAGTTTTTTTTACCCAGGCTGATAGTGGAGTAGAAGGGCATGAGCACACCCTTCTACCTCACTTCCCATCATGGCTAGATTGCCCAGCAGTGGGGAATCCTCCAATGCATTGAACTCATGGGTGGTGCATTGTGGGATACCAGAGGACTTCCTCCTCCAATCCTGTCTCTGCCATGTGGTGCGGCATGGCTCATGTGTGCACAAATGGCAGAGCTGCCTGAAGAGCTTTGATCGTGTGTGGTGAGGCAGGTAGTAACCTGTCACCCCACCAGCTCTCCCTGACCCCAGCGTCTTTGGTCCATTGGACTGGCTGTTCTGTGTTACATGCAAATGTGGCCTATCTGTGAAAATCTTGGGCTTATTACCACCTCATAACAGTAAATCTGAGGAGTCTGCCTTGTTTTTAAGGTAAGTGGAATGTCTACCATCAAAGCAAGCAACTGTAAGACTTTTTATGAAGCTGTTAAAGACAGCAGTTCTATTTACCACAAGGTGCAGTGAGCCACTTAGAAACTGAATCAAACCAAGGTTACCCATAGCACTTTAAAGGGCTTATTGATTTGCTTTGTACCTGAACTATAGCCTGATTTTCTTGAGAGGATTACAATGTTATAAGAGCACTTCTAAAATGATAGTGTTGTCCCTTAAAATGATTCTGTGTCTTGTATTTCTTTTTTCTTTTTCAGCCACATATGTAAGAAACAATGGGTGACATCCTAATGAAGCACCAGTGCAATAGGAGAAGTAACAGTGCTTCTGAAGTTACCGACTAAGGCTGTGTGTGTGTGTGTGTGTGTGTGTGTTTCAACTACCTACCTGCCTCCCGGGCATGGAAGGCCTCTGTGTCATTCAAAAATATGTCCTTGAGGGCTGTGTTACTCTCAGGGATATACTTTCAGGTGGCACAGAACACTTTCTGGAGAAGTTATTATAATTTGCCCCCACTGCTGAGTCAGCAGTAAGTTAGTTGAACTTTTCAGAAGAACCATGCTTCTCCCATTGTACTGGTGCTTTATTAGTCAGGATGTCAGCCAGTGACTAAACCACTCCCTGCTGCTGCACTTCATGATAAGGCGGGGGTGGAGTTGTGCACCCAGCCCCATTGATGAGCACGGGGGCTGCCATACCTCCCCCCCGGCACGTTATGGTGGCCAGCCAACTGGAACGAGGGAGTGGCTGCATAAGTGGCCGGCTCCCTTTGCTCGTTCTCAGTTGCTCTTTGGTGAGGCACCCAACCACCCATCCCATTTCAGTGAGGGTTATCTAGTCATCTTTTCGGGGCCAAGTATGATTTTTTGGGGTCACACCCAATTGATTCAGGAGGTGGCCTTTTTTAACCTACTTCTTACTGATTCTCCTGGTAGGGTTTCTTTGTTTGGGATGCTTTGGTCACTTTGCAGAAGAGTGCTCATTGGGATAGTTTGTCTTGTATTGGTGTTTGACTGGAGGACTGATTAGGGTGAGTTGGAAGCCGAGAAACAGCCTTTACAGGTTTTGTGGCCCTTGGGCTGGGATCTGTCTCTACTCGGAAGCTGGCTGGGCCCACCACTCAGTATTTTGCAGTCTGGGTCAGGTGGGGCAGGCTGGCCTTCCCTCAGTGGGGATAAACCTCACAGTTGTGGTGAGGTCTTGTCAAGGAGCCAGGCTGAATCAACACCCAGTCCTTCCCCCTGTACTGGGCAGTCCTCCTTGTGAGGCTGACCCACATGGGGGATACCTGAACTCTATTTAGTATGTTCCTCATTACACATTATTTGTATATTCAACCAATAACATGGCCCTAGTTCTTCCAATTTATTTGTGTCCTGTCATTATTAGGGCCTGTGTGTGCAAAAAGAATGTTATTATATTATTATTATTATTATTACATTTATATCCCGCTCTTCCTCCAAGGAGCCCAGAGTGGTGTATTACATACTTAAGTTTCTCTTTCACAACAACCCTGTGAAATAGGCTAGGCTGACAGAGAACTGACTGGCCCAAAGTCACCCAGCTAGTATTATGGGTGAATGGGGATTTGAACTCGGGTCTCCCTGGTCCTAGTCCAGCACTGTAACCACTACACCATGCTGGCTCTGAATGTAAAGTTTAAGTGTGCCATCAAGTTGATTTCGACTCCTGGCACCCACAGAGCCCTGTGGTTTTCTTTTGGTGGAATACAGGAGGGGTTTACCAATCCCTCCTCCTGCATAATCTCAGTATGAGATTATGCCTTTCAGCATCTTCCGATATTGCTGTAGGGCATGAATGCATTTCATTTTCATTCCATTAAATAGTAATGCCTCTTTTTCCTTTCCTAGGAAAGACGAAAACAGTAACAAAAATGGTAAAGTGGCAGTTTGAGTAATACTTTGACCAACCTGTTAAAGGTGTAAATATCCCCCTCAGTGCACCATGGCTTAATTGCATGGGGGTGGGGGTCCAAGCTGTTCCTCTACACATGGTCCAAGTACTACTTTCCAACAGAATTTGGACTGCATGTAGGGAAGCAGTTTGGATGAATCACACACAGCATGCTGGCAGGGAGATGTGCATGCTCATGTCTTTATCATGAGATACTTTACCAGGTCAGATAAGCTATCATCCAAACAGGCCCAAACACAATTGATGCAGCATATGAACAATAATTTCAAAATAAGTTAGTTAACAAAAAAAATAAAAGCAATTCAGTTTCTACCAAAGGTATCATAACAAATATAGTTTTTCTCATTGACTTAACTACAAATCATATCAATATCTAACAATATATCAGCAATTAACTACATTTAATATACTCTATAAATCCTTTCTGTGACCAAATATGAACCAAGAACATAGAAAATCACTTGCAGCAGTAGTAAATGAAGATAAACAAATAAATATTACAAAAATTATAGATTTGAGATTATTTACAGCTTTCAGTCAAATTTTTTCTGTGACGCTTTTTCTATGATGCTTACAGAATTTCTGCTGACTGTACACCTTATGATATTGACTTGCACATAAAACACAGACTTTAAACATAAACACGCATTCCATATTGATATACAAAAACTAGGGATGGTATCAATACCTTTTATTTCCCACGCTTAATGCAAAACCCACGTATCCATTGTGCAGATAAGTACCCCAAACAAGCAACAGATTTGAGAATATTATTTTTGAATCTGTAAAAAAGTGTAATCTGGTAGCACAAGATTACATATAAAGGTGCACCAACTCTGATTCAGATATGCCTTATACAACATCAAGGCTATTCTCACGACGAGGTGAAAACCGGCTAAGGAAGCCTAGACCGGTTTCGCCTCGATGTGTGCTGCAACGGGAGTTGCGTGGCTCTCGGCAGAAAGCCTCCCTAAATGCTCCTCCCCTTAAACAAGGTTAGTGAAGCAAGCACTAACCTCTGCTAAGAGTGGGCAGCCAATCCGGCTGCCTAGGGCGAGCTGACTGCTCATGAATTGCAGAAACTTCTGTTCACAGATTGGTGAGTTAGCATCCAATCTATGATGCCCAATTAAGCCTATTATGAATCATAATACAAATGCAATGCCAAGAATGATTCAGCTCTACATTAAGAAAGCAGCATATATACTTTTGCAGGCAAGCATCCCAAACATGCAAAGCCAGTGTGTGGAAAATCATAACTATCCACAGGAATAAAGGAGCAGGTTTCACGCCTCTCTGGTTAAAGCATGATTACTTATTACATTCTCTCACATTTCACCACCAGTAGTTCCTTGTACTGTACTATTAACAAGGAATAAGCCTCTGAAATATATTTTCACTAGTTTCTTAGTAATTTTGCCGTGTGAGAAACTGCCTGCTCCTACTGTGAGAGAGCAAAGAGCAAACAGAGAAAAATAACACATTTTTCTCATTAACAGGACAAATCAAAGAAATCTTTCTCATGCTTGTTCTCCGTCATTTGCATCTACCAAAAAGCCCTAAATAGCTTCAAGGGCGATATTTAACATTCTAGATGGAAAACCATAGAAATTGCCAGTCAAGGTGATGCCAGTGTAAATTAACTGTTAACATCCTAAATATGCCCTGCATAGTGCCCGCAATTTCCTGGGTGTTTTTTTAAATTAAGAAATATATTAGGTTCAAAGAATATATATTATGGTTGTGGTGCTGGAATATTCTAAGTTGCTTACTTAAGCGTAGTTACTACTTAATGAAGTAACTGTAAAGACACCCACATTAACTTTCTGACCATATTCACCATGCATGGTCAATATGCAGTGTTTAATAATATGCAGAATTATTATTATGAATTTAGAATTAAATTCATGATCCTCTGGAAGTGACCCTTCAGTTACATTATAATGTGGTCATTTGAAACTTCCCTCATGTGCTACGCCGTGAAGCGAGCAATGCTAATCACAGTGGAAGGAGGCTCATTTTGTCACTCATGGTGGGTACATCATGACTGACAGCATTAACATTTAAGGGGTATACCTGAATCCATCCCCAGATGACACGCATGTAGAGTGTATAATATATCTATAACTTAGGAAAGTTGGTGGTGTGGGTTAGGTGTGGTTCCTCCCACCCTGTCTTTAAAACTTGGAGGGAACAGGGACAAATAAATCATTAAATTGACATGGCATAGTGGCTGGACTAGGACTGGGAAGACCTAAGCTGAAATCCCCATTCAGCCATGCAGCTCACTGAGTGATTCTAGGCCAGTCATGTTTCTCTCAGCCTAACCTGTTGTGATGTTGTGAGGATAAGTCCGGATGTTGTGAGGATAAGCACAACCATGTATACAGCTCTGGACTCCTTGCAGGAAGAATGGGATATACATGTAAAATAAATAAATATATATTTTAACAAACTAAGAGTCAGTCTCATGCCCGAATATCTTAAAGGGAAAGCTTTTGAGCAACACTGTCACGGAATGAAAGAACTCTTAGAGGCTATTCACACGTGTGAAAAGGGGAGCCCAGCCCGGGTTTGCATGCATGTGTGAACCACGGGGATTGGACCGATCCCGGAAGCTCCACGGCAGCAGACCTGCCTAAATAGCCACCCTATAAAACAAGGTTAAGCGAGCAAGCTTTTCTAAAAATTGTGTGACAGCTGTGGCTGCTTGCAAACTGCAGGGAGCCTGGGGAGGGGAGGGGCCTCCCCATCTTGCACCTCTCACTCACGCAGTGCATCCTGGTAGTTCTGGGGGCCAGGGCAATGCATCCCGGCCACATACCCTCCCCGCTGCCCTGGCGAGCAGGTGGTCATCTGGGCGTGCAGGGAGCGCGTCCAGCAATGCCAGCTTGATTGTCTGCAGGGTGGGTAAGTTTAAGCCACCTTCCCTGCAGACTCCCCTCTATTCCTTCTCATGGATCGTGAGAAGAGGCTCTTAGTTTACACACATTTGAATACTTTTTGAGGGATTATTTTTTATAACTGCACAGTGACAAAAACAATAATACTGAAGTAAGAAGCAAACTGTCTTTTCTTTCTTTATATTTTGGTTAACACACAGGTCATAGTAGGCTTATGTGCTACTTGCTAAGTTGATTCTTGCTTGTGTAATCAATAGATTTCTAAATAAATAGATTAAAAAAAAAACACCAAACATCACATGTCATCAGTAGCTAACTCACTATTAAAGTAATGATGTGAAAATGCCCTGGAAAATAACAACTGACTTCAAAGTATCAACAGGAACACAACAAGGTTGTCCTTTATGTCCACTTCTTTTTGCTTTATCAATGGAACCCCTAACATACAGATTTAGATCAGATGATACTTTTAAAGGAGGAAAAATGCACATGTGATTAATTTATTTGCAGATGATATGATGTTTTTCATCACAAACCCAAAGGATTACTTGGAGAGTATAATGAAGATATTCTCCTCCTATCAACAGGCTTCAGATTTTAGGATGAACTATTCAAAATTAGAATTTGCATGTATTAACATGCATGATGATGTGAAAGACTGTACTGCAGGAAAATTTAATTTTAGACATACAAAAAACTTCATGAGATCATTAAAGGTAAAGGTAAAGTGTGCCTTCAAGTCGATTTCGACTCCTGGCAACCAGTGAGCCATGTGGTTTGCTTTGGTAGAATATAGGAGGGGTTTACCATTGCCTCCTCCCGTGCAGTATGAGATTATGCCTTTCACCATCTTCCTATATCGCTGCTGCCCGATATAGGTGTTTCCCATAGTCTGGGAAACATACCAGTGGGGATTCAAACCGGCAAACTTCTGCTTAATAGTCAAGCATTTCCCTGCTGCGCCAGATTAGGGGAGTGTTTTTCAGAGTCAACAAGGGAAATAACAGTAATTACAAGAAGTTCTTTTTGAAAGTTAAAAAATATTTATTGCAATGGTCAAAATTAAATCTGCTACTGCTAATAAGAATTCAAACTATAAAAATGATTGAGTTACTGATATTTTTCTTCTTGTGCAAACCATTCTACTAAAACTATCCCATGTATTACTAAAAAATTGGCAGAAAGTTAACTTCATAGGAATAAATAAAAGAAATAGATGGGCTGTGAGAACATGAATAGTCTCCGGACTAATGGTTGTTTAGGCTTACCTGATTTAGAGTTATACTACGATGCATGCCATTTTGCCAAACTAAACTAAACAGGTGTTCTTGCACAAGAACACCTCATAAAACAAAACAAAAACAATTAAAAATTGAAAGATTGTCTTCAAATTCACTACACAGTGTCCTTCCATCTTGTACTTGACGCCTGCCAAATTTCAAAGTCCTAGATCCGTAATCTGAATTCTCTATTGGAATTTAGGAGAGCCGTAAAGACCTACCTGTTCGGGCTGACCTTCCGGTGCACTTAAATTGTTTTAAAGGGTCTTTGATGTTTGTGAACCGCCCTGAGCTATTTTGTAAGAGTGGTCTAAAAATCGAACAAATAAATAAATAAATAGATGCAAAACACTATGGATATCATGAGTTTCTGTTCAGTTTTTGGATAATCCTAAACCTTTCCATTATTACACATGTTCAGGCTGTTTGTTCACATACATATGATTCTTCATCCAGACAGTCACGCTGAAAAACAATGCCAGATCAGGGAAATAATACAGCAGGAAAAGTGGCTGAAGCAAATCCTAGTTCACTTCAAGAACTTGGTTGCATAATTAACTTGTATAACCTCAAGAGAATAAAGTAGGACCCATTTTGCGCACGCACACACACACAGCACAAGCAAAAAGCTTGTAAACCTTAGGGACCAAGTACTTTTGCAAGCTGCATATTACATCTTTGCAAATATATTTCAAAGAGCAGAATCACTTAAAGCATTTTTACATCTTATTCAATTTGCTACACTCAGAATTCTTTGTAATAACAATTAACTTCTACGAGCAAGACAACAAAATTAATCTTTGTTTAACATCCTCTTTTTGTTACCAGCGTCTTATTTTAACCAAAAAAGCAACATCATCTATTTTCTTATATGCAATTCAAAAAATTACATTTTTTCTACTGTTTTCTAGCTAAGAGTAAAAGAGATCAGGCTAAAATGCTTCAAAGAAGAAATCCCACTCAAATTGGTGGCTTGTATTTTAACTACATGTTTACTGGTGATAATAACCCACTATAGGTAGAGTATAGTTTGTTGAAATATCAGTTACATTTCTATATATATAATTCTCTAAGATGTATCCGTGGCTGATCCTGTGTGTGGCAGGTCTCATGAGAGTTCGTGAGAGAGCTGCCGGAGGGGGAGATGAAAGCGACTGCAGTGGTGAAGAAAAGGCAAATGGGCAGGCAAACAGGCAGGCAAACAGGCGGGCAAGCAGAGGGGGACAGAAAGTGGCAGTGGGGGGAAGAGAAAGTGGCAGCCAGGGGAGGGAGAAAGTGGTGGGTGGCCAGAAAAAAGCATGAATGGTTGGTTGGGCAGGCAGGCAGGGGGCAGAGGTAGTGCAGGCAGTGGCAGCAGGAGAGAGAAAATGGTGGGCAGGGGGAGAGTAAGTAAGTGGCGGCAGGGGGGAGGGAGGTCCAGCACAGCGCACAGCACTTCCAACCTGCAGCCTCCACTGCAAGCCAGTGGAAGACCACATGTCACCTCCAACCATCCTACTTGCGAGGATGATGGCCAAGCAGGCATGGGAGAGGGTGGTGAAACAAAGCAGGTGAAACTTCCTGCTTTGGGCCTGCCTCCCACCCGAATGCCTGGTCGGGCCGTACTCTGCCCATTTCGGGCCTCTCTGCCCCTGCACCCAGACCAGCTAATAGTGTAATATTAGCCCTACATACATGCTAAGTTCAGCTCACCTACAATCTGTGTACAGTGTGTGCACGTACAAATCTGAATACATGTACATTTATTCACTCAACGGCAGACCTGCCATGCAGGGTTCTGAGGATACAACAAGAGCTCTGCTCTCATTAGCAGCCAGGAGATAAACTATTTGCAAGCCTTGCCATGCAGCACTGGATGGTCAAGGGCGGGGAGTTGTTTTTGTTTCTCCCCCTTCCCTGCAAATTCCTTTTTTGCAAACAGGAATATTTTTATTTTTATTTTATTTATTGTTAAATTTGTACACCACCTTTCATTAAAACAATCCCAAGGCGGTTCACAAAAAGAAAGAAAGAAAGAAAGAAAGAAAGAAAGAAAGAAAGAAAGAAAGAAAGAAAGAAGACCATGTCTGTGACTGCATGCCTTCATGGGCATATTCCTGGATGCAAAGAGGGCTTTTTCAGGGAGGGGAGAGAAGCAAAAATCATCTCCCCTTCCTCACACATGGTTCATTTCCTGGCTGTTTGCAAGGACAGAACTCTTGATCCACCCTTGCAAGGATGGAGACTGATCCTGAGTGGCACAGCAAGTCATTATGTTCAATGCAAGCATAACAGTACATTTTATTTTAGGGGGCCTATACCAAGGTTCATTTTCCATTTTAAAAATGAACGTATGGGATCATGTATGTGTGTAGAGACACTCAACATACTTGCAATGCAACAGTATGTATGTTTGAATAGGGCTATTGATTATCACCAGTCCTCATACAACCACTCTAACTTCCTGGTTCCTATGCTGCTAGAAGGCACTGTGCTGACCGTGCAAGGTTAGAACCATGTAGAGTGAACACACAGACTGCGGGGAAGCAGGAGTAGGCCTGCGTTCATTCAGCATCATAGGAACATAGGAAACTGCCATATACTGAGTCAGACCATTGGTCTGTCTAGCTCAGTATTGTCTTCACAGACTGGCAGCGGCTTCTCCAAGGTTGCAGGCAGGAATCTCTCTCAGCCCTATCTTGGAGAAGCCGGGGAGGGAACTTGGAACCTTCTGCTCTTCCCAGAGTGGCTTCATCCCCTGAGGGGAATATCTTACAGTTCTCACACTTCTAGTCTCCCATTCATATGCAACCAGGGCAGACCCTGCTTAGCTATAGGGACAAGTCATGCTTGCTACCACAAGACCAGCTCTCCTCTCCTAATCATGCCTGACAGCGTCTACATGTGTACCACTCTATTATTATTATTATTATTATTATTATTACATTTATACCCCGCTCTTCCTCCAAGGAGCCCAGAGTGGTGTACTACATACTTGAGTTTCTCTTTCACAACAACCCTATGAAGTAGGTTAGGCTGAGAGAGAAGTGACTGGCTCAGAGTCACCCAGCTAGTTTCATGGCTGAATGGGGATTTGAACTCGAGTCTCCCCACTCCTAGTCCAGCACTCTAACCACTACACCATGCTGGCTCTCTACATACTCTACGTACTCTACATACTTAGGTTCTTGATGTGTGACTGTCAACCCTTGCTTTTTGAATGCGTGTGGACAGAACCCATACACAAATGGTTTGCGCTTAGTGCCTTGTGCCACTAAGTATAATATATGTATTATATAGGGAGAGGGATCGTGGCCTGCAAGTACAATCCTATTTCTCTCTCTATGGGTGTTCAGTCTGCACAGCCATAACATGCACATATTTTTTTGGAGATAACTAATTTGAAGAAACAAAAGAGCCCTGTTCAGACAGTACATTTTATTTGCCTACAGGTGTCATGTACATGTTTCTGTGCTAAGGATTAAACATGAGTTCATTTTAATAGCAAACCTGGGGGCATGTCCTCTCAAATACATGATACCAGTTCACAATGCATACTGTGCAACATTCTGTGGGCTTTTTGCACTCTGTGGATGCTGCTGTGTTTTTCAAATGCAAGTTGCACTAGTGCACACTTTCATAAATGCTGAAATTTTGCAAAGGAGTTGCATGATTGCATATTATTCCCAATGGCTGGATAATCATTCAAATCATGTAGCACAATTTGCATTTGGAAGACACATCTATGCCCACATTGAGCAAAAAGCCCAGGGAATGTTGCACAGTATGTGAGCCACTGAAAGGAAGTATACTACAGTGCATGTCTTAACCATAATAAGTATGTGCACACAAATCTACACATGTACATCATACCCAGTCTACACATACATTGACCTTAACATGTGCATAGGCTAAGTTGAAAATCAAAACTATCAGAATGAATAATCCAACCTACCACCTTGGTCCTCCTCAGTCTAACAGCTGAAACTTCACAGATCACAGGCACAATCATAGCAGGGAAGGAGGATCAGATCTCTTCTTAAATACTGGTTGCTGGTACTTTGCTATGATGCTATGGATGGAATGAGTAGTATGGATGAGGTCTGAAGGTCAAGTGACTAAGCAGTGTTAGAGAGGGCTCCATTCAACATTCCGTTATGTATGTATGTATGTATGTGTGTGTATGTATTTCAGTGTCAACCCAAGGCATTTATTTCAGTGTCAGACCAAATAGATAGTAAGTCAGTCAGTCAGTAAAAGAATGTTGCATCAATGCAAAGGAAAGGAAACTTCAATTGAATGGAATATGAATATGAACACGATGAAAAATTATATAGTATGTACCGCTTTTCAACAAACGTTCCCAAAGCAGTTTACATAGGTATAAATAAATAAATAAATAAATAAATAAATAAAATGGCCCCCTGTCCCTAAAGTGCTCACAATCCTAAAAAGAAATATAAGATAGACATCAGCAAACGTCACTGGTGGGATGCTGTGCTCGGGATGGATAGGGCCGGTTGCTCTCCCCCTGCTAAATAAAGAGAATCACCACTTTTAAAAGTGCCTCTTTGCTTAGTTAGCAGGGGACGGACTGAATCTAAGCTTTCTGAAACTATATAATCCAGTGGTTCCCAAACTGGGAGCCTCCAGATGTTGCTGAACTATAGCTCCCATCATACCCAGCCACAATAAATTGTAGCTGGGGCTGATGGGAGTTGTAGTTCAGCAACATCTGGAGGCTCCAAGTTTGGGAACCACTGAATAGCCCCTTTACCATTAGTCCTCATCCACTAACCTCTTAAAGAAAAAGAAAAAGTTTGGAAAAGATCAATGCAATTATGCAGGCTGTAAATCTTGGCAAACAAATAGCTGCTACAGTTAAAAACAACAACAACAACAGATTTTGGTTTCCCTTCATTCAACACTACCGATCTTTGCTCTTTGGCAAGAGGAGCTCTACTGTAGCACAGTCAATTGAGCATAAAAGAGTGCTTATGATCCTTCCCAGTAATAGGAGCTTATCCAACAGAGAGCCAAAAATGTGAGTTGTTGTTCCCCTCCCTGAAGTTATTTAGCCCTGCTTTATCTGCATTTGCAAACAAGTTTTTGTAGTTTTACATATGAGGACACGACCTTATCTGGGCAAACAATCAAATATCAAGAAAAAAAATTGAAAAATTATCACGTCAGCCCTTTCTGTTCCATCAGATCCAATGTCCCTTCAGTTTTAACTTGCAGAGGCAATCCAATAATCTGTTTGCCTTAAGAACCAAGAAAATACACTCGCTCACATGTTGTACAGCATGTGGTACTGATCTGCCTCCACTGCTGCGGGCTCCTAATGAAGTGTCGGCAGGCTTATGCCTTTGTGCAAGAGTACAAATACTTAAAGTAGGGAGCCCACACTCTGGAGGTGCCACTTAGATTGGAAACAAGTCACTGACAGAAGTTAATGTTTCCAATCTAAGCAGTGCTTCAAGTTGCAGGTATGTTACTTTAAGTTTTTGTGCTCTTGTGCAAAAGTGCAAGACTGTCAGTGCTTCATTAGGAACCTGCAGCAGCATGGGCAGATCGGCTTTATGCCATGCAACATGTTGGCAATGGACCCAGGTACATATGGATAAATGGTGCCGAAGTTAATAAAGTTGGCCACAACTTTATTAAAAAATAACACTGCATACAGGTAGCTGACAAATGCTCTACCTAAACATCATCCCCCTGGGGTGAAGCCTGCCAATGTTCATTCCTTATGTCTTATCTGGCTCTGGATTACAGAATCCCAGCCTCAGAAGCACATTGAAGTTAGAGTGAAAAAGCCAAGGCAAACCCTAGTCACTTTGCTGCAGCTTGCCCCTTTCTCCCCACCAGATAGGTGCTGCCCAGCTTGAGGTCACCCAAACCTTGAGCCACTACTATCCAATCAGCAACTGCCTTTTAGAAAGTTCCCAGGTGCCACCCTGAAACCAAACATTCTGCCTTACTTGATGTCATCCAGCTACCCTGCCATGTTGTGACAATAAATGTATTTAATTTATTTTTTACACTTTATATCCCGTTCTTCCTCCAAGGAGCCTAGAGCAGTGTACTACATTCTTAGGTTTCACCTCACAACAACCCTATGAAGTAGGTTAGGTTGAGAGAGAAGTGACTGGCCCAGAGTCACCCAGCTAGAATCATGGCTGAATGGGGATTTGAACTCGAGTCTCCCTGCTCCTAGTCCAGCACTCTAACCACTACACCACACTGGCTCTCTAAATAACTAAACCTCATCTGCAACTTACCCACTTAAAGACCAATCAGAGTAGGGATCAAAATTCCCTCACAACCCCTATGAAGGGCAACACACAAAGCCCAAAGTAAAGTGAATTAAGCAGCAAGGGAGAGTGGCCAGGCACATTTGAGATCACACCCTAACTCCAAGTGGAAAAACACAATCGATCACAATTCCTTGCTCTATCATACAAAAGGCAGATAGCCCCCTCAATCCCACCTCTACAGCATCTTCATTGCCTCACTGCACATCTCTCTCTCCCAGCAATTGCTAAGTAGAAGGCCCATTATTCCCACAACAGCGGCAAACATAGAAAGAATGGCTAATAGAAAATGGCTATCACCTTTGTGTCCTGCTTGGAAAAGATTTGTAGCTCAATTGTGGTGCACATGTTCTGCGAGCAAAAGATCACAGATTCAATTTCTGATATCCCAAGGTAGGACTAGGAAAGACTTCTGTTCAAATCCCTGGAGAGCTGCTAGTCTTTCTTCGTCTTTCTAGAAACCTAAAAATGGCACAGGAGCTCCTGGGAATTGTAGTATTTTCTGGAGCTGCTGCAGTGGCTGCAGTCCTGGGGAAAGATGAAAATTCCCAGGAACACCTGTGCCTTTCCCAGGACTTGAGGGAAGAAGAAAAATGGCATTTCATCATTTTAACAGCAGATGCTGCTCCCTTGCCCCAGGAGTGAAATAAAGGAAAGCCAGCTTACTCCTACCTATGCCCAGTAAGTAATATAGGGGGTAAGTGGGAAAAACAATAGCTTTGAATCAAAGTAGGGCTGCGCCTGAAACACTGAATCAAAGCATGGGTCCTCTGAGGTGGCCCAGTCTCATCAATGCTCTCCTGTAATTTGCATAGCTCGACTGTGTAGTGCTAGAGATTTTGCAAGGTCTCTGCAGTCCCCCTTCACTGGAATGGATTACCCCATCCCCACCAATTGCAGTCCTATTTCTCAGCTCACTACAGAGCACTGAAAGTCAGGGCTTAAACATAATGGTATCATTCTCCTGTCATATTATTACTATTATGAAGCCATCTCCAGCTCAGAGCAGAGGAATTAACTAGCAAACATATGTCTGCCAACTCCAATTTTAGAGACTGATTTCACGAAGGGTCAAGGGTTCTTCCTGCACTTCAAGTCTTTTTTTAATAATGAAATGAGGCTCTTTGTCTTTACCAGTTGCACATCAGGCAGGAACATCTGTCAGACTGAAAATGGAAAAGCTTCACCCATTGTTTCTGCCTGACATGCCTGATAAAGACACCTCTGTCAAGGACAACCATGACATTTTTGAGAGGAAGCTACAGTCCTAATCTAAGGGTATTGTATGTAATTAAAAAATATTTTCACATTTTGCTGAAAAGAATCATTTTAATATTTAGTGTGATTATTATAAATGATAGTATAATATATAAAATTTAACACCTTTCAGTTTGTTCACACATTTATCTTTGTATTGAGCTCAAAGAGAGGAGAACAAATCTGCTAAAATTAGATTCTCTTTAAGATCATCCACTCATAATTTTAAAGCAAATAAATTCTGATGAAAATCTTCTGGATTCCCTGTTGCTAGTGAGCTGTCAACAACATATTCCAGAATTCCTTCTCGTTTCCACTTTCAGCACATACTGAAGAAAATACTTATCCAGTCTCACTCTCTGACACCCTATCTTAATGGTGATCACAACAATGCTCAATTGAAAAACTTCTAAACAGGTATTTGATTACATAGCAGACAGGTGTGTGGATCAGTTGCTATGAGAGCACCAAAGATAACTCATGCTTTGAGTCCTAGCTTGAGAGTCTAATGAAACAGAGTGTAAACACTGATTGTATTTCCTTGGGAGATACATACATAAAAGTGTGTGTGTGTGTGTGTGTGTGTGTGTAATATCCCCTTGGAAAATATATAAATGGAAGTGATATGGAGTGTTGGAAGTGTTGGCAGCAGTGTAAAAAAAAAAAAAGCATGAGCTATGTGTGGCAGAGAAATAATATAGCTTTTGTCCCACAAGGATTTCCGGACAAGGAATGCATGGGAAGATTTCATTATTAATATCAAGATCTTGCAGCTCAACTTCTTAAGGATAGTAGGATATGAGTGAAAGATCCTAAATTGTCCAACATGACATCTTATACAAAATATTTTCTAAAGAACAGATCTATATCTTTATTTGTGGAGACAGGCTCTAAAATCCTATATTCCCCATGAATGATTATTTTGGTGTCAAAAGTTTCTACAATCAATAGATTCTGGCCCATTTTTATTCCATCCATTCTATTTTTGCTGCATCAATTTTAGGGACTATTATATTTTATCCTCCCCTTTTTTATGTTTTTACCTTTTACACTGTACTTATAAGCACCTCAGCTCTTCAGAGATTATAGTTGCTGAACCCTCTATAGGCAACATATACTAAATACATCACTTCTAGTTCATTTCTCAGAACATCTCTCAAATAGTAGTGACTGGATCCCATTCAATACAGTCCCTGTCAGAAACATTTTGCATCATATCATTTCTGAAGCAAAATGGGCACCACCTGATGCATTTTTTTGGTATTTTATTGGAAATTATCAAACTCCATCAGATGGCTGTTTACATGCTCTTCTCTGTTGCTGATGAGGTTATAAAACTTGCTTGTCATCAAATCCGGGGATGTGTCATATATATTTGATTCAAAATTGAAACAAATCAGCCAGTTACAAATTCGAATTGATTCTAATTGATTCAGTGACAGTTTAGGGACATTTTGGCAGCTTTTAAAAACCATTCAGGCATCCTGATTTGTAAAAAGGATGCCAAAATAGGTCAAATCAATTTGAATTAGAATCAGTTCAAATTCAAATTGAATCAGTCTGTTTCGAATTGATCCGAATCTTAAAATTTGATTCATGCACATCCCTAATATATAGAAAATGATGAGGAGGGCGAGAGAACAGTCATGTGACTGACATCTCTGCTTCTATACCTCAGGCTTGCAGGTATATCACAGTGCTGGGGTGTGATAAGGAAGGGGTGTGGGAGGGATGTAAAACTGTATATTACAAGGTGTCTGAGCCTAAACTCCATCCTGCTGTGAGTAACACCTGCTAATGGGACACCTTTCAAAGGGGCTAGAATAATTGGGGGATGGGGAGGACAATTGGTCCTATCCAGCCTCAGCTCAGCATCCCTCCAGTGGCCAGTGTATGTTGCTGGTGACTACCTTATGCTTCTTTTTAGACGAAACCCTTAGGGGATATGGATTCTTCTTCTTCGGAAACCACTTCACAATGTTTTAATTGAAAAGTGGTATATACACAAGACAAGCAGGAGGAGGAAGGTCGGGAAAGTACCCTGGCACTTCTGCATGAAATATGGATAATATAGAGCCTTAAGAAGGGTCTACCATCAACTGTAAAAGAATTGTACCATGTCTAAAGTTTTATCCAATTTTGATTTGCAATAATATAATTTGATAATTTCCCATTATTTTGTATGGACCAATATATCCTAGGCGGTGATGCATCAACCCATACGGGAGGAGAGCTGGTCTTGTGGTAGAATCATGAATTGCCCCCTTTGCTAAGCAGGGTCCACCCTGGTTTGTATTTGAATGGAAGACTACATGTGTGAGCACTGTGTAATGGGGCCACTTTGGAAGAGCACCTGCACGCTTTCATAAAGAAGGTTCAAAGTTCCCTCCATGGCATCTCCAAGATAGGGCTGAGAGAGGTTCCTGCCTGCAACCTTGGAGAAGCCACTGCCAGTATGTGTAGACAATACTGAGCTAGATGGACCTATGGCCTGACTGGGGTATAAGGCAGATTCCTATGTCCAGTAACAATGGAGTGAACAATTTGATCCAGGCTGGTACAATTATTGGATGCACAATTTAAAAATTGCTTACATCTGCACAGCCCTACAAAACAGCTTTTTATGTGTAAGTGCAGGGCAGCAAAGACCAAACAACTACCACCACCAGAAAGAAAATGATATTGCAGCATGGATTCCATATTTCTGAAGTCAAACCGTGTGTGTGTGTGTGTGTGTGTGTGTGTGTGTATACACTTGTGCATTCTAACCTATATAATGGTAGTCACTGATATGAATGGATGGAACTGTGACCTTCTTGTAACCTTTGCTCCTATATGACTAATTTGGGTCTTATGCATGGTTGCCTTTTGATAAGGCAGAGTCTTTATTTAGGAGAGTGTAAGATTTCAATTAGAGCAATATCTAATTGAAACTAAAAACTGATGCGGGGTGGGGATACAATCTTGCTTGGCCTGCTTTAATTATTTCACAAATCTTAGCGAAAGTAGAGAGTGCTATGAGGAAATTGCTTTTGTTTAATGAAACAAATCAAGGAGCAAATTCCTTTCATTTACATATTCAATATTTTGGAATACTTGGCCCCTATTTGAATAACTATTTTGGCCTCTAAGTCATTTTGCTACCAATTGAAGAAATACAAATGTATCATCAATTAAACAAGTACTAATGACAATGGGTACAGCAACCAGCCTCAGAACTGATAATGAAGACATTGATAATGAAGACTGGTGGATAGCTCCTGCCTTTTAGGATCAACCATCAACAATAAAGTATCCAGCAGTCAGGAAATATGCCACAAACTAGCACTTGATAGGGTTGCAATGAAGACCTTGAAAAGGATATTTAGATGCCGTGATGTGTCTATACCTACAAAGATTAAAGAATCGTGGTTTGTCCTATGACACTCTATGGATGCAAGAGCTGGACTTTGAAGAAGCAGGACAGAAAAAGCATTGACGCTTTTGAATTTTGGTGCTGGAGAAGACTTTTGATGATGCCATGGGCAGCCAGGAAAACAAACAAATGAGTCACAAATCAATCCAGAATTTTCACTCGAGGCACAAATGACCAGGCTTAAACAATCATACTTTGGACGCATTATGTAAAGATCTAGCTCCCTTGAGAAGTCCATAATGCTGGGAAAAGTTGAAGGAAAGAGAAGAAGAGGACGACCAGCAAGGTGGATGGACTCGACTACGACAGCAATGAATGCACCACTGAGAGACCTTAAAGGCCAAGTTGAAGACAGATAATCCTGGAGAGAATCTATCTATGTGGTCGCTAAGAGTCGACATGGACTTGGTGGCACTTTATCAATCAATCAATATCATTAGAATGTCATATACATCAACTGATTTTTATTATATTACATATAATTTATAAACAATATACCATAAATAGAACAATTCCGTTACAAAAAAAATCTAGTATAAATTAATAAAAGTATTCAAAGTATTCCAGTATATGTCAAATGGGACCCTTTTATCAAATATCCCAGCATAAAAGCTTATATTCCTTCTGCTCACTAACTGTTAGTTTAATTTCAGCAGTTTCAGCAGTTGAATAATATGCAGTAACCATTCATTTACAGATGGAATTACTGCATCTTTCCAACATTTAGCCAAATTAATTTTAGCTGCAACTAAAATATCCCCTAAAAGCTGTTTACCTTTCTATTGAAATCTGTGATCAAACTTATTTAACAAAATAACCTTTGCTTGAAATCCATTGATTCCATGATCAAATGAGAAGGTTTGAGGGCTGGTGGCAGGGAAGGCAGTAGAAGCCCGCCTTCCCTGTAGATGATCTGCTGCCAGTCTGGGAAGGTCAGTGTGTTTGCAGATCATGTGCCTACTTGGTTCATTGTTGCCTTAGGCAGCACAGAGGTGCTGGAGTCAGGACACATGGTCCCAGCCCCTGGAAATCCCATGTGACCACAGTGCATTGTGGCGACCCCCCCCCACCGGTAATGGCCAGGAACCCGCTCCTGTGCCAGCACTGGCTGGGAACAGCTGGCGCTCACTAACAACCAGTTAGCCTGAGTTAAGGGTGCACTCATGCCCTTAATCTCAGCTAACCAGCAGGCTCCATAAGTGGGATTGCTGCAGCAGTGCTGATGGGAGCTGTTCGGTTCCCACTAGTTCACATGGGCATCCAAGCAGTGGACTCAAAAATAGCTTTCGTGCACTCTTAAAGGGCCAAAGCAGCTGTTACTAGCTGAGCTTATTCTGCCCAGCTCCCACAAGCCTCCCTGTTTACAGCTGCATCTCCACACTTGGAAATTGCACTTTTTCTACATTCAGGAGCTACACCACAATGTGAGTTCCCAGTTTATGTCATGCATGGGGACAAGTCACTTAGTTGGCAGTGGACTGGCCGCCCCTAGATTTGGGCTGCAAGCAACACAAATTGCTATGGGGATTAGCTTCACACACCCTCTCTCTATGTGGGGGCCCTAGCTAAGCAGACTTCAGAACTAGCTATTGTGAATTATCTGGCATCTTAGGCTCATTTTGGACTTAGGATAAACTCTAAAACTCCCCTCATTCTCTTGCAAGAGAGATAACACCTGTGTTAATGAAGCAATTAGGCTAGGAAGGGAAAGCAGATAAGACAAGTGCAGCAGCAGCCTCCATCACAAAAGGGATGAGTCAATGATGTTACTTTGAAAGTATGCCTATTGAAACATTTGATAGAATTATTAGGAAGCCCTTCGGAGCACAGGATATTCTTTAACGCACCTGCAGACTCTGATTTTCATCTCAATCAACCTTGCATACAATAGGCTATTCACACACCATCCTAACCAGGAAGGACGATCAGACACAATGCATTCCATGCTGGCCTGTCCAGGCTCTTCTATTCAGCAAAGCATGCCAGTCTGGGAAGGTCAGTGTGTGCAGATCATGTGCCTACATGGTTAGTAATAGTAATAATTGGGGAGGGGGAATTAAAGGGCAAAAGCCTGGTGGAAAAGGTAGGTCTTAAGAAGGGCCTTAAAAGCCACTAAGGAGGGGGCCAGAGGCATAGCTGCTATTGGGCAAAAAGGTTCAAAGAACCCGGGCCACGCCCAATCAGGGACCACGCTTCATGGCCCCGACTTGCCGCCCGAGTCTAACGTCAGATGCGGGGGTGGTAGTTTAGCTCCTAAGCAGGGGCCGCGTGGCCCCTTTGGGAGCTAAACTAAGGCTGGCTCTGCATTCGCAGTGCCAGCCAGGAGCAGCTCTTTGCTCCTGGGCTCTTTTGTTTAACTGCCGAAGGGGCCGCACGGCCCTTTTGGTAGTTAAACTTCAACTCCTGAACGGAGCCTCAAGGCTCCGTTCGGGAGCCAGACCACTCCCCCCACATCTGACGTCAGATGTGGGGGTGTGGCTAGCCCCGTATCTGATGTCAGACGTGGGGGTGGGGTTAGTGGGGGTGGCTGCCGCGGCCGTACACAGGCTGCCAGTGGTCCCGCTCCGCCGCTGGAGAGGGCTGAAAAAATCTGGGGGGAAGGGTGTTCCAAAGAAGAGGGGCAGCCAAAGAAAAGGCCCTCCTATGGGCGTTATTGCTTTTATTTGTTTTTCTTACAAGAAACCTTTTGATTTAATTAAAAATTATCTCTCAAGCCGGCAAGTTCAGACACTTGCATAAATTAAAACTGCTTGGAACTATCTCCCCCTTTGAGCTAAATTCCCCACATTCACCCCAACTGGGTGTGCTGACCAAACACCCTTGAGGCAGTTCCATCAACACAGCCTTGAAATGGTCCAAACCAGAGGGGAGAGGGGAAGCTGCCGGAGGAACCCCCCAAGGCCACAGCAGCACTCCCCAGGGCTACCAAACCCAGCATTGGTGGTATGACTTACAAAAATTATGCCCACTAATACCCACAAACTGGTTCTAATTCAAATAGAGCAGGGCCCTCATCTGGGGGTGCCAGAACATGCCCAGTCCATCTTGAATCTGGTTTGGATTTGAACTGAACCATCCAAACTGGTTCTGTGCACATTCTTATGTCAGGCAAGCCATCTGACAACATGATTAAATGACCCTTTCAGGAGTCATATATCTATCTATCTATCAAATTAAGTAGTTTATTTATCAACTTTAGTAGTACATAACTTGCAAATTATGGACTGACATACCATCTAGACCAGTGATTCTCAAACTTGGGTCCTCAGGTGTTATTGGACTTCAACTCCCATAATCCCCAACCAAAGGCCACTGAGGCTGGGGATTATGGGAGTTGAAGTCCAATAACACCTGAGGACCCAAGTTTGAGAATCCCTGATCTAGACCCTCACTGAATTGTTTACCAAAAAGGGGTGGCATCTACACCTTTTGTGGAACGTTGCTCATGGAAGGAGCGCTGTACTTACAGTACTTACAGGAAGGTATCTTGCCTGAGCACAACACTCCCTCCATTAATTGAAGGAACTTCCGATAGTTCCTTCAATTCCTTCTGTTAGCTTCTTCCATAGGAGGGAAGGAGTTACAGTGCAAGATGCATTGCAGTTAATGTGGGGTACTAGGAACACACATAGACCATTATGTGAACATCCAAACCTGCCTTGCAACATTGGTCCATCTAGCTTGGGATTTTTATCTGCTCTGACAGCAGCTCTCCAGAGGA
This sequence comes from Hemicordylus capensis, assembly GCF_027244095.1. NCBI lineage: Eukaryota > Metazoa > Chordata > Lepidosauria > Squamata > Cordylidae > Hemicordylus > Hemicordylus capensis. The sequence continues at coordinate 104,781,064 of NC_069657.1, read as the reverse complement.
GGTCTTTCCTAACTCTGATACCTGAAATCCTTTTAAGACAAGATGCCAGGGACAGGATCAGATACCTGGTACAGGGATTATCTTGAAGAAAAAGAAGGCTGAATATCTTGCATGAAGCCACCCTTAGGATAAAGAAGGAGGTTAAGAAATCAACCAGTTCCAAATTGATGTGGCATAGCTGTCCCATTCCAGCTTTAAATTTTCTTCAGCCTTCCATTCATTGTATATCAAAAACCATATTAGTAGGGAGGGTTTTGTTTTGTTTTGTTGCCTTTGCACACTATTATTCATCCTGGAGAACATGAGATACATACTGTCTATGAGCCAGTTATCTCATTCCTGCCTTTTTGCTAATTAGACAATTGAGATGAATATGAACTACGTCTCAGAAAACAGACTGACAAGAACCTTGCAATCCCTCAAATAATGTCGCCTTTTATTTTCTGGTTTGGGTAGTATTGTCAGTTTGAATCAACACTCATCTTAATGAAGTGTTTATATAAAGAAATCTAGCTAGCTATAAAATAAACACCACACAATGGAAAGAGCTGACAGGAGATCTAAGACAGCCAGACATGTCCTGCGCTCCACTCCTGCTCCTATCAGAATACCTACCTCCTAACAGCAGAAACTGTCATACAGATCTTAGAGCATTTTAATGTCATATCAGCAAAGGTAGATAAGCCCAGATATGCCTTTGAAATGTTCATAACATGACGTAACCAAGGAAGAAAAAAGCCCAATTAAAGTCCAAAAAATAGCTTCCAGGAACGTTCAGGCAGCTCCCCCTTCAGTGCTAGATGGGACCTCTGCTGAAACCTTACACAAGATGCACATAGGATAGGGGTGTGCAGAGAACTGGATGGTCCAGTTCAGTTCAAGTCCGGCACCCCCTCAACCCCCCTACTCAGTTTGGTTTGGTCCGTGGGGAATTCGTGATTTTTTAAAAAATTAAAAATATATTTTTTAATCAACTACCCCCTCCAGGGGAATTGCTCGAGGCGACTGCCGTGGGGTGTTCGTGGAGGATCACCCTCCCCCCGCCAGCTTCCCTTACTCCCCAAACCGGCCCGTTCAGCCGGCTCTTTGGCACATTTGGGCCTCCCCCCTCCAGTGTGGTGACCATTTTGGAGTCTGCAGTGCCTGTGCCTGGGTCATGCCAGGCCAAGCAGAGGCCAATTGCGCAGGAGCAGCAGCCTCCAAAATGGCTGCCGTGCTGGAGGGGGAAGGCCCGGATGTGCAGAAGAGCCAGCCGAATGGGCTGGTTTGAGCAGAAGGGAGGCCAGCGGGCAGAGGGGGAACCCTCATGGACCCTCCCCCGCTGCCTCAAGAAAACTCCCCTGGAAGTGGTAAGTTGATTTTTAAAATTGCGTACTCCCCGAACAGCCAGGGGGGGTTGGTCCGGGGTCCTGTTTGACCCTGAACAGTCAAACCAAAGAGTTTCAATGTTGAACATGTTCAATGTTGAATCTGTTTGCACATCCCTAACATAGGGCTAATAAATAAAAAACCCCAATTTATATACTTCATCCCATGTACTTCAAAACTTTCAAGTGCTGCTACAAATCAAAATGAACCAAAATGGAAGCTCACCAGCTCTAAAGCTCTGGTGCAGGCTTCGCACCTGACATTTCACTTCTCATGAGGCACAACCCCACAGGGAGGAATGACACACTTTGGTGGGTGGTAGGTGGAGAGGAATCCTCAATTCTCAATCCTCAATCTGCTGGGGACAAGCGGGAGGGAGATGAGAGGAAGCTAAATTTTCCTCTCGTCTCCCTCCCGCTTGTCCTCTCCAGACTGAAAGCCAAAGTGGCAGGAGAAGCTTGTGGAGGGGGCGGGGAGTTGTGTTGTTCCCTGCGTAGAGTTGTTCCCTGCGGTGAGTTGTCCCTGCGGTGAGTTGTCCCTGCGGTGAGTTGGCCGCATCCAATTGACCGGCCGTGAGTTGGCCACAGCAAGTTGTCCCATTCCTGTGCGGGAAGGGGCAGACTTAAAGGTAGACTCGAACGTTAGTCTCTACCACACTGTGCAGCATCAGTAAGACTTTCCTTATTTAAGCAACATGCTATGACTGTGACACTCCACTTCAGACACTGTACCTTGTTAGTAATCAACATCTACCTAGCTCTGCTGAGGTGGAAATCTCAGGTCAGGAAACTGTGGTCTGAACTGGAAAGCTATCTAATTGACCTTCTTTTTACCTTCCCCAATGCATATACAGTGAGGCAAACGTAACTCCAGATTAGGCTCTAATGAGGACACTCTGTATGCACACTATCAGTGCTACCTGCCTAATCCTGAAGCAGATATACTCTCCCTCACATACCACTCAAAGTATAAGAAGTAAAGACAGATACTTATGTCAATCTCAGTCACAGAAGTGTGCTGTAACAACCAGTGAGAACCCCTTTTCCACTTTTAAAAAAACAGACACCTGGAAAATCCAGACACCTCAGTAGAGGAACATTCTAAAAGTAATACAGGTGAGAAAAAGAGACAAGTCATGCTTAGGGTCATCAAAGTAATGGCTTTAAGGTAGGTTGTAAATTTCTGTTTCCAAAAGATAAGTGAGCCATTTAACTGTAGATCTAATTATACAACATTCCCTAACTGCAACTTTAAAAACACACAACTTAAAAACACACACCTTATTTTCTGTATTGGTTATCAAAAGGTGCATATATTGGCTGATTCAAATCACAGAAGATTCCAGCTTCCTAGACATAGCAATAGCAATAGCAATAGCACTTACATTTATATACCGCTCTATAGCTGGAAGCTCTCTAAGTGGTTTACAATGATTTAGCATATTGCCCCCCAACATTCTGGGTACTCATTTTTACCGTCCTCAGAAGGATGGAAGGCTGAGTCAACCTTGAGACCCTGGTCAGGATCGAACTTGTAACCTTCTGGTTACAGGGCGGCAGTTTTACCACTGCGCCACCAGGGGCTCCCCAATTCCCCCCCCCCCATTTTTTATTACTTACCCCCTCCAGGGGACTTGAAAACTATCTTAAAAGTGATAGAGACACCATCGCCCTAATCTGCAGCAAACTATCATATCTGGCATGCAACTTCATGCAGTTTAATGTAGAACTCTCATTGATTTCAATTGGCCTTGCATGCACCATCATGCAAATTCTGTACCAGTATAAAAAGTCAGATCCCTAAATGCAAATCACAAGGTCTTTAAATACTTCCAAATGATGCTTAGACCAGCTTGAGCTTAAGAAAAGCTTCTAAAGGAAAGAAGTGTAAAGGCTGTGGGGTAGGGGTGTGCATGGAACCAGCTGGCCTGGTTTGGTTCGAATCTGAACCGGACCCAAACCAGACTGGGCCAGTTCGGTCTGGCATCCCTTCGAACCCCTCCCCACGTGGTTTGGTTCAGTCCAGGGGGGTTCACAAACCCCCCCTAATTTTTTATTACTTACCCCCTCCAGGGGACTTCATCTAGGTGGCGGGGGGTCTGCAGGGGTTCCCCCTTCCCCCACCAACCTCCTTGCCACCCTAACTGGCCGTTCGGCCAGCTCTTCATTTTGGAGGCTGCCACGCCTGCATGGGCCTCTGCATGACCTGGGTCATTTTCAGTGGTTGCACTCCATTTATGGAATAGCCTCCCCAGTGAGGTTCACCTGGCTTTGTCACTTTGTTCGTTTCAGTGCCAGGTGAGGACCTTTTTGTTCACTCAGGCCTTTTAATTGTAAATTTTAAAAAATTGTGATCTGATTTTAACTGATTAAAAAATGTTTTTAAAATTGTTTTTGCATTGTATTTTGTATTCCCCCTCCTCCAATTTTTGTTCTGTTATAATTTATTGTGTGTTTTTATCTCATGTTTTAAGGTTGTGTTGTATGCTGCCCAGGGAACAATTTGTTATGGGGTGACCAACAAATGAAGTTGTTGTTGTTGTTGTTGTTATTATTTCTTGTTTACACAGTCAGACAGGTGTTATTGACTGGTTTGTTTTATCCAGACATCAAGTCCTTCCCAAGGACCTGGGATGGCTGAATTTTATCATCAATACTGTTGGTTATTATAGATATCGTCGCAAAATATAGGCTGTTCCCAGTAAAGTTGCTTTTTGTAATTGGCTGATGGTGATTTCTGTGGCCCCTATGGTGTTGAGGTGCTCTTCAAGGTCTTTTGGAATTGCACCCAGGGCGCCAATTACCACTGGGATTATTTTGGGGTTTTTCTGCCACAGCCTTTCAATTTCAGTTTGTAGATCTTTGTATTTGGTGATTTTTTCTATTTATTTTTCTTCTGTTCTGCTATCCCCTGGTATTGCTATGTCGATTATTTTAACTTGTTTTTCTTTCTTCTCGACTACAGTTATATCTGGTGTATTGTGTGGCAGATGTTTGTCTGTTTGGAGTCGGAAGTCCCATAATACTTTTGCATCTTCATTTTCTACAACTTTTTCAATTTGATGGTCCCACCAGTTTTTGGCTACAGGTAGCTTGTATTTTTTGCAGATGTTCCAGTGTATCATCCCTGCTACCTTGTCATGCCTTTGTTTGTAGTCAGTCTGTGCGATCTTTTTACCACAGCCGAGTAGGTGGTCCACTGTTTCATCAGCTTCTTTACAAAGGCAGCACTTACTGTTTGTTGTTGATTTTTTTAACTTTTGCTCTTATTGCATTTGTTCTTAGTCCCTGTTCTTGTGCAGCCAGTATTAAACCCTCTGTTTCTTTCTTCAAGTTGCCATTCTGAAGCCATTGCCAGGTCTTGGTGATGTCTGATTTTCCATTTATATTGTGCAAATATTGACCATGCAGGGGCTTATTTTTCCATTTTTCTGCTCGGTTCCTGACTTGTTCTTTCTTGTAGGCCTGCTTTGTTTCACTGGTGTTAAATTGTTTCACATTATTGACCATTTGAAGTGCATCTTCTTCACTGTCCTTGATATATTCTTCAAGGCCTCTTTTCTCCTCCTCTGCTGTTTGATGGACTTGCAGCATTCCTCTTCCACCTGATCTGCGAGGGAGGTATAGTCTATCTACATCACTGCGGGTGTGCAGAGCATGATTGATGGTCATGATTTTCCTGGTCTTACGATCTAGAGTCTCTAGCTCTGCCTGGGTCAAGTCTATTATTCCTGCAGTATATCTGACAACAGGTATGGCCCAGGTATTTATGGCGTGTATGGTGTTCTCGCCATTGAGTGTGGACTTTAGGATTTTTCTAGCTCTCTGATGTATTCACTTCCAATTTTTCTTTTAACTTCAGTGTGTGTGATGTTATCAGCCTGGAGAATGCCCAAGTATTTGCTATGTTCCTTCTGTTCCAGGTTCTTGATCTTGCTTCCATTGGGCAGTTCTAGTCCTTCTGTTTTTGTTATTTTTCCTCTGTTCATTATTAATGCAGAGGAAAAATAACAAAAACAGATGGAATCTGAAACAGAAGGTTAATAATAATAATAATAATAATAATAATAATAATAATGATAATAATAATAATAATAATAATAATAATAATAATCCCAGTTCAGGCCTCTGCACATACACAGAAGTCACTAAAATATTCCCAGCTCATACACAGAAGCCCGAACTGGGCAAGTTCTGAAACTCATGAACTGTGTCCTGTTGTTCTCTAGCAGCTCATAGTGAAGTCCATTCGCCCCTTCTCCCACTGAAGAATGGCTGACAATCTTGAAGTCTATGCGCACTAGTTATGCAGAATCTAAGACAGGTATGGTGACTGTCTTTCTTTTTTGCTTTGCACATGTCTCTCTTCCTCCCCTCTGTGCATTTGTTGGAATGTGGTGCTCTGCTTAAGGACTAGTATCTTGTAGTTTGACTCCTCTGTTCAAGGTCTCCAGGTGATTGCCAACTATCACATTTTACTGGTGTGCTTCAGCTTTTCAAATATCTTATTCTTTGTTTTTAAATCTTGCTTGAGTCTGTTACTCCTCTTTTGGGGGACCGTAATTCTGACCTGCCTTTATCTGTAGCCAACTATCCCAAAACAAAACTTATTGCTGTATGTCATTTGCAAATTGGATTCAGAGTGAACCCCCACCGCCCGGCACTTTAGCAAAAGAATAGTCCCAGAGTGTGATAACAACCATGTGCCTAAGCAGACATGGTAACAGAAACATGCCAATTTAAATTTACATGTGATGTTAACAACTTACAATTTTGGGTGTGATTTTGTAATTTAAACTTTAAAAAATAAAGTGAGAATTAGTACTTAATAATTGTACCAAGATGGCCACATTCAGTTAGTCTCAACTACGTTTGCATCTGAATGCAAAGTAGAGTAGCTAAAACTTCAACAAATGACTAGGCACTCAAGCTGGTTAATGAAAAGGTTATTTGCATACTGCTGACGCTCAATCTTTCTAAAAAATTAGGGACCTTTGAAGTATATAGATTAGGCCATTCAAAATTAAGGAATTTAACAGAAGCTTTATTGTGGATAGATATCTTTCCCTCCACAATTACAGCTCAAAGTGGCTTGATTCTACAGAAAGCCCTTTCTTATTTTAAAATTAATGGATTCCCCCCCGCCCCACCATCTGGCTATCAATGTGAAGAATACTTACAGTTTTGCTCAGAAACTAACTAACCCTTACCTTTGTTGGATTACAGGATGCTGTGAAAGGCATATACTGCAGTGGTGGAATTAAATCACATCAAGAGTTCACTTTACTAATTTACCCTGGAAAATGGTGGATTAGAAGAACTAACAAGCACCTTGTAGAAGGGAGTGTATTGGTTGGTGGCAAATTGAAAAGAATTTAAAAGGACAACTACAAAAATAGCAAAGGCTGTAATCTTAAGCATACTTCAAGATTTATACTCAGTAAATCAATGAGACTTTTTTCTAAGAAAGAACATCACTACAATCAGCCTGAAAGGGTCTAGAAAGCAAATCATATTAGGAAAGGCAATAGAATATCTGCCACTGTTGCTTTAAGGCCAGCTCCTAGACCACATGAGAGAATGTGTCTGTCACCAGCAGCCCATCGAATGCAGGGGTAAACCAGTACTCCTTGCACACACACACCCACATGGTTACATGGGACTGCAACATCAGGAAACCCTAATCAAACAATGGATATACTACATAAAGCTGGTATAGATATTATGCCATTCCATTCCCATGTGACCAGTAGGGGTGTGCACTGAACCAGCTGGTCTGGTTCAGTTCAAGTCTGAACCAGACCTGAACCAGACTGGGCCAGTTCAGTCTGGCACCCCCTTGACCCCCACCCCAGTTCAGTCCGGTCTGGGTTGGTTTGCAAACTTTTTAAAAAATTAAATGTTCTGTGATCCAGCGGGGGGGGGGGTGTCCATGGAGGTTCCCCCTCTCCCCGCCGGCCTCCCTCCGGTTGAAAACCAGACCATTTGGCTGTTCTTTGGCCCGTTAGGGACTTTCTCCTGGTGTGGTGGCCATTTTGGAGGCCACCGTACTTGCGCAGTGGGTCTCTGCATGGCCTGGCATGATCCAGGCCACACAGAGGCTCGTTGAGCAGGTGCAGCGGCCTCCAAAGTGATTGCCGTGCCAGGGGAAAGGGGCTGAATGGGCCAAAGAATGGCCAAACAGGTCGGTTTTTGACCAAAGGGAGGCCGGCAGGGGGAGGAGGAACCTCTGAGGAAACCCCTCCCCCACCACCTCAGAGAACACTCCTAGAGGGGGTAAGTTTAAAAAATAGATAAAAATAAATAAAAACCCCTCGCTAACCCCCCTGAACGGGCCGCAGGGGGTTGATAATGGGGTCAGACCGAACAGGGGGTGGTTCAGTTTGACTCCAAACTGTCAAACTCAACAAGGACTTATAACACCCTTCTTAGCACACCAAGGATGTACCGCTTTAACCACCACCCCTCCCCATACACATGCATTACGTGTAAGAAGGAACTCTGCTCTGCATCCATTTTTTAAAATCTGCATTAGTTTTTCCTCTGCTGATTTAGAATCCATTATGGTAATTGTTCTTTTCATAGGAGATATATTTGAAAAATCGTAGTTGCCATAAAGGTAGGATCAAAAATCCAAAAGATACCTCTGCAGTTTCAAGGTGTGAAATGTCCACTGCATGAGCACACTGGAGACAAGATGTATCATTCTCACATCACAGATTCAGTTTCTAGGAAATGATGAAATGGAAACCTGGAGAATGAGAACTCTAGAAAGTCATATAGACTGACATCTCTTGACTAAGACTCTAGAAAGTCATATAGACTGACATCTTGACTATGACTCTAGAAAGTCATATAGACTGACATCTTGACTAAGACTTTCTTAACTCTGCAGTGTGTAGTGCACAGGGTGGAGTGATTTTAGCTGATGTCTGCTTTCCCTGGAAATGCCCGAGCATGCGCGCGCGAAGAGAGCATGTGCGCCGCTAGCTCTACTCTCTTTAAGCCTGAAGGAACAACAACGGGGGCAGGGGCGGCAGGGAGGAACTCTGCCACCCCAAGAAGATTTTTAAAAGGACCAGCACCAGAGGGGGAAGAGCGGCGCGGGGGGGGGGGGGTAAGTACTACTAACCCCCTGCTTAAAATAACAGTCCCCCACCCATCCGAACCTCCGGACCGGGGGAATTACAGACCGGTCCGGAGGGCTTTTAAATAGTGCCCGAACCAAAACCATGCACACTACTATACACTTGTACATATGTTTGTGTGAATGACTGTACCTGTGTTCATTTTAAAGGTGAACCTGGATACAGATCCTTCGAATGCATGATACAGATAGGAAGTGTACTTCTGTACCCTCATTCAGCATAACATGTGACTGTACCTGTGTACAGATCTCAGTCTGTACCTGTATACACTGTACACTCTTTGTACAAATGCTGAATAGAATGTGTGAATTGGCCTCCTGTGCACTTGCTGCAAAGTGAAGAAAGTTCTCCAAAGTGCAAGCACACCTTCCTAGTGCACTGCTGCCGCCTTAGGATGTCAGCCAGCTTCCATACTTTCACCAGGCATTACCAAAACAAAAGAGATAGTGAGAGAAGAGTTCCTCCATGGACAGGGGGTAGAAGAGGGTCTGCAGCTACTGAACATGGACAGTTGGAGCCTATTCTACTTCTACTTCTTTCTGGTTCTTTCAGAGTGCTCAGTGAAAGACAGCAAATGGCTTCAACTGACGACTGAAACTTCATTTTCCTCCCCAAAGAATCTGCCACAAAAATAAGAATGCTAATAATAACCCACACATTATGGCCCCCATAAAGAGTTGAGCTGACTCCCTCCTATGTGACTTTAATCCTACCTTAGCTCTCTCATACTGCTCTGATCCCTGCTTTCTCTGAATACCCATGAAAAATAAATCAACTGGAGATCTGGAAGTAAAAATAATCTCCTGAATACTACCCTACTACTAACATCTTCAATATACTATTTTTGGCCATTCCAGTTTTCTATTTCTAAGTTAGCATTCCATCCAGTGAGGGATTCTTATTTGTATAGCATGGCTACTTAAATTAGTTCATAATCTTTCCTGTGAAAACCTCTCAAATGCCTGTTAAAAACATGTGAGGACAGAACTTTTGCTTAACTATGAGCATTAGCATTCTGATAATATTTTGATAAAGCTCAACATGAGCTAGAATCCAGATATTCAAATTTCAAAAGGTTCAAAGTCCAGGTTTGGTTTGGAAAATTAATCATCCCACTTATTTAAACTGCCCAGACCCCCGGCACCTGTGAAATTGAGTAGCAAATCTTTAAAAACTGCCTGCCTGTCTGTGAGATTTTCCACTCTGGAGTCAGGCAAAGATTAAAGGAAAGTGAAAAATTCTTCCCCCACCCTCATTATTTCAGAACTTTAGACTTGATTGCCTACAGTACTCCAGTGGTAATGCATGGGAACCTGGAAATTCTTAATCTGAAATGTTTCATCCAGCCCCAAGAATGCTTGAAGTATATTAAAGAGCATGTTCTGACCAAAGTCAAACACCTTTAAACATCTACTTATTTCAATGGGGAAAATTTAGCACAGATTTCTACACTGAAAACTGTTGGAGCTAGGCAGCATCAGCTCTCAGCTGCATTGTCTCACAGTGGCTACTCGGTGGGGAGGGATTATGGTCATGGATAAAAGTGCTGGACTCCTCCCATCTTTGTTCTTCAAGTGATAGTCTCCATTTTGTCTCTCCAGAGATGGATGTTTGTTTTGGTCTCTCTCTTCAGCCATGAGCTACAGCTGAAATAAGCTGTAGCTTATTAAATTTCGATTTGTAGATCTTTGTATTTTGTTATTTTTTCTGTTTCTTTTTCTTCTGTTCTGCTGTCACCTGGTATTGCTATGTCGATTATTTTGACTTGTTTTTCTTTCTTCTCGACTACAGTTATATCTGGTGTATTGTGTGGCAAATGTTTGTCTGTTTGTAGTTGAAAGTCCCATAATATTTTTGCATCTTCATTTTCTACAACTTTTTCGGTTTTGTGGTCCCATCAATATTTGGCTACAGGTAGCTTGTATTTTTTGCAGATGTTCCAGTGTATCATTGCTGCTACCTTGTCATGTTTTTGTTTGTAGTCAGTCTGTGTGATCTTTTTACAAATCTAATATTAGATTTAATAAGTTTAGATTTGTATACACACACACACACACTTACTTATATCCCACTCTTCCTCCAAGGAGCGCAAAGCAGTGTACACACATGAGGTAGGTTAGGCTGAGAGATACGTGACTGGCCCAGAGTCAGCCAGTATGCTTCATGGCTGAATGGGGATTGGAATTCAGATTTCCCTGGTCCTAGTTCAAAACTCTAACGACTACACCACATTAAAAAAAAATTCACCACTTTGCAAGGTGTCTCTTTCTTCTGTTGGCAGAGGAAATCTGATTTAAGTATATTTTTTCAGCACTGATATAACAAAAAATCAACATCTTTAATTCTTGCCTTTCAAAATTTTAATTATATTCTATCTGTCTTCTATTATAATCCTATATTTATGGCAACCAGAGTGGTAGAGGATATTAACTAAGCCGCTTGCACTGGCAAGTGTTGATCTTCTAGCATAGGGATTAATGCCAGCATTAATTGTAGCATACACTACAATTATGTCACCATAATGATATTCTATTGTAACCCTGGCCCCAGTGCTCCTTATGCTGGGAGCTAGACAGTGGGAGTGCATCCCTGTTGGTTCTGCTGGACCTCTCAGCGGCATTCAATACCATCGACCATGGTATTCTTCTGGACCGTTGAATTGGAGGAGCTTCGGTCCTTTCTTGGAGGGAGGGTCCAGAAGGTGGTACTGGGGGACTACTGCTCAGCTCCGTGGCCATTGGTCTGTGGGGTCCCACAGGGTTTGGTTTTGTCCTCCAGGCTGTTTAACATCTACATGAAACTGCTGGGAGAGATGGTCCGGGGATTTGGACTGAGTTGTCAGAAATATGCAGATGACACTCAGCTCTGTCTCTCCTTGTCACCTGATCCTAGAGAGACAGTGGATGTCCTGAATCAGGGACTGGAAACACTTTCCCCTCTAATGTGCATGTGTGCACACACCAACTTCCAGATCTTCACGCAGAGGTTTCTGGTGAGTGTGCAGTCTCTGCTGTGCCCACCTCTGCTGCCCAACTGCCTGGCACCCCAGCACCCTGTCCCCCCCCCCACTGGAAAGAATTTCTGTGCTTTCCCCCTCTCCCCGGCTGGGCAGCCACTGTGCAGTGCCTCCTCCTCCTCCTCCCTCCTTCCCCCTGCTCTTCCTCCAGTTCCGACTGCAGCCGCAGCAGCCGGAGGAGGATGTGAGATGGTGGATCGCCCAAGCAACTCCCCAGACAGAGCCCAGGGAGACTCTGGGGGCGGGGGGAGGATGGGAGGTGGTGACGGTGCCCCCCCCACGGGGGAAAAGGTTAAAAAATATTATTAAAAATACAGTCAATAACGTGTGTGTGTGTGTGTGTGCGCGCGCGTTTGTGTGTGTGTGTGTGTGTGCGTGAGAGAGAGAGAGAGAGAGAGAGAGAGAGAGAGAGAGAGAGAGAGAGAATTATGTACTGACTTGATGCTGCCAACCAGGATGAAACTGTTTCCACTCACTGATTATAAAAATTAGAGGGAACACTGGTTGGAAGCCATGATGGGTTGTATGTAGGCTAATAAACTGAGATTGAATCTGGACAAGACAGAGGTAATGTTGGTCAGTAGGAGAGTCAATCAGGTTGAGGAGATTCTACTGGTTCTGGATAGGGTTGCACTCCCCTTGAAAGAGTAAGTACGCAGCTTGGGGGTATTGCTAGACCCGGCTATGCTTTTGGAAGGCCAGGTGGAGGCAATGGCCAGGGGTGCCTTTCTGCAGCTTCAGCTAGTGAGCCAGCTGTGCCCCTTCCTCAAGAAGGCAGATCTGGCCACAGTTACCCATGCCTTAGTCACGTCATGGCTGGATTACTGTAACATGCTCTACATGGGGCTGCCCTTGAAGAATATTGAGGAACTGCAGCTAGTGCAAAATGCAGCAGCTAGGATTTTATCTGGAGCTACCTACTGGGATCACATCACACCCATTTTGAAAGAGCTGCATTGGCTGCCAATTTGTTTCTGGGTCCAATTAAAGGTGCTGGTTTTCACCTCTAAAGCCCTTAATGGTTTTGGCCCAAGATACTTGAGGGACCACCTGCTCCCAATGGTTACTGCCCACTTGACAAGGTCATCTGGGGGGGCTCTGCTCTAGGAGCTGACAATGAGGAAGACTCAGCTGTCCTGCACAAGGGACAGGGCCTTCTCAGTCATTGCCCCCAAACTCTGAAATGCTCTCCCAGTGGCCATCCACTCTTCAGTCTCCATCACAGTTTTTAAAAAGTGTGTGAAATCTTGGCTTTCCCCCAGTTTTTTATATGATTTTTCCTATTGGTGCTGCTTTGTATCTTTTATGGTTATATTGTGCTTGGGTTTTTAAAAAATATTTTAATCAGATCTGTTATTTTATATGCTAGTTGATATTTTAATTGTGTAATTTTTCTAGTCTTGTTTTAACTTTTGTGCAAACCGCCTTGAAATTGTTTTCATGAAAGGCGGTATAGAAATGTAACAATAAAAAAATAATAAGACTGTTTCCTCCTTCTGTGAGGAAACAATCTTTCTTTAAAATCCTTGCCAGGTAAGGAAGGTAGGTTTGATAGTCCACTATGCAGTACTTAGGAATTGCAATCATTTACACATTTATTGGCATGATGTTTTGTTATCATAATGTTGGAAAGGGTGTTAATGGAACTGTCCGGGGTGATTGGCAAACACCCCTAAATGCATTCAGGTTTTGTGGAGGGAATTAGCGAGCTTGGGTAGAGCAGTCCCATGTCAGAATAATTTTTGTGCAAAGTTCTGGGCCCAGGAAAATGAACTGACAGAGAGGTTAAAGTTCAAAAACAAAGTAAGGTTTTATTTGGGGTTCATTGATACAGTGGAATAAGAAAGTTGATAAAAGCAATTTTACTACTAAAATACATTTCAAAGATTAACCAGACACTGCAAAGAAGCAATTTAGCTTAGTGTCTGAATTAAATGACTTCGAGGCTGCCTAGAAAAAAGAACACTGTAGAGAAACATATTTTTGGATTTAAGAAAGTGAGCAGGGATAGGGAAAGCCCAGAGGGGCACACTAGTTATCATACAACCCCATCCTTCCATTAGTGGCAATTGGACCCTTGCGGCTCAGTCACATCCAAAAGACATCTTTACTCAGGGATGGAACCAGGCAGCAGCAGAGATCCAAAAGCAGCTCGGAGGTTAGGCAGCAGGGGTAAATCTAAAAGGTGTCTGTTTTCATGCAGCCAGCTTCTAGTAGCAGCAAGGAAAACTGGATAGATCAGGCCTGCGAGGAAAGCTGATCTGGAGGCTGGAAGTGTGAATGGTGCAATGAGCAAGATACGGCCAGGTGTTATGGTTGGTGTCAAATCTATTGCCCATGCAATGGAGACTCCATGGTGTAAAGAGCAAATGAAGCCCACTGGTTCAATAAACCAGGGCCAGTTATAGCCCAAAATCGGCCCTGAGGCAAAATACCAGTCGCTCCTTCTTCTTGAGGAGGGAATTTAAGGTGAGTTTCAAAAGGATCCATTGCCTGTGTTTGTGCTGGAGTGTCTCAAAAGGATCAATTGCCTGTGTTTGTGCTGGAGTGCAACACAATGATTTGAATGGGTCAAGAACAGCCTGTATGTAAATAGACTAAATGGACTTGCAAGGACAGTATCTCTGAGGTTGCAAGAACCTAGTAAACTAATAAGTAATTTTAATGAGCGCATATCTGAGTTCCTGTTACCCCTTCAGCTCTTTTGTGATGGGAAGGGATTTGCATTTGCAGTGCCTTATCTGACTTTGCTGCTGAAGTGATAAGTGTTAGCTTGTTTGAGGCAACTGCAAAGGAGGGGAAGCAAATAAAGGGTCAATCTTCGGACACAGAGACCTTGAGTGTGGAGCTAACTATAAAGTTAACCCGAGTCTTAGACATTCCCTAATACAGGGAAAGGTGTGAAGCTAATCCCCTTTCAATTCATTTGGCAGCTGTTTGAATCTGTTTTAATCTGGTCCCACTGTCTGCTAAGTGACCTGTCCCCAATTTGCCATCTAATGGAGAGCCCACGATCCCGTGAGACTCCTGAGCATGTTAAGAGTGAGAACCACAAGCTGTGGTCTCGGACATAAGCAGAGAGGCTCTGGGACCCTGCAGAATAGCAGTACTGGCAACAGGGCAGCCCCCAAGCCTTGTCAATCTTGAAGGACAAGTTGTTTGACTATCTTATTTCAAAGCCCATATTTGCATTAAATTGATCAACATCCATCTTAAAAATAAATCTCAGAAATTGAGCACAAAACTCATGCTTGAATGTTTAAAGAACAATGTCAAAGTTGAGATTTGGTAATTTATGCACTAACTGTATCTCCTCACCTGTCCAATTTTAGTTTTAAGTTAGCAATGTTAGATGCTCAGGTTAAGGAAACAGCAAACACTGACCTACCAGGAGAAACATATAAGAAATATATCTTAAGAACATGGGTTCCCTAGCCAAAGTTTCCATTAGCTACTCTCCATCACTTCTCTGCTAGTAGTAATAAGTGCAATCATCTCTGCATCACATCAGAAAGATAATTACAACTTCTGTAACATCTAAAAACTCTGGGTATTTAAGAAATCTGTGACAGTTGGTAATAGCAATACTAATAAGAGCTTCCAGACAGGCAAAGCTGCTTAATTTGGGGGGATGTTCAGCCTATTTCTTTTCCAACATAATCATATTGTTCTCTGTAACTACTGTTTAGCATTGCCTGTTCTTCACTTAAGAAAATCCAGACATTCAGAAATCAGATTTAGCAGTGCATGTTAGTTGATTTTCAGCAATTCAGAAAATCCAGCCATTCACTCCACCATTGATTATTTTGAGTTCCTAGTGTAGAGCAACATCCAGAGTAGTTAATCATAACAAGCACCACTGAAATCAATGAGAGAAGTAACGTAACTCACTTAAGTTTCATCAATTTCAATGGAATTTAGTTATAACTAAATTAGACTGGATTCTGCCAAAGATTCTATAAATGAATTGCAAAGATTATCAGGGGCAAAGAGGCATGTTGGCAACAAAGTTTCCTACAAGAGTTTCAGACATACAGGTGCATTATAGGTACACTGTAGCAATTCCTGTGCTCTTGTGTTTGTACTGTATATAGTTTTGCACCATCTGTGGGTTTGAATTCCAAGGTGACACTCAAGCAGATGTTCTACTCTATAATTCCATATACATCTAATGATAATCAAATTTCATTTGATGTTTTAATCATTTTGTTGATTGATGCCATTGATTTGACATTCCTAACACTTATTACATGAATCCTGGTAATGTCTGCAGCAAGTTCAGAATAGGTCAGCAGTGTATCAGTTTATATTGCCATTTCCGAAAAACAACTGACTCATTGATCTCCTGCTTCTATCTTATGATGAGTTAAAAGGTTACTTTCCCAACGAGAGCATCATATCATGAACACTGCAATAAGAACTATTGATGAGATGTCTACAGAAAATATATGTAATTTGATACTTGGCTGAAGTTACTCCTAGTATCCATTTTGCAGCTTCACAGCTGAAAGGCCTTTCTTTTTAAAAATTCTCAGAAACCCATACTATGAAGGATGATTTCATAAATCATAAGCAAGCTGCAGATTCTTAAACTTTATTAACAGCCTTCTGCTTTATTAGCTCACCATTGTTCATCTGTCACCTATACTTCAAAATGCCTCTGCAATTATTTGTAACTGTCTTTACCATTCCCTATGAATTCCAGACTAGTTCAAAACCCAAAAGGAAGACAGTCTTCTGGTGGATAGAGCTTCTGCCCACCTCAACTTGCTGCGCCTTTGATACCTAGACTGAAGGTGAGGGGTTTACTTTCACCTGTGTTTTCTTCCTCTTGTCAGCATTTAGGAACTTAGGAACATAGAAAGCTGCCTGTTCTTAAAGGTCAGAGTCCCAATATCTGAAGCGGAATGGCCTTCAAGCTGTTTCACACACAGTGACATTAGTGAGCATATGTTCAAAAAAATCTTTGCTTATTACATGTTACAAGGCACTTTCTAACATTACTTCAAGCATTGGCAGAATTACAGTTAAGCAAGGGAGACAGTTGTCTGGAGGCCCCACTGCCTGGAGGGGCCCTCCAGAGACACCTCACATGACTCCCCATTGGCCCCTGCCTAGCCCCAAGGCTCCTCAGCCATTTGCCCTGTTCGCCCTCTGTCCTGCTTGTTCTCTTGGCCAGCAGTCTAAGCAGGGGGCAAGCTGCTACAGCTCCTTCTCTCCATCCCAGCTGATCGGCGGGTGGGCGGGGCTTCCAGAGAGGCCTTCCTGTAGGCCTCACTGAAGCCTGAACTCGAGTAGGCTGGCAGGTCCCAGCCCCAAGCAAGCAAGGAAGGAGGCAGGCAGAGTGGCCACCACAGTTCTCTGCAGCAGACATGTGGCTGGTCTACTTTGCCAGGTAGAATGTGAATTCCTTTTTGTGGTAACCCACCGCCCTCGCCAGATATATAGGGATCTGCTTGCCATAGGGCTTTGATATGCTGCAGTGGGGTGGTGGGGGGGAGAGACTGAGAAGTCTCTGAAAAATTAAATTAAAACAGACTGGAATATTTGCTGGGTTAAAAATATCTGAAAAGTCCTATAAGTAGCTTGTTCCATAGCAGAAAATTACAAAAACTTCTGGAACAAACAATATTATATTTATTCATTCATTCATTCATTTATAAACACACTTATGTTCAAGTTGTTTTGCAATCCAGAAGGTCTGAGTGAGAACTGTGAAGCATGTGTTGTGCTTTTATTTTATTTTATTTTTCTTGTGTGTGAACTGCTCCCCAATAACTTGCAGGGACTTCAGGGTAAATCTGGCCAACATGTGAATGCAGCACCTCCATTCCACAGGTGATGTGTGATAAAGGGTTTTAAAAGCCCCATGTGAAAAACCTCCTGGAATCAAACTTTACTGAATTTGTTCAGAATTCTAAGAAAACATACATAGGCTCTGCATGGTTGAAAGTTTCCTTTGGTAATCTGCAGCGAGGGGCCCATTTTAATAATTAGTGTTCCTAGTGCGTTCTAGCACAAATATATAGTATTCAATATATATCACTATATATTGTGAAGTGTGTGTGTGTATATTCAGTGAAATATATTCCAGGCAGAATACTTATGCCTTATGATAGTTTAAAGCAGTATATATTTTTAACTAGTAAAAAGGACGTTTTAAAAAGCATGATTATCAGCACTAATGACATTGCTTATTCTGTTGGCTAGATTATGATGATGATGATTGATAAAGTATGTGTCATAAAGTCAGAATAAATCAGGGATTTAAAAGATGTTCTAAACCTGTTAAAGTTAATCTTGATTGGGAAAAAAATAAACTCGGTGAAATGCTGTTCTTTATATTACAGATATACAGGGTAACTAGAAAACTGTACACCAAAGCATACATTCCAATATATTTTTAAATTCTCTTACATTGACTGTGTACTCCAATCCTCAACATGTGTTCCAATGCATTTGTCTGCAGTGCCCTTACAATATTGCTTTTTGTGACACAGCACTGTTATAGGATTAGTGCACGGCATTATGACACGGCATGACAAGTCTTAGATGCTTCCAGATGTCATATTCTTGGGGTGACTGGCATTCTGAATCATAATGTTGTGTGTCCTAAAATCACAAGGTTAGGTGAGGGAAAGATCAACATGTTTCAGTTATTGCTACTGCACATGGATTAGCAGAATCAGCATGGTTGTATATGCTCAAAAACCTCACAACAGGAACAATCTCTTTAATGAGATCCTCCCTGTTTGGGGAGCTGTTACTTTCTCTCCTGGCAGCAGAAACAACTGAGCAACCAAGTAGCCTTAATTTCAGACTGAATTTCAGTAAATTTCAGATGTACTGTGCAAATCCAGTAGTATTTTTTAAAAAGCATCTGAGTCTTATACCTCCTGCTTCCATTGCAGCAGATTTATTAAATAAGACTATTTCCTCCCCCACTTGAGGAATAGCTATCTTAGATGCAATGGGAAAATTAAAAATAGAAAAAAATTCCTTTAGGTAGAGGCGAGAAAAAAAAATATGAGCAGATGTTTTAACTGCAGAAACACAAATGAGGCAAGGACAGGCTTAGATATCATATTAGGAGTGCACATAATCCAAAAATTCAGAAAGTTAGATTAGTTTGCATGCTTCAGTTAGGAACCAATGTAGCAGAACTACAGGTCAAGATGAGGACAATCAAAATATCAGGAACTCATCTAAAATGCCAACTTTTGTATCCTTTAATGAACAAACCCGAGGCATGGGCTGAATGAACCCGAGGCATGCTGAATGAACAGAAACATCACTGGTTGTTATTGCCCAAACTGAATTTCACCTCTGATCTTGCATTTAGATCAACATGTGTTTGTGAACAAACACTCAAACAACCTTAGTGCCAATAGATCAGGAGGAAACACTTAATTTTAAAAAAATGACTTCCAACCCTTAGCAAAAATATGGTACAGAAGAACTGGTCTTGTCGTAGCAGGTATGAATTGTCCCTTTTGCTAAGCAGGGTCTACCCTGGTTTGCATTTGAATTTGAGACTGCATGTGTGAGCACTGTAAGATATTCCCCTCAGGGGATGGGGCTGCTCTAGGAAGAGCATCTTCATGCTTGCATGCAGAAGGTTCCTTATTCCCTCCCTGGCATCTCCAAGATAGTGTTGAGAGAGACTCCTGCCTGCAATTTTGGAGAAGCTCCTGACAGTCTGTGTAGACAATACTGAGCTAGATGGACCAATGGTCTGACTCAGTATAAGGCAACTTCCTATGTTCCTTGTACAATCAGGCTCTGTACCAGAGGACTGGGAAAGTAGCTAATGTAACTCCATTTTCCAAAAAGGGATCCCACAAACTACAGGCTGGTTAGCTTAACTTCTGTGTCAGGTAAACTGACGGAAAGCATACTTAAGGACAAAATTGTTAAACATATAGATGAACAGGCCTTGCTGAAGGAGAACCAGCATGGCTTCTGCAAGGACAAGTCTTGCCGCACTAACCATTCGGAGTTCTTTGAGAGTGTTTGCAGGCATGTGGATAAAGATGATCCGGCTGTCATAATAAACTTGGACTTTCAAAAAGCTTTGACAAAGTTGAAAAACACACATGAAACAGCAACCCCCTGATCGGATCATTTCCCCTCATATTTACAATTGGAGATTTCCTAACTAATAGCGAAGCCCACACTGAAAAGGAGAGATCTCTTTTGATGGTCTGTCTTCTGTACAAGGGTCTTTAATAGGTTTGTTGAAATAAATATGTTTTGAATTTCTACAAATTAAGAAAATTTATCTCATTAGATTCTATGGTAATAACACCTTCACACATGCTTAGTTAGAGTCAGCCAAGAGTGTTTCTATAGAATGTTTGTGAGGAGAGAGAACCGTGAAAATACAATTTAGCTAGGTCCTTCATGCTGCAATCCACTACCTGCATAGGCTGGTGGCAACAGCAAAAGCTGGGATATTTTGTAACATATGCTTGTGTGCATATGGTGAATAGTCACCTCTTTTAGTTATTGCTTGCTGGGGTAACAATACTAACCATATGCTCAGAGGCACATGTTACCAAATTCTTCTTAAACTTTGCTGTAACACCAACCATCAGAGTATGATTTTTTAGATCAGTACAATAGCTTAGACTGGAGATCAGGTCTCATACCACCATGGCATGAACATCATGGGCCATAGAATTTTCTCACTTTTTGCAGTTCAGTTAGAGCTGTCACACCTATAACAACATCAAAGACTTATTGCTTTAATTGAACTAGTCTAGGTGCATCCATGAAACAACTACTGGGTGCATAACTAGTTTTATGAGTTTTAGGCTCACATTGGGAGACATGAAACAGTTTAGCCTACTCTCTGGAAAAATAATAAACAGATGCCTTGCTACTAGCTGGGTGACTCTGGGCCAGTCACTTCTCTCTCAGCCTAACCTACTTCACAGGGCTGTTGTGAGAAGAAACGCAAGTATGTAGTACACCGCTCTGGGCTCCTTGGAGGAAGAGCAGTATAGAAATGTAATAAATAAATAAATAAAAATAATGTTATTGTTATTCTTCCGAATTCATAATTTTTCACATAAATGGTATGTAAGTAGATACACACCACATTTTGCAGATATTCAAGTACAAAATACAAACAATACATCATAATAAAGTGGAACGTTCAACTTTATTTAAGCTAATGAATCACATTAGCTTTTGAATCCCAGAGGCATACGTTTGCTCCATGATCATAAAGATGGATTCTTTATGATGCTTTCATTCAAGAAATAAAAGTTAGCACCGGAGCACTGTTGCTAAGACCAGAGTATTTTTGTTGGTAATAGAATCAGACTACCACACTTACAGGCAGGAAGAAAGTATATATGGGAACCAAAGCACTCCATGATTTAAAATTTACTTATCAATTACTTCTTTGCACGATAAATAAGCCATCATGTTCATATAATTATGGGAAGTTATTATCATGTACATGTACACTATGCTAAAACTAATACACTAATTTATTTGATATTCTTCAAGGAATAATGGCAATATCTTTTCTACCTGGTTACAATAGACACTACTTTACATTTACATAACTCTTCAAAGAAAATGTCATAGCACACTAAATTTTCACCTGTTTAAAATGGATCATTGACTTTTAGAGAGCCAGGGACATGATGAATGCTTTAATTGACTTCCCTGGCTCCCCAGATAAAATGAGCAACAGCTTCTCCAAAATAATCTCGGTAGAAAACTTCGCAGCCCAGCTCAAAAAAGATTTCTAGCATTAAAAAAAAGAAAGAAAGAAAACAAAATCAAGACATTTCACTGAACATATTACTTGTAACTATTGCAGACATTTCAGAGTTAAGCAAAACTTTTCATTTCCAAGGGATTCAAGATTTAAAAATACATATTCCAAATCGGGTTTTAAAAGAATCCAAAGCCTTTCTGTGATTTAATGTATTTATTAAAAAGTCATATTTAATTCAGGAAGCTTTTTGAAACTAAATCATAACCAATGATTCATTAAATGTCTACAAAAAACCTTAACAGAAAAATGCATATGCAAAAGAAATATTAAAAATTTCACAACTATTTCTTGCTTATAAGAATACATCGTAGATCAATACTTGATATCCAAACTGGGACACATACCCCTCCCCTTATTATTTATGTATTTATTATTGTCAATAATAATTATTGACCAACATTGTTATCACATTCATGCTTCTAACAAAAGCACCTATGCAGCGCTAGCCTCCCCACTTCCAAAGCATGGACACTCTTCTACAAGAGCACAGTAATTTTGCATGATCCTCAGGGACATGTTTCCATTGTAAACAAATACTCCTGGAGCAAAGAAGAGCCCCTGGTGGCGCAGTGGTAAAACTGCCGCCCTGTAACCAGAAGGTTACAAGTTCGATCCTGACCAGGGGCTCAAGGTTGACTCAGCCTTCCATCCTTCCGAGGTCGGTAAAATGAGTACCCAGAATGTTGGGGGCAATATGCTAAATCATTGTAAACCGCTTAGAGAGCTTCGGCTATAAAGCGGTATATAAATGTAAGTGCTATTGCTAGTGCTAGTGCTAAAGAGAGAGTGGCAAAAATTGCCACACTTCTGAAGAAGAGCGCACGTGCTTCATAAACAAGGAGGCTAACACTGCTCATGTGCTTTTGTTAGAAGTACTGTATATGCAGACCCTTAGTCAGTATATTATTTATTATATAAAGGTAAAGACTGCCGTCAAGTTGACCCCCTTCCCTCTTAAACCACTGCAGCTCCTGAAAATGTGTCCTTTAGGGCTGTAACCCGCACATACTTTTTTGGGGAGTCACAGTCAACTTCAGAAAGAAGCTGAGATTTAGGAATGTGAGCATCAGTAAATGTGGAGTTCTGAAGTTCTGAGTGGAACTACAATCCCCAGATGCCCATGCATCCTCCTAGTAGCCGCACGGTGCAGGCTTATCAGACTACCCTGCATCACTCTCTGCCCACCCACCCTCCAAACTCCTGAGATTTCTCCTCCCCTATAGTGCTAGCATGTGCTAGTGACCAGAGCTTCAGTAGTTTGGAGGTCAGCCAATAAAAACAAGGAGAGAATCTATCTATGTGGTCTCTAAGAGTCGACAGCACTTAATCAATCAATCAATCAATCAATCAATCAATCAATCAATCAGCCAATCAACCAATCAAGTGCTAGACAGAACAGAGAGAGCTCAAATGATACATCAAACAAATTCAGATAAACTCCACTGAAAAGTTCTTCTTTTGCCATCCATGAAAATATTCCCAAGGGTATTGGAGTTACTAGAAATGCCTCACATGTTGCCTACAAAGACACGTGTTTTCTGCAGTGACAGGTTGAGGAGCCATACCCCTTCTCAATAGCAATAATATTTGCTTTTCCCTAGCCTGCCTGTCCATATTTTGGAGCCTCCTTCCTGTACATATATATGGAAAGTTATATATTCTGATTAGCAATAGCACTCCAGAATTTCAAATATACAACTTGTTCAGCCATAAGGAATAAGGATGTCAAGGACATAATGTGGCACTTCACATTCAGCCTTTGACATACAGCCCATTTCTACTGTATCTCTGAACTGCAGTCCATCCTATTTTGTTCCTCTTCCACCTTTTGGGCAGGATCCAAGGCTCTATTCAGCTTAAATGAGCAGACAGGGTACTTGACTCTGTCAGTGGCTGCTCTGGGGGGAAGGCAGAGGAAGAATCTACCGGGGAAGGCAGTTAAGCTCCTGCCTTCCCCGCAGCCCGCCCTCCTGCCCTCCTCAATGAGGTTGTGTACACAAATTCATTGTATGGAAGCAAGGTAAGGGGGAAAGCTACCCATGTTTTCCTCCTGCCTGCCTTCCACACTTCTACCCAGGTTTTCCTCTTACCTTGCTTCCACACAACCAAAAACTGGGACCACACACAGTTCCCAAACCTGGGTAGAACATGTAGAATCCATGAGAAAGAGTTGTGGTATGCAAGGACAAAGCAGTGGAGTTGAATCAGGGATATTAACAATTTAAGATATTATGTACAGAGAGGCAAGTGCAGTCTGCCTTTAGTGCTCTTGCAGCTGGCTGTTTGTGAGCCCCGCCTCTACTCCAGGACTGGAATAAAAGTAACTAAAGCCCCATTCAAAAGCTGGCCTGGATCAAAGAGTGGATTAACCCCAAACACCACAGAACACAGTTTTTGATTGTGTGAATGCCTTCATGTGTGGAATTGGAAGGCTTGCTTGGAGCATACAGATTTATAAGTAAGAGGTCTGTGCTGAGCTCCATGTGTAGACCTGTGGAGCTTCAGACCAGGAAGAGACCATCATGCTCATGTACAAAAGACTCCTGAAGCACTGGAAATACTAGATTGATCCGACAACTATCATAAAATCTTTTACTTGATTTTGTGATAGTTGTGATAGTTACAGGCTTGAGAACTGTTATCTGAACTGCTCTTTGTTGCTTTGATTGCCAAGCTGTATTCTGAAATTGTGAAACAAACAATACAGAGCATCTAAGAAAAGATGCGGGAAAACTTTTGTAGAATTGCTTCTTATGGAAGTTCCATCTCACAGTAGCAACCATTTATGCACCAGCACATTTATCTCTTCAAACAAGCATGACCTTTCCCCCAAAATTAGCAGCTTATGCACAGTAGTCTGGAAAAAATTCTTCCATTTTTAGTGTCCTTTTACTTAACAAAAACTACAGAAAAATACATGATTATTTCACAAGATGTTTTTCATATTCTGGTCTTTAACTGGCAGCAAGCTGTCCACTTCGCTTAAGGCATTACATTTGAAAAGCAGCAGCCCAAATGCAAGTGATGTTTTCCTTTGCCTAAACTGATCAGCTGCAATCTTATGAGTTCAGTCAATGGCGCTTGTTGATGCTTTGCTTGCCGGGCTCTATTCTGAAGTTGTGAAGTGAACAATATAGAGCATCTAGAAAGAGAGAGGGGCATTTGGCGAATTGCTGTTTAATGGATGCAGGAAACATTACAAAAGCAAGAAGTTATGAATCTTTCATGCAAGAATCTTTTCTCCCTTTTAGTTAAAATGTATTGGTGACAATCCAGAGAATCGTTCCCAAGGCCTTTTACACACCCAAGGGGACTCATTTCCATAGAACAGCAGATTATCTGGCTGTCTCCCAAACCGTTTTTCAGAAGTTTCTGAGATGTAGTGGGTTGTTGTATTCTATGGAGAAGTGCTGTGTGTGAAATATGGGTCTAAAACCCCATTAGGCAAGTGCCTAGAACTTTACAATGTGTTATCTTGACGGTGGCTATAATAACTTTTTCTCCTCTAGTGACACAATCTTAAAATTAAACAAGGCTGCTTTTCTGTTTCTGCTTTGGCCTATGACTTTTAGCAATAAACCTATTACTTACTTTTTCTTTTGTAAAGACAATCAAAGTTTACACAGTATGCCATCTAGAGTCTTCCAGCACCAGCACCAGAACATATTATAAAAGGGGAAATGAATGTATCTGAGCCTATACAACGTTAGCTACTGTACAGAGCTGTAGAGATCCCCTCACATCTATTACCCGAGTCACTAAAAATCTAGTCCAGATGCTTCTGAGTGACCGTTGCATTTCATATCATTTCACATTTTCCCCTGGCCAAAATAGATTAAATTTTCATGCATTTCCCATACACAAGTGTTTCCTTCTCTGCAGGTTTTAGTCTTACACGTTTCTTTCAAGGAAACACTGAATTATAAAATTGTAATTATGTGCCCATAAATATTTACCTATAAAGCTGTTTATGAGTAGATTGGTGGGGGACTTGAAACAGGGCTGGTTCTAGTTCTAAGGAGGTTCTTAGAAATATGTCCACTGGCACTGCAAGGTATTAAGGATGCTCCAACCTATTTCACTCCCCCCACCCCATCACTAAACTCAAGTCAGGGACCCCTAGGCTGTTTGAGTGGCAGGATGCAGGGCATTCCACCCCGCAATCCCTTCACACCTCAGGCAAAGGGATTGAGTTTTCAATCTTTAATGTAAATTGAAAGGTCCAAAAGCTCCAGGAAGTATAATTCCAAAGATGCAACATTAAAAACCCTTTACAACCATTTAAAATCCCTGGAAGGCCAGGCCAAACAGATGGGGGTCTCCTAAAAGCCAATAAAAAGTTCAAATTACAGATCTCTGCAGGGAGTGCATTCCACAGTCCAGGGGTAGCTACAGAGAAGGCCTGCCTCTGAGTTGCCACCAGACGTACCGGTGGTAACTGGTATGTAATATAGTGGTGGTAATATGATGATGCCCAAGTTGTTTAGTGGATATAGCTAAAAGAGTGCTTAATAAGATTTCATTATTTAAGATTATTGTTAGCAAGGGTACCTTTTTTGTCATTTATTCACTCTTTCATTGCTAAATTTGCCAAAATATAGGATGGACACCCCAAGAGGTATGAGCATCCTTCTTGGCTGTAATCTCTGTCCCTATGTCTCTGCTATCTAATTCCCTGTCTTTTCAGCTTGGATGCCTCAAAATAGTGTTGACAGGTCTCAGGCAAAGAGCAAAGCCAGAAGTGATGGTATAGTGTAAACCTGTCAAGAGAGTTGCATCGAATTGTAGCTATATTTTTCTTTTTGACATTAATGGGAATCTTGTGTCCCAAATCTCTTGCAGCAGTTTTTTAAAAAAGCCCCTAAACTCTGCTATTCGTGTTAAGATGTATAATACCAATTCCTTACAAATCAGGTGAGGCATGCACTACTTATTATGGCTCAGCTCAGTAGGGACCCAGTCTAGGGTTCAGGCACAGTGTTTGCAAACTGATTCAGACAGACTCCAGCTAGGAAAAGTAAATGGGAGATGCAAGGAAGTGAATGCAGCAAGCTGGATATTAGCATTAGAGTTGAATGACAAGGTTTGGTTTTTTTAAAAACGGGACAATGATGATGACAGAATAAAAACAGATATGTTAGCATGACTTCTTCAAATATTATCAGTTTCCATTAAAATGTGTTCTTTAATACAGTGACAGCTAATGTAAAAACCTAATCAAATCCAAAGAAAAATGATAAAAAGGAATGTGTTTCATCTTCTTTTCAGCGGAAAGGGCTTTGTCATAGCAAATTGACTATTGTCAGCCATGTTGCTCTTTTGTTGCAATAAAACAGGAAAAATGTAAAATACACATGTACATATTGTGGCTGGGGACAATTAAAAAATTTCCCTAAAGTAATCCACGTTGGGCAGAGAGAAACTGTGTGTACTTGCTCCTCTCTGCATATCATGGGCCATGGTATTGGAGTAATATTTGTTGGCAGACCAGAATCACACATGCAGGGATAACACTGAGCAGCTGAAGGGGGTTTTGTGTCTCTCTCTTGATTCCAGTAAAGGTAAAGTGTGCCATCGAGTCGATTTCGACTCCTGGCAACCACAGAGGCCTGTGGTTTTCTCTTGGTAGAATCCAGGAGCGGTTTACAATTTCCTTCTTCTGCACAGTATGAGATGATGCCTTTCCGCATCTACCTATATTGCTGCTGCCTGAAATAGTACCAGCGGGGATTCGAACCCACAACTTTCTGCTTGTTAGTCAAGCATTTCTCCGCTGCACCATTAAGTGGCTCTTGATTCCAGTAGAAGGTGATATTTTAATGTGGTGGGAAGATGGGAGTAAAGGATCTCTGTAGTCTGAAAATTGTCAAGGGTCAAGGCAGTAGAATAGGAGCCCTTTCTCATGATCATGTGAGAGGGCTTGAAGGCGGGCAGCGGGGAAGGCTGCGGAAGCTTATCTTCCCTGCAGATGATCTGGGTAGGATCCGGATCATCAGTGCAGAGGTGTGGAAATTGCTCTGACACACGGGTAGGTAAACAATGTTAAGGGACTGCTTATTCCCTTAACCTCATTTAAGTACTTTGCTTCTTAGCTAGCTTTGCCGCTGAGGCATCACAGAGAGCCAGTCAGCTCCTGGCAGTTCCCACGGGCAGCCAAGCCCAGGCTTAGTTACCCTAGCCCAGTCTTGGGCTAGAAAAAGCCTCTATTTCTTTCATTTGCAATACCATTTTCCAATCTGGCCCTTAGGAAGGTGAATTCTGCAGCCAATAGATACTGTACTGTATTTTATGTCTGTTTGTTTTTTTGTTATTCCATAAAATCTCTGTATACAAACAGCCTTGTATATAACATAGTACTGACCTATTGGGCAGCAGTGATATAGGAAGATGCTGAAAGGCATAATCTCATACTGTGTGGGAGATGGCAATGGTAAACCCCTCCTGTATCCTACCAAAGACAACCACAGGGCTCTGTAGTTGCCAGGAGTCGACACAAACTCCACAGCACAACTTTTCCTTTACCAATCAAAAACCAAACAGTACCTATCTCAAGCAGTTTTAATTTATGTATTTATTTATTTATTGCATTTTATATCCCGCTCTTCCTCCAAGGAGCCCAAAGCGGTGTACTACATACTTAAGTTTCTCCTCACAACAACCCTGTGAAGTAGGTTAGGCTGAGAGAGAAGTGACTGGCCCAGAGTCACCCAGCAAGTATTTGACTGAATGGGGATTTGAACTCAGGTCTCCTCAGTCCTAGTCCAGCACTCTATCCACTACACCATGCTAGTTTGATTTGACTAATTAGTTTCAAGGATGTGCTTCCCCTTTAAACATAGAAGATTTGAATAATATATATCTGAGGATAATTTGTATAGGTTTGTACATTTAGTGTAATACTTTTAATTTTACTGGACATCCATATGATACATAAGAACGTAAGATCAGGCCCAAAGGCCCATCTAGTCTAACATCCTGTTTCATACAGTGGCCCACCAGATGCCACTGGGAGTTTACAGGCAGAAGTTGAGGGCATACCCTTGTTCCTGCTGTTACTGCCCTGCAACTAGTACTCAGAGGCATCCTGCTTTTGAGGCTGGAGGTGGCCTCTATTCATCTGACTAGTAGCCATTGATAGACCTCTCCTCCATGAAGTTATCCAAACCCCTCTTTAAGCCATCCAGGTTGTTGGCTGCCACCACATCTTGTGGAAGAGAATTCCACAAGTTGATTTTGCGTTGTGTGAAAAAGTATTTCCGTTTGCTGGTCCTAAATTTCCTGGCAATCAGTTTCATGGGTTGACCCCTGATTCTAGTGTTATGTGAGAGGGAGAAGAATTTCTCTCTATCCACTTTCTCCACACCATGCATGATTTTATAGACCTCTATCATGTCTCCCCACAGTCGTCTTTTTTCTAAACGAAATAGCCCAGGTGTTGTAGCCTTGCCTCTTAAGAAAGGTGCTCTAGGCCCCTCATCATCTTAGTTGCCCTCTTTTGCACCTTATCCAGTTCTACAATGTCATTTTTTAGATGTGGTGAACAGAACTGTACACAGTACTCCAGGTGTGGCTGCAGCATCATTATAATACATTGGCAGTTTTATTTTCAATCCCATTCCTGATCATTCCTAGCATGGAATCACAGCTGTCGCACATTGAGTTGACACTTTCAATGAACTGTCCACCGTAACCCCAAGATCCCTGTCCTGGTCAGTCACTGACAGCTCAGGTTCCATCAATGTATACTTGAAGTTGGGGTTTTTCGTCCCAATGTACATCATTTTACAGTTGCCAGCATTGAACTGCATTTGCCATTTTGGAGCTCCTCACAATCCATTTGGATTTCACTACCCGAAGGAATTTGGTATCATCTGCAAATTTGGCCACCTCACTGTTTACCTTTGCCTGTATAGAATCACTTGAGCCAAATCAGTTATGAAGTTTGACTGAATAGTGCTTGGCTACTGTGTGTCCACAGTAAAATATCCAGATTAATCTCTCCATCATAAATCTCTATTGCTTTTGCCCTGGTTTTGTACTCTTGACAGATTTATATCAGACTATGTATCATATGATTTCAGAACATCTAATACAATCGGTTTCTGGCCTGACATGTCTTAGTCTTCCATTGATCTAGATAGTAGGGATGTGCAAATCAATTCAGGTACAAACCGATTTGTACCCGAATCTAGCTGATTCAGGTGATTTGGAGACAAAACAAATCACCCCTGTTGTCCATTTGGCTAGATTTGAGTACAAATTGAATCACGCCTGATTTGATCAGAATCTATTCGAGATTTGGATCCCTCCGGTTAATTCCTCCAGATTCCCAGCTTTCATTTGAAAAAAAAAGCTAAGCTCTAGCCCTTGTCGAAGTGGAGTTATGGAGCAAAATGTGTGGTCACTATTTTTCAATTGTTTGGATTCTCTGGTGTATAATAACTTTCCCTCAATGAATCCCTATGAGGATTCATTACACACCAAAGAGTCTAAACACCTCAAAAATTCCTAAAATATAAACTGAATACTTAGCGGCTTGTGGGTTGAGGGGTAGTTGGAACATGGGATGCCACTAATTCCCCACCACTACCTGCAAAGCAGTGGGATCAAAATGAACAGAAGAAATAAAGGCATACAATGAAACTTCATAGGGACTCATTATGAGAAAAAGTTATTAGACACCAAAGAATCTAAAGATTTCAATATTCCTAAAAATTAAAATGAGTACCCTTGCAGGTATGTGGGGCGATATAGTTGGCACATGGCAGTTGACAATTGGCACTGTCCAGTGACAGTCAAAATGAACAGACAAAATGAAGATGCGCAATGAATCCTTATAGGGATTCATTATGAGGAAAAGTAATTATACCCCAAATAATCCAAACTCTTGAAAAATGACTGCACATTTTGCTCCATAACTCCACTTCTACAAGGGTTAGAGCTTAGCTTTTGGGGAAAATGAAAGCTGGGGATCCATTTTAGAGTTGGGATATGGTAACTTCAAATCCACATTGTTTCCTATGACAGAAATGTTTAAAATCAGTAAAAAATAAAATAAAATAAAAATCATTAAATATCAACCAAGTGTCCCCCGACCTTGAAATGTGGGTGGTAGGTGGCAACCATGGGCACCTACCAAGCACCCAGATTCAGTGCCCCTAGGACCTTGTTAAGTAGTCAGAATTGGTCCAAATCCAAATCAAATCAAAGTAAATACAAATCAAATCTGGGGTGATTTGGAAGGGGTAGATTTGGACACAAAACAAATCAGGGGTGATTTGTTTGGGGCACAAATCAAATTAAAAAAATCAATTTGTACACATCACTACTAGATAGAGCTAGGAGAACTGCCGAGCAAAATAAAACAACCTTTTTCAATTGCAGCAACATGACTATCTTGAATACAATATATAGGTTGCACACCAGGAATTGCTACTAATTAAATAAATCTAGTAAGTCACACAAAGGTTTACAAAGAAATCAGCACACACACATTGCAGCTCAGAGCAGAATAGCAAATGCATTTGCTTTCATAAACAGCTACCACTAAGCATTTTCAGAAATAGCAGAAAGTCACAAATGCTCATACACCAGAGGAACAACTATTCCAAAATACATCCTAAATATTTAAGTTATCTATATAATTAATTCTCTTAGCTGGCATGCATGTCCAGGATTTGGCGGCGGAACTCTCACGACATGCTGCAAGAGTTCCGGCGAGAGGCCCAGCCAAGTGAGGAGGGAGCAGGAGAGGGGAAAGAAAGTGGCGGCAGTGAATAGGGGAGAGAAAAGCAGCGACGGGGATGGCGGCAGGTGGGGAGAGAAAGGCGGCGGTGGGCAGGCAGGGGGGAGAGAGAAAAGGAGGCGGCAGGCGGATGGGAGGGAGGGAAAAAAATGGCGGGTGGGCGGTGGGGCCCTTCTTGGTTGCCCACCACCAGGTGAGGCTCTATGTGTTGGGAGGAACGGGAGGGGGGAGGACTGGAGTGCGCGGGGCTAGAGGGAAGGGGCCGCACAGATGCTCTGTGTGGGGTCAGCTAATATTAATTTAATTCAGCTACATAACACACACCTAAACTTGGTACCTATATCAGACCCAGATTTTAATCAAAACCAATGTTTTAAATTGAATATATATTGGGGCGTTTCATATTCAGGAATAGGAGAGCATAATTTTTCAATTTAACTATCGGCATAAATTTTCTAAAGGCTTAGATGTTTTTCCCATTACATCCTAGGGGATTCAAAATAAACACAAATTGTTTCATTCTATAGCACATCATTTAAAACATATTTATTAGAACAATATTAAAACACTGTTATAAACTCTTTGCTGTTAGGTGAGAGAAGATGCAATAATGCGTTTTTGACTTGCATTTTTTAAAAAGGAAACTGCAAGTTACAATGGTCTCAGAGATGGGTGAGAAATGCTAAGTGGATGGAAAGTGACAGCCAAACTCACCACAAACTTACACATACATATAGGGAGATCAAGGTCACGGTGATTTTACTGTTCCATTTTCACATGGGCAGACATTTGAAAATGTCTTCTGCATTAAAATATCCACACTCAGAGAAAAAGCTAGTTCTGAAAAATGAGGTCATGTGCAGGAGGATGAGTCTAAGGGCCAAACTACACCCTTATGTTAAGGCTGTCATTAAGGGACCACCTGGAGACCTATTCAGACATTATGTTGTACCTGTTCAGATGTCTGTTTGGTGTGAATGACTGTATCTGCATTCATTTTAAAATGAATCTGGGTACAGGCATCCTGAAATACAGGATTTACATAGGAAAGTCCTATTCAAACATTAAGGTCATTCTCACGACAGGCTCTACCCAGGCTAGGACAGCCCTACTTGGGTAGAGCTCATGAGAAACGCTGGGATCTGTCCCAGTGTAAGCGCTCTGTGACCAGGTAGACCAAGCTTTTAAATGGACTTATAGTGGGGTAAAATGAGTGTACCCTTGTACCCAGCTCCCTGGTCGTGTGAATGCTCAGGCTGTCTGCAGCCTGAGCATTCTCAAAATTGGGCAGCAAGAGGGCCCAGCAGTGGGGGAAATCCCACAATGCACTGCACTCCTGTCATGGTGCATTGTGGGATGCTGGTGGACTTTCTCCTCTTGCTCCTGGCACATGTGATCAAGACAGATTCACTCCAAGAGTCTACCCACTCTGACATCCCTGCTGAAATCCCAATGCAATGTTAGGGCATCCTTTAATTGTGTGATGAGGGTGTTTATCTGAATTGCCCCTCTGCATGTTCTCCATGTGATTAAAGGACACCCCAACAGTGCATTGTGATGTCAGGGTGGGTGCACTCTTGGAGCAACCCAGTCCTGATCGCCTGGGTCCTGATCCCTTTGTTTAAATTACTGTATCGATGCTGAGGGAGGTTGGTGGGGGTCAGGGGAGCTGCTGCCACCCCCATGTGGCCTCTGCCACCAGACTGAATAGCAAGTATTCCATCTTTACTGTCCTCTATTTGTTAGGGAAGCCCCACCCTGCACCCCTTTATCAGTAAAGGGGAATCCTCACTGGATTCCCCTTTACCATTAATGTTTTGAGCCAGCTCCAAGTTGACTCCAAACTGACCAGCCTGGTTTGGTTCGAGCTCAAACCTAACCAGGTCAGGTTCAGCTTGAGGTCAAGCCTTTGAGCTGAGCCAGCTGGATTTTGAGCCAGCTCGCACACCCCTATTTTTTTTAATGACAAGCTTTATGCATTGGCGGTAAGGCTCACTCATTCAGAATTCCACTGAAGTTTGGGAAATTTAGGACCGACAAGAGGAAGTAGCTTTTCACACAGCGCATATTTAATCTATAGAATTATCTTCCACAGAATGTGATGATGGCCACTTGCTTGGATGGCTTTAAATGGGGCTTAGACAAATTCATGGAGGGCAGGTCTATCAATGGTTACTAGTCTGGTGGCTACAGCCACCTCCAGTCTCAGAGGCAAGATGCTTCTAAATACCAGTTACAGGGGAGCAACAGCAGGAGAGAGGGCATGCTCTCAGCTCTTGCCTGTGGGCTTCTCAGAGGCATCTGGTGTGACACTTATGTGAAACAAGATGACGGACTAGATAGGCCTTGAGCCTGATCCAGCAGGGATGTTCTTATGTTCTTATTCTCATACAGAACATCTGACCAGGGCCACCAAGTTTCAGCCCAACAAATTTGCCTCCCATTGACTGATAGCAAAAGAGCATTGTGCTGATATTCTATATTTGACATGTATATGAAAGTGGGCAATCTTGTTTCACCTATAAATGAGCTGCAATGAACTGTATGGTTTTAAAATACCGAAGATTAAATTCAGAATTTTTTGTTTTCTGATCAGTTTGTTAACGATGACTTTCAGGTTTTTAAATATAGAGATGGTGTTTGTGTTTGTTTTAAATAAAAGAAAATGAGGCTGTGCACACAAGCAGCCAAAAGCAGACTTGGGCAGCCCTGCCTGGCTTTGGCAGCCTGTGAGCACCACTGGGATTGATCCCAATCCCAGCACTGAGTTTTTTACCGGCCCTTTAACTGGTGTCATTAGGTGTGAGCATGCCCTCCACCCCAGGGCCAGGATCGTGTGTGTGCTTGTGCTGCTTGCACACAGAGTGCACAGCCTGAGTACATGCAGAGTTAGGCACCTAAAGCGCAAGTCTCACAGGGGATTCCCCCAATGCACCACACTCATCATGTGGTGCTTTGTGGGATATCCAGAAGCTGGGAGTCATTTTCATGACCTCCGGAGATCTGTGCTACTTGAAGTAGCGTGGATCGTGTGGAAGCACAAGCTGTACTTCACACAGTTAATTTCTGATCATCTGGGGGGGGGGAGGCAGGTTCGACCCCCTCCCCACCCCGATGGTGATCATGAGAACCTTAGAGTGTATAATAGGAAGATTTTCCAGCCTAAATGTGGTTTGTTCACATAGATGGGCATTGGATAAAAACTCTTTGCCTTGTAATCATTGTTCTTAACAGATTGTATTTGGAAAGTGAGAAATCTTGTTCCTCTAGCACTTTGTTCTTCTCTCATTACCACTATGACATGATTCTCGCTTATTAAAATAAAAAATTGAAAGCCTTCATTCTCTAGATAACGCTTTCAGATCCACAGCATTTAGAAGGTCATGTCTATTGTTCAGCATCTTTCAAAAGAATCAGGGAAAGTGAGAAAGACAAAGAGACATCAATGTCATGCCTAACACAGCATTTTGCTTTGCCTTGAATGTAGAAACTGTGTTTAGTTTGTTCTTGCTATAGAGGTAAGTGCTTACAGAAAAACAACAACTAATGCTTCAGTACATTAATTATACAGCCTCTATGCACACAGTCCAGCAAACAATGCTCTTGCATATCATTGTTCAGGCTCCATGAGGAGACTTTAAATATGCTCACCACTTTTCAACTTTCTAAAGGTTTAAGAGTTCTGTGGATGAAGCTGAATGCTTCCTGAGTAACATGATGGAAGACGGCCAGAATAATTTCAAATTTGTAAAATCTATTTATATTACAATTGCATAAATAATCATACACGTTTGTACAAGTTAGCACTACTCTTTTCTATGTGACATCTGCCAACAATGCTGAAAATATACAGCTGCATGGCAGGATCAGAGTGAACTGGCTAAACTGGGGGAAACAGTGGAAAAGCAATGTGTAGATTAAGATATTAATTTACCCAGGTTGGTCTCTGGGACATCCAGGTTGGTCTCTGGGTCATCTAGGAGAGATCATATTACTCCTGTGTTGAAGGAATTGCACTGGCTACCGATAACGTTTCCGGGCAAAATACAAGGTGCTGGTTATTACCTATAAAGCCCTAAACAGCTTAGGCCTTGGGTATAGGACTGAGCCCGAAATGTTTCGGAGGCCATTATAAAGGCCTCTGAAATGTTTTGGCTCGGGGTTGGTGGTGGCATTTTGGCATCAGCGGGGGTAGGTGGTACTTTAAGGGCAGGTGAGGGTGTACTCACCCCTCCTGCAGCATTTCCCCCACCGATGCTCCGTTATTTTTAAGCTCCTTGGGGCAGCAGCATTCCTCCCTGCCGCCCTGTTTCTTTCATTGGCCAGAAGTGGCCGGAAGTAGCGACCACGCGTGCACCCATTGCACACTTGCATGGCAGACGGGCGTGCATGCATGCAACGGGCACACGCATGGTTGCTACTTCTAGCCACTTCCGGCCAATGAGGGAAACAGGGCGGCAGGGAGGAATGCTGTTGTCCCGAGGGGCTTAAAAATAATGGAGCGCCAGCAGGGGAAATGCGGTGGGAGGGGTGAGTACACCTCCCCTGCCCTTAAAGTACTACCTGTGCCCGCGCCGAATAAAATTCGGGCACATCCCTACCTGGGTGTTTAAGATAACATCTTCTTCGCCATGAGCCCCACCACCTGCTAAGATAATCTGGAGAGGTTCGCCTACAGCTGCCACCAACTAGTCTGGTGGCTACTCAGGAACGGGCCTTCTCCGTTGCAGCCCCTGGACTTTGGAATGTGCTCCCTGTTGAAATAAGAGCCTCCCCATTTCTGGCAACTTTTAAAAAGGCACTGAAGAAACACTTTTAATGTGTCTTCAGGCTTTTAATTAGATTTATAGTTTTAAATAATTGTAATACTGGGTTTAAATGTTTATAATCTTTTAAATGATTTTAATTGTTAATTGATTTAATGTTTTAAATTATTTTAATTTTAAACCGCCCAGAGACACAAGTTTTGGGCAGTATAGAAATATTTTAAATTAAATAAAATAATATTCGGACCATAATCTTTGAGCTACAAGAACATATTGGAGTACGGACAAGCCTAAGATTTCTCATCAGCTGATGAACTCTAATTGCACTACTGGTGAACAATCTCTCTCTCTCTCTCTCTCTCCCCCCTCCCCCCCCATGAATTTATTTTTCTTTCACATTAACTGTGGTATGCAAAGAGGAGACATCACTTCAGGTAACACATAACCAAGCAGGGAGAACTAATGAGCAATGAGAATATTAAGAGCCCATTTTAATATGAAGTATCTGTAGAAAAGAAAGGCAGAGGAAAAGTAGATACAAACAATGAAAGGTAGCATTCATTAAGAACTGGCTCACTATAGGATGTTTAAATGTGGGGGTTTCCCCCCATTAGATTTGCTGCCATTCTTCCATTTGTAGCATTTGTATTTGATATGACCAGAGCATATCCTCATGTATCATTGTGAAGGATGTGTTAGCACTGAGAAACAAAATATATATATCCAGCCCATATAAAAACATACATCTATATCAGTTGGAGAGAAAAAGTCAGCGTGCCAGTTGTTCACAGAAAAGCTGTCAGAATGAAAAAGAGTTGAGGGGCATACAGTACATCAAGATAGGTTTTAATTATAATTAGTCCATTGCAGATTTCATTTATATTCATTAAGTTTTTTAGTCCCAATCACCAGCCTTCACTCCAAATCCAATCCAATTTTCTGTTCTTAGGTCATCCTGTGCCAGTTCCACATGTCCTAGCATATGACAGTACTCAGAAAGTTCTCTTGATTCTTTCACTGGAGAGAATGAGATGCTTTAATTAGGTACTACCACCCGCTCTTTGAAAAGGATTCTGTTGATGGCTGGAGCTGAGTCCCCACCCATTGGCAGACTTTCCTCCACTTCTCCCTGGCTGCCACCCTTCCCTGCCTCCTCGGACCCCCTCCTCACTCCATCCTCGGAGGTAAGGACAGCCGGCCTCACTGGACACCAGTTTTATCAAGAAAGTATACAACTTATGGTCAGTCCTGTCTAGGGACGTGCAAAAAACTGGTTTGCCTGGTTTGGTATTGACCCCCCCCTTTAAAAAAAAAACACATGACCACCACGCATACGAATATGGTCTCTGCAAAGCCCTGCGGCATGCCAGGCCTCACAGAGGCCATTTGTGCATGTGCGGCTACGGAGAAAATGGTTGCTGCACCAATTTACGGAGGCCAAACGGGCCAATAAAGGGGGTAAAATGGGCCGTGGGAGTGATGAACGAGGACGGCGGGGGAGGAGGAACCTTCATGGACCCCCGCCCCCCGTGGCCTAGAGGAAGTCTCCCAAAAGGGCTAAAGGCAAAAAAACTGAAACAGATTTTTTTA
Organism: Hemicordylus capensis; assembly: GCF_027244095.1. NCBI lineage: Eukaryota > Metazoa > Chordata > Lepidosauria > Squamata > Cordylidae > Hemicordylus > Hemicordylus capensis. The sequence goes on along the minus strand of NC_069657.1, from coordinate 104,743,636 downwards.
AAAAATCGCGAACCCTCTGAACCATAAGGGGAGGGGTTTTGGTCCGAGGTCAGACTGCACGGGGGGGTCAGTCTGACCCCAGAACTGTTCAGACGAACTGGTTTGACGTAGAACCAAACCCCCCTCAAACTGTTTGCACATCCCTAGAACCAGAACCCCAGAATTCGAACCAGTTGGGGTCTGGTCCGAGGTATCAGCCTCACATTAGAAAGTGTTTAAAGTGGTTACTCACAGTGGCCATGGGGGCACTGGCAACTGCTCTGAAAAGCCCCGCTGGCCTCCCCCAGCGTGTCCAGGGCCCGATTCAGGCCTGATTTGGGATGATTCAGGCCTGATTTGGGATGACTTCTTTGGCCTGTTCCAGTTCTCTGTGCATGCAGAAAGGCCATTTGTTTGACATCTGCACATGTGCACTGGTCATTTGCATGTGTTTATCATTTACATCACACAAATGGCCAGTGCACAAGCACAGAGGTCAAACAAATGGCCTCCACACATGCACAGAGGCCTGAAATGGGCCAAAAAAAGTCCCAAACCAGCCCGAATTGGGCCCTGGACACTTGGGGAGACCCTGGAGGGGGTTGGGGAAGCTGCTGCAACCATCACCCCCATGGCCACTGCAGCTGCTGTGAATAACATTTTTAACACTTTTAAACTCATGGTATGGACTTTGAACCGCATCCAAGACAGCTTGGCTAGTTTGGTTTGACCTTGGACCCAACCGGGCCTGCTTCAGCTCAAGGTCAAGCCTTTGAACTGAGCCAATTCAAATTTCAGCCAGCTCAATTTCAAGCTGACTTGTACATCCCTAATCCTGTCAACTTTAATAAAACTGATTGTCTGGATGAGTGGAAATCTAAATCTAGGCTAAAAAAGTGCTATCAAAAATGACCATCTATATAGCTTTGCAATGTGCATTGAGCCCTAAATGCTCATTCCCACTCAGTGGTCAACATCCTGACTGATGAAGGATCATTGCAGTAGATTAAAGCTGACTGGAGCATGTGATTGGGGGAGAAAGTACCCCTTCCTTCCACAGCCACACGGAAATATAGCCCTGAAAAGATTATTCCCCTACACCTGCTTGTGCCATCACAGCCTTTTATTCCACTGGCACATGCTCCTTCATTCATCCTCTTCTAGGAGAGCTGGTCTTGTGATAGCAAGCAAGAACTGTTCCATTTGCTAAGCAGGGTCCATCCCAGTTTGAAATTGAATGGGAGACTACATGTGAGCACTGAAGATATTCCCCTTAGGGGATGGGGCTGCTCTGGGAAGATCATCTGCATGCTTGTGAGCAGAAATTTCCAAGTTCCCTCCCTGGCATCTCCAAAATAGGGCTGAGAGAGACAGCTGCCTGTAACCTTGGGGAAGCCACTGCCTGTCTGGGTAGACAATACTGAGCTTGATGGACCAATGGTCTGACTCAGTATATGGCAGCTTCCTATGTTCCTATGATTTAAAGGAGATATACAATAACTGCCTGAGATACAGCAGTTAGAAAACTGAAAGAAGTTGATTTTCACATGTGAGCAACTTATTTTTATCAGAGGATAACTACATTTCTTTTTTCCTCTTGCTCCTTGAGATGTATCCAAAAATTCAGTTCCATAGAGGAATATGTGCTCTTGTAATTCTATACATTTTTATACAGTGATGTTAAGGAACACAATACAGTGGCTGACATTCAGAATAATGGTGGACTACTGCAATGCACAAAGATGCATGCATGCAAGAAGGCCATGTAGGCCGCATAGTGGAGCAGATTACAGTATTTAAGTGTTAAATCAAATTACAGTGTTAAAATCTAACACCTGCTTCACTACTCCACAGACAGTTCATGCATATAGAAATTAAAATAAGAACCACAAAGAACCGCAGGTTTAAAATCAGAGTTAAGGTGCTTACAAAGTTCATTCATGCTTCAAAAAGCATGGAAAATGCAAATTGAGGTGATCACCTTTACTTCTGTGCCATGTAAGCAGTAAAAATTGTGTGCAGTCTCATGCTGGCTTACATTTTAGGATCTTGCAAATTTACTTGTTTTACAAGTGACACTTTCAACATGAAACTCAAGTAATTTTTCTCCTCCACATATTTTATTTTAATTTTCTCTTTAGGAGATCATTAAAAATGTGCCAAATTACTAGTATGTAACAGAGATATCTTCTTCTTATTTAAAAGATATTTGAGGTCATATGGTGGGTTGCACACTTTATAATGATAGTTAACAAATAATGGTCTGTAAATCAGAGAATTTACAGATCAAAGTAGGGATGTGCACATAATGCAATTCAGAAAATGAATCATGGCACATTGCTTTACAACAGAGGGATTACACATCCCCTTTAACATGGAGAAGAGCAGGTCCGTATCTGCTCCTTCTCCTCTCACTACCACTTCTACAACTGCGAGTCCTGTCAGCTGTGCTTGTGTGCTGGTGGGGCATCTCTCATCTTTCCCCGGAAGGGCTGTCCTTATGTCCTTATGATGCCAGTACGCACATGGCCTCCGCATGGTCAGCATGGTCGCTGACCACATAAATGGCTGCCATGCATGCACAGTGGCCATGTGCGTGCCAGCGCCAAGCTAGGGCAGCTGGGAGATGCCCTGCTGGCATGCAAGCATAGCTGGGGGGAGTGCCGCAATTACAGAAGTGGCAGTGAGTGACGGAGGAGCAGGTATGGAGAGGAGGAGGGAGGAGGAGCAGGAAATGCGTGATCCCTCCGTTTTAAAAAGATGTGCTGCAATTCGGTTTCCAAATCACATTTCGTGCACATCCCTAATCAAAAGGAAATAATTCACTTTCTACACCAAACTTGGCTGGCATTAAAACTGCATGTGATTCCCACTCCCAGTAATATGTAAATATAAATAAAATCCATAACAAATTATTACAGTACATTCCAAAGACTGGGTACCAATGGGAACTTTTCCTTTGAGCCATGGGAATGCACTGCACCTTGCTTGCCAGCCCACTCAAAGCCCATATTCACATGTAATGCAGAACCAAGGAGCAAATGGACCCGTGGTTCTGTGCCCCCTCCCCCTGCTCTCCTATCCGAATTTGGATGTTCAGGAGAGCTCCCTCTCTGCAGTGTTGCTGACTGCAGAGAGGAGAGGGAACTGGCTGCTAGGGCTACATTCTTTACTGAAGGAAAGCCCCAGCAGCCAATAGCAGTTGGAGCGATGGAGGCGCTTCCTCCCTCAAATGTGATTGCAAAGCAACCAGACTGTGGTGCCAGCATGTGGACATAATGCTGGCACCGGGGAACTGGAGGTCCAGGTGACAGACCTCACTACAAACCAAAGGTACAAATCACAGTTCAGAGGGAAACCGTGCGTCCATTTTCTGTTGTGACTGCAGTTGCCTACATTTGGATGTACAGATTTTGAAACCAGAGGTCCCTTCAGCTCTGGTTTCATGTTACATGTGAATGTGGCCAGAGTGTCAGAGAGCAGAGTGAGAAATTGGGTGAGTTATGTAGCAGCATAAGGAAAATAACCATGTATCGTTAGAGCAGATCCCCAGGGACAGGAGGTTGAACTAATGGTAGCCATGTGTGGCCATCTCATCTTGAGGCGCCCAGAGCACAGCAGATACAAATGGCAACAGAACAGAACAGAATCCATGCAGAGATTAATGTGGTGTTTGGATTGCAGGTGAGGGAGGCCATTCAAACAAACCATGCCACAAGGACAATTACTTAGTAGAGGAACATACACTGGGAGGGGGAGTGGGATGTGTTAGTGTGCATCCCATGTCATGCGGTAGGTAGGCCAGCTTGAACAAATTATCTAAACTGGCCCATTGATGTATTTATCTATGGTGTGCAGACTTGGTATGTTTATCTATGGTGGGTTGCAAATGATGAAGGACTTTTGTCTAATAGTCATAGAGCTGAAAGGATGGAGGATGGGGGCAAGCACAGAAGCTTCTTCTGTTTTATTTGCATTAGAGGCTCCTCAAAGGGATATGGTCTTATCACTCAGAGAAGCTTCCAACATTCCAATTTTTATATGGTGCTCAGCTTGGCCCTTTTGGTAATTTTGTCACTCTAGAAGCTATTCAAACCAAATTCATTAGATCTATATTACAGCTTCCTAGATGTGTTCCTAATGTTGTCATTAGGTGTGAGGTGGGCCTTGGCTCTCTGGAAGCAGAATACTGGAAATGTATTTTTGCATTTTGGCTGGAATTAGTCTTTTCCCAATCTGGACTTGCCCCCTTGGTATTAATTGATCATTTTGATTCTACTTGGAAGCAACTTGTTAAAACAAAATCCCAATATTATGGGTTTTCACCTGATATGCTTATTAGTTTGGGCCACAACTGCACTAGGAAGCTGATCAAACAATAAATTTCTGACACCGATTTACAGCTTGAAGTTACTAAAATCCCAAAAGGTTTATTTATACCTTGGAGATCAGCTTTTCAGCATGAAACCTGCTGCATATTTAAATAATATCACCTTTTCTAAGGTCAGGTGGGCGCTATGTTTAGTTCGATTCAATGAGCTTCCTGCAGCAGTTCTTTATGGGAGGTTCAGGGGGGTTCCTTATGCATCCCAACTTTGTCCTTGTGGGTCTGGTGATATTGAGACTACTGAACATATTATCTTATACTGTGAACTCTACAAGAATGATCGTTCAACTCTTATTTTGCCTTATCTTGTGACATTTCCTGGTCACTCAGATGAATTTCTCTTAAAAAATTTATTGTCAAATTTTAATTATATGTACACCAACTCAGTGGCTAAATTCTGTTATATTTTATGTAAATTACATTCTGCTGTGTGTGATAATGCTTCTGGTCAATGACTGAAATAAAAATGACTGACTGACTAACATTGTGATTCCTGTTTCTTGCATATAAAAGCTGGAAATTTCAGATGGCCAGATGCCATGTGATAATTCTGATTGTGACTCTGAGGCTGAAGAACTGAGCCAACTTGAGGTGATGAGAGAGGATGTTTTAATCTGTCTTGAAAAACTAAAAATTAACAAATCACCAGGGCAAGTTGGCAGCGACCCAAGAGTTCTGAAGGGCCTCAAATGTTAAATTTCGGATCTCTTAGCAAAAATATGCATCTTGTCCCTACAATCAGGTTCTGTACCAGAGGACTGGAAAGTAGCTAATATAACTGATTTTCCAAAAGGGATCCAGAGGGAGATCTGGGAAACTACAGGCTGCTTAGCTTAACTTCTGTGTGCTGGGTTAATTGATTAAAAGCATACTTAAGGACAAAATGGTTAAACCTATAGAACAAGCCCTGCTGAAGGAGAACCTTTTATATAGCCTGGTTGTAGGGATAAGTTATATATTTTTGCAAGGATGTCGGCAATTGCACATTTGAGTTCTTTAAGCACTCTCGGAGGGGATGCCATCTGGCCCGAGCAATTTACAAAGAACTAATTTAGATTCTCTGCAATCTCCATATCCTCCTTAATAATCCCTTTCACTCCCTTGTCATCTACTGGTCCAACTGCCTCCTTGGAAGGTTTCCCACTTTTGATGTATTTAAAAATGTTTTTGTTATTCCCCGTGATGCTTTTAGCTAAATGTTCCTCAAAATCTCTTCTCGCCTCCCTTATTGCATTTCTTTTGCCAGAGTGTGTATTTCTTTCTGTTCTCTTCATTTGGGCAATGAAGAGAACAGTTTCTGAAGGAGGTCTTCTTCCCCTTTATAGCTTCCTTGACTTATCATCAATACTTGCATCCTCCTGGATTTGGTGGTACCTTTCCTCCTTTTTGATATACCAGGCTTCTAGTATTGTGGTTTTAAATAAATTCCATGCATTTTGGAGCGAAGTGACTCTCCTGATTTTCCGTTTCAGTTTTCTTTTCACCAAACTCCTTAATTTAGAGAAGTTTCCATTTCTGAAATTCAGTGTTTCTGTGTTAGACTTCCTTAGCGATTCTCTCTTCACATGTATGTTGAATTTCATCACACTATGGGAGGTTCCAACCTCGAATTGGTATGTTAGGGGATGCCAAAGGAGAGATAGTAACTGATTAAGAGAAGATGAAACAGAGATGGAAGAAGTATACTGAAAATTTGTACAGAAGGGACGTCAACATCCAAGGTACTCTGGAAGATATTCCCTACTTTCAAGAACCTCTAGTACAGGAAGATGAAGTTAGATCAGCACTCCGGTCATTACCAAGTCGGAAGGCTATAGGAATTGATGAGACAGATACAGAAATATGACAGGCAACAGAAGAAGAATCAGTCAAGGCTATAACCAAACTATGCCAGCAAATTTTGAGAATGATATAGTGGCCAACAGGTTCGAAGAGATCAGTCTACATACCCATACCAAAGAAAGGAAATTCAACAGATTGCGCAAACCATCACACAATATCCTTAATTTCACATGCTAGCAAAATAATGTTCAGGATCATCCAATGCAGATTAGAGCCGTACATGGAAAGGGAAATGCCTGATATTCATGCTAGTTTCAGAAAAGGCTAAGGAACAAGAGACATTATTGCTGATGCATGCTGGATAATTGAGAAAGCCAAAGAGTACCACAATGAAGTCAATATGTGCTTTATTGACTACAGAAAAGCCTTCGAACGTGTTGACCATGTCAAGCTGTGGAATGTCCTTAGGAAAATGGGAGTCCCAGAACATCTCATTGTTCTCATGAGAAACCTATACACAGGACAGGAAGCCACAGTCCAGATTGAACATGGTGAAACAGACTGGTTCCAGATTGGAAAAGGAGTAAGACAAGGCTGTATACCTTCTCCTTCTTTATTCAATTTATATGCTGAACATATACTGAGAAAAGTTGGATGGGAAGAAGATGAGCGTGGTTTTAAAGTTGGAGGAAGAAACACCAATAACCTGTGCTACGCTGATGATACCACTCTTATAGCTGAGAATGCAGATGAACTGCAAGCTCTAGTAATGAAAGTCAAGGAACACAGTGGAAAAAATCAGACTACAACTAAATGTAAAGAGTACTAAACTAATGACAATGGGTACAGCAACCAGCCTCAGAACTGACAATGAAGACATTGAAGTGGTGGAATGCTTCTGCCTTTTAGGATCCATCATCAACAGTAAATGATCCAGCAGTCAAGAAATACACCACAGGCTAGAACTTGGTAGAGTTGCAATGAAGGCCTTGGAAAGGATATTTAGATGCAGTGACTGTGACATGTCTACATGTACAAAGATTAGAATCATGTGGACCATGGTTTTCCCCATGACACTCTATAGATGCTAAAGCTGGACTTTGAAGAAGCAAGATAGAAAAACTATTGATGCTTTTGAACTTTGGTGCTGGGAAAGACTTTTGAGGATACCATGGACAGCCAAGAAAACAAACAAATGGATCATAGAACAAATCAATCCAGAATTTTCACTTGAGGCACAAATGACCAGGCTCAAATTATCATACTTTGGACACATTATGCTGGGAAAAGTTGAAGGAAAGAGAAGAAGAGTATGACCAGCAGTAAGGTAGATGGATTCAATCATGACCGCAATGAATGTACCACTGAGAGACCTTAAAGGCCAAGCTGAAGACAGATCATCCTGAAGAGAATTGATCTATGCAGTCTATGAGTCGACACCAACCTGATGGCACATAATCAATCAATCAATCAATCAATCAATCTCCTGAACGTGAATTTACCCAGTCTATGTGTGGGTTTTGAAGTCATTCATTATTACCTAGCTGTCTTTCTTTGATGCCTCTCTTATTTGCATCTCCAACTCCAGGTAAACCTCAGCATTTTGATCCAGAGGGCGATAGAACATCCCTAATAACACATTTCCTTTCAGTCCTCATTTTGTCACCCATAATGTTTCTGTGGAGGACTCCGGTCCTTCTAGGTTTTCTAGTTTATTGTATCCTATCTCTTCTTTAATATACAGAGCTACACCATCCCCAATCTGCTCCTCCCTGTCCCTTCTGTCGAGTTTATATCCAGGAATAACAGTGTCCCACTGGTTCTCATTGTTCCACCATGTTTCCATTATGCCAAATATATCTATGTTTTCATTAGCAACCAATCACTCCAGCTAGTCCATCTTGGCTCGGAGGCTTCTGGCATGGGCATATAAGCACCTATATGCCGAATCTCTTACCTGGTATATGCAATCTTCTTTTTGGCCCTTTAATCTCTTTGATCAGCTAGCACATCCTTCTGTCTGTTCTTTATCTGGTTCTACTCTGTCCTCTTCTGTTTCATCTGAATCATTTACAGCCTTGCACCTCAAGGGATGGCATTTGCCAAACTGGACACTGCCCAGCTCCTGTCAACTATCCCCTAGGCATAATTATAAAAGATGCTCAGCGACCTTTTTTATTTTAAGTTCCCGCAGTCGGGTTCCATCATGATTCAAGTGCAGCCCATCCCTTTTGTACAGGCTTTGCTTGCCCCAAAATGTATCCCATTGCCTAACAAATATAAAGCCCTCCTCCCAGTACCACTGTCTCATCTATGCATTTATTACCTGTGGGCTTCTCAGAGGCATCTGGTGGGCAACTATGTGAAACAGGATGCTGGGCTAGATAGGCCTTGGCCCTGATCCATCAGAGCTTTTCTTAAGTTCTTATGTTTTCTTTATTAGTGTACATTTTTAAAAGCATCCATCATGCTCTAACAAATGTATAATGCTTCTTTTTCTTTAGATTTTCTCTTTGGATTTTACTTATGTATGCTGTCAGTATAACAAATGAGTCACCAAAAGGTCACTTAATTTCTGATGTTAGGTCTTATTTCCTGATGTTGGTAATGACTCTCATGATTAAAATAATTAGAGGTTTTCAATGGCCCACACAATCACATTTCTTATCTGTTTAAGGTTTCATGAATTAACAATATGTCAGCTGAATAGTTGCAGAAAGTTATCTGGAATGAACAAAAAGTATGTGCTGTTGGCCACTGCTGGATTAGAACCACTTAAGGATACACCTGGACCAAATGGGACATATATTTTTGCCTATTAAGGAAACATTAACATCACTCTGAAAAGGCTTTATTTCCTTTCAGTGATTTCCATGTATAGCCAAATCTGATTGGTTTACTATGTTGCATTGTGATGTCATAATATTTACTATGTGGCTCCTGATTGGGATGACTCCAGGAACAAGAAATAAATGCTAACTGGACTTTTTAAAAAAGTCTCAAAGGAGCTGGGGATATGAGAATCAATGGTAGTTATCCAATCTGAAAAAGATGAACATGTGCACATTTAAGATATTTTCAGTAGCTGCCCCTGCTTCCCAAAGCATTAAATATAACCAGGAATTACAACTGGATGAATGTTAAATGCAGCCCTAGTTCTATATTAATCATTTTAATAACTATCTCTGGCAGTTCTTATGTAACTAGAATAAGGGCCACTTGACAGATACATTTTTAGTTGTACACCTGTGATGTTTAAACTACTATAAAGTAGTATTAGAACCATGCAGTTAGAGACAAGCAGTCCCTCCCCCACAAGAGTACGCAGAGTAAAATGGTGCACTCAGGGGTGGGTGGGATGTGTGTCCAGTCACTTATAATCATGTGGTATGTGAGGCTGAAAAACAGCATTGTCCAAAAAGCATATTAATTTCTTACCACATATACATAAAGATCTAGATCAGCAGAACGAGATGCCTCGTCCGTTGGAGTTCTATAAACCACTAAAGACCAGGGTGGGTTTTTCCCCAGCATCATATCTTTCTACTATTATCTTCAGTAAGTTTTTTGGGGCCTTCTCTAGAGCTAGATTCAATGCCTTACCATCAGCCTTGCTATATGGGAGAGACAAGAACTTACCTTATGTGGAGTGGAAGTGCCCTTGTGGCAACTCTATCGAAACCATAGATCATGTATTACTAAGTTGTACAATTTATCGGGACATAAATTGTCAACTAATAAGTCCACTATTGTGTGGGCTGAGGGGGCAATCTGAGGATTTTCTTGTAAAATATCTCCTCTCCGATAGAGATGCAAGGGTCTCCTATGCAGTAGCTAAATTTTGTTATGCAGCTACTAGACTGCGTAGCTCCAAAGTTGGCGAATAGGTTATATGCATTACTAACTGTGTATATCCACCTTGTCATCCTTATTATGTCTTCTGTTCCTAATCAATCCTTACCTTGTTCTTGTTATTTTATTCTGTAATTTTTGGTCAATGACCGTAAATAAATAAATGAATAAATTTGTGAGTTAAATTTGCTGTTACATCCTGCTATCTCTTGCTACTTTCATTTTTAAAAATTCAGCAGGCTAGGCTGGTAATGATTTTCCACAGCCAGCAGCTCATTAGATGAAGAAAGATGACCATTATACTGTTTTTTTCTCCTTTTAAAAGTTTCCAATTATTGTAAGACCTGTTAGTTTTTAAATCTTGTAACCTGAAAGCTTACAAGATACTAAATCTCAAGATACTAATTTAGTTTCTTATTTATTCTAAAATGTAAAACTTCTGTTATCTCCTGTCTGGTTCAAGCAAGGTTGCTTACAAACCTAAGGACATCTTTAAAAACCACATAACCACAAGCAACAGATTCCATAAGAACGTTAAAAAGAAAACTAGCCCAACAATAAGCTGTTTATCAATATAGGCCACATAGACATAATATAAATAATATAAATAAGCATACCAGTTATGGTTTATACTCATCATTGGCATCCTGAACTCAGAACGATTTCAGTGATTCTGTGGTTCCAGATCCTGGCTGATTGCACATGTTGATTCGACTTTCACATTCATTAGGGGTCAGTTTGAACAACTGCCAACCAGCATATGTGATAAGATCAGGGACAGGCTGAGGACACGCCCACCCTGACATCACAGGGCGACATCACAGGGCGATGTCTCAACACACTCTCTGGGTGTTCCTTAATTCCACTAGGTGGGTGTTCATCTTCAAAACCCGGTTTAAATAGACCCAATGTTCATTACTGATCCATGAGATTACCAGATTCAGGTGGTGGTGGCAGAGTGACTGAGCCCTTTCTCATGACCTGTGAGAAGGGCTTGGCAGGCAGGCAAGGAAGAAGGCTTTGTTGCCTTACCTTCCCTGCAGATGATCCATGGAGAGAACTGGGTGCACAGATAGTACACTATCCTCCACTAGCTCTAGCAGCACAGAGGGTCAGGGGCTGGGACATGTTGTTCCGCACCCCACCCACCCTCCAAAAAACCCTCCCATAATGCACCACGTGAGTGCACAGTGCATTGTGGTATCCCCTGATACCAGCTGGGTGCTAGCCAGGTCTGGCAGATGATTGAAAAATGAGGCCGAGGGAACGCTTGCCCCCTTAACTCCGTTTAAGCTACGGGTTCTGCAGGTGGGTTTGCTGCAGCTGTGGTGCCAGGAGGCCCGTGCCTTCCACTGTTTCTCTCAAGAGCAGGCTTGGCTGCCTAGGTCTGCTCTTGGCTGCTCATGAGAACAGCCTCACACTCTCAAGGCCTACCCAGGTAGGAGAGGCTAAAATGGCCAGGATACTTGTGCTTGTACTATACTTTCTGTTAACCTTGCACATGAGGATATAAGGGATAGTAGGGCCTTCCTAATTTTATCTTAGAACCCTGCCTTGATTGCAGACATCCTGGCTCATAGGGAACATAGGAAGCTGCCATATACTGAGTCAGACCATTGGTCTAACTAGCTCAGTATTGTCTACACAGACTGGCAGCGGCTTCTCCAAGGTTGCAGGCAGGATTTTTCTCAGCCCTATCTTGGAGATGCCAGGGAGGGAACTTGGAACCTTCTGCTCTTCCTAGAGCAGCTCCATCCCTTAAGGGGAATATCTTACAGTGCTCACACAAAAAGTCTCCCACTCATATGCAATCAGGGTGGACCCTGCTTAGCTAAGGAGACAAGACATGCTTGCTACCACAATACCAGGTCTCCTGATTTTGATACAAGTCTAGGCCTGATTTTTCCAAGTATTTTCTCACACTAAGCCTATTAGGGCAGATTCATCAGGGATAGAGACTTCAGTCTGATTTGTTCCTTCCCCCCAGTTGAAGAAAACAAGGAGAGGTGACCCTCAGTTGCTTCATGGGTGCATTTATTTGGGTCCAACACATTTCAGAAAACTCCATGTTCAAGGACAGGAGAACAAAAACAAACATAAAAACTATGCAGATTATTTGCTAAGACATTTAAAACTTTGATCCAACATGTAAACCAAGGGCATAGCTACAATTAAATGGGAGGGGAACACAAATGTCCCTGGGCCCTGAGGGAGGGGGGCCCTTTGACAGCTGAATGCTCTTTTTAATTATTAATTATTTATTTGCTCTTTGCCTCGCACATCTCTGAAGAAGATGGGGGGGGAGCTGGAACCCATCTTCACTTTTTTACTGGGGCCCATTCCAACCGTGCTACACCTCTGATGTAAACCTAACTATGGGGAACAACACACATTAACTGCTTATGAAAGGGCTTACAGGGGTTTGTGGAAGCATTTTTGCAATGTATAAGAGGAGAAGAGCAAGCATGAATTGACCCCTTTGCTAAGCAGGGTCTGCCCTAGTTGCATTTGAATGGGAGACCATGAGCTTCTTCTCATGAGCAGTGAGAATGGCTAGAGGGTGGGCTGTGGGGAAGGCCGATTAAACATACTTTCCCCTCAGATGAGCAGTGTTTCCTCCTTGGGTGAACGGATTGCCCACCCAGATGAGCACCAGCTCCTGCCGATAGCTCCGAGGGTTGGGGTGCCAGGGCACATTGCCTCATGTTGCCTCACCCCTTAGAGCTCCAATGATGCACTGCATGAGTGTGCGGTGCATTATAGGGACCCCCCTCCCCTCCCTGTCATCCACGGCTACAAGCAACTGCAGCTGACACAGGATCAGATAAATGGGGTTAGAAGAGCGCTCACTCTTCTAACCCTGTTTAGAAGGGTGGCTCTGCAAGCAGGTTTGCCACCATGGTGTCACCGGAATCGGGCGCAATCCCGGCAGTTCACACGTGTATGCAAAACCAGGCTGGGCTCCCTTAGCCTGGTTTTGCACACGTGTGTGAATAGCCTCCATATGTGTGAGCACTACAAGACATCCCCCTTAGGGGATGGAAGAGCACCTGCATGCTTGCATGCAGAAGGTTCCAAGTTCCCTCCTTGGCATCTCCAAGATAGGGCTGAGAGAAGCCCCTGCCTGCAAGCTTGGAGAAGCTGCTGCCAGTCTGTGTAGACAATATTGAGCAAGATGACTCAGTATATGGCAACTGCCTATGTTCCTAAGGCAAAAATTATAAAAGATAAGTGAATAATACTGAGGCACTTCACACAATCAGTGTGAAGCTCCGGAGGGGGTTCTGTGGGGAGAGCGGGCTTAGCCCATTCTCTCCACAGGCGAGCAGCTACTTGTAGCTGGGCAGCCGGATCGGCTGCCCACATGACTGCCAGCTCCATTACAGAGCCGACAGGGGTGGTGGGCATCGGGGGCCACATGGCTCCCGGAAGTTCCAGGATGCCCCGCGAAAGTGTGCAATGCATCCTGGAGAGACCTCCGAACCTGGGAGGCTACTTGCAGCCTCCTGGAAGGGGTCTCCTTGTGTGTCGCCATGGCGCGGAGTCGCGCCATGGTGGCACATGATCAGATAACCCAAAAATGGCAGCTCACCTGCTCTAAAGCTCTGGTGCAGGCTTCGCACCTGGCATTTCACTTCTCATGAGGTACAACCCCACAGGTAGGAATGCAGAGAGATTCTTCCTTCCACTGCAGAACGTGAAAGGCATGCTTTGGTGGGTGGTAGGTGGAAATTTGTCCCCTCTGGATAGAAAGCCAAAGTGACAGGACAGGCTTGCGGTGGCGGGAGTTGCATTGTTCCCTGCAGCGAGTTGTCCCTGTGGCGTGTTGGCCGTGTCCAATTGACCAGTAGCGAGTTGGCCGCGACGAGTTGTCTCATTCCCCCTGGAGAGACCTCCAAACCTGTGAGGCTGCCTGCAGCCTCCCGGAGGGGGTCTCCTTATGTATCACCATGGTGGCACGCGATCAGAAAATCCGGGTTAGCGGAGCACTCGCTCCACTAACCTGGGCTAAGGGGAGGGCTACTTTGGAAGGCTAGCCACCAGAGAACCACTGGGCTCGCCCACAAGCCTGCTGGTTCTCACGGTGGGGGGAAACTGGACTGGGCTTCTTTTGCCCAGTTTTCCCCCATCGTGAGAATAGCCTCACTATGTTGCAGTGGCAGTACCTATAAATTAGGTTGGGGCACCTTGGGTAATTACTAGCATTGGCAAAGCTCATTATGTCACCTTGGTTAACTTTTGTCCATCTCTTAACTTCAGCTTCCCCGATCCCATTTAAAGGGGGAAGGAATCTTACAGATGTGTACTGATCAATGGTGTAATTATCACAGAGTAATATGCTACCAGCAAAGATGAACAACTGCCATAAGAAACAGATATTTCTGTTAACTAGCTTGACACCATGTTTGTAAATAAAAAGCTGAAATCCTATGCAGTTATTTCAGAGGAGGTTCAACTGAACTGTGGAACTTTAATTTGAGTAAACATATACAGGACTGAGGTGAAAAGTTCCCTACTGCCATGGATGTCTTTGGTACGTTACCATGCCATAATGTTTGAAAGCAAAATTAATTCTATGTAAATTAGGCAACCAAACAGCAAACAGGAGCTGTAAGGAAGAATTAACTAGCAGTGTAAATAATCCTAATGGGGCGATTTATAGTGTGTGGACAGCATCTTCAGGAGCCTGTGCCATGGAATACAGATTTCTGAATGGAGGGAACCATGTTTAATCCTATACCTTGTTATTTGTGCTGTGTAGCTCAAGTTAATAGGTGTTTCTGCAGATGGAGCCACCTACATAAATGATAATTATGTGTCTGACTGATCCAGTGAATTCTTATAAATGAGTTCATAGAAATAATGCTTTGGGAACAACTCAGAAGAGGCTGAATACGTAATGAATATAGGAAGCAATGGTTTGGCCATGTGTATGTGCAAGACTGGGAAGGAAATAGAAAGGGTATTTACTGAAAAGAACAGGAACAGAAAGGAAATCTAATTGAAGGAGTCATTTCTGTTGGTTCAAATGTTGCAGTGAGAATGTAAAACCAGAAACCTTCACAGCAATAAAATTTTCAGTCTGCCACATGCAACTAATTCACAAGCAGCACACCAGCCAAATCTCCAGTGGTGAAGATAAGTTGAGCTAAGTTGGCCGTGTAATGCCAGATTCTTTTTAACATGTGAGAGCTTTTTTCAACACGTCAAAGAAGTGTTGACTTGTTTACTTTAGAAGCAAAGCAAGTTATTCACAAACTCAGAACTGCAGTGCAACTGTTTATGATGTATGCAGTACAGTATGGCTGAAGAAGAAGAAAAATACATTTTAACTTCTAAGTACATGGCATTAACAGCCACCTAATGGTGCAGTGGGGAAATGACTTGACTAGCAAGCCAGAGGTTGCTGGTTCGAATCACAGCTGGTATGTATCCCAGATTATGGGAAACACCTATATTGGGCAGCAGCGATATAGGAAGATGCTGAAAGGCATCATCTCAATGCGTGGGAGATGGCAGTGGTAAACCCCTCCTGTATTCTACCAAAGCGAACCACAGGGCTCTGTGGTTGCCAGGAGTCGACACCGACTCGACGGCACACGTTACCTTTACGTGGTATTAACAATAACAATTTGTCTCCAGGTAAAGAGAGAGAAGTCTAGATTATACAGTGATATTCTATGCCAGAAAAGAACAGAGAAGAACAAATTAAGATAGAGATCTGTTCTATCAAATTCTGCAAAGATGGAATAGAAAGATAAAGCAACTACTATGTTATCCTAAACAAGAAGAAAGTCCGAGCTGCCAAGGGCCAATTAACACACTCAGAAAATTATCTGGCACAGCTCTTCTAGGAGGTGTGCTTGAGAACACACATAGGGAACACACATTTGAATATTACCTTGTATCCATGCATGCAAATAGAACATGCTCAGTGTAAATTAAAACACCAGGCAGAACTGTTTTCTTTCACATGCTACCTTACCATTATATACAGTGGCAAACATCAGTGGAAGTACACATGCAACAGCTGCTTTCCAGAGTAAAACAGCATGGACATTTGCAGGGGAAGGCATTTTCTTCAGTCTCCCCTTCCCTCTGAAGCACTCTGTGCCACCCAGAAATATGTCCCTGAGGGCTGTGTGCTCCTTAGGGACATATTTTCAGGTGACACATAGTGCTTCAGACAAAAGGGAAGATCAGCAAAAGTCCCCTCTCCCTTATGAGCACCCATGCTGCGGCATACATGCTTCCTTTGCTGCACATGCCCTGCATTAGTCAGAATACCAGCAAGTGAGGGGTTTTTTACTTGGATGGAGCATTAAGATATGTCATCCCCTCCATGCATTGTAAATAGGTACTATCCTAACAGGACTGTACTGTCCTAACAGGACTATATTTACGAATGTGTAGATTGGTCCTTGGTCTCCTTATACAAAACAATGAAGGATGACTGGTTATTCCCTCTCTAGAAATAAACCACTTAGTTCTGCGCAATGTGCACACACTCAGTGCACTTAGGAATTCTCAGGGCTTGTTTTCCACCCCAAAGCAGCTTTCTTTGCAATGCACTCAAGGTTATTTCTGAAGCTGCCCTGAATTTTAACAGCAGTTTATTGGATAGTGTATAGAGCTACAGTCTAGAGGGAACTTGGAGCTCCATTGTACATCCATCACACAGCATGCGGTTCTCAGCATGAGGACCAATGTCATGAGAAGAGAGATGAGAAATATTTGAACCCTGAGCTCCAGGTTCAAGTAGAAGCTCACTGGTAAGGTATGAAATGTCTGCTACTGTTGTCAACATGTATTTTCATTCTCAACTACTTTCTCCCCTCAACTATTCAAATAGAAGAACAAAAGCGCATAAGAGAAGTTCCTAAGGGTGTACAAAATGTTCTGTTTCTACATAAATGACACTGGGACTAGTTTATTTTGTCTGAGATACTTGCCGTTCATTCCAAAATTTTATAAGTTTACTGCAGCAGTTGACATTTGGCAGGACTCTCTCTTTGTGACATTTTTTCACTATGAAGTCCCCCAATGAGTCTTATGACAAGGCAGTTAAAATTTAATGACATCATAAATCATTAAAATTAATCAATTACTTCATTGTAATACAAAGTGAATAAACAGTAAGCCCCCAATGAATTAAGCACTTTTAGATATTTAGCCACACATTCCCATACCGTACTTGGAAATGGACAAGAGAGATTTGCGATGAAGCTATAACTCGAAAAGCTGCATGGGAACTACTTCACACAGGTGGCTTCATATGTGGAATTTGCTGTATTCTATGTGATGATGAATCTCATAATCTCAAAGAGGCTGTTCTCACAAACAACCAAGCCTGGGCTCGGCAGCCTGTGAGAACCACCAGGATCCACGTGGCAGTGCCTTAGTGCCAGACCCAGAACCAAAGGCGAGCTCTTAGCTGAGGTTAAGGGCGCAAACACTCCCTTAACCCAACTTCTGATATTGTGTGTCATCAGCACAAGCTGCTTTCAACTCTTGCAGACACAGAGATGGTTGCCTAGAGCACTCGTCCCCTGGGGAAATCCTCCAGTGCACCATCCTCTGTGCGTGGTGCACAATGGGATACCTGGAGGCCAGGATAGCAAGTCCTGGGCTCAGAGCGATCTGCCCTGCTCTGCACTGCATGGAGCAGCATGGATCATGTAAGCACAGGATGATTATCAGGGGGAAGGCAAGGTTTGCAAAACCTTCCCCCAGCCCACACGCATGCACACACGGTAGGTTGGGTGAATGGCCCCATAGTGATATATGAGGAATGTGCCTTTAGTTCATGTTTACAAACAGCTCATGCACAAGCAGCATGCTGAAATGGGCTAAGGTTGAACATCCCAAGTGAACCAATATAGTGTTTGGTTGACCAGTAAAATTATTGTGCGTGAGAAGAAATGGAATTCATAAGAGCTACTGGGCTTACAGCAGTCTATGACTAAAGACTGGTGTTATGGTTTCGTCAAAGACACAATTAACAAAATGTCTGTAATGATTAAGTTCAATTGGAAATAATGACAACCTTATTCTATGCATATTTACCTGCAAGCAAGTCATTTCACTGATTTCAGTACGACTTACTCCCATGTAAGGGTGTAAGGCATTGTATTCCTACCTAAACTGTATTGGCCACTATAGAATTTAGTTACAGCTAACTGTTGCTCGACTGTGCTCACTATCCACTCGATGCGTGGACCTTCCACTCAGGAATTACAAGATAGTTGTTATTAATTTCACTGTATTTATATAGATAGGAGTGCTGGCTGGGGCTCTCTCTGGACTGCTGGAGCATGGGCAACCTTAAAGGCTTGACAGCTTGAGTGTGGTGATGCCTTCTGCCTATGCCTTGACCTTAGGTCTATAATGTTATACACATGCTTAAAATTGACATGCAGTATAAGTATGAAGAAAGAAAACACAACACTGTCTTATTAACAATATATGTACTTTGGACTTTATAGTACTCTTTTATGATCATCAATTATGGAAAGTATGTTGCTTTGTTTAGAAGTCCATTAATACTATGATTAGGAGGAACGTAGCCATATATCCTTTACATCCAATACTGTAAAGATTTACTGCTTTCCTTCACTGGCTGTCAGTTCAAATAAATAGGCTGTTAGTTTATCGGTGACAAATGCACTGTACTTAATGCAATAGGACAGTCCTTTAATTTGAGCACCTAGCATGGTGTCAGCCTAAATCTTCCAGCTGATTTAATTAGCAAAGTTCCTAATCAATTTGCAATTAAATTTTCTAAATAACACACTACTGTATATGTGAATGTATATATCTTCACACACACACACAAATAGAATTAGTTGAGTAATAAAAGTAATTTATAGTGGCTTTTTCAAAAGTAAATGCATTTTACTGTTGATGAATTATTCATTGCTAGGTATCTGTAGCACACTTACTGGTTTTAATGAGCTTTCCTAATTTCACTTCCCATACTAAATCACATTATTTTCTTGCATATTTATTAATTGAAAAGGATTCATTAGTAAAATATAGTCATCAATAAACTGTATCTTCCTAATAACAAATCTATAATTTCCATGCTGCATAATTTTCCACCTTATTATGCAAGCCACATTCCAGTTGTTGACTAAACCTTGTTTAACCTGGTATTCATTACACTATAAAAGTAGAAAACAACTCTTTGGGATGATAATAGTTTATAGGTACCATTCAAATACATGCAGAGCTCAGTGCCATGGAATCCTATATAATAAAAGGCTAAGTGAGTGGCCATGGCTTTGGAACGTTGGGGATCTGCGTCCCTGCCTCCCTGGGCTGTTCTGGGCCTGCGCGAAGCGCAGGCCCAGAAGAGCCCAAGGGACACAGGACCTCAGACACCAGTGTCCCACAGCCACGGGCGGCCATTAGCCGGTGTGTGGCGGCGGGGGAAAGTGGCCGAGGCGGCGGCGTAGTCGCCGCCTCAGCCATGAGCTGCAGCACGGCGAGAGGAGGCCGAGGCAACCAGAAGCGGCCGCCCTGAAAAAGGCGAGGGCAATGGCAGCGGGGGAAGACCGAGACGGGGGACAGGGAAGCTGGGCGAGGTGGCGGCGAAGCCGCCAACGAGGCCCCCGCCCGCTCACAGCCGTCGCCGCCGCCTGCTCACCCGCCCTCCCAGCTGCCCAAAATGAAGCTGGGCGAGGTGGCGGCAAAGCCGCCAACGAGGCTCCCGCCCGCTCACAGCCGCCGCCGCCTGCTCACCCGCCCTCCCAGCTGCCCAAAATCACCTTCCCCGCTCCCCCCCAAAAAAGATTAAGGGCCAAAATGGCCCATGAGAAGGTCGCCGCCCCCGCCTATCGCCCTCCCAGCTGTTGAAGACCACCTTACCCGCTCCAGCCCGAGGGAAAAGAGAGGAGCTCACGAGCAGAGCTCCTCTCTGTGCTAAGTCACTGCTCAAACTGCCGCTATGGACGCAAAGGACGCCTATTGCGTCCATTGCGACAGTATAGGCAGCAGCTTAACACAGAGAATAGCTCTGTTTCTGAGTTCCTCTCTTCTCCTTCGGGCTGGAGCGGGTAAGGTGGGCTCCAGCAGCTGGGTGCGCGGGAGGGCGATAGGCGGGGGCGGCCACCTTCTCATGGGCCATTTTGGCCGTTATTCATCCACCCCCCCCCCCAAAAAAAAGTAAAAGCAAAATAAGGAAGAACAAAAACAGAGAACAACAACAAAACAAAAAACAAAAAGAGAGAGGGGACAAGGGGGGGGGAAGAGACAGAGAGAGAGAGAGAGAGACAGAAAATACGGGATAGAAAGCTAGCGCCCGGAACAGCCCAAGGGAGACAGGACCGCCATGTTGGGCGGCCAGAAGCGGCCGCCGCGAAGAAGCCGGGGAAGCCCCCCCAAACCAGGGAAGAGGTGGCAGGGGAACTGGCCGAGGCGGCGGCGGAGCCATGGCCGAGGCCTGGCCGCGCCGCCGAAGCCGGGCGGGGGGAAGAGGCGGCAGGGGGAGCCGGTTGAGGCGGCGGCAGAGCCGCCGCTGAGGCCTGGCGGCACCACCGAAGCCAAGTGGGGGGGAGACTTTGGGGCCCTTGCCTGCCCTCCCAGCTGCCCGATTTACCCGTAAAAGTCATTATTTAGAGAAGGAGAGAGGAGCTCGCAAGCAGAGCTCCTCTCTGTGCAAAGTCACTGCCCGAACTGGCGCTATGGACGCAAAGGAAACGCCAAAGCTCCAGTTCGGGAAGAGGCTTTTCAGAGAGAGGAGCTCTGCTTGCGAGTTCCCTCTCCTTCTCTAAATAATGACTTTTACGGGTAAATCGGGCAGCTGGGAGGGCGGGCGGTAGGCAGCGGTGGCATTTACATGGGCCGATTGGGCCCTAAATCATGTGCGGGGGGGGTCGCCACCGGGGGGGGGGAGACTTTGGGGACTATGGGCGGCGACTATGGGCGGCACTCAGTCCAGCCGTGGGGAGAGGAGAAGCAGCGGCGGCAGCCCCGGAACGGCAGAACAAGGAGAACATGGGCCACACAGCTGTGCTCTGCCTTATTCTGTGACTCCTTCGCCTTCAGAACTGGGTTCAACTTGCAGCTCTGTAAATGAACTGGATTGCCAAGCTCTGAGAACAGAGCATGGATTTAAAGATGGATTGGAAAAGCCTTCCTCAATATCAACATCACAGCGATCATTGCACAATGAACTCCCTTCCGGTGTGTGTCCCCAGCACCTTTCATGTCACCTTCCAAAAGGACAGCTCAGTCTAACTTGATCCTAAATCTCAAAGAAGTGCAGCTGAAAAGGGCAAAAAGCAGCAACCAGTTAATCCCTTTAAGCCAAGACGTTCTAATGTTTCAAATCAAAAAGGGAACATATCTGAAACCGGCAAGTACTTATTTGAATATGAATTTTGATATGAGTTACTGAGTCTTGGCTGGCCTTTGCACTTCTGGTGAAAAGAGCAATGATGTTTAGATTTGTACCATGATGTTTACCAAAGTGTTCAGGTTCCCCCCCCCCCACTTGAAAAACCTTTGAGTATAATATCCAAACTGTATCTTGGTACTGGCTAGAGAAACAGCATTTCTACACTGGAAAAGGTGGTTAAGGCTGTGTGTATACCTTCTGCCTCTTTAATGTGACAATCCTGAGTTGAGACACACATTCTTAAAAGCCATTGGGTTGGCACAGTTGTAACTGGCACAATGTACCAAGTGCAAATCCCATATTGGACTGTGGCACCATGATATTGCCTGTTGAAAGCAGTAGTGCAAGATAAACCAACAAGTGATACCATCCCTGACCCTATACATCCCTTAGCATCATAGCACACCTCAGTGGTAGGAGAAGCCTTTGAAGGTAAGCAGGTCCAGAACTGGACTTGACTAACAACTCTGTCAATGCAATACAGTGGGCAGCCACCAAATCTTAAAAGAACATGGTGGGCAGTGTTGGTATCTGCAGTGATGCTCTTTGGACTGGACTTGCAGGTGGAGGTCCAGTCTCCTGCAGGCATGGGGAGGGCCTCCAAATGCTGAGCAGCCTGCTGATTTAAGTGGCGGGATTCTCTATGCAACTGTGGTATCTCTCTGCAAGTCAGTAGGAAGTCTCCTTCAGAATATCTTCTAAAAATACAAGGGGGGGGGGAGAATGTCCAGCTTTCACTGATGTAAAAAATTGTGCTTTGCAGTTTATTGAAACAAAGGAAGAGAGATAAATAAAAAAGAAACCAAAAAAAAAGGGCAAGAGAAAAGGAAGAAGGAATAAAGGGTGGGGGGGGGGGACCCTAGCGCCCGTTATTATAACGGGCTTAAAAATACTAGTTTAAAAATATTGTTTTAAGGTTTTAAATTGTAATGTGTTAACTTTTTTATTTATTTTAACCAATGTTTTAATTTCTTTGTTGTCATTTGTCTGTTTTAACCAATGTTTTACTTTTTCTGTTTTTGTTGCAAACCACCTGGAGACGTAAGTTTTGGGTGGTGTAAAATATGTTAAATAAATAAATAAATAAATAAATAAAATGCTCTAAGCTGATGATGCCACTTTGATGGCAGAGAATGCGGATGATCTGTAAGCTCTAGTAATGAAAGTCAAGTAGCACAGTGAAAAAAATGGGACTACGACTAAATGTAAAGAAGACTAAACTGATGACAACGGGTGCAGCAACCAGCCTCTGAATTGATAATGAAGTCATTGAAGTGGTGGATAGCTATTAGGATAAACCATCAACAGTAACAGTAAAGGATCTAGCAGTCAAGAAATATGCCGCAGACTAGCACTTGGTAGACTTGCAATGGAGGCCTTGGAAAGGATATTTAGATGCCGTAACGTGTCTATACCTACAAAGATTAGAATCGTTTGGACAACGGTTTTCCCCGTCACACTCTATGGATGTGAAAGCTGTACTTTGAAGCAAAGAAAAGATTGTGACGTCAAGTCAGTGTTGACTCCTGGCAACCACAGAGCCATGTGGTTTGCTTGGTGGAGCACAAGAGGGGTTTACCATTACCATCTCCCATGCAGTATGAGATGGTGCTTTTCAGCACCTTCCTATATTGCTGCTGCCCAATATAGGAGTTCCTCATGTTCTGGGAAACACACCAACGGGGATTCGAACCAACAGCCTCCCACTCTCTAGGCAGGTTACTTCCCTGCAGCGCCATTAGGTGGCAATGTGGACTTTGAAGAAGCAAGATAGAAAAAGTATTGACGCTTTTGACATTTTGGTGCTGTAGAAGACTTTTGAGGATACCATGGACAGCCAGGAAAACAAACAAATGGGTCATAGAATAAATCAATCCAGAATTCTCACTACAGGCACAAATGACAAGGCTCAAACTATCAAACTTTGGAAACATTATGCAAAGACCCAGCAACCTTGAGAAGTCCATAATGCTGGGGAGTTGAAGGAAAGAGAAGAAGACGACCAGCAGCAAGGTGGATGGACTCAATTATGACAGCAATGAATGCACCACTGAGAGACCTTAAAGGCCAAGTTGAAGACAGATCATCCTGGAGAGAATCTATCTATGTGGAAGCTAAGAATCGACACCGACTTGACAGCACTTAATCAATCAATCAATGAATCAGCCAGTGTATTTACATGTACCACTTAGACCACATTTAATGGAAAAAATGGAACATATTATTCAGCTCTTCTGGGAAATGCTATAGAAAATAGCTGTATGCTTTTAGCTACGAGTTTCAGAAATGTAACTAATATCTGTAGGATACAAACCTCAATATCCAATCCTATAGCATTGAAAGAGGAGCCACAATTGAAAGGGCATTTATAATTGACTAGTATTTTTAAGCCCATTATAATAACGGGCGCTAGGGTCCCCCCCCCACCCTTTATTCCTTCTTCCTTTTCTCTTGCCCTTTTTTTTGGTTTCTTTTTTATTTATCTCTCTTCCTTTGTTTCAATAAACTGCAAAGCACAATTTTTTACATCAGTGAAAGCTGGACATTCTCCCCCCCCCCTTGTATTTTTAGAAGATATTCTGAAGGAGACTTCCTACTGACTTGCAGAGAGATACCACAGTTGCATAGAGAATCCCGCCACTTAAATTAGCAGGCTGCTCAGCATTTGGAGGCCCTCCCCATGCCTGCAGGAGACTGGACCTCCACCTGCAAGTCCAGTCCAAAGAGCATCACTGCAGATACCAACACTGCCCACCATGTTCTTTTAAGATTTGGTGGCTGCCCACTGTATTGCATTGACAGAGTTGTTAGTCAAGTCCAGTTCTGGACCTGCTTACCTTCAAAGGCTTCTCCTACCACTGAGGTGTGCTATGATGCTAAGGGATGTATAGGGTCAGGGATGGTATCACTTGTTGGTTTATCTTGCACTACTGCTTTCAACAGGCAACATCATGGTGCCACAGTCCAATATGGGATTTGCACTTGGTACATTGTGCCAGTTACAACTGTGCCAACCCAATGGCTTTTAAGAATGTGTGTCTCAACTCAGGATTGTCACATTAAAGAGGCAGAAGGTATACACACAGCCTTAACCACCTTTTCCAGTGTAGAAATGCTGTTTCTCTAGCCAGTACCAAGATACAGTTTGGATATTATACTCAAAGGTTTTTCAAGTGGGGGGGGGGAACCTGAACACTTTGGTAAACATCATGGTACAAATCTAAACATCATTGCTCTTTTCACCAGAAGTGCAAAGGCCAGCCAAGACTCAGTAACTCATATCAAAATTCATATTCAAATAAGTACTTGCCGGTTTCAGATATGTTCCCTTTTTGATTTGAAACATTAGAACGTCTTGGCTTAAAGGGATTAACTGGTTGCTGCTTTTTGCCCTTTTCAGCTGCACTTCTTTGAGATTTAGGATCAAGTTAGACTGAGCTGTCCTTTTGGAAGGTGACATGAAAGGTGCTGGGGACACACACCGGAAGGGAGTTCATTGTGCAATGATCGCTGTGATGTTGATATTGAGGAAGGCTTTTCCAATCCATCTTTAAATCCATGCTCTGTTCTCAGAGCTTGGCAATCCAGTTCATTTACAGAGCTGCAAGTTGAACCCAGTTCTGAAGGTGAAGGAGTCACAGAATAAGGCAGAGCACAGCTGTGTGGCCCATGTTCTCCTTGTTCTGCCGTTCCGGGGCTGCCGCCGCTGCTTCTCCTCTCCCCACGGCTGGACTGAGTGCCGCCCATAGTCGCCGCCCATAGTCCCCAAAGTCTCCCCCCCCCGGTGGCGACCCCCCCCGCACATGATTTAGGGCCCAATCGGCCCATGTAAATGCCACCGCTGCCTACCGCCCGCCCTCCCAGCTGCCCGATTTACCCGTAAAAGTCATTATTTAGAGAAGGAGAGGGAACTCGCAAGCAGAGCTCCTCTCTCTGAAAAGCCTCTTCCCGAACTGGAGCTTTGGCGTTTCCTTTGCGTCCATAGCGCCAGTTCGGGCAGTAACTTTGCACAGAGAGGAGCTCTGCTTGCGAGCTCCTCTCTCCTTCTCTAAATAATGACTTTTACGGGTAAATCGGGCAGCTGGGAGGGCAGGCAAGGGCCCCAAAGTCTCCCCCCCACTTGGCTTCGGTGGTGCCGCCAGGCCTCAGCAGCGGCTCTGCCGCCGCCTCAACCGGCTCCCCCTGCCGCCTCTTCCCCCCGCCCGGCTTCGGCGGCGCGGCCAGGCCTCGGCCATGGCTCCGCCGCCGCCTCGGCCAGTTCCCCTGCCACCTCTTCCCTGGTTTGGGGGGGCTTCCCCGGCTTCTTCGCGGCGGCCGCTTCTGGCCGCCCAACATGGCGGTCCTGTCTCCCTTGGGCTGTTCCGGGCGCTAGCTTTCTATCCCGTCTTTTCTGTCTCTCTCTCTCTCTTTCTGTCTCTTCGCCCAGCTTCCCTGTCCCCCGTCTCGGTCTTCCCCCGCCGCCATTGCCCTCGCCTTTTTCAGGGCGGCCGCTTCTGGTTGCCTCGGCCTCCTCTCGCCGTGCCGCAGCTCATGGCTGAGGCGGCGACTACGCCGCCGCCTCGGCCACTTTCCCCCGCCGCCACACACCGGCTAATGGCCGCCCGTGGCTGTGGGACACTGGTGTCTGAGGTCCTGTGTCCCTTGGGCTCTTCTGGGCCTGTGCTTTGCGCAGGCCCAGAACAGCCCAGGGAGGCAGGGACGCAGATCCCCAACGTTCCAAAGCCATGGCCACTCACTTAGCCTTTTATTATATAGGATGAAGTTAAAACTATTAAAATGGTATTTAATTAAAAGCCTTGGTGAACAAATGTGTCTTTAAAGATTTTTTTAAAAAATTGTCAGAGATGGGGATCTCTTATTTCAGCAGGGAGCATGTTCCAAATCATTGGGGCAGCAACTGAGAAGGCCTGATTCCGAGTAGCCACCAGATAAGCCGGTGGCAACTGCAGACAGACCTCTCCTGAGGATATCAATAGGTGGTGGGGTTCATGACGAAGAAGACATTCTCTTAAATACAGAGAGCCCAAGCCATTTAGGACTTTATAGGTTAGAACCAGCACCTTGTATTTTGCCTGGAAACTTATCAGCAGCCAGTATAGCTCTTTCAATACAGGAGTAATATGGTCTCTCTGAGATGACCCGGAGACCAATCTGGCAGCCACATTCTGAAGCAGCTGTAGTTTCTGGACTACATACAAAGGCAGCCCCACATAAAGCGCATTGCAGTAATCCAATCTGAAGGTTACCAGCATATGTACTAATGTCCTGAAGTTGTTTATCTCAAGAAATGGATGCAGCTGGTGTATCAGCCGAAGCTGATAAAAGGCATCTCTGGCCACCGCCTCAACCTGGGACACCAGGGAGAGGCTTGGATCCAGAAGTACCACCAGACTGTGTACCTGTTCCTTCTGGGGAAATGTGACCCCATCCAGAACAGGCAGATCAAACTCATCTCCTGAGTTTCGTTCCTGCACAATAAGTACCTCAGTCTGATGAGCCCCTGGTGGCGCAGTGGTAAAACTGCCGCCCTGTAACCAGAAGGTTACAAGTTCGATCCTGACCCGGGGCTCAAGGTTGACTCAGCCTTCCATCCTTCCGAGGTCGGTAAAATGAGTACCCAGAATGCTGGAGGCAATATGCTAAAATCATTGTAAACCGCTTAGAGAGCTCCGGCTATAAAGCGGTATATAAATGTAAGTGCTATTGCTATTGCTATGTGGATTCAGTCTCAGTTTGTTATCCCTCATCCAGCCCATCACTGCCTGCAGGCAAGCATTTAGGGAGGTTATGCCTTCTCCCAATGAGGTTGACATGGAGAAATAGATTTGGGTGTCATCAGCATACTGATAGCACGCTGCACCAAATCTCCTGATGATCTCTCCCAGCATTTTCATGTAGATGTTGAACAACATCGGAGACAATATGGAGTCCTGCGGGACACCATACAAATGTTCAGATTTTGAAGAACAGTCTCCAAGGGACACCATCTGGAACCTGCCTGAAAGGTAGGAGCGGAATCACCGCAAAGCAGTGTCCCCCACTCCCAACCCCCTCAGACGCTCCAGGAGAATATTATGGTCGATAGTATCGAAAGCCACCAAGAGATCCAAAAGGACCAACAGAGTCACACTTCCTCTGTCGATTTCCAATTGGAGATCATCCATCAAGCCAACTAAGGCAGTCTCCACCCCATAGCCCACCCGAAATCCAATCTGAAATGGATCTAGATCAGGCCTGCACAACTCAAATAACCTGGTGGGCCGAAACTGACCGTGACTTGGTTCATGGGGGCCGAGGTCAATTTTTAGGGTGCTGATGATCAAAGTAACACTAAATATCAATCAATTAATTAAATCAAATTAAAGTGAAATTAATTAAAATGAATTTAATCAAAATTTAAATTTGAAGCTCTGGCAGGGCAGGAGTAATTTAAATTAAAATAAAATGAATTGAATTAAAAACTCTAATAAAATAAATTCAATACAATCTGTACAAAATACATAACAATAATTGTTCTTCCTTTCCACCTCTGTCAAATCATCACACTTAACACGGAGCACTTTTAAGGGGAAAAAATAGTGAATTTTTTCTATTAATTTTTGATAAGAAGGTTACACTTTGATCCTTCACCACACAGGCTTTTATGAGGGAAAGAGAGAAATGAGACAAGGAAAGAAAGGGGCAGGCTTGGCTTGAGAAAGAGAAAGGGGCAAACTTGGAGGAAGAGAGAGAGCGCGAGAGAAGGAGAACACGGGGCAGGCTTGGCTTGAGAAAGAAAATGGGGCAGACTTGGAGGAAGAAAGTTTAAAAAGAAACTTGTTGGAAATAGCTACCCCACCGCACAAGGTCTGCATTACGAAGAGCTTCTCAGCACCAGGAAATCACTAATCTGCTTCCGAGATAAGAACAAGGGAGGGGACTCAAGAATGCAACTTGGCCCTTTCTGCTTTGTTAGCCAAACACTTACTGCACATGTGGCAAGGGTGGGCTGATGCAAATGTTCCGAGGCGCTTTGCTTCCTCAGAAGCAGGCGAAGAAGGGCTCACCGAGGAAGAGGAGGAATGCAAAGGTGATATGGCAGGAGCTGTGGCCGCGGCAGCCCTGGTCAAACTGCAGCTCTTCAGCGGCTCCTCGAGAGCCACCACACTACTCCCTCCCCCACTGCCCTGGGCCCCTGGCAGGAAAAAGGCACAGCCCCCATTGTGGAGCTTCTCTTTCCCATGCTCCAGAGCTGGCGGCCCAGGCAGGTCCTGGGAGCTTGGGAGGTCCTCCTGAGGCGGCGGCAGCAACAGGAAGCCGCCTCTTGCCAAGTAGCGCTGCAGGCGGGCCCCGGTGCCCTCTCGGCTCCCATCCCGCTCGCTGTCCTCCTCCGATGCCTCCGCCGCCCCTCCGCCGCCACCTCCTCCTGGCCCAAGGGAAGCAAGGCTGCCCCAGCTAATGAGTGAGGCAAGAGGTGTGTGTGCACGCGCCCAGGCAGGGTACACGCGCTGGACTTGCACCCGCCTCGCTCTCGCTGGACTGCCAGGAGCCAGAGATTGGAGAGGGGGTGGGAAAGGAGCGAGCAAGATAAAAGGAAAGGCTCTTCCACCTCGGGGGAAAGCCGCGCAGGCGCTCCTCGGCCACGCGGTGGCTAGAGTTGGAATTAAAAACAACAACAACAACCTCACGGAGATTCGCAGCAGAGAGAGGCACGGAGAATGGCCCAGTGGGCCAGGAAAAAAGGCCTCGCGGGCCGCATGCGGCCCGCAGGCCGTATCTTGTGCAGGCCTGGTCTATGCCCTTGTGGTGATGGGGAAGTTGAATCAATCGAACATGTTCTGCTTCATTGCTCCTTTTATAGAGACTTACGTCTAGAATTAATATTTCCATTGCTGGCTCGTTCCCCAGGAAATTTGCCTAGTCAACAAGTGGCTTTCCTGCTTGAGGATAGTATTCCTGCCATTACTCGGAAAGTGGTGGTCTTCTGTGCAGCAGCTCAAAGATTGCGTTGGCTTCTAATTAACAAATCCAGTGCTACCCTATAGCTTTTTAGTTATAGTATAGTTGGTGGGTTTTGAGACTGTTGACCTGTTATCTTTTAAACAGTTATTTATGTTTTTATTTCAATTGTATAATCACTTTGTCTTATTTATAATTTTTTGAGTTGTAGTAACTCCCTCCTTAAGATTGGGAGGTTTTTGGTGGTTTCAGTAATATACTCTAGGGTATTGTGATATAAGTAGTATTATGTTTTTTATCTTAAACTGTGTTGTATGTTCTATTCTATTTCCTTGTTATGCTGGTAACAGACTGTAATAAACCTTGAACTGAACTGAACTATTTGCAAGTGGTCTATATAAATGCCTCCTTAAGACAAGGAGGCATCCTTCTCTCCCTCAAAGAAGCATTTATGATCTCTACTAGGCCTCCTACAACAATCCGCCTGATAGATATTGTAAGCCATGCCGGGCAAGAGTCAAGAGAACACGTAGTAGGCGGCACCACCCAAGCAGCTTGTCCATGTCCTCAGGAGTCACAAACTGGAACTGATCCAACCTAACCACACAAGAGGAGTCGCTGGAAACCTCCACATCAGAATCTGAAGTAATTGTGGAGACTGAGTCTAAATTGGCCCGAATATGAGAGATTTTCCCCACAAAGAATCCATTAAACTCTTTACAGCAGATAATTGATGGTTCCAGATTCTGATTGAAAGGTGGAGGGGCATGTACTAGCCCTCTCACAACCCTGATTAACTCCTCCGGACATGAACTTGTGGATGCAATACGGGCAGAAAAGAATCTCTTCTTTGCCAAACATATCAACTGAGCATAGATCTTCAAATGTATTCTGTGTTGCAGTCTGACAGATTCCAGTCAAGTCGTTCTCCACTTGCACTCCAGTCATCTACCTTGCTGCTTCAGCCCCCGTAGTTCTTTCGTATACCAAGGGGCCAATTTTGCAGCGGGTCGGACAGGATGCTTAGGAGAAATCAGGTCTACTGCCCTGGTGAGTTTGCTGTTCCAGTTCTCCACTAGAGCATCAATAGCATCACTGGCAGAGCCAATGTTAAATCCCTCCAAGGCTTCTTGGAATCCTATTGGATCCAATAACCTTCATGGGAAGACCATCCTAATAGGCCCTTCAGCCCTGCAAAGGTGGGAAGTGATTGTGAGTCCAACCTTTATCAGATGGTGGCCCGTCCATGACAATGGGGAAATCTCAGGAGTCCCCACCCATGGAACACCACTCTGATCAGAGTGAAAGACCAAATCAAGCATGTGGCCGGCAATATGAGTCGGTCCCGAGACCACTTGGGATAGGCCCATAGTCGTCATGGCCGCTATGAACTCCTGAGCTGCCCCGGTAAACATTGTAAACAAGTAAACATTGAAGTCCCCTAGCACCACAAGTCTGGGGGAGTCCAACACCAAGTCTGAGACCAAGTCCGTCAGCTCATTTAGGGACTCCGTTGAGCAGCGGGGTGATCGGTACACCAACAGAAGTTCCAATCTATCCCTGGTCGTCAAGTTTAGGTACACACATTCAATATGGTCCGACACCTCAACAGGGATCCTGCCACCCCATTGATCCCCCAACTGGAAGTGGCCAGAAATGTCCAGTGCGCACACAGCATGCACATGCATACAGCCATGTTGTATGTGTGCGTGCCCATCTGTGTGCACATGTGCCGGGCACTTCTGGTCGGGGGGTCAACAGGGTGGCAAGTAGGTATGCTGCCACCCCGCTGGACTATTTTTACACAGAGCGCCAGAGGGGAAAGTGCAGAGGGGGGATAAGTGAAGCGGGGGAGTAAGTGCAGCGGGGGGGGGTAAGTGCAACGGGGGGGTGTAAGTGCAGCAGGGGATAAGTGCCACAGGGGGGTAAGTGCACCCTCTCCCATCCTTATAGCTATCCCCCACCACCATCGGCTTATGCACACCACTAACGCACATACACAACTTTACAAGCCACAAGTAAAGCACCGACCAGCTACAAAAGCCTGCTTCTGTGGAGAGTAAATGCATTCTGAGGTCACCAGGGCAGCTCTGATGGGGCTGCAGCTCAGTGGTAGAGCAGCTCTGTCTGCCTGATTATTTCAAAAATAAGTATTATTCACTAATGAATGAGTATTATTCACTAACGAATAACAACAAGAAAAAACTCTGAGCCAGAGTGGTACATTGGTTAGGGTGCTGGACTAGACTGGGGACTAGACTGGGTTCAAATTCCCATTCAGCTATAAAACTCACTGAGTGACTATAATAGTGACCATAATTTCAATAATGCTTGCTGCAGCTATGAAACATCTCCTGTAACTTAGAGGACACCATGGGAACCAAAGATGCATGAGATATCCTCTCCTTACTCCATGATTGCTGAACATCTGGGTGCAACTGTCTGCCCGCATTGACTGCCCACCACTTAGCCTGGGTGTCCATCCAAGCAAGCAACAATCCCCCCCCCCCCACAAATGGAGATCACTTCCTTAATCCTTGCCCAATGAACTATAACCACAGTGGACATATTGATGACACAGATACTGGCCACAATCCAGATAAAATCAGCTCTCTGCATAGCACATCAATTTTTAAAATTATTTTCCTTCCAACAGAATCCATTCCTTCTCTACATACATCACACACATGGAAAGCCACTTCTGCAATTATTTGAAAATCAATTTGGACTCAGAAATCCATGCATATGCCCTAAAAGAACTTTCTGGCTTCTTATGCCAGTTTCAAATCTAATTAGTTCAGTCTTAAAGTTTGCTGTTCCTTCAAATATTTTATGGCATGTCTTTTTGGGAATGGGCCATAATGCTTTGCATACAAATCAGATCAAAGAGCAAGGGAGAGAAAGCAGAGGTTGCATTCCTCCCCTCCAAACAAACACAAATGAAGAAGCCAGCAAAAGATCAGTCTTACCATTTACTAGTCCCATCAGACTTACCAGTTTCTACTCCCATTTTTTTCCCTATAAGAAGGAAAAATATGCTTTTTGTAGATGGCTCAAAAATAAGATTGATTCACCCACAGGGTATCATATATTATAGAAAGTAATGTCATTATATTTTTAACAGAATGGGCTGTTATTAATATGCAAACATCAAGCACAAATTCTGCATGTTTCTTACATCCTATTTAAGCTGCATATGAAAAATCAAAGTGTGGGTGCATTTACATGATCAGTTAATGCAACCAAATTAATAGTTTGCCATGAAATGAAAAGTATCAATCATGTGATAATTTGCTTTTGTGAAGCCATTATCTTGAATCTGTCGTTTTATGGATGATTCCTCTTATTCCATCTGTCATCACGTAACAAAGCTAGGCAGCCCAGAACATGATAAGACAGAAGAGATTGCCATAGGATAGCAGATCTGTGATAACAGCTTCATACAAACAAGCTACCACATGAGAGCTGCAATTTATTACATGGAAACCATATTTAATCATGTCAACACATTCTGTGAACAACTCCTGCGACTTCAGAGCACTGATTAAATTCTTTTCTCTCCAACTCAGACATTCACTCCATCTGAATGCCAAACAATGAATATTTTTATTTCAATAATTCCAAATATAAAGCCAGGTGCTTGAAGTTGACTATTCATGTGAACAGATCATTTAAACATGACATTCGTATACACTTTGAACAACGTAACATCCCAACCCATGCAAAGAGAAAAGGTCAGTTATCCAGCATTCACAGGAGCAAGGCTAATAGTTGCCCACCCCAATGTACTTGGAAAAAACTATGATATGTGATTGTATACAACCTGCCACAACATAGATTTAGACAGTGTACTGGATTCTCTTGAGCCTAGATCAAGAACATATTTTCAGCAACATCTTCAGCAATAACATATCTATCAGCAATTAAGATATCTTCAGCCATTATGAGGACCGCAGGTGCTCAAGCTTACAGTGGGGTAAACTGTAACCCCCAACACTCTTGTGCCCACGAACATGCTTACAAAATCCTTTGTCTGAAGTGGGCAACACTGTAGGCATGTTCTGTGATTCTGTGAGCTGCAACTGCAGTTCACGGAAACACTGATCAACACACTTACAGTGCACCATAAGCATGTTGGTTGCACACAAGGGGGTGAGTGACGGTGGGGAAAGAACTTCCTGCCCATTTCCCACACTGTGAGTATGAGCACCTTCAGCACTCATAACATCCGAAGAGGGCTAACTTTAAGGCTTAATACTTCATTTTTATAACTGCCTTGGGGGAAAGGCATCATCCTTGAGAGAAAGGCAGCAGGTTTTAGAGCATGTTTAGAGAGGTGATTCAAATGAGCATCCCTTTCACGTGACTAAAGGACACACCAAGAATGTGGCAGGATGTCTACTGGTGGAGTCAAGGTGGGCATACTCTCGGCAAGGCCCCAAAGTTATTGTGTGTGCCGGTGGACAATAGTCTGAACTGGCCCACAGACTACAGGATGTTTGGAAAACTGTGAAGCTAAAGTGTATATCTTCAAATCGTTATGGAAAGACATTTAATGCTGTTTGCACTGGTGTTGCTTTCCACATATTTTGCTCTTTAAATAAGTCTTTCACTGAATTTGCTTTAATAATCTGAACTTACAACTCCTCACAATGGAACATATAATATAAACTGGGTTCTTAAAAAAAATAGTTCCTTTACAGCTCTGGAATAAACAGATTACAATTATGTTTATATCGCTTTGTGGTACTATTAAAGATTTTTTAACAATGTTAATGAATTTGATAAATGTAATTAAACTAATGAAAATATGGGAAATTAAAATGAATCAGTTCAGCTGTTCCTCTGAGGAACGGAATTTTATTGTTAGCTGTTCTGCTTCTCTTATGGAGGGTCACTGAGGAGAATTTCCTGTTTTAAATCATAGCAACAAAGCACTGGTTCAAATGATACAGCCCGGCAGCACACGTGAACAAGAAGTGCTGAGAGCATGCCTGGTGGGACGACCTCCCACATGTTGCAGGTTCGGATTATACTTTGTCCAATGGCCAAACTACATATAAGGACATGTGTGCACCATAGGCACACACATCTCCTGGTGTGCAAGAAAACATTTTTCCTAATTGCATAGGATGGGGTTTATCTGAACTGTTGCTCCCCAAGTGGCACAAATACTAGTTTAAAATAGCATTTGTAGAGTGTGTAGAGGTGTAGTTTGGATGAACTCCCCAGAGTTGGGGTCGGGCAGGGAAGACATGCACACTCATGGTGTGCACATGTCTTTATCATGTGTGGTTAGTCCAGATAATGAAATATTGTACTAACCATCTCATTGTTCAACAGCAGTGCATGTCCTATATGTACTGAGGAGGTCTGTACCCGGTTCTCTTAGGAATGAATGTATCCTTGGATTAGCCTCACATAATATCACAGGCTTTCATTTTGCTTGGAGAGGAAAAGCCTAAGTTGAGATAAAGTACATGTTCTTGGCAGGCACATATATCTACTAATGAAAAGCATTGTATCTATGACAAGCTGATTCACATAAAAACATGTGTACAGATGCCTATATGGACATACAAGATATTCCCCTCAGGGGACAGAGCCGCTCTGGGAAGAGCAGAAGGTTTCAAGTTCCCTCCCTGGCTTCTCCAAGATAGGACAAGATTTTTTTTATAGGACAAGATTTTTTTTATAGGACAAGATTTTTTTAATTGAACCAACAAACTACCAAAGCATACAGTACGTTGCCAAAGTACAATTATATACATAGTGGTTGTTTGTACATCATATATCTACAAAGATTTACACAAAAGGATTTGGAAACCTACAGGGTTATAAAGTATATGCAGGCAGTACTGTAACTCGGGGATGGGGGATTACAAAGCACATCAGGTAATCGGGGGGTTTACATCCGACATCCATTTCCACAATTTGTCTCATTGCTGTTTAGAAGAGATACACTTGTCTTTTTGCACATAACCATACAAACATTTCCAGAAGAGATTTACTGTCTCATCTGCGTGAACTTCTTGGTCACGTCTTCCCTCCCTATTCCTATGCAGGAGCATTGCATAAATGACATACAGGTTTACTAACTTGATTACGAGAAGGGGAACGTTCCAATTCCCTAGTATGAGGGCACCCGTTCCGTCCCGTTTCCTTGAAAGTTTCTTTCTGGAACCTCAAAAAGAGGTTATATTTCTCAAACCCGAGGTAGGTTCTTCCCAAGTCTGTTTTTCCAAATCAGGCCACTCTAACAGCTTGCTTACTCCCTGCCACACTCTTTTGGCTACCACACACTCGGGCACTCTTGCTGGTCCTCTGGGAGCCATGGCTTAGCCTCATTAAGTGGTAGTACTTGGTGGTATAAACGCCACCTCGTTTCCCATAAATGGAAAGGGACCTTTTCTCCTTAAAGAGAGCGATAGGGTGATTGGGTTGCAACAAGTACTGTGAAGTGCGGTGTTTGTAGCGTTTAAGTTCTAAATCAGGTTTTTAAAAACCCACTTCTAGAATCTCTCCATAAATTGTTTTCCTTAGCTGCTTAACTGAGGAGGATCCTTTAAATAGATCCGATTCAACCTTCCATTTTTAAAGTGTGAATAACAAATCTCTCAAGTAGTCTGGATGTTCTCTTTTTAATACTTGTGTGATATTACAGTTGAAAGATCCTTTCCCCCACCATGCTATGCCCCATGCTGACTTTTGCCAATGCTGAGCAAAAAGCGAGACCCAGGTTTTTTGCAGGAGGTTGGACATATTATGGACATTCATGAAAATCCAGTTTCCAAAATTGTAGGACATGAATTCAGTTACAAAATAGGGTTGCAGGGCAGGTAGGGCTAGGCCTCCCTGCTCAACCTCCTTAAATGCTACCGCAAGATAGGGCTGAGAGAGATTCCTGCCTGCAACCTTGGAGAAGCCGCTGCCAGTCTGTGAAGACAATACTGAGCTAGATAGACCAATGGTCTGACTCAGTATATGGCAGTTTCCTGTGTTCCTACAACAATCTCAATAGCATTAAGAGATTGCTGGGGTTTATTCTCAGGAGCGTTTATAGTTGCCAGTTGTTTTTGACAGTCTGTTTTAGGTGTTTCTGTTCTGTTGCCATATGAGAGTTAACTTTTACAAGGGGGAGGCCATTTTCCTATCTCTAGGTCCTCCCACTATTTGTTTACTTATTAAATGGTTTATTTTGCCAATATGTGCAGAATGCACACAGATGTACTGGGCATGGAAGAAGGCATCATATTTTTTTCCTCCTGCTTATGCATGGTGTCATTTTGCAAACATAATGTTTAAAATATAGCCTACCTCTGCCTTTTACTTGACTGTGGGTGATGAGCTGTGGCCGACCTTGGCTGGCTGACAGCTGGACTGGAGACAATGTATTTATTTTATTTATTAGAAGATATATAGCTTGCCATTCTTTCAAAAAAGAAAAAGAAAACTCACAGCAACTAAAAAAGTTTAATCAAAACAAACATTCAACACTCAGAAAACAATACAATTTACAAAAATCAAAAGAAAACACATCAGCAGAGATAAAACAGCCACAAACCCCATTCATAAACAGGTTGGAGAACCAAGTTTTCATGATATGGTGAACATAAGTGAAGAGACCAGTGCTCAGTATTCTTCCTGATTGCAGCGTCACTGTGAGTGGCAACATGGTGGCAGCATAAGAATGTAAGCAGAGCCTTACTGGATCAGGTCCAAGGCCTATCTAGTCCCACAGTGGTCCACCAGATGCCTTTGGGAAGTGAAGCCGAGAAACAGGAGATTAATGATACTTTCTCTGCTGGTCTCCTGCAACAGGTATTCAGGGGACAGTTTTGCTGTTGGTTCATGTTAGCCATACTATGACCACTGCCACAGTAATAGCAGGAAATGGGTGGACAAAAAATAACACCAGCACTGGCATGGCATTTAATGGGATTTAAATGCCCTTTCCATGCTGAAGGTGGATGGACCATTCCAAAAAAGGCACGATCACACTTGGAACACCCCTTTAAGATTGTGGTCAATGGATGTCGCTCTAGTGACGTGTTGATGCCATGCCCACAGTCTGGTGACGAGAGTGGTACAGAGCTTGCTTGGATGTGGCCTTGTTGGACCAGGAGAAGAGAGGGACTCACCTGTCCTGAAACTGGTTGCTAGATCACAGTTGGATCAACGTCTGCAGTTTCAAAATGGAAACTACAGGTCCGGTGCCCATTGGTTTTGCATTATGTACAAATGCGGCCATTGTGTCTCTGAGCTGCTTATTTGTCTATTTAAGATAGAATGAGAAAGAAAGTTTGTGGGTCCTTACTTTTTATGTCTGTTGCATGTAGGATAAGGTATGAGGGTTTCTATGTGTGCTTATAGAAAGGAATTATGGGTGCATATCAGTGCATTTTAGATACTAAGTTTATCATACATTGTATATATGCTACTTGATCTGTAGTCTGTAGCTTGGTTCACTTTCTTAAGTTGTTTTCTCTGCATGTGTTTTGAATTCTGCGTTATGTACATTGATTGTTCTTGAGATTAAGGATCTTAGACAGTGTTCCCTATCTGTAAAATAACCAAATGTTTTCTAGAATGTGTTCTTAATTGCTTAACAACGTGATGCATGTTATATGTGTGCCTTGACATGTAGTCTGCAGCAGGGCTCAATTGATACTCTGAATATACTTACTCTTTATTTGTATTTGTGAAACACTTGCAGTATAGACTATGTCTTTACAGCGAATAACAGCAAGAATGGAACTTTTGGAGCAGTAGCAAGATTGAGTAAATATAAGAACTGATCCTGTGACATACTACAGGAAGCTTTTGATTCATTATACATCTGAATGGAACCTTTGATCACCTTCTGTCCCTTCAGCCACACCCTTGGGACTCTCTCTTTGCCATTGTGTGCTTTTTCACTGTTAACATGTCCATACAATTGTCCACTGTGAAAATTATCACAGATGTGTAAGAAATTTGTTTGTATGCTATTTTGGGGGGATACTGTGGTTTTCTGGCAATATGATATTGTTTTATGGTGTGTAACTTTTCTATAGATTATATACACGGTTTATATACATGTTCTTATGTATATGGTTTCCCCCCATTGATTCAGTATATGGCAGCTTCCTATGGCCCACATCACTCATTCTATTAAATGTGGGATTTGCAAGGATACTCTCTGGTTCCTTGGATGTCTTTGAGATGCACCATGATATCCCTGCTTCAAATATCCTACAGGTGGTTCTGAATAGCATCAGTGAATAGTCTTGTGGCTGTCTGCTTTCAAGGCAGGGTGAAGCTACATTTTGTTTGAAGCATGCATTTGGCCCTTATGTGCTTGTTCATTGTTTGCGAAATAGTAGCTATGGCAGGGAGGTGATCAAGATCAGTACCAAAGTCTCCTGCTCCCATGCCTCATCATGGTCCAGACTTGGATTGGTCCCTGTGGCTAATATTTGTGTGCCAGATGAGAACTCTTGTTGGTGCTAATGAGTGTTTCCTGTTTTGGCAAAATAGAACTTCATGAAGCTCTTCGTGAAATGATGCCTAAGCTAATAAAAGGCCAAGCCCTCTGTGCTCCTAGAGTTAACTAAAATACTCTGGTACTATGCAGGACCTGGAGATTGAACCTGGTGCAACCTGCAGTATAGCGCTCTGGTAGAGGGAACAAGCCAATAAAAAGAGTGATATAGAAATTGCTTTGTTCACCTAATGTGCTTACAGTCTTCTGCATCAAGAAATACCATCCACGTGTATCAGCCCACAACAGGTAAGCTAGACATAGTCCTAGATGCTCTTCCCAGAGTGGCTCCATCCCCTTAAGGGAATATCTTACAGTGCTCACAAATCAAGTCTCCCATTCATATGCAACCAGGGCAGACTCTGCTTAACTTAGGGGACAAGTCAGGCCTGCTACCAAAGACGCTACCAATGATGCCACTCATTGTCAGTGATGTGATGTGATGTGGACCACTCATCATCATTTGACCATCTCTGGCCTAAAGAAAGCTGCATTTATATTTTAATTCCAGATCTCCAGTTTTCTATTTGTTTGTTTACTTTTTAAAAAATGAATTACATTTAAGAACCAATTCCTATGGCAGCATTTAATTAAATGTGATCACCAAGAGATTTCCAGTGATGTCATCAAGTACATGAGTCACCAAAGTACAATAGTTTTTTCACCAAAACATGTTGACCTATTAAGCAATATGTCTTGCTATCAAGTTGATGTAAAACATAATTACACTGGAACACTATATATGTTTATTCAGAAGCAAGTCCCACAGTGTTCCAGATAAGTGCATGGGATGGCAGACAATCACATTTGTGTGAATATATGACCTTTAGTCATAGCTTGTTTCTAAGTGAGCAAAGAAGCACATTTTTAAAGTGGTGATTCTCTTTATTTAGCAAGGGAGAGCAATTGCCCTTATCTATTCCTAGCATAGCATCCCTGCAATGGCTGTTGCTGGTTTCTGTCTTATGTTTCTTTTTTAGATTGTGAGCCCTTTGGGGACAGGAAGCCATTTTATTTATATCTATGTAAATTGCTTTGGGAACTTTTGTTGAAAAGCGGTATATAAATATTCATTGTATTCATATACAAAATAGTAACTCATTCATACTCAGGATGCCTCTGAGTACCAGTTGCAGGGGAGCAACAGCAGGAGAGAGGGCATGCCCTCAACTCCTGCCTGTAGGCTTCCAATAGCATCTGCTGGGTCACTGTGTGAAACAGGATGCTGGACTAGATGGGCCTTGGGACTGATCCAACAGGGCTGTTCTTATGTTCAGTACTTTGAAACCTTTCTGTTTTCTTTAGACATTCATAATCCATTCATTAAATATTCCATTAGGAAAGGTTTTGGCAGCTAGCCAAAATATTAACATGTCTTGTCTTTCTTAATTCCCAGTTAAGTTGTCCATATTGATCTATAGTTGTCCATATCTACTGATTTCTTCTCACTCAATCCAAGATGATTTATAGCTTACTATGAGTTCCCATCAGAATCTCCTTCACTCTCTTTTCCCTAGTCACAAGCATGACATTTTATTTGGGGTGCTTTCACACTTTCATCTCTCTCTCTCTCAAAGAGCCCCAACTGAGGATATTTAGTCCAGATAGGCAGCTGGTATCTCAAATAAGGGTTGTTTACATAGCTGAGGCAAAGTTGTGTATGGCCCAAGGTCCCACCCAGGAGCTGGCCAAATCTTTCATAGTAAACAAGCTGTCA
Organism: Hemicordylus capensis; assembly: GCF_027244095.1. Classification (NCBI taxonomy): domain Eukaryota; kingdom Metazoa; phylum Chordata; class Lepidosauria; order Squamata; family Cordylidae; genus Hemicordylus; species Hemicordylus capensis. Next base: position 104,703,057 of record NC_069657.1, on the reverse strand, counting down.
AATGAGTTACATATATAAAGTTATATTTAGAGATAAGGAAAAAACAGATTGTACACATGACTTCCTTTCTTGGGGCCAGTACCTGGGAGGGCCGGTGGGGGGAAGGCAGTACTACCCCTGACTTGCCCCACATGATCACTGCTCTTGCTCCGCTTGCCACACCATGATCCCACATGAGAGCAAGCTGCATGGCAAGAGAGTGGCTGGGTGAAGGACGCCCAGCCTCCAGAAAGCCCACAATGCACCACGCTGCATTGCAGGCATTCTAGAGGATGGGGCACTCCTTCCCACAACCTCTGTGGTAGCTCAGGCTGCCAGCAGCCCATGCTGCCACATGACCAGGTGGTTGGATAAGAGGCTACCTCACTTTTAGCCTGGGTAAAAATCCTGGGCTATCTGGTGGGGCAGTGCTGGGATCGGGCCTGTTCCAGCCCTTCACATGAACAGCCCTACCTGCACAAGCCCAGGTAGGGCTGCTCTCTCTATGCATTTTCTTAGCTTTATATGCAACTCGCATAATGAGAAAATATAGAGTAATTACATGGCTTTATACTTCTTATCTCTATATATAACTTATGCCGTAGTTCCTCCTTGTCCTTCTTTCATTGGCCAATGAGTTTTCTGTTGGGCCACTGTAATAACACAGTGGCATTTCAGAGGAAGCTTTTGGCCAGTGAGAGTGGGAAGACTCACAACTGAAGGCTTTCTTCTTCAAGGTTAAGGCTTTTTCCCACGACACTATGGATGCGAAAGCTGGACTTTGAAGAAGCAAGATAGAAAATGTATTGATGCTTTTGACACTTTTGTGCTGGAGAAAACTTGTCCATGGATACCATGGACAGGCAGGAAAACAAATGGATCATAGAACAAATCAATCCAGAATTTTCACTCAAGGTACAAATGACCAGGCTCAAACTATCATACTTCAGTCACATTATGCTAAGACCCAGCTCCCTTGAGAAGTCCATAATGCTAGGGAAAGTTGAAGGAAAGAGGACGACCAGCAGCAAGGTGGATGGACTCGATTGCGACAGCAATGAATGCACCACTGAGAGACCTTAAAGGCCAAGTTGAAGACAGATCATCCTGGAGAGAATCTATCTATGTGGTCACTAAGAGTTGACACCGACTTGACGGCACTCAATCAATCAATCAATCAATCAAGGGGAATGGAACCCCTAATCACTCATTGAAATAAAGGGGGTCCCAGGATCCAGGGCAACCTGGTGCCAGCCCTGCCTCAAGTTACAATCTTGCAAGCTAACACCTGTTGCCTGAGAATAAGTAGTAGAATTCCTTTTCCCTGGTGTCTGTTTCTGGCAACTCCAGTGGTGCATAAGTCAATCCACATGTTCAATGTGCATTTTAAAATAAATGTCTTCTTGTTTATGGAATTGGTAAGCCCGATCACCATCTTCTGCTTTCTTGAACTCTTTGGTCCAGAACACTGTTGCATTATTTTATTCACAGTCAGCCCAGTGTGTGGTGGCTGAACATGCAGCCCTCACTCATGTTGATTAGCTGTTAGCAATGAAAATGCCCCAACAATATTAATTAGAGTACTCCCAAGAATTTATTTTATTTATTTATTTATTTTTGCATTTTTATACCGCCTTTCGTTAAAATATAGCCCCAAGAATAGATTGCTCACCAGGAAAACTAGGACCAGCACTGGCTTTTATATCTCATCCACCTGGCAAGATGGCTTATTTTAATTCCTTGTTTTCATCTATACAGGCATGTCTCCTTACATCTTCCTTTGTACTTATTGTCACTTTGTACACACGTAACTCTTGGCCATCTATTGATTTGGTTTTGTTCATCTTATATTTATTTTAGTGCTTTCTTCTCCACAGATTGATTCCTCCTGGTTTAATCTAGCATAGCCTCCTAAATTATACTCTGCTATAATTAAATGCCTTTATTTACCCCTTTCTAAACATCTCCCAAATGACTGTGGCCACTGCTTTGAGTGGGGTACTTGAAAATAACAGTCAATGTGGACATCCTGGGGTTTTTTTTAGGTGTCCAAGGATTATTCAAATTCTCTTATGGGCTCCACTGAGTAAACTACATTTTATTATTTATTATCACTTCAATTATTTGGATTGGATTGGATTGGCCCAGATCCTGGTCAAGTACAACAGTTCACCATTGCACTGGGGAGGGGGTGCCCACGTCAGATTCAACTGCTAATGCAGCATGCCATCAGCTTCAGTCAATGTATTGGATTATTTGCCACATGAGGGTCAGCCATGTCATGTGACATAATCGATGACATTATGAGGTCAAATCCACTGATGGCCTCTGGCTTGGGGCTGTGGTGTTCAGGGATAAGGGATAGCATTTCTCTCCCCTAAACATCATATTACCACCACAAATCAGCCCTTTCCTTCATTTCCCCCTGGATATTTGCTGTAAATGTGCAGAACTGTTTTTGGTAGGAAAATGGCACAGCAGGTGGGGAAGTATTAACCAACAACATCAGCTGTCTCTGCTGCTACTATTACTACCACTACTACAAATATTTATATACTACCTTTCAATAAAAGTTCCCAAAGCAGTTTACATGGAAATAAACAAACAAACAAAATGTCTCCCTGTCCCCCAGAGAGCTCAAAATCTAAAAAAAGAAACATACGGTTGACACCAGGGAGAGCAACTGGCCCTATCCAACCCCAGCACACCATCCCTTCAGTTACTGTTTCTGGTGTCAACCTTATGTTTCTTTTTTTAACCCCATGTACCACAGTGCTGAGCCACTACAGACCCCTGCAGCTCTTTTGTTTCAACTACAAAGAGGCACCTCTACTTCCTGTGTTAAGTCATCAATTTAGCAGGGGGAGAGTAACTGGCCCTATCCACCCCCAGCACAGTACTTCCAGTGACTGTTGCTGGTGTGTGTCCTATGTTTCTTTTTAGAATGTGAGCCCTTTGGGGACAGGGAGCCATCTTATTTGTTTTATTTCTCTTTGTAAACCACCCTGAGCCATTTTTGGAAGGGCGGTATAGAAATCGAATCATCATCATCATCATCATCATCATCAATTAATTAGAAGTTTATAATCGGACATCAGTTGGGCAGTTCCATCTCACCTCACCTCCAAAATACACATCTGCATTCTGAAGTGATACAGGAGAGTTGTAGCACTAACGTTCTTTGAACATCTAGATCAGCCCTTAGAAATGCTATACATTTGGGCTCCTCCAGTCACTACATCAGAAATAATTTCACTTTGCTGTAAGTGAAGAGGTCTGTATAGTAGTCAGCATCTGTATCCTGCATACGTACAGATCTCAGAAAGACCCCTATATTATTGGATCGCCATAGCAATGGAATGTATACATATAATGGAATGTATACATACAAATAATGCCTCCTTAAAACATACAGGCTCTAAAACCATACGACACACACTTTAAAAATATACAGACTTTCTATTTCCTTTTCAATTAATCATGCACTGAATGATTCTCCCTGACTGTGGAAAGCCAGCACACCAAGGATTTATACAACCTGATCTGATGTGATAGTTTTCTATGTGCAAACAGAGCGTGTTTAGGGCATGCTGTCCATGCTTGTCAATCAATGCAAGTTCTTTCTACTTCCATGTGATTATGCACAACAACCAGTGTTTATGGACAATGCATTCTCTCAAAATATTTTTACATACATATATATTACTTTCACTCACTGAAAAAGCATCAGCATGCTTGCTATTCTTTGTTTGGGGTATGTTTTTAACTAAAGGAAAATTATTTAGGAAAACAAATTCATTAGAAACTACTAAGTAAGAAACATCAACTAGAAATTATGAACTGTCAAGGAGCTAGGATGCTCTCATTTGGAATCAGCAGAGTGGAACTGATTTCAAGCTGGCTCACAGTTCCACTACTGCATATTAAAATTTTCACATGTTTATTTGAGTGTGCCACCAGAACTTGACCAACTAATGTTTTCAAATACACCAGTGCAGGTTTTGTTGACCTTCACTGGAATGTACGAAAGGACATTTACTAAAAGGCACATTAACTAAAAGAACATTTACTAAGTTTATTCTTAAAGCTAGGCCTTCAATTTTAAACAAAATTTCTGAAACAAAGCAACAAACAAAAGGTTGTTCACATGACCAATTCTTCTGGGGCTTGGGAGGGCTGGTGGGGGGAAGGCAGAATTGTTCCTACCTTCCCCCACATGACCTCCAGTGTCTCACAAGCTGCACTGTACGCACACCCACATAATCACCACTGTGGTGAACTCCATGGCAATCTGGAGGCTGGAGGAAAGAAGCACGGCCTCCATGAATACCTGAGGTGGGGCAGCTCCTTCACCCAGCCTCTAGGGTTAAAATGGCTGCTGGCAGCCTGGGAGGAGACAAAATTCTTCATATATGATACTTTTACTGTACTGTTTTTATTGCAGTTTCTCTTGATGTTTCTGATGTGTCGTGCACTGTTGTGTGTGTTATTTTGTTGTATTGAGTGGCCGTTGGCTGTAATAAAGTACTACTACTACTACTGCCTGGGAGGAGCTCAAAACCGAAGAAATCCCCTGTGTCAGCCCAATGCATAAAAGTCTGGAGAATACAATGGACTATATATATCCTATTAAACCTCTGTATAGGACTCTCTAGAGAGAATGCCTAGATAAACCATCAGACTGGGAGGAGCTGCCAGTAGCCCAGTCATCCACAGAACTGGGAAGAGGAGAAGGAGAGCCTGCACTCTCTCCTACCTCACTTTTAGCTCGGGTACAAAACCCGGGCTACCTGATTGAGGAGTGCTGGGATTGAGATAGATACCAGCACTTCTCACGACCAGCTCTACCTGGGGATGCACTAGCCCAGGTAGAGCTGGTCATGAGAATGACCTCCTCGTTTAGAACTATAAGCACTTCAGTTTGGGGCAGTTCCTCTTTTCCCATAAGCTTTATAGAGTAGCCCTCTTCCCCTTCAGTTGGTGAGAATCTGGGTACAGAGAACTTGGGCACAAGGTTATTATGAATATGCCAGCTAGCCCCCACCCCACCCCCGCATTGGCATGCTCCATAGCCACACTCTCACTCTCTCTGAGTACTGTCTACACTGGCAAGCACTGTGCTCAGGGATATTTTATCTCCCTTATTTTTTAGGGGGAGGAGAACCTAGCTGATGCACTCATGTTAGCCATGTAGATGTGTACATTGTTCTCACATTCTGCACAGCACTATTAAGAGATCAACAATGCAGATTTTAGGTTTAGACCACAGTCCATGTAGTAAATAATACAATCGGCATGAAAGCTGCAACTTTGTTTTGCTGCAAGGGAAGCTGGGCACTTAAGATCCAATTTACTTGTTTTTACTTTAACTTCTTGAAGTAGTATGTCGGAGGGGGGGATACTCACCTCAACCCTGTCCACAGGCAATCTTTCTTTCTTTCTTTCTTTCTTTCTTTCTTTCTTTCTTTCTTTCTTTCTTTCTTTCTTTTTTTGGAAGCATTCATACATGCCTGTTTTCCACTTGTTTTCTGAAGCCATACAGTGCTAAAAGGAGCATGTCAGATACTTTTTACATATGAATCTATAGATTGGTTCATAAATCAGATCTAATATTTATAGTCCTGCTCCTCAGAAGGTGTGCTTGGCAACCTGGGAAGATGTTAGGGTTGTGCATTTTGTTTTTGTTTTTTCTGTTTTGTTTTTGGCCCAAATCCAAAACACCCCCATTTTGTACTTTGTTCGAAATCAGCCAATCCGAAATACCCCAATTTTGTTCTTTGTTTGAAATTGCAAAATCCAAATCTGAAACATTTTGGATTTTAAAAAAATGGCCCCAGGGAAAAACTAGTGGGTAGGGGTGGGGGTGCCGAATGGGTGGAAACTACCACCCAAATTTCAGAGGAACTGGGCAAAGGGCTGATTTTTGGTGAATTTTTGAAGTATAGGATTTTTCCCATAGGGGAGAATGGAGGTTTCAGCAAAAGTATAGCTTCATGTTGGGGGGGAAAGGGGTGGCCCAGAGCAGAGTAGGGTGGGTGGTAGTGCCAGGTGGGGGCAAGGAAACTGCCAGAATTATTTCAAAGGAATTGGGCAGAGGGCTGATTTTTAAAGATGTAATGGAGTTTGCGCATCTGTAAAGTTCTTCCCCATAGGGAATGATGGACCTCCATAAATCCTGCCCCATAACTGCACTCAGGGGGCACCAGGGTGGCCCAGAGTGAGTGGTGATGTAGAGCACATAGGGTGCCATCCACCCCCATGGGTTGCTAACCCATGGGGTACTGGGTTCTGTTGTTTCTGAGATGTTTTGAGTGTAGATTCAGATTCTCTGGTAGCATATGAGAGTGGATTCGTGGTTTGTCGTTGAAAATCTCACATGCTACGAGAGAATCTACACTCAGAATGCCTCAGAAACAACAGAACCCATGGGGGTGGTTGGGACCCTATGTGCATTACACCACCACTTGCTCCTGGCCACCCCAGTGCTCCCAGCACCCCAGTAGTTATGGGTCTGCTGAAACCTCTATTATTCCCTAGGAGGGAAAAACCTGAAAGAAGCGTAAACTTCAACAACTCCTAAGAAATCAGCCCTTTGCCCTATTCCTTTGGAATCTGGGTTGTGGCAGGCACCCCTTGGGGCACTGCCACACAACCCACTGTTTTGCCCCTCAGGCCCCCTTTCTGCCCCTAATCTGCCCCAAAGACATGTCAACTTCAGAAATTCTTTAAAAATCAGCCCTTCCCCCAATTCCTTTGGAATCTGGGTGGCAGCAGGCACCCATTGGGGCACTACCACCTGAACCACTCTTCTGACCCCCAAACCCCTTTTCTGCCCCGAATCCACCCCAAATAACATCAACATCACACATCAACAACAGCATAGCTTTGGAAAAAATCAGGCAGATTTCCATAGGTCATGCACATCCACATCCCCCCTGCCCGAAATGCAATTGATCTACACACAACAGTGTGAAACAACAACAATGAAATGCACACTGTCCCACTGGCCAATGAGGGTGAAATTTACCCTTAAATTTGCTTAAAAGGAATAAGGAGGGCTGGAAGGGCTGGAAATTCAAACAGATGTCAAAACTCAAAATGGAGACCGAAGGAGAAAGACTTTTTGCAACTCCAAAATGGAGTTCCAAAACAGACGAAGCAACAAAACGTTTTGTATCCGAAACATGGAAGTTTTGTTTTGGCTACAAAATTTTCTGTTTTGAGCATTGGGTGTTTTGTTTTGGCTACAAAACAGCCGAAATGGCCTGTTTTGTGCACAAAATGTTTTGTATCCGAAACAAAACACACATCCCTAGAAGATGTAACTAAATAATGCTTTTCAGATGAGGCCACATTGGCTGTAAATGATCAGCAAAAGCACTTTCCTCTTTCCACTGTAGCTCCCCAACTGCTTCCAACAGGAGGTTTTGGAAGGTGCAGGAGCCTCTGTGAGCTGCAAGGAGAGGGAAAGTCCTTTTGCATTAACAGAAAGAACCTCAAATTACTTTCCAGCCAGAGCTTATGCCTAGGAGCAACTAAGGCAACAAGAAGTTAAGTTTATAGTTAAGTTATAGTTTATAATGTATTAAACTGGACACAGGGGTGTAACAAGGCTGGAGTGGGTCCAGAGACAAAATTTTAAAATGGGCCCCTCACTGATACACACACACACACACACACACACACACACACTTCACAATATATAGTCATGTGACTTGCCTCTGGGGGGGCCCTTGAGGCGTGGGGGCCCCCAGGCAGCCGCCTCCCCTTGCCTAATGGTAGTTACACCCCTGGGACATATGAAAGGCAAGATATGGAACTGGGGGAATCTATAGGAAACTGTGTGAGTGCAGTTTCTGTTCCCACTATTCACATTGGAAAATACTATATATGTCCTACAGGGTGTTTTTTAAAATTAGGCTGACAGTTTTTCATCCTTTTTGCATGGCTAATTTAGATACTGAAATGATGAAATACAAAGGATAACTGCTCTCCTTATGGTATATGCCAGTATCTATTTTCTCATTTTTAAATGTTTTTTTAATCTATGTTGGAATATGAGAAAGAGGCTGTAGCTTAAAGGCTCCAGTGCTACCAAGACACAGTCATGGTTATGGTGCCAAATAGCATAAAATTGAAACAGGGAAAAAGAGGAATAACATTACCACCAATTTGATTTTATGGCTGATGTATTAAGTACTAGAGATTGCTTAACTTCTGAAAGCAGGATGAAGACAGTATAATAACCAAGAACTGACTGTATTTCCTGTGTTCCAGTTTAGGTGTGTTAAATGAACACAGACTCTAGATATACCAGTTATCGGCTTCCTACACTGGTCGTACACAGTATCAGTACTGGGTGTCCTAACAAATTTCATCAAATCCAAATGTACATTGAATAGCTTATGTTTGCTCACAGTTATTGAAGGGCTTGCCTCTTTATCTGTCATAACCAAAGGCATAAATAAAGTACAAAAGGCACAATGCCAACTCATCAAATCTATAAGGATCTCCTCGGGGAAAGCTGATCTACTTCGTATTAATCGGGTTCATTCACACTTGCTATACAATAATTCAATGGCTTGCCTCTTACAAAATTGTTCAGTTAGAGACTGTCTTCAGTTTCTGAAGGCTTGATTGTCTTCAGTTAGAGTCAATCATTCATTCCAGCATAAAACCAAAAGCTAGTATTAGAACAGATGTTCTTTCAGAGAGTCTCTCTCTACTATTGAATCAAATGAAATCAATTTTGCAAATATAAGATGGCAACTGTTGCTAGGTCATTCATTCAAGAAAGCTTCATTCAAAAACTTCATTGATTAAAGAGAGCACTTCCCACAGTCAATGTATAGTGGCATGAATTTAAATCCAAAAGAAATCAATGGAATTAAGGACACATAAATACACTATGCAAAAGCCACACCCATTTTCATTAATGAATATCATATGTAGCCCTCAGAATTTGCTCCTATAATTTTAATTTCCCTGTGGTTAATAAAGCAGTAAGTTGTGTTTTTTAAAAAATTATTTCTCATAGTTTTTACAGATTCAGTACATATTTTATTGTGTGCTATTTAAGCAATCAGTGGATGATCAGGCTGAGTATTGCTCAGAAGAAACAGCCGGGAAAGGCAAGCCAATAAAGTAAACATTTTTTCTCTTTCATAGCTTTGGAATCTTATGTGTGGCATACTACTGCTACTACCACCACCATCACCATTACAAATATTTATACAGCGTTTTTCAATAAAGGTTTCTAACCCTAACACTAACACTGAGTCGCTTCACACGATTGTGGGGAGAGCGGGCTTGCAGCCTCCCGGCTGGGGATCTACTCATGTGTCGCTATGCACCACAGCGACCCAAGAGCAATGAAATGAGGTTAACAGAGTGCTCGCTCCATTAACCTCATTTAAGGGGAGGGGGAATTAGGCGGGCTAGCTGGCTTGGGAGCAGCGGGCTCACCCAGAAGCCCTGTGGTTCCCACAATCCACGGAAAGCGGGCTAAGCCCCCTTAGCCCGCATTCTGTTGATCGTGGGAATAGCTTCACTAACTAGCATGTCCCTGTAGAACTCCAGTATAGAATGCAGAAATTTCACCCTAGATTTTAAGGGAAAGAAAGTTATTTAGGGTTTCCTGTTTTCTGTTTTTCATACAGCTAACTAAATTGAACAAGGCCATGCATTAATATGAATTATATGGAGAAGAAGCCATTGTCATTTAAGATGTCTGTGAGTGCAAATATTTTTTCCCCTCACACATTTGTTGGGAAGTCAATACTTTAACACAGTGCTTGCAAAAGCAGAGCAAGAGAAACTGGGTGCAAATTGAGCTTGCAGTTCACTAAACGTTACCGTGAGGCACATCAATCTACTGAACTGAAAAGATTAAGAACTGATTTTCCATAGAAAGAGAAACAGGAGTGCAGCAAAATGGGTTAATGCAACATTGACTGAGTAAATATATGTTCAAATATGTCAAAGAGACATATTTTTGAGATAAGATTAAATAGCTGCATCTTAGTTCTCAAAAACTAACATGAATATTAGTTCTGGATCTGACTAGAACAGATATAAAGTTTGATTTTATTCTGAGTAGTGCTCAGCAGGACACACCAGAAGTGAGTGTTGTCAAACCACTTGGGAACAATGACTATAGTGCAATTAAATTCACTTATATATAAGATGAAAGTTTCCCTGGAAAGTCAATGTAATCATATGTATTACACACAAGAACATCTAAAAATACGGAAATTAGCTATTCCCTATTAGCTATTAGATAAGGCAAACAACAAGCCCAAATAAAAAACAAATAATACACAAAAACTCAAAATATCAGAAACAGGAAACCATCCAGAGAAGCACTGGCATCATTTGACCAGGGCCATGCCAGGTTTGAGGGAACCTATGGCAAGGTGAGTCCCCTCCTACTTGAGTGCCCCTTTACTTACTTACTTACTTATTTATTTATTTATTTATTTATTTATTTATTTATTTATTTAATTGTTAAATTTATATACCGCCTTTCATGAAAACAATCCCAAGGCGGTATCATGTGGCAGAGCCGTGTTTCTTTCTATCTCTGCAGGCACAACAGCATTCTAGTCTGCAGCTACTGCTGGCTGTTTTTTCTAAATGCCTCATGCAGTGTTCTCTCTAACAGAGATTCCCAGATGTTGTGGACTACAACTCCCATAATCCCCAAGCAAAAGCCATTGCAGCTGGGGATTCCGGGAGTTGTTGTCAACAACTTCTGGGAAACCCTGTTATAGGGAACACTGGTCCCATATAGTGTTCACAACCAGTGTTCCCTCTAACAGGGATTCCCAGATGTTGGTGACTACAACTCTCAGAATCCCCAGGTATAATGGCTTTGCCATTATACATGGTTCACCACCATGGAAAGGGGAGAAGGGCCATACAGTAGGAGTGTGCACGGAACCGGGTGGTCAGGTTTGGTTTGAGTCTGAACTGGACCCAAACTGGACTGGGCCAGTTCGGTCTGGCACCCCCTTGAACCTCCCCCTCCCAGTTCAGTTCAGTCTGGGGGGGGGTCATGAGTTATTTTTTAAAAAAATATTTATGTTTAACTTACTGCCTCCAGGGGAGTTGTCTGAGGCTGGGGGGGGGGGTGTCCATGGAGGCGCCCGCTCCCCCAGCAGCCTCCCTTATGAGTTTGGGAGTTTGGCTGCTCTTTGATCACTCTTTGGCCTTCCCCCCTTGATGCAGTGGCCATTTTGGAGGCCGCTGCACCTGCACATTAGGCTTCTGCATGTCCTGGCCTGACCCAGGCCATGCAGAGGCCTATTGCGCAGGCGTGGCAGCCTCCAAAATGGCCACTGTGCCAAGGGGAAATGCCAAAGAGTGGCTGAAGAGCGGCATAAGGGAGGACGGCGGGGCGGGGGAACCTCAGCACACACCCCTCCCCACACTGCCTCGGACAACTAAACACTTGTGAATCCAGGGTCTGATCGAACAGGGGGTAGTTTGGTTCGACTCTGAACAGTTGAACTGAACTGGTTCTACATCAAACCTGTTTGACATTGAACCTGTTCGCACATCCACACAGTGGTCAATGGCAGCTGGCTGAGCTGAATCCCAGAGGGCCCAGGTGTCAGCAGTGTATCCTCTGGGGCACTGAGTTCTTGACTGGTTCCCATGTGGCTTGGCCAAGCATGTCTTGTGCTGATGCCAGCCCTGCATTTAATGGCAGAGTAGGGATTAATGGATCCACTCCATTTCATTCTTTGATTGTCTCTCTTTTGTTTTGCCTATTCTCTTAAACCTTAGCTTAACTGGGAGAAATTCTAAAATTAATTCCAGAATTGGAACATGCACGATTTGGCTCACCTTGAAGTTCCATGATTTCAAATATGGCATATTTTCTCCCTCTACATTGCCAATTTGAAAGTAAAACAGTACAAAGAAACCATCATTACCTGACTGCATGAAAATTTGTTTTGTGCAGTGAGTATGGATGGGTTTATGTGTTCATGCACTTTGTTAAAACACCACACAGTAAAAGTATCAATCCAACTTCATGTACAATCAAATTTGCTTTTTTGCAGTGTTTTATCAAAAAGCATGCACACATGTAGATTAGTAATGTATGAGGGGGGCAGACAACAAAATCAACCAAACAGACTGAAAATAACAACCACGTAGTTTCTTGGGCCAGCACTAATCATTCTTCCACAAAGGTCCTCTTTCAGGAAATTAAGATCACTATAAACTCTGTGCAGACATGATATTTGGGGCGGGTGCAATGTATCTGGATAGGTGAGGAATAGGAATGTGTCAGTCAGTCTTGCCCCCTTCATGCCAATCCACTGTATGGCCAAACCTTTTCCCCCTTGTGTTCAGCACTTGTCTGCAGAGGCAAGCAGAGAATGGGAGAGTTTCTTCCCTTGTTCAGAACCCTAAACAGTTGGGTCTGGAACATGGTTAGGAAGTATCCCTGGGTTCAGCACTAACCTAGCAGACAAGCACTATATGTGGGAGAGTGGGGGAGGGGGCATGGCCATGGAGCACATCATTAGAGAGAGCCAGCATCCCCCATTTCACTGTACACCATCACAATTGAATGGGGCTCTTCAGAGACTATACACCCATTATAACTTTCAAAGAATTATCATCGCTTTCTGTCTAATAAATAGTCATCATTGTGAGTTCTGACAACATCCATCAGTCATGAAGCCTTCGGAAAAAGGGGTGATTTTGAAGGGGGCTGATTTCCATAAATGGTACACCTTTGCATGCAACATCTTGAAGGTAGAAATTAATATCAGTTTGTGGAACATTAGCCCCCATGAAGCTGACATGTTTCTGGGTACAATACACTAAGTACAGGGCAGTCCCTAGGGACATGCAGGGCCTACAGCAAAGAGGTGTAGAGTGTGTGGGGTCACCCCACTCAGTTGCAAAAGGAGCTCAGGGTGATCTAGAGAATACAATTTTTTTGGTGGGGGCAAAAGCAAAGAAGCAGATTGCGGTAGCTCCTCTCACTCATTCTACATGTGGTGCAAAACAGGAGGAGGTAGCCAAGCCCTGTTTTGTCACCACAAAAGGCCCACAGTATTACTGGCTCATATACTAAATGAGGAGAAGAAGGTATAATAGTCACAAGAACACAAAGGGCCACATCCTCTGAGAGTAGGAGAGAATAACCTCGATTTTACCTGACTTCTTCCCAACCAGAAAAGAAGCAACACCACTGGTATTATCCTTATCATCCAACATATTACTACAGCATAGCTACCTCCGAGGTACCACCCTTCTCCCAGAGCTCGAAGATGCTGTGAGATGTCAGAGCCTCAAAGGCACGTATCGCAAGGGCTCATTTCTACAGCTCACAAATGGAAAAGACTGAGCTAATCAACTGAACATCATGTATTCTTGCAAGATTTGGTGTTAATGAGTTTTGAAGAAATGCATGACCAGATGTGAACCTCTTGTGCTCCCATGTCTTTTGCATAGGGCATATAAAGGCATGGGGGCAATAGATCTGACTTGCCCTGCCCTAAATACTGGTCTGACTACCAGTACTTCAGGGAAATGAGAAACCATACCTCTTCAGAATCACATACTACGGTTGTTCTCATGACCGAAAGAGGTGCAGGGAGGGTGGGCAGGGGGTGGGGAATAATGTGCTCTTCAGCATGCTGGCATGCACCCACACAATTCATGCTGCTCTGTGCAGCATGGATCTCTGAAGGCCGAGACTCATTTTCCTGGCCTACAGGAATCCAACAATGTATCATGTGACAAGCACAGTGCATTGTGGGATTTCCTTGGGAGTCAGGTGCCTGACTCTGTGTATGCTTGGGCTGCGTGCAGCCCAAGCATACATATGACTCCGGACCTGAGGTAAAGGGTACGCATGAACCCTTTAACTCAGGTAAAAGCCTGGGTCTAAAACTTGGGCTATGATAGAGGCAGTGCTGCAATTGGCCTCGATCCCAGCACTACGCACAAGCAGCCCGACCCAGGTAGGGCTGCCCTAACCTGGAAAGGCTGCTCATGTGCACAGCCTCACTTTGTGTCCACCACCCCTGCTCTCCTTGAATAGCCATGGTTACAGAAAGAAAACAGCTCCTTGTCTTTGTAGATAAGTGCTGAGTGACCCCAGAGAACAGGGGTGTGTGGCTAGCCAGAGACCTCCTTCCAATGCTACCCAGGTCTATTGGGGCCAGTTTTAGATTGCCTGAAAACGAGCATCACGTGTTTATGCACTATCTGTTCTTGCCCACATTAGATCAATTGTGATTTTACACACAATATCTTCTTACCTAAGTTAGTCCAATTGTGATTTCAGATAGCTTCCTAGCAAATGTCGAATTATATTAATGGTCATACTCTAGATGCTGAACATATTCCATTTTTCAAGTTACTTAGCCAACATCTGTGGTTTTTTTAACATGAACAGTTCATTTCTACATTGTTTAATCCTAACTTCTTTAAAAAAGAAGTGGCTAATAGCCATGAATTCTCAACTTCAGAAGTGTGTTTGTGGTTTTTTTTTTAAAGTATGATCTGCTTTTACATAGGCTTTTTGCAAAGGAGCTATTTGGGAATAATAATTTCTATATTATTTATAATATAATTTAAGGCAATTTGTTTTGGAACATTCTTCACGGAGAGCTGTGCTTGGTGAAAATAATATTATTGAGCTCTCTAAAGACTAAAGCTCATGGTTGTGGCTCATACAGCTCGGCCAGCTGTATCTTCTAGATAAGGAGCCCGCCTGGGCAGGGGCAACACGTTCTCTGATGTTCAAAAGCTGTGAATTCAGACACGTGATGTTGATGTTCTGTCCAAGATGCTTATCTATTTACTATCCACCTTGCTTATTAGCAGGAAGAAATACTGGGGGGAAGTGGCAACATCTGTTAAGGAGCAGAATGATAAAGAAGAACACGTTCCATTTACAATATTCTTGAGCAGGAACAGCAAGTTCCTGCCTTCCATTTTTCAGTCTTATTATTCAAAGACCTGCATGCACATTTAACCTAGGATTTCAATTAGGATTCAAAAAGCTGCTTTTAGATAACAGCCTTGCTTGTTATTTACAAGGTAAAACTAATCAGTCCTGCTAGACTTCTTCAAGTCTCAAAGAAGTAGTTGGTTGGAGCTTTTGAAGGGAGAATGACTAAAACTTGAAGAACCTCATATATTTGCACATTAAAGCCTAAGCAGGACTTTAGCTCGACAGTGCTTGCATACAAAGCATGCTTTTATTTTAATGAGTACAAAGCCTGCATTTATTTTAATGAAATGTTTTTGAGAGTAAAAACTGTGTGTTCAAATAGCTTGGGTTCTTTGCACATACATAATGAGGGCAAATCTCCTCAGTTACTGGGTAGAGTAAAGATAAATCCCAAGAACTATTCCCAGGCAGCAATACAAGAAGAGCCACAATGATCCCATTGAAGCAGAAAAGGCTTAGAGGGATGTAATAGTTCACAGAGTTCAGAACTGGCAGCTCTTTCTCCTAAACTCAGGTGTGTAGGGGCTGGATGTAGGTACCATTTCAGATTTCAGCATGGGGATAAGAATCGCAATGTTATCCAAAGGTCTGCTTTGAATATGTACAAAATTAAATCAAAACCCACTTCTCTTTGGTTCTGCAAAGGCTAACATGTGACAGGAGATAGAACAAACTGTCCAGATGAATTCTTGGTTGTGTAAATCCTTTACAGACTGGATATTGCTTTGATTTCCATTTACAGCATTGAAGATCTGGCTGGGATTTGGAGTTTTGAGCTTTGTGGAAAATGGCTCTGAACTTCTTTGACAATCTGAAGTTAGAGTGCTGCAGTAGTGATGGGTGTACAAAACGAGAAATTACAAAGGGAGAACAAAATAGGAAAGTTGTGAAATTGGAAAGAAAGAAAAAAAAGTGGAGGAGAGAGTGCGCTTGGCAGAGAAGTGAACATGGCCTCAGCAATCAAAACAGATGAATAGCTTCTTTGGTAAAGACTTTCTTTGTATTGTTCATTGACAACCATTCTAAGGTATTCATTTGCTAGGTAGTAATAAAGAAAGAAAGATGTTCATAGAGTATAAATTTTCAACGTTTTAATTTATTGTTTTCTTGATTTCTGTTGTGCAGTTCTAAAGCATCATCTGAATCAAAAGCAATCTCTTTTACTCAATTTAAAAATCCCTGTCAAGAAGAAAACATCAAGGTGAGTGTCTTTATTTAGCACATCTGTGATCAATAGCAGTAGCTTTGCATTTGTAGTCATTACACCTGCTATCTGGCTTGATGTGGTCTTTAATAAATAAAAATTCTGTTGCATTATGGATTTTTTCTTCTGCTGCTGCGTTCAGCTTTTTGATATAAGCAGTGGATTAACTTCAACCCTATGGTTCACAGACAGACATGCCATTTTGTGTTAATTTTTGATTACCATATCATTTGAACAAGGATTTTTCATGTGTGGGAATAGGCTTCTGGGCATGGATCTAGTCCATGAGAGTAAAAAAGCGCTGCACTGGAAAAACCCACAGCAAACAATTATCAAAGCAGAACAGTTTGAATTGTTACCATATTTTACGGACTATAAGACGCTATGGACTATACGACGCACCTTAAATTTAATCCAGTTTTTGAGAGTTTTCCTTCTCTGAGCTTTCCTTCTCCCCTCGCCTCCATCTCCCCTCCAAGCCCTTCCACCGCGCCCCGCTCTGTCCTCTTGCTTTCGTTCTCTTGCGGGGTGAGCAGCAGCGAGCCCACGTTGGTGACCCGCGGCGGTGGCAGCTGCTGGTTGTTGTTCATCGTGGCCGCTGACGGGCAGCAACCTCCCTCACTGCAGAAGCATCGGAGCAGCAACCGGAGGGAGCCTAGGGAAGGGGGCGGTGGGCAGGCTGACTAGGACGCTCCCGGCAGGCCCCAGCGAGAGAGGAAGGGAGGTGGGAAGCAAATCCTCCCTGCTTGCCCTTCCTCCTCCTCCCCCCCCTTTCCCAACAAGCCCAACTTCAAACTTCTCCCCGGAGTACAAGACGCAACTGAATTTGGGCGGTTATTTTTCAAGAAAAAAGTGCGTCTTATACTCGGTAAAATATGGTAGTGCTGATTTTCTAATTAAGGAAAGGTGACGATGAGGCAAATGATTCCAGTCACGATACCACCACAATAGGACGTGAGGACTGGGAAATGTGAGATTCCCAACTACTGTGTGATGGGAGCAATCTTTGGGTACAGCAATAAGAACATAAGAGCCTAAGAACAGCCCTGTTGGATCAGGCCCAAGGCCCATATAGTCCAGCATCCTATTTCACACAGTGGCCCACCAGATGCTGCTGGAAGCTTATAGGCAGGAGTTGACAGCATGCCCTCTCTCCTGCTGTTACTCTCCTGCAACTGGTACTCAGAGGCATCCTGCCTTTGAGGCTGGAGTTGGCCTATAGCCCTCCAACTAGTAGCCATTGACAGACTTCTCTTCCATGAAGTTATCCAAACCCTTCTTAAAGCCTTCCAGGTTGTTGGCTGTCACCACATCTTGTGGCAGAGAATTCCACAAGTTGATTATGTGTTGTGTGAAAAAATATCTGTTTGCTGGTTCTAAATTTCCCAGCAATGAGCATGCAACTACTGTGCATAAGAATCTCTGGGTCTTCTTTGCTATTCTCTTACATATTTAATCAAGGTTACTGTCAAACACTATGACTTTTTTTAAAAAAAGGATCTTTCAAACAAGATGATGTTGCTGAGATTTATAGGGCTTCCATAAACCTAGAATAACTTGAGTGACTTTCCAAGGCTGCACTTTTACGTTGGCCTAAGTGAAATCAAACATTTCCCCTCATTCTGTTATGTCTGATACCCTGTTGTTGAATTCCAAGGTTGCAACCAAGACTTTCTCTACATTTGGCAATAGTTGGACTCTTGGACCCTTTCCTTCCATAGCTTATAATCATCTGTGAAGCTTCTGCAGCCAAGAGGTAGGTGAGGGAGAGAGAAAGAGAGAGAATCACTATACTTACTTATTTTGAAAAGATAATATCCCACCTTTCAGTACCAAGTCTTCACAAGGCAGCTAACAAAAATTAACGATAAAAATTAATGAAAAATCATGTTTTTAAAACACAAACTAAAACAGTGTATGCCCCTTTGTGTGCCTTATGATTCAGCTCCCTGGTTGGGCACTCAGAGACCATTTCTAGTTCGCTAACAAAATCAAGCAATCACTGCATTCTTAGTGTGACCAATGTACTTTCCATTTTGCTAGTAGCTTGTAACATTGACCTAGAATGAAGCTAAAAGACTTGACAGACCATGATCTGGCAAGGAAAGGGGCTGAGTTCCTCTGTGTTGCAGAAGAGGTCCCATTGTAGCATGTCTGGGCAATTTGTAGAAATCAAGGTGGCTTTCTTTATTGCTACGGATGCCTTGTGGTCCCCATACAGCCACACCTGCCCTTCTATCTCTCAACCTTTGCTTTCTTACCTTCTTCTTGTCTTCACTCATTACATGGAATTTCCCATAATAAATAGAAGTGGCATACAGTCTGTAGCCAGAAATCCATATCCACACCGGAGCATGCAGAACACTTTGGGACAGAGCCAAAGTCATTGCGTCACACACTTTGACAGCAGAATCATATTCAGTCAAATGGGTCAGAAAATCACTAAGAGTTCTGTGATGCCAGCAGTATGGCAACACAGAGACCTTACTGAATATCTGCTTCATTCAACTGAAGACAAGGAAATACAATTCTACTGGCAAAGTCATATCTATTGACCCATTTATTTGGCCTGATCCCAAGGAGCCACACATGCTCTGATGGGATATTGGCTCCTGGAACAGCAGGCCTTTCCTGTTCATATCAATGTTAGGGGCAGTTCCAGGCATGTAATGGAGACATACCTGAAGATTCTCACTTAAGTTAGTGGGAAAGTCTTAGTGGTTCAAGATGCCTGAGTTAGTAATGATGTGTCTCCATGGACTGTGTGGATTGTGGCGATCTGCTATGTTGGATTAACGTAATAGAATATTGTATCATCTGGTTTTCCACAATGTGAATGAAAATGTACTGGGGCACTTCAGGAGGAAGTGGAAATATAAATTCTGCTCTATTTCATTAAACTTCACATCACAATGTAACTTACTGTTATGTGTTCCTGTTTTAATGCAGCTTCCCCTCTTGCTTATAATCCGTGCCTCTTGTAAACATTTAATAAGCTTATTCCACACATCACAGCATCAGAGATACTAGTGCCTTCAAAGTAACCACAGCACTGTCATTTGCAACTGGATTATTTCACACAGTTCAGGCGCTGCTCCTTCTCACACTCATGGATAATATATTATTCATTGACCCTTGTGGCACAAACCAGTAAAATGTCATATAGCTGGCAGACAGAGTCTCAAAGAAAAGCTATTTGTTTCGGTAGGTTTTATCGTCAGCACAGCCCTGTAGAGCCGGGGTTACAGAGATCACCTTTGGTAGCAGTTTTCTTTCCACACTTTCATTACAATAATATTTTGAGTTCAACAGACTAATGGCAGGGAGCTCATCAACATGTCTCAAAACTCAGAGAAACATTGTTTGGCAGCTCAAGAGTATAGATTAGATTTTATTTTAATGCCCAAAATTAAGGTCCAGTTCATTGATGGGGTTAACCTGCATCTGGACGTGCTATTTCATAATGTAGTGGGGACTCTTGTTCTAGTTGCAATAATACATGTAGTTCATTGGCAGGGTGGCAATGCTTGGAAAATCCAATTTACTAATCCAGGGGTACCCAACTTTTGGTCCTTTGGTTATTGGACTAGAGATGTTGTCTAACATTTGGGGACCCTGTACTAACCATGTCACCGGTGGAATAAAATCTGTAAAACTTGTACCGCCTGAGGTAATTTTGGTCAGGGCCCATACAATCCAGATATATGGGGTAGAATCTCACCTAGGAGTGTCATGTGTGGTTATTAGAATGCTGCACTAGGACTGCAGAAATCCTGGTTCAAATCCCAACTTGGCCATCAGGCTCACTGACTTGGATTAGTCAGCAAGGCTATTCACATGAGCAGCCCTACCCAAGTTTGGGTAGCCATACCTGGGTAGGGATGCTTGTGTGAAGCACTGGAATTGGGCCCGATTCCGGTGCTGCCTTCACAAGTAGCCTGAGTTCTTGACCCAGGGTTTTAACTGGGTTAAAGGGTGCAAGCACGCCCTAGGTCCTAGGTCATATGAATGCTTGGGGTGCATGCAGCCTGAGCACACAATAAGGCGATACTCAAGATCACGTGAGTGGGAGGGGGGAGGCAAGGTGGAACCTACCTTCCGCCCAGGTAATGCTGATGGGAGTGCAGCTTGCACTCCAAGATGATCTGCATTGCTCCAAGCAGTGTAGAACTCTGGATGCCAGGATTATGCATCTTAGCCTCCAGATATCCCACAATGCACAGTGCAGCAAGCAACCGCACCATTCAACCCAGGTACAAAATGTGGCCTTGTCGTGGAGGCAATGCAGGGATCGGGATCAATCCTGGCACTGCACATGAGCAGCCCTACCCAGATAGGGCTTCTGCTCATAGCCTCATAGCCTTAGATAGCATGAATCAAAAGAACCATAAGAGCATAAGAACAGCCCTGCTGGATCAGGCCCAAGGCCCATCTAGTCCAGCATCCTGTTTCACACAGTGGCCCACCAGATGCCACTGGAAGCCTATAGGCAGGAATTGACGGCATGCCCTCTCTCCTGCTGTTACTCCCCTGCAACTGGTACTCAGAGGCATCCTGCCTTTGAGGCTGGAGTTGGCCTATAGCCCTCCGACTAGTAGCCGTTGATAGTTATCCAAGCCCCTCTTAAAGCCATCCAGGTTGTTGGCTGTCACCACATCTTGTGGCAGAGAATTCCACAAGTTGATTATGTGTTGTGTGAAAAAATATCTCTGTTTGCTGGCCCTAAATTTCGTGGCAATCAATTTCATGGGATGACCCCTGGTACTAGTGTTATGTGTGTGAGAGAAGAATTTCTCTCTGTCCACTTTCTCCACACCTTGCATGATTTTATAGACCTCTATCATGTCTCCCCACAGTCTTTTTTCTAAACTAAATAGCCACAGGTTTTGAAGCCTTGCCTCATAAGAAAGGTGCTCTAGGCCCATCATCTTGGTTGCTCTCTTCTGCACCTTTTCTGGTTCAACAATGTCCTTTTTTAGATGTGGTGACCAGAATTGTATGCTGTACTCCAGGTGTGGCCAGACCATAGTTTTATATAAGGGCATTATATAATATTAGCAGTTTTATTTTCAATCTCCTTCCTAATGATCCCTAGCATGGAATTGGCCTTTTTCACCGTTGCCACACATTGAGCTGACACTTTCAATGAGCTTTCCACCATGACCCCAAGATCCCTGTCATGGTCAGTCACCGACAGCTCAGATTCCATCAATGTATACTTGAAGTTGGGGTTTTTTGTCCCAATGTGCATCACTTTATACTTGCCAACACTGAACTGCATTTGCCATCTTGTTGCCCACTCACCCAGTTTGGAGAGATCCTTTTGGAGCTCCTCACGATCCATTTTGGATTTAACTACCCGAAAGAGTTTGGTATGATCTGCAAATTTGGCCACCTTGCTGCTTACCCCTACTTCTAGAACATTTATGAATAAATTAAAAAGCACCGGTCCCAGTAGAGATCCCTGGGGGACCCCAATTCTTACTTCCCTCCATTGGGAAAACTCTCCATTTATACCTACCCTCTGTTTCCTGTCTTTCAACAAGTTAGCAATCCACACATGTGCTTGTCTCTTTATCCCATGACTGCTAAGTTTTCTCACGACTCGGGAGTCTTTGATGAGGAACTTTGTCAAAAGCTTTTTGGAAGTCCAGGTAGACTATGTCAACTGGATCACCCTGATCCACACAATTGTTGACACTCTCAAAGAACTCCAAAAGGCTGGTGAGGCAAGATTTCCCTTTGCAGAAGCCATGCTGGTTCTCTCCCAGCAGGGCCTGTTCTTCTATGTGCTTTACAATTTAATCCTTGAGGATGCTTTCCATCAATTTGCCTGGAACGGGCATTAAGCTAACCGGCCTGTAATTTCCTGGATTCCCCCTGGATCCCTTTTTGAAAATTGGTGTTACATTTGCTACTTTCCAGTCCTCCAGTACAGAGCCTGATTGCAGGAATAAGTTATATATTTTAGCAAGGAGGTTGGCAATTTCACATTTGAGTTCTTTGAGGACTCTTGGATGGATGCCATCTGGCCCTGGCGATTCACTAGTTTTCAGTTTTTCCAGACAGTTTAGAACATCATCTCTTGTCACTTCTATCTGACTCAGTTCTTTAGCCTCCATTCCTAAAAAGCCTGGTTCAGGAACACGTATATGCTCTGAATCCTCTGCTGTAAAGATGGATGCAAAGAACTCATTTAGCTTCTCTGCAACCTCCATATCCTCCTCACTAATCCCTTTCACTACCTCATTGTCTAATGGCCCAACCGCCTCCCTGGCAGGTTTCCTGCTTCTGATGTATTTATAGAAGTTTTTGTTATTCCCCTTGATGCTTTTAGCTAAATGTTTCTCAAACTCTCTTTTCACCTCCCTGATTGTCACCTTGCATTTCTTTTGCCAGAGTTTATGTTTCTTTCTTTTCTCTTCATTTGGACAGGCCTTCCAATTTCAGAAGGAAGTCTTCTTCTCTTTTATGTCTTCCTTGACATTACCTGTTAGTCATGCTGGCATCCTCCTGGACTTAGTGGTACCTTTCCTCCTTTTGGGTATACAGTCTAACTGGGCTTCTAATATTGTCGTTTTGAGTAAACTCCATGCATTCTGGAGCAAAGTAACTCTCCTGATTTTCCCTTTCAGCTTCCTTTTCACCATACTCCGCATTTGGGAGAAGTTTCCTCTTCTGAAGTTCAAAGTGTCTGTGTTAGACTTCCTTGTTGATTCTCTCCCTGCATGTATGCTGAATTTGATCTCACTATGGTCACTGTTCCCTAAAGGGTCATCAACACTGACATCACACTCCAGTTCCTGGGTGCCACTCAGAATTAAGTCCAAGGTTGCCTTCTCTCTGGTTGGTTCCAAGACCAACTGTTCTAGGGCACAGTCATTCAGCGTATCTAGAAATGTGACCCCTTTGTCATGACCTGACTGTGAATGTACCCAGTCTATGTGTGTGTAATTGAAGTCACCCATGATTACAGCCCTGCCTCTTCTTGACACCTCCCTTATTTCCTGCTGCAACTCCCAGTAACTGTCAACGTTTTGATCCGGAGGGCATGTCCCCAGTAGCACATTTCCTTTCAGGCCTTGTATAGTGCCCCACAGGGTCTCTGTTCTCCTAGGTTTTCTAGCTTGTTAGATTCTATCCCTTCTTTAACATACAGTTCTACTCCACCTCCAAGGCACCCCTCTCTGTTCTTTCTATAGGGTTTATATCCAGGGATAACAGTGTCCAACTGGTTATCACTGTTCCACCATGTTTCTGTTACGCCCGCTATATCTATTTCTTCGGTAGCAACCAAGTGCTCCAGTGTAGGCTTCTGGCATTGGCATATATGCTGAATCTCTTCCCTGTTGTATGCTATCTTTCTTTGGACTCTTGGACCAGCTGGCACAGCCTTCTGTCTGCTCTTTATGTGGTTCTGCTCTGTCCCCTTCTGTTTTATCTGAATCCCTTACACCCTCTCACTTTAAAGGATGGCATTTGCTGAACCGGATACTGTCCAGCTGCTATCAACTATTCCCCAGCTGCCATTTTAAAAGCTGCTCTGCAACCTTTTTGATTTTAAGCGCCAGCAGTCTGTTTCCATCTTGGTTCAAGTGCAGCCCGTCCCTTTTGTACAGGCCTTGCTTGCCCCAAAATGTATCCCAGTTCCTAACAAATCTAAACCCTTCCTCTGGCACCAGCGTCTCATCCACACATTGAAACCCCTCAGCTCTGCCTGTCTCACTGTACCTGTGCATGGAACAGGTAGCATTTCTGAGAATGCTACCTTGGGGTTCCTGGATTTCAATACACTACCTATCACCCTAAATTTGGCTTTCAGGACCTCCTGACTACATTTCCTCACACTGTTGGTGCCGACGTGCACCACGATAGCTGTCTCCTCTCCAGCACTGCCTAACAGCCTATCTAGACGCTGCATGATGTCCTCAACCTTTGCACCAGGCAGGCAAGTCACCGTGCGGTCAATGCACAAGTCACAAACCCATCTCTCTATACCTCTAATGATCAAATCACCCACTACAAGGAGGCCCCCACACCCTGGAGGTGTATCCCCTGTGCGATAGGATATGTGCTCATCTTCCATGGAAAAAGTCCCTTCTAAAGGAGCATTTCCCTCTTCCTCAAACTGATGTCCTTCTTCCCCGAGACCTTCATTCTCCCTGACAGCAGAGGAGCTATCAGCCCTGAAGTGGCATGCCTCTACCACGTCCCTGAAGGTCTCTTCCACATGCCTCTCTGTCTCTCTGAGCTTCTCCAGATCTGCCACCTTGGTCTCGAGGGAACAAACTTGTTCCCTAAGAGCCAGGCACTCCTTGAACCAAGCACACACCCATGACTTCTGCCTATGGAGCAAATAGTCATACATGTGGCATTCTGTGCAATACACTGGGAAGTGCCCCTTCCCCTGCTGACTTTCTATCTTCATACTGGTTTTGTTGGCTGTTTACAGTATTTAGAGATAGTTTATTACAGGCATCCCCAAACTGCGGTCCTCCAGATGTTGCTGAACTACAACTTCCAGCATACCCAGCCACAAAAAATTGTGTCTAGGGATGCCGGGAGTTGTAGTTCAGCAACATCTGGAGGGCCGCAGTTTGGGGATGCCTGGTTTATTAGAAGGATAGGTCTCAGCTGTAATGGTCAGCTGTTTAACTGTCCAAACAGCCTTTCTAAAGTATTGAGGGAGAGATCAGTAATTATATGTGGAAGGGATTTGTTCTTGTCTTCTCTTCTCCACAGGGCTCCTTGTGACCATGGCGGCTTGTTCCAGGCTCCCTCACACACTTCTCACTAAACACCTGCAAAACTCCAACATCCGGTTTGCTATCCCTGTGCACAATGCTCTGTGCCCATCACGCGGGCACTTGATCCACATGCCAAAGAGCACAGGGCTATCATCTGCGGGCAAGATAGGTTCAACCCTGGCTCCCCCCAGCCTGCTCTCCCTACCCAACCAACAGTTGTAAAAACGGCCTTGCATTTCATAGCCTAACCTAAGCAAGAAGGATGTTATGTGAATCTAATGGAGGAAAGAAGTAGCATGCATGCTGATCTGTGCGCCTTGAAAGAAGAGAAGGCTGTTACCAAAAAAGGTAACAAAAGGAAGGAAGGAAGGAAGGAAGGAAGGAAGGAAGGAAGGAAGTCCTTTCCCCAACTATGTTAGGATAACATGAGCTTCCCTGGATTTAATTGACAGTTAAAGGGTAGCAAATTTGGGGCAAATGAAACTAATAAATCTGGGGCAGAGAAGGGTGATTCTACCATTCAAAAATGATACACAGAAGGAAACATATTTTTTTCACAATTTTGCCCTCCACAACTAGGAATTGTGGAAGGGGGAGTCTAATTGAGAGGGAAAAGAGTTTTAGTGTTTTAGGGGGGGTGGGGTGGGGTTGTAAGTTAATATGACTTACGAGAATCTGCTTATTTCCTGAGTTAATATTGTTTCTGCTCCTAATCCCTGGAAATGAGAGCAAAAACAGTTGGACCCGGGGCTTATGCCTGTAATTGTACCTGTAATTTTGCAGCCTGGACCTAAAGGCATTTGGAAGATCCCCTCTCCCCCCCCCCACCGCCACTTGATAGAAAGCTGGAAATGATGCTCGCAAGTCGCCTTGTGCCGGCATGCAGAAGCGGTTTGCCCGCTCCAGCCTCCAGGCCTGGCCAGGCCCCGTCTGAGCCCAGTGCTTTATCTGCCACTGCCACCGAGGCCCACTTGGCTCTAAGCCCCTGCCCCCTGGCCGTGCACAAGCAACAGGAGATCGGTGCAGCAGGAGGGTGCAGCAGTGGGCTGCAGGCTGGATAGCTGCCCAAATTGGAGGGGGCCCCCAGGACATTTGAAACCCACCCCCCTGTGCTGAGGACTGGACTTTTACCTGGAAGTCCAGTCCAAAAACTATCTTTGAGCAAAAGTATGGCAAAGAAGTTGAGGAAAGCAAATTATTCAGCATAATGATAACCAAGTGAAGATAATGTTTGATAGATATGCTTGTACTTAGTCCATTGCATTCAAAACATATTTTCAATACACACACTGAGATATAAATATTGGGGAAAATACAAATATTTAGGACTGAATTTTTATTGGGTGAAAGCCCCACAGGCATTTACATTATAGAAAATGCCATGCCTGGTTAATTATTAGTATTACTAATTGGTTGCTCTTGGTAAGAGTTAAGTGTTAGTGTGCAGAAAATGAGGTCATGAAAATGAGCATGCAGTAAATGAGGGCATTTCTTTCAGGGAACTAGTGAACAGTCTTCAGTTGATTCTATTAATCCTTTAATGTAAGTTGATGTATAGAGTTTTTCATATACATTTACTTAGAGGCAGTTCATGAATCCATATCACAGCACAGAGAAACAGAATTTCTCAGGAATTACATTAAAATCTATTTGATGTAATTGCATTCTGCCGGATCCATTTTCCTTTGCCCTCAAATATTCAAATGAGGGAAAGGTACACAATAAGGCTCAGTGTGGAGAGCCTAAGAGAGTTCCGAGGGGAGAGCAGGCTTGTCCCGCTCTCCCTGCAGGCGAGCAGGCAGCTCATTTACCGGCTCGATTACTGGCTCCGTAATCACCTGATTACTGGCTCCGTCATAAAGCCAGTTGGGGCAGTGGGGATTGGGGGCCTCCTAGCCCTGGAAGTCCCAGCATTCCCTGCATGAGTACGCAGGACATTCTGGGGAGCCCCCGATGCCGGGGGGCTACTCAAGAGTCGCCACAGGTGGAAACACACCACGGCAACACACGATCAAACAAACGGGGTTAGCATCGTGCATGCTCCATTAACCTCCTTTGTGGGGGTGTAATTAAGTGGGCGCGACACCAAGAGAAGTGTGGCTTGTGGCGGTTCACATGCACGGTGGATACCAGTCTGAGCTCCCTTAGCCTGGTTTCCACCGCACATGAGAATAGCCTCAGTAACTCCATGTAAGGTTATGCCTGAGTTTCAAATGAAATCAATTACAGAAACAAATTACTTATTTCAATCTGTTTGTACTACTGTTTTACCACAAACCATTGTTTAAGCTCCTCAGTCTCTATGATTATTTCAGTCCCTCCGCCCATTGTTTAGAAATTAGGGTGGTTTAAAATATGGTGGATGTGCCATTTCACTTTATACAGAGGTGAAGTCATCAGCGAGCTCACTTTAGACTAACACTGGGCTAGTTCAGATACTTTGTCCACTCTACACATGACCCAAATGCTATAGTAGCGGTATTTGCCTGCCTATTGAGGAATGGTTCAGATGAACTGCTCCACTATGCCATTAGGGAAAGTCATCCCTTGGCAGGCTGAGAGGAGAGACGAATGTGCACACTCATGGCGCATACATGTTCTGACTGAGTGGAGATAGGCCAGCAGCAGGTCCAGACTGGCACACAAAGAAACAAGCCTCACACAGCCAGACCTGTAGCCACTGGCACCAGGGCCCCACATCCCTGCACCACCCATCGGTTCATGTCTGAACCCGACACTCTTAGGCACAGCCCTAGTTACAGCCAACTATAGATGGAAGAGGAGACTGTCGGAAATCACTCCTACCACAGAGCACGCAGAGCTCATTCATTGTACAAGTGCATCTTTAGTCTGGATGTCGGTCAGGAAATTACAGCTTTCTTCATAAAAAAGAGAAAGCTATGATTAGATATACGAGAAGGATATTAATGCAGAGCAGCTGTTCTTTCTTCTTTCTTCACGTTATTAGCAACGTCTCTCTTGCATGTGTGATACATTTGCAAGGCTTGCAAGTAATTGGTTCCTCACCGACACCATATTCTTACATTACAAAATATGAAAAAATACGCACAGTCCAACAACCCAATCCCATGAATGTTTACTTGGAAGCAAGAACCACTGAATTCAGTCTTGCAAAGTTCAATTCACATTTTGTTTCCCCTTCTAAAACTCTCTAATTGTATTAATAGGATTGCAAAAGAGATTTATTTATACACTTGGCAAGAAAAATCAAAGAACAGGAACATTCACAGTATGGAGCAATTATGGGAGGCAATTATGGGAATATCTCCCTCTATCTCTCAGCTCCAGTTGTACTATTATAATAGAATACTTTATGGCTAGAAATTACAACTTTCTGAATAAAACAGAGGAAGCTATGATCAGATCGTCTTTTATATCTAAGGATAAAAGTTGTACACAAATGTGTGTGTGTGTTTGTAAAAACACACAGAGAGAAAGGCTGTTCTCACGAGTAGCCAAAGCCCAGGCTTAGACAGCCAAATGGGCCCGGTGGTCCGGTGGGGGCCCTGGCCGGGGTGTGTGCATATTTATTTATTATTATTTATTTATTTATTACATTTATAAATCGCCCCATCCAAGTACAACAACTTTTAAAAGACATAAAAAAACACAATTCAAAACACAGTGCTAAAAACAATATAAAAACAATTAAAAAACAATTAAAACCATTTAAAACCAATTAAAATACTTTAACAAAAAAACTTTACAAACCTTGGAAGGCCAGGCCAAACAAGTAAGTTTTTAGGGCTCTCTTAAAGGCTGACAGTGAGCCTAAACTGCAGATATCTGCTGAGAGTGCATTCCATAGGCCAGGAGCAGCTATAGAAAAGGCCCGCCTCTGAGTCGCCACCAGACGAACCTGTAGGAACTGGTGACGGACCTCTCCAGATGTCCTCAACGAGTTATGGGGATCATACTGAAGAAGGCACTCTGTAAGGTAGCCTGGACCCAAACTGTTCAGAACTTTAAAGGCAATAACCAACACTTTGTATTTCACCTGGAAACATATCGGCAGCCAGTGCAACTGTTTTAAGACAGGCATAATATGGTCTCTCTGGGTTACCCCAGAGACCAATCTGGCTGCCGCATTTTGAACTAACTGAAGTTTCCGAATTACATACAAAGGCAGCCCCACGTAGAGCAAAGTAGTCAGGTGTACGGGTTACCAGCTCATGCACCACTGTTTTGAGATCGTTCAAGGAATGGATGCAGCTGTCGAATCAGCCAAAGCTGATAGAAAGCGCTCCTGGCCATAGCCTTCACCTGAGATACCAGGGTGAGGCCTGGGTCCAGTAGTACTCCTAAGCTGCGTACCTGTTCCTTCTGGGGGAGTGTAACCCCATCCAGCACAGGAAGATCTAACTCATCCCTTAAATTCTGATCCCCCACAATGAGCACCTACGTCTTGCTTGGATTCAGCTTCAATTTGTTATGTCTCATCCAGCTCGTTAGTGCCTGTAGGCAGGCATTTAGGAAGTGAATGCCATTTCATGATGACGACGACGACGATGATGATTAGGAGGAGGAGGAGGAGGAGGAGGAGAAATAGATTTGGGTGTCATCAGCTTACTGATAACACCCTGCACCAAATCTCCTGATGACCTCACCCAGCAGTTTCATGTAAATATTAAAAAGCATTGGAGACAGAATGGAGCCCTGAGGGACTCCATATAATAGCTCCCAATTTATAGAGGAACTGTCACCAAGTTTCACCATCTGGAATCTGCCTGAGAGATAGGAACGAAACCACAGCAAAGCAGTGCCCCCTATCACCCAGCGGTTTCATTCAATTCCCCCAGGCGATCCAGAAGGATACCATGGTTGATGGTATCAAACACTGCTGAAAGATCCAAAAGAGCCAACAGAGTAACACTCCCTCTGTCGATTCCCCAGTAAAGGCCATCCATCAGACTGACCAAGGAAGACTCAGCCAGTTTGAAATGGGTCTAGATAATTGGTTTCCTCCAAAACCGCCTGGAGTTGATTAGCCACCACTCTCTCAATCACCTTGCCCAACCATGGGTGATTGGATAGTCTATAACAATCCATCACTGAGGGATCTAGGGAAGGCTTCTTAAGAAGTGGTCTAATCATTGCCTCCTTCAAACAAGGAGGCATCCTACCCTCCCTCAGTTATGAGTTAATGATATCGGTAAAATGAGTACCCAGAATGTTGTGGGCAATATGCTAAATCATTGTAAACCGCTTAGAGAGCTCCGGCTATAAAGCGGTATATAAATGTAAGTGCTATTGCTATTAACTAGGCCATCTCCAGCAATCTCCCTGCTAGACAGAAGCAGCCAAGTCGGGCAAGGATCCAGAGAACAAGTGGTAGGCCACACTGAACCAAGCAGCTTGTCCACGTCATCAGGCATCACAGATTGAAACTGATCCAATCTAATACTGCAAGAGGTATTGTTGGACACTACCTTAATAGACTCTGCAAAAACAGTGGAGTCCAAGTCGGCCCGAATACAAGAGATTTTTCCCGCAAAGAACCCATTAAAAGCATTGCAGCAGAACAAAGTCCCCAGGGATTGGTTTGAATTGGAAGGAGCCTGAATCAAACTCCTCACAACCAGGACAGCTCTGCTGGATGTGAACCCGCAGAAGCAATGCGCACAGACCAGAATTGTTTTTTTGCCACACATACCGCCTCCACATAAACCTTCAAATAGGCTCTATGCTGTGTCCTGTCACATTCAAGCTGAGTTCTCGTCCACTTGCGCCCAAGTCACCTACCTTACTGCTTCAGATCCCGCAACTCCTCTGTATACCAAGGGGACACTTTTAAAGCAGATCGGAAGGGACGCTTAGGAGCTATCGTGTCTACTGCCCTGGTGAGTTCCCTATTCCAGGTTCCCACCAGGGTATCAACAGAATCACTAGCAGGACCAACATCAAAACCCTCCAAGGCTTTTTGGAATCTTGCTGGGTCTAGCAGCCATCTCGGGCGGGCTATCGTATTAGGTCATCCACCCCTGCAGGGCTCGTTTGTGGCTGTGAAACCAATCTTGACCAGGTAGTGGTCCGTCCATGACAATGGGGAACCACAGGATCCTGCACCCATGGAACACCCTCCTGATCCAAACAAAAGACCAAATCGAGTATGTGGCTGGCAACATGAGTTGGTCTTGAAACTAGTTGGGATAGGCCCATAGTTGTCATGGCCACTATGAACTCCTTTGCTGCACCAGACAAGTCAGCCTCACAATGGATACTGAAGTCCACCAGGAGCAAAAGTCTGGGTGTGAATTCAGAAACTTCTGAGGTGTGAATTCTCATTCTGTCATAGCAAATGAGATTTTTTTCAATTAAACAACTCTCATGACCCCACTTTCACTTTTTCACACTTTCCTTTACTATGAATAATATGAGGAAGTAATCACTTTAGCACACTTCACCTTATGAAGACAAACCTCATACAAATAAATTCACCATAATTCACCCCACTGCCCAATCACTCTTAAATTGGGGATGGGTGGTAGCCTCCAGCCATTAGGCACTATCTACCAGCCCACCCCACTCCTTTGGGGCAGATCCACTTTCTGCCCCCAATCTGCCCCAAAGACACCCAAACTTCAAAAATTCTCAAAAAATCAGCCCTCTGCCCAATCCCCCTGAAATTGGGGTGGTAGCCTCCACCCATGAGGCACTACCACCCCACCCCACTATTTTGGGGTAGATCCACTTTCTGCCCCCAAACTGCCCCAAAGTCACTAAAACTTTAAAAATTCACCAAAAATCAGGATTTTGCCCAATCTCCCTGATATTGGGGTGGTAGACTCTACCCATTGGGCACTACCACCCCACCCCAAAATTTTGCCCCTGGGCCCCTTTTTACCCCCCCCCAAATCGATTCAGATTCAGATTCAGATTAAATCCGAATCCGAACCGAATCAAGGGTGATTCGGGTGACCCAGATTCGGGCACAAAACAGAACAGGGGTGATTCGGTTCGGGTCCGAGCCGAATCACCCGAAATCCCGAATTGCACACCCCTAATGCCCTCTCTCCTGCTGTTACTCCCCTGCAACTGGTATTCAGAAGCATCCTGCCTTTGAGGCCGGAGGTGGCCTGTAGCCCTTTGACTAGTAGCCATTGATAGAGCTCTCCTCCATGAAGTTATCCAGACCCCTCTTAAAGCCATCCAGGTTGTTGGCTGTCACCACATCTCTTGCCAGAGAATTACTGCCATCACTGCAGTATTTCTCCTTCAATTCCATCCTCCACAAATCTGCTTTTTCCCCTCTCCCCCACCTTCTCAGGGAATAATTGGGCACCCATCCAAATATTTCCAGTTTCCCTTTCTGGTGCCTGCCCTACCCTGGGCAAAGACAGAATAGCTTCCATTTGTCAACAGAAGAAATTTAACATCACAGCCTGAATTCAGCCTGTACTTTCCATGACCTAAGCCTGCAAATGGTTTAACTTAAGTTAATAACATCATTTTTCTCTTTTATATTCTAGTAATGTGTGTGACAAAATCCTTTTCTTTGTTATAGATTCATTCTCCGAAACCCATTTTTAGAGTGCATACTGAGATGTCACTTACTGCTGAGCAACATTATTGTAATATGCAGAATCCAGCCATCGTGGTGTAGTATTTAAGAGTGCTGGACAAGGACCGGGGAGGCCCGAGTTCAAATCCCCATTCAGCCATGACAGCTGCTGGGTGACTTTGGACCAGTCACTTCTCTTTCAGCCTAAACTACTTCACAGAGTTGTTGTGAGGAGAAACGTAAGTATGTAGTACACCGCTCTGGGCTCCTTGGAGGAAGAGCAGGATATAAAAAATGTGTTGAAAGAAAGAATGAAAGGCAAAAAAGGTGGAGTGAGGATTATCGTCTATGTTAATACCTTTGAGTACAATACAAGGAGTACTTGTTTAAATGATCCAGAATAAATACATATGCGGTTTTATGGCTGAAATGTAAGAATTACTGCCTTGCCTTCTACAACCATTCTTCCAGCTTGTGTTACTTCTTTCCCCCTTCTTCTGTTCAGTGCACTGTGGTGTCCTAGAACTATCATCCACAACTTAATCCTCTTCTCACCTTGTATCCCATAATTGTTTCTTAGGTTGTTCTCCCTCCCCCTTTGTGCCATTCTGTTCCTTGTTGCATCTTCATCATGTCTTTTCATTTCCTGCCTTGTTCCCTTTCCTCCTGCTGTCCTTTCCTCTATTTCTACACACATTGTCCTCTCCTCTCAATACATATTCGCTTTGATTCTCTTTACACCTTTCCAATCACCCACTCTTCCACAGGCTGGGCCAAATAGCAGTGTCTCTCACAGATGACTGTAGAGAGAGAGGAGAAGAAAAGAGGCACCAAACAATCAATGTAGTATTTGCACAAAAATCTCTCTTTTGTATTGTGGAACCTAGACTGATGCTATTGGTTTCCAGTCTTGCAGAAGCCAACATACAGACCGGATCCTGACGTGGCTTGTTGATGATCTGAAAAACACTCTAGCTCAAAGCATCTTTGACACTACTCTCACTACCCTAGATCTAGTTATCTATTAGGGTTGTGTATCTTATCAGCCTGATAATTAGGTCTGAGGCAAGACAAACTCTATTCAAGAATTTTTCACCAGGAATTAAATCACCCTGTCTGATGTCAGACGCGCAGGGCGCGTCTGGAGTTGTGAGGCGCAACCCCTGAGGGGAAGCAGCCTGGATTTAGGTGAATGGGTTCAAAGACACCCCCATATCTGATGTCAGATGGGGTGATTTCACCAGCTTGACAGCACACATTTTGGGAATCCCTGCTGCTCAGGCTGAGGAGACCTGAACAGTCTCCAGGGCTGACTAAATAAGGTTCTTCCCTCAAAATGTAAATAAAATGGCATGGGCCTGCTGTGGGACTTCCTTCCTTCCTTGGGTTTCTTAATAACCATGGCAACTGTTTTCCTTTGTCTAAGCGGGGAAGTAACATACTCTTTTTTTTTTTTTTTGGACATCAATACAAATCCGGTGTAAAAATTTATAGCTGCTCTGCCCTTGCTGGGGAACCCAATTTTTTTTCCCCATCGGGGCCCAAACCAGCTCTCAGTGGCCCTGGCTGCCCGTGAGAACTGCCAGGATCTACGCAGATCCCAGTGGATCCATAGTACCAAATCCAGCACTGAAGCCCGGCTCTTAGCCAAGGTTAAGGGTGAAAACATACCCTTAACCCAGCTCCCAGTATTGTGTGTCAGTGTGGGCTACTTATAGTTTTGTACTGACACAGAGACAGGTGCCTGGAGCACCCATCCCATGGGGAAATCCCCCAGTGCACTGCACTCAGCGCATGGTGCACTGTGTGATACCCGGAGGCCGGGATAATGAATCCCGGTCTCAGAGCAATCCATCCTGCTCTGCACTGCACAGAGCAGTGGGGAACCTGGACCAAGCTCAGCATGAATCATCTGTGGGGAAGGCAAGTTCTGCTTAGTCTTCCCTCTGCCTGTCTGCCTGGTGAGTCGTGTGAATGGCCACACACATGCACACACATACACACAGTTAAAGTACACCAACAGAGATAAGTATTTATATAAAGGACACAATCTAGAGAAAAGTAAGAGAGACTAGCTTTATAGATTTTGAGATCAGTGAGATATACAGCCTGAGCCTATGGATGTTTATTCAGAAGTAAGCAGTGTTCAGTTGGGTTTGCTCGATTACAATTGTGATTGCAGGATGGGATTGAAGCTTTATACAGTTAATTGCTAGTGATTTCATTTGGACGGTTCACATAATTAAAGGTAGCTGTCTGTCAACAAACACAGGATTCCAAATCCCATTGGGACATCTCTATGTGTCCATACAGCTGTAGCAAATTTGGTTCAAATCAGTTAGACTGTCCACAAAAGCAAAAGTGGCTTTGAAGGATATCTCCATCAGGAAATGGGGGTAAAGATTCCTTTTTACTGTAAATGCAGTAGGCGTTTAAATTTAGCATAGCTAATAGAATCAATTATGAAGGTGAAATTTTTGGTTCCAATCTCAAATTAATAATGAAATCACCTGGGCGTTTTTCACACCAAGCTTTTAATTTGCATCTCTTCCAGAATGGAGGTGTGCAAGCAAGCATGACTTGTCCCCTTAGCTAAGCAGGGTCTGCCCTGGTTGCATATGAATGGGAGGCTAAAAGTGTGAGCACTGCAAGATATTCCCCTCAGGGGATGGAGCCTCTCTGGGAAGAGCAGAAGGTTTCAAGTTCCCTCCCTGGCATCTCCAAGATAGGGCTGAGAGAGATTCCTGCTTGAAACCTTGAAGAAGCTGCTGCCAGTCTGTGAAGAGAATACTGAGCTAGATAGATCAATGGTCTGACTCAGCCAGTCAGAGAGCCAGTGTGGTGTAGTGGTTAGAGTTCAAATCCCCATTCAGCCTTGAAACTAGCTGGGTGACTCTGGGCCAGTCACTTCTCTCTCAGCCTAACCTACTTCACAGGGTTGTTGTGAAAAAGAAACTCAAGTATGTAGTACACTGCTCTGGGCTCCTAGGAGGAAGAGCGGGATATAAATGTAATAAATAATAATAATAATAATAATAATAATAATAATAATAATAAAGTATATGGCAGCTTCCTATGTTCCTATGTACTCTGAAGTCCCTGCGGGCTATTGGGGAGTACTTCACACACAATTCACGGTTTTCATTGCACATTAGAGTGTAGCCCGATTTATATCTGGGGTTAAAAAAATCCACTTTTTGTGTTGCTTTTGGGGGGCAACTTTGAACTCGAAGTTAAGCCTTGCAGTTACCCACGGTAAAACCTGCTGACTGGGAAAGCTCCAGGTGACTCTCAGTCCAACCATCAGTAATATGTAGGCATAATGATTCAGGGATATTGGAAGGATTGCTGATATAATGGATGTCTGTGAACACTTTGAAAAAAACTTGCTGTTTTATTATTGAGACAACTGATTAATGACTCAGTATAACATACTCTTCAAATCTAGTTAGCTCAGTATATCACTGTGATCCTATATTTTCAGTATTTTATTTAACGAATTTTGGAGTAGCCAAAATTGTGAAAGGATTTAATTTTGACAGATGGGAAAACTGGAAGCACCCACTGATATGAGGAAAATTGCTCAAAGGCAATGCCTAACTTGTCCTTTTAATTTTAGTGGGACTACTTTGAGCAATTTTCCTCATCATATCAGCCACTATGTTTTTAACAATCTTTAAAACCTGTTTTAAAATCTCACATTAAGTTTGTGCAGAGTCAAGAATAGAATGCCTGTTCTTAATCTCCATTAGGTGCTTTCCTTTCAAGACAAAACGTGACATGTGAACAAGAACTAAATTCCTGTAATGTGACAGGGGGGAGAGTTGTTCAATATGTGGAGATGACAGCACTTAAGTAACACAAGGGTAGAAACATCTGGTATAAAGCAAAACAGCAGAAAAAGCATGAAATATGTGTCAGTGATACGTTACAAGACGGAGACTAAAAGATAGCTCTACTGTGCACAGACCTCAACATGTACACACATTAAATACTGGAAGAGTTGGTGAATGAGGTTAAAATAGTGTGAACTTTGTAGGAAATGGCTGTGTAATGCTGGAACTCTTGGCCTACTGAAAACTAAAGGTTAGGGGTATGAAGATCAATTTGCTGGTGAAGCAATCCACTGTGAATTGGGGTAATTTGTTGATTTGCTCACAAATCAAATCACCCCTTGAATAAATGGGCTGATTTGATCATGAATTGAATCACCTCTGATTCGTGCAAATTGATTGGCTAGCAATACATTTAGGGGACATTATTTTGTCTCTGTGTTTTTTTTACCGCTGATTGGTCTCCTGGCACTGGCTTCTAACTGGCTTGAGATATCCTTGCTTCTTTGTTGGCTAGTTGTCTCTCAAACGAAGTGTTAGCAGGAACATTTGTGCCCTCATTGGCTGTGGGGAAGGACCATGGATGAGGGGAGGCCAAAGGAGGGAGTTTCAACAAGTATATGATGGGCTGTTTGGAGGTCGAGATAGCCATTGCTTTTGTGCCCTAGGATTGGAGAAGAGATAGCCATTGCTTTTGTGCCTCAGAAGAAGAGGAGACGGACAGATACAGCACCAGCACTGAAGGGAGCAGAGAGACTGTGGTCTGAGCCTGCCTGCCTGCCCTGCCTGCCTGCTCGGCCAGCAGTGAGTGGAGAGACAGAGTGCCTGCTCTATCTCACTTTTTAAATTTTTAACTTTTTAATTGCAGTGCCTGCAAACTGGTTTATTTCCCTGTCCACTTGCTTCAAGCAGCTCCAGTGCCATTAACTGGAATTTTATTTTATTATTCTTGCTTCTAGCAGTAGCCAGCCCTACGCCCAGTTACTGTACGCCCAGTTACTGCTGTAGCCCCACCACCACCACCCAATCATTTTAAAATAGTAACAGCAGCCCAGTGGCTTAACTGGGTGCTGTTTAGCATTTATATTTCCTTCCTTGGCTTTCTTTCATTGCTTGTAACCACTAGCCAGCCCCCTTTAATAACTGGGGTGCTGTGATTGCTTTTCTAATTTTATTTAAATAAATTGCACAGGCAGCAGTGCCTTTAACTGGGTACTGCTTTGAATTTTATTCCTTGTTTATTTGTATTTACTTAATAACTGGGCTAAGCTGTGAACATTTTATTTATGTGTTTGTTTGTTTGTCTGTTTATTTATTTGATTTGATTTTTATACCGCCCTTCCAAAATGGCTCAGGGCGGTTTACAATTAAAACAAACCATTTAAACAGTAAAGAGCTAAAACAAAAATTAATAACTATATAACAACAATTACCAATTTAAAAACATTTTAAAACAACAATTAAACAATTGCAATAATTACAAACCCTAAAACGGGGTTAAAATATTAAAAATGATTTAAAAACCCTGGAAAGCCAGGCCAAAACAAATACGTTTTAAGGACTCTCCTGAAGTCTAATAGAGAATTCAAATTACGGATTTCCGCAGGGAGCGCATTCCAGAGGCCCGGAGCAGCTATAGAGAAGGCCAGCCTCAGAGTTGCCACCAGGCGAGCTGGAGATGAACCTCCTCAGATGACCTTAATGTGTGGTTCGGCTCATGCAGTAGAAGGTGCTCTCTGGGGTAACTCAGGCCTAAGCCATTCAGGGCTTTGAAGTTTCCGAACTACGTACAAAGGCAGCCCCATGTAGAGCACATTGCAATAGTCAAGCCAGGAGGTTACTAGCTGGTGCACCACTGTTTTGAGGTCATCCTCTTCAAGGAATGGGTGCAGCTGTCGATTCAGCTGAAGCTGACAGAAAGCACTCTAGGCCATGGCCTCCACCTGAGATACCAGGGTGAGGCCTGGGTCCAGGAGTACTCCCAAGCTATGAACCTGCTCCATCTAGGGGAGTGTAACCCCATCCAGCACAGGAAGATCTAACTCACCCCTCAGATTCTGAGCCCCCACAATGAGCACCTCCATCTTGCTTGGATTCAGCTTCAGTTTGTTATCCCTCATCCAGCCCATTACTGCCTGTTGGCAAGCATTTAGAGAATGAGTGCCATTTTCTGAAGAAGGAAGGGAGAAGTAGATTAGGGTGTCGTCAGCATACTGATAACACCCAGCACCAAATCTCCTGATGACCTCACCCAGTGGTTTCATGTAGATATTGAAAAGCATTGGTGACAGAATGGAGCCCTGGGGGACTCCATATAACAGCTCCTGCTTTGAGGAGCGACTGTCACCAAGCTCCACCATCTAGGATCTAACCGAGAGATAGGAACGGAACCACTACAAAGCAGTGCCTCCTATTCCCAATTCCCCCAGGCGACTCAGAAGTATACCATGGTCAATGGTATCGAACGCCACCAAGAGATCCAAGAGGACCAACAGAGTCACACTCCCTTTGTTGATTCCCTGGTAAAGGTCATCCATCAGGACCCAATGATGAAGGGCAAAGCAGTCACCCCTGACCAGCTGCCCAGGTGGAGGGACCCCCCTGGTTAGGGTTAGGTCCATTGGCATGGTGTCCCTGGCAGGGCCAAGTGAGCCACCGTCAACACTGCCTCTGAGTTCCACCCAGTGGTTCATGGAGGGGTTCCTTGGGGCCTTGCCAGGGGTATGGGAAAAGCCCACTGAACTCTGCAGCACTGCTATGCATTGTCTGCTCCAGTACCTGCAGGAGCCGGTGGCAGGCTGTGAGGTGGAGCCAATCCAGGCACATTTTGATAGAGTACACCTTGCAATGCAGAATGTAGATCTCAGAGCAGAAAAGAGCCATGAGTTACTCTCAAGGCCGGACGTGGAGCTCATCTCACAGCAATCACCAAGATGAAATTACAGAGAGAGAATGTAAGAGAGAGAGGGAGAGAGAGGAAGAGAGCTGAGCTGCCACTGTCCGTTTCTCACCACAATACCATCATCTCACAAGCAGACTCAACCACAACTTAAGAAAGGCTTAAAACATTGTATCCTACTCTTTATCCAAGGTGCACATGAAGGAAGTGCACATGGTTTTATCTGCACAAAAATTTGCTCAGGTGGATTAGGATGAGATATAGGCTTGCCCAAGGTTATCCAATGAGCTTCCCAGCTAAACAAGGGTTTAAAGTTTTAGGATTTTATTTCTTTTATTTTTATTTTTATGACCCCCTGCTAACTTGGTAAAGAGGCACCTTTTAATGTGGTGATTCTTTTTATTTACCAGGGGGAGAGTAACTGGTCCTATCCATCCCCAGCACAGTACCTCTCCAGTGACTGTTGCTGGAGTCTATCTGATGTTGCTTTTTAGATTGTGAGCCCTTTGGGGACAGGGATCCATCTTATTTATTTATTATTTCTCTGTGTAAACCGCCCTGAGCCATTTTTGGAAGGGCGGTATAGAAAGCAAATAAATAAATAAATAAATTTAATTTATTTATTTTTGGGAAAAAACCATAAAAATGAAACAGAATAGACAGACCCAACACAAGAGAAAAATATCATACAGACCATAAAATTCATTAAAATTACTCTCATAAATTAAATCCATGAGAAAACATTAAATAATTTTCCTTGATAGTGTTTTTTGAAAGAATATGACAAGAATCAGAAATCCTTATAAGTGCTGCTAAACAAGAAATAGTGTCTGGCACAATGTTGATGCTATGACTGGCAACTAGCATGTTTGTAAGACAATTTTGTATTCAGAAAACCATAAAGATTTATTCAGAAAACAGATTTAATCACAAATATAAAATGCTCTCCTGGGTTGTACCCATTATATTACCTTTAAATAGTTTGAATAATTATTAGATTGATTTTGTTCTCAATTTATGTTGCCTATGCATAGTTCTGACAAACACAGAAGAAAGTATAATGAAATACGCTTTGCAGCATAGTTCTAATTATTTTGAAATAAGCTTCTAAACCCAGTTGATCACACAGCTAAATGTGAAAAAGTTTTGCATCAGGTACTGCTAGATTACTGATTTTTAATATACTTTAGAGTTACAGTTATGCATTTCTAGCTCTCTTTGGTGTTAAAATAAGAGATAGAATAAGGTTGTGCACATGACCAAATGAACAGGCAGGGCAGAGGGCTAGTGGGGAGGCAAGGCTGCCTCCCCGCACCTGAGCCATTTTGCTCTCTTGGCTCTACAACTCGCTTGACACACAATTGGAGCAGTGGAGCAGGGAGCTGGAGGAGGAAGTCCTCCAGCATCTCTCAGTACCAGGAGCGTGATGCATTGAGGTATCCTCCCTCAGCCGGGAGCTCTTGCCACCTGACTCTATGTGTACTCAGCTCTACAACTCGCCCGACACATGATTGGTGTCGTGGTGAGCAGCAGAGCAGAGAGCCTGAGGAGGAAGTCCTCCAGCATCTCTCAATGCACCACTCTAGGAGCACGACGCATGGAGGTATCCTCCCTGAGCTAGGCATGCTTGCCAACTGCATGCAGTCTGTGCACACACATGACCCCAAACCTGAGGTTAAGGGCACTCTCACACCCTTAAATCCAGCTTCAAGCCTGGGGTGAATTCCCAGCCTTGGAGTTGAGGTAGCGCTGGGATCTGAATTGATCCCAACAGTACACACAGGTAGCCAAGCCCAGGCTGGGCTTGGCTGCCCGTGTGTATAGACTCAATGAGATATAACTTGTATTGAACCAGCAACACCTCAAACAAGTTTAGCTTCTCTCTCTTAAACAGATGTTCCAAGTGAAGTTTTGGTGTTGTTCCATCTTGTAGGGCTTTCCCTGAATTCCCTGTATGATTTCCAGCACTTTCTAAATACTGACAAGCAACAGATTTTCTTAGTATCGTGGGCTTGCACTTGCCGCTTATGTGTGGATTGCAGCCGTACTCGGGCATATGCTTATATGTAACAAACACAAAGTGTGAACCAGACAATCACAAATATAGCCAGCAACAATTCCAGTGAGTTTTGGAAACTGGAAAAATTGTCACTACAGTTATAGGAATTGTTGCAGCGATATCCATGTTACATTTGTCTATGTTATATTTGTCTGTGCGGATCAACGCTGGCCACATTTACCCAAGTAGGATAATTTGTGAAGTGATCCATATAATTACTAGTGCCTTGTTGGCCTCGCCCTCTCTCTGCCTCCCGTGTCCAGGCGCCACCTTCTTCCTCCATCGCTGCTCTTTACATGAGGCACACCATGGGAGAAAGTGTGGAGTGTGCCTGGTTTCCCCTCTCTATCTGCTGTGCTGTTAAGTCATTGATAGCAGAGCTCTCTCTTGCTCCCACTGACTCCCCTTCCCTCCAAGCACCATACTTGTCTGCTTAGTTCCTGCTTTGTTCCTGCTTTTGGGGCCATGCAAAAGGCCTCCAGACTTGTCCGGAATTTGGGCGGTCCGGTGGGGGGGGCGTGGAGTGTCGCTTTAAGAGCGGGGGGTGGTAGTACTTACCCCTCCCACCGCTCTTCCCCCTCCAGGGCTCGACTTTAAGGAAATATTTTTGGGGCGGCAGGGTTCCTCCTGCCTCTAGTTCCTCCCTGCCACCCCTGCCCCCATCGTTGTCTGCAAAACTCCAGAGCAAGTAGAAGCTGGTGCCACGCATGCACCTGTCGCGCCGTGCACGCCGCATATGTCATACGTTTGCGTGTGACGTATGTGGCGCATGCACGCTCCGGCAGCAGTGACGGGGGCGCGCACTGCGACTGGCACATGCGTGGCACCAGCTTCTACTTGCTCTGGAGTTTTGCAGACAGTGATGGGGGCAGGGGCGGCAGGGAGGAACCATGCCACCCCAAAAACGTTTCCTTAAAGTCAAGCGCTGGAGGGGGAAGAGCGGCGGGAGGGGTAAGTACTACCCCCCCGCCCTTAAAGCGACACTCCCCCCAGTGCCGGACAACGCCTCCATGGTTCCGTGCACATCCCTAGAGGGAGGGAGGGGTGGAGAGAGAGAGAGAGAGAGAGAGAGAGCTACTGATGCCACTGGCACAGCAGCGTGGGACTGAGAGCCCTTCTTACTCCTTGCAGAGCATGTCACTGTCCACATGATCCACACTACCCTGTCTCTCTGCTCCCTTTTGCCTTCCTACATCCCAGATCCTCATCCTCCGAATATTGCCTGTACAGTCATCAGCCCCTTGCTGCCCTCCCTCTTGTATAGTCTCAGGGAACAGTTTGCATTCCTTGTGCTACTAAGCTGGCAAACACATCTGTTAGATCAATATACTTCAACTAGTGGGCCTGGGCACAGAGCATCTGCACCACTAGTTGGGCCCAGCCATTTTCTGCCGCTTGCCCACTTTCAGCCGCCCTCAGCTGGCCGGCCACCTCCTCCTCCAGTTGGACGGTGTGGCCGGCCACTTCCTCCTGCCAGCTCGGCTCTGCCGACTGGCCTCCTCCTCCCACCAGCCCATTTTCTTGCACTCGCCGTCTCCTCCTCCAGTCCGCCGGCACAGCTCTGCCAGCCGGCTGGCTGCTCCCACCGGCTCCACCAGCCGGCCGCCTCTTCCCACCGGCCTCCTCCACCTGCCGGCCACCTCTGCCCACCAGCATGGCTCCACCCGCCGCCTCCACCCGTCGGCAGCCTCTACCTCCCAGCGCAGCTCCACTAGCTGCAATTGCTATTTTCTGTCCTGCTTGCAAACTATCGCGAGATTTCCACCACACATTTTTTTCTGGCACGTCTTGGAGAAATAAATATATAGATTCTTTTTTTCAAAAGGCTCATCTTATCTATTGCTCCTCTTGGGCACCCTGCTACTGACATGTGCTTGTGTTCACACTTGCAAGATGGGTTTTCAGGACAAATTC
The DNA here is from genome assembly GCF_027244095.1 of Hemicordylus capensis. Lineage (NCBI taxonomy): Eukaryota > Metazoa > Chordata > Lepidosauria > Squamata > Cordylidae > Hemicordylus > Hemicordylus capensis. Next base: position 104,659,914 of record NC_069657.1, on the reverse strand, counting down.
TTGCCTCAGTTGCAAGTTCTTCTTGCTGCTGGTGTGCTGCTTCTTTCTTTCTGGATCTGTTTGCTCAGCTTGCCCTCCAGCATATTTATGACCTTTGGCTACTGGCTTGACCCCTGACTCCTGACTATCTACTCGGCTTCTATTTCTGACCTTAGGCTACCAATTTTGATTGACTCGCTTTCCTGGTCCTGGCCTTACCCTCTAACTTTGCACCACCTAGTGATCCTAGTGATCACTGTCCTGACAACTAGGAAGACACTTATCAGCTAATCTATTCTATCACCCTTATCTTATCTACTCTGTCATCACCCTAGCATCATTTATTATCTTATCTGCTCTATCATCATCATCATCATCATCATCATCATCCTTTATTGTCTACTCTATCCCTATATCATCCTTATCAGCTTATCTACTCTATCATCCTTTCTTAAAGGAATTCTGTTGGGTTTTTTTTAACCTATCTTGGACATATGCCTGTACAACCTTTTCTGTAAAATGTTCAAGGAAGGAAATTCAACTATGTCCCTATGGGGCACTTTCCAGATTATATTCTACAACATTGTCACTATGTATCTACTAAGTGTTCTTCCATACTTCCTATGTTGTGACACCGCAGTCCCTGCATTGACAGCAAGGTGCTGTTCATATTTCCGGTGCCTTCTTTTGGATTTTATCTTTGCATTATAGTGCTACAACATTGCATGTGCGTTGCAAAAAAAATTTCCCTGTATTTTCCCTGTAGCTGTATTTGCTGAAGCTAGAAAAGACTGTTTCCCTTGCTTTGCGCAACAAATGGATGGACCTTTTATTTACAGTACATTTTCAGTAGAATCCTGCCAAGCTGAAGCATTTTACCACTCTCATAGCGTTTAATCTGAAAAGCGCACAGGGCAGTTTATTAGGCATCCATTGCTGAGATGCTTCATAATTAGGAAAATATTTACCCTGATGTTTACTCCTTGCTTCTTGTAACTTTAGTAGGCAAAGAGCCCCCCACCCCCGCCGCTTTTCTGTACAACATTATACAGTATATTCAACTGTTTGAAAGATGGCATAGTCTTTCTTCAGGCTAAAAATAACAAGTTCATTCAACATTTTCTCATATGATTTGTTTTCTATATACCTGATCATGTTTATAGTTCTCCTCTGAATTGTGAATCATAAATGTGTTTCCAGAACCTTACAAACTACATCCACAAAAAATCATGGGGTAAGATGTACTGCATGTCCTCCAGGCATCACTAGCACAGCTTTACTCCCTCTTTTTGCTTGCTTCCAGTATTCAAACAATTTAATCTCCCTCAACATTAAAATCAAAAAACCACTAAAACTGTCCAGTAAAGTACAGCACTAAGTGATCTAAAAAAATATGAGCAGAACAAAACATTCATACAACTGCAAACACAAATATATTTTAGGAGTATGGTGGATCTTCTGGGACAGTTATTTCACAGCATGGGTGCTGCCATCAAGAAAGGTTTGCTCCATTTACAAGCTAATCTTACTACTACAATTTCTCCTGAGAACTTTGCCCCATAGTTTAATGTTGAAATTTGTATTGTTCCTTCATTACTCTTATCACCACAGCTATTAATCAATTAATACTAAAATAAAATATTAATAAACACTTTTAAAGAAAAATGTGCTCACATCCTAATGAAGTGCTGGTACGCCTAACATCAGTGAGCATGCAGCGACATCTCCCATATTTGTCCCTGTGCTTTCCAAAGCGGAAATACCTTTTTGAGCTCACCCACACTTCAGAACTGCTCTGCTCAGTTTTTAGTTAGGAAAACAAATGGAGACATGACATTTCCCCCCACTCTCTTGCAAACCTTAGTTCATATTTTCCATGGGAACTAAATATATTGGCTGGCATGTTTTTCAATGTAACACAAACGGTACAGACCTGCTTGTGCTGCTGCAGTGCTCTAAATCACCGAGTGATGGCACTCAGCAAGAGAGAAGTACTGGTACTGCTGACACTTGCATGAGAGTACATCATGTGCTGCTTCCATCATTTCCAATGGAAGGAATGTGACATGTGATAACACAAGAATCAACAGTACCAGTACTGACCTCTTGTGTTGTAGCACCACCGCTGGATGGTATAGAACCCGGCAGCAGTAAAAGCAGGCTCGTACCATCTGTGTTATGCTGTGGAAGATGTCAGTCAGTGACCTCATTCTCACAACCAGTTGGGGGTTGGCTTGAGGGGAGCCATGCTCACATTCTATGCCTTCCACAGAACCCAAGCCCTGGGTTGTGTTTAATTACCCAGTCCTTACATAACTGAGCTGCTGAGCAGAGGCAATCTTTCCCACAGACCTTGGGGATCTGGTCCAAGGCCTCCTTTCTCTGGGGGGCTCCAAATGTTCTGGGGAGCTTCCCCAGAAGCCTGCCTCCATCCTGCACCTGACCTGCCACTGCCCTGTGCCTGCTCACCAAAAGAGAAAAAAGAAAAGGGATTCCTCCCATCTCTGGAGCCTTCTCCTCCCTCCCCTTGCAGGAGCCCAGAAGTCCGAGTCTGTTTGGGTGCTTGCAAAACAACCACATCTTCCTCTCCCCTCCCTACTGTTGCATCTCCTGAGCCACTACTGCCAAACTGCTAGGCGAGGCTGGGGAAAGGTCGAAGTGAGCTGTGCTCAGCATTGGCTTTTGCAGTCATTCTGGAGAAGCAAACATGTAGCACGTTGGAACAATCAGTCCATGTCTTCGACCTCCATCTTTTCTTTGTCTACCCCCCACCAAAAAAGAGAGCGAAAGGTGTGAGTGTTTTCCAGAAGGCAAATCCACAGATTGGAGGAGAGACGGAGCACTTGGCTCACCCCCCATCCCCTGGGCATGCAAATGGTGGTGAAAATGGCGCAGCAGTGCAGTGGCGGGGTGGCGGCAGGCAAAAATTAAGGGGGGGCCTCGTGGTGGGAGGGGGGCTCTGAGGCCCTTCAGATCCAGGCTCCAAAATGACCTAGGTGCGCCACTGCTACTCAGCCCTCTGGGAGGGAAGAAAAATCTGAGCTGGGTCCTCCAGTATACCACAATGCATCGTGGGAGCAGCAGAGAGGCTGCTGCCAGTACTGCAGCAGCTCTCCTCTCCATGGTTCTGCAATCCACCGGATTCTATGGTAAACATCACCGGATTCTATGGTAAACATGCTTAGGAGCATTTTAAAACAGTGCAGCCACGCAGAAAACCAAAAAACAAAGGTAGGATAGGCTCAGTTGCCATCCTATCTCACTTTTAACCTGGGTAGCAGATCTGGGCTACCTAAATTCAGAGCTGCTGGGACAGACGGGACAGACTCCCAGTTCCTCAGACGATCACAGATTCATTGGTTAACTCTGTCTTACCCAGGAATCGGTAGTTGTGGGAACAGGCGCTATGTGTAGGCAATGAATTAAACAAATGTGTAGATTACGCATATTATCTGGACAATGCAGAACATATCTATTAATTCACATTGTCTGGCTTCTTTTGGTGACTGTCCGTTTTGACTTAGTGATATCCACCAGTCACCAGCAGGCACTGCCAGCTTGAGCACATTTTCTGTGCTGCTGTTTATACACATTTGCCAATCATTAACCCTGCCCTAAGTATTTATTTTTATTCATTGCAACTAATGACTAATTTCTCGTCATATGTAAATGTTTATTTTAACGCTATAGTACACAACATTTGAATGAACAACTGTTGAATGAAAACTTCTCTCAACATTTAAAGATTTATTTATTTATTTACTGCATTTATATACCGCCCTATATAAAATCTCAGGGTGGTTTACAATCCAACCAAAGCTTAAAAATCATATAATCAGATTAAAATGGTCTTAAATAAAAGATGCCAAATCCTTTATAGCTCCTCAAGAGATGACAGTATGAGATGGGACTTTTCAAAGTACTTGGCAAGTTCTAACCAACTCTCTGGGAGGAAGGTAATTAAGTATAATTTCCCCACTTAATAGTTGTGGAGCATCTTAAGCTCCTGCCAGGCATTTCAGGGGGAACTTCCTAAGTAGTTATGATGGAAGTTGAAATAGTTACATTGTCTTCTGCTTTTGTTTAAATTACAGAAAGAATAAAAGTCTGTTCAGCTCTTAAACTAGAGTTATGTGACTGTTAAAAATTATGCTTCACAGTCTTTTATGTGAAAATAAGTAATTATAGCTATTTACAATGATCCTAAGGATTTTAACATGGTTCATGCTTTATTGACATGTATTCATGCATTTATTGGTTTTTTCCCCCAATGACAGAAGCAATGAAAATAAATCTAAGTGAAGCTGTTGTTATGCAAGCATAATCTTACAATTGTGATATTATCCTGAAGAATTTATTTGCTTAATTTTATAACGTGTTATAAAATTGTTACATGTAGATCTTTAATACTGTCAAAATATACCTATTTTAGAATTTACAGATCTGAGATATTGGCCATAACTGAATAATTCATAAACCCCATAAAGTCTGCAGAAAGTCTTGTGTGTTCCTAATGGGGCTTTCGAAAGTTCCTCTAACAGTCCAGCCCCTTTCTTCTATGTAAGAGTGTAGAAGAGTGTTCTCTATATGCACCACAGCTCTGGGGTTTTCCTGCTCCCAGCAAGGCAACCAGCCTTAGCCAGGTTACTCACCATCAGAATAAGCAGGAAGTTGCAAAGGTGTAGCACATATTGCCATATTCCTGAAAGGTGGATGGTATTTCCTGGGTTAGGACTGAGAGCGAGGCGGAAGCAAATGTCATTATTATTATTTTTTTGTATATATTATTGGTGGTGAGGGTGGTATTATACGGATTTCCAAAAAGAAGTTCTCAAAATGCTTTCTCAAAAGAAAAAAGAAAATGGTTTCTGCCCCAAGTGGGCTCACAATCATAAATAGAAGAGAAACACCAGCAATAACCACTGGGAAAGATGTTGGGATGAATGGGGAGAGTTGTTTTTCCCTTGTGAAATATAAGAAAGTCATGACTTTAAAATCTGGTAGGCCGATATTTGGTTGGTTCTTTAATTTGTATAGTCCTCAGTTTTTTGGTTTTTTATTAATAATTTCTGATCTGAAACTTTTTTTAAAAAAAAAATTGTAATTTTAAATGTGGTTTTAGCCTGGGTTTTTAAAAACTCGTTTAACTTTATTAATCTTTGATTTTACACTGTATCTGTTTTATTAATGCTGTGAGCCACCCAGAGCAGTAGTCTACTGGAAGAGTGGGATATAAATATTTTAAACATACTAACAAAAGAATAGGTGCATTTTTGCCCAGTTATCAGCATTGCATCCAGAGTGGTCAGAATGTGCCTGGTCAAATGGCTTCTTCCTCATCGCTCCCAGCATAACAACCCTTTCCTTTCCAGCAAATACAAGAGGCCTTGTAGATTGGAATCCACATCTCCAGGGGTGTAGCTATTAGAGATGTGTGAATCAATTCAGATACAAAGAGATTTGTACCTGAATAGAGCTGATTCAAGTGATTTGTAGGCAGAACAAATCACCCCTGTGCTCAATTGCCCAGATTGGGGGACAAAACAAATCTTCCAGAAAAAAAGGGGATTTGGACCTCCATTATGTGGCCAAAGTGGGTTGGGAGTTAGTACCCAATGGGTTGAAGCTACCAACAACATGTCAAAGAAATTGGGCAAAGGGGTGATTTAAAAAAAAATAGTTCACAAATCTTTAAGCTTTTCCCCATAGGGAATAATGGGGATTTCAGCAGCCCCATAACTCTGTGTGGGGGGCACTAGGGTGTCCCAGAATGGGTTGTGGTGGGTGGTAGTGCCCAATGGGTGGAAGGAAGCTCCCACCCAAATTTCAAAGAAATTGGGCAAAGGGGTGATATTTAACAAAGTTCTGAAGTTTGTGCTTCTTTAAGCTTTTTCCCATAGGGAACAATGGGGATTTCACTGGCCACGTGACTCCGCGTGGGTGTCACAGGGTAGCCAAGTGGGTTGTTGTGGGTGGTAGTGCCCAATGAGTGGAAGGAAGCTACCACCCAAATTCCAAAGGAATTGTCCAAAGAGATAATTTTTAACAAAACTTTGAAGTTTGCACATCTTTAAGCTTTTTCCCATAGGGAGTGGGATTTCAGCAGCCCCATAACTCCATGTGTGGGGCACCAGGGTGGCCCAGAGCAGGTTGTGATATAGTGCACATGGGGTGCCAACCACCCCCCAAAGCACAAGCCCATGCAGTACTGGGTTTTGTTGTTATTTTCAATTGTTGTGGTGTTCTCAGAGTGGATTCTTTCGTGCAAAATAATAGTGGATTTTCTGGTCATTCATCATTTTGCTCCAAAGATGATGAATAAACAAAGATGTTCATTCATCATATTTAGTGCAAAATAATGAATGGATAAAGAATCTGCTATCATTGTTCATCTTTGTTCATTCATCTTCTTTGGTGCACTACCACCCACCACAACCCACTCTGGGCCACCCTGTGCTACCACTATTGGGCACCACCCCCCACCCCACTCTTTTGCCCCTGCAACCCTTTTTTTGCCCTGAATTGATTCAGATTTGGATTTGGATTGATTTTGATCCAAATAGAATCTGGGGTGATTCGGGGGACAGATTCGGACCCAAAACAAATCGGAGGTGATTCGATTTGGATTCAAATCAAATCAAAAAATCTATTCATGCACATCCCTAGTACCTATAATTGAATGGATGGGTTCAAAAAATGTGGGGGGGGGCAGCTCCACCCCTCCCTATTTTCTTCAAATAGTGGTCCCTCACTCCAAGGGACCACTAGGAAGAGGGGTGAGCACAGGTCCCCTCTCCCCTAGCTTCACTCCTGCACATGTCCAATGGCATGGGGTCAACAGAAATTCAACATATGAATTTGGTTAATATGAATTAACCAGGAACATAGGAAGCTGCCTTATTCTGAGTCAGACTATTGGTCCATCTAGCTCAGTAATGTCCACACAGACTGGCAGTGGCCTTTCCAAGGTTACAGGCAGGATTCTCTTTCAGCCCTGATGCCAGGAGGGTACGGGGGACATTGAACCTTCTGCATTCAAGCATTCAGGTGCTCTTCCCAGAGTGGTCCCATCCTCTTACAGTGGTCATATGTAGTCTCCCATTCAAATGCAAGCCAGGGTGGGTCCTGCTTAGCAAAGGGGAGAATTCATGCTTGCTACCACAAGCTCTCCTAAAGAAAAGTGTGCCATCAAGTCGATTTCGATTCCTGGTTCCCACAGAGCCCTGTTGTTGTCTTTGGTAGAATACAGGAGAGGTTTACTATTGCCGCCTCCTGCACAGTATGAGATGATGCCTTTCAGTATATTCCTATATCACTGCTGCCCAATATAGGTGTTTCATACCAGTGGGGATTCGAACCAGCAAACTTCTGCTAGTTAGTCAAGCATTTCCCCGCTGGGCCACTGAATGTAATATTGTATTGAGACTTTTTGTCCTCACCATAAGCTTAGAAAGTCAAGAAAGTAGAGACTAAGCTGAAGTTACTGAAGAATGAATGACAATCCTTTGCATTTGCATAAGCTATAGGCTGTTTATGTTGGGGAAACTTCCCCAAACTTGGTCAGACAAGCTGAGAAATTACCCAGCTCTTTTTATAAAAGGAGTTTCCTTATTTTTTTCTGGAGTTACTGAAAGTCTTAAAATCCCCCTTTGAGGTATTTATTTAGCTTTGTCTGAGCTATTATTAATGTACATGACTTGGTCAAAAAGTAGAGAAACATTTTAAAATGTGATACAGTGTGACCTCGAGTGTACATTAATTCTCAACCAGTGTTCATAATTGCTGACTCTGTGCCCGACTGAGCTGAGGAGAATTCATGTCACAACTAAATTCTGTCAGTGACCTAGAACTGGCACTTATATTTTCTATGTATTTGTCATGTGCCCTTGGAGTAGAGTGAGCCAGCAAGTCTGAATGAAAGAGTCACATAAAGGGTCAGCATTTAGTTGAAGATTAGCTGTGCATTCCCTAATGCCTATTGCCTTCCCTTTACTGCTGTGTATGTTTTGCTTGCTCCAGACATTTACCTTAGCCAAGCTGAATGAGCTATTTAGTCCCTTGCAATAAATGGAAAAGCATGATTTGATTTTTGTGCCAGCTTACTCTTCGTTAAAGATTAATGAACCTTGAATGGATTAGATGGACCTTTTTTATGTACATATAGGAAGAGTTCATATTGCATGGGATACCGTCTTTAATGATTCATTCCCTCAGCATAGTAGATTTACTGCAGGGAGAGTGGGGGGAAATCAGCTGTTGAGAAGAGATGAAATATAGTTACTATTACCACTTTACAAGTAATAGGATTTTCACCCATTTATGTTTTGGAACCCACTGGCCTATCTGAATGAATAGTGTCCAGTTTTGAGCAGAATGGTGTCTTTATTGAAGTAATAAGTGAAATTGGCTACTTTATTTATTTTAATACACACCACCTTTTATCTATGACATTAGGGCAATGTAAAAAACAAAACAAAAAACAAAAAACCACCTGCCCCCACAACCTTAAAATAAAACAATAAAACATTGGTAAACTAGTATGGTACAAGATCAGCAGCCATTAAGTCAAGCAAGAATAGCAACATTAAAAAGCAGTAAAACATATATGGCTGTAGCAGATGAACAATGGCCCCACAGCAGCTTTACACACAATAACATTGGGGTCACTAGTGTGAACATACCTGCTTCATGTCATTTAAGGATGTGCAGAGACACAATCCTGACACATCCTTAACTCATGTGAGAGGATGATTATCCGAATCACCCATCTACCAGTTCAACAAAACCCTAATTTTCTAGTGCATGTTGAGTAGTGATTTGGATGATGCCATAATTGTGTTGGCATGTCCTTGAGTATGGGTACCCATGCCTGCCCTGACATTACTCAAGGACATGCTGACATGATTGCAGCAGCAGCTGAATTCCCCCTCTACATGTGTTAGAAAAACTAGGTTGTGTAGTGCATGTAGGTGCATGATTTGCGTAATCACACCCTCACATGAGTACAGGATACATCAGGATTGTGTCTGCATGTCCTTGAGTGACATGTATTAGGCATGTTCACACCAATGGCCCTGACATTGTTGCATGTAGGGCCACTGCAGGGCCATTGTTCCTCATGGCCCATAGAAAATCATCCAAAAAGTTGAAGAAATGTCTTGACTTGGCTCTTAAGATAGCAGTAAAAGTCTAGGTGAGTCTGCTAACCAGGCAAATAATCAAAGCGGTGATTCTCTTATATATTTAGCATGAGGAATGCAACTGGTCCTATTCAGCCCCAGCACAAAGTCACTCTGCTGGCTCATGCTGATGTCTACCTTTTATTTCTTTTTAAAGCATGAGCCCTTTGGGAGATAGGAAACAACCTCCTCCTCCTCCTCCTCCTCCAAGTGGGCCCTACTATTACTACTACTACATGAGTCCTATGTTCAGTGGTGCACCCAGGTCATTTTGGTGCCTGGACTGCCCCCAGCTTGAGCAACCCCCCCACTGTGAGGTCCCCTCTTGTATATAAAAAAAGAGAAACTTCCATGGGGGGGGGCTCTCCAGAAGCCTGTCGCCGCTGCCTGGCTGTGCCGAACCACCAACCTTTTCCATAAGTTTAGCCGCCATGTGCACAAGGGTGAGCCGAGCAGGGCTCCCCTCCCCCCATGGCAGTGGCAGGTAGAGAGGCCTCTGGGCCTGTCCGTCTGGCCCAGTGGCCCTTCAGAACTCTGAGGTGCTCCTGCACACTGTGCACAGTTAGAATAGCTCATCGCAAGCCTGCTCAGCTCACAACCCCCCCCCCCCAGCCATGCACAGGGTGACTAAAATTATGGAAAAGATCAGAGGTTTGGTGTGGCAGGGCAGTGGCGGGGTTGGCGCAGGTTGGCAGCAGGAGGCTCCCCTGGAGATTTGAAGGCCCCCCGGACCTTGGAGGCCATGGACTGGGGCCCCAGGTTCCAGGGGTAAGAGCACCTCTGCCTGTGTTTGGCTCTGTAGAACCCCACTATCATATCCTTGCTGAGCTGTAAATCCACTGGACATGAAGCTTTTGTTTAAAAGAAAAGTTTAGAGATTGTTTCCTGCACTTCAAAACAGATTTCTACATGCAAAATATGCTATTTTTCTCCTGCAGCTTGCAAGAGAAGTTTGTCAGGGAAAACACCCTGCAAGAAATAGAGCTCTGGAGGAGGGTGTTTTCAGTGGTAGCTTTGTAACTGACTACCAAGGGAACCAACCAGACTCACCATTTAGTCCCAGAATAAAAATATATTCCCCAAGGCATCATATTTATTTATATATTTAACAGATTTGTACACTGCCCACGACTGAAGTCTCTAAGCGGTTCATAATTTTATTTTAAAATTAGCACATATATATTTCTGCTGTGGTGTCACCAGCTTGAAATGAACAGCAGCCAATGAACTGCCATGGATTGTTGGTGGTAATTGTTGCTGGTAAAAATGTTGGTCTCCCTGCAGCACCAGTCAGTAGTTTCTATCTGATATTGCACCTGTAACTTGCAGAAGGCCTTGCATCGGTGGCACCAGAAAACATATTGAGGGAGGCACAGAAGGGGCAAAGTGCATTTATGGGTGCAAAAATGGAGGCAGCCAGGGAGGGACAAACTACTTGTCTGAGCCAGCACACCCTCTCCCCACCACCCTTCTGGAGCTGCTCTTGTCTTGAACATCCATGCCTGAATTCCTTCTCAGCATCAATTCCTTCTCTGTAAAATGGGAATAAATATTGACATGTTTTGTGATCTAGTGTCTGTGGACAGGCAAAAGAGGAAAAGATTGTCCAGCACTGCTTGCGTTAAAGGCAGCCAATGCCTCACAGAACAACTCACTGCTTAACTCATACATTCAGCATGACTTTTGTTTGTTGTTGTCCTTTTAGTGGGATTGAGAACAGGATGTTCATGTCACTTCCTCCTCATCCTGCAATCTGTCGCAAGCAGCTCTTCTTCCACCTACATAATGTCAAAAAACAAGGGTCCTGCTGTCATGGCATATGTCCCCTTTCCTTTCAGTCAGAGCCTCTCAAAATGTTTTCTTATCTGAGTTGAGCTGAAAGGCTGTTGGCAGAGGAAAGGATCTGAGTAGCAATACCCACCATACTCAATATGGCAATTCCAACTATTAAAGGTTACGCTTCGCTGAGCATCTGAAAACCAGTGTGCTTATCTAAACTTCACATGTTTTGCAAGACTGACTTCAGTAGCTGATGATTTCATACAGTTTTCCCACTGAAGCCATTTCCACTCAGATTGTACTGCTCGCCTTGAAGAGGCTCGAGCAATCTGCCTGGATATCTGTAATTTTTGTCAGCTCTTCTGTTTTGTTATTTTCTTTCCGACTTGAATAGTTGGCTTTAAATTAAGCTATATTAGTAATGTATCTCTACTCTTCTGGTTTAGGCATTAAGCCATTAAAATTACTCACTTTCAAATGCTTCTCTGTGCTAAAGTAACCTCTGATAAATCAGGGCAGAATGTCATAATTCTGTCTTCTGACATCAAACCCCCTAGTGTCTATTACTGGGGAAAGATCATATGGAATTGTAACTGTTTACTTTGATAGTGACCATCATATTCATCCACCTCCTCTTGACCCCCACCATGAACACAGAATAAATCTCTTTGTGTTGCATTTGTATTTTGTCGAGTGATGCTACTTGTCTTCTTGTGACGGGGCTAAAGTTAGATGCCCGGAAAAGGCCGCTTTATTTCTACATCTTTATACTCAGTCCTATTTCAAGCCTATTCAGAAACTGGTTTGACACATGTGTTTTCCTTTCCCAGTTGGGTAACTGGATAAAAATGCCTGGATTGTGTTCTGTATTTGATCCCTTAAGCAAAAGGACTTGACATGTCGTTCTTTGGGAGCTGGACTGAACTCTTTCACACTTTTGGCAAAAACTATAGGCCTTTGGGTACCCACTCATTCAGTGGTTTTTTTCCACGTCTTTCCATTGTGATTACTCAATGCCCTTTCCTATCTCTAAAACAATCTTCCCATTCCTGTTAAGTGTTAGCTGATTTTGTCTGTGCAACAAAGCATCTGTGTGCTCACATGCTGCTTCTTGCTTTGCTCTCATGATGCAACGCTTCCCCTGTTCCTTGTTCCTACAAGCCCTGCTTATTACCTTCTTTTCTCTCTGCACCTCACTCTTCTCACTGGACTCCATTTCTGGGACTGACCAGCTCAGGGATGACTCCAAGCAATAACAGGCACTCCCCAAAAATATCTCCCACTCTCCCATCCACAAGACTGGAACTTTACAGCAAAGTGTCAGCCAATACAGTCATAGTACATTATGGTCCTATAGCTTGAATTAATTATTTTAAATAGCCTTTTCTGTTCAAAGATGCCTCATTCACTCACTCCTCTACCCCAGAATAAGCAGCAGAAGCCTGTGCAGTTGGCTAAGTAGGACACTCCTCCAGCCTCACAGGAGTCAGTCAACCTCTGAGTTTCCTTCCTGCCCAGGAACTGGTCTGAGTGAGACCATGTTATGGTGGGGTACAGGGTCATCTTCCCTGCAGAGTTCAGTTAATCTTGTACTGATCTCTCTCCTCACTTTGATCTTTTCTGCCACATGGTCTTGGACAGAAAATGAAAACTAGCATAAAAAGCAGACTGGTACGTTTGACCTAGTTGAGAGAATGGAAGATCACAGCTCTTCCTAAGAAGAATCTGGTCCATTTTCTGAATAGGTTTGGAAAATGTCATGCAAGCTTCATTAGTAAGTTAAATAAACTATCAGCATTAATTACCTTCCCTCTACAAGTATCTAATATATTGTAAAATCCTTGCTCCCCTAATAATATTCTTTGCCACCGCTTTGCTTCCCCAAACTAGTTGTTCAAAAGTCGTTCCTGTCATTAGAAAACAAAAAGTCATTAGAAATCAGGATTCTATGATTTCTAACCTGCCCTTCAGTCAGATGCTTTGGAAAGGCTCAGCTCTGCAAATATCCAAATCCAACTTGTCTTCCCATGAGAGGACCTTCTCATGAGAGGTCTAGGGTGTGCTAGAAAAGAGTCTTCCATGATCCTCCCACTGCTTAAACCAAAATGAAACAGTATTTGATGAGTAACTCCAGGAAAGGTTGCACAGATTTGTTCTTAGAGGAATGTGCCTTAAATTTCTCCAGAAAACATTTTCTAACATTCTTACTGGGTTTTTTTAAATGACAAACAGTAGACATAAATTTATTTTAAAGCACACAAAATTGGTATTCTTGATAAATTCTTGAAAAAACAACCAAAAATGAATAGCAAAAACATATTCTAGTTTAGAGTGAACATTTCAGTCACAGAGCATGTTAGCTAGCACAGTTCACCCAAGCCAAATGACTTCAAGGACTGCACTCAGTTCAGTATAAATGGTTGCAGGCTTACATGAGAAACACAGCACCAATCCTGGCTTCAACTTTTATGTGCTTATCTTCCGTTGAATTTAGCTGGAATAACTGCCTTTAGTAAAATAACGTGTTGAAAGAGTTCAGAGAAATAGAAATTATGTATAATTTAGAGCTTTGAAGAATAATATGTGGTGAGAGGCTCATGAAATTCAGCCTATATACTTTGAAGTGGAGCAGGACCATGAGGTGATTTTTAATCAAGCATAATAAAAAGCCTATAAAGAGCATTAAAATTGCATTCACAGGCTTATTTAAGGGGTTTTTTGTTGTTCAGATTTGAGAAGATTAAAACTGCAGAAAATAACGGGCAAGTCCTGACGGAGCAAGGGTGAGGCTTAACATGCAAAATATGTAAATTAGCTGTGGCTAACTGCCGGTGGGCATGCAGGTATCGGAATCAATTGTATATCATCAGTCAATCTAACAACAAAATTGGTTTTATCGTTTGTTGTAGAAGTTTGATTGTCTTCTCTTCTGCATATGCTTTAATCTCATGCTGGTCACTGACCAAAAAAAAAAAAAAGAGATTTGATTTGATTTGTAAATTAGCCTGACAAGAAAATGGAAGCAGGAGTAGCAATGACAAGTATTTGGCAGGAAGATATGGCAGTAGTTAATTAGCTCCTAGTATCAGAACATGAGGAACCCAACAGGGCTATGTCATGAGTCCAAGTGTAGCTAAGTAAGCAATTTGTGGGTGAGGGAAAGCTAAGCCCTGTTATGGCTCTACTTGAAGTCCACTGCTGCCACGGAAAGTATAATTCAGTATCCTAATAGTCAGTGCCTGACATCCAGATTAAATTACTCAAGAGTACTATTCTGGAGCTACTCTTAAGGACTGCAAAATTTCAATAGGATCTCCTCTAGTAATAATGAATATCAACCATTGTGAAATCAATGGAAGAGATTTAAGCACACACATTTCTCCTAGAGAAAACAATGGGACTTGGAAAGTGCTGAATTCTGGCTGCATCACACTCATACTCATAAGACATTTGAAAGGAAGGGCTACTAAATATGAAATGTTTCCAAAAGGGATTCACAATTATATGCAAAATTTCAAAGCAAAAACATCAGCAAGGAGGTCTTCCAAAGGAATATGCTATCTCACTAGTGTGGAGGAAAATTCAAACTGAACATTCTCCAAGGACACAAAAGGTCTTTGAAGCATCTTCTTCAGAAGTGGAGGAAGAATATCAATGATAGCAACTTTTCAGGGGAGGAGGGATTTGCCTCTTGCAATATGGAAAAAGTTTGCACCGATTGTTCCCTTAAAAGATCAGGGTAGGTTCAGTCTGGCAGCAAAAAGCTTCTCACTGAAAAATGCTGCAATGAAATCTGTCAAGCAACACTGCAGGTCAAAAGCTTGCAAGTGACTGCACAGCAAGATGTGCAAATTGGTCTGAAAATGCAAAGAGCTGTTTGAATAGAAGCTTTACAGGTTTCCCTTGGGTCTAACTGGCAGCATTGTGAGTCACATAGTATATTCCTCTGGCCTGGTTTGTTTGCATCTCCAACAAGAATCATAGAGAAACTGTACATGCAAAAAATGCTTTTGTAGTTGTCAGTTCTTGATCTAAATTAAAGATATTTGATGCTCTAAAAACATTTTATTAGTAAAAGCACAACCAATTACATTGTATATTCTTGGAACACTGACAGTGCAGGGACCAGCGGTTTCCTTACTATTATGTCCGAACGCATTCAACTCCGGTCCCATATGTTGTGTGAGCTAAAGTTAGGAACATAGGAAACTGCCATATACTGAGCCAGACCATTGATCTATCTAGCTCAGTATTATCTTCACAGACTGGCAGTGGCTTCTCCAAGGAATCTCTCTCAGCCCTATCTTGGAGAAGCCAGGGAGGGAACTTGAAACCTTCTGCTCTTCCCAGAGCGGCTTCATTCCCTGAGGGGGAATATCTTCCAGTGCTCACACTTCTAGTCTCCCATTCAGATGCAACCAGGGCAGACCCTGCTTAGCTATGGGGACAAGTCATGCTTGCTTCCACAAGACCAGCTCTCCTCTCCAGAGAACCAGTTGTTCTCTGGAGACTCGAATTTGAACCCTCAGTTTGTAATAAATTTTGCTGTTCAAAACTGAGGGTCTACTGAGCCTCCATTCCATCCAAATGCAGCACTAGAGGCTACATTCAGCCTGTCAGGGTCCCTCCCTGATGCCCCTCTCAATTCTAGGAAAGTGATTTGTTTTTATTGTTCTATGACAGTTTAGTCTCCAGGTTCTGGGGATTCATTCAGCTTTTACTCTCCCTCGCTGCCACCATATAAATTCTTGTCACCCTGCTTTTGGTACTCAACACCTCTGGCTGCATAGCCTCGTGAGGGCAGGGCAGGCACATATGTTCAGGATATAAAAACTTCTTGTATAAAATGAAAACAAGAATAAGTTTATTATTTATTGATTAGAATAAAGATCTCTGCAAAGAAGGGCACACAAGCTTCTCTATTAAGTTACTAGGTACATCAGCTGTACTGGATAAAATGTAACATATAGGGAGGTGAGATAACTGGGACAGAGATCATTAAACTTGGGCTTGTAAATTTAGTGAATTCATCCAGACCTTCTTGTCTGTTACTAGGAGCTGCCAAGAACACTGTTGGTTCTCCAGCCTCCACACATTCACCCTTCAAGTTCCACACAACCCCCGCCGAACAATCTTTCCTGTTCAGAACACTCCAACCTATCTCTCAACCCTCAGCCCAACACATCTCCTACTCCCATGCAACTAAATCCAACTCTTTCTCTCTTCTCTCTGTTTCAACTGCCTTTTAAAAATCCTCCCCCCTCTTAACCTTCTGTGTCTGGTTACTTGGATAAACCACACAAACTCACACACTCACTCACCAGCTCCTATATACATTCCACCACACGGCCAGACTAGAACTGAAGCAGGAAGCTCCTCCCTCTCTTCATCCCTGATTGGCTCTCTGGGCTGCCTTCAAGCAAGAAGGGAGCCCACACTGCCCATTACTCCTCATCTCTGCAGTCTCGCTGACTGCAGAGAGGACGCCTCCCTGTCCAAAAGTAGACAGCAGAGCAGGGGAGGGTGAGAGGGGAGTGGATCTGCAGGTCCATTGGACCCGCGGTTGCACATGACATGCAAAAGCAGCCATAGTTTTATTAATTGTTTAGTGCCAACAAGCAGACAATTTAATTCTTCCTTGTGAAATTAAATCACTCTAATCCAGCAACTGCATTGCCGCTGTTTGATACATACATATAGCACTTACATTTATATACTGCTTTATAGCCGGAGCTCTCTAAGCAGTTTACAATGATTTAGCATATTGCCCCCAACATTCTGGGTACTCATTTTACTGACCTTGGAAGGATGGAAGGCTGAGTCAACCTTGAGCCCCTGGTCAGGATCGAACTTGTAACCTTCTGGTTACAGGGCAGCAGTTTTACCACTGCGCCACCAGGGGCTCTGGTGGCGCAGATGAGGTCACAGTGACTCCCACTCCATCCCCAAATATATCCAGTCTAGAAATTCATCAAGAGCTGAATTCTGATTGCATCTGGCAGGCCTAGATTACAGTCCATCTCTTCTGTCAGCCACGAATGGTCTGCCACCCCTGGATCTGAATCTGCATAACTTTATCGCACCACCACGCCTGGTACTAGGTAGGTGTAGCACATGGCTAACTCTGGATACAGCCTTTTACCTTGCTGGTTAGTTGGCAAAATGTTTAAGTGAAAGGGAGAAGAATCTGCAGTCCCTGTTTAGCTTCTAAGCTGTAGTAATGGGATTTGCACAGATGTGTGAAAGATAAAGTGATTTGTGTTTATCCTATTTTCATGTCATTTGTTTTGTTTGGCTATAAATGGGGCTATTTTCTAGCTATAATCTGCTCTCTAATGCTTTAATAATGAAAGATGAACAGCGCAACCCTGTGCCTCATGTAGGTGCTGAGATTCATCTGTGCATTAATGGGATTCTCTACTTAATTCACCTTATTAACATGCTGTGAAATTTTCATCAAAGAGAGATGGAAGGAATGTGCTTCTTCATGCTCACTTAGGCTATCATTCTCCAGCAACTTGGACAACAGTACTGTCTTCTTGAAATCAGTGATACGCAGAAGAAAATTGCGGCTTTTAACACTTTTCTTATAATCATTACCATTACGCTATCAATCATGTTTATCTTTTTTTAGGTGTGTGTGTGTGTGTGTGTGTGTGTGTGTGTGTGTGTTCCATGGTTTTTACTGTTTAACTTATTTTAATGTTTTAGATGTGATTTTAATGGAGGTTTTTTTGGTAACTTAACTTTTGTAAACTGCTCTGGGATGCCTTATGAAAGGCAGCATAAAAATTGATCAATTTCCAGCTGTCTGCTTCTATGGTGGTTTAAAGCTTTAACAAGTTTATATTGTGTTATTTGTAAAAGCTTTTCAAAAGCTCTTTACTCCACATAAAGCACAATAAGTTTTTGTCATGCTGACCACTAACATGGCTGCTATACATGTGCAGAAGCCAGCTGAGTGGTGGGGGCAGGTCTTCCTTCCCATGGAGATGTTGAGTTGGCTGTTGCCAGATCCCTAAAGATGTCAGGTGCTGGTGGTAAGCAAGCTTGGCTTTTAAAAACATTATATCCTGCCAACTTTACTGCCCAACCTGGAGCAGGCCTCATCGGCCACTATTAAAAAGATTGTGAAGCTAAATCACGATAACGTCCAGAACTGGACTATTGTGCAAAAGTTTTCTGCAAATCATATGAGGCATGCCACATGTTGCACATTTTGTTGCGCAAATGCAAATGTGTTTGAACGCAAACTGCAGTCTTAGTGCAAACAGCTAGCACAACAGCCTTGTGCTAGTCCAGTGTCCTTGTGCAAGTACAGCATTAGGATGTTGGCCACAGTTTGCCATTTTTGTATAGCTAAGCAATACATGTTCATGTTCTTACACCATTTGTATGCATTTAAGGAAATACAGCCCACCTTCCTTTCTCTTGGATGTTAAAAAAACCAACAACCCTTCAAATGTATAGCTCTCTGTGATGAATGAACCTGAAAGACTGACATTAGTACTTGGAATCTTTGAGGTTAAATGCAAAGTTCTTTCTATAGTTTGCCTGGCCTACCTTTTTCCCCCCACATGAGATCCCCAAGCAATTTCTGACTCTGAATGTTCATTGTTGATTAGACATTACACATGCTAGATGCACAAATTTGATTGCTTTTGCATATTTTACCAACTACATCTTAAATTATTTTGCTAAATTGGAGGAGATTGCCATTTCCAAACAATGCACATTTTAAATTAAGACTGTAAATAACTTTTCATATTAACCTCCCCCTCCACTGAAAATTGTGGGCCAAAGGGGGGGGATCATAGATAACTTTAGTTAAAAATTAAAATGAGGCATTGTTCTTATCTTGATTTAAAGCGCCTTTCAGTGACTGCAGTTAATACGGGTCAAGTTATCTCTTTCACAGAATGACAATTAAAATGCACATATTCTCATTTTATATATGTTAAAATTTCTATCATGCTGTATTTCCTCCTAGAAGAATTTGAGTGGCATGTTATATATACTATCACCATGACTTGTGCATTATGTGGAGTCTACCCACTAGCATGATCCAGTTAATATTTCTGTTATTCTACAGCCCTGTTCAGGTGTTTTGGTTATGTGGGAACAGAAGCATGCAAGCTAACTCCCCAGGGTCATATAGTCCATAGCCACGTACCCCTGCTGCCCCGAGAGTCAGCATTTGCCTTTGGATGCAAATGACGAACAAGGGAAGGGTTTTCCCCCCCTATGAATGCGGGATGGCCATCATGCCAAATCACAAAAGAAAATTGTCCCTGGGTTCAGTGTTTTCATTTATTCATAAATGATCCAGAAATTGGAGTAAGCAGTGAAGTGGTCAAATCTGCATGACACTAAACTATTTAGGATAACATGCTCCTCCGCCACTCACTGCTACTTTCTGTATTAGTGATGCTTCCCCCAGCTATCACTGCATGCCAGCAGTGCTCTCCCCAGCTCCCTTGTGCAAAGCCAGCACACACATGGCTTCTGCACATGCGCGGAGGCCATGTGCATGCCAGTGTTACACAAGGGCATCTGGGGAGTACGCTGCCAGTGTGCAATGATAGCTGGAGGGGAGCTATCATCGCGCTCTCCCCCACTTATCCAGGACACATGTTGTGGGGAAAGGGCAAAACAAAGGAATCTTAAAACAAAGGCATCTCTGTTGGTCTAAACTTTACAGAAATACATAAGATGATCATGGGAAACAAAGTACAACTTTTTAAAGCTGCTGTCTTCATGATATTTTGTTTTAAAAAGAACAGAAACAGGCATAGAAGAAGCTAATAACTTGAGTCATTTATTACCTTGGAAACCTTCGGCTTCTGCAATAATAAGATAAATATATTTCATTGCAGTGCTTATAAGATGAAAATGAGAAGGTAGTTTTGTCAGATTTACAAAATCCAATTTAGAAAGTACCAGCACATTAGCCGGTAACAAGACATGATGAATATTTGAATCTGTTCAACACACACCTCTCCACATGCCTCATAAACACCATTATATTTTAATATTTCACTACATGATGGATAAAGTTTCCCTGAAGCACTTTTTGTAGGTTGGTGTTATAGAAAATTAGGGTCTTATATGTACTGCAGTCTTTTACAATGGTATATTGAATTGCCTAGTATCCAGACATTTCCACTTGACAATTAAGGCTTGCTTTTGACAACAGAGTCATACAAGATTTTTTAAACTAATGTTTTCTACCACATATTGTAGGAAAATATTGAACTCTATCAAGAAGAACACAAAGTAAGCTAACTTAAAAGCCTAAACAAAAACCATCATTATTTTTAATACACAGCACAAATTTTCCTGAAAAAATACTTTCTCCCTGTGACTGATTTCTCCATTTCAGTCAAAGTAGGTCTTTGGATTCATGCCATTGGACCTCATCCAACTTCACAGTCACTAAGAAGCTGCATCTACAGTGAATCATAGAATTAATATTGAAAGGTACCTTGGCGGTCAACTAGTCCAGCCACTTGTTCAGAGAAGGAATCTGTTACGAAATCCCTGATGGAAGGCCAACCAGCCTTGGTTTGAAAACTTCTAGCAAAAGAGAAGCAGGCCACTCTTGAAGCAGATCACTCTCACACTATCAAATAGCTCTTTCAGTTAGGAAACTCCTCATAATGACTAGCATGAATCTGCTTCCTTGCAACCCACTGGTTCTAGCCCTGTCCAGGAGCAACAAAAAACAAATCTACTCAGTCTTCTATGTGACAGCCGTCAGAGATTTGAAGGCATGTAGTCTGATGTACATAATCACAATGTTTATTTCATGTATATTCCACTCTTTCCCCTCTCTCAATGAGTTCAGGCCAATGTAAGTTTCTTCAGTCCACCAAACATCCCTAGTTAGCCAGGCTGCGAAATTGTGTCTGAACCAAGGTCACCTAGTGAGTTTCATAGCGAAGTGGGGATTGAACCCCAAGTCTCTCCTAGTCAAACACTCTAACAATAATACCATGCTGCCAGTAGTGCCGAAACAGTTGTGCAGTGGAGAAGGTGAAGTAGGAATGAGAGTCAAATTCCACTCTTCTTTCCTGCTCAAAACAGCCGAGTTTCTGACATAAGCTGTTCAGCTATATGTATACAGCCTGCCTAATGATTCAGGCCAGGGAATCACATTCTTTTGTATTTGTCGTACGTCATCCAGTTAGGCATATGGATGCAGAAGTCTGATTGCATTGAATGATTGTATTACAGATTCCTAAAGTTGCTTCACTTGTAGAGCAGTAAACTTCTAATTTAAAACTGGTAAAGAAAGCAGAAATGAGGAATTACTAAGGTTTTGCATACCTGCTACCTGTAGAATCCAAAGAAAAGAGTTTTGGTATGTAGGGACAAGACAGCAGAGTTGAATCAGAAATATTAACAGTTTCATGAGGCAGATAAGATTTACAGAGCAGTAAGTGCAGTCAGCCTTTGGTTCTCTTGCTGCTGGCTGTTTGTAAGCCTCACCTCTACTCCAGGACCGGAATAAAAGTAACTAAAGCACTATTCAAAAGCTAGCCTGGATCAATGAATGGATTAACCAAAAACACCACACTACCCTGGTAACCTTACTGAGAATGAGACCTTTTGTCTCAGTCTAAAACTGAGAACTGTATCAGCTTATAAGATCACCCAAGTGCATATTCTAGAACTGAGTCCCATGAAGATACCAGGAAGTATCCATATGCCTAATGCTTTATACGATATTTATACAAATGTCACAACACTTCATGCCTGTGCCTTTCACTGATGCTCTGTGGGGGAATTCTGCACAGAACAAGAAAGAAACCATCTGTTTTGAAATGTAAAGCAGCTGCTCTCTTCCTTGCGACTGCCTTCACTGAAACTGGATTGTTAAACTTGTAATTTCTAACTATTTTTTTAATTAAATAAATTCTTGGTTACTTGTTGTAGAGCAAAAATCATCATCTAGAACTAGGAATTGTAGTCCAAGGCAACAGGAAATGAAATACACTCCTGTGCATTTAAAATGGAATAAAATTTATGAGGCATATTGAGCACAGTGCTGCAGAAACATATAACAGCCCTATTGTCATTAATCTTATAAGTACCAATGCTCTGGGTTAATTCCAGGAGGGGGGAAATGACAACATACATTATTACTTGTAGTTCAGTTCCTGTGCTATTATTTCAACTTTGTGTACTCAGATATAATTACACTTTGTATTAGATATATCTACACACCCTTGCATAATAATGTCACTTTTGTTTTGAAAAAAGGACCTGTCTTTCCAATGAGAACTCCTAGGAGCTTTTATATGGATCTCCAGGAAAGTGTGTGTGTGTGGCGGGGGGGGGGGATGTTATGACAGCAGCAATATCCTTGATACTGAAATTCTCTCTCTGGTGGTATATGGAGAAATCAAAGGTGATGACATGATCTAGTTTATTGACCTCAGTGGATTCTTTCCATAGTTGCAATGTCAGAGCAGTTGAGCATGTGGGTGGAACTATTTTAAAGATTAATCGGGTGATTAATCCAATAACAATTTTTACAAGATTGTTACAAGATTGTTACAAGATTGTTTTTTACAAGATTGTTACAAGATTGTTATTTTACAATAACAAGATTAATCCAATAACAAGTTAATGTTCTATTTAGAAAAGAAGCATGCTGTAGCCCTGAACTGCTCCAGTTCAGGGCTCCAATGCCCAATGTCTGTACTTTCTATCCCTGCAGGGCATGCAGGCAGGCTGTTTCCATTCTTTTCCCCATCATGTTGTTGATACCCTAAGAGAATATACCCTTTGTATCGATACAAAAGAGCCATTTAGCCCTGAATTCTGTCTCCTAGGGTGGCCATCCTGGGAAACTCACTGGCAGGAGGCACAATGGAGATAGCTATATATTGGTGCCCACCCCCCACCCCCAGGTAAACAGAGCTCTCTCCCTCTCTCTCTCTGCATAGTAAAATTCCATTAATAGATCTATTCATGAATTGATCTAATCCTCTTTTAAAGGCCATCACAATTTGTGGCCATTACTGTACTTTGTAGCAATTGACTGCATACGTTAATCATAAATTGCATGAAGAAATGTTTCCTTTTGTTTGTCTCGAGCCTACAGGCAGTCTCTTACATTGGATGATCCCAAGTCATGGCATTTTAAGAAAGAAAGACAGGAAAGTATTTCTCTACATAGTTCATAATTGCATCAACCTCTATCATGTTTTCATGCTTGTTTGTTTTCTAAAATAAAAAGGTTCAGCTCCTTTAACCTTTGTTCAGAAGGAAATGCTTTCACTTGCAGTCGCTTTAGCTGCCTTGTCATGCACCTTGCTCTATCAAAACCAGGGATTCTCAAACTTGGGTCCTCAGGTGTTATTGGACTTCAACTCCCATAATCCCCAGCCTCAGTGGCCTTTGCTTGAGGATTATGGGAGCTGAAGTCCAATAACACCTGAGAATCACTGATCAAAACTATACAACATTCTAAATACCATATTTATACAATGCCATTATTATGCTTATTGTTGAACTTCATAGGAACATAGGAAGTTGCCATATACTGAGTCAGTATTGTCTCTGGCAGTGGCTTCTCCAAGGTTGCAGGCAGGAATCTCTCTCAGTCCTATCTTGGAGTCGCCAGGGAGAGAACTTGGAACCTTATGCTCTTCCCAGAGTGGCTCCATCCCCCAAGGGTAATATCTTACAGTGCTCACACATGAAGTCTCCCATTCATATACAACCAGGATAGACCCTGCTTAGCTAAGGGGACAAGTCATGCAACCACAAGACCAGCTCTCCTCTCTAAAACGTTCAAATCACTTTCCTAATCATTCCTAATAATGACTGCATGTATTTTTGCTCCACCATATCAACTGAATCAACATTTTCAGTGCATTTTCACTAGATCTTTTTCATGAGTTGCTACCAACAATTTAGACCCCAACTTCGTATTTATTTATTATTTCTCTGTGTAAACCGCCCTGAGCCATTTTTGGAAGGGCGGTATAGAAATCGAATTAATAACAACAACAACAACAACAACATATCATAACATGGTAAAGACCTTGTGCTAGGCAGTGACTGGGAAAGAATGGCAAAAAATAATTAAAATAATTAGATTTTTTCTTTTAATGTATTTCATTTTGCTCTTATTTACATTGAATCTCATCTGCCATACTATTGCCAATTTACACAGTTTTGAAAGAACCTTTTGGCCCATGTCACAATTCGCTCAGAATTCCACCATCCTGGATAATTTTGTGTCATTTGCTAATTCTCCTTCTCACTGTTCACCTCTGACTTTTGCTTTGTCCCAGGAGACTTTTCAGACTTTGGGTTGTATATGACAGAACCAGACTGGAACATGGGAATCTGCCATGAGGACATACATTAGCTGGGTTCAGATGAAATACACGGTCCCTTTGGTTTTTTCACCTCCAGTTTTGCTAACTAAATGTCTGAACCAGGGGAACTACAGTTAAAGGGGAAAATGTACCCGCAGTTTCCTTCCCCAAACTCAATTTCTCACTTTCAGTTATCAGTAAGTTATATTGTCCCAACCTCTGGTTTGCATGTGGCAGCAGTACATTCACACGCAGTATTGCTGCTAGCCTTCTCCCAAGCCAGAATTGAGGGAGGAAGCTTCTCCCTCACTCCAGTTGCCATTGGCTGTGTGGGCTGTCCTTCAGGAAAGAAGGAAGCCTGCATAGCCAGCTCCCCGACCTCTCTTCACTCTCGCTGACTACAGAAAGGCCTCTCTCTGCAAAGTTCAAACATGGACAGGAGAAGCGGGAAGGGGGGCACATAACGTTTTATGTCTAAACTGGGCCATTGTGTTTCATCTTAAATCAGCAGGGATATTTGAACTGCATACTTTTAAAAAATGATTTGCTTTTATTAAACAGAAACTATTCATTCAATTTTAGTTCTTACCTTGTAAACCAGGAAGGAAGACAGTAAAAGACAATTAAGAAGGGGTGATAAGCGTATGGAGAAGAGTAGTCAAGTTTCATTCAGATTTCTCCCTTGGGGAATGAGGTGTGATATTCTACTTTCCTGAAGAAAATTGGAGTTCAGTCTGCAAATTGTATCAGTTTCTTGTTAGCTTCTTCCAAGCCAGTAATTGCTTTCAAAAGTAGATTTCTAAGACACAGAGGTCATATCTAGAAAGTTAATATGGGTGCTAGCTTTCACCAGCATTTTTCTATAGGAGGCTTCTTGAAACAGATGTCTGTTTCTTCATATGTGCGGTAAATTTCATGCCTCTTTCCCATGCACAAACTATCTGATGCTTTCTGCTGCGTCTCTACTATTGGGAAATCCATGTGTGAGGGCTCCTTATTACTGTCTTAGCTTAGATCAGAAAAAGAATCCTCCAGATCACTGCCTAACTACACATATGACACTGATTTCCCAATAGCGGAAATTCAACAGAAAGCATCAGATATTTTGTGCATGGGGGGGAAAGGCATGAAGCTTGTGGTATGAATAGAAAAAATTGCTTCAGCATTCATTTGCTTCAGTGCTGGTTCCTTTCCAGTCCTTAGGGAACACTTACAATCTACTGCACTTATTTTTTTTCTTCCCATGTGATCTTGTGTTGACAGAACATTCAACACCAAACAGACATTGCCTCATTCACATGTAACACTAAACAATAGTTTGATTCTATGAATATGCCAAAGCACACCCGCTCTCTTCTCCTGCTCCAACAGGTACCAGGAAGTTACCATGACAGCTTCTACTTTAAAAATAAATCATAATTTCCTATAACATATGAACTCAGGGAAAGGTGGTTTGTTAACTTTTCGATGCAGTATACTAACCTGCTGCATGCTGAGTCAGGCCGTGGGTCCAACTAGCACAGCATTTACATTAGGTCAGCATTGTCTACATTGTTTTCAATGGAGAAAAGAGTGGAAATGTTTTAGGACATTTAAAAACACAAACTATTATCACCAGCACCACCACCGCACCTCACACCACATGGCAGAAGAAATGTGTGATTGAGTCTTCCCATTCATTCTTGTTGCATTATAGGCATATGCCACTGCACAATATTGACATTTGCCCACTAACTTCCTTCCTTCATTAAATTCTCTAAAGTGACTATAAGTTAGCTGATAGGCAGCCTTGGGTTTCCTTGTCAGTGGCTAAGTTTCTGGTGGTGGCTGTAAAGTTAGAAGGCAGCTGGTGATGTAACTTACAAGGAATGGACTTTTATTTCTGTCCAGGGTCAGGCTGTTAATTTTTGCCATTAGTATTGCTCTCTCTAAATGTTTGTATTTGGATACTTCCATTATCATTTTAAATCTGGTCTATTGACCATATTTATATGCATGGTATTACTTACTATACTCACTTTAAATTATTGCTTACAGCTGCTCTTGTGTAGCAAGCATGACTCGTCCCCTTAGCTAAGCAGGGTTCACCCTGGCTTCATATGAAAGGGAGACTAGAAGTGTGAGCACTGTAAGATATTCCCCTCAGGGTATGGAGCTGCTCTGGGAAGAGCATCTAGGTTCCAAGTTCCCTCTATCGTCATCTCCAAGATAGGGCTGAGAGAAATTCCTGCCTACAACCTTGGAGAAGCTGCTGTGTAGACAATACTGAGCCTGATGGACCAAGAGTCTGACTCAGTATATGGCAGCTTCCTATGTTCCTATGCACTTGCTAATGATGCCAAACAGAAATCTTCTTCAGATGTGGCATTATGACTATCTACATCAAAATAAACCATTCCTGACACACAGAATAGATTGCAGTCTGATCTGGCACTTATTCCTTGAATTAAATATAATTTGTTATTCTCATCCTTATTGCTCAAGAAAATAAAGGAGACCATCAGTAAGCCTATTCACATGAGCAGTCTAACCTAGGCTAGGACAGCCTAGCCTGGGTCGGGCTGCTCATGTGCAGTGCCATGATCGAGCCCAAGACTGGCACTGCCCTCCCATCCATCCCAACTTTTAACCCTTTAGCCAAGAATAAACAAACCTGAGTTTTGTTTAACAGCAGGCAATCGTAAGAATGATCTCCATCAAGCTAAAATGCTTCCCCAGGGAAAGGAGCCACCACACCAAGCATGGCAGCTGTTCTAATGTGAGCAACAGCTATGCTCATGCATGGCAATGCGGGAGGGAGGAGTCCTCCCACTCCTGGGTTCAGCCTCCAGTGCGCCACTGCTTATGGGCGCATGGCGTGGGGAAGGCACAAATGGCCACCACTCATCTGCCAGGGAAGCCACCACTCATCTGCCTTTCCTGCAGCCCTCGGGAGTGGCAGCCAGAGGTCATGTGCACAGCCTCATTGTGTGTGCATGCTTAGTTTTGATTTGATTTTCAGCTATCTGATGCAATCATGGCTTGTGTTTGGGTTTCCCTTTCATCTGCAGTAACCTTTAGAAATGAACTTTCTGTAGGAACACATATATTAGTGGAGACATTCTGGAGTGGAAAAGTTCCCACCCTACATCACCAGCTCAAATTCTGCTCTTAGAGCCTGTAAATAGTAATAGGTGGTTCACATCAGAGTGGCTTAGAAAGTAACCCAAAATATTTCCAAAGAATTTTTGGAAACAGCACAGCCTATTTTATCAGCCAGTCTGACTTGGGATTCCATCTTGTGTGTACAGTGTTACCCACAACTTATATTAATTGGGGAAATAGTAACACTCAGGACCACCCCATGAATGATGCTAGGCAAGGCATATGCCTCAGGTGGCAAATTGACAAGGGGGCTGCGTTGCCTGCCTCTGATAGCAATTTCTGCCATTTCTTGGCAGTTCCCCTTGCCCAGTAGTGGTGTGAACTATGAATACTGCTTATCTTCCTCCACCCACTTCAAGTCTCTGGCATTTACAAAAGCTAAAGAGGAAGGAAGTGTGAGGAGGAGATTAAAGTGCTGGGCTAGAAACTCCCTCCAGGAGTTGGAGGAGGAAGAGAAGGAAGGAGAAGAGCAGCAGCAGTGCCTGGAATGCTGCTGAATAAGGTAATGGGAGAGAAATGACTGCTGACCTTAGCACTATTAAGTTTCTTCTATACAGTATATGTATCATCATCATCACCATCATCATCACCACCACCATCATCAGCAACAACTTTATTTGTTCACTGCCCTGTTCTCTGGGAGGCTCACAACACAGCATTAAAACACGAAAGAAAAACACAGAACACATTAAATCATAACTGACCAAAAGAGGAGAAAAGAAAATACAAATACAATACAAAGTAATTTAAAAGGTCAAGACAATAGAGAGATGTTCTAGAAACAATGTCTGTTACTTTAAGAGACAAAGCTTTTCCTTACCGTCTGTGTGGTACAGAAGAAAAAAGAACAGAACTTGCAAGCCAGGTAGTCATTTAGTTTTCTTAATTAAACTGATGTTAGTGTTTGAAACCACTAAAAGTGTTTGAGCTGTTCTTCATGAACAACAATGTACCTGGTGATGAAGTGAAAATAAATAGAAACCAAACAGACTAAACAAACAAACAAATTGATGTGATTAAAAATAAAATACAGCCTTGCTTTGTGCAACATAAGGGAACATAAGAACAGCCCTGCTGGATCAGTCTCAAGGCCATCCAATTCAGCATCCTGTTTCACTCAGTGGCCTACCAGATGCCCCTGAAATGCCCACAGGCAAGAGGTGAGGGCATGCACTCTTTCTTGCTATTGCTCCCCTGCAACTGATATTTAGAGCTATCTTGCCTCTGAGGCTAGAGGTGGCCTATAGCCACCAGACTAGTGGCCACTGAGGCTGGTGGTGGCCTATAGCCATCAGTTTAGTAGCCATTGATAGACCTGTCTTCCATGACCTTGTCTAAGCCACTTTTAAAGCCATCCAAGCTAGTGGCCATCACCACATCCTGTGGCAGAGAATTCCATAGGTTAATTTTGCACTGTGTGAAAAAGTACATCCTTTTGTCGGTCCTGAATTTCCTGACCTTTAGTTTGTCCCCAGACCCTAGCCGAAGAAGACACCGACACCAAGTGTTGTGTGTAACAGGCCACAACTTTATTAATCAATTATTTAATTGAGTAGTGGAGAGTAGGAAGGAAACACTCCACCACCACCCCCTGACACTGTGGGCTTAACAAGACTGGGTTCAGACTTCACAGTACTACCCTGCGTTCTAAGTGGGAGACATACCCTGACTCCAGAAAGAAGCAGATAAGAACCCACTCCTGTCCCTTCATAGTCAACCCCACAGGAGTCTGGACACTTCTTGGCCTTTGCATCTCCTGGACCGCTGAGCCCTAGGATTTGTGAAGTACTGAAGCCAGTTTCATGGCCCACCAGCATCCCTGGGCTGCTAAAACCACAAGGGAGCGATTGATCAATCAACCTATTTAACTGTCCAAGGGTGCTCACCGATGTTAAATCCCACTTTTCTGACAACCCAGCCCGCACTGTCCTGCCCAGCTGTAACTGAACTAACTAAGTAACAACTAGGTCAGCAGAATGAGTAGGCGGGGGGAAAACCCCAACAGAGGCCAATATGTTGGAGGCCAAAAATCCCTACTCGAACCCCAAAAGGACAACCAGCACAAACCTGTTCTGCACCTAGGGAAGGGAGGGAGAGGAAAGCCTGGCACCAACTTAAAGTTTGGGGCGGGGAGCAGCCGTAGCTGCTGTTCTAACACCACGCCCTGAGAGGCCTTTGACCAATGGGAGTTCTACCAGGGCTCATGCTAAGGTGGGGCTGGGACAAATCACCCTCCCTGCAGCACGAGGCCTTGGGAGGAGCATTCATGGGATGATCCTCAGTTCTAGTGTTGTGAGAGAGGGTAAAAAAATTCTCTTTGTCAACTCTTTCTCCTCCATGCATAATTGTATACACCTCTATCATGTCTCCCCATAGTCACCTCTTTTCCAGACTAAAGAGCCCCAGATGCTGTACCCTTGCTGTCCTCCATGACTTTGTCTAAGCCCCTTTTAAAGCCATGCAAACTAGTGGCCATCACAACATCCCATGGATTACATAATTAATTCCATAGATTAATTATGTGCTGTGTGAAAAAGTACTTCCTTTTGTCAGTCCTAAATTTCGCAGCCTTCAGTTTCATGGGATGACCATGAATGAAGATAAAGACTGCATATTGGTCAAGACTTTTTCTCCCCTACTCCTGATTTTTCCTTTTTTCCTTAACTGGCACAAGGCCCTATTGCCTAAGTCAGCATGCAGTGCACATTGCTCACCTCTTTCCCTCCCTCCACCGTCAGCATAGAGTCTGAAGTTCTTTCCTTCACTAATGGGAGGATTCACCAGAAGGATTAAGGAAGAATCTAGGATTAAGGAAGAACCCATGCTTGGAAATGGACTGGGAAGTCACTGGGGCTTCTCAGTCACTGACAAGATATAATCAAAATGTCTAGCCAGTTAGCAACCTCGCTACTGTATTTCTAAATGCTATTTCAGGACAATCTTCAGAAACAGCCCAGCAAACAGTGCAAGGTGGTAGTCAAATATTCTGGAAGTTAGCAGATCATGAATAATGGTGGCCAAACTGTCTTTGTCCCAGTGGTGAAGAGAGGAGCAAGGAAGAGAGGGAAAACCTCAAACAAAACAAAGTATATTAATTGATTGGCACACACGTCCTGACTTCTTTTTGCCTCAGCTTGAATATTTCAAAAGTTTTCCTCCAGTATTTTTCTTCTGTTCCTATCCTGTAGTAGTGTGCACGGACCGGTTCGGAGGCCATTCTACTGGCCTCCGAACTGGTCCGGACAAGGGGTGGTTTTGGTTCGGGAGGGTTAGGGTGGGGGGTTCCATTAAGGGCGGGGGGGGCTTTACTCACCCCTCCCGCGCTTTGCAAGTTTGGTGCCATAATTCATTTTAAAAATGCGCCGCAGAATCGCCCTCCACTCCTATGGCTCCGGACCGGGGCTCCTTCCTGTCTTCAAAATCGGGCGGCAGGATACTTCCCTGCCGCCCCCGAAGCCCCCTCAAGCCATTTTAGCCCTTTAAATCTCGCCCCGGACCGAGCCCTTTAAATCTCGCCCCGGACCGAGTCCTATGGCGCTCGGGCGGGCGGCGGGGAGATGTCCGTCCGTCCGCCCGCCCCCTTCCCTGCCTTCTGCAGAAGGCTCCCTGCACTTCGCAGAAGGCAGGGAAGGGGGCGGACGGACGGACGGACATCTCCCCGCCGCCCGCCCGAGCGCCATAGGACTCGGTCCGGGGCGAGATTTAAAGGGCTAAAATGGCTTGAGGGGGCTTCGGGGGCGGCAGGGAAGTATCCTGCCGCCCGATTTTGAAGACAGGAAGGAGCCCCGGTCCGGAGCCATAGGAGTGGAGGGCGATTCTGCGGCGCATTTTTAAAATGAATTATGGCACCAAACTTGCAAAGCGCGGGAGGGGTGAGTAAAGCCCCCCCCCGCCCTTAATGGAACCCCCCACCCCAGTGCCGAACCGCAGGTCCGCGGTCCGGTGCACACCCCTACTATCCTGTGACCACCCGATATGTTCATCTGATTCTGTGCAAAATATATTTTAGTAATGATTGACTACTGTATATCCTTGCATGCTTTTTATATGACTTAATCCCCCACCCGAGCCACCTAATGGCACACTGGGGAAGTAATTTGCTTAGGGAGCAAGAGGTTACTGGTTCGAATCCACAACTATGGGAAACACCTATTTTGGGCAGCAGAGATATAGGGAGATGCCAAAAGACATCAGCTCCCTACCTGAGCTGGCGGGGGTGGTCTCGGAGGTGGCCTTGGGTTCCCCCAGGCTTATTGTTTTGGGGGATTTCAATGTCCACGCTGAGGCCCCCCTAGTGGGTGCGGCTCAGGATTTCATGGCCTCCATGGCAACCATGGGCCTGTCTCAATTGGTATCGGGCCCTACCCACGTGGCGGGACACACTCTGGATCTGGTTTTTGCCGACTGGGAAATAAATGATCTGGAGGTGGGGGAATTTGAGACAACTCCCTTGTCATGGACAGATCATCACCTGGTGGGGTTTAGTTTGACTGCTCCGTCTGCCCTCTGCAGGGGTGGTGGGCCAATTAAGATGGTCCGCCCCCAGAGGCTTATGGATCCGCTTGGATTTCAGACGGCCCTCAGGGAGTTTCCAGTGTCCAGAGCTGGTGACCCTGTTGAGGCCTTGGTTGATCTCTGGAATGGAGAGATGGCCCGGGCTGTTGACACGGTTGCTCCTAAACGCCCTCTCCAGCTTGGTGGAGCCCGTTCTGCTCCTTGGTTTTCCTTGGAGCTTAGGGCGATGAAGCAACTCGGGCGACGGCTGGAGCGACGCTGGAGGAAGAGTCGTCACGAATCCGACCGAACATGGGCTAGAGCCCATTTTAGGGACTACGCCGTGGCGGTGGGGGTGGCGAAGAAATGCTTTTTCTCCATCTCCATTGCATCTGCTCAGTGCAGACAAACAGAGCTGTTTCGTGTGGTGAAAACCTTGCTCCACACATCCCCCCAGACAATGGGGGAAGATTCATCTACGGCTCTTTGTGATCGGTTTGCCTGTCGCTTTGCAGATAAAGTTGATTGCATCCGTGCTGACCTGGACTCCAGAGTTTTGGCAGTTCCGGCAGATGTGCCTTTGGTACCATCTGGTCCCGTTGTGTTGGATTCTTTTCGGTTGGTGCGGCCTGAGGATGTGGACAAGATCCTGGGCAGTGTGCGGGCGACTTCGTGCGCTCTTGACCCTTGCCCTTCATGGCTAATAAAAGCTGCCAGGGAGGGGACAGGCAGATGGCTGGAGGTGATCGTTAATGCTTCATTAAGGGAGGGCAGGATGCCATCGTGCCTCAAGGAGGCAGTGGTAAGACCACTATTAAAAAAGCCCTCCCTTGATCCCTCCAACCTAGACAACTATAGACCTGTGTCTAACCTTCCCTTTTTGGGCAAGGTGATGGAGCGTGTGGTGGCGTCCCAGCTGCAGAGGGTCTTGGATGATACGGATTATCTGGACCCTTTTCAATCCGGCTTCTGCCCCGGGTATGGGACTGAGACTGCCTTGGTCACTCTAGTGGATGACCTATGCCAGGAACTAGACAGTGGGAGTGCGTCCCTGTTGGTTCTGCTGGACCTCTCGGCGGCGTTCCATACCATCGACCATGGTATCCTTCTGGGCCGCCTCTCGAGTATGGGAATCGGAGGCACTGCGTTGCAGTGGATTTGGTCCTTTCTTGAGGGGAGGGTCCAGAAGGTGGTGCTGGGGGACTACTGCTCAGCCCCGTGGCCATTGGCCTGTGGGGTCCCGCAGGGATCGGTTTTGTCCCACATGCTGTTTAACATCTACATGAAGCCGCTGGGAGAGGTCATCCGGGGATTTGGACTGAGTTGTCAGCAATATGCGGATGACACTCAGCTCTATCTCTCCTTGTCATCTGATCCTAGGGATGTCCTGAATCGGGGGCTGGAGGCCGTGATGGGTTGGATGTGGGCTAAGAAACTGAAATTGAATCCAGATAAGACGGAGGTACTGTTGGTCAGTAGGAGAGCCAATCGGGATGAGGAGATTTTACCGGTTCTGGATGGGGTTGCACTCCCCTTGAAGGAGCAAGTATGCAGCTTGGGGGTACTACTGGACCCGGCTCTGCTTTTGGAAGCTCAGGTGGAGACGGTGGCCAGGGGTGCCTTTGCACGGCTTCAGCTAGTCCGCCAGCTGTGTCCCTTTCTCGAGAAGGCAGATCTGGCCACGGTTACCCACACCTTAGTCACATCAAGGCTGGATTACTGTAACATGCTCTACGTGGGGCTGCCCTTGAAGAGTATCCGGAAACTGCAGCTAGTGCAAAACGCGGCAGCGAGGTTGTTATCCAGAGCTGCCCATTGGGAACATATCACCCCCATTTTGAAAGAGCTGCACTGATTGCCGGTTCGTTTCCGGGTCCAATTCAAGGTGCTGGTTTTGACCTTTAAAGCCCTTAACAGTTTGGGCCCGGGGTATTTGAGGGACCGCCTGCTCCCAAGGGTTGCTGCGCACTTGACAAGGACATCTGAGGGGGCCCTGCTCCGGGTGCCGACAATGAGGGAGGCCCGGCTTTTGTGCACTCGGGACAAGGCCTTCTCTGTTGCTGCCCCTAGACTCTGGAATGCTCTCCCAGTGGCCATTTGTTCCTCAGACTCCATCACGGCTTTTAGAAAGCTTTTAAAGACTTGGCTTTTTACCCAGGCTTTTGCATAATCGTTTTTACTGCGGCTTCTCTGCGTTTTTATCTGTTATCTGTTGTCTTGTTTTTATGCTTGTTTTATATGTTTTTAGCTTGATGTTTTTATTGCTTGATGTTTTTATTGCTTTTATTGTATGTTTTAATTTTTGTAAACCGCCTTGAGGTTTTCTTTTAACGAAAGGCGGTATAGAAATGTAAAAATAAATAAAAATAAATAAATAAAAATCTCATACTGTGCAGGAGGTGGCAATGGTAAACTCCTCCCTTATTCTACCAAAGGCAACAACTGGGCTCTGTGGTCACCAGGAGTCGACACTGACTTGACGGCACAACTTTAATTTAATTTAATTTATCCCAAGAGCATATCGACAGACCTTGTATATTGTTCTTTCAGCTCCTCCCACATACATTTAAGTGCCAATACTATATTAAGAACATAAGAACAAAAGAACAACTCTTCTGGATCAGGCCCAAGCCACCTAGTCCAGCATCCTGTTTCACACAATGGCCCACCAGATGCTGCTGGAAGCCTACAGGCAGGAGTTGAGGGCATGCCCTCTCTCCTGCTGTTACTCCCCTGCAACTGGTACTCAGAGGCATCCTGTCTTTGAGGCGGGAGGAGGCCTATAGCCCTCAGACTAGTAGCTGTTGATAGACCTCTCCTCCATGAAGTTATCCAAGCCCCTCTTAAAGCCATCCAGGTTGTTGGATGTCACTACATCTTGTGGCAGAGAATTCCACAAGTTGATTATGCATTGTGTGAAAAAATACTTCCGTTTGCTGGTCCTAAATTTCTCAGCAATCAAATTCATGGGATGACCCCTGGTTCTAGTCTTATGTGAGAGGAAGAAGAATTTATTTCTATCTACTTTCTCCATGAATGATTTTACAGACCTCTATCATGTCTCCCCGCAATCGTCTTTTTTAGAAACTAAGTAGCCCCAGGTGTTGTAGCACCTCGTAAGTGCTCTAGGCCCCTGATCATCTTGGTTGCCTTCTTCTGCACCTTTTCTAGTTCTACAAGGTCCTTTTTAGATGTGGTGACCAGAATTGTATGCAGTACTCCAGGTGTGGCTGCACCATAGTTTTGTATAACAGCATTATAATATTAGCAGTTTTATTTTTAATCCCCTTCATAATGATCCCTAGCATGGAATGGGCCTTTTTCACAGCTGCCACACATTGAGTTGACACTTTCAGTGAGCTGTCCACCACAACACCAAGATCCCTCTCCTAGTCAGTCACCGACAGCTCAGATTCCATCAGTGTATACTTGAAGTTAGGGTTTTTCATCCCAATGTGCATCACTTTATACTTGCCAACATTGAACCACATTTGCCATTTTGTCACCCACTCACCCAGTTTGGAGAGATCCTTTTGGAGATCCTCACCATCTGTTTGGGATTTCACTACCCAAAAGAGTTTGGTATCATCTGCAAATTTGGTCACCTTGCTACTTACCCTATTTCTAGGTCATTTATGAATAAATTAAAAAGCACTGGTCCCAGTACAGATCCATGGGGGACCCCACTTCTTACATCTCTTCATTGTGAAAACTCTCCATTTATACCTACCCTCTGTTTCCTGTCTTTCAACCAGTTAGCAACCCACACATGTACTTGTCCCCTTATCCCATGACTGCTAAGTTTCCTCAAGAGTCTTTGATGAGGAACTTTGTCAAAATCTTTTTGTAAGTCCAGGTATACTATGTAAACTGGATCACCTTGATCCACACACTTGATACTCTCAAAGAACTCCAAAAGGTTTGTGTGGCAAGATTTCCCTTTGCAGAAGCCATGCTGGTTCTCTCCCAGCAGGGCCTGTTCTTCTATGTGCTTTACAATTTTATCCTTGAGGATGCTTTCCATCAATTTGCCTGGAACAGACGTTAAGCTAACTGGCCTGAATTTTTCCAGATCAACCCTGGATGCCTTTTTGAAAACCGGTGTTGCATTTGCTAATTTCCAGTGCTACTTTCCAGAACCTGATTGCAGGGATAAGTTATATATTTTAGCAAGGAGGTTGGCAATTTCACATTTGAAGTCTTTGAGGACTCTTGGATGGATGCCATCTGGCCCTGGTGATTTGCTAGTTTTCAGGTTTTCCAGCCAGTTTAGAACATAATCTCTTGTCACTTCTATCTTACTCAGTTCTTTAGCATCCATCCCTGAAATGTCTGGTTCAGGAACAGGTATATCCTCAGTATCCTCTGCCATGAAGACTGACACAAAGAACTCATATTATATTATAGAAGAGATACTAGGATAGCTAGTTTGATTTCAACAATTTTTGAATAGATATTTGCAAATTCCTTGTTTCACCTTAACTGCTTTAGTAAAAAATTACATAATATGCAATGCTGATTTATCCGAGTTGATGCTGAGTGTGGCGGAAGAGTCAGGCTACACTGTGAAACAGGATGCTGAACTAGATAGACCTTGGACCTGACCCAGCAGGTTTGTGTTAAGTTCTTATGTTCTTATGTAATATTCCAGGATATATAAATTCAAACATATCATTGTCATTCAATATTTCTGTTCTCACAGAACAGCAAACAAATAATTCTGATGATTAAAGGGAAAAAAACATGCATAAACTTCATAAAAAGTGAGAATGTAGCATGCTGCTCACCCTGCACTGGTCATCAGGATAGTTCATATAATCATCCCCACGTCACTTAAGTATTGTGTCATTTGTTTTAGAAGAATAAAATCAATAGCCATGGGTCAAATTGTCATGGATGTAAAATTAGCTTTAATAGCCCGCTCTTTAAGTATCATTTATTAAGCTCAATTAAGTGAATGGTCCTTCAGTGAGCAGGAGGAGCAACAGACCATGACAAATTTCATTGTGCCTTACATGGTTTTTTTGGAAATATAACTGATTTGATAACAATATCACTTCATATGTTTGATATAGTCCTCAATGTTGAGATTTTGCCATAGACATTGTTTCAGTTATTTATATGGGGCATGCTTCTCTGCTGGAATGTATTGCTGTACTGGCTTGTGGGTGGAGTCACAACGTTTGTCTGCACTTCACTTGTTGACTTGAATTCAAACTCAGAAATTCTCCATCTCTCTGCATAAGAGACTGTTATCCTGTTTATTGTTTTCTTAATCTAAGTTTAGTAAGTAATAAATAGCAAAATATTGCTTCTCAGTTAAAATTGGCTTCTTGTTCAATTATGAATAGATGATAAATAATTACTAAGCAATATTGGGTTATGGGCCCAGTTGTGAAGCTTTAAGTTGTAAGATAGCAAAGCGTTTGTAGGCAAGAAAGCTAGACAAGATGACTACTTTTGCATCTATGGTGAGGCATCTCACTGTTGAACTTCTCAATTAAACAAACTACAGAAAATGGTCCTTCAGAGTGAAGATGTTGCTGAATACTCTTGGACTATTTAGTGTTCTGAGAGAATAAAGACCAACCAAGAATGAAGAGAAACAACAAGAATGGGATTCTGCAAACAAGCAAGCCATGGGACATATTATTATTATTATTATTATTATTGATGATGATGATGATGATGATGATGATAATTCAATTTCTATACTGCCCTTCCAAAAATGTCTCAGGGCAGTTTACACAGAGAAATAACAAACAAATAAGATGGAACCCTGTCCCCAAAGGGCTCACAATCTAAAAAGAAACATAAGATTGACAACAGCAACAGCCACTGGAGGTACTGTGCTGGGGGTGGGTAGGGCCAGTTACTCTCCCCCTGCAAAATAAAGAGAATCAGCACATTAAAAGGTGCCTCTTTGCCAAGTTAGCAGGGGTTACAGTCATATAACGCTGACTGTAAGAGATCAGTTAATCTACCATATAGAAGAGAAAATACAGCAAGAGATATGTTGAAAAGATTAAAGTATTTCAACAAAGAACCATAAATAGACAGGTTTCTCTTATGCTGCAATTGTGTAATGAAAGATCCAGAGAGGGAGAGTTTTCTGGAGCACATATGCTCATTTTGGAGAATACAGAAAGAATAGGAACTGCAAGAGATAAAAATGCCTAGACCAGCAAAGATTGGACTTTTGCTCAATACCTTGCCTAAAGAATACAAAAACTGTCAATTTTATGCAAATTAAAGAAAATGTGACTTTGAGTTTTGTGCAGGGACATTTGCAATAATTTAATTTGAAAAAGCAAACAGAAAGGGAGGAATCAGTTTAAAATCAAGCCTACAAAGTTGCTGGTGGTAGGCAATGTTTTATACGTGGAAGCACCTTGCATTTGAGGAATGATTGTCCTAGTAAAGAACAAGGGAATTATTCTCAACAGAGAAAGGGAATGACTAAATACCAGAAAAATGGACTTTCTAACAAACAAACTTGCCTATGTGAAAGTGAAAGCAATGAAAATAATGCTGAGAAAGATTAAAAATTGTGTGCTGCAAAAGAAATCATCTACAGGAAATTATCTATTATTTGATGCAAGTCAAAGAAGAAACAAAATATTAGGGGTGTGCATTTTGGAATTTTCTTGTTTCGATTTGTATCCGAATCGAAACACCCCCATTTTGTTTTGTACCCAAATTTTCTGAATCCGAATAAGCCCTGTTTTGTTTTCTAGCTGAATTTTCCGAATCCGAATCTGAATCGGTTTGGATTTTTTAAAAGGGTCCCAGGGCAAAAAGAGTGGGTGGTGCTGGTAATGTCCAATGGGTGGAAGCTGCCACCCAAATCTCAAAGGAATTAGTCAAAGGGCTGATTTTTTTGTGAATTTTTTAAGTTTACACATCTCTAAGAATTTTCCCATAGGGAATAATGGGGATTCCAGCAAATGTATCGCTTCAAATCAAGGAGAAAGAGATGACCCAGAGTGAAGTTTGGTGGGTGGTAGTGCCCAATGGGGGCAAGAAAACTTCCAGAATTATCTCAAAAGAATTAGGAACATAGGAAACTGCCATATACTGAGTCAGACCATTGGTCTATCTAGCTCAGTATTGTCTTCACAGACTGGCAGCGGCTTCTCCAAGGTTGCAGGCAGGAATCTCTCTCGGCCCTATCTTGAAGAAGCCAGGGAGGGAACTTGAAACCTTCTGCTCTTCCCAGAGTGGCTTCATCCCCTGAGGGGAATACCTTGCAGTGCTCACACATCAAGTCTCCCATTCATATGCAACCAGGGCAGATCCTGCTTAGCTATGGAGACAAGTCATGCTCAGACACAAGACCAGTTCTCCTCTCCATTGGGCAAAGGGCTGATCTTTTGTGAATTGTTGAAGTTTACGTGCCTTTTAAGATTTCTCCCATAGGGAATAATGGAGGTTTCAGCAGCCCCATAATTCCACTTGGGGGGCACTGGGGTTGCCCAGAGTGAGGGGTTGTGTAGTGCACATAGGGTGCCAACTACCTCTATACCCACAAGCCCTTGGGGTACTGGGTTCTGTGTTTCTGAGGTGTTCATTGTAGGGGTGTGCAATTCGGGTTTTCGGGTGATTTGGCTCGGACCCGAACCGAATCACCCCTGTTCTGTTTTGTGCCCGAATCTGGGTCACCGGAATCACCCTTGATTCGGTTCGGATTTGGATTTAATCTGAATCCGAATCTGAATCGATTCAGGGGGTAAAAAGGGGACCAGGGGCAAAATTTTGGGGTGTGGTGGTGGTGCCCAATGGGTAAAGTCTACCACCCCAATTTCAGGGGGATTGGGAAAAATCCTGATTTTTGGTGAATTTTTAAAGTTTTAGTGACTTTGGGGCAGTTCGGGGGCATAGAATGGGATCTGGGCAAAAGGAGTGGGGTGGGGTGGTAGTGCCTAATGGGTTCGGGCTACCACCCCAATTTCAGGGGGATTGGGCAAAGGGCTGATTTTTGGTAATTTTCTGAAATTTTCATGTCTTTGGGGCAGATTGGGGCATATTGGGGCAGAAAGTGGGGCCTGGGGCAGAATAGTGGGGTGGGGTGGTAGTGCCTAATGGGTGGAGGCTACCACCCCAATTTCAGGGGGTTTGGAGAAAGGGGTGATTTTTTGAGAATTTTTGAAGTTTTAGTGACTTTGGGGCAGTTTGGGGGCAGAAAGTGGATCTGCCCCAAAATAGTGGGGTGGGGTGGTAGTGCCTAATGGGTGGAGGCTACCACCCCAATTTTAGGGAGATTGGGCAGAGGGCTGATTTTTTGAGATTTTTTGAAGTTTGGGTGTCTTTGGGGCAGAATGGTTTTTTCTGAGGTATGAATTCTCATTCTATCATAGCAAATGAGATTTTTTTCAATTAAACAACTCTCATGACCCCACTTTCACTTTTTCACACTTTCCTTTACTATGAATAATATGAGGAAGTAATCAATTTAGCACACTTCACCTTATGAAGACAAACCTCATACAAATAAATTCATCAAAATTCACCCCCTGCCCAATCACTCTTAAATTGGGGATGGGTGGTAGCCTCCACCCATTAGACACTATCTACCAGCCCAGCCCACTCCTTTGGGGCAGATCCACTTTCTGCCCCCAATCTGCCCCAAAGATACCCAAACTTCAAAAATTCTCAAAAAATCAGCCCTCTGCCCAATCCCCCTAAAATTGGGGTGGTAGCCTCCACCCATTAGGCACTACCACCCCACCCCACTATTCTGCCCCAGGCCCCACTTTCTGCCCCAATATGCCCCAATCTGCCCCAATGACATGAAAATTTCAGAAATTTACCAAAAATCAGCCCTTTGCCCAATCCACCTGAAATTGGGGTGGTAGTCTGCACCCATTAGGCACTACCACCCCACCCCACTCCTTTTGCCCAGATCCCATTCTATGCCCCCGAACTTTCCCAAAGTCACTAAAACTTTTAAAAATCGCCAAATATCAACTATGAACCGAATCACCCGAATTTTTCGGGTCCGAAATTCGGGTGATTCGGCTCGTGCCCAAAAAATATCGGGGGACATCGGGGTGATTTGGTTCGGCCCCGAATCACCCGAAATTGTTCGTTTCGGGCACAGATCATTCTGTGCCCGAATTTTTTTGCACATCCCTAGTTCATTGTAGATTCTCTGGTAGCATATGAGATTTTCAGTGAAAAACAAGAATCCACTCTCATATGCTACCAGAGAATCTACACTCAGAACACCACAGAAACAACAGAACCCAGCACCCCATGGGTTAGCAACCCTTCCCCTGGCCAATGTGGGGTCAGTAAAGAGTGGCAAGTAGCAAAAGAGCCAATGGGGAACAAGAAGGGAATTGTCAGTAGGTCAGCCCATGATTTAGGTCACTTATCAGAAGGCTGGAAGGGTGGGAAATTCAAAGAGATGTCAAACACAAAATGGAGACTGACTCAGAGATCACTACAAAATGGAGGTCCGAAACAACAAAAAGTTTTGTAGCCGAAACAGGGTCGTTTTGTTTTGTATACAAAGCTTTTGGATCTGGAAAATGTGTGTTTTGTCTTGTCTACAAAACACCTGAAACAGGGTGTTTTGGGTACAAAACGTTTTGTATCCGAAACGTTTCGCACATCCCTACAAAACAGATTTGGATAGTGGAACTGCTTCACATTTCTTCAGTAATTTGCAAGATTTCTCTGAAATAATCATGGAATATAAAAGTCCTATATACTGTACCTTGCTAATTGGCAGCAGATTTTTGCAGAAGGAAATAGGGCAGTTTATCTGAAGTGTAATCTAGATGCAAATAGAATGAATAAAGTGTGTATGCCAGGGACATACTAAGTTCCATGTGTGCAAAACAGTTTAATGAGTGTAAAAACAGCCACAAGGCTGTAGAATTTTTTTCAGAATAGACCATTGCTTTATTTTCAAATAAGGAAAGCTTCTGATGAATGGCATGTTGAAAAATGATGAATTGTGTGAAATAGATTTTGAAACTTTATTAATTCTGCTTGAGTATCTCACTTCATGTTCCATCTCAATCTCCCCTTCTTGATTGGATCTCTCTGGTTCCATCTCAATCTCCCTTTCTCAACTGAGTCTCTCTATTATATCATAGTCTATGATTATTTGTTCGTTTTGCTCCAGCCCTGCTTGACCCTGTGTCACTGGAACCCACAACACCAACAAAACTGTAGGAACCCAATTCAGCATCTCTATGGCCCAAAGACACAACATTTCCTTTGTTGACTTGGAAGAATCCCCTAAGGTCTTACCAATATTACCAAAGCCCATCCCAAATCATAGGCTGAGTCAGAGCTTACAAAATCAGGCAAGGCCCCTTTAAGGAACAGATCCTTCCCTAGGGTAGGGAAGGGCTTAGATAGTAACAGGGCAGCCGGTTTAAAAGCTGCAGGAGCAACATTCCATTAACATTGTACTACCCAACAGCTAAGACTCAGCTTGACATAGCCAAGGTACTTAGTTGCTGCACTTGGAGCTGTCCAAGATCTGTGGCTTCTGAAATTCTTTCTTTGATAGAGATGCCAGTTTAGGGAGAACAGGATAGTACCTCACAACCAGAGTTCCCTCTAATTATTTTCATCAGTTCTTAGCAGCAGTATCAAGGCAGTGTATGCACATTGTTATAGCCAAGATCACCCCAACTGGGCCAGAACTACAGGCCCCAAAAGCCAAGCTTCTGCCTGTGTCAGCACCAGGCATTCCTTTAAGAGACTCATTGGTTCATGGCATCGTTCAACCTTGAGTGAACTGGTTAACTCCTGAAAATCAGACCAAGAGGCTTTGCTTTGTTCCTATGTTAATGGATTTGGGAAAGGCACAAATTAAGCCTTCATTTCCTCTGGAAGAAATTTACAATGTTGATGTAGCCTGCTATTGCTGCAATTGATTGTGTTAGGTCTCCTTGTTTCACATATATTACTGCTGTCATTTGAAATGTTTAGATTTGCACACTGATTCAGAATGACAACCATCACACCTTGACTGCTATCTCTGAAACACTCCAGGTTCCTTCCTCCCTTCTATTGCCCTCTCTTCTTGATTTCAAACACCTCCTTGGGAAGAGGCACCTGAGGGTCTTTACACAATGCTGACCACAGCACTTTATACAGTGCTGACCACAACTAGACAGTTTGTTGACAATCACTCCCAAGACAGAGGCTTCCTGATAAAGAAAAGCAGAGATGGTAGTAATCTTTGATCTCTCCTTGAGAAATGGAGGTGATATAATGCCCTGGGGCTATTGTTTATGGCATAAGCCATTGACACTTCTGAAATAGATATACCCATGCTTCAAAAAACTCTGTGTTCAGATCAGAGGATCAAACTACTATAAGAACAGGTCACCTCAGGCATGAGTTCGCTGCTCAGCTGTGTAGCAAAAGCAGAGACTCACTACACACAGAGTCTGCCAGTGATTCCCTCCATGGGGCAAGGAAGCAAGGCTAACCTGATCCAGCTCCGGTTCTTGATTGTCATCATACCTGCCTGATGCCTGCAAAGCACCCCAGTTCTGATTCAAGCATCACACTCATCCTTTGGCCATGTCCAGATCCAGTCATCATGCCTTCACTGGAACAACCAGCCTCTACCTCTACCTCCTCCTCACTAATCCCTGGTGTGCTGCCATCCCTCCCTTAGAGCCCTCCCCTCCCTCCTTCTTCCTCCCCCACTCTCTCTCAGAATTCTGCTTAGATAGCTTAACACTGAGAATACACACATACAACACCTTAATTAGATTAGGATTTCAAACACTATACTTAGCAACATGATTGACCTGATTGATATGATTTATTTGCTTGATTACATTGTGAACCAATTTGCCTTAATAAAGTCCACTAAACTATATGAGAGTGTCTGTCTGTCTTTCTACCTTTGTGTCCAGATCACACATGGCTACTGCATCAAGAACTTGTACCACTAGGTGGCAGATGTGAACATGCCTCATTCTCATTATAACTAGCTCCAAAGCATATACAGAGTGAGAATCAGGCTTGGCTCACAACATGTGCATTATTATGGGCCAGTACAGATAACACACATGCATGCATGTGCACACGTGCGCACACACAACACACTTCTACATTTTGTTTATTTAAATTTGAATTTAAAATCAAATAAAAAATTTTTTAATCCTTCCAATGTCAACCACATTCAGAACTATTTAATGGAAAGTGGTATACAAATGAATGAATGAATGAATGAATGATGTCACCCCACAAGCTCAGAGCAAGAACTAAAAGTTCATACAGAGAAGCATCACACACAGACACACTGACACACCTGCTAGAAGAGTATTTGTTTGCTCAAACTCAATATGAAGCAACTAATATAAATGAATAAATAACATAAATAAACTAATGTACCTCTAATATACTGTAATATGCAAATATTAAATATATTATAAAATATTCTGCATGAAAAGCACATTAAATATAGCAATTAAAATATTAACCAAAACAGTCAAATATGCAGCAGGATGGTGCTAAAAGCAGCAGAAAGCAACACGAAATTCTCCATGTATGTATGTTTGTATGTATAGTGCTACCAAGCAGTAAAACAGTGTGTGATCTGTTTTGGAAACATTGTTGAACGATTACACATAATTTTTTGAAATAAAACTATCTATCTATCTATCTATCTATCTATCTATCTATCTATCTATCTATCTATATAAATATATATATAACAAAGTAAGTATTATGGGGGTGTCAAGTTACTTTGGGGGTGAGGGAGTGGGAGTATTTTCCTTATGTGTTAAGATTTTTTTTTAAGAACGTGTCTTCCCACCCCTGAAAGAACTAATTTACTTTCCCTACACCACCACCAAGGAAGGAAGGCAAGGAAGTCAACAGTGGTGGTGGAGAGCGGGGTGGGGGGAGGTGGCAGAGGGACAAGATAGTGTGTTCCTGGGAAAGTAGATACCCTGCAAAAGGAAATCA
The DNA here is from genome assembly GCF_027244095.1 of Hemicordylus capensis. Lineage (NCBI taxonomy): Eukaryota > Metazoa > Chordata > Lepidosauria > Squamata > Cordylidae > Hemicordylus > Hemicordylus capensis. Next base: position 104,615,051 of record NC_069657.1, on the reverse strand, counting down.
AGGACAAGTTGGGCTGTCTGTGTGTGAACCACAAAAGGCAAATTCACAGTTCACCTCGCAATGCCGCTGTTTGCTTTTCAGAACAAGAGAAGAAGAGGGAGCCTATGGTAATTGCTTAGCAAGGATCAGGCCTATTTTCTTAATTGTAAACTATTGCAATTGACCATTAGATGAATAAATTGTGTTCTGTGCATTTTCAAATGATTTCAACTGATCCAAAAACTATGTTGTGAGCCGTTTTGTGAGAAAATGGACTTGAAGATGCTGTGGGAGTGGTGGAGCAATCTGAATTCACACCAGGGTTGTGGAGGCATGTACGGTATGTGTGTGTAATAAAAACAGTGGTGAGGCACTTCCCTCTGTCTTTGGAGACTCCAGCATGAGAGCAGCCCTTGTGCTTTCTTGGGCATTAACAGGGAATCTGGGGATGGGATTCACAGTAGGGTGCCCATTGTCCACAGCAGACAATCTTGTACAAAGGAGGAGGAAGCTGGACCTTTTCAAAGTAAGCTGATTTCATTTTGTTTTGTCCAGAGGAGGACAACTAGTTTTGATCCCTCCTCCTCAGGCTCTCTTCTCTGCAGAATTCCCTAATTCACCAGGAGGGCAGGCACATGGTCGAGGCTGTCTTTAGAATGCCTCTAAAAGGTGATCTATCCATTGAATCTATAGTAGCTCTTTTTGACACACACACACACACAGAGAGGCATTTGTGAACAATAACATACACTCCCAGTCCACACAGGAAAACAGTGACATGCAGAATGAGAAGTGCTGGTGCTTCTGAAAGTACTGGCAATCATGTGGGGCAGGGGAGGACATTTCTTTATGTGCAGACTTATATCTTTATTGTCTGTTGATTAAAGTTACTATATGTAATTTTTAAAAAATGTGTCCAGTATATCTATATCTATATCTATATCTATATATCTATCTGTATACTGTAACTAGCCATAAATTCAGCCTCCTTTTCCTTTTGGATAAATACAGGCATAACCTTCTTTTTTAGGGGGGTCATCTTAAATTCAGAGTAGTCTTAGATTCAGGTAAATATGGTAGTAGATGAGCAGGAAAGAACCTGGCCACAACGTTAGAGTTGCATATGAACAGAGTGGGAAGAAACACACATTCTGCCAGAAGTGTTTTAAACATTTTTTACAACAGCCAGTCACCTGAGGAATAGGCAAGCCGCATTTCCTTTTAAAACTGGCTTGCCTGTTCAGCTGGTTGCACTAAAACTTTCACATCTCTGGCTGTGCACTCTTCCCACTCTGTGCACTCTTCCCACTAGGATGTGCATATGACATCCTAGGCTTACAGTCCTTAACATTAGTATAATCTATCTTCAGATATGCGTTTGTAAAATAAAAATTGCCTGTATTAATATTTGTAAAAGGGGTGGGGTGGGGAGGAAATCCACATCATGTACAGAATAAGCTGAGCACAAGCAGGTAATAACACATTACAGAGCTATTTAAAAAGAAGTCAAAATTAAATCCAGTTTCCAGTTGATTGTACAATAAGCCAATGAAAAAATAAAATGCATTTTTGTAAGAAATTACTAAAGCTGCTGAAGTAATTGATTTAAAACTGCAGTCAATAGTTACTGCAATAGTGACTCAACAGCCACTGAAAGGAAATAATTCCTACTACTAGGGATGTGCAAAAAATTTCGGGCACAGAACGATCTATGCCCGAAATGAAAAATTTCGGGTGATTCGGGGCTGAACCGAATCACCCCCGATGTCCCCCAAATTTTTTCGGGCACGAGCCGAATCACCCGAATTTCGGACCCAAAAAATTCGGGTGATTCGATTCATGGTTGATTTTTGGTGAATTTTTAAAGTTTTAGTGACTTTGGGGCAGTTCGGGGGCATAGCATGGGATCTGGGCAAAAGGAGTGGGGTGGGGTGGTAGTGCCTAATGGGTGCAGGCTATTAGGCACTACCACCCCACCCCACTATTTTGGGGCAGATCCACTTTCTGCCCCCAAACTGCCCCAAAGTCACTAAAACTTCAAAAATTCTCAAAAAATCACCCCTTTCTCCAAACCCCCTGAAATTGGGGTGGTAGCCTCCACCCATTAGGCACTACCACCCCACCCCACTATTCTGCCCCAGGCCCCACTTTCTGCCCCAATATGCCCCAATCTGCCCCAAAGACATGAAAATTTCAGAAAATTACCAAAAATCAGCCCTTTGCCCAATACCCCTGAAATTGGGGTGGTAGCCTGAACCCATTAGGCACTACCACCCCACCCCACTCCTTTTGCCCAGATCCCATTCTATGCCCCCAAACTGCCCCAAAGTCACTAAAACTTTAAAAATTCACCAAAAATCAGGATTTTTCCCAATCCCCCTGAAATTGGGGTGGTAGACTCTACCCATTGGGCACTACCACCCCACCCCAAAATTTTGCCCCTGGGCCCCTTTCCCCCCCGAATCGATTCAGATTCGGATTAAATCCGAATCCGAACCGAATCAAGGGTGATTCGGGTGACCCAGATTCGGGCACAAAACAGAACAGGGGTGATTCGGTTCGGGTCCGAGCCGAATCACCCGAAAACCCGAATTGCACACCCCTACATACTACCGCCTGCTCCTTGAGTCATCTCCTGTCATTGCTCCATAGAACTTCCCATTGGAAGGGAGGAAGGAACTTCCTATTTCACCTCCAGGGAGCTGTGTGAGCTGGACCAATATCTGGGGTACATGCACTTCAATCTTCTCCCTAGGAAGCATGAATCTCTCCAGGGAGAAAACGTTCCCCACGCCCACATTACACTGTAAGAGCAAAACACGGATGTTTGGATCATCCTTTTGTAGCTGTTTGTCACATGTCTGAAGACATCCCTGAAAGGGAACAACATCTGAATCTAAATATAGATGCTATAGTTGGATCCAAAAGTTTGCATCCTCTGATGGAAAACTTCCCTCTGAAGGAAGGAAAACTTTGGATCCAACCCTATGATCATAAGATGAATGTGCTTGCAGCTATGGCAGGTGGTCTTCATGAATATGCAGAAGTCTTCCATGCAAATGGACGATGAGGAAGATGTGCTTGAACACATGGGACTACATGGCAGGACTGCAAATTACCTTTGAAATAATATATGAGGGGGGCTAGAAGGTTCTCAGCCTAATTACAAACCAAGCTAAAAAAAGATTAAGACAATATAATGGCAATGATATACACATACTTCCATTCTTCAAGCCAGCTTTTTAGACCTTTTTAATGCATAAAATAGGATAAAATAAACAACAGATCTTCCAAAATTGAGCAAACATGCTTCAATGTCCAAACACCATTATCAATGCTCTATTTCAAGCAACTGGGAACACTCAAGATTAAATACAGTAACTACAGCTGAAGTAACCAGTCCAAGGACAGGAGACAGGAAGAAGCGGGAAATGAGTGGCTCTCCAAAATTAACTCTTTATTCGCCCTTTACTGGCCAAAAAATTTCATTGCCCTCTCATTTCATCCCTAACAAGGATGTAATTGTTCAATATACATATAACCTATTTGATCTTAGGTTTTACAGTATTTCCTTCAATAGCCAGAATAAACACCTTTGTTTGTACAACTTTTCCTTCATGTTTTTCTTTCATATGTTTTCCTTAGGATTTCAATTCATCTTTATTATATTACATATCTGCTAAATGTTTTTATACCCTTTATACAGGGGTCTCACTGTCTCCCCAATATAAAATTCCCTACACTCCAAACACACAATCTTGTACATATTCCCTTCACCTGGCACCAGCCCTCTTCTTTCTCACATGTCAAACAATCTTTCATTGTACATACACTGTCATACATTCTGGACTTAACCAGATGGTGTTTTAAAATCATAGGCGCTGTATAAATCACATTAGCTTTCAAGCCATGTTTTCTCAAGATCTTTTGTGTTTGCCACATAAATCTATCAGTCACATAAGGATCTTTAAGTACCAGTAACCCTTTTTCAAATTCATTTTTTCCTAGATTGATCCATTGGGACTTTATAACCATCACTTCTAACCAATTCTTCAGGTTTTTTCTTTGAAGTCTCAACCTGCTCTCCTGATGGAACTCCTGTATATAGAGGTACATAGAGAAAAGCTGTGTTAATCAGAACATCATATTATATATAAGTGATTTTTAGTAGGGCATTTTCAATTCTCCCATTTACCTCTATGGGGGGAAATCCTATTCCATTTTGGTAATTCTGAAATTCCAAAGTATTTCTGAAATTAATTTCAATATTTTGGAATTAATTCCAACTTTACCAATCAGATTTTACCAATTTTTTAAAAAAATCAGATTTGGATTTTAACAATTTTTACCAATTGGGGGCAATTTCAGATAAAATTCAAATGTTCGAATCCGAATTTGCACAGGCCTACTGTACATGTGTTAACTTTTAAAGTGAACCAGGATACAGTTCTTCAAATGCCTAGCACAGATAGAAGTGTACTGTTCCACATTTGTTGAACATAAAGTGTGAATAACTGCACCTGTGTGCAGATCTGTATATGTGTGCACTGTACTCAGACTGTATGTGCATTGAACATAATGTCTGAAAAGGGCTTAAGTGAAAGGGAAGCCCAGCTTACACAGACTTCAGTGTACAGTATATGCATTTGAGTCACATGTAATGTGATAGTTTGTACTATGTTCCTTTCTCCACTCCACCTATTTTTCCCTTTCTCCACTCCACCTGTTTTTATCACAATACATCAGAATGTGTGTCTGATTAATACTTTAACTGCATCTAAATCAGCCTTTTAAAACTTGCACTGATTAATACTTTAACTGCATCTAACTCAGCCTTTTTAAACTGGCACTGTTTATGCAGATGTGTAACACAAGGCACAGAAGAGGATGGAAGAGAATTTTTCTTCAAGACACTAATTGGCAGAACTGGGTCAGCTTCCTTTAGGAGTGCCTGACAATGCGAGCCACAGGGAAATGCTTAATTCGGAGATTTTCTGTTTCTAATCTGCTCAGTCCTCTTCACATGTTATTAAACTGGGCACACTGCCCTCAGGTAGAGAGGGTGTGGGAGCACACCTGCAAACTTATGATTAAAGCAATGTGCTCATAGGCCACACTTGCTGTTTTCACTGGGTTTAGCATTTGGTTGAAGAGGGTAGCACTGAGTACATCAGAATTGTTAGTACCTGGCCTGCGGGCTCAGGCCCCCATTGATTATCTGGGAGCCTTGGACCCATTGGCTGCCTCCATAGGAACATAGGAAGTAGGGGTGTGCCTGAACTGCAGTTCAAGCACTTTTAGGGAAAGGGGACAAATGGCTTTAAGAAAAAGGAGAGCAGGTCCTTACCGGCATGTCCCGATAACCCCCAACTGAAAGACCAAGGCTAAATGTGGGTTCATGGAGCCTGACACTTTTCCTTGGTCTTTCAGTTGGACATTGGACTGGGGAGAGATCATCTACACAGACATTTAACAGATGCAGTTTCCCTAATCACTTCCTAGAGATGCTCCAGGTGAGTTTCTGCCTAATGCATCTCTAATCAAGGCAAAGTGTGGGTGCATGGAGCCTAATTTCTAAAGCCATCATCACATACCACACTGTACAAAGTCCTTACAGCTTATATGGCACAGAAGTTAATAGCACGTTAAGATGGGCACCTTAACTTGCAATTGCCATGCTTTTTAGAGTATGAGTGGAAATGTAAAGTGTCTCAACTATCATCTTAAACCAAAGGTTTTTGGATTACTGAATTATTGATCACTTCCCTAATGATGCTTAGCATGCACTTCAGCTTTTTCACAGCTGCTGCACACTGGGTCGATATTTTAATTGGGCTTGCCACCATGGCCTCAATATTTCTTTTCTGGTTAGACAGTTAAGCACAGACCCCATCTGTGTATAGTCAAACTGGGATTCTATGCCCCAATGTGCAGCACTTCTTACACTTACACTGAACCACATTTGCCATTTTATTGCCCATTTACACAATTTGGGGGGATCCTTTTGGAGCTCTTCACAATTTGCCTTCTTCTCACCACTCTCAATGATTTAGTGTCAAATGCAAATCTGGTGACCTCACTGCCCACACCTAAATCAAAATCATTTATGAATAAGATTTTTTTTTTTAAAGGAACATCCCAGTATGGATTCTTGGTATCCCCATTCTGATCCATTTCTTACTGTCCTCCATCTTGAATATGGCCCATGTTTTCATTCTATCTCAGTTACTAGTTCATAAGAGCTCTTGTTCTCTAATTCCATGACTGCAAAGTCCCCCTAAGTTTATGACAGTCTTTATCAAAAGGTTTTTTGGAGATCCAAGTATACCATGTATACAAAATACACCATCCACTACTCCCACTGCTTCTGCTCCTCGGATTTCAAAATTACATTGAGGAGCAGAGTGGAAGAAATGTGAAGAAGAGTAGAGTGGTGAACTGGAATACTTTGGTGGATACCAACAATCTACCCATAACTTTACTTTTCTCCACAGTTCTACTCTGTTTTCCTCTTTCTTTTTAAAAGTGGGGGTGGGGGAGAGAAAGCGTGGAAGGATTCATTTGCTACTGAAATGGGACATGTGCCATTGGGGAAGGGAAGAGAAAGCATATCATTTGGCATCACACAAGGCAACAGCTTCTTAATGTGGTTGCCTTGGGTGCCAGGCTGCTTGAGCCATCCCTGCTTGTAATTCCCTGGATCCCACCTGCTGCCATTCCTTTTTACAAATCAGTGTTAATATTGGCTGCTTTTGAGTTCTCTGTTTGGAGGTCAGTTTTAGGGACAATTTTGTTAGAAGGCTGGCAATTTCATATTTGAGGTTTTTAAAAAACTTGAGATAGATGCCATCTGGACCTGACAACTTGTTAATTTTTAATCTGTCAGTAAGCCTTCACACTTCAGTTTGTCACCTGCCCTGTTAACTAATAAAGAGGCATATTTCAAGTGGTGTTGGGGTAATGGAATTGCATTCTGCCTCCGTGAAAGTGGTCATTGGATCTTGCTTGATCAGTCAGTGGAGTTTGGGGCAGCTGCTTTAAGAGCTGGCCCCGCCTCTTCTTAAGACTTTTCATGGTTGGGCTAAGCCCGAGGGTTGCTGCTGAGCTGGATAAGTACTTCAAACTTTCACAACAGAGCCCTTTGCTGGCTTGCCCAGCAAACCTCTTCTTAGCAGACTTCTTCTTTAAAAGGAAAAAAGAAAATGGTGGCAGGAAAGGAAAAACTACCAAAAAGCTGCTGCTTAGCCTTTTGATCAGATGGGCCTTCTGTCTGCTTCTGCACTCACAAGCTTGATTTCTTTTTATTCCTGTTCATTTTCTGCTGGATTCTCAGGTTTTGTCACAATGATAATCACATTATTTGAATGAGACAAACTTTGGGAACTTCCGTTATAGTCACTAAAGGGATAGTTTCCCCCCACCCACCCACCGCTGGGGTGTTATTGGTTTATTTGTTTGCACGTTGAACCAGTCATTTTTTGGTCCACATTTTATTTTTATTTTTGGCATTTTCTCTAAGAAGGCAGACTGGCAGTAAGAAAAAGGGCAAGCAGTCTGTCTTTTGCTATGTTAAATTTGGTATGTTAACTCTGTTGTTGAAAAGAAAAATATAGATGTTCTAAATAATAGTAATACTATTTGACTCACTTTACCAGACTCTGTCTCTGAAAAGATCAGTTCTAGTGCAGATATCTTGCAGACACACAGAGGCTATTCTCACTCACAGTAGAAACCGGGATAAGGGAGCCCAGTATGGTTTCCACTGTGCATGAGAACTGCCTGGAGCTGCACGGCTCCTGGTGGCAGCATGGTGGCAAACTCTCTCAGGTAGCTCACTGCTTAACCTGGGTTTGGGTGCAAGAGCACCCGAAAAGCAGGTTAACTGATCGTGTGTCAGTGCCACACAGCTTCATGTAGCAATGACTCATGGGTAGCTTCAGGAGTCACTCATGTGGGGTATTCTGGGACTTATGGGGGCAGGGAGGCCCCCAAACCCTGCCGCTCCAACCGGCTCCATGTCAGAGCCGGGAATCGTCTGGGAGGCCAATCCAGCCACCCAGACAAGGCTAGGCGATCATTTGTGGGGAGAGCAGGTCAAACCCACTCTCCCTGCTTAACCCCATTCAGGCTCTTCACACTGCTCATGTGCAGAGCCTCACACATGAGGTGTTTGTTCAGCTTCTCTGAAATTTCCCAGTCCTCTGTTGGAAAACCCTGTCATCTAATGGGCCAACAGTCTCACTGGCCAGTTTCTTGCTTCTGTACTTGAATAATTTTTATTATTTCTATTGATTTGCCATATTTCTATACCGCCCAAACCATAAAGTCTCATGTTTGTTTACATAACAATGTGATTTTATGCTGTTTTTGTATTCTGTTTGTAGGATGAGAAACAACAAAAACAATTTTTTAAAAAGATTCTGAGGGGTGGTGATATAATTGAAATATATTAAGTAGCGTTGGTCTGTGTGACTTGTTTCATTCAAACAAGATGAAGGCTATCAGTTCTGGCCACTGTGAATCAAATTAGTGATTGGTCTACTCCCAAGTCTTAAAGAAAGTCACGTATACTTGATATCTAGCAACCTGGTAAGGCTCCCAAGAGATTTGTGCTTTTGAATAAAGACAAATGAAATAATGTTTATGATATGCAAAATTGCATTATAAAAATATGAACAGTTTCCACCTTGCTGTGTTGGTCTTCCTACTAGGGATGTGCAAAATGTCTCAGTGTCAAAATGTTTCAACTCGAAACAAGCCATTTCAAGTGTCTCAAGCTTGAAACAAAACATCCTTTAAATAAAGTGCCTATTTTGAGCTCAGAACAAAATAAGCTTGTTTTGATTCAAAATATTTTGACATTTTGAGCACCATTCGGAGGCCTGTTTTTCCATTGCTTCTGATCCTATGGGCGTTTGGGGTGAAAGGTTAAAATGTTGTTAATTATCTCCTGCTTGCCCTTTTCTTTTGTGGGTTGGGTGGTAGGTAGCATCCATCATACTCTACCACCTAACCCACTTTGTTCTCCCTAGGAGCTGTCCATGGGGAACAATGGGGTGTTTTGAGTTTCCCCATTGTTCCCTATGGCCAAAACACTTAAAACATTTTGAGTTTTGTTCTGTTGAAACAACTGGGTCAACCACTGTTTCAACAAAATGTTTTGGTCATCTGTGTTTTGTTTCAAGTTTGTTTGTTTGTTCAAGTTTGAAACAAAACACAAAATTTGTTTTGTGCACATCCCTACTTCCTTCCATTATTGCAACCCAGAAAGTGTTTAGAATGCAGCATATTTAGTAAATAGCATTCTGATCCAAGATTATTTTTCTTGGTTTGCAGAAAGTTTAGTATCTTGTCTCTGTATAATTGAATGTGAATATTATTTGAGAAGAGCAACAGAAATGGGGAAAAAATCACCTCATAAACCACTTCACATCTTTTTGCTGGCATTATTATTTTGATCTTTATAGGAACTTTAACAATTCATGTTTTTGCTTTTCTCAAATGGGCTAGGATTTGCTGCTGAGTACTTAAAGTAGTTGGGTGGTGGTGGTTGTACCCCCAGCCCCCATGAAGACAGGACATGTGTAGTTGGAGTAAATAAGGCCACTTTATTTACTTATAGTGGAATGAGACTTGCAGCTAGGTCATGGGCTAGGATTTGCTGTTGAGTACTTAAATTAGTTGTGTGGTGGTTGTTTTGTGGTTGTTTTAAACAAAAATATGATCCTTGGTTTCCTAAACAGCAGTCAGCAACCCAAAGTGTATGAGACCCAATGGAGAAATGTAAGAGATCCAATGGAAAAATTCTGCTCTGCATACAGAGATGAATTGCACTCCCCTGCAGGATCTGTTATGGAAGGCTCATATATGGGAGGGCAAACTTTGCCCTCTCTGCAATGTAGTGCCTAAAAGTAGCACCTTAGTTTCCCCCAAAGGAGTAAATTGAAACCATTCACTTGTGTGGCAGAAAGTAAAGGTGGGTAATTCATGGATCAGGTGGGAGCTGCTACTGCTCTGTCCATGTGATTACTACCTGCATAACTTTGCCTCTTTATTGCAAAACCCCAGATTTCAACTCTTAGTCACACTAGTGTGAACGAATGTTGGAAATACATATATAGAATATTGATAGAATACATAATTTAGCCATTAGAAGACCTGCACACTTCAATGGCTAAGTTAGTTCATAATATTTTTCATCAAAGAAATGAGAAACAGTAATCACTCACACTCCCAAACTAAGTGTTTCAGGATCTTCAGACATGTGCATTTTGCACACTTCAAGTTAGAAGTTCACATTGCAATTCTGCATTTGCAGATTTGATTCGGTATCATTTTTTCTACATCCATTTCAGGTTTTGGTGTAGATAGGGAATCAGTTCTGAACGTGCTATCGGAGTATTAAAGCCAGCTCTCTGTGGCCTCTGAGCAGCAGCAACTGCAGCTGAGAAAGCAAACACAATGGAGTCCAGTGTTGTGGATATCCAACACGATAGTGCCAAAAACAGCATTTGAACTTTATGATGGCTAGGAATCAGTTTTTTCTTTGAGAAGCAATTTAGTTACAAAGGAATAATATTAGAAAACATATGAAATATGAAGTATATGAACATGTGTTGGGATTTTGTCATGGACATTGTCTACGTTCTTTATGTGGGGCATGCTTTCCTATATTTGAATGTGTCTATGTAATGGCTTGGGGGTGAAGTCATAGTTTGTCTGTGATTCCTGAAAATATGTGCCTGAGGTCCTGCAATCCACAGAAATTGATTTTCTAGTGGGCACAGGTGGCTACATTGAGAAAGGGAGATCAGCAAGAACACCCCATTGTCTCTGTGCATGAACAGAACTGTTCTGGATTTATAAATAGGAAATACTAAGCTTTTCTTCCTTTCATTATTATATTTAGTCTAAGCAATTTTCACTTCATCTAGATTTAAAAAACAAACAGACCAGAGGGCAGCAAATGAAAGTAACAAGTGTCACTGGAATTTATAAAATACAAAGATTTGAAATTGTACTACAAACTCACATTTTCTTCAGGAAGCTAAAGGTTTTTGTTTTGTTTGTTTACAGTTGGTGCTTTTGCATTGCCTTTTGCCAAATAGCATTCTAGACTCCTAGAGCTATAATATAACATACACACACACTTCTGCATAAATATGTACATTCTAGTTCCTTGGATGACACTAGTAGACTAGTACTGACTTACATAAACGTTCAGTTTCGCAGTTCAATGCCATGTCGGATTTTATAGCTGTTTATCACTTTTTATCAGGACCTTTGTGATGGTGGCTGGATTGGAAATTATTGAACCTTCTCTTTGCAGTTCTCTATTAGATTAGTAAGAAAACCTGGCAGTGAATCTTCCATCTTTTTAGCTGGTGGCAGACCTGAGGGGAAAAGGCTATCAGTGACTCTCTCAGTGTTCTAGTGCTAAATGCACATCTGCAAAATTTGTCAGTATCATCCAGGCATTGCAGTGTCTGTCCTACAGAAGGCTGAAATAACAATTTCAGGTACAAGGATTAAAAAGAGACTCTTTAAGACTTTCACGCTATATTTCTGTTCTTGCTTTCTTTAGATTGTTTTAAAAGTGAAAATTCTGGGAGAAGAATTCCATTGATTGATAGGCAAGTACCAAATTATCCATGAGCCAGGCCCACAAATGTCAAGTTGAAGACAGATCATCCTGACGAGAATCTATCTATGTGGTCGCTCAGAATTGACACCGGCTTGACGACACTTAATCAATCAATCAATCAATCAATCACCATCTCAGGTACTGAATGCCCATAGTGATTTTTGACAATGTCTATGCCTCTAGAAATGAGGAAAAAAAAGGTAATAGGATTGTTGCACTTACAGTTTTTTCTGTGATCACTGCTTCTTAATCGCTACCCCAAACAATCAAGGTAAAAATGCAGTCATCTTTGCACAGAGGAAAGGGTTAGGGGAACAATGAACTAATTGTTGTACTCTCTCCATGGAGTAATCTCTGGAGGACATTCCTGCCAATTTTCATTTGCATTTCTCTGACAATATCAATAAAACTACAAAGCTTTTAAAACACCATTGCAAATTTGGCTACTGCAGGTCCAGTGGTCAGGACAATAAAAGCATGATAACACACTAAAAGCTGAAAGTATTGCAATACTGTCACTGATTTTCCATCTCTATTTTTTCTTATCAAATATTACATAATATCATAACTATTTGACCTTATCACAATGAATTTGTCCCCCAAGAAGATACTGGCCATCCCAGCTGGTTCATGTACTAAAATACACAGAGGCGATTTTCACAATCACCAAAAAGTGGGCTAAGGTACTCTAGCCTGCTTTCTAGCGAGTGTGAGAACCACCGAGCTTGTAGGCAAGCCCGGTGTCCTCAAAGCGGGTAACCCGCTTACAGAGGCCTCCCCTTAGATGAGGTTAGCGGAGCGAGAGCTCCGCTAACCCCGTCTATTTTCTCATGTATTGCTGTGGCACGGCTCCGTGTTGTGGCAGCACATGAGGAGACTCCCGCTGGGAGTCTGAAACAGCACTGGGGGTCTCTCCAGGATGCCCCACCTGCTTGCGTGGGGCATCCTGGGTCTTCTGGAGGCTACATGGCCCCCAATCCCTGCAGCCCCCACCGGCTCTGTAATGGAGCTGGCAGGTGTGTGGATGGCCAATCCGTCCGACTAGGGCTTCCAGCCTGATCGTCTGCTGGGAGAGCGGGTTAAGCCTGCTCTCCCCGCAGACCACATTTTGGCGAGCCTCACTGATCGTGAGACTCACCTCACAGTTTAAATACGTCAAGCTTGAGGAAATGAGGTCTACCTGAGGTCTACCTGTCACATCAAAACATTCTGATAATGAAGGCATCTTTCTGTGGATTTTGGCATGAAACTTTTGAGTATATCATGACATATGAGGATTACACACACATTTCTCTCTGTGTACTTACTGTACATACTACTGGGAGCTATAGTTATACTTCTTCCCTGTTCTTGTATAAGCTAGGAGAGATTCATATATAGGACCATAAATAGGATAATAAATCCTATTTATTATATTTATTTATTATATTTCTATACTCCCTCAGCCAAAGGCTCTGGGTGGTGCACAACAAGCAAAATGCAAGAACAACACCATTTAAAACAAACAGCTCAAAACAATATAAAAACAAATTTAAAACAGTATAGAGCCATTTAAAACTAATTAAGAATACTTAAGGACAATTTAAAACCCTTGGGAGACCAGACCAAACAAATAAGTCTTTAGTGTTCACTTGAAGGCTAGCAATGACCCAAACTTCAGATATCTGCTGGATGTGCATTCCACAGCCCAGGAGCAGCTCCAGAGAAGGCCTGGTTCTGAGTCATCACCAGACGTGCCGGTGGTAACTGGAGATGGACCTTTCCGGATGACTTCAACATGTGATGGGGATATACTTGAAAATCTACAGAAGGGTTTTACAGTAACTAAGAGACCAAGGCTTCTGTACAGCAAAGAAGATCAGGGCTCCCATGTACTTTTGTAAGAAAGGAAGATAGAATTTTGGCAGGTGAGGTAAAAAACCGGAGGAAATTTCAGTTTCTACACAGCTGTACAGCAGTCTTGGTTTCCTTCACATCTAATCACCCTAACAAGCACCCATACACAGAACTCCCTTCTGTGAAAGAGTTTTGTAACATGTGAAGCAGCACTGACAGTATCTTCTCTCCCAGTTACCTTTCCCTGACTCTCACTTATTGCAGTACCAACCACAGCACCGAGCAACCAGACTATCTGCACTGTGCCAAGCACCATGGAACTCTGGAGGCCGGGATGATGCATCCTGGTCTCTGGGAATCCCAAAATACACCGTGCACTGAGTGCAGTGCATTGGGGAATTTCTACATCAGACGGTGCTCTAGGTGCCCATCTGTGTCGCAGCCCAAGAAGACACATGATCCCGGCAGCCAGGTTAAGGGAGCACTTGCTCCCTTTTACTTGACTAAGAGCTGGGCTTAAAAGTAAGGTTTGGCTGGGTGGGAGCCCTGGGATCTGTGCAGATCCCAGCACTTCACACGAGCAGCCTAGCCCAGGCTAGGCTACTCATGAGAGCAGCCGCACTGTTTCATTACTTGATGACTGCAGCATCAAGTGGCATCTTGTATGTTTGTATATTCGTGACATATCAAAAGCCATCGCTATAAAAAGATTTTTCCAATGCCTTATCTCACTCCAAGCACAAGCGACCCAGTTCACACATTCAAGAGATGTATAAATTGGCTGTGTAATCTGAACAGGAAGAGAACCTAAATAAATAAATAAAGTCAGCGGTTCAGAATAACTGTGGCAGCACCTGATTTTCTCCTCCCTTTGAATGAATCATGAACACATAAGATAAATATCTGGGAGGACACATTTGCTAGACTTGTCTAGGTTCATCAAAAAGCGATGGGAAGTAGCAGACAGGATAGAGGCTTCCTGCTTTTATGCTGCCAGCTCGAAAAGTAAGCAGATTGTGTTAAAATGAGAAGATAGCACTTCTGTGTGTCCCAGCATGTTTCCATCATTCTGGAATGTTCAGCCAGTCTCTATAGCACTTGAAGGTGTTGTTGAAACATTCTCTTTTCATCCTTTAGTGCAGTTGTTTATCAAACTATGAATTCTTTTACAGACAGGCTGCTTCACTGGTAGTTAGGCAAATGAAGAATACAGGAGCCTGCCAGTGTCTATGCTTCAAGGTTTCTGTTAATTTCAAAAATGATAGACTAGACAAATTATAGCCATTAATTTCCTCCACCCAATTCACAAGTCTGCATTGTTACAGAACTGATGTTTTTGTTTATCCCTGTGAAGTGGAACTGGAGCAGTGTAGTTATACCAAACTGGCATTAACCAGAAGAGCTTCAGTCACAGAGGAACCCAAACTGGAAAGCTTCCTATTGCAACAAATCAACAAACAACTGACCGGTCTGCCTCTCTAATTACTCTCTCTCTGATCAGTCTTTATGGATATTTGGTTTGAATTGCTGGCATTCTGGAAGTTGCCTGGTTCATTCCAGTAACGTTGTAGCTATGTAACATCATAACCCTGTGAGCCAGTGCTAAGAACAGCAGCAGGATTCCGATATGACCAATCTTTTTGTGCCACTGCTGGCTTCTGACTGAAATAATTAATGCAGTTGTGGTGGTGTTTCTGTGTGGCATAGATGCATCATGCAAGAGCCAAGAGGTAGGAAGACAGGGGCAGGTCTTTGCAGGATTTTTACGAGTGCTGTCACAGTAGCTCCATAGGGAAAGTGTGCTGTTGAGTTGGTGTCTACTCCTGGCAACCACAGAGACCGGTGGTTGTCTTCAGTAGAATAGAGGAGGGGTTTACCATTGCCATCTCCCTCACAGTAAGAGATGATGCCTTTCAGCATTTTCCTATATCGCTGCTGCCTGATATAGGTGTTCTCCATAGTCTGGGAAACATACCAGTGGGGAGTCGAACCAACAACCTCTTGCTCCCTAGGCAAGTCACTTCCCTGCTGTGCCGTTATGTGGCTATACCTCTGCTGTATTCTACCAAAAGAAAACCACATGGCTCTGTGGTCTCCAAGAGTCAACACCGACTCGACAGCACAACTTTACTAGTAGCTCCACATCTATCATTTATTGTAGCAAGAGTTATATTAAGATTTTTAAACAGCAAAATGGGGTAAGCTTTATTAGTCTAATATGCAATTTTTGTTCATTACTTACCTTCAGCCCTTCAAAAGTTCAAAAAGGGTTTTGGAGATCTTTTGCTGCTGTTGCAATGCTATCACTAAGTGTATGTTACAAATGGCATTCCTTTCTCTTACTCTATACCTTTCCCTTTGTCTTGCAACAAGATCCGTAATTAGAAGCTGTTGAAAGGATGATTAAAGACCATAATAGATGAGGCAGTAATAATTCCAGTGATGGCTGTCGACATCATGAATTCACATGCTGCTGACTCAGAACAGAAGGCACTTCAGTACCCCTGTAACTGGCTGATTGATTAGCCATTTCATTGATTGACAAATGAATAGATGTCTGTACATGGAGAAAAGAATAATGTAAGGTAGAGTTCCCTTCCTCCTCTGCAGTACTCACCTATAGTGCAGTTGCACAGCACTATTTGCATTAGGAACATCTGAAGTAACACCACTATGCAATTACATCAATACTGATTTTAAGGAGTTGCACAAAAGTGCTCTTGAGCAAGACTCTGGGGCTTTCTTTTATGAGTACAGCAGCCCCTGTGCATCAGGAGCACCAGCAGAAGGTTGTGCATCATGTCAGCCACTTTGTATATGTGTAAGCTGTGTTATAATGAGCCCCTGGTGGCGCAGTGGTAAAACTGCTGCCCTGTAACCAGAAGGTTACAAGTTCAATCCTGACCAGGGGCTCAAGGTTGACTCAGCCTTCCATCCTTCCGAGGTCGGTAAAATGAGTACCCAGAATGTTGGGGGGCAATATGCTAAATCATTGTAAACCGCTTAGAGAGCTTCCAGCTATAGAGCGGTATATAAATGTAAGTGCTATTGCTATATATGTGTTAGATGGATGGTGGCCAGCAGGTCCATACACACTATATGCGCATATAACATGTTTTCAGTCCTGCAGAGAGATGCCACTCCAAATAGGAGCCATTTTGAATTCTAAGGTAATACTGCAGTTTCAGAGTGCAGGGACAGTAACCTCTGTGTTGTACCTTCTATGTGTAGCTGTGAGCTGTCTTTGTAGTAGTTAGTTGTGGGTAGTTGTTAACAAACAGTACCCTAAAGCAGTATCCCCAGGAAAAGGACATACATTTGGCACACCATCCACCAGGCACAGAGGCTATTCTCACAACTGGCCAAAATCGGGCTAAGGGAGTCTAGTCTGATTTAGGCCAATCGTGTGCTACAATGGGAGCAGTGCAGCTCCCGGCAGCAAACCTCCCAAAGTACCCCTCCCCTTAGCGAGCACTCCATTAACTTCATCTTTTTGATTGTGTATTACTGCACCACAGCTCCGCACCACGGCAACACATGAGGAGACCCCTGGTCGGGAGGCTGCAAGCAGCCTCCCAGGCTTGGGGGTCTCTCCAGCATGCCCCATGTGCTCGTGTGGGGCATCTTGGAACTTCCAGGGACCGTGCAGCCCGCGATCCCCGCAGCCCCCGCCAGCTCTGTGAGAGAGCCGGCAGGCGTGTAGGCGGCCGATCCAGCCGCCCAGGGCTGCAATTGTGATTGTCTGCGGGGAGAGCGAGCTAAGCCTGCTCTCCCCACAAACCCCCTTAAGGCAGGTCTCACTGATCGTGAGACTCGCCTTGTAGTGTTGTACAGATGGGTTGTAACTTTCTTTGACTGCAACCCATAGGATTTTAACTGCCTTACTTGTTCATGCCAACATATCAAACCAGATACCTGCAACCAAACATTTGGCTGGTTACTTTATCAATATCTGAACCATTTCCCACAGTCCATTCCATGTTTGGCTTCTTTAGCCACATGGGCCACAGCCTGCAATGTTCCACTGACATCTCACAAATGACATTCCACCCATGATTTCCCTAGGCCCTCTTATCTCAGTTCTCTAACTCTCATTTCCCCCAGTTCCTTCCCCCACCTCTTCCCCTCAATACCCTCTTCTTCATTCAACTTTTCCCATTGTTTCTGTTTCTTAGCCTATTGCTTACTCTTCCCTCCTCCTTCTGTGATCTACCCTGGGTTTTCTTTCCACCTCAGCATTCTAATTCTCAGCCTCCCTATCTGCTTAATGCCTTTTGCTTTGACTATTTTCCTTTTCATGCCAATGACAGTCTTTTTGAAGATGTTTTCCTTATTACAAATGCATTTTTTCTCCACATTTCAATTAAATGTATTCTTTTCCCATAAAGTACAAAAAGAAGTTATGAAATAGGCTGGAAACACTGAAAAGAACACGTCAAGATGAAATTTGCAAAGTTCAAACATCAAAAAGGTCTAAGTTTAAAATTGCCTATTAAATGCATCATCTAACTTATTCTCCTTATAGGCATCTAATTAAGCGGAAGTAACAACCATTGGAAGGTTGGAGTAAAAAAACAGTAGGGAATGCCAAATAAAATCTGCAACTGAGTATTAGCAATGTATTACAGGCTTTAAAAACTTGAGTTCTAGTTGTATTATTTCTCTTTGACGTTCAATTTTGAAAATGGGGACATCTGTGTGCTTGAAGTGGTATTTAACAAGACAGTTAAATATCCATTCAGTTTAGCAGGATAATAAAGCAGCATAGTTTTATCATGAAAAATAAGCCCAAGCAATTTAACTATCTGCCTCCTCCTATACTATCTCATCTTAAGTCTGCCTCCCAGATCCAAAGTATCACCTGCAGATATGAAGCTACAGATCACTGATCCATCTAGCTTAGTATTGTCTATATTGATTAGCTTCAGCTCTCGGCAGTTTCAGGCAGGAGTCTTTCTGAGCTTTACTTTACAGGCTTGAGATTGAACTTAGGACATTTTGCATGCAAACCACGGGCTTTGTCACAGAGCTATGGCCTCCCCCCACCCCCAATATATCTGTCTGGCTAGCATTATACCAAGTATAATATTTCCTGGTGCTATACTTGGTACCATCTTCCTAAACATTCCTGGATCAGCAAGTCTTAGGGCATATTGTGGTTGGGGAATCGGATGCTCTCATGCAGCACCTGCTGCAGAATCTTAGCAAAAATGTATCAAAAACATAGAACAATCAATCCACGCTCAGTAAATAATAAAAATAATAGTAGAGAAAGTGTTCTTTGAAATAAAATAGTTTAACTTGCAGTAAGCTAGCCCAAAATAGCCTGTGGACTTCCCAGAGGCATCTGGTGGGCCACTGTGTGAAACAGGATGCTGGACTAGATGGGACTTGGGCCTGATCCAGCAGGGCTGTTCTTATGTCCTTAACTTGCTGCCAGATGGCTAGCAGCATGTAATCAGCATATACCTCCCGCTAAGCTCTGGACTCTGAAAGTTCCAGAGCTTTGGTGCCAACATGAAAAAAGGCCTTTCCTAGTAGTCTCCTGCTGTAATTCAGATGGCAAAGAGACCAGAATTAGGCTGCTGAAGCTGATTCGACCACACTGGTTCCCTATTCAATGCACACGCTTAATAGGACCACCTGTGGAATTAGCATAGGCTGCACACTCTGCATGGCTCACTTCTGCTTTAAATGCATGGGTGCGCTGCGGATAAATGACCTATGAACTACAATGAGCAATGTACCAGCTCTTGATATTTTAAACCAGAGTACCAGATTGCCTCAAACTTCTGGCTGGCCACAACCTACAGCAATGAATTAAAAGTATTAACAGCTCCCAATAGGTCTCAGAATCAAGTTACTGGTTAGAAAATGGATTCCAATCATTGTATCCCCAGCACATTTAACAGATGTTGTTGGACTACAGTTCCCTTCATCCTCAGCCACAATGGTCTCCACTGGGGTGGAGAGCCAGCCTTGCAGTCTGGTGTCTGTGGGCCACCTCCAGCCTCAGAGGCATGATGCCTCTCGATACCACTAGCAGGGGAGCAGTAGCAGGAAAGGGGGCATTCCCTCACCTCTTGCCTGAGGGCTCCCCAGAGGCATCTGGTGGGCCAATGAGTGAAACAGGATGCTGGACTAGATAGGCCCTGGGTCTGATCTAGCAGGAGCATATACTGTTCTCTTTGCTAGGCAGGGTTTACATTGGTTTGTATTTGGATAGACAACTGCACGTGAGCACTGTCTGCTGTAAGATATTCCACTTAGGGAATGAGGCTGTGGCTCAGTTGGAGAGTGACAGATTCAATCTCTGGCAACTCCGGGCAGGGCTGGGAGACACTCCTGCCTGGAACTTTGGAGAGCCACTGTCAGTCAATGTAGATAGTACTGAGCTAGATGAACAAATTGTCTGATTCCGTATAAGGCAGCTGCCTATGTTCCTAAGCTTGAAAATCTTGTGTTTTATTAAATAATGTCAACTCTTTATTATTTTAGTGGTTATTGTGTTAAACTTCATTTATGTTGTAAGCTACCATGAATTCATACATGAAGAACAGGAGCATAAAAATCTCTTAAATAACATAGCTCATGTTAACTATTTTGAAACCAACATTGATGGACCTACAACTATTACAAATTTGATCCAAGTCAAAGTTTGATATTGTTTCTGTAAACCAATATG
Organism: Hemicordylus capensis; assembly: GCF_027244095.1. Taxonomy (NCBI): domain Eukaryota; kingdom Metazoa; phylum Chordata; class Lepidosauria; order Squamata; family Cordylidae; genus Hemicordylus; species Hemicordylus capensis. The sequence goes on along the minus strand of NC_069657.1, from coordinate 104,594,907 downwards.
AAATTTTATAATTTGGTGGTATAACAAGTAGTTCTGGTAAGAACTAACATGTCTACTTTCCTTTCACTATCCCTACAACTGGACTAGATTTGGTCCAAATTGGTTTGGCAGTTCACAAGTTAGCCCACTTGCATGTGTCCACAATCTTGAATTAGGGTGGATGGTATCATCACAAACTATTGTTTTGAGATGTCCCTACAATTGTACCAAACAACTGCACCAAATTTGGTGCAAATTGGTTCCCACCTCAAATGTTCAGGCATCCACCATATTGAATTGGGGTGTATGACATCATCGCAAACTATGCCGTTGAGGTGTCCCTATGTGTCTCCACAGCTGCAGCAAATTTAGTTCAAAACCACTAGGCAATTCAAAAGTTAGCCCTCTTGTACCTCAAATGTTCATGTGTCTGCCATCTTGAATCAGGGTGGATGAGAATAACACAAGGTGCAATTTCTACAACTAATTTAACATTTTTTATGTATGCTTCTACGGCGGCTAGAATAATATATGCACAGGAATGGAAGAGTAATGAACTGCCTTCAAAAGAAGATTGACTGATAAAAATTTTGGAATATGCGGAGATGGAAAAACTTACAACACTGATAAGAGACCCAAATTTAGAATGTTTTCAAGAAGATTGGAAACTGTTTTTGTCATATTTGAAGAACTATTTTCCTGCTATGGACTTTACAGCTGGGTTTGAAATTTAGTAAAAACTGTGGGTTGGGTAGATTAACTGTGTTTGTAAGGGTTTAAATTTATGTTTTGAATTATTATTATAGCAAGGGCAAACTTTATAGCTGATGATTCACGAAGAGATGTGTGCGGGAAGTCCTTTTTTTGGTTTATTTGTTATGAATGATAATATTACTATTGTTAAAATCAATAAAAATTGAATTTTGAAAGAAAAAAAAAGAATCAGGGTGGATGACATCATTACAAACTAGACCCTTGAGCCATTCCTATGTGTCCCTACAGTTAAGGCAAATTTGTTTCAAATAAGTTAGGCGGTTCACATGTTAGCCAAGTCACGCCTCAAATGTTCATGCATCCACTATTTTGAATGGGATTGATGACATCATAACAAACTATGATGATACTCAACTCCCTCAACTCCTGCCTTTTGCTTCCAGCAGCATCTGGTGGGCCACTATGTGAAACAGGATGCTGGACTAGATGGGCCTTGGGCCTCATCCAGCAGGGCTATTGTTATGTTCTTAAGTGGTTGAAGTGTCCTTATGTGTCTCTACTGAGAAGTCGATGGAGGGGACAGACACACACGGACACACAGACAGACCCAAACATGGAGTGCCAGGTGATCACATAAGCTTACTTTCCTTAAGAAAAGTAGGCTAAAAAGGTAAAAGCACAACTTTCATTTATAAATCCCCTTGGTATAATGAGGATAATGCCATCTGGTACAAATACTGGAAGCCTTTCAGCATGCTTCATAATCAATTTTCCACTTCTTAAAGAATAAGCTATCCCACTGATTGCAAAGGTTAGCCATGGCACACATACCCAAAAAGGAATGGAGGGCATATGTAGAAATACCCATAATCAACTCTTTTCTTTCTGAAGTTGCTATGAATTAGCATGGGCTGGGCTTTCCTTCTAACAGTCTTTAGAACATTAGAAAAGTCCTGTTGGGCCAGAACCAGCATCTATCAAGCCAGGCATTTTAATTCCACAGTAGCCAGTCAAATTGTTATGGGAACTCAAAAGTAAGGTATGCCAGGCATGGCCAAAGGATCAGCTCCAGCAGCAGTGACAGGGTCTACCAAGTTGGACACTCAGACCATCAGAAGGCTCATAGCCCATCCCTGAGCCCTGCTCAGTGCCCAATTTGGGTGGGAGGCTGGGTGGCAACAGCAGCCCAGGATACGTTGTGCCACACTAGCTGCCGCCATCTTTGATAACATAATGAAATAACCATTGACTGTGATACAGCAACAACATTGCTGTTTCATAAAAGATGGTGGTGGCCAGCATGGCTGATGCAAAGCACTCCACTCTGACACATGCAGGTAATATTTCTCTAAATCCTTGTGGATGAAACACTCTGGAGTTCTTTGTAGCAGGCAACACAGAAAAGACAGCTGACACCCTGCTTGCGGAGTGGGGCAGGGCCCAGCACACCATTGCAGCTGCAGAGCTTTGCCCCATGCTCCCCTGCCACTGCCCTCCCCTGCTTACTCCTTTCAAAACAAATGATTTGGCTTACTGTCCACAAACATGAAGGACATGCCCCTTAGTAATTGTCATTGATAGACCTTTTCTCCATTAATGTGCCTAATATTCAACCATGCAGTAAAATAATCATAAGAAATCAGCCCTCTTACTAGTGGTTTCACACGTGCAGGTTATTAACTAAGAATTAATTATTCTGTTCATAATGTAATGTTTAGACTCAGTGTATGAGTGTTGATGCTATAGGAGTGGATTTACAGAACTCACGGTCGTTGAACTAAGGGACCTGAGCATTCCTAGCATTTTGTAGCATTCCCAAAAATCATAAGTCATTGGGACAGTTATAGAGTCTTTGGGAGCAGTCCATCCCTGATGTAGCTATATTGATTTCTGTGGCATTGAAATCAATGAGAGTCATACCTGGGATGGATACAGCCCATTATGTTTATCAGTAATCCAGAAAATTGACTGCTGAATAGGCATGCTATACTGGAAAAATGATCAGGTGAGGCTACAGCTCATTACAGTAACCCACAAAAGAGCATTCATCTGAAAAGTCTAAGGAGTCACAAGAGTCACACATAAGCCAATTCTCTCTCTCTCTCTCTCTCTCTCTCTCTCTCTCTCTCTCACACACACACACACACACACACACACACACACACACACACACACACAGAGTCTATCAAGCATGTGAAAACATCCTTTGTGCTGGGGAATCAACATATTTTACAAGCAAGAAAGAAATGGTTTCAAGAAAGCGTAAAAGCAAGTGTGGAATTAATTATGTGTTAGAGGTGTAAATGAAATTGTCAGTTTGGGCCTTCATATTCCCAGAGAAATTCAAAATAAAAGAATGGCAATATCTACTGTACACAGATGGTACAGCAACAGTAGCTGAACTCTTAAGCTGTCATGACTGAGGGTGGACTGTGTTCATGCATTAGCCTTCTTACTTTTAGACATGTTGGCACATGCTGATGCCACACAATAATTGTTGCAGTAGATCCACCTGTGATCCCACCAACTATTTTTCTCCTTTCCTTAGTGCTCAAGCTGTCCAGAAGTAACTAAGCCTGTACAGGTGAGGAATCCCTTCTGTGGCAGGGAGGAGATTATAATGTGTGGTGCAAATTTTAATTTGGTTTAAATTGATACATACGTCAATCCATTGCTTGATTGAGCAATGGAAGTCAAATTAATTAATAATTCATCATAATTTTAATTAGCTAGGTTGAGTTTTAAGGACACGTTTTGCTCATTTTTAAGGGTATTTTGGTTCCAATGGATTTCAATAAATTGGATGTGGTATGAAAAGCAAAATATTTTAGATTGCTTTTTCTTCCACCAATGAACAGTAACTTTTGCTTATTAAACAAGTTTGTACTGAGGTTTTGGTAATGCATTAATTCAATCAATCAACAAATCAGTTAATTGTCAGAATATCCATCAGATATTTAGATGAAATTCTGAGACCACTTTAATGTGTATAATAAAAGCAAATAGAAGATCTTACAAATTGAGCAAACATATTTCAATGTCCAAACATAATTACCAATGCTCCATTTCAAGCATCTGGGAGCACTTGAGATTAAGTACAGTAACTGAAACTAGATAAGTAATCTAAAGACAGGAGAAAAGGGTGAGGGAGGAGAAGAGTAGTTCTTTAAAAAAATAATACTTTTATTGACTAATAAATTTCATTGCCTCTCTCATTTCCTTCTTAACATTAATAGAGAATGTAACTGGACTCAAGAGGCTTGGATCCAGAAGCACCTTCTGGGGAAGTGTGACCACATCCAGAAGGATTGCCAGCAGAGTCAACACTAAATCCCTCCAAGGCTTCTTGGAATTCTATAGGATCCAATAACCTTCTCGGGCGGACCATCCTAATAGACCCCTCAGCCCTGAGAAGGTGGGAAGTGATTGTAAGGCCAACCTTAACCATGACAATGGTGAAATCCATCTATGACAATGGAGAAATCACAGGAGTCCTCACCCATGGAACACCACCCTGATCAGAGTGTTAATATATGTCTCTAAATACAGGTGAAACTCGGAAAATTAGAATATTGTGCAAAAGTCCATTAATTTCAGTAATGAAAATTAAAAGGTGAAACTGATATATGAGACAGACGCATTACATGCAAAGCGAGATAAGTCAAGCCTTAATTTGTTATAATTGTGATGATCATGGTGTACAGCTCATGAAAACCCCAAATCCACAATCTCAGAAAATTAGAATATTACATGGAACCAATAAGACGAGGATTGAAGAATAGAACAATATTGGACCTCTGAAAAGTATACAGTGTACTGTGCTTGATTGGCCAGCAAACTCGCCTGACCTGACCCCATAGAGAATCTATGGGGCATTGCCAAGAGAAGGATGAGAGACATGAGAACAAACAATGCAGAATTGCTGAAGGCCGCTAATGAAGCATCCTGGTCTTCCATAATACCTCATCAGGTTACCTCATCATATTACCTCATCCTGGTCTTCCATATACCTCATCAGGTATAATACAGGCTGATAGCATCCATGCCATGCCTCATTGAGGCAGTAATTGCTGCAAAAGGGGCCCAAACCAAGTACTGAATACATATGCATGCTTATACTTTTCAGAGGTCCGATATTGTTCTATTCTTCAATCCTTGTCTTCGTGGTTCCATGTAATATTCTAATTTTCTGAGATTGTGGATTTGGGGTTTTCATGAGCTGTACGCCATGATCATCACAATTATAACAAATTAAGGCTTGACTTATCTCGCTTTGCATGTAATGCGTCTGTCTCATATATCAGTTTCACCTTTTAATTTGCATTACTGAAATTAATGGACTTTTGCACGATATTCTAATTTTCCGAGTTTCACCTGTAGATATTTACAAAGTGTGGAGGGTCTGACATACTTCCTATGTCACCATAATTACGGCACTCTTAAGGCACAAGGGGGAGATACTCTAGTGTCACATGTCAGATGTTGTCCCACATCCATGCTGTGTTGCTTGTTTGACATCTATCTACTTTTCTCTGTAGGTAGAGAAATAGGACAGACACAATTATTACCTGAAGTGACACAAAGGGTACCAGAAGCTTAGAAGCCAGGCAATCCCAAAAGATCAGAAAGCGTTTTTTAAATTGTTTATTTGAAACATCAGAGATATCCATCTCTGCCTTTTTCCACAGAGGAAATTTAAATAATTCATCTAATCATTGGGTAGCTTCCAGAGTGGTGCCAGTGCAATCCATTTTCTCCACTCCTCCTCCTCACTGCATCTCTCTGAGCCCCAAAAGCCACTTCTGAGGATCAAGGAACCATTGACAATAGCATGGAATACAGTGTGGGTGGCTGCAGGGGGAATCTCCAGAAACCAGGCTGACACCCCTTTGGTGAATAGGGATCTATTTGCTTCCTCCTTTGCACCACACCACACCCACCATTGCCAAGAGTCCTGTGACCCTCAGGGATAATCTTTGAGGGACTCAGGGAGCTGCAGCAAGGAGGAGGGGGCAGAGAATATGGTTGGGACTAGCACCACTCTGTTAAACCCTCCTTCCCCGCAGACTGCCTGTGAGCTCTTCTCATTGATCGTGAGAAGAGCTCTATAGAAAGACCAACATTACATTTTAACATGCAAGCTCAATGCTCCTTTTTGTTTAAACAAAGATCTTGCACGGTTGGTACCCTGCCGTCTTGCCTGCTTGGGGGCAGGGAAGAAGTGGGGGTGGGAGAGACACATAAACTAGGGAAGACAAGTTGTAAGCACACTGAGGGTCCAAGTATGAATGTATACAACAGATAAATAAAATTAACATGAATGCCAAAGATGTGCCTTTATAGCCTGAGACTTTTCATTTCTGTCAAAAGTCACTAATGTGGCATTTGTTCCTGAGAAATGAATTACTAAGTGCTTTATAATAGCAATTTAGGACTGCCATCGAACTATTCTATTTTTTTTAACTGCCATAATAATTTCCCCTGTATTAAACCAATATGAAAGCTGGATTTTTTCCCCAGCTACCCTATTATTTGTACACCCAGTTAATGAGTTTTGATATTAGAAACATTATTATTACTAAACTGCATTTTCTTGGAGTAATTTGCCTGTTGGTGGCATGGGATCTTTGTTTCAGTCAAACTGTCCAGCATTTTAGACAATGCCCTTTTTTTATACTCAAGGGGAGAAGGTTTGCTCTCATAGAAAGGGAGTACATCAAAAGAAGATGTGAGCAAGGACTGTGCAGCTTACATCACTGCTAAAATCTTATTAATTAAATTCAAGGTTTTCACTTAATAATGTATTTATAGGAGTCATGATTAGCATACTTTAACAAGTGTTGAAGGCTTGATTAAAGTATCCTTTGGTTGCAATCTGTGCTCAATGAATGCTTTCTGAAGCCTTGTAGGTCCCCTGCAATGAGCCACCTAATGGCGCAGCAGGGACTTGACTAGCAAGGCAGAGGTTGCCGGTTCGAATTCCCGCTGGTATGTTTCCCAGACTATGGGAAACACCTATATCAGGCAGCAGAGATATAGGAAGATGTTGAAAGGCATCATTTCATACTGAGCGAGAGATGGCCATGGTAAACCCCTCCTGTTTTCTGCCAAAGACAACCATAGGGGTCTGTGGTCACCAACTCGACGGCACACTTTACCTTTACCCTTGCAATAGTGAGGTCACACTGCCATCTGGGTTAGATCAGTCTGCCATGAATTGGCACAATGTTATACTCTCCACCAATGGAGTAGCTGAAAATGAGTGAAATTGTTGGGCACGGAACAGACTTAATCCAAAACTCCTTCACATCAGTTCCTAGCCTCTACATGAGTGTAAAGGTACACCACCTCCTTTGGTGCCTGCACTGAGACAGAGCATAGGATTCAGCCTAAGTCTACTCAGTCACAGAATACCTGCAGTAGTACATAAACAGGTAGTCCATACATCAAGTGTTCTATGCCATGTGCCCTCTGGCCTCATGACATTTGTATGCCATCTCTCTGGCTTCATGTTCACTTAGAGCATGGGGAAAGGGAGGCAATGTTGGAGGGAACATTGGGAGGGAGGGGTCTATGAAAAAAGGCACTTTGCACAAAGATTCTGGGCTCAGTACACATATAGGACAGCTACATTGTGAACAGCAATTCTGTCTCAGGACACCAGAAACAGGAACATCTGTGTCATTATCCCAAAAGGAGATGGAAGGACAATCATACACTCCATACAGGTCAGCAAAGAAGGGAAGAAGACACTCTGACAGCATCTCTCCTCCCTCATTTTACTGAACTCCCCTCAAAACCTAATCGCCCATATTGTCAGTCCCCAAAGCATGATATTCTCTTCCCTCCCCCTGCAAAAAGTGTCTTTCCTCCCCCACCCCACAAAAAAAAACACCCTTGAAGTGAGGGGTGGTTGGTCCTCAGTGAGCAACCTCTGACTACACCTGGGCCTCCAGGAGCATTTCCAGATGGGGCTTCTAGCTCGCTTCACCTCTGGAATGGAGGGTGTGCATTCACATACTGGCCAGATTTACCCTGAAGTCCGGCAAGCTCTCAGAGAGCACTCCAGACAGATTTGGGCCTATGGCAGCCAGCAGTCTTGCACCAGGAGTTCTGGCAGCACTCAAGGAGGAACCAGGCATCCTGGCTTTGTTCAGAGGAATCTGAGTGGGAGGGGCAGGGGGGTCAGGACTCTCTTCACCTGCCATGGGATGTTATTTTTTATTTATTTAATGCATTTATTTATTTAATGCATTTTATACTGCCCTAACCCAAGGTCTCAGGGCAGTTCACAACAACACACACAAAAAAAACCCCCAGTAAAACATTAATTAAAAACAAAAACAGAAAACAGATGTGTTTTTAAAGACTTTTTAAAAGTTGTCAGAGATGGGGAGGCTCTTATTTCACTAGGGAGCACATTCCAAAGCTTTGGGGCAGCAACGGAGAAGGCCCGTCCCTGAGTAGCCACCAGACGAGCCGGTGGCAGCTGCAGACGGACCTCTCCTGATGATCTCAATGGGTGGTGGGGTTCATAACGAAGAAGACATTCTCATAAATACCCAGGGCCCAAACTGTTTAGGGCTTTATAGGTGATGACCAACACCTTGTATTTTGCCAGGAAACATATCGGCAGCCAGTGTAACTCCTTCAATACGGGAGTGATATGGTCTCTCCTCGATGACCCAGAGACCAGCCTGGCTGCCGCATTCTGGACCAACTGTAGTTTCCGGACTATGTACAAAGGCAGCCCCACATAGAGTGCATTGCAGTAATCCAGTCTGGAGGTTACCAGCAGATGTACCACTGTTTTGAGTACATCTCAAGAAACGGACACAGCTGGCGTATCAGCCGAAGCTGATAGAAGGCACTTCGGGCCACTGCCTCAACTTGGAACACCAAGGAGAGACTTGGATCCAGAAGCACCCCCAGACTGTGTACCTGTTCCTTCTGGGGAAGTGTGACCCCATCCAGAACAGGCAGATCAAAATCGTATCTTGAGTTCCGACCCCGCACAATGAATACCTCCGTCTTATCTTATTCAGTCTCAGTTTGTTATCCCTCATCCAGCCCATTATCACCTCCAGGCAGGCATTTAGGGAGGTTATGCCCTCTCCCGATGATGCTGATATGGAGAAATTTGTTTGTCATCACCATACTGATAGCACCCTGCACCAAATCTCCTGATGATCTCTCCCAGCGGTTTCATATAGAAGTTAAACAACATCGGAAACTATACTGAGCCCTGAGAGACACCATACAAAAGTTCAGATTTTGAAGAACAACAGTCTCCAAGGGACACCATCTGGAACCTGCCCGAGAGGTAGGAGCGGAACCACTGCAAAGCAGTGCCTCCCACCCCCAACCCCCTCGACGCTCCAGAATGATACTATGGTCGATTGAATAGAAAGCCGCCGAGAGTTCCAAAAGGACCAACAGAGTCACACTTCCTCTGTCACTTCCCAGTTGGAGATCATCCATCAGGCTGACCAGGGCACTCTCCACCTCATAGCCAGCCCGGAAGCCAGTTTGAAATGGGTCTAGATAATCTGTTTCCTCCAAGACTGTCTGGAGCTGGGAGGCCGCCGCCCTCTCAATTACCTTGCCCAGCTATGGAAATTTGGAGACAGGCCTGTAGTTACTCAACTCTGAGAGATCCAAGGTAGGCTTCTTCAGAAGCGGTCTAATAATTGCCTCCTTAAGACTAGGAGGCATCCTACCTTCCCTCAGAGACACCTTTATGATCTCTACCAGGCCTTCTACAACAACCCCCCTGCCAGATAGTATAAGCCATGTCCGGCAAGGGTCAAGAGGACAGGTGGTGGACCGCACCATTCCAATCAGCTTGTCCACATCCTCAGGAGTCACAAACTGGAACTGATCCAACCTAACCACATAAGAGGAGTCACTGGCTACCTCCACATCAGATACTGAAGTAAGTGTGGAGACGAAATCCAAGTGTTGGACCTTGCAGGCTATTTTTTATTTTTGCTGGCAGCACTTTGCCCTGGCAGGAGCATCCCAAAAGAGAAGCAGGGGCTGAAGGGAAGCTTTGACTCAGCAGAGTCCAGGTTGTGTTATCTCTCAGGTGAACCAGGAATCCGGCCCCTGTTTCTAGCCTCTGCCCTCTTCCAGACAAGCTGCTAATAATGGGGGCAGGGGGAAGCTGCAGGCTAAACCGATAAGTCCCGGGAGAATATCTCTCTCCTCCTGTTGAAAGCTGAGCCTCCCCCCACTTCTGTGGCGCTTGTTGGACTAATTGAAGGTGCCGATTGGAAGGGGGGCAAGTTCTCGGGCAGCAGGGCAGGGAGAAAGAGTGTGGGCAGGGAAAGTGAGAGAGTGGGGGCCTGGGGAAGCGCAAAGCCCTAGCCTCCTCTCTGAGCAACCACTGCTCGCTGGCGGATCAGAGGAGGCAAGGGCAGGGGAAACAACAATTGCCTGCTCTGTGTCCTGGTGCTGGATGGCACGGCCATGGCGGGGCAGGGAAGACCTGGAAGAGCTGCTGTTCCTGAAGTCTGCAGACTGAGGGAGCAGCACAGCAAGCGGGGCAGGCTGTTTGGGCAGTGTCCGCCCAGTGCGGAGCCTCTCCCGGCATAGGGCCCGGGGCAATTGCACCGGTCGCTCTACCCCAGGGGCAGGCCTCCAATGCAAGCCTCCTGATTTGGTATAGATTTCTCTTTCCCTGCTTGGCAAAATGTTCCTTTTCTCCCTTAGATTAGGTTAGGTTCCTGAAGTAGGCTTGGGTGTTCTGTCCAGGCCTCCTTCCCAAGCAGCTGTCTGGGTTTTCTGCTGCATTCCCTGTCTCTTCCTTTCCTTTGTGTTGTGTAGTCAAAAGGTTGATTATTAGTAGTCTGTAGCCTTGTTCAGTCTTGGGAGGCTGTTCCTTATCGCAGGGAAAATCTCGCCCCTCAAAACAGTGCTTGCTTCCTCAGACAAATGCTATATGAGGCTACACAGTGAGGCTGAAGCCAATGAGGACATGGAAGTAGGATGTTCTGGCAGGGAAGGTACAGCCTCCACATTGTTGAAGGCCGTTATGTGTGTCAGTGACATAAGGGGATTCAAACTCCTATGTGCAGGAATTCCTGAGGGCTGTCAGTTGCTAGGCTCTTGCTGCCTGCACCACAGTGACTTAAAAAGTGGTGCGCTGTGGTTTCTTTATCTGCTGGGCTGGGTTGGGCTGAGATTATGGAGACATCTCCCAAGTTTGGATTGGCTGAATCCTTGCATCAAGTGGGAAAGCAGTATATAAATCCAATTCATACATAATATGAAGGGATTTTCAGCATGCTGTTCCATTACTGTTGTGTGCCAGTGGTGTTACCATGGATGCTAATGGAGTAGCTGTCAGCATTCTATATTCTCTGTAGTTTGCACTGCTGTTTTCTTCTCAGCTTAGCTGCTGGGAGCACATAGGATCTCATATCAGCTACCCTGACATTACATTGGCGAAACCAGTCACCGGCATAGCTGAGATCATAGGACTCCTCTGTCTTTGTAGTAAAGTTTTAATTCAAAGGGTGGGGCAGTGGGGAGAGAATCCATATCCTTTAAAGTCTATAACCAGAATCCAGAGAAGCTATGTGTGTATGTGGATAGAATTGCATCTGCATACCTTTTCTCATTGAAGTATTGCTGCAGAAGTTCCTATTGCCAGAAAGGCAAGCTGCTGTTCAGTTTAGAAATAATAATGTTCCTCATACTGAAACTCATTAAATGGGTATACACCTAATGAGCTGCAATCTGCTGCATCAAAAAGCGAAGGAAGGCTACAATAAGTTTTCACCAATACAGGTCGAGTGATTCTCACGGTCGCCAAGAGTGGGTGGGCGGGGGATAGAGTTCCAAATGGTCCCATATTATACAGGAAGTCCCGTATCTGAGGCAAAAATCTCTTGACCCACACAGGACAATGTTCCTGTATTATTTGCAGAGCTTGGGCTCTTAATGTATTTTAACTGAGCCCTTTGAAGTCTGGGTGAAGTCCATATTATAATGTGAAAGAAACAATAAAGCTCACAAAATAAGCCCCAGTTGTTTGGCAAATTTGCAGGCACAATTGACTGGGTTTATTTACATCTTGCAAGTTGCTAATCATTGAGGCTATTGTCATGATGGGGGGAGCCAAGCCTGGTTTCCTCAAATCATGAGAACCACCAGGGTCACAAGTAAGCCCGGTGGTTCAGCAGCGGCTAGCCCGCCTAAATATCCTTCCCCTACAAACTGATTGTAGCCTTATTGTAGCAGAGCTAACCTCATTCACTTATCTAATGTAAATAAACCCACAGACTACTGCTAACTGACTCACCATTTCTGGCAAACAAAGCAGCCTTGCAGTGAGTCTTTCAGTGACAGCCATGGCAAGATGAAGCAGGAATGTAGTGTGTGTGTGTGTGTGTGTGTGTGTGTGTGCAAACTTGGGGGATTCTCTTAATTTTTCACTTGACACTTGCTCCATGTGCAAGTGGAATGGTCTGTGTGAACAAGAAGCTTTGTGAAATCATGTGCTATTTTGTTGTTGATTTTTTTGCAAATGCATTGCTACTCAGGCTTGTGATCAACCCTGGTATGACCTGTCCTCAGATGACCCCACCCCCTAGACCCCCCACCTTGTGTCGCGTATTCAGGCAATGGAACGTTGGCAACCCTAGCAGGGAAGGCTCCAAAGAGCTTACCTTCCTCACAGACGAGTCAAGGACTGGTGATGGCAATGTGCTCTGCGCTCCCACACAAGTGGCCCTGTGAAGCACAGAGCAGGGTGGAGGAATCCAGGACCAGAACCTGTCATTCTGGTCCCCAGAGATCCCACAATGCACCATGCATGGGTAAGCTCCCTAGGTGGGTTTGCCACCAAGGTGTTGCTGGGAGCTGCTCAGCTCCTGTTGGTTCTCACAGGCAGACAAGCCCAGGCTTGGCTGCCCTAGCCCATTTTTGGCTGCTTGTGAGACCAGCCTCATTGTGTATATAGCTCCTTTGGGTCATGCTATAAGTCTGGAGTAGTCTTGGAAAAGATTGATGCTTGCCATATCTTATTCAGACCACCCTTATATAGCTAAGCTCCAGCTATATACTCAGACATTACTAGCAATATCGGCTATTTTATATATATAGGCTGCCATATACCGAGTCAGACCACTGGTCCATCTAGCTTAGTATTGTCTGCACAGACTGGCAGCACCTTCTCCAAGGTTGCAGTCAGGAATCTCTCTCCGCTCTATCTTGGAGATGCTAAGGAGGGAACTTGGAATCTTCTGCATGCAAGCATGCAGTTGCTCTTCCCAGAGCAACCCCATCCCCTAAGGGGAATATTTTACAGTGTTCATGAATGTAGTCTCCCATTCATATGCAACCAGGGTGGACCCTGCTTAGCAAAGAGGACAGCCATGCTTGAGCACTGGTGCCTCACTGCCTTAAAGCTACTGGCTGATCCAGAGCAGCCTTCCAGTAGCACAAAAGGAAGCTGACCCTGTGCAAGGGAGACATTTCCTAGATGCAGCACTGGGGCTGCCTCAGGCATGCAGCACAGAGAAAAAATTAAGGATACGCTCTGGCTCTGGGGATACCTTGTGTCAGCTGAAAATCTGTCCCTGAGGCTGTACAGCTGGAGTGCTGGTGGGAAAGCTCTCCATCATGCTGGTACACGTGCTTTTTGTGCTTCCAGAGGGTGTCCTGGATTTCAGGCACGGAATTTTATAAAGCACTTTATAATTTGTGTCCAATAGTTATAATCCACTCTTTCTAAAATGTGTTCAGAGCAGCTGACATATGGATCCCACTGTGGTCTTCAGCCATCCAAAGACTGTTCAGAGCTACAATAGAACCCCTTAAGTCTAGCAATTGAAATTTATATGTGCCTTCCAACCAGCATGGTTACATGTGGTATGGAGTCTTTAGAAGGTGGACTACATCTTAATATGTATCTATATGTTTTATTTTTACACAAAACAAAACTTCTGGATCCATAGGACTAGTCACCCAAACTAGTTTTTACCCCTTTTTTTGAAACATTTTGTGGAAGTGCTGAAAAATGCCTCCTTTTTCAATAATTGTTCAGCACCGCAAAATTTCCACTTATTCTTTTAACACCTGGGGAGATTAGTTTTTCCAGCACTATTTTATGGTTTAAATAGGAGCTATTTAGCAGCAGCTTTCCTAGAGACTGAATTATACTGGAGTGCTTTTCAACTCTTCCCGTTTCTGAATAGATGTTAAGTAGTTTTCCCTGAGGATGAAGCAGATGTTCAAAATGCATTGGGAAATCTGATAACCAATTTATTAATAAATCTTCTTGAACATATTAGCTTTTCTTTTCCCCATTCTTCTCCTGAAGAAGCAATAACCAGAAGAAACAATTGCAATGAACAGAGGCCGACATCAAGCACAGCATAACACAGGTGATGTTGATCTACCTGCTCTGCTGCGGAGTTGCGTTAAACATCAGTAGTCTTGCACTTTTGTACAAGAGCACAAGTGCTTCAGTTAGCATGCCCACACTCAAGAAGCACTAGTTAGATCAAAAGCACATCACTGGTGGTCAAGTAATGTGTTCCCAATCTAACAAGAGCTCCCAGAGTGTGAGTGAAATAATCTGTGCACTTGTGCAAAAGTACCAGCACTTCACTGTGAGTGCCCAGCTTGGGTGGATGACTGTCTGTGTCATACTGCACTGAATGCCGGTCAGGATTTTTAAGATGCAACCTTTGGACAGCACTTCTCCTAAGTGTTTTGGGAAGAAATTGCCACCCTCCGAGATAGTTAGCTTTGACCCAAAAATCAAAAGCGAAAAAATATTCACCACAGCCACAGCATAATCTAACATATCTACTAATTTAGTAGTAAGAGTAGTATTCTGACATCTTTTAAAACATACATAGTTGCAGGAGCACTTATGAAAAGGATCTCAAGGCTGCAATTGGTCAAAAGCTCAATACAGGTTGGTAGTGTGAAGTAGCTGCTGAAAAAGGAGAATGTGATTTTAGGCTACATTCATAGAGCTATTGTGTTCAAGTCACAACAAGTAATAGTTCCATTTCATTCCACGTTAGGTCTCTTCTGAAGTACTGTTTCCAGTTCTGGGAAGCATACTTTAAGAAGAATGTAAACAAATTGGAACAGGGTGAGGGAACAATGACAAAGATGTTATATGACCAGTAAGAGCTATGGCCAAAAGTTGAAGAAACTGGTTGTGTTTAGCCTAGAGAAGAGAAGATTGGGGGCAGGGGGGACACATTATAGCACTCTTCAAGTACTTGAAAGGCTATTACATAGAAGAGGGCAAATACATCTTCTCTGCTGCCCCAGAGAGCATAACTAGATCTAAAGTGTTTGAATTATAGGGTGGTCAATTTTGGTTGAACATTAGCAGAAATATTAGGAGAACAGTTTGACAACAGAACCAATTAGCTATGAGGAGTGGTCTTTTCTTCGCTGGAGATCTTCAAGCATAGGGCCTCAGTGATGTGTTTCCTGTCTAACAGAAGCCTCATTCAGACTTCAGTAAAATTATATGCTGTACCCATGTACAGAGTCTCAAACAAGTCCCACCCTGGCCCTGTCATTCACCCCTACAGTCCGCTACTCATGTTTACCGTGGTGTTTATCTGAAGAGGCAAATGCCACTTCCATGATGACGGGCACTTCTGTGACCATGAGGCTCAGGTGCATGAGCCTTCTGGTCATGGAAGTGCCTGCCATCATGGAAGTGGTGTTTGTCTCTTCAGATGAACAGCACTGTCAACGTGAGTAATGGACTCTGGAGGTGAGTGAGAGGGCTAGGGTCAGACCTGTGGCCCCATTTGAGATGCTGTACATGGGTACAGCATCTCCAGGTGTGTGGCTATAATTGAGCAGATGGGTTCAGAGAACCGCCCCCCTGCTTCTAAGGCCCCCCCTGCTCCACCCCTCTCTATTTTCTTCATTATCTCCCTCACTCTGAGAGGCTGCCCCTAGCTACAGCCCTGAGCATCTCATTTTACTGAAGTCTGATTAAGGCTTCTGTTAGAGACTAAACTCATCACTGAGGGCCTATGCTTTTGAATGAGGCTAGAACAGTTGTGGAGTGTTCATACTAATCCTGAAGAACAGGAGCTCTTGTGCAAGACTGTAAATACTTTTGGAAGAGAGTTCCAAAAGTATTTGCACTCTTGCACAAGAGCTCCTGTTCTTCAGGACTAGTGTGGCATGAGCTCTGATAATTTGAGCATCACAATGCGCCACTACATAAAAAGAGAAACTAATTTTATATTAGTCAGTAATATCCATGCCTATTTGTTAATAAGCTCATAAATACACTCTTTTATCGTGCACACATCAACATTATATACTCTTAATGTATCAGGATACTAAATTAGAAGCATTGTTCATTTGGTCTAAAAAAGCAATTCTTTTTTGATACATCTTGATCTCTGACAGGACTGGTTGTGAAATTTTGTATTTTTAGCATTTACTATAATTAATAAAGACTCAAATGTCAATAGACAATCATTTTGTGAGTTATATGGCTTCTAAATATAAGTGAAGCTACACCAATTTATACAGTAGTGTGAACTGACACAGTGACTTACTGTGGCAAGATAACATCTGCAAGACAAGTTACACAGGTTCTTTTCTCTAGATTGC
Organism: Hemicordylus capensis; assembly: GCF_027244095.1. Classification (NCBI taxonomy): domain Eukaryota; kingdom Metazoa; phylum Chordata; class Lepidosauria; order Squamata; family Cordylidae; genus Hemicordylus; species Hemicordylus capensis. Next base: position 104,578,596 of record NC_069657.1, on the reverse strand, counting down.
CTGTTGCATATATTCACATTCTAACCTTTTACTGCATTCCAAGAACTATAGCTTAATTGCTTGTGGAGTGCAACTTTTTTATCCTGATGTTCCAAATGAGCTGATGTGCATCTAGTGCCTTTGTGATACCTCTGTAGAAATACAATACGATTTCAGCAAAGTTATACTAGGAGAGGTTCCCACCCCCACTCCATTCTGAGCACAGGCATCTTATGACCAAGACGTTAAAAGCTTGTTCACATGACCAAAAACACTGGCGGGGTGCCTCCCCAACACACAATCTATTTTTGTTTACAACATTTATTTATTTATGTTTACAAAAATAGAAGCACACGAGCAGCACACAAGCTGTGCTGCAGCAAGCAGCAGAGCAGGGAGCCAGAGGAAGAAGACCTCTGGCATCCTTAATACTCTGCCCCAGAAGAACGGTGCCTTCAGCCAGGCACTCTTGCCTCCTGGCTCTGAGTGTGTGCAGGCTGCCAGCACGTCGAGCACACACACAACCCCAGCTAAAGGCCCGGCTACAAAGGCCGGTTAGGTGGGGCAGCAGTGCCGGTCCCAGCACTCCACACAAGCAGCCTAACCCTAGCCTGAGTTGGGCTGCTTGTGGGAATAGCCTGCCTCTAAGTATCTGCTAATATTGATTCGCAAAGCAAGATTGAAGAAGACAGATAGTACATGTAGCGAAAATTGCTATGAGTCATGCCTTCGCTAGTTTACAATTGCAATGTGACCTAAAGGGGCACTTTTACTGCCTGGTAGGAACAGAAACTCCAAGAGTTATGGATAGTGTATGTTTGTATTTTCAAGCCACTTGGGCTGACAGCGACCACAGCTGACATTCTCCATGCATTTTTGAGTGGCTGCTTCAGTGTCTATGCCCTCAGCATCTGTCCTGAGGGGGGCCTGGCCAGTCTCGTTGCTGAGTTCCAACTCAGGTAAACGCATCCGCGCCACCTTTTGAAGTGCGGAATTAGCCATGTCTTGCTTGGCAGAGCAATCCCTGCTGACCCTCCCAGGATGTTTTGCAGTCGTTGAGCACCTCTGAGGCAAGTGGTGCTCATCTGGTGGGCCACAGTGTGAAACAGGATGCTGGACTAGATGGGCCTTGGGCCTGATCCAGCAGGGCTGTTGTTATGTTCTTAGAGACACAGAGATGTACTCACTGTGCATGGTTTCTGTGGCTCTGTATAGAATTATGGAGTTAGGGCAAACATCCAGACTGACCTTCAGTGGTCATGGCAGGATTTTCAATTGCACAAGAGGGGCAGGGGGAATTTTCAGCAATCTCTCCCTTCCCTCTGCAGCCTCTTGTGCCTCCTAAAACAAGATCCCTGAGAGTTGGAGGACCAGGGAGACAGAATTGGGAGGAACAGGCAGCTGCAGAAAAGTAGTGGGTGGGGCCGGAATTGCTGAAGATTGCTTCTCGCCCCTTGTGTAACAGAAAAACCTGGGACATCTGCTGTAGGTTAATCCAGATATCAGACAGTGGCAGTGAAGGATAAAGCAATCAGAGGAAATGGGTGTTAGTGAGAGGATGAGAGAGAAAAGCCATTGAAAACTGTCTGCTTGACCCAAGAAATAGTCATAAAGGAAAACAACCCACCCTCCAATGTGCTAATTTCCTTTTTTCCCCTTTAACTTGCAGTTCTGTTTACTTAGAAGTCCATCCTGATATATTTAATAGGGCTTACTTCTAGGAAAAAGTGAACAGGATTGCAACTTAAAAATTTTTTAAATTACCACCACTGTTCATTCCTTAGACAATCTAAACAAGATCTCCCCTTATTTTTAAAAGATAATGACTTAGTAGCCTTAATGAATGTTGTTGATAATACTCTAGCTGAAAACTTAGCTTTGTTTCATGGTACAACTACCGTGTTTCCCCGAAAATAAGACAGTGTCTTATATTAATTTTAGCCCAAAAAAATGCACTAGGGCAATTAGCGGTACATCAGAAATTACTGCTAGGTCTTACTTTCGGGGTAGGTCTTACTTTCGGGGAAACAGGGTAGCAGATGCTTCAAGTAACTGACATTCATAACTATGATGATGATACTTCTTTGCTGATGGAAAAAACTACTTTGCTTAAAAAAAGAAATCAATTATCCCTGAAAGCCTTGGTAGTCTGCACAATGCACATTTGTATAAGTTTTTCCTCCTCATATATAGCCAAAAATAAAAATAAAAAATCAAGAGATCACTAAAGATTAGGAACAGAAAATGGCAAGTGAATTTTCTCCAATCAAGTGGACTGTTAGCTGATTCTAGCACAGGTAAATATGGTGAATGAAGATTGCTCTGTGTACATGACAAGTTGACAGAAAAGTACTTCTAAAGAAATCTCATAAGACTCGTGGCTGTAGCTATGCCTGAGGTAAGCAGTTTCACACAGCAGGATAATAGATTCCCATCTTCACTACAGCAACTGTTCTTGTAAACCTTCTCAGCTTGGGCAATTGCCTGAACATTAACCATATGCTATCAGGGGGAAGTCTTAGATGCCACAAACTGAATGCCGTTCTTCTGGAACATGTTATGGGGGGACATATCATAGGCTCAATCTAGCAACATGAAAGCCTAGCAGAGATGTATGCCACCCCATCTGCCTCCACACCTGTATCCCCCATGGCTAAGCAGGACAAGGTTGCTGCAAAAAGATTCAAATGGGACAATTCAGATAGGTATTTATAAACATGAAGTTTATTTATACTGTTCAGACCATCGGTCCATCTAGTGTAATACTTCTGCAGTGAAGAGCAGTCATCCTCCAAGTTTCAGATTGGGGATTTTCCCAGCCTGACTTGGAGATACCAGGGATTGAACCCAGACAATCCGCAGGCAAAGCATGCCAAATTGATCTCTGCATCCTTTCCCATCATAGCTTCTCTCCCACTCCCCTTCAACAACCTATTGCTTCCTTCTCATAACAGGTGTGCACATATAAGGCCCTTAAACATGCAGATTATTGTTACTGGATTGGGGTTTATACTTATGTGTTTACAAAACAAGACAATAATCTTGAATACTTTTTAAAAACTCAAAATTCATAATCAAACAGCACATATCTATAAAAGATCATACTGACCACATAGGAACATAGGAAGCTGCCATATGCAGAGTCAGACCATTGGTCTATCTAGCTCAGTATTGTCTACACAGACTGGCAGCGGCTTCTCCAAGGTTGCAGGCAGGAATCTCTCTCAGCCCTATCTTGGAGATGCCAGGGAAGGTACTTGGAGACTAGATGCAATTCCCAGAGCAGCTCCATCCTCTAAGGGGAATATCTTACAGTGTTCACAGTTTTAGTCTCCCTTTCGTATGCAACCAGGGTGAATCCTGCTTAGCTTAAGGGGACAAGTCATGCCTGCTACCACAAGACCAGCTCTGTTCCCATTGCTATGTGACCACTTCAGATTCTCTTTAGTCTTGAGTTCCATATTGCTAGGATATACTCTAAAACGAATGTTTTAATCGACCACTTCCAGATGGTTTCTAATACCAGTTTTGGGAAGGAGAGTCTCTCTACTCTCCCTCCAATTCAAATAATTATTGGGCAATCCCAAATGAACCACTGAAACTCCATGTCTACCACATCTCAAGTAGCTGTCAGTATTTATCCACTCTCTCTTTCATTTTGAACATTCATTATTTGCTCAAAGAAACTATAAATGACTTTGGAAGCACTCAAAGAAAGTATAAATCACTTAGCACACTCAACAATACAGGTTCAGACCTGCAAGTTCAATCCACTTCCCATTAATTAAATAAAAAGTTCCAGTGAGGACTCAGATGTATATCTATTGTATTTCTCAATGCTGGTTTGTTATGAAGCAAATGTGGCTGTTCATTTGGGTACAGTGCTCTATATTTTGTTTCAACACCCTCCAGATATTATCAAGGAAAAGTGATGATCACAGATTTGTGCTACCTAAATGTACAATGACCTGGGATCTTTCAAGTATATTTTTCAAGCTACATACTATGGTCAAACTCCTGATAAAGAATGAGATAGGTTTAAATGTACAATTTCCAACAACTGTATTTCATAGGCAAAGAGGTTTACTTTCTTCTTAACATCCTTTTAAACTTTATTGGACCAGATCCTAGCTTCAAGCTGATACACTGATCTTATTTTCTTTGAAAAAGCCTATTCATTTTTTCAAAATATATGGAAATGCAAAAGATTAATTTCATTTTCAACCGGAGATAAGTTGGCAGCCAACAATTCAGTCATAAAAGCACTTCAGTCAAAAGCCCGTTTAAGATGCAAACTTGAAACTTGGGTGAATTGCTTTTCCATCTCTAGCCTCACTTTGAATTCTACTCCTGTGTCATTTGGCAAAGCACATATAATTTTAAGATAACACCAAATTAGCAATGTGAATTGACAGGGAGTTTCATACTGACTGAACATTTTGAAGATCTACTTACTAAATCAAAACAGATCCTCAGATAATTAGCAAATCATAACACAAGGCTCCAGAGGGAATTGTATGGTCTATCAAAGAACATCAGAGTGATTCATTACTGATTGAGCAGAAAAGAACCTAAAATTACAATTTCTTTAAAAGCATAGACACAGCTGAGTAAGAAGGTTTGGTATGTCTCAGCATAAAACTAGCTGTGGTCCTGCTACTTTTCTCCACACTTCCTTCTTAGACAGTACTGCAGTTGTTAGGTACTTTTGTGTAGGTGGATTACATCTGGACACCTATCTGTTTAGTGAGTAATCGTGCTTCAGTGACTTCAGACTTAAGGCTCAGAATAGAAAGAACTCCTCCAAATCCACTGGTAGGGAAATAGTACAGTCCCAAAAAAAGCTGTCATGAAAGAACGGACATTTCTACTGAGACATGCAGGGCTATGTGCTCACTGCTTATTACATTCTCTGGAGACGTAGAAGTTTACAAGCAGTTAATAACTCACACAGCAGGAGGTTGCCACTTTCTTGTTTATAAGCATCAGGAAATTGAAAACCATGCACTGACAGCAAGATGTTGGGAAGAGGTTTTTACTCCACAGATCCTGCTCTGCACACAATATTAACTTTTCATCTGTCTACAGTGTAGCCCTGGGACGGAGTGCTGTCATTTTAGCTTTCATTCACTGCACATTCTATACAAGCAGGCTGCTTACCATGCTGCATATGTGGCATATGTATAACTAAAACTAGGATCTTCAAGACAGAGATCTTAAATCTTTTGCATTGATTTTAATCCACACAGTGTAATGTTCCTGCATTACTGGAAGTTTTACGTTTTTACAGGTACCCAATGGCAATCCAGCCTTATGTTGTCCACACATACAAAGCAAAGAGACAGAGCAAGGTGATTTTTCTGGTTTCAAAACTCCCACTGAAATAAAACTGTGTAAAATAAAGCTTTTTGGTTGCTCTCCCCCTTAAATATAATAAGAACAACAACAACAAATCCCTAGTATTTTCTTTCTTCAGCTTCCTTATTTTCACCAGAATACATGAAAAAATGCTTATTGCTGAACCATACATCGACTGGACATGAGGAACTGTTTTGCTTAATCATAAAAGCCTTGGGTCATTGCAGAGCAAGCAGTTTTTCCGTTATAGGCTAAGGAGAAGAACGGACTGGAGTAACTAGGAAATGACCCCCTATCAAAGTCCCCTAAGAGAGAGAAAGAGAGAGATACACAAAGAGGAAAAGAAAACCCACCCTGAAATCTGCTCAAGACAAGATGCTCTGTGAACTTACAAGCATGGGAGAAGCTGGACTGGAAATCATTATTTTAAAATGCACCTTAACTGCTTCTCAAACAGAATTCCAAGTCAGAGAGGTCTGTGCACTCACCTGGTGCTGAGAACCAGAAGAGGGAAAAGAGACAGCAAGTAATGAGGCAAGATGAATTTCATATTGTAAGCGTGTCTGTTTTGTTCTCTGATGCTCGTGTTCTCTCTCCTCTTTATTCCTCTCCGTCTCTCCCAGTGCTTCTGATTTCCAGAGTCCTCCCTCTGCAAAGAGCCTGCTCTTGCGTGTGACGGTCTGTAGAAAGCAGACAGACCAACACACTGACTAATGAAGGCAGCTTAGAGAAGGGTTTGAGCTTCAGGAGTGATGTCACAGGCAATGGAGCTGCTGCTGCAAGCCTACTGCCTGATAGCCTGCGATTATTCAACACACAGCGACTCTATTGATGTCCTGAAGGATTTGTTATTACTAGCAGTTTAAGTAGCAACTAGGGAGGAAAGTGAACACAGTGGATGCTACTTAGCTCTAAGATGAGGACTGCAAATCAGTTTTGTCTTAAAAATTAACGAAAACCCATACAAAAAACGCATTGGTTATAATTAAAGTTGCATCCCTCAACAGGATTTGCATAATGATCATAGAAGATATGACGGAGGTTGGCCTTCTTTAAATTAACAGACAAGTTTCAAATTAACCTCATGCACTGTGCATATGTACTCTGCTCAGAAAGAAGTGGAAGTTATTGTGCCAATTAGAAGTACATTCTAGCTCGGCAGCATGGGAGTTGGCACAAAAATGGCTCAAGTCGAAATGCATCCAAAAAGGTAGTTTGAAATGCTAGTGGCACCCTGGAAGACCCTGACGTGCCAAGAACAACTCATCAGAAGGCTATTTAAAGGGCAGTTAGTTTTTTATTTTTTGCTTTCTGTGTTTATGTGCCTTACGCTCCTATATATCTTTTAAAAAGAAAGGAAAGAGAAAAAATACAGTTGGCTGGAATGCCTCATGCTTTAATTGGCATTCTCCCCCCCCCCTCCCATGTTTGTATGTATAACTTCCTCTGAAAGGTTAGACTCTTTAAATGGTGGGCATGACTGACTCTCATTGCCTGTCATTGGCAAACTGTTTTTGACAGAAGTCCTAAATGCCCTTCACTTCCAAGAGGCATAAATAAAACTCCACTGTTTGGTAGATAATAGAATCTTTGATTTTTAAGGTAAAACAGAAATGAAGGATTTAAAGCATAATGGAGTTATATGTAATGAGAACAGCTTGTTCTGAAAAGTGGTTACATGGGTCACAAGAAAGGAGAGTTAAGTTTCTTGAATATGTAATTGCTCATGCAGAAGGCATTGGGATGATTTTAAATAGCTTAGAGTACCGGTATATGACAGACCAAAGCTTCCAGTTTTAACCTATAAGGCTGTTCTCATGAGCAGCCTAACCCAGGATATGGCAGCCCAGCCTGAGTTAAGATGCTCGTGTGCAGCTCTGAGATCCTAATCCTGCCTAATCCCACTTCAAAGCCTGGCCTTTAGCAAAAGGCCAGGCTTTGAAGTAGCACCCATCATGCCCCGAACTTCAACAAAAGTTCCCAAAGCGGTTTACATAAATAGATGTAAATAGAGGTGGCAAAGGAGCCAGTTACAGTAGGTTTATATTTTTGCTGTTTACTGAGGTACACATGTATCAAAGTTTAAGTGTCAAAATACACATGCTGGATCATTAATTATGAATGGGACATGCACAGTTTGAATGACCTGGTTTCCATGCAATAAATACTGAAGGAGAAATTTGAACCAGATCAGACTTCTGTTTTCTGGTTTAATATTAAGAACTCCAACCATTTACGCCATTCACAATGGAGAGTTGGTATGAAGCAGTTTGGTTGGGGCAGTATATAAATGTAATAAATAAATAAATAAAGTCGTATTTTGTTGTTAAGTTCAGAGGCATAGCTTTAATTGAACAAGCGGGGCAACAAATGTCCCTGTGCCCCTGAAGGAGGAGTGCCACTGGCAAGGTGACAGCTCGCTCTTTACTCTTAGCTTGGCTTGAGGAACTGATTGGAGTACTCATCTTGGCTTCAAAGAAGATAAGTCCTTTACAGGAAGTGTATATGGCTCAGTTTCAATTTGTGATTGCTGAGGATGTGGATAAGCTGCTTGGAAGTGTTTGGCCACTGTCCTCTGGATCCATACGCAACATGGCTTATATCATCTAGTAGGTAGGCTGTTAGAGATGGCCTCATTGATATCATAAATGCCTCACTGGGGATGGATGGGATGCCTCCATGTTTGAAGGAGGCAGTTGTGAGACCTTTACTTAAGAAGCCTGCCCTAGGGCTCTCAGTGATGTATAATTATAGGCTGGTCTCCAACCTCCATTGGTTGGGCAAGGTGATTGGGAGGACAGTGGCTGGATGATCAACTCCAAGTAGTTTTGGAGGATATTGATTTTCTAGACACATTTCAAACTAATTTTAGAGCGGGCTATGAGGGTTGAGACAGCCTTGGTTGGCCTGATAGATGATCTATACTATGGAATTGACAGAGGGAGTGTGGCTCTTCTGGTTCTTTTGGATATCTCTGCAGCTTTTGATACCATTGACCATGGTATCCTTTTGAATCATTTGGGGGATTTGGGAATAGTGGGTACTGTTTTCAACATCTACATGAAACCGTGGGTGAGATCATCAATATGCTGATGACACCCAAATCTATTTCTCAATGACATCATCACCAGGAAATGACATAGTTCCCCTATGCAGTAATGAGATGGATGAGGGATAATAAATTGAAGCTCAATCCAAACAAAATGGAGGTATTAAGTAAGGATGTTCACGAATCAATTTTTTTAATTCGATTTGTACTCAAATTGAATCACCTCTGATTTGTTTTGGGTCTGAATATGGCCAGCTAGCACAGGGGCGATTTGTTTTGTCCACAAATCTCATGAAACAAGTAGATTGCTTTTTACCAGCAAATTTGCCTTACATGATTTATTTTTATCACCATGTTTAGATGATTACTGAATTTTCAATAGTGTGTGTGTGTGTGTGTGTGTGTGTGTGTGTGTACACACACACACACACATTCATTTGTATTTTCTTTTTGTTATATTATTGGATTTGTCAGCTTGCTTTTGGGATTCATACAGTGGCCCACCAGATGCCTTGGAAAGCCCACAGACAAGAGCTGAGGGCTTGCCTTCAGCTCATGACCTCTCATCTGCTGTTTCTCCCATGCAACTGGTATTTGGAGGCATCTTAGGCTGGAGGTGACCTATAGCCCTTAGACTAGTATCAACTGATAGACTTTGATATTGATAGATATTGATATTGTACACCAGAGTCAAAGACATGATAGCAATGTATGATATAGTACCAAAAGACCATAAAAAGAAGACTTAGGGAGAATATGCCCCCTACCCCAGATATGCAGATGGTGGGGAATTAGAGACAGGATCTTTTCAGTTGTGGTCCCTTGACTTTGGATCACTGTTGGTTCGAGCTGGGCTCGATGTCGAGCCAGCTCGGCTCGATGGGTTCAGCATTGAACTGGTCTGGCAGTCCAAATTTGAACTGAACTGGGTCTGGTTTGAACTGAGCTGCTTCAGCACTCTATTGGTTAAGGGGAATCTGGTGAGGATTGGTTTGCACAGATCTGTTTAGCATTGAAATATGTACATGACAGAAAAAAATTGCATCGAGATATAAAGTCATAGACTATATCCAGTGAGGATTCCAAAGGGCAATTGAAGCAGGAGGGAGGTAACTAGCAACTTACAAGTGCCACCGGAATCTGTGGGGCAGATGGCAGAGGTGGTGGAGGTTACCCCTGCTGGCCTCTCCCAGTGTAGTCAGGGCCACCAGCAGCCCAGTTTAGACCTATGCACATGCATGGAGGCTAGTTTAGTGACCTCCATGCATACACAGAGGCCATTTGTGTGACCAGATTTGCATGATTTGCATGAAAGGGATTATTAAGGAGGATATGGAGGTTGCAGAGAAGTTAAATGAGTTCTTTACATCTGTCTTCACGGCAGAGGATACTGAGGATATACCTGTTCCTGAAACAGGCCTTTCAGGGATGGAACCTAAAGAATTGAGTCAGATAGCAGTAACAAGAGATAATATACTAAACTGTCTGAAAAAAATTAAAACTAACAAATCGCCAGGGCCAGATGGCATCCATCCAAGAGTCCTCAAAGAATTAAAATGTGAAATTGCCAACCTCCTTGCTAAAATATATAACTTATCCCTGCAATCAGGCTCTGTACCAGAGGACAGGACAGTAGCAAATACAACATTGATTTTCAAAATGGGATCCAGTGGTGATCCTAGAAATTACAGACTGATTAGCTTAACATCTGTTCCAGGCAAATTGATGGAAAGCATCCTCAAGGATAAAATTGTAAAGCACATAGAAGAACAGGCCCTGCTCGGAGAGAACGAGCATGGCTTCTGCAAAGGTAAATATTGCTTCATCAACCTTTTGGAGTTCTTTGAGAGCATCAACAAGTGTGTGGATAAGGGTGATCCAGATGGGTGATCCTCATCAAAGACTCCTGAGAACACTTAGCAGTCATGCGATAAGGGGACAAGTACATGTGTGGATTGCTAACTGGTTGAAGAACAGGAAACAGAGGTAGGGATAAATGGAGAGTTTTCCCAATGGAGGGAAGTAAGAAGTGGGGTCCCCCAGGGATCTGTACTGGGACCCGTGCTTATTAATTTATTCATAAATGATCTAGAAGTAGGGGTAAGCAGTGAGGTGGCCAAATTTGCAGATGATACCAAACTCTTTTGGGTAGTGAAATCAAAAATGGATTGTGAGGAGCTCCAAAAGGATCTCTCCAAACTAGGGGAGTGGGCGACAAAATGGCAAATGTGGTTCAACGTTGGCAAGTGTAAAGTGAAGCACATTGGGACGAAAAACCCCAACTTCAGGTATACGTTGATGGGATCTAGCTGTAGGTGACTGATCAAGAGAGGGATCTTGGGGTCATTGTGGATAACTCGTTGAAAGTGTCGATTCCATGTGCGGCAGCTGTGAAAAAGGCCAATTCCATGCTAGGGATCATTAGGAAGGGGATTGAAAATAAAACTGCTAATATTATAATGCTGTTATACAAAACTATAGTGCATCCACACCTGTAGCACTGTGTACAATTCTGGTCACCACATCTAAAAAGGACCTTGCAGAACTAGAAAAGATGCAGAAGAAGGCAACCAAGATGATCAGGGGCCTAGAGCACCTTTCTTATGATACAGTAGAAGGCTACAACACCTGGGGCTACTTAGTTTTGAAAAAAAGATGACTGCAGGGAGACATGATAGAGGTCTGTAAAATCATTCATGGAGAAAGTAGATAGAGAGAAATTCTTCTTCCTCTCACATAAGACTAGAACCAGGGGTCATCCCATGAATTTGATTGCTGAGAAATTTAGGACCAGCGAATGGAAGTATTTTTTCACACAATGCATAATCAACTTGTGGAATTCTCTGCCACAAGATGTGGTGAAAGCCAACAACCTGGCTGGCTTTAAGAAGGGCTTGGATAACTTCATGGAGGAGAGGTCTGTCTATCTATAGCTACTAGTTGGAGGGCTATAGGCCTCCTACAGCCTCAAAGGCAGGAACACTCTGAGTACCAGTTGCCAGGGAGTAACAGCAGGAGAGAGGGCATGGCTCTACTGGAGCCCAAACCAAACCAGGATGGGTCACCTTGAATCTGGTGTGGGTTAAGTCAAAACCTGCAGATTCAAATTTGTGCACATCCCTACTTCCCAGAAGAGCTAGGGTACCATGTTCTCTCCCTTAGTGTTTTTTTCTTTAAAAAAAAAAACTTTTTAGGGAGGCTTTTAAATATTTTCTCCATTGCTTATATCTGGTAAGTTTCTTAGCCATTAGCTTTTTATTTGTAACCTTTATTTTGAAACTTTTAAAATTTTTAACTTTTAAATATTGTTTTTGCCTGGTCTTTTAACTTTTAACATTTTATTAATCTTTAATTAATCTAACTATTTTATTTGTGTTGAAAGTGAAGCTGTAGTGTACTGGAGGGGCAGCACTTACGAAATCAATACATACATACATACATATATACATAAAAACATTCTTCAAAATATCTCAGGGGAGAATATGAAGGAAAGAAGAAATTTCTAGTGAACTTTAGAATATTCTCTGAAATTCTCATGAAATTTCTTCTTCTTCAACATAACAGGTGATTTTCCAGAAATGACTTTCTCCCCCAGCACGATCCTCCTCATTCAGGAGGAGGAGGAGGAGGAGGAGGAGGAGGAGGAGGAGGAGGAGGAGGAGGAGAAGAAGAAGAAGAAGAAGAAGAAGAAGAAGAAGAAGAAGAAGAAGAAGAAGAAGAAGAAGAAGAAGAAGAAGAAGAGAGAACACTCAACCACCACTGAGGGGGAAACAAATGAGACTTCTTGGGTTGTTGCTGCTTTCCATAAAAGGGCAAGAAAATAATTCCACAAGTACCTGAAAGAATCTATTTAATCTTATAAACAAGTTTATGAACAGGTTTGTGACTCTCCATGTGCTCAGAACCTGTGGACATACTTAGATTCATACAAAGAAGATTGGGGTCCTACAATCAAAATTTCTCAGAGTGAGCAATATGCATAATTCATTAACAGGCCTCACAGGATGAAGGGAGAGACACAAGAGGGTGTACTGAATGCCTTTAGAATTGGAAATCTGACTCTAGCCTATAGAAAGAAAGATTGTGAAGACAATTGGGGTCTTTGTTCTTGAAAATGAGGGACTCTGATCTTGGGGGGTGGGTGGGGATATTTTCTTCATCAACTTGGTTATGAATGAAATATATTATATCAGTCGACTGTGTGCCCTTTAAAAATAAGAAAAGAGATCTCAATTATTTTGTTTTTCCTGAGTATGCTCCTTCAGGTATTCTGGAGGTCTGCTTATCTATTAGCCATTCCCCAAAGGAGCCATCTATGGATATGTGAATTATTTCTTTATGAAGAAATTCATGAGGTGGGAATTTGTGAACTGGAGAATACTAATATTAAGCATTCTTCTCCCCTCCGTGTGAAGGATATTAGGGTGGGGGGAATAGTGATTGGAGAATATTCTTATCCATGTCTAAAAAAGGGCACCATAGATCATCATCCACTAGAGCTCACATGGCACCTTATCTCCGTCATGTACCTACCCATTATATCTGAACTTCTCTCATTTATGTTCATGAAACCACAACTGAAATAGAACAGGGTAGAGGCACTCTTAGGACCGGGCCACAGGGATCTAGCCTAGTCCTCACTACCTGTGGGGGGCCCTCCAAATGTTCCCTCCCTCCTTCCCTCCATTGCCACAGCAGGTTGCACTGCCCGTGGCAGTCCCCCAGTCCTTCTCCCCCCACCCCCTGCTAGCAGTGGCAGCCGGAGAGTAACACTGGACCTGCCGGTTGGCCCAGCGTCTCAAATGAGCTGTGAGGTGTGCCTGCACAGTTGTGAGAGCTCATCGCAAACCCGTGATGTCACGGACCTGTAAAAAGCTCTCGCAAGTGTGCAGGTGCACCTCACAGTTTGTTAGAGATGCTGGGCCAAATGGCAAGCCCAGTGTCACTCTCTGGTTGTCATCATCATTGCTGGTGGGAGTTGGGGGAGAAGGTCACCTGGCAGCCACCCCTCGGCTGCATGGCGAATGGATAGTTTTTTTAAAGGGATGTTAGTCTGCAGGATGGGCACAGAAAGTCCCCAAAAGTAGGTTTGTGGGGGGCTTGTGCTGAGGTGGCCCTATGCTGGGGGGGGCTCACACCAGGGGTGGTCTTGCCACCAAAATGACCTCAATGCACCACTAGAACAGGGTGTTGGTGTTTACGCATTTGAAGCTTGAGTGAGCTTTTTTTGAGAAAGCTCAAGTTGAAAAAGGGTAGAAGATTCATATCTGAATTCAATTACTATTTTGCCTCTCACAAGTCTTTTCTCAGAGGAGAAATTAAAGTGTAAGAAGTTTCCCTCTCCCCCGACTCTGTGGCCACATTTCATAAGAGATCTGAACAGTCACAGCTATTATAATGGGCCTATCTTACCAGAATGTGACACTGAGAGCTCTGAAGATTTTGAACTGAATATTCAATATATCTGTCACAACTCCAGACTTCCAAATAAAACAGCACAACAAATTATAGTCAAGCCTGTCCAAATAAGTAATTGCTTTTGGGGCATAATATACTGCCAATATTTCTTGTGTATGCCCCATTAAACAAATGGGAGATATGCAACAGAGTTTATGCAGGGGAAGATCACAGTAAATTGTGGCTCGATTGGACATTTGATGCTAGGGCTCTGCAGTTGTGTTGGGCCAACTGTGCTGTCAGATCTGATGTTGGCTATGCCAGAGTATGTCGGATTAATTCCAACACCACTTTTAAGGGTCCTATTGTTTCAGAAATGCCGGAATGAAGTCTATATTGTGTTGGATTTCTGTTGGAACTGTCAGAATTAAAAAGAGCTGTTTGGGGGCTTGTAGAAGTCAATTGAACAATGTTGCCATGGTAATTGCTTTATTTCAAACAGCCGGGGGGTGGGAAGGACGAAGAACTTTAGAGAGACCAATCAAGATTGACATTTGCAATGCACTGTGTCAAATGCTTTTATTTCAGCAGGGAGCATGTTCCAAAGCCCTGGTGCAACCACAAAGAAGGCCCGGTCCCAAGTTGCCACCAAACAAATTGGCGGCAACCATAACTGGACCTCTCCAGATGATCTTAATAGGCAACAGGGTTCATGAGGACTCGTACCCTGGACCTAAGCCATTAAGGGCTTTATAGGTAATAACCTGTACTTTGTATTTAGTTCGGAAACATATCAGCAGCCAGTACAGTTCTTTTAGAATCGGTGCTATATGGTCTCGACGGGTAAACCCAGAGACCAATCTGGGTGCCTTATTCTGTACCAACTGTAGTTTCCAAACTATGTACAGAGGCAGCTTCACGGAGAGTGCATTACAGTAGTCAAGCCTAGAGGTTACCGGCATATGTACCACAATTTTAAGGTCATTTGTCTCCAGAAATGGATGTATCTGGCATATCAGCCAAAGCTGATATAAAGCACTTCTGGCCACAGCCTTAGCCTGAGAAAACAGGGAGAGTTTGGGATTCAGGAGCACTCTCAGACTATGAACCTGATGGGGAGTATAACCCCATCCAGAACAGGCAGATCTAAACCATCTCTCAGATCCAGACCCCCTACAGACAGTACCTCCACCTTGTTTGGATTCAACTTCAGACTGTTTTCCCTCATCCAGCCCAATACTGCTTCCAGGCAGTCACTTAGGGGGTTCATGCCATTCCTGATGAAGTCGGTATGGAGAAATAGATCTGGGTGTCATCAGCATATTGATAGTATCCTAGACCAAACTTCCTGATGTGGTTTCATGTAGGTGTTTTAAAGCATTGTAGACAGAATGGAGCCCTGTGGAGCACCACACTTTAGCTCTCACTTTTCAGAACAACAATCTCCAAGCAACACCATCTGGAATTTGCCAAAGAGGTAGGAACGAAACCACTGTAAAACAGTGCCACCCAGTCCCACCTCCTTCAAGCAACGCAGCAGGGTACCATGGCCAATGGTATCAAAAGTCGCCGTGAGGTCCAAAAGGATCAGCAGAGTCACACTCCCTCTAGCAATCACCATTTGGAGATCATCCATCACGCCAACCAAGGCAGTCTCAACCCCATAAAGTAAAGTGTGCCATCAAGTTGATTTCGACTCCTGGCGCCCACAGAGCCCTGTGGTTGTCTTTGGTAAAATACAGGAGGGGTATACCATTGGCTCCACACACACAATATGAAATGATGAAATGATGCCTTTCAGCATCTTCCTGTATCGCTGCAACCATGGGGGCTTCAATTCCTGCACTTCTTAAAACTTTCTGCCATGAAACAAAGTAGTTAAGGCATTTTAAAACAGTTTTTAAAACTTATTTAAAATCATTAAAAATCAGTGGGTGAACAAATGTCGATCAACAGACTTAATGCTATCATCATGTACTACCACTGTGTTAAATCTCAGAGCTTCTGAAATTGCCCAGCCATTCAGGAGTTATTAACTTTTTAATGTTTCCCATTGCTCCCTATGGGAAATCTGACATGTCAGAAATTTCAACTGAAAATCCAACATGATCTGACAATTTAAAGGTTGCTAACTCTGATTTCAACTTTTTGAGAGAGAGAGAGAGAGAGAGAGAGAGAGAGAGAGAGAGAGAGAGAGAGAGAGAGAGAGATTATATTGTGCCATATCACAGAGATGGGCCTTCTCGGTTGCTGCCCCAAGATTGTGGAATGCGCTCCCTGCTGAGATACAATCCTCCCCATCTCTGGCAATTTTCAAAAAACACTTGAAAACCCATCTTTTAACCCAAGCTTTCTCAGCTTCCTAAATTTGGGTTTTTTTAAATATTTGGTCTATTTTAAAATTCAAAGCCCGATTTGGGGTTTTTTAATCACTGTAATTGTTTAACTGTTGTTTTAAAATGGTTTTAAATTGTTAATTGTTATTTTGTTTTTTAAATTTGTTTTAGCTCTTTACTGTTTTAGTGGTTTGTTTTAATTGGAAACCGCCCTGAGCCATTTTGGAAGGGTGGTATACAAATTAATTAATTAATTAATTAATATCAGATCCAAGAATTTTTCAGGTGCACAAACCCACAGGATACCATTTGATTCTCCTTGTGACAAGCTAATTGTTGAGAGATTGTCCTGGAGCATTTTTAATGGAAGACTCCCCAAGAAGGTGGGGAATCCATAGCAGTATTTTTAAATAGCATATATCTCACCTGTTGGAAGGACTGATGCGTGTTTGTGAAAAGAACAAAAGGAAGGAGCTTAGGACCAGGGCCAGACTACTTTTGAGACTCAGTGAAGCAACTGCTTCAGGTGGTAGATTGATAAAGGTGGTAGTTGGAGTCAACTTGATCCTGCTGACCACCTGACCATGCTACCACCCTCCTCATCCCTATCTTATCTCATGGTGGCTTTGCCACTCATAGTGCTCCTTGCCTTTTCAAAAGGTGGTGAACTGTCACGATGTGTTGAAGGAGCTGAGTGATGAAATATCTAATGGGGGAAAGAAGGATGCTGGTGCACGGTGCACTTGGCAGGGGAGATCAAGGTGATGGTGTGAGAAGGGAAACACTGGTGTGTGACATGTTTTGAATGTAACAGAGTGGACTATGATGGGCACTGCACTTTGTATATCATGGGGCAAATCAGGGTCAGGGAGATTGATGCAGGGACTCCTTGGGATAAACAGGTAATTTCTGGGTGAGACAAAGACCAAGTTTAGGAGAGAGCTGAAACACCTTGGGGTGCAGTGCCATGGTGAGCAATGTAATTTGTTCCTGATCTGAAGGAGTGCTCTGCTATTTCAACTCCATCTAATTCACATTTATAAATAAACCAAAGATTATAAAGACACTATAAGCCTTCTAAGAGCACTCCTCCAGAAGAAGTCAGAATCTGAGTAGCACTGCACATTTGCAATTTCTTACCATTGGGGGAAGTAGGAAGCATGCATAATGTTACCATTCAAATCCTTAAAAGTTTTTTTTTAAGACCTTTTTTCACTTAGTAATTAGAAATATGTATGTGCACTAATAATACAAAACAAAGGTAATATAGTAAAGTCTTGTCAGTTGTCAATTGTGTCTAATATTTATTAGCCAAACCATTAGTTCTAATGATATAGGTTGTACAGTGCTGACAATTGCAGGACATAAAACAAAGACTGCAATTCAATTATTGTTGTTAATATTCCTTTTCTGTACTGCCTCACTGTCTTATGCATGTTTTTAAAGGTGACTTACATATGAGAAATATGAGAAATCATTAAAAGCAGTAGAAGAACAATATAGAAAAGCAAACATTATCAAACAATAGGCATACTGAACACTACCAATAATCAAAGAGCAAATTAAAAAGGTTTTGTAGGAAGCTAGCTATTAGAAAGAGCGGGTTTTAAAAGAGTTTAGTTACCCTGTTTTTTTCATGCCTGCAACACATTATGTATATGCAGTAGGATTTGCCCCCACAATAGAAAACAGAGACACTGAAACAGTAATATGAAAGAAAAGGCCACTACTTTACTAAACATTGAAGTATAGTATAGTATAGTATAGTATAGTATAGTATAGTATAGTATAGTATAGTATAGTATAGTCTAATTCTCTGTGCGCACCCTCCAGACTTCAATCGGACCTACACTTCCGTCAGAGGTCTCACAATAATGTACTTCCCCCCACTGTTCAGGGTGATACACCCTAGCTCAAAGTAGCTGAGTACAGATCTCTGTACTTAGTACAGATCCCTGATTCTCTTTATCAACCCTAATGGGGTCAGGACCATTTTGAAGGGCCATTTTTGGAGTCCATTTTGGAGCCCCCAAGCCATTCAGCCTTTGAGATTCATGGGGACTTCAGAACAGGGAGAAATCCCAATCATAGCCTTCATGCCATAACATCTCAAAGGACTGATTCAGCTCTCCTCCCTGCTCCCAGCTTGTTCAAACTACCCTAAGGCTGCTCATCAAATAATCAGCCCTGATCCTACTCTCTTCCTCAGAAGCATATCTAGAGTAGGGCAGGCAGGGCATGTGCCCCGGGCGCCACTTGAAGGGGGGGCGCCATTTTTGAAAATAAATAAAAAATAAAAAACGGCCACCAAAAACAAAAGGGCCACCGTGCATGCTCAAATGGCCTCTGTGAGGCCCTAGGCCATGCCAGGACTCGCAGAGGCCATTTGAGCATGTGTGGCGGCGATCTTGCTTTCAGCGGCCATTTTTAAAATAAAAGTTATTTTTAATAATGGCCACCGCACATGCTCAAATGGTCCCTGTGAGGCCCTAGAGGCCAGTGGGGGGGAGGGGGAACCTTTGCAGACTCCCTCATGGCCCTTAGGAAGCCCCCCAAAGGGGCTACAGGTTAAAATGTTTTTTAAAAATTTAATATAAGTCACTGTACACATATTCAGGTTGGCACTATGTACAGAGAATCAGGGCTTGTGAATACTGAGCTGAAGCTTATGAGCTAGGATTGTATTCATTTGCTCTTATTTTGCTTCTTGTGATAAATGAGTTAAATGTGATGTCTTAATAATATGGCTATTAATGGTGAGTTTGTCTTTGAATCAGTATGAAATCCTTAGTATTAAGCCCCACTGGGAGTTTCTTGATCTCTTTCTCTCCTTTTAACTGTCTTTCTGAAATACTAGAATATATTCCAAGCAGTGACACAGTTTACTCTGCATATCCTTTAATTATTTTCAGAGTATCTGGGAAAAGTCAAATTCTCCATTGATTTTTAAAACTTATGTAATAGTGATGCTACAATGCATAGTAGAGAATTAGACAGGCACGTCTGTTTAGTTTTCCAAGTACACCTCCACATAGTATTTGGATATTTCATGAGCCCCAGCATACTGAAATTTGTAGTTTTCCAGCATTTTTTGGTCTAGCTACATCCACTGCTAAATAGTTTTTGAAATATTAAAAGATTAATGAGCTTGACTTGTATTTTTCAGCTGATATTATGGTAAGGTTATCTGAAAGATGGGTGTTAGATGTTTGGACAGGGGGCGCAATTTCAGTGCTTGCCCTAGGCACTATTTTCCCTAGATATGTCTCTGCTCTTCCTGCATGCACTGAACCTGCCAATTGCAACCTAAAGAGGAACAGAATGGAGTAGTTGGCAGCGGGGGGCGGCGGGGAGGGAGACTTCCTGACGCAGCCAATCTGTCAGGAAGCAAAACACCTCATGTCACAGCCAAGTAGAAATAGTGCTTCCTCCCCCCAAACAAGGGTGTGGCGTGGCAATATTCTGTTTCAATTGCCAGGAGCAGCAATTCTCACTGCCATTTCCTTTAAAGTGGACAAGGGGATGCAATGTTGCTTGGAATATTCTAAGGAGAGTTTGTCTTATTACTTTGTCAGTTACTTCTGAGTAAACATGTATTGGACTGAGTTGCACCTACACTTATTTTATCAGCTGATCTCTCAGAACACAACTGGCCATTCCCAGTCCTGTATACAGCTCAATGAAGCCATACAGCCCTGGTCAGCAACTACTTTTGGCACTTCTAAGAAAGGAATGTGTTGGTAGCTGGACCAAGCTCTACTGGTCCAAATAACCTGTGGTTATTCAGGCCACATATAGTGCTCATCCATCTTCATCATTTGTTCCCAGAAATTGCTTTTGAGACTAGATGGGGCCATTCATGAAGTTGAATTTGGCCCCAGGGTTCCAGTTGCTGAAACCTAAAAACCAATTACTTATGCTAAAGATCTTAATGCTGAAACCCTAAATAACGTTTTAGGGAGCAAGCCTCATTGGACGCAGTGGGTATTACTTCTGAGCAAACTTATGTAGGATGCACCGCTAATCACCTGTTACTTCCCTACATAGAAAAAGAAAGAGGCTAAATGAAAACACAATAGTTTAATAAATACTGGAAAAATAAAGTCTAGGAATGCATACAGAGAAAGGGCTACAGCGAAAGTCAGAACTAAGATCACCGTTGGAATACAGTTCATTGCCAGAGTTTTAATACTTGAAAAGTATTAATACTTGAAAAGTATTAAAAGGAGACCTGGGCCACCTTCGCACATAATGCCAAACCGGAGGCGGAGGAGTCAGAAGTTCGGGTTTGTGGCTGGCAGTTTCAGCACAGAAGTGGCCCAAGTTTTTTGAGCCGAAACCGTAATCTGAACTTTCATTTTGTAGTGAGCTTTGGTGCTTCAAGCTGAGATTTGAGGGCACATGTTTTCCGAATTCTGTCACCAACATAAATTGGGTTTTGTGCTGTGGCTGCCAAGCCACCCTCACCATAGCCACCCTCACCCTCACCAGAGAGTGGCTCAGACGAGCCCAGAAACTTGCCACCTCTATGCCTGCCACTATTCTCACTGGCTGCCTCTCCAAGTACTTGCCCCACTCCCTGCTATCTCCGCACTCCTCCAACCATTGCCTGGCAACAGGGACACCAGGTTGCTGCATTCCAAGCTTCAAAGCATGTCAAAGGAAAAAGCCACATTGGGGGCTGCCCACTTTCCACTGTTTGTCATCTTCTTCCCTTTGGCAAGCTGCAGAAGAAGGGGATGAGGTGACAAAATGGGCACTTTGGGGAAAGGTCTCCACAAATCTAGTGATGAATAAGTATTTCTTACAAGCACATGGAGTCCCAGTAGCACCACAAACCGGGCAACCCAGTTGTTTCACAAAGATAACACATGCCAGGGGAGTAATACCTGGAGTCTGGGTTGAAAGGCAGCCCCTGGAATTTTTGAATGGCTCTGCTCTATTTTTTTGTACTAATTAGTAGGGAAGGGGGGGCCAAGCCCCTTCTCTTTGGATGCAAGTATGCAATCTCTGGCATAACTCATGAGAAGAACCATCTTAGAGTACACTGGGATGATGTTTCATGGGCTGGATCATGGGCTGTGATGATGTCCCTTCTCCCAATGACATCTCTCTCATAAGAGTAGCAGGCCAAATTTAGATTGGATTGCTATATAAAATAAGCCAAGATAGGAGAGCAGGTGGTAGGATGCACAGTCTAAAATAACTTGTCCACATCCTCAGGAGTTACAAACTGAAAGTGATCCAGTGAGCCACACATGAGGAGTTGCTGGATGCCTCCATAACAGACTATGCCCCAAGTGTAGAATCCAGTTCGGCCCAAATATGAGAGATTTCATCTGTGAAAATGTCATTAAAAATGTCTCAGCATGTATCAGGTTCGGCAAGGTGACGGAGAGGACACTCAGTTCCAGACAGTACTCATTATCTAGATCCATTTCAAACTGGCTTTGGAGTGGACTATAGGGTTGTGACTGACAGGGCCAGCCTGATGGATGATCTCCAATTAGGTACTGACAGAGGGAGTGTAACCTGCTGAGCCTTCTGGATCTCTTGGCAACTTTAGATACCATCAACCATGGTATCCAAGTCACCTGAGGGAGATGGGATTGGGTGGCACTATTCCTTATGTGTGTGTGTGTGTGTGTGTGTGTGTGTGTGTGTGTATATATATATATATATATATATATATATAGAGAGAGAGAGAGAGAGAGAGAGAGAGAGAGAGAGAGAGAGAGAGAGAGAGAGATGTGGGCTGGAGGGTTGTCGCTGCCCAGCCCTGTTGCTTCTACACAAGTTCCAGGGAAGGTTACCACACCAACACCTTTCCAGGTCATGGCAACTGGTGGGCAGTAGAAGTAGAAACACTCACTCTGGCAGTTTGGTCATCCCTTGGCACATATTGATGTTGATATCTGTGGAATACTGACACCCTGCTTTCCAGGAATTGCTGAAAATGGTGGGGGGGGGGGGAATCTGTGATTCCCCCAGCAGCCAATCTGCATATTCTACAATAGTGGTCCCAGCCCGGAAATTCTGAAAGTGTACTAGGAGCCATCCCCAATCTTGCCAGACTGAGCCCACAGGGAAACAACGGGACACATGGAGCAGCCCGGAATCTTTGGGAGTTTGTAGGGGTTGAGTGTAGAGTGGAGGCGAGGAGTATGAATTCTATTATACCGGAGCAGCACATCAGTGGGGGCTCCTAAAGTTTAATGACCTAACTCATGAGGGTGCAGTCTGAAAGAGATCCAAAGTTCCTGTTGCTAAACCTTGTTTTGGAATTTATTATCCTGAATATCAATAAGAAAGTTTATGTGACTTCATCTCTTCCTTTTGGATAGGTGAATTATTTATTGGTGAATTATTATTGTTATTGGTGAATTATTGACTTCTGCATTGTGGAGACCAATTGTCCTCCTTACATCATTATTTCCTTTTGGAATTTTAGTACAACTCTAGATATTGATGAGATTGGATTTTGGACATATCCTGTTAGTAATAATAGGATTCTACCACATAGGAAATCTGTATGATTTTATGGTCTTTTAAGTCAAGTTTTAATTATTAATGTTGTACTTTTTATGTTTTTAACAACTGTTTTTATAGTTTATAATAAATGTGTCAATATATAATTGTGAATTTAGGTATATTATTGAATTTATACAATATTGACAGAACATGCAAGCAAGATGTGTTACTGGTGGTTGGAGACTGGAACACCAAAGTTGGAAATTGTAATAAGGAAAACACAGTTGGACTGTATGGACTAGGAAACAGAAATAAAGCAGGAGAATGGCTTATTAGTTTCTGCCAAGCCAATTATCTCTTCATTGCTGACACATTCTTCAAACAAACAAAGCAGCACCTATACACATAGATACCACAAGATCGAGTACACAGAAATCAAACTGATAACATTATTGGTGCAAGGAGGTGGAAGAGCTCAGTTATAAAAGCAAAGACGTGGCTGGGGCTGATTGTGGAACAGCTCTTTAACTGCTCATGTGCAAGTTCCAAGTGAAGCTAAAGCAGAAAAACAAAGCTATCCAGTTTCCATGATATGGTCTTAAGAATATAAGAACATAAGAACAGCCCTGCTGGATCAGGCTCAAGGCCCATCTAGTCCAGCATCCCGTTTTGCACAGTGGCCCACCAGATGCTGCTGGAAGCCACAGGCAGGAGTTGAGGGCATGCCCTCTCTCCTGTTGTTACTCCCCCGCAAGTGGTACCCAGAGGCACCCCGCCCCCGATGCTGGAGGTGGCCTACAGCCCTCCGATTAGTAGCCGTCAATAGACCTCTCCTCCATGGAGTTATCCAAACCCCTCTTAAAGCCATCTAGGTTGTTGGCTGTCACCACATCTCATGGCAGAGAATTCCATGAGTTGATTATGCGTTGTGTGAAAAAGTACTTCCGTTTGTTGGTCCTAGATTTCCCGGCAATCAATTTCATGGGATGACCCCTGGTTCTAGTGTTATGTGAGAGGGAGAAGAATTTCTCTCTATACACTTTCTCCATACCATGCATGATTTTATAGACCTCTATCATGTCTCCCCGCAGTCGTCTTTTTTCTAAACTAAATAGCACCAGGTGTTGTAGCCTGGCCTCATAAGAAAGGTGCTCTAGGCCCTTGATCATCTTGGTTGCCCTCTTCTGCACCTTTTCCAGTTCTACAATGTCCTTTTTTAGATGTGGTGACCAGAATTGTACGCAGTACTCCAGGTGTGGCCGCACCATAGTTTTGTATAAGGGCATTATAATATTAGCAGTTTTATTTTCAATCCCCTTCCTAATGATCCCTAGCATGGAATTGGCCTTTTTCACAGCTGCCGCACATTGAGTTGACACTTTCAACGATCTGTCCACCACGACCCCAAGATCCCTCTCCTGGTCAGTCACCGACAGCTCAGATCCCATCAGCATATACTTGAAGTCGGGGTTTTTCGTCCCAATCTGCATCACCTTACACTTGCCAACACTGAACCGCATTTGCTACTTTGTCACCCATTCACCCAGTTTGGAGAGATCCTTTTGGAGCTCTTCTCAATGAGTTATGGATTTCACTACCCAAAAGAGTTTGGTATCATCTGCATATTTAGCCACCTCACTGCTTACCCCTACTTCTAGATCATTTATGAATAAATTTAAAAGCACTGGTCCCAGTACAGATCCATGGGGGATCCCACTTCTTACTTCGCTCCATTGCGAAAACTCTCCATTTATACCTACCCTCTGTTTCCTGTCTTTCAACCAGTTAGCAATCCACACATGTACTTGTCCCCTTTTCCCATGACTGCTAAGTTTCCTCAGGAGTCTATGATGAGGAACTTTGTCAAAAGTGTTTTGGAAGTCCAGGTATACTATGTCAACTGGATCACCTTGATCCATACACTTGTTGACACTCTCAAAGAACTCCAAAAGGTTGGTCAGGCAAGATTTACCTTTGCAGAACCCATGTTGGTTCACTCCCAGCAGGGCCTGTTCTTCTATGTGCTTTACAATTTTATCTTTGAGGATGCTTTCCATCAATTTGCCTTGAACGGATGTTAAGCTAACCGCCCTGTAATTTCCCGGATCACCCCTGGATCCATTTTTGAAAATCAGTGTTACATTTTCTATTCTCCAGTCCTCTGGTACAGAACCTGATTGCAGGGATAAGTTAAATATTTTAGCACGGAGGTCAACAATTTCACATTTGAGTTCTTAGAGGACTCTTGGATAGATGCCATCTGGCCCTGGTGATTTGTTAGTTTTCAGTTTTTCAAGGCAGTTTAGAACATCATCTCTCTTCTCTTCTATCTGACTCAGTTGTTTAGCCTCCATCCTCGAAAAGCCTGGTTGAGGAACAGGTATATGCTCAGTATCCTCTGCTGTAAAGATTGATGCAAAGAACTCATTTAGCTTCTCTGCAACCTCCATATCCTCCTTAATAATCCCTTTCACCTCCATATCCTCCTTAATAATCCCTTTCACTCCCTCGTTGTCTAATGGTCCAGCTGCCTCCCTGGCAGGTTTCCTGCTTCTGATGTATTTAAAGAAGTTTTTGTTATTCCCCTTGATGCTTTTAGCTAAATGTTCTTCAAACTCTCTTTTCGCCTCCCTTATTGTTGCCTTGCATTTCTTTTGCCAGAGTTTGTGTTCCTTTCTGTTCTCTTCATTTGGACAGGCCTTCCAATTTCAGAAGGAAGTCTTCTTCCCTTTTATGGCTTCCTTGATGGTACCCGTTAGCCATGCTGGCATCTTCCTGGACTTAGTGGTACCTTTCCTCTTTTTGGGTATACAATCAAACTGGGCTTCTAGTACTGTGGTTTTGCGTAAACTCCATGCACTCTGGAGCGAAGTGACTCTCCTGATTTTCCCTTTCAGCTTCCTTTTCACCATACTCCTCATTTTAGAGAAGTTTCCTCTTCTGAAATTCAAAATGTCTATGTTAGACTTCCTTGGTGATTCTCTCCCCACATTTATGCTGAATTTGATGGCACTATGGTCACTGTTCCCTAAAGGGTAAATGACACTGACATCCCGCACCAGATCCTGGGTGCCACTCAGAATTAAGTCCAAGGTTGCCTTCTCTCTGGTCGGTTCCAAGACCAACTGTTCTAGGGCACAGTCATTTAGCGTATCTAGATATTTGACCTCTTTGTCATGACCTGACTGTGAATTTACCCAGTCTATGTGTGGGTAATTGAAGTCACCCATGATTACAGCCCTGCCTCTCCTTGACACCTCCCTGATTTCCTGCTGCAACTCCCAGTCACTGTCAGCGTTTTGATCAGGAGGGCGATAGCACGTCCCCAGTAGCACGTTCCCTTTCAGGCCTTGTATTGTCACCCACAGGGTTTATGTGGAGGATTCCAGTCCACCCAGGTTTTCTAGCTTGTTAGATTCTATGCCTTCTTTAACATACAGTGCTACTCCACCTCCAAGGCGCCCCTCCCTGTCCTTTCTATAGAGTTTATATCCAGGGATAACAGTGTCCCACTGTTTCTCACTGTTCCACCATGTTTCTGTTATGCCCACTATATCTATTTCTGAGTTAGCCACCAAGCACTCCAGCTCACCCATTTTGGCTCGGAGGCTTCTGGCATTGGCGTATAAGCACCTATACGCTGAATCTCTCACCTGATGGACGCTATCTTTCTTTTGACTCTTTGACCAGCTGGCACAGTCTCCCGTCTGCTCTGTCCCTTTCTGTTTTATCTGAATCCTTTGTACCCTCATACTTTAAAGGATGGTTTTTGCTGAACAGGATACTGCCCAGCTCCCATCGGCTGTTCCCCAGGCGTCATTTTAAAAGCTGCTCTGCAACCTTTTCGATTTTAAGCGCCAGCTGACTGGTTCCATCTTGGTTCAAGTGCAGCCCTCCCCTTTTGTACAGGCCTTGCTTACCCCAAAATGTATCCCAGTGCATAACAAATCTAAATCTAAACCCCTTTTCCCGGCATCAACGTCTCATCCACGCATTGAAACCCCTCAGCTCTGCCTGTCTCACTGTACCTGTGTGTGGAACAGGTAGCATTTCTGAGAATGCTACCTTGGGGGTCCTGGACTTCAATATGCTACCTATCAGCATAAATTTGGCTTCCAGGACCTCCCAACTACATTTCTCCACATCATTGGTGCCGACATGCACCATGACAGCTGTCTCCTCCCCAGCACTGCCCAAGAGCCTATCTAGATGCTGTGTGGTGTCCGCAACCTTTGCACCAAGCAGGCAAGTCACCATGTGGTCAACACGCGGGTCACAAACCCATCTCTCTATAACTCTAAGGATTGAATCACCCACTATAAGGAGGCCCCCACCCCCCAGAGGAATATCCCCTGTGCGAGAGGATATGGGCTCATCATGCATGGAAGGGGTCCCTTCTAAAGGAGCATTTCCCTCTTCCTCAGTCTTGAGAATGTAGCCACCATTTTCAAGGAGAACAACGGGAACCGCTTTGAAGTTCTGAACCTCATTGACAGGGAACCAGAGGAACTGTAGAATGAAATCAAATAAGTTGTTAAGGACAAATGTGAAAAGAAACTGCCAAAGACCAAGAAACAGAAGAAAGCAAAATGGATGTCAGAACAGATGGTAGAAATTGCCAAGAACAAGAGAGAAACCAATGTCAAGAAAGATAAAGAACTCAAGAAGGAACTTAATAGGGAGTTTCAGAAAGCTGGTAGAAGAGACAAAGAGCAGTACTACAATGACATCTGTAAAGACTTTAAGGATGGAAATAGACACAGAAAAACAAGGAAAGTTTTCCAAAGGATCTCTGAACTCAGAGGGAGGTTCCACCTCAAATTGGTATGTTAAGGGATGCCAAAGGACAGAGAGTAACTGATTAAGAGAAGATCAAACCAAGATGGAAGGAGTATACTGAAAATCTGTACAGCAGGGATGTCAACTTCCAAGATACTCTAGAAGATATTCCCTATTGCAAGAACCTCTAGTATGGGAAGATGAAGTTAGATCAGCCCTCTGGTTATTACCAAGTCGGAAGGCTATAGGAACTGATAGAATAGCTATGGCAGGCAACAGAAGAAGAATCAGTAAAGGCTCTAACTAAACTATGCCAGAAAATTTGGAGAACAACACAGTGGCCAGCAGACTGGAAGAAATCAGTCTACATACCCATAGCAAAGAAAGGAGATTTAACAGATTGCACAAACCATCGCACAATATCCTTGATTTCACATGCTAGCAAAATAATGCTTAGGATCATCCAATGCAGACTAGAGCCCTACGTGGAAAGGGAAATGCCAGATGTTCGAGGAACAGGAGACATCCTTGCTGATACATGCTGGATAATTGAGAAAGCCAAAGAATACCAGAAAGAAGTCAATATGTGCTTAATTGACTACAGAAAAGCCTTCGATTGCATCGACCATGTAAAGTTGTGGAATATCCTTAGGGAAATGGGCATCCCAGAACATCTCATTGTTCTCATGAGAAACCTATACACAGGACAGGAAGCCACAGTCCAGATGGAACATGGTGAAACAGACTGGTTCCAGATCGGCAAAGGAGTAAAACAAGGCTGTATACTTTCTCCTTCTTAATTCAGTTTATATGCTGAACACATACTGAGAGAAGCTAGATTGGAAGAAGATGAGCGAGGTTTTAAAGCTGGAGGAAAAAATATCAATAACCTGCACTATGCTGATTATACCACTCTGATAGCTGAGAATGCCGATGATCTGGAAGCTCTAGTAATGAAAGTCAAGGAGCACAGTGGAATGGAAAAATGGGACTACAATTAAATGTAAAGAAGACTAAAGCCTACCTTGGATCCCTCAGAGTTGAACAACTACAGGCCTGTCTCCAACCTTCCGTGGCTGGGCAAGGTAATTGAGAGGGTGGTGGCCTCCTAGCTCCAGACAGTCTTGGAGGAAACTGATTATCTTGACCCATTTCAAACTGGCTTTTGGGCTGGCTATGGGGTGGAGACTGCCTTGGTTGGCCTGATGGATGATCTCCAATTGGAAATGGACAGAGAAAGTGTGATTCTGTTGGACCTTTTGGACCTCTTGGCGGCTTTCGATACTATTGACCATAATATCATTCTGGTCGATAGTATTGAAAACTATTGATAATATTGGTTAACAAACCGAGACTGTATCCAGATAAGATGGAGGTACTCATTGTGCCAGGTCGGAACTCGAGAGACGATTTTGATCTGCTTGTTCTGGATGGGGTGTTGTAAATCTGTTGGCTTGGCTGACGCAACAGGATTTATAATCCCTTCAGCTCTACTTCTGTGAGTTAAATAGAAAGTCTGGAGATAAGAATAGCAGCTTAGCTGTACAAACGAAAGCAAAAAATGACTCACAAAGAAAAGTAGCATTATCAAAAATAAAGCCCCTTGAACTAAACTAGGTACCCCCCTCTACGATAACTGAGTAATAACTGAAAATAATGGAACAAAGAATGAACAGAACAAGGACAGGCTGAAACACGAAAGGTTGAACAATTCTTAAGTATGGACACTGTCTGCGATAGGCAACGTTGCTGACAGTGTTGACTTAGAAACTGCGTCGGCTTGATATAGGGCTCGAGTTAACCGGTAGCCAATCAGGCTTTCCTGTCTCAGCATTTCTATTGCCTCTCCTGTGAGATCTTGCTCCTGCGTGTCTCCCACTGAGCCTTTCTCTTGAGACGTCTTCTGAACACAGGTGAAACTCCAGCTTCCTCCTGATCAGTCTCTTCAGCCCTCATCTCTGCCAGCTGTTCAGATTCCTCTGTCTGCTGCCATTCCAGCTCAGCTCCAGAGTCTGTTCTCACAGCCAAATCCTGCTGTTGTGCCTCTGAGCATGTACTCACACCCAAGTCCTCCTCTAACTCTTCTGACTCAGAGGTCTGGGCCATGACATAGGGTCACACTTCCCCAGAAGGAACAGGTACGCAGTTTAGAGGTGCTTCTGGATCCGAGCCTCTCCCTGGTCTCCCAGGTTGAGGGGGTGGCTAGAAGTGCCTTCTATCAGCTTCGGCTGATACGCCAGCTGTGTCCGTTTCTTGGGAATCTCAAAACAGTGGTACATCTGCTGGTAACTTCCAGACTGGATTACTGGAATGTGCTCTATGTGGGGCTGCCCTTGAATGTGGCAACCAGGTTTGTCTCTGGGTCATCTCAGAGAAACAATAGAACTCCTGTATTGAAGGAGCTACACTGGCTGCCATTAAGTTTCTGGGCAAAATACAAGATGCTGGTTACAACCTATAAAGCCCTAAATGGCTTGGGCCCTGGGTATTGAAGAGAATGTCTTCTTTGTCATGAACTCCACCACCCACTAAGATCATCTGGAGAGGTCTGTCTGTATTTGCCACCGGCTCATTTGGTGGCCACTCAGGGACGGGCCTTATGGGGTCAATCAAACATCTACTGCATGTTGAAAGAATGCCAGACCATCCAGGATATGTATACAAATGTTTCAGCTGTGTTACTGAACAAATTCATTCAGTTGTATGAAAATAATACTATCATCTGAATCATTCCTCAGGAAATCTGTATATCAGTGAGAAATACAAAGAAAGAATCTATATATATAATTTTCCTTGGTGTGCCTTAGAATGTGCATCCCGGTGCCCAGCTGATTGGCTGGGTGGCGGACACACCTGATTGGCTGAGGTGCACCCAGGACACTGAGGCCAGAGGCTGCATCGGGTCCAGCCCAGCTGCGGAGGCCAGCGGCGGTGGCGGGGGGCTTGGCCTGGCCCAGCCCGGCCACAGAGGCCAGAGGCGGTGGCGGGCCCAGCCCAGACACAGAGGCAAGTGGCAGCAAGTGGCAGCAAGCAGCAGCAGCCCCGACCTGGCCCCAGAGGCAAGCGGTGGCGGTGGGCTTGGCCTGGCTGTGGAGGCAAGCGGTGGCGGTGGGCCTAGCCACAGAGAAAAGTGGCGGTGGCAGGCCCATCCTGGCTGTGGAGGCAAGTGGCGGTGGCAGGCCCATCCCGACCGCAGAGGCAAGGCTCAAGAGGGGGGACAGATGTGGTGGTGAGCAGGAGAGGTGGCTGGGCCCAGCAGCAGAGACTGGGGCAGAAGGTGGGGGAGAAGGTGGTAACCGCCGGCCACAAAGAGCACACAGATGCTCTGTGCGGGGTCGGCTAGTGGTACTATAATTTTGTTGGTCTCAGACAGGAAAAGAAAGGAATACAAATATGAAATTATACAATAAGTCATAATTCAGAAAAATAGGTGAAGAACTAATCAATATTAATTTTCTAAGGTAGTTGCACGTAATTTAGGTGGCTGGCAACTGGAACCTTAACTACTCTTTCCTCATTTTAAGTATCCTTTTGTCCCATAAGATGTGATCGTTGCAAACTGCTTTTGTTATGCTACATGTAGTACAGGAGTCTTCCACGTGTTTTGTTTGCTGGATGCATGTTTCCATGCATACCAAGTAACTGGTATGAAGACTGCCAAATTCTTGTGTGCCACATATTATTACTTTGGAATGTCCACTTCAGTTTCTTGTCTAATATTTCAAATTACTGTCATTATGTAATGACAGTAAATAATTGCTGTCATTATATCGTTTTGACATATTTTTCCACACCAAAATATAACTCACAGCCAAGTACTCTCTGCATAAAACCATCACGGGGTGGGGGGGAGGGGAGGGGAGGAAGAAGAACACCTGCACACCCTGCAACAGCCACAGGGAGCCACCTCGTCTGCCCTCCCAATGGAACTCACTGCCACTCCTTGTTACTTGGGCCTATTTTTGTACTATGCTGGACTATGGAAGCTAATACTGAAAATTGTCCATGGAACTAGAATCTAAACCAAATAAGGAGAAACCTAACATTTTGAAATGTACCATGAAAGACACATTAGCTTGGCTAGTAAAGCCAAGCTAATCACCGGAATGGGTCCTCTGAGCAAAGATACCATTTAGAAGATAAGACAGCTAATGGATTGTGGGGTTACAGGTCATGGAACATGTGTAAGGAGGAGACTGGAAGACCCATTTTTCATCAGCATTTTGTCAAGTTGATACCTTAACGAGGGATGAAGAAGAATTACAAGGCCTGATGGTAGCAGTTCATTGGGGGAGTAAACAGGTCCTGTCAATATTTGGGGAACTGGGTGATTGGTGGGGTCTAGGTGGCCATGATCAAAAGAATATTCAATTTTAATATTTATGGAAAGGGGGAGCCCAAATAGCCAATGAGAATTCTGGGTGCAACAAGTGTAAACCAATCACGAATCTGAAAAGACAAAGATAATATTCTCTTCCATTCTCTGCTTCACAAAAATAAATTATTCTTACATCTCAAGTTAAGGGTGTGCATAGAACCACTTTTCCAGGTTCAGCTTGAATCCCAACCAGATTTGAGCTGCCCAGGGTGGCTCAGGCTCAATCAAGCTGGCACCAGTTCCAGTCCAGCATTGAGCCTAGTTGAGCCAGCTCACAAGCCGCCTTGAGGGGTGTACTTGTAAAGGGGAATCTGGCAAGGATTCCCCTTTCCAAGTTCATGAAATTCCCTAATGAAATAGTGGGGGGCAAGAAGATAACCCTTAAAAATAATGCTTCCAAGATGGCCAACCATGGAGGCATGGCAGGGGCTTGTCCAACCAATCCACTAGCTTCCATGGCAGCAGGGGTTTGATCCTATGAAAAGCCTAGTGAGGCAATAAAAGGACCAATTATTCATTCCTGAGATCAGAGGATGTCTTGAGGATGCAGGTTGGGAAATCCTAGGGGGATGAGAGGCTTTCCGTGCACCTCTCCCTCTGCTTTGCTTTTGCACGCAGCCAAGACTTCCCCCATCTTGAATGTAATATATTGAATGTAAGTTGTGGCAGTGGTGTGTGTGAGAGGGAATAACATAAATTTTAAATTTTATGCAAAATAATAATAATTAGATACTTTGCATCCACTTACAAAGGGATCCCTGAACCCTCTTTTGCCAGTTACAAAAAAAACTGCATACCCCACTGGGGAAATGCACAAAAATAGTGTTCCATGAGCTCTACCAGGCAGATTTATGAGAGAACAGCAATCTGTTTATGAGAACAACATAAAGTTTATCACCCAGGGGTGACAAGTTACTTGGCAACTCTTTCTCTAACTCCCATATTATCATCACTGGCCTAGTTTGCAAATAGCTCCTCCCACAAGCACACAGGCCCAAGCTTGCAGAATTCTGTGACTTCACAAGACAGTCTCTTTAAAAATATCAGTCCCTCTAGAGAGCTCAAAGACATATACTGCAACATTGTTACATTATTCAGGCTATAAAGAAAAAAGAAGTTACGTTTAAGAGAAAATTGATTAAGTTAAAAACAGAAAAAGTCAAGTTTCACAAAAAATTAGATTGAGAAGAACAGAACAACATTAAAACAGCCCTGCTAGATCAGGCCCAAGGCCTATCTAGTCCAGCATCCTGTTTTACACAGAGGTTCACTCGTTCTAACACCCTTCTAATTTAATTATTATTAATGCTAGCTAATTATTTTATTTATTGAAGTTCAAGTTCCTTTGCAGTCTTTACTAGACCATTAAAAAATCCTCCCTCATTGAACAGAGAATGTCAGGAATTAAATTAATGGGTACACAGTGGCTGGAAAGAGGGAGTCGACTTTATTATTATTATTTTTTTGCAGTGTGCATATTGAACAGCATGCTTATCTGCACTTAACACATGCAATTATGCTAATTCTCAGTAGACAAAAAGTAAATGGTCACAGCTGAGTAAAACTTAAGGAGATGAATTTCACTGCTGAGTCACTCTTAGCATTCATGCCTTTTTTCCTACTTCCAACATAACCTCTAGATTTCTGATGCTGTTTATGCTTATAGATAATTCAAATCTCTTAAATTTGTATTCTTACTTTTACAAACACCCTGTTATTGATGCAAGAATATGATGGTAAAGCCAATAAGATGAACATGGTGGTGAAGTAAGAGGTTTTAATACAATATGGTATAAAAGAACAGCTATATATTCTACATACAATTAGTTGTATAAATGTGACATGTCATCATATCTTAGAAAAACTTGGTGCAACATTCTTTCATTGTATCTTAATTTATTTGAATATGTTTATTTTACTTCTGTGTGCCTTTGGATAGATTGATGCAGCCTTATTTGGAAAATCCTCCCCCCACACTGCCCCGACCTAATTCTTAGTTTTATCCAAACATTGAAATACAGAGACAAACAGAGCAGAACTGTTGAATTGCTATTAATAGTTACAATAATTTGCTGTTTTGTGCACATATAAAGACCTCTTAAAGATTCAGTCCTTCTCCATAGCCCTTACTGCTCCTGATTAGCCTCATGTGTGATGATCCTATATATACTACTCAGAAGTCTGCCCTACTGTTAGTTTAGCAGCTACTGTTGCCAGAAAAACATGCATTGGGCATTCCCAATAGAGCATGCAATGGGCATTCCTTCACTGAAGAAATGATCCTATGCTCTAGAGCTTTATAGCTCTATAAAGATTTTATAGAGGTAAATTCATATTTTATACAGATTTTATACATGATGAAGGGCAGGGCTACTCAACTTCAGCCCTTCTGCAGATGTTGGCCTACAACTCCCATAATCCCTTGCTATTGGCCACTGTGACTGGGAATTATGGGAGTTGTAGTCCAAAAACAGCTGGTGGGATGGCTAAGTTAAGGCCTGGTGTAGGGGAATGCCATATGGGTAGTACAGCCCCTATCTACAAAGATTTCCCCACTATTTCAACAGAGGAGGCTACTCCAAAACCATCCCAAACAGGATGTGCTAAACTGTCTCGTATGTGGTGAATGAGCCAAACTGCATACCCAGGGCATCCATGTGTATGTATCAAGAGACATGTGGAATTCTAGATAGGCATGTCTCTTTAACTTATGATATATTTGTGATAATGCCTAATTTTATCTCTTTTTAATCATCAGATTTTAAAGAGGCAGTGGATGTCCTGAATCAATATTTGGTTTGTGGGATACCATTTGGTTTGCTATTTGGTTTGTGCGATGCTAACAAACTGAGATGGAAGATACACAAGGCAAAAGTTCTTTTGGTTAGAAAAGCTGATCCAAGACTGGTGGTTACTTCTTCCACTGAAGAATCAGGTTCACACACAAGGGAGTGCTTCTAGAATAGATTGCTTGTGGAAAGTCAAGTGACAGTTGTGACCCATTTGCAAACTTCCTTTGCACATCTTCAGCTGATGTACAGGTAACTGATTTCTGGAGGAGACAGACCTGGTCACTGCCAGATATGCCTTGGTCACATCCCTTTTAGACGACTGCAGTGCTCTTTATCAGGCTGTCGTTGAAGAGTGTTTGAAAACTGCAGTAGTACAGAATTTTGCTGCCAGATTGCTGATGGGGAGCTGTCATTCAGAGCATCCGAGTCCATTGTTGATTTATTTGTACTGGCTTCGAGTAGTTTTTTAAATTCAATTTAAAATGCTGGTTATTATGGGTTTAATAGTTTGGTTCCTTGGTACTTAAAGGAATATATGCTTCCATGTGATCTTATGCATTTTCTGAGAATTGCCGGGGAGGCTTTGTTGTACATCTGCCCTCTGAAGTGTGGTTGGTGGGTATGAAGGGCAGGATCTTCTCAGTTGTGCCATAAATTAACCATAAAATTGCGATCTTTTGCATTTTATTTCCTGAATTATTTACAGAGAAGTAAGTTCGCCAACGGCAGAAGTATATTTTTGAAAACCGTAAGAACTGCTGAAAATGTTTAAGCTATCACAAAGAAAGACCTCAGACCTCTCTTGTTCCTCAGACTCACAAAGATTTCAATCTGAATGTGTGAAAAATACTTATTATTAACCAAGTTCTGAAAAATTTCTTTACTCTAAATGAGAAACTAAGTAACTTAACACTTCATAGCTTTGGGAAGGGAATAGGTAGGAGTGTATGCAGTATATTCAGAATATCTGAACTATTTAATCTAGAAACACCCTACACCGATGCCAATATTGAAATAACAATAAGTTATTGTAAGAATGAATCCACCTATTTTCCTTTCACTGTATGTTTAATTGGTAATAACCACCTTCAAATAAATGTACTTTTTGTTGTTATCACCAAATGCAATATGCAGAGTCCCAGTAATAGTAGTCACCAGAGGCTTTTTTGTAAGAATAGGGTGTGCTGCACATAGGCAAGGAGGTAATGACCTCGTTATAAAACACTCAGTTGAAATGCTCCTATGGGGCACTACAACTCTATTAAATTTGATCCAAAAGTGACCCAGGCACTGCAAGGTTGTTAGGGACACACAGAGAAATGGAC
This sequence comes from Hemicordylus capensis, assembly GCF_027244095.1. Taxonomy (NCBI): domain Eukaryota; kingdom Metazoa; phylum Chordata; class Lepidosauria; order Squamata; family Cordylidae; genus Hemicordylus; species Hemicordylus capensis. The sequence continues at coordinate 104,542,732 of NC_069657.1, read as the reverse complement.
AGATGGCCACATGGACAGCAAGGCAATCTCATAAGGCTACTTTCCATGAGGATAGGAGACTAAAAACATGTCATTGAAATGCCCCTATGAGGCACTACAAATGGTACTAAATTTGATGGTCCAGGCATTGTGATGTTGTTGAGGGGGACTCACACACAACCCCCATCTTGAAATGGGTTCCAGAATTTATGAGATTTGTTAGACCCTCAAGACTCTCCTGTTCTTGCAAGCCTTTAATTAGAATTTTAATAATTTTAATAATTTGTGTCATATTGTTTTTACTGTGTTTTATGTATTTTAACCTGTGATTTTTAACATTAAAATTTGTACATCGCCTAGAGATTTATATATCAGGAGGTTTAAAATATGATAGTTAAATAAATAAATAATATATAAATAATAAATAATATCAAGGCTTAATGTACTCTAACAAAACATATATACCAAGTTTGGAGCAAATCAGTTTGGCGGTTAACAAGTTATCCCACTTCCACCTCAAAGGTTCACATGTTTACCATCTTGAATTGGGGTGGATCACATCATCACATAATATGCCTTTGAGGTGTCCCTACATAGCACAACAACTGTACCACATTTGGTCCAAATTAGTCGAGGCATTGCAGTTGTTAGGAGTATGCATCCATGCGCGCGCGCGCACGCACACACACACACACACACACACACAGAGCAAGATGATTTCATAATGCTGCATTCCAAGTGAAAGTAGTCTAAAATGATATTGAAGAAAGTAGGCTAAAATGATATTGCCAAGTTAGTAGTCCCAGTCACACCCAATTAAGTGTGACTGAGAATCTAATCCCAAAAACCCTTAGCTAGAACTAAGTTCCACTGAACTCAGAGGCTGACATAGTGACTAATGTGTAGGATTATGGACACACAGCAGCACCCCTCACACAATTCCCCCTGTCCTCCTATACACATGATGCTTTTGGAGCAGGGATGTTGCCTGATGCTTTTGGAGCAGGGATGCAGAGTTTCCTGGAGGGCGTAGCACACAGGTCATTGTGATGCTTTCCCAACTATTCAACCCCAACTATTAAATGCAATGGATTTCTGTGCTGCAGCAGCAGCGGCATCATGCTCTAGTATTTTTCCTGGGCAATTCTGGGGGGAAAGGGTGGCCCAATAGAGCTGGCCACCAGGAAGAAGAACAGCACTTTCAACTCTGTTGCTACTACCTCCACCTACAGAAGCATGGTGTAAAGCATTTTTTTAAAAAAAACAAATAAAAGAAAAATGACACCACTGCTGCTATAGCCAGTGCCACCCAGCAGCAGTAAGCTGCCTTCTTTCAACATTTAGCAGAAGTTCTTGCCCACCTGAAGTAACCCTGTTTCATCTTACTTTGACGTCCTCTAATTTTGCTGAAACTGCTTCTAAGAGGATTTTTTGAATCAGCCCTACCTATGCCTAGATCTCCTTACTTATTTGGGACACTCCACCCACCCATGAGGTGCACAGTCCTTTTACTATTTAATGTTACCTAGAATTACAGGCATCCTAATGCCAAAGCATTCCATGGCTGGGCAAGTTAGATCTCCAGGCAGTCTTGGAGGAAACTGATTATCTAGGCCCATTTCAAACTTATTTTCGGGTGGGCTATGTGGTGGAGACAGCCTTGGTGATCCTGATGGATGATCCCCAATGGGGAATTAACAGAGGGTGTGTGACTCTCTTTTGAATCACTCGGTGGCTTTCAATACTATCAACCACACTATCCTTCTATCTGAGGGGGTTGGGATTGGGAGGCACTGCTTTGCGGTGGTTCCGCTCCTACCTCTTGGGCAGATCCCAGATGGTGTCTGGGACAATTACAGATGGTGTCTGGAACAATTAGAGATTGTTCTTCAAAAGGTGAACTTTTATATGGCATCCCACGGGGCTCCATACTGTCTCCAATGTTTTTAAACATAGGAACATAGGAAGCTGCCATATACTGAGTCAGACTATTGGTCTATCTAGCTCAGTATTGTCTTCACAGACTGGCAGCGGCTTCTCCAAGGTTGCAGGCAGGAATCTCTCTCAGCCCTATCTTGGAGATGTTGCCAGGGAGGGAACTTGAAACCTTCTGGTCTTCCCAGAGCGGCTTCATCCCCTGAGGTGAATATCTTACAGTGCTCACACTTCTAGTCTCCCATTCATAATAAACCAGGGCAGACCCTGCTTAGCTATGGGGACAAGTCATGCTTGCTACCACAAGATCAGCTCTCTTCTCCCGAGATCTACATCTACATGAGACCTCTGGGAGATATCATCAGGAGAGGCATAACCTCCCAAAATGCCTGCCTGGAGTCAGTGATGGGCTAAATGAGGGATAACAAACTGAGACTGAATCCAAATACGATGGAAGTACTTATTGGGCAGAGACAGAACTCAGGAGACAAATTTGATATGCTGGTTCTGTATGGGGTCACACTGGGAGTGCTTCTGGATCCAAAGAATTCCCTCGTGTCTCAGGTTAAGGCAGTGGCCAGAGGTTATTTCCATCAGCTTCGGCTGTTACGCCAGCTGCATCCATTTCTTGAGATAAATGACCTCAGAACAGTGGTACGCATATGCTGGTAACCTCCAGACTGCAATCTGCTCTATGTGTACTATATGCCTTTAGTCTAGAAACTAATGTTGGTATAAAATGTGTGAGAGACCCTATTACTCCTATATTAAAAGAACTTCACAGGCTACTAATAAGTTTCCAGCAAAGTAATACAAGGTCCTAGTTATAACCTATAAAGCCCTAAATAGTAGGGGTGTGCAATTCGGATTTTCGGTGTTTTGGCTCGGACCCAAGCCGAAACACCCTCGTTCTGTTCTGTGGCTGAATATGGCCCTCCCGAATCACCCCCCAATTTGGTTTGGACCCAAATTTATTCGGGTCTGAATCTGAATCAATTTGGGGCAAAAAAGCGGGTCCCAGGGGAAAAATAGTGGGGTGGGGTGGTAGTGCCCAATGGGTGGAGGCTACCACCCAAATTTCAGGGGGATTGGTCAAAGGGCTGATTTTTGGTGAATTTCTGAAGTTTTAGTGTCTTTGGGGAAGATTGTGTGCATAACGTGGGATCTGGGCCAAAAGAGTGGGGTGGGGTGGTAGTGCCTAATGGCTGGAGGTTACCACCCCAATTGCAGAGGGATTGGGCAAAGGGCTGATTTTTGGTGAATTTCTGAAGTTTACGCATCTTTAAGGTTTTCCCCCATGAAGGGTGTATTGCTTCACGTCGGGGGGAAAGAGGTGTCCTAGTGCCAGGTGGGGTTGGTGGTAGTGCCGGGTAGGGGCAAGGAAGCTACCTGAATTTTTTCAAAGGATTTGGGCAGAGGGCTGATTTTTGGCAAATCACGCGTCTTTAAGGTTTTTCCTCATAATGGAGCTTTCAGCAGCCCCATAAGTGCACTTGGGGGTGCTGGGGTGGCCCAGAGAGAGTGGTGATGTAGTGCACATAGGGTGACAACCACCCCCATGGGTTTCTAACCCATGGCGTACAGAGTTCTGTTGTTTCAGAGGTTTTCTGAGTGTGGATTCTATTATAGCAAATTAGAGTGGATTCATGGTGTCTCATTGAAAATCTCATTTGCTATCATAGAATCCACACTCAGAATCCCTCATAAACAACAGAACCCTGTACGCCATGGGTTAGAAACCCATGGGGGTGGTTGGCACCCTATGTGCACTACACCACCACTCGCTCTGGGCCACCCCAGCACCCCCTAAGTGCACTTATGGGGCTGATGAAAGCTCCATTCTAACTTCTTATGAGGAAAAACCTTAAAGACGCGAAAACTTCAACAATTAACCAAAAATCAGCCCTCTGCCCAAATCCTTTGAAAAAATTCAGGTAGCTTCCTTGCCCAAACCCGGCACTACCACCAACTCCACCCCCCTCTAGGACACCACTTTCCCCCCGATGTGAAGCGATACACCCTTCATGGGGGAAAACCTTAAAGATGTGTAAACTTCAGAAATTCACCAAAAATCAGCCCTCTGCCCAATCACTCTGCAATTCGGGTGGTAGCCTCCACCCATTAGGCACTACCACACCACCCCATCCTTTTGGCACAGATCCCACGTTATGCCCCTATCTGCCCCAAAGACACGAAAACTTCAGAAATTCACCAAAAATCAGCCCTTTGCCCAATCCCTCTGCAATTGGGGTGGTAGCCTCCACCCATTAGGCACTACCACCCCACCCCACTATTTTGCCATTTTGAATTTTGCACCCAAAATTCAAGCAGACGTCACATCCAACCTTTTTGCATTGAAGTCAATGGGATGCAAAAAGGCGGGAAATTCAAATAGACGTCATAGCTCAAAATGGAGGGGGGGAAAGAAGGCAAAGAAATGGAGGTCCGAATCACCCAAATTTTCGGGCCCGAAATTCGGGTGATTCGGCTCGTGCCTGAAATTTCTCAGATCTTTTCGTGGGTGATTCGTTTCGGCCCTGAATCCGAAATTCCCCGAAATTCGCTGTTTCAGGCACAGATTGTTCTGTGCCCGAAACCTTTTGCACATCCCTACAAATAGCATAGGTCCTGGATATTTAAGAGAATGTCTTCTTCACTATGAACCCCATCTCCCTTTGAGGTCATCTGGAGAGGTTCCTCTGCAGTCACCACCAGCACATCTGGTGGCTATGCATGGACAGGAAATCTCTGTTGCTGTCCCAGGACTTTGGAATGACCTCCCTGCTGAAATAAGAGCCTCCCCATCCCTGACAACTTTTAAAAAGTCTTTAAAGACACATTTATTCACTTTTTAATAATAATTTTTATTTGCTTTTTAATGAGACCTATGGTTTTAAATTGTTTTAAGGTTTTAATTTCTGTTTTCATTTGTTTATGTTGCTGTAAACTGCCAAGAGATGGATGTTTGGGGAGGTGTACAAATATATTAAACAAACTAACAAATAAATAGTCTCCTATGGGGGAAATCCATTATGGTTTAATTTCTAGACTTTTGATGTGACCTAGTGAAAGCTCAGAGCATGTAGAAGCATTTTTAAAAGTTATTAAAAAATAACTTATAAAATATAGAATATACTGAAATCAGGTTATTCTGTTCAGCCCAAAGCACTAAATACTAACCAAATAAAGAAAGCTATCATGGTGTGGATCATAATATGATTTGGTATGTCAAACTTCCGAGGGAGGAATTGAAGACACGGGAATAAACGATGATAATATTTTATCTGACAGTTTGATGCAGATGTTTGCAATATTTGTTTTTTCCATTAGGAATCGGAAATTTTGTCCTGCCCCCTGTTGTCTGACTTATTTAAAGAGATTGTCATTTATTAAATACAGCTCTATTGCATCATCTAGTAATTTCTATGGCATTTTAAGAATATCATGTTTCTCTTTTACAACAGAAAAAGCACCCCACCTTCCTTTTTTCAAAAGAATAACTTACAAATCTGCAAGTAGCTTCTATGAAGGCAGATATCACACTGGACCGTCTAGTAAGCTTCCTTCCATGGTGGGCAAGGAGGGGAAAGAATGATTTAAAGGGCCACAGAAAGACATAACACCACTTTAACCTATATCTGGTATATATTTCTGGTACCATTGATCTCCCTGATATTTACACAGCAAACTAAAACTCAATTAAAATTTACAGAACAAGTCCATATTTGTAGAACACATTGGAACCAAAGTATGTGCATGGGCAATCCATGTATAGAAATAGTTTTCCACACACATATCAATTGCACTGTTAAGGTTGCAAAATAGGAGAAATGAGGTTACCACACTTTTCCTGAGTGCTTTCCAGACTGTGCGGGGGGTAACATCCAACAGCTAGCCCTAATGTTTTGAAGCCAGATAGAGTTAACTGCTTTGGATTTTACACCACTTCCTCCCTTGCTGAAGCTTTGAGGGGAGAGAGAGAAAGGAGGAGGAAGAGAGGAAGCAAGCCCCACACCTGGATCTGCATACAGGGCACTTCTCTGAGGGAGAAGAGGAGGAGGAAGTTGGTGACTGACAGCTTTCCCTCACCTTCTTTCCCCTTTCCCCCCTCAGTGAATTTGCACAAGGGCAGCGGACTCATGCAAAAAAAAAAAAAAAAAGGCAATTGACATACACACCTCTAAAAGCAAGCCTCACTTCTACAGCTGCAATCCTATGCACTCTTATCTAAGAGGAAGCCCATTGAACTCCATCATTTACTTCTGAGTAATGCCATCAGACTGTTCTCCAAACTAAAAAAACCAGCTTCTATTTCACAATACACATTTAATGTGTTAAGTCTGAAACTTATGAAACAGGCTGTGGCTGTGTGAAGGGCTCCCTATGCAAGATGGTGTCAAAATGGACAGCAAGCCTATACATAGTGAAACAATTTCAAGGTGCCATCTGGAAAGTCCCCTGGCAGGGCTCCTGTGCCTTTAGAAGCTATATAACAGACAGCAATGTAAGAGCCAAATTCTCAGAATCATGGAAAGTCCATGCCAGGATATACTTACATTGCTGACAATCTGCCTTTCAGTCAGTTGTTGGAGGAAAAGGAACTCTGACAGGAAAAGGCGGCATTTCAAGGGGGGCGGCGGCTATCTACTACCCATTGTATGTTAAAATGCTTCTCCATGTAACTGTAGCCCTGTCCGGACAGTTTTTAATAAATGCTCTACATGAGTACAGCATTCAGAGAGTGTCTGGATCCTCCTGTCCTCTTCATGGGTATAGTGTTTGTCCAAAGAGCCAAACATTGTAAGTGTGATGGTGGATGTTTATATGATTGCAAGGCTGGGGTACCCCAGTCTTGCAGTCATGGAAATGTCTGCCATCACACGTACAACATCTGCCTCTTAAGAAAAAAGCCGTAACCATGAAGAGTACAGATGGGATAGTGGGTGATACACTGGGGCAAAGACTTCCAGATGCACTCTCAATGCTGTACAGTTGTCCCTTGCCAACTGCGAGGGTTCCGTTCCTGGAAACCGTCACGGTTGGCAAATTTGCGGTAGATGAGCCATTGGTTTCAATGGCAAACAGGGGGTTAGGGGAATTGCAGTTGCAAAGCGACTGAAAACAAGGTAATAAATTGAAAAAATCCCCCCTATCTCCCGGAAATGTCCCCCTGACCCCCAGAAGTATCCTTCTGACCCCCAGAAATGACCCTCTAACCCTGGAAATGATTCCAAGACCCCCGAAATTATTTTTCCCCCAAATTTCTTTTAAAAACCCAAATTTCTTTTAAAAACCTCACCAAACCGCGGCTACTCAGGTTGTGGTTGGCGAGGGCAGTCGCAATTTCCCAGTTACAGATACTCAAATCCACGATTGGGAAAACCACGATAGGTGAAGGACGACTGTACTCGTGAACAGCACCTTTTTAAAAAGTAAGGGTATGTCTCTTTTGAATAATTATGAGTACAACTGCACATATAAAAACTTTTCCTATATTTGTCTTCTGGGGTTTTCTGGGCAGAAATAATGATTTTTAAAGCAGAGTTCTAGGCATTCTGATTATTAATGCACAGTAAATGGAAGCTGTCTGCAGGTATTGTTTGTTTGTTTGTTTGTTTGTTTTTGGTTGGGATCCACTGATCCCAGTACTTAAGTTTAATATCATCCAGATGAGATCTTAAATTTCAGAAGTGAAAACAACTGTTTGGGTTCAGACTAGATTCCAATTACAATCCAATTAGAATGCTGTTGAAGCATCTAGCTTTGTTAATTGTAACAGCACTGAATAGACTCCAAGGCATGACTAATGTATCACACTCATTAGGAGTCATCACTTCTTCAACTAATAAAAAATCTATAGTAAGGATCCAAAACTCAACAGCTTCTATTAGCAACAGTAGAAAGATTCAATAATTTTGTTTTAGCTAGTGCAAGATCTGTGTCAAAGGTCACAAATGAGAATAATGGGCTAGGTCCAGCCAAAGATGAATTTAAAGTCACGATGATCTCAATGAAAAAGGGGTAATTATGCTTAACTTGCAGGTTTAACAATGGGAGTTCATTTAAGTACTTTAAATGCTGGTTGGATCATGCCCACTAATATGATCAAGAAGTGACATTGACTAGAGATTAATGGAGACCTTGAAAACTCTCAGAAGCTATTCTCACAAATAGCTCACCCTAACTCAGGCTAGGGCAGCCCAGGCTGGGTTAGTTTGCTTAGTTTGCTTGTGTGGAGCACTGGGATTGAGCACAATTCCAGCACTGCTATGGGCCCTTAACCTGATGCTGAGGTTGTATGTGTGCTCTGGCTGCAGGCAGTGCATTCTCACACAGCCAGGTGGGAAGAGTGTCCAACTGAGGGAGGATCCCTCAATGTACCGTGCTTCTAGCGCAGGGCATTGAGAGATGCCAGAGGACTTCCTCCTCCAGCTCCCTGCTCTGTTGCTCACCACATTGCCACTTGTGTGCCATGGCAAATGGATGAGCGAATGGGGGAGAGAGATAGTGTGTGAATAGTGTGAGGGAGATAGCCCCACCAGCCCTTCGACCGAGGTGATTTGGGTTGTGTATACAACCTCTCAGTTTATTGAATATATTTTTTCATATTTCCATAATACTGTGGTTTTCAAGTTTTCTACCTTCAGGAAAAGGTAAAGTGTGCCGTCGAGTCGGTGTCAACTACTGGCGATCACAGAGCCCTGTGGTTGTCTTTGGTAGAATACAGGAGGAGTTTACCATTGCCATCTCCCACACAGTATGAGTATGAGATGATGCCTTCAGGAAACCATTTCTATATTTAATGTAGATAACAAGGAAGGAGCCCCTGAATATTCCAGAAAATTATTGGACATGATCTAGGGTACACAGTTAATTTGCAGAGTTCTGACAAATATCTTGGATTTGGCTGATTTAGATGGAGACTCCACAATTAATTTGATGTCTGAACTGGAGGTGTCCGACAACTCCTCTTATGTGGTTCGACTGGATTGGTTTCAGTTTGTGACTCCTGAGGATGTGGACAAGCTGCTTGGAGCGGTGAGGCCTACCACTTGTTCTCTTGACCCTTGTCCAACATGGCTTGTTCTATCTAGGAGGGAGGCTGTTGTAGGAGGCCTGGTGGAAATCATAAATGCTTCTCTGAGGGAAGGCAGGATGCCTCCTTGTCTCAAGGAGGCAATCATTAGACCTCTTTTAAAGAAGCCTACATTAGATCCCTCAGAGTTGAGCAACCATAGGCCTGTCTCCAACCTCCCATGGCGGGGAAAGGTAATTGAGAGGGTGGTGGCCTCTCAGCTCCAGGCGGTCTTGGAGGAAACTGATTATCTAGACCCATTTCAAACTGGTTTTCGGGTAGGCTCTGGGGTGGAGACTGCCTTGGTTGGCATGATGGATGATCTCCAATTGGGAATTGACAGAGGAAGTGTGATTCTGTTGGTCCTTTTGGACCACTCGGCAGCTTTCGATACTATCGACCATAGTATCTTTCTGGAACATCTGAGGGGGTTGGGGGTGGGAGGCACTGTTTTACAGTGGTTTTGCTCCTACCTCTTGGACAGATTCCAGATGGTGGCAATTGGAGATTGTTGCTCTTTAAAATCTGAGCTTAAGTATGGTGTCCCTCAAGGCTCCATACTCTTTCCAATGCTTTTCAATATCTACATGAAACCGCTGGGAGTTATCATCAGGGGATTTGGAGTGGCGATGTTATCAGTATGATGATGACACCCAGATCTATTTCTCCATGTCAACTTCTTCAGGAGATGGCTTATCTTTCCTGAATGCCTGCCTGGAGGCAATGGGCTGGATGAGGGAGAATAAACTGAATTTGAATCCAGAGAAGACAGAGGTACTTATTGTGTGGGGTCAGAACACCAGAGACGATTTTGACCTACCTGTTCTAGATGGGGTCACACTTCCCCAAAAGGAACAGGTCCACAGTCTGGGAGGACTTCTAGATCCACACCTCTCCCTGATTTCTCAGGTTGAGGCGGTGGCCAGGGGTGCTTTCTATCAGCTTCGGCTGATACGTCAGCTGTGTCTGTTTCTCGAGATCAATGGCCTCAAAACAGTGGTACATCTTTTGGTAGCCGCCAGACTGGACTTCTGTAATGCGTTCTACGTGGGGCTGCCTTTGTACATAGTCCAGAAACTTCAGTTGGTTCAGAATGTGGCAGCCAGGTTGGTCTCTGGGTCATCTCGGAGAGACCACATTACTCTCTTGTTAAAGGAGCTATATTGGCTGCCAATTGGTTTCCAGGCAGAATACAAAGTGCTAGTTATAACTTATAAAGCCCTAAATGGCTTAGGCCCTGGGTATTTAAGAGGGCGTCTTCTTCATTCCAAGCCCCATCACTCATTAAGGTCATCTGAGGAGCTCCGTCTCCAGTTACCGCCAACTTGTTTGGTGGCTACACAGAGACAGGCCTTCTCGTTCACTGCCCTGAGATTGTGGAATGCTCTTCCTGCTGAGATACGATCCTCCCCATCCCTGACTATTTTTAAAAAACAACTGAAGACCCACCTCTTCACTCAAGCTTTAATTTTCAGCTTTTTAAATTTGTAGTTTTAATTTTATACTGTTTTAAAATTGTTAAACTGTTTTAACCTTTTATATTTGTTTTAATTGTTTTGATGTTGTTATTAACCACCCAGAGATGAAAGTTTGGGTGGTTTACAGGTTAAATAAGTAAGTAAGTAAGTAAGTATACAACCAGCACTCACCTTAGAATACAAACAGCACTTACCTTAGAATACAACCAGCACTCACCTTACCTATATTCTTCTATATGGCTAAGAATTTAGTGATATTATATAGCTTGTACAGCTATACAGTACAAGGTATTCTTTAGAGAAACTTGTCTGCCATTATAGATCTTGACACTGAGGATCCTTGATAAGCTTCTGACGAGCCCCAGGGTTTCCTGTAACATACTTTGTAAACTACTGCTGTAATACTGTGTTGTATCAGCCTAGTTCATGAGCATTGTTTCTAGAATGAACAGGAATGTGATCTCATGGCAACATCTGGTTATTTTAATGATAAAAAGGTAGAAGTGTCTTATCCTCCATAAATTGTTACCTTATATTAGAAGTCCCTGTAGGAGAAGCAGCATTACTGTGTAATTCACTAGAAAATTGAGTCTTCATGCTAGCTCATTTTTAGTCAAGCCTGAAGAATTGTGCTGACCTATGATTTGGTGTTTGTAATGATGTAGAACAGTATCTGCTAAGGGCACTTGAGCTAAGAATTTAGACGCATTCCATCTGGGATGAAGGTTGAATACTCAGCAGCAAGAACTTCAAAATGCAACATTATTGTGCTAACTCCACAAACAGCAGGATTTCCAGAGCAATGTTATTACTACAAAACTAAAAAGAGGTCGCCTTTTACTTTTGGCAAATTCAGATCATAAGATCTCCAGGGCACTTTCCAGATTAGACCCCGCAGCGGGATCACAACATATTTCTGAAGTGTGCTTCCGCACTTCTTGTGTTGTGACACCACAGTCCCTACACTGACAGCAGGGTGCTGTTCATATTTCCAGTGCCTTGTTTTGAATTTAATTGCTGCGATATAGTGCTATAATGTCATATATCCGGGATTAAAAAGTTGCTATTTTCCCGAGTTGTTAGTTTTTGTGAGACTGTTCCCCCTGCGGGCGCTTTGCAATTTTGAATGCGATTTGCTTGAATGGAAGCATTTTGCTGCTGTTGAGTGGCTAAGCTGGAAAGCACCTTGTACACTTTCAATTTTTAAAGGTGATGCTAAAATTTACATTTCAGTGGCACAATGGCTTTTGTTGTCCTTATTGAAATCAGGTGTAACTTAAGGAGTTCTGACTAGTCTGTGTCAAAAAACGAAACCGTTTCCATGAAAACTGGCTTCAGCTGTTGCTTTTGCTATTGAGTCTGAAATGCAGTACTGTACTGCCAATCCCCAAAATACAAACATGGAGATGTCTTGCACACGACCTCTGGCTGCCACTCCCAAGGGCTTCAAGGAAGGCAGGAGCTATTCGGTATGTGTATGTCACCTTCCTCCCCTGGCAGAGAAGTGGCAGCTGTCTGTGCCTTCACCACAACACACACCCACATGAATGGCAGCATGGCGAGGATGAAACCGGGAACAGGAGGACTTCCCCCTTCCGCATTCCAGGGTATGCTGTGCCATGAGCTCAGCATGGCCACTCCTTTCCCCCAGCTAGCTGCTGAAAATGGTGGCAGGCCGGTGGTGGGTGGGAGCCTTTTAAGCTGGCGGCGATGGTTCTTATGATCACCTGCCAAGGTTAAACGGACCTCAGGTTCGTTTGACCTCAGCTAAAGGCCAAGACTAAAGGCTGGGTTTGGCAGAAGGGCAGCAATGGGATCAAGCTTGATCCTGGTGTTCCACACAAGCAGCCCAACCCAGGCAGGGTTGCCCTTGTCAGGATTAGGCTGCTCATGAGAATAGGCTTTTAAAGTCAATTCCTTACAAACATTGCAGATTTATTCCAAAGCACTTCATGTTTCTGGGTACGTTTATAGCTGCAATTCACAGATTTGATACACATACTAATCCCACCCCAGGGGCGTAACTATAATCAGGCAAGGGGAGGCAGTTGTCTAGGGGCCCCCGCCTCTGGGGGGGGGGCCCAGAGACATGTCACATGTCTCCCCCACCTAGCACCCGCCACAGCTTCTTCCTGAATTGTTTTATTTTATTTTAAAAAAACATTCTCTCCTTGTTCGGGTCGCCGTATTTCCTTGTTTCAGTTCTCCCTCCCTCCACCCTTTTGCCTCGTGGGCTCCTCCTCCTTCCCCATCCATTGGCTAGCGGCACCCCACATGATCCAGAAAGATGCATGACTGATGGGTCGGCTGCTGCCTGGAACATGCGCTGCCAGCAAGGAAGAGGTAACGTCAAGCCTGAGCTTTTCTAACTTATAAGTTAAATAAGACATGGAGCAGCAGGAGGACTTGCAGGACTCTGAGCCCTCTGGTTAGCTGAGTGGTTGCTGCCCGCTTCTCCACCCCCGCCCACCCACATGTATGCAGGCTCAGCCTGCAAAAGGGGAGAGCCCGTAGCCTGTGGACACCAAGCTAAAGCATAAAGCTGCTAAAGCCTCTTGTTATGAGGGAGATTCTTCCCCCCCCCACCCTGCCCACCACCAAATCAGCGCAGCCTCTGAAAGTTTCCTCTCACGTCCTGCATCCATCCAGGCTTCTGCTTCCTTGCCCCCCCCCCCATTCCAGCCTTGAATGTGGCCGTTCCTCTCTTGCAGCTTTATGGAGTAGTCAGATTTCGCAGCTGGATGTATGTGTGTGCTTGAAAGACTACGGGACTCAAGGTTGGGGAAGGTGCTTGGGTGACGTTGCCTTCTCCGGTAAGTGTGATCAGGTTAGGCTCTTTGAAAACAGGGGTCTTAGTGGGCTTGAAAGGGGTGTTGGAACCCTTTGAAAGTCAGGCAGGGAAGAATAGCGGATGCATTCTGGCAAAGCTTCCTCCAGCACTGCTGTTTTGGCATAGATCTCTTTTTTAAAAATGCATTCTCTACAAAAAAAAATTGGTGGTATTTACTAGGCTGTTTATCTACTTAGATGCTATTTTAGTGTGGGTCGTGCTGACTTTTATCATGTACACACCTTGGCTCTACATAGGAATGTGACACATCTACTACTATCCATTATACTTTATGCCCATCTGGTCCCATGGTCTGAAACGTTTACTTCTCTATACTTATTCAGAAGTAAATCTGAGTTCAGGACAACTTACTCCCAAATACATAGTATCTAAAGACTGCACTCCTATTTCATATTAATATCTTTTCCCTCTTTGTTTTTAATTAGAAAGATTCCACCCCTCCCTGATGCTTTAATTATTTTTTTCCTTCATATTGTAAAGTAAGAAAAGTAGGCTGGAGTGGTGGTAATTATGATGATGAACGTGGCTGTTGCTTAAATGAAAAAGAGTTGAGTCGTTTTGGCATCATGGAGGTGTAGGATGAAATTATTAGTGCTTTCTTTTTTACTTTAAATATGGTTAACAAGGGTTAGAAGAGAACTTTCATGCACCAACATATTCTGGAGGAATAGATGGTCTGAATGGTTTTTGCCCTCCTCCCTCTCCTTGTGCAGGGGACACATCACTTCAAGTTAGAACTTCTGTCTCCTCATCTTGCAAACACACTATATTTGTTCCCCATCTGAGGATTGCTGACTTCAAGTGATGTGCCATTTATTAGTTGGTTAGAGTGCTGGACTAGGACCAGAATATGTGGGTGCATGAAAGTTCTCTTCTATATAGCTGGTGCCCAAGCATAGCTGGGGAAGTGCCACAATTGCATTACTGGGCCTACATTCCTGAACTACTTTCTACTATCACTGCTGCTGATTGTTTCTGTAGCTTCCTGACCTGCACAACCCCTGAAGGTATTTTCCTTTTTCAGTTATGGACTCTGTTGTTCACTGGAAGCCCACTGCAGCATGGCTCAGATACCACCACCACCTTTTTTTCTTGTCCACCCCAGGAGAACCTGATCTTCCCTGGAAACAAAGGATTTGTTTCCTTATTTGTGGGAAACAAATTCCCTATTTGTGCAATTACCTCCTCACCATATAGAGCCCTGATTTTATTCCAGCAAAACAGAGGGCTTTATTGCTTCACTTCTTGGACCCTGAAGGCCAGATAATATTTAATAATATGCTGTTTCCTGCCAGCTTGGAAGGGGAGGCCAATTCTTATGAAGCTGCTCTTCAAGCCTTAGATTATCATTTCAACGCTACTTTGAATGTGATTGCTGAACGTTACAAGTTCTGTTCTGGATTTGCCATTTCCTGCCAACTGAAAAGGGGATGCCCATTCTTATGAGGCTGTGCTTCAAGTCTTAGATTATCATTTCAACCTTAATTTGAATGTGATTGCTGAACATTACAAGTTCTATTCTGGATCCCAACTGGTGAATCTATCAATCAGTATGTCACAGCACTGCATGCCTTAAGTGTAGCCTGTGGGTTTGCCAGCTTTGCTGATGAAATAATCAGGGATAAAATGGCTATGAAAACAAACTGCTCCAAACTGCATGAAAAACTGCTTTTGGAGCCGAAACTGATCTTGGATAAAACATATAGAGATAGCTAGCAGGATGGAAAATGCTCTTCGCTGTGCGAAATCCCTCTTTGGTACCTCCAAACCCACCTCTTCCAAGCTGTTCAATCTAAATCCTTCCAAACCCAGTCTTCTCATTTGGCACTGTCCCAGAATGTCACAGCTCAAGAAAGGAGGAGCTACCACTAATACTGCTGTGGAGACTCTGTCCACAAAGATGATTTTGCTCACTGTCCTGCATAGAAGCCACTTGCAACAGGTAGAGAAAAGCTGGGTGGGGTGGACTTTGCTAAGATTTCCAACTCTGCAATGTACTCCATTACTGATTCACCATATGCTAAGGATGAGGCAGATGAACCACTTTCTGACAGCGTTTTAAGTATGACAGTGTCAGAGCCTGTTTCTCCACATTGTGAAGTAAAACTTAATGGCTATGAAGTACAGATGATGGCTGCTTTTGGTTCTTTCTACACTATCATTACCCATTTGCTTTACAAGAAACTCCTTACTATGCCCGATCAGCATTTGCATCCTTCAGGCATACATCACGGGGATATGGAGGTTCTCCTATTGCCATAAATAGATACTTCACTGCTGTCCTGGAATACAAAGGATATATTGCAGAATGGAAAGTGTACGTGTCACAAAAAGGAGTCTCAACATTGGTCTGGAAACATCAGGAAGATTTACGAATAGTGTTAGACCCAAATAGCACAGAACCCATATTACAGCTGCTGTAATATGACTGTATCCATATGCTGATATGACTGCTGATTTCTTGGATTTTTTCCTGATACTCCTGGCACTGCCATACACTTCAAACATAAAATTCAGATGAAGGCAAATGCAATACCTGTACAACACAAAGCGAGAAACATACCCGTAGCATCATGCCAACCACTTAGCGAGGAGCTCCTAAGACTACAGCATCATAGAGCCTGTTGATACAGCAGAATGAATTAACAATGGGTATCTCCCATTGTTCTTGTGTAAATCAAACAGTACCCTTCAAATGTGTATAGATTTAAAAGTTGAGAACATGGTAGTGGATTGTCCTCATAATGAATCCCTATGAGGATTCACTGCACACCTTCATTTCATTTATTTTGACTGACATTGGACAGTGCCAACTGCTGTTCCCCTAACAGGGATTCCCAGATGTTGTTCACTACAACTCCCAGCATCCTCAGCTGCAGTGGCCTTTGGTTGGGAATTCTGGGAGCTGTAGTCAACAACATCTGGGAATCCCTGTTTGAGGGAACACAGGTGCTAACTGTCAACTGCCATGTGCCACCTACACCCCTATCCACCTGAAAGGCAGTAGGGTATTACTCAGTTTATTTTTTAGGAATATTGAAGTGTTTAGATTCTTTGGTGTCTAAAAACATTTCCTCATAATGAATCCCTATGAGGATTCATTATATGCCTTTATTTCTTCTGTTCATTTTGACTGTAAACTACACACACACACACACACACACACACACACACTGGGGTACTCAATTCATTTTTTAGGAATTTTTCAAGTGTTTAGATTCTTTGGTGTTTTCATTACATACCCTCATTTCTTCTGTTCATTTTGACCCCACTGATTTGTGGATGGGGTTAGGGAATTAGTGGCATCCCATGTGCCAACTACCCCCCAACCTGCAAGCCATTGGGTACTCAATTTATATTTTACGACTTTTTGAGGTGTTTAGACTCTTTGGTGTGTAATGAATCCTCATAGGGATTCATTATGAGGAAAGGTTATTAGACACCAAAGAGTCTAAACACTTGAAAGAATTCCTTGAACATAAACTGAGTAGTACCCCACTGCCTTGAAGGTCAGAGGGTGGTGTAGTTGGCACATGGCAGTTGACATTTGGCACTGTCCAAAGAAAGTCAAAATGAATAGAAGAAGAAATGAAGGTGTGCAATGAATCCTCATAGAGATTCATTATGAGGAAAAGTTATTAAACACCAAAGAATCAAAAAAATGTAAAATGTAAAATAGTGACCACACATTTTGCTCCATAACTCCACTTCTACAAGGGCTAGAGCTTAGCTCTTTTTAAATTAAAGCTGGGAATATGGGCAAAATAATAGGAGGAATCCAAATCTTGAATCAATTCAAATCAAATCTGGCACCATTTGATATGGACCCAAATCTTGCCAATGGACCACAGGGGTGATTTGTTGGGTCTCCAAGTCACCCGAATCAGCTAGAGTAATAGATGAAGCAAATAGCTTCATCCACTCATGGAGTGATCACGTCTTCTGAATGGAAGGTGGCCCGCAGTGCTGATCAAGTACTTACTGAAATTAAGCCTTACATAACTAATGGAGGACCACACAAAAACAAGGTACCTGAACATCTTCAACCATACATGCACATAGCAAGTGAGCTGTCTCTTCTGAATGAGCTGGTGCTGGAGATTGGTCGTTTGGTGGTGCCAACCTCCTTACAAGCAAACGTGATCAAAATGGTCCAAGAAGATCACCTGGAAGTTTTTCACACAGGGCTTTTAAAGCTCTTTAGCTTGCATCTCCTCTGAAATGGAGGGTATGCATTCACATATCAGGCAGATTTACCCTGAAGTCGCTGTGAGCTATGGGGGAGCACTTCACACACAATTCGAGTTTTTAACTGAATGTTAGACTATAGTCCGATTTATATCCAGGATAAAAAAAATCCACTTTTTGTGCTGGGTTTTTGGGATAACTTTGAGCTTGCAGTAAATCCTTCCAGAAAATTCACAGTAAAGCCTGCTGTGTGGAGAATTCCCTGGAAGTTTTTCAGACCCGGATTTTAGTTAGCATATCCTCTGGAATGGAAATGTGCCTTCACATATCCAAAAAATTTACCCTGAAGTCCCTAAGAACTATCAGGGAGCACATTACACACAGTTCAGGTTTTTCATTGGGCATTAGATTGTAGCCTGATTTACAGTATACATGGGGCAAAAAAGTCCACTTTTTGCATCGGGTGTTTTGGGCAACTTCAAACCCGCAGTAAAGCCATGCAGAAAACCTGTGGTAAAGCCTGTTGTCTGGGAAAGCTCCTGGGCATGAGCTTGACTAAAGGGCAAATCATAGAAAGTTTTTGGTTGCCAAGTATGAAAAAATACATTGAAGATGTAATCAGGAACTGTATGACTTGTGCTGTATCTGATAAGTCACAGAAGACTTTTACCACCGCCTTGACTCCATTAGAGTATTCCAATGGTCCCTGGGGAAAACTTGCTCTGGTTGTAATGGGGCCTTTTAATAATCAACCTGCAAAGGAAAGATTTGTTGTAGTCATGGTGGATTACTATTCCAGGTGGCAAAAGTTTCATTTGTTGACAACAACATTACTACAACCAAGGTGATCCTGTTCATGGCTGAAGTTTTTGCGAGGCAAAGTCTTCCTAAAGAACTAATAACTGACAATGGGACAGTTTACCTCATTTGAAATGGAGCAATACTTGCCTAACCATGGGATAAAACACAAGACCCCTGCTAACTGAGCAAAGAGGCACCATTTTAAAGTGGTGATTCTCTTTATTTAGCAGGGGGAGAGCAACTGGCCCTATCCATCCCCAGCACAGCATTCCTCCAGTGGCTGTTGCTGGTATCTATCTAATGTTACTTTTTTAGATTGTGAGCCCTTTGTGGACAGGGAGTCATTTTATGTATTTATTTACATCTATGTAAACCACTTTGGGAACTCTTGTAGAAAAGCGGTATATAAATATGTGTCGTATTCGTTTTCATATTTGTAATACTCTTTCCTTGTACCATCTTTGAGGAATGGCTTAGTGGAAAGAATGAACAGATTGGTCAAATAAATGACTGTACATTTCTCTTTTGGTCACTGACCGTAAATAAATAAATAAAATTTACAAATGCTTGTATGCAACTAGGGGTGTGCATTTTGGAATTTTCTTGTTTTGATTTGTATCTGAATCGAAAGATCCCCATTTTGTTTTGTACCCAAATTTTCTGAATCCGAATCAGCCCTGTTTTGTTTTGTAGCCAAATTTTCCAAATCCGAATACGAATTGATTTGGAATTTTAAAAAGGGTCCCAGGGCAAAAAGAGTGGGTGGTAGTGGTAGTGTCCAATGGGTGGAAGCTGCCACCCAAATTTCAAAGGAATTGGGCAAAGGGCTAATTTTTTTTGATTGAATTTTTTAAAAAGTTTACACATCTTTAAGAATTTTCCCATAGGGAATAATGGGGATTCCAGCAAATGTATTGCTTCAAATCAAGGGGAAAGGGATGACCCAGAGCAGAGTGTGGTGGGCGGTAGTGCCCAATGGGGGCAAGGAAACTTCCAGAATTATTTCAAAGGAATTGGGCAAAGGGCTGATCTTTTGTGATTTGTTGAAGTTTACGTCTCTTTAAGATTTTCCCCATGGGGAATAATGGAGGTTTCAGTAGCCCCATAATTCCACTTGGAGGGTACTGGGGTTGCCCAGAGTGAAGGGTTGTGTAGTGCACATAGGGTGCCAACCACCCCCACCCCCCACAAGCCTGTGGGGTACTGGGTTTTGTTGTTTCTGAGGTGTTCATTGTAGATCCTCTGGTAGCATATGAGATTTTCAGTGAAAAACAAGAATCCACTCTCATATGCTACTAGAGAATCTACACTCAGAACACCACAGAAACAGCAGAACCCAGCACCCCATAGTTTAGCAACCCTTCCCCTGGCCAATGTGGGGTCAGTAAAGAGTGGGAAGAAGCAAAAGAGCCAATGGGGAACAAGGAGGGAATTGTCAGCAGGTCAGCCCATGATTTAGGTCACTGATGAGAAGGCTGGAAGGGTGGGAAATTCAAAGAGATGTCAAACACAAAATGGAGACTGACTCAGATCACCATAAAATGAAGGTCCGAAACAACAAAACGTTTTGTAGCCAAAACAGGGACATTTTGTTTTGTATACAAAACTTTTGGATCTGGAGAATGGGTGTTTTGCTTTGTCTACAAAACACCCGAAACAGGCTGTTTTGGGTACAAAACGTTTTGTATCTGAAACGTTTTGCACATCCCTATATGCAACAACAACTCTGGAAAGAGACAATCTGTGAAACTCTATTTGCTTATTGAACTACCCCTCATTCTACTACAGGAAAATCACCTTTTGAACTGCTGAGAGTACACAGACCTACAACCAAACTTACCCTATTGCAACAACTGATAGGGCTTTCCATACCTTCTCACCCTGAGGATGCAGAGATTCATTATCGGGTAAGGGAGCAAATTGTATGTAGATGGGAAACAGGGTGTAATACAGTAAACATTTCAGGTAGGGGACTTTGTTTGAGTATGGTTGCCTTATGAATTGAGAAAGAGATATTCCCGATATTATGGACCAAAACAAATGATCGAAATCCAAGCAGATTGTGTCATATTGGATGATGGAAATAAATTGAACAATTCAAGACTTCCTATTATGCATACTATGAGACAAAAGGGAAGGGAGTCTGATCTTAAGAGAGGAACTGTAGAGGAATTTGATCTTCCGTTTAGTTTTGACCTCACAGAGGGGGCTGATGGAAGTGATGGACAATGCTCTGTACCAGCAAAGCATCATGTCCTGTGCCATAGAACCCAAGAATTAGGAGAAGTGTGCACAACTGAAGACCACCTAAAAGACTTCAATACTTTTTCACTGAATTTTAAATTGATATAATTCTGGTTGTTATAAAAGGGAGGGATTTGTTGTATTCCATCTAGTAATCTTTTATGCTGTGTTGTTTAGAATTTTGTCCCAGTGGGGATCCTGGAGAGAGAGAGAGAGAGAGAGAGAGAGAGAGAGAGAGAGAGAGAGAGAGGAGTACATAAGGAAAAGGGGAGGAAGAGAAGGAGAAAACAGTTGTTTCTGAATAAACCTTTAGTTATATTTACATAAGATTTCTTTGTGTCTATGAAGGAAACAGCTATAAAACAGAGTTCTTTTTCCTTTCAAATAATACTATATACTCACTTTAGTGTAGAATATCTCACTTTAGTGCAGAAATGGACATATGTGTGAATAGTGGAATTGCTGGCATGTTCTGTTTCCTTCATGAAGCCACGTGCACACTTCAGGGTAAGACTAATTGCCTTTTCCTAAGACGTGCTGCATCAGCAAACAAATGCTTAGAATGTGTATATATAGAGTGCTGTGCCAGCAAAACATCCCCAAAAGCATTACATTACATAAGCAAGCACTGCAGCCAGGTGTATTGGTGCAATTCTTTAAGATCGGGGTGAACAGTGTGAATGGTGAGAATTACATGAAATATCAGCTTGTCCTTTACAAGGACATAGCATGAAAAAGCCCACCCCGCTCTGGTTTTTCAGCTTCTTTGATTTTAATTGGCTACTGTACTAATTTCTCTTTATAAACAAAATTGGAAGCCCCCTTGATACTGTCATGATAAAGTAGGCTATAAATCTATAAATAAATTATATTAATTAAAATATCTTTTCTTGAAGATATGTAAGGGCCAAAGACAACAATATTTAGCTCCACTGGAACTAGCTTTCTTTAAATCAGTACATTGTGTGCTACCTCATTAAGCCGTGCACTAAGCTGTGTAGAGCAGCCGTGACTGTTTTAATTGTTATTGTTCAAAAACAGGATAATCATTAGACCTAGAAATCATAAGCTATGAAAGCAGGGTTAATGTGTATGAAAGCAAAAACTGTTTTTAAAAGTTGTTTTCTAACATGATGTTAAGATTTATTTATTTTTCTTTAAGTGGAGAATTTCAGGTTCCAAAGGTTGTAATTATAAGTACACTTACTAGGGAAGAACCCCGCTGAATAAGACCATAAGAAAAGCCCTCTTGGATCAGGCCCAAGGCCTATCTAGACCAGCAACTTGTTTCACACAGTGGCCCACCAGATGCCTCAGGGAAGCCCACAGGCAAGAGGTGAGGGCATGGCCTCTCTTATAATGCTACTCCACTGCAACTGATAGACCTGTCCTCCATGAATTTATCTAATCCCCTTCATTGAGTGAGTGAGTGAGTGAGTGAGTGCCATCAATTCGGTGTCGACTCTTAGCAACCACATAGATAGGTTCTCTCCAGGATGATCTGTCTTCAACTTGGTCTTTAAGGTCTCTCAGTGGTGCATTCATTGCTTTCGTCATCGAGTCCATCCACCTTGCTGCTGGTAGTACTCTTCTTCTCTTTGCTTCAACCTTCCCCAGCATTATGGATTTCTCAAGCGAGCTGGTTTTCTGCATAATGTATAGTTTGAGCCCGGTCATTTGTGCCTCAAGTGAAAATTCTGGATTGATTTGTTCTATGAACCATTTGTTTGTTAACCCCTGCTAACTGGACAAAGAGGCAACTTTTTAACATGGTGATCCTCTTTATTTAGAAGGGGGGAGAATAACTGGCCCTATCCACCCCCAACACAGTACCTCAAGTGACTGTTGCTGGTGTCTGTCTTAGGTTTCTTTTTAAATTGTGAGCCCTTTGAGGACAGGGATCCATTTTATTTATTTATTATTTCTCTATGTAAACTGCTTTGGAAACTTCTGTTGAAAAGCAGTATATAAATATTTGTTGTTGTTGTTGTTTTCCTGGCTGTCCATGGTATCCTCAAAAGTCTTCTCCAGAACCAACGTTCAAAAGCATCAGTACTTTTTCTTTCTTGCTTCTAAGTCCAGCTTTCACATCCATATAGTGTAATGGGAAAACCATTGTCCGAACTATTCTAATCTTTGTAGGTATAGACATGTCACGGCATCTAAATGCTGTTTTGAAATATTGTTTTAAAAATTTTAAATTGTTGGAATATTTCAAACTTTTTGTTTAAAAAAAAAATAATGTTTTACTTTCTGTTTTTACT
Source organism: Hemicordylus capensis (assembly GCF_027244095.1). NCBI lineage: Eukaryota > Metazoa > Chordata > Lepidosauria > Squamata > Cordylidae > Hemicordylus > Hemicordylus capensis. The sequence continues at coordinate 104,519,917 of NC_069657.1, read as the reverse complement.
TTGTTGTAAACGGCCCAGAGATGTAAGTTTTGGGTGGTATATAAATAAATAAATAAATAAATAAATAAATAAATAAATAAATAACCTTTCCAAGGCCTTCATTGCAATCCTACCATATGCTAGTCTGCAGCGTATTTCTTGACTGCTGGATACTTGACTGTTGATGGTCGATCTTAAAAGTGGCTATCCACCACTTCAGCATCTTCATTACCATTTCTGAGGCTGGTTGTTGTACCCATTGGCATGAGTTTAGTCTTCTTGACATTTAGTTGTAGTCTCATTTTTTCCACAGTGCTCCTTGACTTTCATTACTAGAGCTTGAAGATCATCCAAATTCTCAGCTATCAGAGTGGTGTCATCAACATAGAGAGGGTTATTGATGTTTCTTCCTCCAACTTTAAACCCACACTCATCTTCTTCCAATCACTTCTCTCAGTATATGTTCAATAAAGGATCCAGCATATAAGCTGAATAAATAAGGAGAAATTATAAAGGCTTTTCTTACTCCTATGCCAATCTGGAACCAGTCTGTTTCACCATGTTCCATCTGGACTGTGGCTTCCTATCCTGTGTATAGGTTTCTCAGTAGAACAAGGAGATGTTCTGGGATGCTAATTTTCTATTCCACAATATGACATGGTCGATGCAATCAAAGGTGTTTCTTTAGTCAATTAAGCACATATTGACTTCTTTCTGATATTCTTTGGCTTTCTCAATTATCCAGCGGGTATCAGCAATAATGTCTCTTGTTCCTTGGCCTTTTCTGAAACAAGTTTGAACATCTAGCATTTCACTTTCCACGTAGGGCTCTAATTTGTGTTACATGATCGTGATTATTATTTTGCTAGCATGTGAAATTAAGGATATTGTGTGATGGTTTGCGCAATCTGTTAAATCTCCTTTCTTTGGTATGGGTATGTAGACTGATTTCTTCCAATCTGTTGGCTACTGTGTTGTTCTCCAAATTTTCTGGCATAGTTTGGTTAGAGCCTTGACTGATTCTTCTTCTGTTGTCTGCCATAGCTATTCTATCAGTTCCTATAGCCTTCCGACTTGGTAATGACTAGAGTGCTGATCTAACTTCATCTTCCTATACTAGAGGTCCTTGCAATAGGGAATATCTTCTAGAGTATCTTAGATATTTATGTCCCTGCTGTACAGATTTTCAGAATACTCCTTCCATCTCTCTTTGATCTTCTGTGAATCAGTTACTATATGTCAGTTGGCATCCACTAACATGCCAATTCAAGGTTGGGACCTCCCTCTGAGTTCAGAGATCTTTTGAAAAACTTTCCTTGTTTTTCTGTGTCTATTTCCATCCTCAAGGTCTTTACAGATGTCATTGTAGTACTGTTCCTTGTCCCTTCTAACAGCTTTCTGAAATTCCCTATTAAGTTCCTTCTTGAAGTCTTTATCCTTCTTGACTTTGGCTTCTCTCCTCTTCTTGGCAATTTCCACCATCTGTTCTGACATCCATTTTGCTTTCTTCTGTTTCTTGGGCTTTCTCAATCTCTTTTCACATTCATCCTTAACAACTACTTTGATTTCATTCCATGGTTCCTCTGGTTCCCTATCAATGAAGTTCAGAACTTCAAAGTAGTTCTTGATGTTCTCCTTGAAAATGGTGGGTACACTCTCAAGATCATATCATGGAAACTGGATAGCCATATTTTTCCACTTTAGCTTGACTTGGAACTTGCACATGAGCAGTTAGTGAGCTGTTCCACAATCAGCCCCCAGCCACATCTTTGTGGTTATAACTAAGCTCTTCCATCTCCTTGCACCAATAATGTAATCAATTTGATTTCTGTGTACTCCATCTGGTGATGTCCATGTGTATAGGCACCATTTTGATTGTTTGTAGAATGTGTAAGCAATGAAGAGATCATTGGCTTGGCAGAAACTAATAAGTTGTTCTCCTGCTTCGTTTCTGCTTCCTAGGCCATACAGTCCGACTGTGTTTTCCTCCTTACCATTTCCAACTTTGGCGTTCCAGTCTCCAACCACCACCAGCACATCTCTCTTGCATATTCTGTCGATTTCAGACTTGAAATTCAGCATAAAACTTGAGCATGAAACTCATCAACTTCCTCTTTTTCTGCATCACTATCTTGGGAATAGACTTTAAAAACTGTCATGTTAAAGGGTTGTCCATGAAATCTAATTGATATTAGATTAGATTTAATCTAATCAAACCACCCTGAGCCATTTTTGGAAGGGCTATATAGAAATAATAATAATAGTCATAGTAGTAATAATATTGCAACTGAAACTAAATAACCAATCCAAGAACAGGGAGAGGATGGAGGAGGGGATGACTCTGCAGAACAAATTTTAACCTTTTATAGAACAATGCATTTCATTGCCTCTTTCATTTCTTCCCTAACATTGTTGGTTGCAGCTGTTCAGTATACATGAACTCTTTATCTTACACTTAACTTTATTTCCTTCTATAGCCAAAATAAACATCTCTGATTGCACAACTCCTCCTTTATGTTTCTCCTTCATATGCTTTGCCCAAGATTTCAAACAGTTTTTATTATGTTGCCTGTGCGCCAAATATTCTTTATACTTTTTAACAGACGTCTCCATGTCTCCCCAATGTACAATTATTCACATCCCAGACAGACGATCTTATATGATCTGTTCCTTTAATTTGGCAACTACCTTCTTCCTTTGCACAAATCAATCAATCCCCACATATACATACACTTACTGTCCTAAAGCCTAGATCTTACCAGACACTGCTTCAGGTTCATGGGCACTGTACAGACCACATTAGCCTTCAGGCTATGTTTTCTCAAGACCTTTTGTTTTTTTCCAGGTAAATCTGTCAGTCACATAAGGAATTTTTAAGTATAGGTAACCCTTCCTCAAATTTTGTATTCTTAGATTGATCCATAGAGAGTTTATAACTATTCTTTCTAATGAACTCTTTAGCTTTCCTCCTGGAAAACTCCACCTGCTCATTAGATGAAACTCTGACAGCTCTCTGTATAACATTAATCACCAGCTGCTCTTTAATCACCTGAGGGTGTGCTCAGTTATGTCAAAATATGTAAATACTGCACCCTGCACCCAAATATGTAAATACTGCACGATGTGCCCCAAAGGGCCTTTCACATTCTGCACCCAAATATACAGTATTATTTGTTCATTGTACCTCAGCCCCCAATAAACAGCTAGTCTCGTAAGCTGAACTCCCTCTCTTAAATATGAATTGTCTGTTCCAACATTCATTCATTTTATGAATTTTAACGGTTTTTATATTATTTTAGATTATGTTTTAACTTGTACACTGCCTGGCAATTTCTACATCAGCTGCTATAAAAATATGATAAATACATACATAAATAAATTGTACCTCAGCCCCCAATAAATAGCTAGTCTTATAAGCTGAACTCCCTCTCTTGGATATGAATTAACTGTTTTCACATTCATTCCCCCAAAGAAATTGTCTCAGACTGGATTTACAAATTAACAACAGGATCTTTTCATCTCTGAAGTGTTAGAGTTATGCCTGCATAATATACTGGGAACTCTCTCCCATGTATCCTTAAACCATCACACACTTGTTATTTGGTGGCCATCCATGCAGGCTGGTCATTAAAGACAAGGTCCCACACTCCTTGGATGGAGAGGTGAAAAAAAATCAAACTTCACTAGGGCACCGAAAACCCTAGGGCTAGTCCTGAGGGGAAAGGTTTAAATGCCTCTTCTCTCTGTACCACAGTCCCATTCCAGCACTCCTCCCCACCTTCCATAGCTTCTATTTAAGCTAAAAATAAAACACATATGGAGTCAAAATATTCATTTAATCTACCATGTAATTTAGTCCTTACAATTAAAGATCTAAGTCTGCATTACATATAGTTCAACTTCCACACAAACCTGAACCCAACACCTTTCTAGAAACTATACTCATTCTCTTACTTCTGATAGTATACATAATGAACAGAGTCCTTATCCACTAAACACCACTCCTAATTTTCCCTTGCTACAGTTTCTTTCAAAAGGGATAATCTTTCTGAAAACATCTCAGAAAATAAAACTCATTTTTCCTGATTCTTTGATTCCCCAAAAGCAAGCAATCTCACCCAGGGCTGCCAAAACTCAGTCCAGGCACTGGTTATCAAAACCAAAATCTGAACTCAGAAAATACTACCTCCACTTCCCATCTACAAAGTGAGAGTTCACTCCAAGTCCCCCCCCCCATTTATCCAAGAGATAGCTCTGCTGGGACATGGAGTCTCTCAGGGGGCAGAAAGTAAAAGACAAGCTTTAAAATAGAAGATTTCAAATGGAAGATTAAAATGAGACTGGTTTGAATGATAATTCTCTGACTGAACCAACCATAAGGTTGCTGTGTTTGCTGTGAGCATGCAACCCTTCCTCCCTACACACATGCTGGGGTGCATTTCCATAACTGCATGGGGGAGTGCTAGAAATACAGTTAGAGCAAATCACCCCTCATGTGTGATTAGGGAAAGGTGTCCCAGCTCTCTGGGAATGGGGAAAACATGCATACTCATGGTATACTCATGGTCTTATCATATGTGGTCAGGCTGTTTGGAGAAGTAACATCCAAACTGGGCCATGGATGATTTAAAGACTTCACGAACACATTTCTTTCTGTCCATCCTTTAGGTAACCAACCAGTCAAAGAACTGCAATTCTGCTTTTTTCTTCTCTTATTTTTCTTCTGTGTGCACTGTAGGAAAGACTTCACTGCCACAATGATAATGCAACTTAAGATAATTCCACCCATACACAGTCTTATTAGCAATACATATCTTTCAAATGGTGTTTGTAGAATAGCCTTGATTAACAGCTTTCTGGAAAGAGGCATGAACACTATGAACATCTGTTTTGTAAGCAGTGATAATGATATCAGTCGAGGATATCACTTTTCACTCACTGACTGTTTTTCTTAAATGAAACAATTTATGATACTGCAAGTATGGCTATATGTGAGTCAAGATTAAAAACACAAAAAGAAAAGTTGCAGTAATAACATTTTCCAGATATCATACTATAATGTCTGAGTGAATCATTCGCAAGGAATATTTTGTCAATAATAGCTTATTCTCTCAAAATACACAGAAGAGATTTAATGAAATGGAACCATTAATGAAATTTAAGAATGTTTCTATTTCACTGTGTCTTCTGAAATAGTCTGTTATAATCCTAAAAGAAAACAAATAATCATCATCATAACTTCAAATTGCTAAAAAGACGTCCTTCTGGAAAGTTAAAGTACGTATTGAACATTTCAGTATTAGGTAAAGTACTATGGAGTTATAGCAGCAACATCCTTGGTTTAAGATCTGTGAGATCTCAGTTTTAAAATATTTTATTCATCCAGAATAATTTCATAAAATTTTTCTGTACAGTTAGTAGAATCGTATGAAATTTCTGCCTTTGGCTCTGAAATCCTTGCCGTACACCCTACAAATATGTCTGGCATAGTTGTGGTTTCGAGCACAATGATTCTCAAAAGTGCATTTATATATGCTCAGAAGCACTCTGTGTTCTATTAATTTTCCACATGTTCATTCCGAGTCCTGTTTCTGAAAACACATGTCAGGCTAAGCCCTTTACAATAATTGACATATTGTGGTGTCATACAAATTGGTTTATGAAGAGAATGAGAGTGAAATGCCAGTCTTAAAAAGATGGCAACTGATGGTTGCAGTTCTTCTTGCTGTAAATACGGCCACAGCTGTGCTATTTGCCTGGCACAGGCCTCATCAAATTTGAACTCATGTTCCAGTAGCAGAAACATTGGTCTGGAAAAAGGAAAGCACTGGACCACCATTTGGTAAAAGATGGCATTTGTCCTCAGTGCAAGCCCTATTGCTGACTGACAACTTTCTAGGCTTCTTCCTAAGACTTAGGAACATAGGAAGCTGCCATATACCAAGTCAAACCTTTGATCTGTCTAGCTCAGTATTGTCTACCTAGACTGGCAGCAGCTTCTCCAAGGTTGCAGGCAGGATCTCTCTTAGCCCTATCTTGGAGATGCTAGAGAGGGAACTTGGAAGCTATATACTCTTCCCAGAGCAGTTCCATCCTCTAAGGGGAATATCTTAAAGTACTCACATGTAGTCTCCTGTTCAAATGCAACCATGGCAGACCTTGCTTAGCTAAGAGGACAAGTCATGCTGGTGATCATTGTTGGTGATCATGTTGCTAATTATTCATTTCTAGTCCAACATTTCAATTCTAGTTCAACCATTTTGTTGAGCCCTTGAGAACAGAATGTACATGTTGCCGTTGCTAAACAACCATGGAATTATCTCAAAATGACTTCCTCAGTAACACATTGAAGTAAATTGCTATATACTGAATAGAAATGTATGCCGTTCACCTCTGAAGCCTGACTCATTCAGTAACGCAAAAGCATTCTGAATACGAAGCACTGAGATATATTTAACTATATCTGATAGTCATTATTCATATTAGTCTTGCAAAAAAGGGTAAGGATTAGAAAGCTTCATGATGTATTTACTAGTGGTAAAATAAATATATCTAGGGCACAATCCTTGAAATTTTCATTCCTGAAACCTTTAAAAAAAAAAAAAACATAAAAGCATATCTGCAGTGTTTGTTTATTTACTAGAGAGACATTAGCTCTTATCACTGTGAAGAAACATGAATGTGGGCAAGATATTACTTCAGTAATATATTCCTGCTTTCTGTAGGAATGCTAGGTAGATATGCGGATCCTCTAAGTTCACTACCCTGGTATTCCTAGGTTATTTTAAAAATAAACAAACCCCTAAATACATTAATCTGAACAGGCTCAGTAATGATGCTGAGGAACTGAACTTATGTGTATTATTCAGTTTCTTGAACATATTTTTGAAATAAAAATACTCTTTTTCAAGTTAATAACAACAACAACTTTTCTGGGCAGCTCAGAACAGAGAATTGAAACATACAATAAAAACACATAACACATTAAATCATAACAGACAAAAAAGAAGAAAATAAAATACAAGATATAATACAAAGCAGCTTAAAAACTCATTTTAAAATTAGTCAAATCAGATTGAATCTTGTAACAAATGGCCCTCCCTTACCCTAAAGAGTGAACTGGAAGTGAACCCTGTCCTGACTGACAGGCTAGGGAACAGCCACTCAGCACACAGTGGGCAGAAACCTGAGGGCTTTGTGGCAGGAAGAGAAGGCTTTCTTTGCCCTCAGTTGGAAGCTGGCTGGAGAGCAAGAGGGGTGCAGCCATGAGTGGGCTGGCTTCAGGGAAATCTTTATGCAATTCCAGGGAAAGCCAGGAAACTTGAATGCTCTGCCATGGTTTTGGTGAGTTCAAGGAAGGAAGTCAGGGTTTTGGCTTAGGAAAGGCTTAGCCAGGGAACAGTTTGTAGTTAGAGCATGTTAGATAGCTTTACTTTTCATATGCTTTGCAAATCCTTACAACTGGTCTATTGAGTTTTATCTGTAACATGGCAAACTAAGAAGCACTAGCCTGCTCCCTTACTGTCCATCCAGGGGTGCTGCAAAAGTCTCTGTAACCTTTAAAGGTGCATTAAATATATATCCCTATATCCCTCCTAATCCCCTGTTCCTTGCAACAAAGGTATTTTTTTAAAGTATTATTGTAACCATTGAGTATCTTTACCTGTAACTAGAAGCTGAGAAAGCCTCAGATGGAAGCAGTCCATATTATTTTGAATAAAGCTGTTCTCTTTTTGTTCTTTGTTTTTTACCTGCCTATGAGTGGATTTTAACTCAGGAAAAGTGGGTTTACTCTTGTGCAAACATGTTTCAAGTTTGATTGCTCAGCAACTCACTACCAAGTGTTCTCATCACGTGTAGGCTGCATGTGAAATGGGTTTTCCCCCCCACTGGTAAAGAGGAGAGTTTCCCTGGAATTTCACCCACACCAGCGGGGGAATAAATTCTGTTAAAAAGTGGTCATGGTGGCAGCGATTACCAAAGGAACAGCTGAAGTGTTAAAAAAACAGCCTTTGTTGAGCAAACATGGAAAATGTGAATGCCTTAGAGGGAACACTGGATGGGATAGATCTAGATGGGGTTACGCTCCCCCAGAAGGAACAGGTTTGCACTTTGGGAGTACTTCTGGACCCAACAATCTTTCTGGTATCTCAGGTGGCGGCAGTGGCAGGAATGCTTTTTATCAGCTTCAGCTGATACACCAGCTGCACCCTTTCCTGGAAGAATATGACCTTAAGCCACTGGTGCATGGTGCATGTGCACCTCCAGGCTTGACTACTGCAATGTACTTTATGTGGGGCTGCCTTTGTACCAAGTCCAGAAACTGCCATTGGTGTAGAATGCTGCCGCCAGGTTGGTCTCTGGGTTGTCCGAAGGAAACCATATCACTCCTGTTTAAAAGAAGTACACTGGCTGCAAATAGGTTTCCAGGCGAAATAAAAAGTGCTGGTTATTCCCTATTTTAATGGATTCCCCTGACTTGACCAGGAAGATGACTGAGTGGCTGGCCAGTGATGGCTGGCCTTCTCAGTCACCAAGCTCATGAGGGAAACTCTTATCTGCTGAGTCACTGCTCTGAGTGGTCTGAGAAGCTGCCTGGTGGTTTAAAATCTTTAACTTTCAAAAGCTCAGAAAGAAAAAGAAAAAGATTCTGGTAAAACAGAGGTTCTGATAGTTTAAATTTGCTGCCACCAAGTACACAAAACTTTCAGAGATCGGACCGCTGGAGCTTGAACTGATTTGGGGACAAATATAGAAACCTGCTCCCAAAGATTTTGCCTGCATGTGGAGCTATTGATTGAAGAACTGAGCTCTAGACACACTGTGCACTAGTGGGTTTTTCCCCCACTCCCTCCATTTGAGTTAATAACCAACTCTGAGAGGCTTGTAAAAAGAAAGGAACAAAAACAGTTTATCCAGTCCTACAGACTAGTCTGTTTCAGGCTTTGGTTTTTTAGATGCATTTGAAAAATGCTTAACTTGGATACAAGAATGTTTCAAAATGCCCAGTTCTTTCTGAGGTGGTATTAAAATCTTAGTTACTCGATTACAAGTAACAGATATTTAGAAATTTCAAAGCACACCCAAAAGAAATGCAAGGTCTGACTAAACATATTTTCCCCTATGCTAGATTCCAAAGACCCCAAAGTCTGGGCTTCATTCTCCCTTGAAAACTCACCAAAAAAAATTGATGAGATCAAGCCCCTGCAAAACCTCCGACCCTCAGAGATTCTCCTGCACCATGCAAGAGTAGTCACCATGCTGGTCACTGTCTCTCCTCACAGACTTCCTACTTCTTCTTCCCAGAAGCCCCAGCAGCTTTCATGCCCCACCCATCTGGTGGACTGATTGGTCAAGACCTGGGTGTTGCTAGCCTGTCAGTCAAGGACAGGGGTTCACTTCATGTTCACTGTATTGGGGTGGGAAGCCTGGTCCCTACACCTATAAAACTCTTAATAGTTTGGGCCCAAGGTATGTAAGAGAACACCTCTTTCATTATGAACTCTGGCACCTATTAAGACAACCAGGGGAGGTTTGTCTGAGGGTGCTGCCAGCTTATCTGGTGGCAACTCAAAGGCGAGCTTTCTCTGTAGTTGCCCCAGGGCTGTGGAATGTACTTCCTGCTGAGATTAGAGCTGCTCCATCCCTGATGGTGTTTAGGAAACAACTGAACATACATCTCTTCAGCCAGCTTTTTAGTTGAAGTTTTAGTTGATGTTTTTAGTTGAATTTTATTGATTGTATCTTATTGATGATTAAAGCCATAATATTTTATTTTATTTTGATGATTTTATTGATGATTAAAACATAACTTAAAATTTTATATTTATTTATTTATTTATTTATTTATTTATTTGATTGATTGATTGATTGATTGATTGATTGATTTTTATACCGCTCTTCTGAAATGGCTCAGGGCAGTTTACAATTAAAAACAGAAACCATTAAAACCAATAACAATTACAACAGAAATATAAATATGAAAAGCAATTTAAAAACATCTTAAAAACAATTTAATTATCAGAACAATTAAAACCCTGAAAACCAGGTTAGCATTAAAACAATTTAAAACAATTATAGAAGTTTTAAATGTGTTAATCCTTTTGTTTCATTCTGTTATTGTAAACTGCCTAGAGACTTTGGTTGTGGGCGGTATAAAAATATGCTAAATAAATAAATCTATAATGATGATGCACAGCATGATCTCATGTAGAGTTAAAAGGTTGTATTCCTTTCACAAGCATGTTCTTTTTCAGGGCACGGTTGCAGAATTAATCTTTGTGTACCATACAGTAATGTACAACCTGAATTATAACAGCACAGACTGTGGTGTCAGATTGACTCAGAAGATACTCTTTGACTCAAGCATTGGAAATAAACTTTGCTGGGGCAGGACAAAAACTGAAAGTCGTGTAAAAGAGGTGCTTGCCCCCAAAGCTGTAAAATGTGTTGTACAAACTGTATCATGCAGTAGAAAGCCTCTATCATTTGCTATACAAACCATTCATTCATTCATTCATTCAAACAGATGCTTCAAACAAAGGGAACCGAAAAATGTTCCCTATTGCAGTCCAATACTTTACTGCTGAAGAAGGTTTAGTAAATAGAATGCTAGATTTTGTGGAAAGGCAGCTAATGGGATAGCAAAGCACTTAATAATTTCACTGGAGAGCTTAGGATTGTTGCTGAATTCAGTATCAGCTTTCAGTACAGACAATGCAAATGTCAACTATGGGGTTCATCACTCTGCGTACACTAAGTTTATACTACATAAATAAAATCCTCATCTTTTGCAAGGAAATTGCTATGCACACATAGTACAACATGGTGTCAAAATGAGCTCTCAGTAGTCATTGAAAATACACGGTTTTCTCTCAATATCTGCACAGAGAAGGGGAAATTTAAAGACATTTTTTGATTATCTGGATGTGGAATGGAGAGAAATGCTTTGGCATGTCACCACAGGCTGTCTTTAAACCCCACCATCCCTAGAATGTTGCAGAATTGGACAGCCATCAAGTCTATTATTTATTTGTTATATTTTTACACCAACCAAAACTTATGTCTCTGGGCAGTTTACAAGAAGATTAAAAGTAAAACATTAATTGAAAACAAAAACAAAAAATTCAAAAGCAAGAAATTTAAAACACAATTTAAAATTTTAAAACAACATTCTAAAAACAACATTAAAACAATCAAATCAATATTAGTTAAAAGTCTGGGTGAAGAAATGCATCTTTAGAGACTTTTAAAAAGATGTCAGAGATGGGGAGGCACTTATTTCACTAGGGAGCGCATTCCAAAGCCTCGGGGCAGCAACAGAGAAGGCCCGTCCCTGAGTAGCCACCAGACGGGCTGGTGGCAAATGCAGACGGACTTCTCCTGATGATCTTAATGGGCGGTGGGGTTCATGATGAAGAAGACGTTCTCTTAAAAACCCAGGGCCCAAGCTGTTTAGGGCTTATTATGGTGTAGCATTCAGACAAAGTTACTCATGAGAAGCACCACTGAAATCACAGAGTTATCTTTACGACCTTAAGGCTCATAAATTTCAATGAAACTTAGTTATGGCTAACTTAGTCTGAATGCTACCCATTAATTCAAGAACAACTTGCTTACAAAAGCAATATATAAATATATGAGATACATACATTTGAGATATTAATACATTACACTTCTAATAAATTGTTGTTCATGTTCTGACAGACACACATAATATCATTTTATTAAGCCCTTGCAATGTGTTCTTTATTTTGGAGCTCTACTACTTCCAGAACATCTTAAGGAGCATACTCAGGGGAGGGGGGACCCCTGGTTTTTCTTCTTTTTTTAAGGTGTACAAGCGACTGATAGAATCTATTAAGTTTTATAACCAAGTTTATGAATAAAATTATAACTTTCAAGATCAGAGAAACAAAATCTCTCATTGTAGACAAATCTTTCTTCTGTAGGCTAGAGCAAAAAAATGTTAATTTTCATTTCTAAAGGTACCTGAGCAGCTGAACATTATTTTGCAAACCAAATGGAAGAGCCATCAACAGGTATTCAGTATACCATTAATTCTTCCTGTGTCTCTTCTGTCATTCAGTGAGGCCTGTTGCTGAATTACGCATACTGAGCATGTGCTGACTGTATGATCCCCAATCCATGTTGTATACATCTAAGTATGTACACAGTTCCTAGCACTTGCAGAGTCATAAACTTGTTCATAAACTAAATAGATTATATCGGCTACTTGTGGAGTGATTATCTTGCCCTTTTATAGAAAGCAAGCAATAATCCAAGAAATTGTTTCTGTCCACCAATAGTGGTGGCTGACCACTATTTTAATTTTCTTCCCTTGAATGAAGATCATGCTGGAGGTGGAATGGTAATTTATTGAAAATCAGTTGCTGTGTTGAGGAAAAGGACCCTCCTGAGAATTTCAAAGAATATTCTGCAGTAGAGGTTCCTCTGAATCCCCCCATATTATTGTTGTTGTTGTTGTTGTTGTTGTTGTTATTTTTACATTTATATCCCACTCTTCCTCCAAGGAGCCCAGAGCAGTGTACTACATACTTGAGTTTCTTTCACAACATCCCTGTGAAGTAGGTTAGGCTGAGAGAGAAGTGACTGGCCCAGAGTCACCCAGCTAGTTTTATGGCTGAATGGGGATTTGAATTCAGGTCTCCCCGGTCCTAGTCCAGCACTCTAACCACTACACCACGCTGGCTCTCCCACTATTATCCCACTATTTTGTATAATATTTTGGGGACATATTATCCCCATGTCTAATTCTCTTATTGAAAGCAAGCATAACAAGGTGACAGAGTTTAAATTCCGAGCCTGGAATTTAGAAATTAGAATCTCTAGTCCCATTAGGCACATAGTAGGAATTAATTCCAAATATAGGTGCAAAAGCAAAAGATGCAGATGGACAAAATCTGTCCAATGCCTTTAATTCTAACGTTATATTTAAAATAGCAATTTAACTCTGGAACAAACTTACTCTGCCTGTGCTAGGGATAACACTGGAGGGTTTAGAGAAACTTTCATTTTTTCTGTAAAAGATGGTTCTGCCTTCTCTACTGAATGACAGCTTTTACTTATAAGAGAGATAGAGGGGATATTGAGTGATGCATTCTTTCATCCTTGTGACTTGGTAAGGGTAGGAAAATACTACTGCAAGTATAGACTCATCCCTTGGTTATTCTGAGGCTTATGAAGGAGCAATCAAACACTGAAATTGAAATAGTAAAGCAAATTATTCTGGAGACTTGCTTAATGGACACTGTACATAATATCCATTCCAATGCAAGATCTGGCAAAGTATATTTTGGATAGTACATAACAAATGACAAATCTTCTTACCAGGGACGGAGTCACCATTGGGCAAACAGGTTCAAAGAGGCTGAGCCACCACCAATCAGGGGCCACATCTCATGGCCCCGACATGCCCCCCCCCCCGCATCTAATGTCAGAAGTGCGGTGGGCATTATTTCTGTCCCAAACGGGGCCATGTGGCCCCGTCTGGAAATTGAATCGGCCCACGCTGCATTGGGCAGCATGGTCCGGTGCGACTCTCCCTGCCTTTAAAGTCAGGGAAAACCACTTCTGGCCTTGCTGCCAACACAGCGGGGCTGATCTCGCTCCCAAACGGGGCCGCGTGGCCCTGTATGGGAGGGAGATTGGCCCACGCTGCTTTGGCAGCATGGCCAGAACGGCTCTCCCTGCCCTTAAAGCAGGCCTGCACAACTCAAATGACCTGGTGGGCCGAAACCACCCGTGACTTGGTTCATGGGGGCTGAGGTCAATTCTTAGGGTGCTGATTATTAAAGTAACACTTAATATCAATCAATCAATCAAATTAAATCAAATTAAAGTGAAATTAATTTAAAATGAATTTAATCAAAATTTAACTTTTGACATTCTAGCAGGCCAGGATTAATTTAAATTAATATGAAGTAAGTTGAATTAAAATTCATTTTAATAATATAAATATTATACAATCTGTACAAAATACATAATAAAATGCATTGTTTTTCCTATCCACCTCTGCCAAATCATCACACATAACATGGAACACTTTTAAGGGGGGGGAAATATGAGAAGCTCTTCTCATAATTTTGGAAAAGAAGGGAGAAGTGGAAAGAAAGATGGAAAGGATGGGGCAGGAGGCTTGGCTTGAGAGAGATGCACAGGCAAGGGTCCTCAGCCAACTCTGGCTTCTGGCTGGCAATGGGACTAGGCGTGTGTTCATCCCCACAGGGATAAGCCTCTGGGGACTACTGGGGAACAAATAAATTAACAACATGGAAGTAGAAAGGATGGAATGCATGGTGGGGCAGGCGTTCACAAAGAGATCCTCTCCCCATCAAACAAAAGCAGCCACTTTCATCCCCTCTCACCTTGGGCAACAAGTTGCACCGAGAAGTCACGCCGTACTCAATGGCAGCCTCCTCCTCCCTTGTCGGACCTAGTCCAGCTGAGGTGTAACACAGCCGCTGCGTCTGCTCCATGGCCTCATTCACCTCACTCAAGCTGTAGGAGCACAGCGCTGGGGCAGCTCTGGGAGAGGTAGGTGTGGTACTCCATCTGTGCCTTGGCTCCACGCCGCGAGAACAGGAAGTAGACATAGCCCCCTTCCCGGAAAGGAAGACACTCGGGGCTGTCTTCCTGTGGCCCTGTGCGCGTCCGCTCCACCAACCTCAGCTTCTGGTCTGGCTGCAAATGGCTTTTAAGAAGCCTTTCGCGTGCATGCGCGAAAGGCTTCTTAGGAGCCATTTGCAGCCAGACCAGCAAAGGGGAAGGGCACGGCAGGGGAGTTCTCCCGCCGCCCTTTTGCAATGGGAGGGCTTTTGCAGGGCAGGGGCCAAGAAAAAAGGCCTCGCGGGCTGGGCCGTATGTTGTGCAGGCCTGCCTTAAAGGATGCAGCCGCCTTTGGGAGGGAGACTGCGCCTCCACGTCTGACATCAGACACTGGCCGGCCCCCTGCATCTGACATCAGATGTGGGGGTGGGGACAAGGGGCCATGACAGCGGTGCCGCCAGCCTTGCTCTGCACCCACTTCTTGCCTGAGCCCACAAACTCACACACATTGCTAAATGGCCAAATAATTAACAGTATCTTCACCATGGCATTTTTAGCCCGCATATTCTTCATGCTGATTTCTTGCTTGAAAGAGAAATGATTGTACTTTATGGCTTTTTATTGCTTCTTGTCTAATGCTCAAGTTTTTAAACGTCTGTGTCAGTCACTGAAGGTGTTTCGTGGCTTGCTGAACCACAATAGGCATGTTGTCTTGCTGCAATTTTAGTAAATTATCACATTGCTCTTATTTATTTCCTCCTCATTGCTTCTCAATTCTGTTGGCACTCAATGACATTTTTTCTATATTGGTCTCTGACATTTTAGGCACAGAAACAAAAACATTCTAATCTCTATGGCTTTGTCATGCAAAGATGGAGCTACCCCAAAGAGACCCAGATGTTTGCTGTAGAAGCAGAAAGAGAGCACAAGAGAAGGAAACTTTCATGCGGGCCTGAACAACATATAGTGACTGAGGCCACAAACAAACCTGCCTACATATCCCCAAACTTTATATAAAGGAGGTCTAACATTGAAATCACTATGCAAACTTGAATTCACACAAACAAATTATTATTTTTATTTTTATTTTACACAGTCAGACAGGTGTTATTGACTGGTTTGTTTTATCCAGACATCGAGTCCTTCCCAAGGACCTGGGATGCCAGAATTTTATTGTCAATGTTGTTGCTGTTGTTATAGATATGGTCGCAGAATATAGGCTGTTCCCAGTAAAGCTGCTTTTTGTAATTGGCTGATGGTGATTATATTATTATTATTATTATTATTATTATTATTATTATTATTATTATTTAAAAAAACAATATCTTGGATCTGATGGTTCCACACACATGAGAAATGCACTTTTACTTCTGCAAGCCCCTGCCCCCATTTTTGCAAATTTCCACCCCCTGCTCCATCTTTAACCTCTTATGCTTCATCCCACACCATTCTGGAAGGAATGGCTTTTGGAAAGACATAGAGGATGCAGTGTGGAATAGAGGGCTCTATTGCATTCCTTTTATTTCATTTCATTTCATTTATTTATTTATTTATTTTTAAAATATGTATACACCACCCCTCCAATACATTACTGCTCGGGGCTGCTCACAACATTTATAAAGCAGTTGCAATTAAAAAAAAAATCAGACTAATAAAATTAACCAAATTAAACAAGTTAAAAATCCAAGCTAAAGCCAGAATCAGAATTAGCTTTTGAAATTCCAAATTATACATTCTTAAACTGTGGATTCAAGCCACTGTAAGCCTCACTTGGAATACTGTGTCCAGTTCTGGGCCCTGCACTGATAAACTGGAATGGATTCAGAAAAGGGCAACAAAGGTGGTGAGTTTATTTTTCAGTTATTTAATTGTTCATTGCAATTTAGTTGAGATATATATATATGATGTGGGATCTGAGAACCAAGTCCTATGAGAAACAATTAAAGGAGGTGGATATATTTAGGCTGAAGAAGAGAAGATATGATAGCTGTCTTCAAATAAACAAAAGGCTGTCAAACAGAAAAATGAGTGTTAGTGAAAAGTTATTTCATAAGCGTTCAAGACCATTTAGTTTGTTCCAGTGTTCTCATCTTCAGTGTTGGGTACACAACCTCTCATATATACAAGTTAACTACTCTGTATGCAAGGACGTCTCTATTTATTTCAGTGAAGGCCTGATCATTTAGCCCGGGTTAGGAGTGCACGTGCACACTTAACTTCGGTTACTAAGTTACCTCTTGGGAGGGTTTGCTGCTGAGATGCCACTGGCAGCTGCGCAGCTGGTAGCAGTACTCATGAACAACCAGGCCCGGTCTTGGCTGCCTTAACCCAGTCTTGGCTGTGTATGAGAACAGCCTCATTAGGTCACAATTTTACATGGCAGATCTATTCCCTCCATTAAAATGAATGGAGTAATGTCCACAAAGGAGCTGCATTTGCTTGTCATGGCGCGCTGAAGGACTAGGAAGACCAACAGCCAATCAAGCACATATCCAATTCATGTCTAAAGGACATGTCCTTTAGCACTGCAGGGTGAATTTCACCCAAAGACATTAACCATCAGAGGTTCTATAAAATTTCAAGTGTGTGGTGGTTTAAGACTCCCAAAGCAAACCAAGGTATTAACACATTTTTCTGCTGAAGATAGTTTTTCTCCTGCCTAAACATTTATCGATCTGTTAGGATTTTATATAGATATGTAACTTTTTTAATAACTTGGTTATTTTCTATCAAGAGACACATTGTGGTAAAACTACAAAATCTGATACCACTGAAAAGGATATTAAACACTTTCCTTTGGAAAGTGCATGTGTGAAGCATACTCCAAATTTACTTTGAACTGGACCCACTGGAGCTTTTGTACCTTGGAGAAAACAGAAGTGATGATAGTGATATATCTTCATATTATTAAATTATTGGATTGTGGTAGGTTGATTCTCCGTTTCAGTTAAAAAGAACTCTTAGACAACCAAAATTAGCATGCATGGCTGATAATCTTGACTAAAGCTGCATGTGAGGCTCAGCTACGATCCCACTTTGAATTTTCACTGATGTCTCCTTCCCCTAGAAATGCTCTGTGCCACCCAAAATTATGTCCCTAAGGGCTGCACTACCCACAGGGATATAATTTTGTGTAGTACAGACTGCTCCTGGAGGAAGCAGAGATCAACAAATATCACCTGAGCAGCAACACTTCTCAAGTGGGACTGCAGCTGCCTGCCTGCCTGCCTGCCTGCTTTTTTAGCTTGCACATGTGCAGCCTTACTCAGGATGTCAGTCTGTATTTAAATCTAGACTGAAAAATATCCATCAACTCTGCAGCACTGTTTAATACACAAAGCTGCAATCTAGAGAAAGTTGGTGCATTTAAGTGTCATTGAAATCAATGGAACAAGTTGTTCAATGAACTGAAGCCCCATTAATTTCAACAGAAGGTATGTGTGACTGGTTTTTTATTGATTGGGACCACAATGTTTTGCAGTTCATTCCTATTGCATTCATCCTCAAAATGCCTGTAAAGCAAGTATGAGAGAGCAGTTTTGTCTAGGCTATCTTATATGCAAGGCTTTTGGATGTTGCACAGAAGTTGAGGGGAGAGAAACAATATGGCTATTTACATATTGGGCGGGCAAGGGGAAGGCTTCCCAAACCTTGCCTTCCTCCCAGGTGATCGTTGTTTTGTTGGTGAGAGCATGCTCTGCAGTGCACACTCTGTGCCGTATGGGGCGGATTGATCTGAAGCAGGACTCGTTGTCCTGGCCTTTGTGAATCCCACAGTGCAAAATGCAACACATGCACACCTGTCTGTGTGACCGAGCAGTCTGTATTCGCACACGAGCAAGTAGCCGGGGATAAGGGAGCACTTGCTCCCTTAACCTCAGTTAATAGCCGGGGTAAATAGTGGAGTTAAGCGGCACTGCCCAGCTAGGATTGGGCCCAATCCCGGTGGTTCTCATGTGCAGTCTAACCCTGGCTGGGCATCCTAGCTGCATGTGACAACAGCAACAGCCTCATTAAGTGACTTGTGTGTCTTTGTTACATTCCAGTTTAATGTTGTTTAGCTTGCTCATCTCCACTGAGCTCCAGATGCACAAAGAAGCACAAATTCTAGTTGTGATGACACCAAGAAGGATGAACCACTTTTATTTTTCCTCATTTCCATTTCTGTCTATCATGAGAAGCTGTTCCTAAATTAATGGCTAATGTGTACTTGATCCAGATCCTACATCTAAAAATAACACCATATCCTTGATAATACACATTGTCACCACTGTAAATGTAAACACTTCCTTCAACAGATAAGAGGAGCTACATATACATTAAGAAAATTTGTTTACAATAGGGGTAAATTTCTCTGCCAAAACCACATGACAGTCTTGAGACTGATAGATACATCAGTGAATCAAACACACTTGGAACCGTAGTCAGCATATGTCCAGATATTCAGAAAATGATCAAGAAATATATGGCTGCTTCCACTTTGTGTTTTGGCCCTCGCTTTCCCCTTGAAAACACGGAGTTTCTATCACATACAGAAAAATACAGATTTTCTATCACATACAGAATGGCTGTCACAAGGTTTGAAAGTTCTCATTGGAGTTTTAAGGGAGATTCCACACAGCCATTCTTTCGTTCATTCATTCATTCATTTATTAGAAATATGTCTATGCCACCCAAAACTTGTGTCTCTGGGTGGTTATTATTTAAAACTATAAATCTAATTAAAAGCCTGGGTGAATAAATGTGTCTTCAGTGCCTTTTTAAAAGTTGCCAGTCAAACTATACCAAAATAAAATTTCAAGTGAAGCTGAAGTGAAACTCCTTAAGAAATTTTGAGGGAAGTCCAATACATTTCTATTAATTCTGGCAATTTTATTGTTTATGTGGAGTGGGAATGGTACCTTTCTACTTACAAATCTGTAATTCTCTAATTAGAGTACAAGGGAAATAATTACCTAGCATTTCTCCATTTCACTTTAAAATGCACTTTCTTAGATTTCCTTGTGAATTTTTCACCATTTAAGCCTAGTATATTGATCTAGAAAGAGCAGCCCTTGGGCCAAATCTGGCCACTTGCAAAGAGCCATCTAGCTCCTTAATTGCCAACAGCAAGATGAGTTATGTCAGTGAGCTGCCTAATCTACCACCCAGTCTTAGAGTTTAAACTCAAAACATGCTGACCATTTGAAATTTTAACTGTAATAAATTAGGATGGAGAGTGCTTAGATAGTGTGTTAAATATTTTATTAGTATATTTGCTTGTTCTTGGGAACAAGCATTAATTAGTAGACAGTAAATAAGATCTTGATAGCATTGAAAGTAGGACTGCAAATGCAGTTTGGACTGCATTTCATTTCTCTATAAAGGTATTCACATGCTCAACCTAACCCAGGCTAGGGCAGCCCAGACTGGGTTAGGCTGTGCTTGTGCTCCCGGTGCTACCCCTGTGCCAAGCCCCACTTCTTGACCTGTGGTTCGCTTAACCTCAGCCAGCAATTGTCTGGGCGATTGGTGCATTTCCAGAAGCAAGCTGGGGGAAGGAGCGAGCGTGCCAAGTGTGGTGGTGGCTCCAACAAGAGCAGCCACTGTGCTTGTGCCCTGAGACATCCTGGGATGTGGGAGGGCGGAAGTCCTTCCGCTCCCAGTGACTCCCTCCACTGCACCACTGCTCATCTGGTGCGGTGAAGGAGAGGATGGGGGCTGCTCATCTTCTGGGGAAAGCAGGCGAGCTGCTGTCTTCTCTGCAGCCCACCTTCCCTCCCCAGTGAAGTCGTGTGAAAGGCCTCTGTCAGGGGCATAGCAAGGTTAGAGTGGGCCCAGAGACAAGATTTTAAAATGGGCCTCCACTTCAATGAAGCTCAGCTCATGAAGTAAAGAAATCTTAAATGAGGCTGAATAGTGGTAACAAAAAGCATAGTAAAAGTGTGTGTGTGTGTGTGTGTGTGTGTGTGTGTGTGTGTGTGTGTGTGCCACAATAGAACATCATCCTAAATAATTTTTTAAAAGGTTTTGTAAATTGTGGATGATGCAAGTCATGCAATGGTACTAGAGAAAGACATGCTGTTCTGGTAACTCCAGGTCTTAACACTCACATCAATTTTGGAGGATGAATGAAAATGAAGGAAGCCCGGGCAGGTGCATGGCTGGGGGATTCTGTCATGTGACTTGCCTCTGGGGGACCCCCCAAGACAGTGGGCCCCCAGACAACTGTCTCCCCTTGCCCTATTATAGTTACGCCCCTGACCTCTGTGTGTGTGCACGGTCATGCATAAATATGTGAAGTAATACAGTTTCTTCCCTGGGATTGAAGACGACATGTTGTGGAGTAACAGCCCTCTGTTTCTCCTAACTTTTTTACCGCTGCCACCAAGTGGACTATGGGTATGGCTGAGTCCACTACAACAGCCCTTCAAATTTATCAAAAACTACCAACCCCCCCCCCCCCCAAACAAACCTCAGTACTGTGGAAAGGCTTATAGGCATGGGATGGAAACAAATCAACAAGCTTCTACAATTTTTTTAAAAAAATAAAAGCAAGTTTACTTTAAAGGGGGAGAAAAGTTCAATTAAAACATTTCTTTTACAGAAAGAAAACCACAAACTCAAAACAGTTACTTAAAGAGCAGGCCAGGGGAAATAAAAAGCTGGAAAAACATAATTTCTACCTGGCTCTACATTGGTCCCTACTCAGAGTCCTCTTGTACTTTTTTACGTCTCAGCTTTGGGCTTGCTGGGCAGACTCTTTGTTCTGATTACGGCACAGGTCTGGAGCTCAATCCAGCTTGGCTCTTTCTTTTCTTCCAGTGATTTCAGCTAGAAGGCTTCTCTTCTTCTTGCCGGCTGCTGACTCTCTGTATGGATTCACTGGATTCACTTTAGCAGACTTCCAGACTTTCTTCCTTCTATGCAACCTCTGACTTGCTCCAGCAGACTCTCTTGACTACACCTTCCAGGATTCTGACTTCCCTCTCTAAACACTCCTAATATATACAGTTTCTCTGGCCCATTGGTTCCTCAGCCCAGCCAATCAGAACAACAACAAAAACATCCCTCCATTAAAAAAAAATCTCTTTCTCCCCCCACAAAAAAAATCAACTGTCAAAATGCTAAACCAAATGTGAAACAAAAATGAACTTTTGACTCCTCACAGAGACCAGCCAACATTCTATATATATTTATGATGGAGAAGAGGTTTGTGCCTCATTCCTTCACACATGTCTTTATGGATGCTGCCACATCTATAGATGATTTCTAGAATTACCTGTATAACTGAGTAAATAAACAGGATGGAGCACAACTGTGCAGATGTAATCTCATAACTTCATAGGAATATAGGAACATAGGAAACTGCCATATACTGAGTCAGACTATTGGTCTATCTAGCTCAGTATTGTCTTCACAGACTGGCAGTGGCTTCTCCAAGGTTGCAGGCAGGAATCTCTCTCAGCCCTATCTTGGAGAAGCCAAGATTACTGTTATCGAATGAAAATGAAATCTCTGTAATACTAGACCTCTTCTGGGAATATGGCAAGATCTCGGGCTCAGAATTAAATGCTGACAAAAGTATATTTGTTAAAATGGACCCCGGACGCCAGCAACTCTCGTGCCTACCCATCTCTGAATGTAAAAGCGAAGGGGCCCCAGAGTCCAAACTGAAGTGGGTCGATACAGTAAACATTTTGGGGACTGAATATGGGATTAAGGAAAAAGTCTGGGGTGGGGGGGAATTGGACAGATTGGGAAGAAAAAGTAAATCTTAAAATCACCATGTGGAAAAAATGGAGCCTTGCCATGTACCAGAAAGTGGTTTACATCCGGACTTACCTGGTACCCCCGGTGCATAACCTGGCGGTAGTCTATTCTCCCCTGCTCGAGCTCCTTCGGAGAGTTGAAAGCCAGATCTTCCGTCTAGTATGGCACACAGTGTCCTTCCCTTTGGCCTGTGCGGTAGCATTTAAGGAGGTTGAGCGGGGAGGCCTAGCCCTACCTGCCCTGCAACCCTATTTTGTAACTGAATTCATGTTCTACAATTTTGGAAACTGGATTTTCATGAATGTCCATAATATGTCCAACCTCCTGCAAAAAACCTGGGTCTTGCTTTTCGCTCTGCGTTGGCGCAAGTCAGCATGGGGCATAGCATGGTGGGGGAAAGGATCTTTCAATGGTAATATCACACAAGTATTAAAAAGAGAACACCCGGACTACTTGAGAGATTTGTTATTCACACTTAAAAAATGGAAGGTTGAACCGGATCTATTTAAAGGATCCTCCTCAGTTAAGCAGCTAAGGAAAACAATTTATGGAGAGATTCTAGAAGTGGGTTTCTTAAAACCTGATTTAGAACGTAAACGCTACAAACATCGCACTTCACAGTACTTGTTGCAACCCGATCACCTTATCGCTCTCTTTAAGGAGAAAAAAGTCCCTTTCCATTTATGGGAAACAAGGTGGCGCTTATACCATCAAGTACTACCACTTAATGCAGCTAAGCCATGGCTCCCAGAGGACCAGCAAGAGTGCCCTAAAATCACCTGCAAACAGAAAGCTAGTGAGCTAGGCAAAACATTCAGGGAAACCCACTCACATTTTTTAAAAGAGTGTTTGGTAGCCAAAAGAGTGTGGCAGGGAGTAAGCAAATTGTTAGAGTGGCCTGATTTGGAAAAACAGACTTGGGAAGAACTAACCTCGGGTTTGAGCGATAGAACCTCCTTTCGAGGTCCCAGAAAGAAACCTTCAAGGAAACAGGATGGAACGGGTGCCCTCATACTAGGGAATTGGAACGTTCCCCTTCTCGTAATCAGGTTAGTAAACCTGTATGTCATTTATGCAATGCTCCTGCATAGGAATAGGGAGGGAAGACGCGACCAAGAGGTTCACGCAGATGAGACAGTAAATCTCTTCTGGAAAAGTTTGTATGGTTATGTGCAAAAAGACAAGAGTATCTCTTCTAAACAGCAATGGGACAAATTGTGGAAATGGACGTTGGACGTAACCCCCCTGATTACCTGATGTGCCTTGTAATCCCCCACCCCCGAGTTACAGTACGACCTGCATATACTTCATAAACTTGTGGGTTTCCAAATCCTTGTGTGTAAATCTTTGTAGATATATCATGTACAAACAACCACTTTGTATATAATTGTGCTTTGGCAACAAACTGTATGCTTTGGTAGTTTGTTGGTTCAATAAAAAAATCTTGTCCTATCTTGGAGAAGCCAGGGAGAGAACTTGAAACCTTCTGCTCTTCCCAGAGCAGCTTCATCCCCTGAGGGGAATTATCTTGCAGTGCTCACACATCAAGTCTCCCATTCATATGCAACCAGGGCAGACCCTGCTTAGCTATGGGGACAAGTCATGCTTGCTACCACAAGATCAGCTCTCCTCTCTTAATAATAATCCTCAGATATTGTGTTGGCCTCCTGAGAAGATCTAGCACACTGCACTGTCCTTCATGGAGCATTGCTACTGCACTAACAACTACCGCTGTTATCAGAGTGTTATAGTCTGAGGTGAAGCTATTACAAAGCACAGAAACTGATACAGATGGGGGAGACAAGAGCAAGATTGTGGATGACTCTTTACAATCCTGTTTTAAATCTTTTATTCTATCATACAAAGGCAACATTGTGTAAACATGAGCCAGTATAGACGTTATACTTAATATGTGTACATGTGACAAGTTTACCAGCATGGGCCATTGTGTTTAGTGTAATTAATCATGTGAGGCATGGCCCCACATCCACAATCCATGCCAGTGACATTCTGCACAGAGGGCGGGGAAGCTCGTGGTATGATGGCCTTCTTTCATAGGGAGTTATACCAAGAAGTGTAAATTATGAACTCATCACAGGGATGCCAATCCTCATAGTAAGTGGGATGTCCAGATTACAGCAACTAATATGCAGCCAAGTGGGAAGTATCTACTTATTTGTCAGTAGAAGATCAATGTAGCTTACACCTTCATGTTTTTCCTGTGTGGTTGCAGCCCAACCTTGAATACATTTTTAGTATATGTGAACATATAGTAAGATCATGGACTGCTTCTTTTTTAGGGCTCTTAAGAGGAGGTTTGTCATGATGATAATTAGAAATTTCATATACAAAAATCTATGTCAGTTCAGATACAAAGCCATTAATTTTATTTAAATGTTGCAAGTAACATTTCCATTGCAACCTATTTAAGAAAATACTTGAATAAACTTAATCAAAGGTCACATTCTGATTTGAACTATTAGCTTTGTGATATGGTCATATGATGACATATTGTAATTCAGTAGGAAATTAATTCAAGCATGAGAAAGACAAAAGCATCAGAAAGCTCTGGCAGGGCACACTTTGAGCCAAACATTCATCTCTGGATTCAAAAGCTGGAGCAGAAAAGCCCTATTCTCCCCCGCCCTTTTTTTCTTTTTCCTCTAATACCATTGTAGCTGAAATAAATATTAATGTCACAATATAAGTCTGAATTGTATTGGTTTTCTAGATCTGCATGGTATGAGTTCAAATAGATGAAATTACTACATGGATAGTGATTCCAATATGAAAAGTAGTTTTGCAGGCAAGGACTGAATGCACAGGTGCCCAGGGGTTGTGGCTAACCAGTATGTCAGTAGCATAGGGTGTGTTGCTAGCCAACACAATACCGTTTTTCCATCATGCATTTCCTGAACATATTGAATGGCAAATGACTGAAGAGGTTTTCAGAAGAACAAGCCTTGTTGAGGAGCAATCAACATGACTTCTGCAAAGGGAAGCATTGCTTCACAAACTTGTTAGAGGGTCAATAGCCATGTATTCAGGGGTAATTTGGTAGCTATTATGGTTGAATCCTAAACATGACTTGCTCAATTGAATTAAGTTCCTTCTGTCATACAAGGGGAGGCGGGGAGATTTTCTTTTTCCCCCTTTTTTTGCCAATCCCCTCTTTCCTTTGCACCTTCCAAAAAATTTGCTCAAGAGAGTGGGGGAACCCTTGGGTGAACTTGGGTGGGCAGAGCTGGCTAGCTGGATTTTACAGCACTTATGCTTTATGGGATGCTTTATGGGATTTTACAGCACTAATATTTTATACTCACACCAGTTGTGAGTGGCTGACACCCAGTACTTTATGGGTGCAGCAGTGCTGACTTCCAGGCTATTGCTGTGCCATCACGTCAGTGGAGGAAGAGCAATTTTAGACAATGTCCTCTTCGCTCTGAAGCCCACTGTGAACCACAAAAATATGTCCCTGAGGGTCACATGGTAGTCTGGAGGTCAGCATTGCACTTGTGTAATACTAGTTCAGATGCCAGTCACTGATTTGTTGAAAAACAAATATCAAACTCTTATTGTTTAAATACAAGCTGTTGGAGGCAATCTAGGCCCACCCATTTCCCTCACCCTGGCTATGAGTTTGTTTTCATTTGCTCTGCTTTGTGTATTCTAAAGTTATGAATACTTTATCACTTTACGTGATGTCTTTGAACAATTTAAAGTGATGACATTATGAATAGTGCTATTTATACTAAGAACATCTATGGCCACTGTTACATCCGGCATGTATTGTTTGAAAAAGTACCAAATGTCCTTGAATTTTAATCCATGTTTCAATTCTTTAAATGAATTGCTTTTATCTAACCCACTTCTAAAATTATACTGGCTGACATCCTAATGCTGTGTATGTGTTCCTAACAGCAGCATGTGTGAAGCACTAGCCAAGGCAATTCCAAAACATGGGCACCTTTTTGCAAGACTGAGGCAATATTTGTCATCGGATCATCTGGTGGCTACTCAGGGCCGGGCCTTCTCCATTGCTGCCCTGAGGTTTTGGAACACACTTCCTGCTGAAATAAGAGCCCCTCCATATCTTACAACTTTTAAGAAGGCAGTCAAGACACATTTGTTCACCCAGGCTTTTAATTAGATATTGTTTTAATTGTGTTTTTAATAGTTTAAATGTTTTAAATTTTAATTGTAATGTTTCAATCTTTTTATCTTCTTTTTATTGTTTTGTTGTAAACCACCCTGAGCCTTGCATTTTTGGCAGTATACAAGTATGTTAAATAAATAAATAAAATAAATATCACAAAGAACTACTTCATTACAACATTTAAAGTTACACTGTACTGAATGTAATTGTATAGCTTTGACTTCAGTGGAAACAGGTAAATGCAAAGCGCAACTGCATTATGAGGACTGCATATTTGTCTTCTCTACATTAATTCAGATGACTAGCCAGAGTATATACATTATTCCAGGATGATGACAATGAAGAATATTTATTTAAATACAATAAATAAAAATAATAATATTTCACCACAAATTTCTGTTTCACCTCAAACAACATCCTTCTGATTAAAAGAGTGAATACAAACTGTTACTTGAATGCCGGCAAGATTTTCTCAGTAAAAAAAAATTTGATACATTCTGTTTGGTTTTATTTAACCATATATCTTGATATTGATTATTCTACATACAACAAGACATGATGATAAGCAACTCATCCTCCAAAGTACCTTGCTGGAAATAGTGATGGAATTCCCCAATGTGCAGTCTGGAGTGATTAAGAAGCAGAGATTTTCAAGCCCTCCAAACACCTGCCAATCAACTGCAAACAGTGAAACACAACCAATACCGATTTCCCTCAAGCTTGCTAACCAACCTTCAAGAATTCAGGATGGGTTTTTGGAACCTGAACTAATTGCCTGAAAATAATTGGCAGTGGATTGATCAAGAAGCAATATTTCTTCCTTGTGTTATGAATTGTTGTGTTCTGTGAATGTGAACTCTTCCTCTCCCATACTTCCTCTATCTTTTATAACCTGCAGCAGCATGTAAATGAATAGCTTATAAGTAGCAGCTCATGACCAACCCCTGAAAAGTCACACAGTTAAGTAATTCTGCCAGATCTATAGGCCAGTTATGAAGCTAGGCTGGATAATGTTTTTACTTATTTAAAAAGCGTACTGCTATAAGAAACACAGATAGCATTTCCCAGCAGCTAAGACTGGGGTGCCAGCGGCAGTCTTTCATGGACAGAGATAGGGATGGGTCCATAGTTTAGTGGTAGAGCAGGTGCTTTGCAAGCATAAGTTTCCAAGTGCAATCTATGCGACCAACAGGGTTGGGAAAGACTCCTGGAACTCTGGAGAACTTCTGCCAGTCATGCAGACAATACTGAGATGGTCCAATATTCTGATTCAGTATGTTAGCTTCCTGTGCACTGATGTCCTGGCCACAATCCATGCCCTGGTTATCTTCAAACTTGCAATGCATTGTGCACGGGACTGCCTTTGAAGAAATCTCAGAAACTTCAGTTAGTTCAGAACTTAAGGCTGCTAACTGGGAACACACCATGCCAAACTGGCTGCAAGTTTGGCATGGAAGCCATAAAAAGCCATAAAAGGGAAGAAGACTTCCTTCCGAAATTGGAAGGCCTGTCCAAATGAAGAGAACAGAAAGGAACACAAACTCTGGCAAAAGAAATGCAAGGTGACGATAAGGGAGGCAAAAAAAGAGAGTTTAAGGAACATTTAGCCAAAAGCATCAAGGGGAATAACAAAAGCATCAAGGGGAATAACAACATCTCTTTAAATACATCAGAAGCAGGAAACATGCCAGGGAGTCAGTTGGACCATTAGACAATGAGGGAGTGAAAGGGATTATTAAGGAGGATATAGAGGCTGAAGAGAAGCTGAATGAGTTCTTCGTGTCTGTCTTCACAGCAGAGAATACTGAGTATATACATGTTCCTGAACCAGACTTTTTAGGGATGGAGGCTAGAGAGCTGAGTCAGATAGAAGTGACGAGAGATGATGTTCTAAACTTTCTGGAAAAACTGAAAGCTAACAAATCACCTGGGCCGGATGGCATCCATCCAAGAGTCCTCAAGGAACTCAAATGTGAAATTGCCAACCTCCTTGCTAAAATATATAACTTATCCCTGAAATCGAGCTCTGTACCAGAGGACTGGAGAGTAGCAAATGTAACACCGATTTTCAAAAAGGGATCTAGGGGCAATACGGGAAATTAGAGGCCAGTTAGCCTAATGTCTGTTCCAGGCAAATTGATGGAAAGCATCCGCAAGGATCAAATTGTAATGCACATAGAACAACAGGCCCTGCTGGGAGTGAGCCAGCATGGCTTCTGCAAAGGTAAATATTGCCTCACCTTTGAGAGTGTCAACAAGTGTGTGGATCAAGGTGATCTAGTTGAAATAGTATACCTGGACTTCCAAAAAGCTTTTGACAAAGTTCCTCACAATTGTTGGAAGGAAAGGACTTTGCGCTGTCTCTTTGCCTCAGACAGTGGAGGACAGACTAGTAAGTCAGAGGGCTAGAAGGTCAAAGACATTTGGTCATCACTTCCTGCTGCTCTGATGCTATCCCTTTGAAATGTAGATTGCTAATCTTAGGGGATTCAACTTCCTTCCTCCTTCTCTCTCTTCCTACCTGGCTGTTGACCTTGCAACATGGCAAGTCTCTTGCCCTGCACCATATGTGCAGAGAAGATGGTGAATCCATCTGCATCCATTTAGATAGATAGATTAGAGATCCTAAATCCTCACTTTCCTATCTAGAATGGAGTTCCTTAATAAATACCTTTTATATTGATTTGAAACTAGCAATTGGCTCCAAGTTACTTTACTCTTAGCACACATGCATGCATAACTAAATCCGCTGTGTTTGTGCCTCTGTGCACTCTGCTATATTGAAAAAGGGATTCTCTCACCACAGAGAATTTCCAACAGGTTATGGGCTCCAGCCAGTTATGGGAGCAGTATTTTGAGCTGCGTGTGCTGCAACTAGATAGTTAGGTTTGTTCCAGGAGATCCATTGAGATCTAGCGTGGACACTTTGAATTGCTAATCTACAGCAACTGCCTTTTGGAGCCGGTGAGCATGGCTGCATACCTGGAGGGAAAACTCAGGCTTACCATCCTGGAAGCGGATAATTACTTGGAATGGAAGACTCGACTGAGGATTGCACTGAAAGCAGAGGGACTCCACCAAGTTACTGAGGAAGACCCCCCGCCAGATGGAACCTCGGACGCTGAGAAAAAGGAGAAGGAACTCTGGCTAATTAAGGACCGAAAATCACAAGCGATGATTGCAGCTTCCGTGAGTAAAACTTTCCTTTATGCTATTTGTGATCTTGGAACCTCAAAGGAGATGCTAAACAAGCTAGATTCTATGCATATGAGGAAAGGATGGGCATACACGTTTAATTTACGCCGAAAATTGCAAGATCTTCAGTATAAAGATGGGGACTGTTTCTCTACTTTTATTGGGACTTTGGAAGATTTCTTTTTTCAATTTAGACAAGCAGGAGAGGAATTTACAGAGAGTCAAAAGCTGGAGACTCTGTTCTTGAGCTTGCCTGCTTCCTATAGCACTATAATTGGGCAATTGGAAACCCACACCAATCTAAACTTTGAAAAGGCTGTAGAAACATTGTCTTCGGAGGCAAACCGAAGAAACCTTTTAAACTCACGCTATGAAAGTGAACTGGCTAGCAACTTTGCTCTTAAAGCAACAATTGATCATTCCAGACGTAACCCGAGATGGGGAGGGAATGCTGGAGGAAATGCTGCAAGAGGGAACCGCATGGGCACCTCACATTTGCATACAAAGAGAGCCGATTTCACCAGAGAAACTCAGCCCAGAGAGAGAGGTCACATGACCGCCAGTGCTGAAATGAGGTCAGCTGGAAACAAAGCCTTCAGGTGTTTCCTATGTAACGAATTTGGCCACCGGGTGGCGCATTGTCCCAAGAATCAGACCAGGAGGTCTGGGAATATCAGTCAAACAAAGGAGAATGAAAATAGAGATTCCAAGTATACAGACAGACATTTCAACAAGAACGATAGTGTTAATTTAATGAAAAATAATGAAAAGCTGATTTTAGATTCTGGGTCATCTGTCCATATTTCTAAAAATCTAAGTTTCTATACTGAACTGTTTGATATTCCTGAAGAGACTGTTTATTTGGGCAATAATACTACAATTAAAGCAAAGAAAAAGGGCGAAGGAATTTTATATTGCAAATTGCTGGATGGATCTGTTAAACCATTTTTTCTGAGAGATGTTTTGTATATCCCTGAATTCTCAAGCTCCTTGATTTCAATATCCAAGCTAGAGCAACAAGGCTGTGAATTGTATATTAAAAATGGACAATGTGTTGTTACCCAGAATGGAAAAGTTTGCCTTGTGGGCTCGGAATTTCAAGGTCTTTATCATGTGGAAGAGCAATTTACAGACAGAGAAAGACCAGCCCAGTCCAGACCTGAGGCATACCAGCCTAATGTAGTGAACCTAGCCAAGTTGTGTCAGCATGGAAACTGCTTACAATTATGGCACAGAAGACTAGGACACAGAAGTTTTGAATCAATTCAAAACATGAAGGAACAGGGATTAGCTAATGGCATTGATTTTGTACCATGTGACACTGTAACTAACTGTGTTTCTTGTCTCGAGTTCAAAGCAGTAAACAAGCCATTCCCAAAGCAGAGTGAAAGGAAGACGAAAGGACCCTTGGATCTGATCCACAGTGACATATCTGGACCACTACCAGCAACCATAGGTAATCATAAATATTTTCTAACTATAACAGATGATTTCTCACGATACACGTGTGTTTATTTACTGAAGGAAAAATCAGAGATGCTGGAGAAATTAAAACAATATGTGGCGATGGCAAGCAACAAATTTGGCTGGAAGCCAAAGATCCTGCGCACAGACAATGGAGGAGAATACATGTCCAATGCTACACAGCAGTTCTTGAGAGAACATGGAATTGTGCATCAAACTACGGTGCCTTACTGCCCGCCCCAAAATGGAATCGCAGAAAGAATGAACAGAACTCTACTGGACATGGTAAGATGCATGCTTGCTGACGCACACCTCCCACAGAAATTCTGGGGAGAAGGCATCATGACTGCTACATACATACACAACAGAATGAACACAAAACCTATTGAAACAACACCTTATGAACTTTGGCATGGTCATAAGCCGTCCCTGACGCACCTGCGTGTCTTTGGAAGCACGGCTTACTCATACATCCCAAAGGAAAAAAGGACTAAGTTAGGGCCTAGGGCCACAAAAGGGATTTTTGTAGGCTACGCAGCACAATCCAAAGCCTACAGAATTCTGGATCCTGACACCAACAGGATAACCATAAGCAGAGCAGTGTGTTTTGAAGAGGATGAAAGAGCTACACCTTCAGAGGGGGCCTACACTGAAGCAAGCAACCAGACCAAGCACCCTGATGACTGGATTATGCTTCCTGATCTCAGAGGAACTGAGGAGGAGGAGGAGACAGCAGATCCAGATCCAACCACACTTGACACAGAGACCCCCAGCGATCCACCAGACGCACCTGAGGTGATAGAAGAGACCACAGAGGGTGAGGTGAGGCGATCAACGCGCTCAAACAGAGGTGTTCCAGCTCCGAGGCTGTCCTACCTCGCAAGAACAGCGGAACAACCAGAACCTTCATCATGGGAGGAAATATCCCAGCTACCACAACCAGAAGCCCAGAAGTGGAAACAGGCTGCAATTGAAGAGCTTGAGGCTCTACAGAAAAACAAAACCTGGACTCTTACTAAGTTACCACAAGGAAGAAAAGTTATTGGCTGCAAATGGGTTTTCAAACTCAAACATGATGCTGATGGTGAGATTCAGCGCTACAAAGCCAGATTAGTAGCAAAAGGATATTCACAAAAATATGGAGAAGATTATGATGAAACCTTTGCACCAGTGGTTAAACATACCACAGTAAGGACTCTGTTAAGTATTGCTGCTAGCAAAGGAATGCATGTTGAGCACCTAGACGTGAAAACTGCATTCTTGCATGGTGAACTAGAAGAGGACATTTACATGCAACAACCACCAGGTTTCTTACAGGAAGGCAAAGAGGACTATGTATGCAAACTGCAAAAGAGCATTTATGGTTTAAAACAAGCTGCCAGAGCATGGAATATAAAACTGAATGATATGCTGCTTCAAGCAAACTTCAAAAGAAGTGAAGCTGATCCCTGCCTGTACACGAGATGCAGAGATGGGAAATGGACTTACATTTTGGCGTATGTTGATGATTTGATTTTTGCCTATGAAAATCCAGATGACAGCAAGGAAATAATGGATCATCTGAACAAAGAAGTGGAAGTCAAGCAACTTGGCAACATTGCACACTACTTGGGCATTCAAGTACAAAGAGAGAAAGATGGAAGTTTCCTGATCAACCAAGAACAGAAAATTAAAGACTTGATAAACTTGCTCAGACTGGAAAATGCAAATCCTACACCAACTCCAATGGAAGTGAACTACATAAAGCAAGAAGATCAAACTGAGCCACTATCTGACAACCATAGATATCGTGAAGCATTGGGTAAGCTTTTATACATTAGTACACTCACTAGGCCAGATATTAGTACAGCAGTTGGCTTACTTTGTAGAAAGACTGCATCACCAACAGTCAAGGACTGGAATGCAATGAAAAGACTTGTTAGGTACCTAAAGGGTACTGCACACTTTAAGCTCAAGCTGCCAGCTAATAGTCAACCAAAGCTAGAAGCATACGTAGATGCAGACTGGGGTGGAGATATAACAGACAGGAAATCCACCAGTGGTCACATAATTTTCTATGGAGATGGAGCGATAAGCTGGTCAAGCAGAAAACAAGACATAGTAGCATCATCAACCACTGAAGCGGAATATGTATCAGCTGCACAGGGCTGTCACGAGATACAATGGCTGTGTCAACTACTGAAGGACCTAGGTACAGATGTACCACAGCCCATACCAGTGTATGAAGACAACCAAAGCTGCATTCAACTCTCCAAACAAGAAGATGTAAAGAGGAGTACCAGACATATTGATGTGAAGTACCATGTAGTGAGAAGTCTGCAGAAAGATGGACTAATCAAGTTGCTCTACTGCCCGACAAATGAAATGCTCGCAGACTTACTCACTAAGCCACTACCAAGACCCTGCTTTGAAAAGCTGAGAGAGAAAATGAATATTGTGAACTGAGTCACGAGACAACGAGAGGGGGTGTTGGAAGGAAAGGACTTTGCGCTGTCTCTTTGCCTCAGACAGTGGAGGACAGACTAGTAAGTCAGAGGACTAGAAGGTCAAAGACATTTGGTCATCACTTCCTGCTGCTCTGATGCTATCCCTTTGAAATGTAGATTGCTAATCTTAGGGGATTCAACTTCCTTCCTCCTTCTCTCTCTTCCTACCTGGCTGTTGACCTTGCAACATGGCAAGTCTCTTGCCCTGCACCATATGTGCAGAGAAGATGGTGAATCCATCTGCATCCATTTAGATAGATAGATTAGAGATCCTAAATCCTCACTTTCCTATCTAGAATGGAGTTCCTTAATAAATACCTTTTATATTGATTTGAAACTAGCAATTGGCTCCAAGTTACTTTACTCTTAGCACACATGCATGCATAACTAAATCCGCTGTGTTTGTGCCTCTGTGCACTCTGCTATATTGAAAAAGGGATTCTCTCACCACAGAGAATTTCCAACAACAATGACTCCTGAGGAAACTTAGTGGTCATGGGTTAAGGGGACAAGTACATGTGTGGATTGCTAACTGGTTGAAAGACAGGAAACAGAGGGTAGGTATAAATGGAGAGTTTTCACAATGGAGGGAAGTAAGAAGTAGGGTCCCCCAGGGATCTGTATTGGGACCAGTGCTTTTTAATTTATTCTTCTAGAAGCAGGGGTTAGCAGTGATGTGGCCAAATTTGCAGATGATACCAAACTCTTCCGGGAAGTGAAATCCAAAACAGATTGTGAGGAGCTCCAAAAGGATCTCTCCAAACTGGGAGAGTCGGCGACAAAGTGGCAAATGTGGTTCAATGTTACCAAGTGTAAGGTGATGCACATTGGGACGAAGAACCCCAACTTCAAGTATATGCTGATGGGATCTGAGCTGTCAGTGACTGACCAGGAGAGGGATCTTGGGGTTGTGGTGGACAGCTCGTTGAAAGTGTCAGCTCAATGTGTAGCAGCTGTGAAAAAGGGCAATTCCATGCTAGGGATCATTAGGAAGGGGATTGAAAATAAAGCGGCTAATATTAGAATGCCCTTATACAAAACCATGGTACAACCACACTTGGAGTACTGCGTACAATTCTGGTCACCATATCTTAAAAAGGACATTGTAGAACTGGAAGAGGTACAGAAGATGGCAACCAAGATGATCAGGGGCCAGAGCACCTTTCTTATGAGGCAAGACTACATCACCTGGGGCTTTTTAGTTTAGAAAAAAGATGACTGTGGGGAGACATGATAGAGGTCTAAAAAATCATGCATGGTGTTGAGAAAGTGGAGAGAGAGAAATTTTTCCCCCTCTCACACAACACTAGAACCAGGGATCACTCCATGAAATTGATTGCCAGGAGGTCTAGGACCAACGAACAGAAGTACTTTTTCACATGATCCCGTGATCCACTTGTGGAACTTTCTGCCACAAGATGTGGTGACAGCCAACAGCCTGGATGGCTTTAAAAGGGGTCTGGATGACTTCATGGAGGAGAGGTCTATCAATGGCTACCAGTCGGAGGGCTGTGGGACACGTCCAGCCTCAAAGGCAGGATGCCTCTGAGTACCAGTTGCAGGGGAGTAATGGCAGGAGAGAGGGCACACCTTCAACTCCTGCCTGTGGCTTACAGTGGCATCTGGTGGGCCACTGTGTGAAACAAGATGCTGGATTAGATGGGCCTTGGGCCTGATCCAGCAGGGCTGTTCTTATGTTCTTAAGTTTTAATTGGCTGCAAGTCTGTTTCCAGAATCAATTCAAAGTGTCTGTGCTTCCAAGTGCTTTAAAATATTTATGGCTTGGAATATGCCTACCTGAAGGATCATTTTATTCTACATATATCTCTCTATTAAGATCTTTGTTGGGAAATCCTCCAAGTACCTTCTGAACTTAGGGAGGGGGCAACCATGGAGAAGATCTGTTCTGCAGAAGTGCCCTGATTATGGGCTCACCAGGCACCTGTTCTTATGTCTTTTCAAATACACGCAATGGTGTTTTTCACCTGAAGGCCTTTCACAGGCCTGTCCTTAGGGCATGGCAAGCAGGGTGATTTCTCGGCCCCCGCTCTTTTAACACCCATTAGAATTAATTGGAAGGGGGCCCCGCACTGGCTGATTTGCCCTGGGCCCTGCACTCCACCAGGCCTCTCTAAGGACAGCCCTGGCCCTTTGCATCTGTTTTCACAAGTTCTGTTTAGTTAATATTAGTGTGCTTTCATTGCTGCTGGTTTCAGCTTTTTTCCTTCATTCAGTTGCTTTTATTGTCTATTTTTAAAAAATAAATTATCTAAATTATTATTTTAATAAATTATGTGTGTGTGTGTGTGTGTGTGTGTGTGTGTGTGTGTGTGTTTTATGGAAGGTGAAATGGGTAACATGAGTTAAATTAATAACAAAAAAGAAAGTACTAGCTGGTTTAGAAAACATTTGTGAGAACTTCTTATAATGCAAAAAATAGTGGGTTTCTTCCAAATCAACATGACTAATGAAATTACAGCTCTTTTAAAAATAATATCAAACATGGTATTATAAAAAGGGAAACATCTATCTATCTATCTATCTATCTATGTGATTTATTTACTGCCCCTCCAAAAATGGCTCAGGGCATTTTACAATTTAGGACCTCTATTTCCATATGATAATGATGTAAATCATGTTGTGAATCCATTTAAGGAATAATTTCAATTTCATGGATTTCCATTCCATTGAAAATGGCTATTCAAATTCTAATTTTATTCAAATTCTAATTTTATTCTATTCCAGCTGTGATAACATTCTTTCAATATTAACAAATGTTCACATTAATTCAAGTCCTAAAATCTTTTCACTTGCTGGTACAATGCATCATGGGTTTTGTCTTCATAAGACTGCATGCAAAATTATTATTGCTGTGCATGTGTATTTTGCTTTAGGAAAGGAAAGGTTGTGCCATCGAGTTGGTGTTGACTGGTGACCACAGAGCCATGTGGTTTTCTTGGTAGAATACAGGAGTGGTTTATCATTGCCTTCTTCCGCGCAGTATGAGATGATGCCTTTCAGCACCTTCCTATATCACTGCTGCCTGATATAGGAATTTCCCCATGTTCTGGGAAACACACCAAAAGAGATTCAAACCAATAGCCTCCTGCTCTCTAGGCAGGTTGCTTCCCCGCTGTGCCATTAAGTGGCTAATTTGCTTTAGACCTCCACCTTATATTGTGGGATTCGGTGAAACCATACTATTTATGGCTGGGTGAGAAATTGTTAACATTATGTGAGTGAAGGTATATTTAATATGCAAAATTCTCACTGATGTGTGGCAACAGTGAAAACTGGTACAGGGTGAAGTTTGGCAGATCCATCAAATGCATGTGGATTTTTTTATGCCTACCAGAATGTTTGGAGAAAGCACCTGATCTCTGGAAACACAATATTCAACTTGGATTTCCCTTTTATTTGTGTTTTTTTGTCAGCAGGTCTAAACCATTGCCAACCTCTCTTTAATTGAGTCGTCCATCAAAGCTTCTGCAGGTGTCTGTACACAGGGCAGGTTTTCAAATCTTGTCTGTATTTCTGATATAAACCCAAGGCACTTCTTTCTCACTCCACAGCAAGTCCCTGATACATTTCCTCCTCTCTCAATTATAGTTTTATTGTTATTTTCATCTAACAGTATCTACAGTATTGATTGGCTGATAGTTCTTATTACACTGATCCATCATAACCTAGCTAATCTATCTGATCTAAGGTGATAACACAAAACAACAACAAAAATCATTGACTGTTGGAATGTCCCAAGGGATTTTCTTCAGGCTTTGTTTTAGTTTTTGGATTGGTTTTGTAATGCTGGCTGCAGTGAGTAGTTCTAAAAGTATTCTTCACTGGATGCTAATAGAAAGTCTATTGCCAACTTCTGACGGGTAATTTGGCAAGTACAGTTAGATTCTCCATTATGTCAGCACTGTGCATCCAACTGTAATATATGCGGAACATACAATTCACTGGACTGCATAATATATGTTTATTTGTATAATATATGTTTATTTGTTAAACTCACAATATATCTGTCAGGGATACTTCACATTGCTCCAATGTGGAGATTAAATTCAAAGTTAAAAAGTTTCAGGAAGCTAGGCTGACATCCAGACTAATATTTCATGCCTCAAATAGAAATTCACAAGCACAATGCGAGGGGGAGTGGGGTGGGGAGAGAAACAAATTTGATTTCTCCCTGCTTCATTCTGCAGCTCTTTGCACCTTATGAAAATATTCTCCGGAAAATATTTTCCAAGGGTCCTGGGAAATACCTTTTCAGGAGGCACAGAGGGCTGCTAAGCAATGGGGCAGATAAGCACATATCTGTAATTCAGCGCATGCAACTTTATACTGAATGTCAACCATAGAGCCTTTATAGCGATGTGGTCAGGCCAGGGCAAAAAACTGTTGGGGTTTGTGATTATTTAGCAGAGTGCCAAGGAAGCTACCACTCCAGTTACAGAGTGTGGAGTTTAGTTGTTACAGCTGTTTAATGAACACTCATGGAGATAATAGTAGAGTCTAAGTTACTTAATTAGTTTATTGGTGAAATACATTAGGATAGGAAAAACCTAATCCTATATAAAGGCTACATGATAGAGGACCTATTAAGATGGTCTGCCCGAGATGGCTGCTAGACCCAGTAGGATTCCAAAAAGCCTTGGAGGGTTTTGATGTTGGTCCTGCTAGTGATTCTGTCGATGCCCTGGTGGGAACCTTGAATAGGGAACTTTACAAGTGGCCCCTTGGTACACAGAGGAGTTGTGGGGTCTGAAGCAGCAAGGTATGTGACTGAAGCGCAGGTGGAGTGCAAGTGGAGGAGAACTTGGCTTGAATGTGACAGGACACAGCATAGAGCCCATTTGAAGGTTTATGTGGAGGTGGTGCCTAGTTAATATCATTAACTCATCACTGTGGGAGGGTAGGATGCCTCCTTGTTTGAGGGAGGTAATGATTAGACCACTTCTTAAGAAGCCTTCCCTAGATCCCTCAGTGATGAATTGTTATAGGCTATCCAATCTCCCATGGTTGGGCAAGGTGATTGAGAGAGTGGTGACTAACCAGTTCCATGAGGTTTTGGAGGAAACCGATTATCTAGACCCATTTCAAACTGGCTTTAGAGTGGGCTATGGGGTTGGGTCTGCCTTGGTCAGCCTGATGGATGACCTTTACCGGGGAATCAACAGAGGGAGTGTAACTCTGCTGGTTCTTTTGGATCTCTCGGCAGCGTTTGATACCATCGACCATGGTACCCTTCTGGATCGCCTGGGGGAATTGGGGATAGGAGGCACTGCTTTGCAGTGGTTCCGCTCCTATCTCTCAGGCAGATTCCAGATGGTGAAGCTTGGTGACAGTTCCTCTTTAAATCGGGAGCTATTATATGGAGTCCCTCAGGGCTCCATTCTGTCACCAATGCTTTTTAATATTTACATGAAACTGCTGGGTGAGGTCATCAGGAGATTTGGTGCAGGGTGTTATCAGTATGCTGATGACACCCAAATCTATTTCTCCTCCTCCTCAACAACAACATCATCATCATCATCAGAATCAGGAAATGGCATTCACTCCCTAAATGCCTTCCTACAGGCAGTAATGGGCTGGATGAGGGATAACAAATTGAAGCTGAATCCAAGCAAGATGGAGGTGCATTGTGGGGAATCAGAATTTAAAGGATGAGTTAGATCTTCCTGTGCTGGATGGGGTTACACTCCCCCAGAAGGAACAGGTATGCAGCTTGGGTACCTCATACTACTCATACGCTCATACTACTGGACCCAGGCCTCACCCTGGTATCTCAGGTGAAGGCTATGGCCAGGAGCGCTTTCTGTCAGCTTTGGCTGATTCGACAGCTGCATCCATTCCTTGAACAGAATGATCTCAAAACAGTGGTGCATCAGCTGGTAACTTCCAGGCTCAACTACTGCAATGCACTCAATGTGGGGCTGCCTTTGTATGTAGTTCGGAAACTTCAGTTAGTTCAAAATGCGGCAGCCAGATTGGTCTCTGGGGTAACTTGGAGAGACCATATTATGCCTGTCTTAAAACAGCTGCACTGGCTGCCGATATGTTTCTGGGCGAGATACAAAGTGCTGGTTATTACCTTTAAAGCTTTGAACAGCTTGGGTCTGGGCTACCTTAGAGAGCACCTTCTTCGGTATGATCCCCATCGCTCGAGCTCATCTGGAGAGGTCCGTCTCCAGTTACCACTGGTACATATGGTGGTAACTAGGAACTGGGCCTTTTCTGTAGCTGCTCCTGGCCTATGGAATGCACTCCTGGTAGATATCTGCAGTTTAGGTTCGCTGTCGGCCTTTAAGAGAGCCCTAAAAACTTACTTGTTTGGCCTGGCCTTCCAAGGTTTGTAAAGTCTTTTTTAAAAGTATTTATTTTAATTGGTTTTAAATGGTTTTAATTGTTTTTGA
Source organism: Hemicordylus capensis (assembly GCF_027244095.1). NCBI lineage: Eukaryota > Metazoa > Chordata > Lepidosauria > Squamata > Cordylidae > Hemicordylus > Hemicordylus capensis. Next base: position 104,479,898 of record NC_069657.1, on the reverse strand, counting down.
ATTGTTTTATATTGTTTTTATCACTGTGTTTGAATTGTGTGTTTTTATGTCTTTTTAAATTGTTGTACACTGCCCAGAGCCTTTGGATGGGGCAGTTTATTAATGTAATAAATAAATAATAAATAGGTAGGGAAAGAGAGAGAGAGATGTTTCCATCTTCTCTCTAGGAGGAAAAGAAGAGGACTGACTCACCACAGGAAGTACCTGAGGAGTCATAGCAGGGGTCATAGAGTAGAGGCAAGAAGGGACAGGTAAGGAGACCCTCACTAACTACCTCTTCCCCCAGTGGCCCTAGTGGTAATTAGACTAGTTGGTGCAAAAGGTAGATGCACTGGAACTCTATCTCCAATAAAAACGGTAGCCATGCTGCCGTTCATACACTACAAGAGACAGACCTTTTCTGGAATAGAACTAATCTCTGTATTAAACAAATATATGTGTGAATAGCCCCATAAGCATCCATATTCTCACCCTAAATTTAAATGTGAATAAGAAGTAGCCCTCATTACTTTTTGGTCCAAAAATGTGCGATCTGTCTCTCATTTGTTTCACATTATGCATATATCTTCTGCTGAAGCAACACTGTGAGGTTACTGCATTTCAAAGCATTCAAAAAACCTTTTGTTGCTAGGAAAATGTGATCCTTCCCCCAACTGAGTTCTATTGCAGATAACATATGAAGTGTGGTTGGGAAAATGTTGTGACTTTCTTTTGATTGTTGTATGTGATCGGAGTAGCAAGAAGCCCAGCAGCTGCTTCCCAAGTTATGAGCAATGCATCTAGATATTTAGAGACCATGAGCTGATGCACATGACCTTGCTGGGAGGGAGGGTGAGATGTTGAGAAGAAAGGAGCTCACCTGCCTTCCCGAGCAGATGTATAGCCATTGTTGGCCACTCCGCTGCACCATGTGCCCACACGTGCAGTGGCATAGCAAAGGGAAATGCTGGGAATGAGAGGACTTCCCCCTCCACATCCCAAGGTGCCTTGGGGCCTGAGCATGGTGGCTGCTCTTGTTAGAGCAGCTGTTGCACTCAGCATGGCCACTCTTTTCCCCCAGCCCTTTGGGTAGAGGGGCATTCTTTCTCAGATCAGTCTGAGGGAAACCTACATTTCCAGGTTGAACAGAAGCAGCCAAATTTTCATACTACCTATTAGCCCTTAGGACAATCATGAATGGATATCTAATCTCCCCTTCTCATTCAAGGGCTGTGCACACACTGACTGGACTTTACAATAGTTAAAAAACCACCTCGATCACTCCTTTGATCAGTATTTCAAATTAAAAGGTGGGGAAAGTTTTGTTTTTTAAAAAATGCAGAACAAATATTTGAATAAATAACTATGCAGACAATTTGGGGAAAACAAAAAAGATAGCCCTCCTGAAGCATTTTGATCCAGAGACTGTTAGTTGATTGAGACACAAAAGGAGAACATCACAACCTACAGTATCTTAGCAGATAGATCTGTATATATCTGGCCAGTTCTTTTAAGTATGTTGAAATTTTGACCACACTGTGTGATTTTGTTGTTATTTCATTCCAAGGCATTTTCAAATAGCTTCAACCTCTATGCCAGTTTATCTTAAAATGTTTTCCAATAGTGCAATAATGTTCCTATAAGATATATGTGGGAGCCTTTAGTTAATGCCAAAGGAAGAATCATGCAACATATGGCTGAGTAGATTTAGAGTCATAGAAAAGCATCAGCATAAAGTTATCACTCAGATATATGTCTACTTAAATAAATCGCTTCAATATATAACTTTTGATGACTGAAGAAAATTTTGTTTCCTGTTTTCAAAAGCTGTGAAAGGATACATACAACTGCCTCATACATTTTATATATGTAGTAATGAAAGAATGTGATAGATAGAAGAGTCATCGTATGTTTAGTTTTGGAGTTTAGGACACAAAGATATTCCTTGTCTTGTGGTTTTAAAGGTAAAGTTAAAGATGTGCCATTGAGTTGGTGTTGAGTGTCGACTTCTGGCACCCACAGAGCCCTGTGGTTTTCTTTGGTAGAATACAGGAGGGGTTTATGATTGTCTCCTCCCATGCAGTATGAGATGATGCCTTCCAGCATCTTCCTATATTTCTACTGCCCTTAACAAAAAGCCACAATAATTAATGGCTTTTACACCACTAGGATATGTTTATTTACCATGTGTTCTATAGTTGCAAATATGGTGAGAAGTTTTTTGTAAGGTGACAAAAAGGTATCACTGTACAGATGATTAGACTATATTTCTCTTGAATTTGTGATACATTATGGTAACAATCATGAGTTCATATAAAAGAAATTGAGGTCTCCACATGAGAGCTTTAAACTGAGATGTTTAAAAAGCAACGGATTAGTAATGAAATGAAATACTGTTATATATCTAACAGTAGGCCATAACTGGAGCAATTTTCTTCTGAAAAATTTCAACAGTGCTAAAAAGCACCTCCATTTTTCAGCAATGCACTTTCTGTGTGAACATGTTTCCCTATTCATTCACATTGCCCTCACATCCTTTCTCTTCACTTCCTCATAGTGATTACATCCCCACTTGGCTTGATCTCCCATGTGACTGATCTAGGAAAGAAAAAATGGACAAAAAGCTGACACCCAAGCAGCAGCCACCAGAATGGCAGCAAACATGTTGGGAAAATGTAAATAGTTTCAAAATCAAAGTGTTTGTGAAGGTGAAATTTTTATTGTATACATCTCCCTAGTTGAGACCCACAAATTTATACTGAGAATATATACAGTGTATTCCATTCCCTAATAACTAGCTCTGCCACCTTAAGTGGCGCAGCAGGGAAATGTTTGATTAACAAGCAGAAGGTTGCCGGTTTGAGCAGAAGGTTGCTGGTTCAAATCTCCGCTGCTACTATATCGGACAGCAGTGATATAGGAAGATGCTGAAAGGCATCATCTTAGACTGTGCGGGAGGAGGCAATGGTAAACCCCTCCTGTATTCTACCAAAAAAATCACAGGGCTCTGTGGATGCCAGGAGTCGAAATCAACTTGACGGCACACTTCTAACAGCATGCACACAGCACTAGCCTCTGCACTTCCAAAGCACAGACATACTTGCACAAGAGCTCAACTATTTTTGATGCTGTCCCCATACTCTGGAAGTGCTCTGCTACAGCAAAAACACACCTCTGGGTCAGAGAAGTGTTTCCACTGTAACAGAGAGCTGCCAGAGCAAAAGGAGAATGCAGAAAATAGTGGCACTCTTGCATAAGAGTTCTCACACTTCAAAAGCAACAGGGATAGTTCAAAGTCAGTATATAAATGTAACAATACATACATAAATACATTGTTGAAAGCATGCACATAGTGTTAGTCAGGATGTCAACTCCTGATTTTACATGTTATGATTTCGCTTTTAAAGAGGTGATTCACACAATCAAAAACTGTGTTCTACCTAGGTTTAGGAGCTTTGTGAGCCTCCAATTTTCGGTTGTGTGGAAGCAAGGCAGGAGGAAACAGTGGGTAGAAGTGATAGTGTGGAAGCAAGGTAGAAGCTACCTTGCTTCCACACAATCACTTCTACCCAGCTTTTCCTCTTGCCTTGCTTCCACACAATTGAATATTGGGAACTCCTACAGCTCCCAGACCTGGGTGGAACACAGTGAGGCTGTTCTCATGAACAGCCTAACCCTGCCTACTCTGCCCCCTTGCCCCCCTAACCTCTTGCTAACAACTGTGAAACATATGCTAGGTTGGATAATGATATAGTGCATCATTTCAAAAGCCCTTTAGAATGCATACACATTCATTTGGGCAGTTTTTGACCCGAAAAGCTGTGGCTGAGCTTTAGGAACATTCAGCAACATCCTGGAATGCAGCACAGGTGGCTGTAGGAGAATGGCAAAATATCTGGATAACGGCAAGCAGAGCAATCCCACCACAAGTGCTTCTCCTCATTTTTCTGGGTGCCCCCTCCCCACTATGAAGTTGACTACACTGAACCTCATCAGCCCTGGATTTCTCTGTGTAAACTGCTTTGGAAACTTTTGTTGAAAAGCGATAGATAGATAGATAGATAGATAGATAGATAGATAGATAGATAGATAGATAGATAGATGTTGTTTGTTATGGACAATGCCAAATGTGCATTCTCCTGGACATGACTGACATTTGAATGGGTTGGACCTGTGAGTCCAGATGTGCATAATTTAAACAATGGAGTCAGAAAGAGTAGCCTAGAAGTCAGGAAGGGAAACCATGATATCCTAAATATGAGGAACCAAACAAGCCTCTGAAAATCCCCTAAAAGCCCTAGCTCTCTGTAAGGCCTCTATTTTTGGCCCTTCTGAGACTTAGAAACAACAGGTCTCTCATTGTTTTTCATTCTGTTGGAGTCAGAGGCGTAACTATAGGGGGGGCACGTGCCCCGGGCGCCATCTTTTCTGGTCACGTGGGGGGCGCCGCCATGACAAAAAAAATTTTTTTTTAATTTTTTTTTAAAATTTGTTAATACAAATGTTTCCTGCTCAGTGCAGCAGCACTGCAGCAGTCAAGGGAGCGCGTCAGCGCCCCCCCCCATGAGCGGTCCCTTCCGCGCCGCCCGCACCCCCCCCCCATTGCTTTGCTGGCGCCTGGCGGCCAGTCAGTGGCCTGGCTTGGCAGCGGCGGGGGGCGCTTGTGAGGAAAAACCTAAGTATAATGTAGTATGTTGGGGGGGGCGTGGGGGGGCACCATTTCAGTGCTTGCCCCGGGCACCGTTTTCCCTAGTTACACCTCTGGTTGGAGTTGCTGTGTTCGGTCCTTGCATTCTTTCTCAGCTAAGAAAGCTTGTTAAGTTGCTTTTGCCCTACATCTCCCCAGTCTGGGAACTGAAAGTGTCAGGCTTATGAGTCCATATTTGAGATGACTATTGGCTAATAGAAAGGGTGTTAGATTGGAGTTTGTGCACACAACCTCTGGCAGCCACTGTGAAGGGCTGAGGAGAAGGTAGGAGCTTGGTTGCCTTCCCAGGCAGACGAGCAGCAGCTGCCCTTCCCTCCGCCGCACACCATCATGAGCAGTGGTACAGCGATGGCAGGAGCTGGGAGCAGAAGGACTTCCCCTTCCTGCATCCGAGAGTGTGGGACTTTCCCCTCCTGCACGAGCACAGCGGCTCCTTCCCCTCAGCTTGCTGCTGGAAATGGCGGTGGGCTGGGGGCAGAAGCCTTTTAAACCAGTGGCAATTGTGCTCACGATCGCCTGCTGAGGTTAAACGAACCTCAGCTAAACATTGAGATAAAAAGTCAGGTTAAGCGCTAGGATCGGAAGTGATTATGGGGCTCCACAGGAGCAGCCTAACCCAGGCTGGGCTGACCTAGCCTAGGTTTGGCTGCTCATGTGGATAGCCTCCTAGTCAATCAGCACCTTTTGGATAATCTTATCTTTGATCCTATTCTTGGAGATTTTATTTTGGAAAGTTATCATTTTTTGCTTCCTATAAGAACCCTACTCCCCTAAAATCTTCCCCAAACCTTCTCTGATCACCTTCTCTGGGTGGTGTTCCGTGGGTGGGGACTCCTGTGATTTCCCCATTGTCATGGACGGACCGCCATCTGGTTAAGGTTTGACTCACAGTCACACCCCATCTTCGTAGGGGCAAGGGGCCCATTAGAATGGTCCTCTGAGGAGGTTATTGGATCCAATAGGGTTCCAAGAAGCCTTGGAGGGATTTAGTGTTGGCTCTGCCAGTGATTCTGTTGATGCCCTGGTGGAGAACTGGAACAGCAAGCTCACCAGGGCAGTAGACATGATCACACCTAAGCGTCCTCTCCGACCCGCTTCAAAATTGGCCCCTTGGTATACAGAAGAACTACCAGTGGCTGAAGCTGTGAGAGAGACAACTGGAGCACAAGTGGAGGAAGACTCAACTCGAATCTGACAGATTACAACATAGAGCACATTTGAAGATCTATGCTCCGGCAATAAGGGCGGCAAAGAAGCGATTCTTTTCAGCCCATATTGCATCCGCAAGTTCATGTCCGGCGGAGTTGTCCAGGCTTGTGAGAGGGCTAGTGGGTGCCCCTCCTCCCTTGAATAAGAATTTGGAACCATCTATTACCCTCTGTGATGTGTTTAATGATTTCTTTGTGGATAAAATATTTCATATTTGGGCCAACTTGGATTGAAACTCCACAATTACTGCAGTGTCTGAATCGGAGGTGTCCAGTGTCTCCTCTTATGTGGTTAGGGTAGATCAGTTTCAGTTTGTGACTCGTGAGGATGTAGACAAGCTGCTTGGAGCGATGCGTCCTACCACTTGTTCTCTTGACCCTTGCCTGATGTGGCTAATACAATCTGGCAGGGTGGTTGTTGAAGAAGGCCTGGTAGAGATCATAAATGCTTCTCTAAGGGAGGGAAGGATGCCTCCTTGTCTTGGGGAGGCAATTATTAGACCACTTCTGAAGAAGCCTGCCCTGGATTCCTCAGAGATGAGCAACTATAGGCCTGTCTCCAACCTTTCGTGGCTGGGTGAGGTAGTTGAGAGGGTGGTGGCCTCCCAACTCCAGGCAGTCTTGAATGAAACTGATTATCTAGACTCATTTCAGACCAGCTTTCTGGTGGGCTATGGGGTGGAGACTGCCTTGGTCGGCCTGATGGATGATCTCCAATTGGGAATTGACAGAGGAAGTGTGACTGTTGGCCCTTTGGACCTCTCAGCAGCTTTTGATACTTTCGACCATAGTATCCTTCTCGAGCGTCTGAAGGCGTTGGGGGTGGGAGGAACTGCTTTGCGGTGGTTCCATTCCTATCTGTTGGGCAGATTCCAGATGGTGTCTCGGGGAGTGTTGTTCTTCAAAAACTGAACTTCGGTATGGTGTCCCTCAGGGTTCCGTATTGTCTCTGATGTTGTTTAACATCTACATGAAACCGCTGGGAGAGATCATCAGGAGATTTGGTGCAGGTTGTTATCAGTATGCTGATGACACCCAAATCTATTTCTCCATGTCAACATCATGAGGAGAAGGGATAATCTCCCTAAATGCCTGCCTGGAGGCAGTGATGGGCTGGATGAGAGGTAACAAGCTGAGACTGAATCTAGATAAGACAGAGGTACTTATTGTGTGGGGTTGGAATTGGGAGATATTTTGATCTGCCTGTTCTGGATGGGGTCACACTTCCGCAGAAGGAACAGGTACGCAGTCAGGGGGTGCTTCTGGACACAAAACTCTCCCTGGTGTCCCAGGTTGAGGCAGTGGCTAGAGGTGCCTTTTATCAGCTTTGGCTGATACACCAGCTGCATCCATTTCTTGAGATAAAAGACCTCAGAACAGCAGTACATCTGCTGGTCACCTCCAGACATGACTACTGCAATGTGCTCTATGTGAGGCTGCCTTTGTACATAGTCTAGAAACTGCAGTTATTCCAGAATGCAGCGGCCAGATTGTTCTCTGGGTCATCTCTGAGAGACCATATCACTCCTATCTTAAAACATCTACACTGGCTGCCGGTAAGTTTCCGGATAGAGCACAAGGTTTTGGCTATAACCTATAAAGCCCTAAACAGCTTGAGCCCTGGGTATTTAAGAGAATGTCTTCTTTGCTATGAACCACACCGCCCATTGAGATCATCTGGAGATGTTCGTCTGCAGTTGCCACCGGCTCTTCTGGTGGCTACTCAGAGACGGGCCTTCTCCATTGCTGCCCCAAGGCTTTGGAACACACTTCCTGCTGAAATAAGAGCCTCCCCATCTCTTACCACTTTTAAAAGGGCAGTCAAGATGCACACAGGCTTTTAATTAGATACTGTTTTAATTGTGTTTTAATTGTTCTAACATTTTAATTTTAATTGTTGAAATGTTTTAATCTTTTATTGGCTGTTTTTATTGTCCTGTAAACCACCCAGAGAACTCATGTTTTGGGCAGTATAGAAAGAAAGAAAGAAAGAAAGAAAGAAAGAAAGAAAGAAAGAAAGAAAAAGCAAGCAAGCATTTCACACATACCTTCACTCAGAGCTTTACCCGCTTAGGTTTTCAGTAATGTTCTGCTTTCTTTTTTCTGTGATTCCTGTTTTATGATTGTAATGGAGGGTGCTCTGCTCAGTAAGGTTTTCAGTGGGATCTATCTGGAGTTCACCACTTCGCCTTAGTTTTAACCTGTCAGTACTGTGTCATAATCTGTTTTATCATGTTGAGGGTTTTTGTTTTTTTTTGTAAGTATGTATGTTTTAACTATGCACTGGTCTATGACCGCAATAAAGGACTGCTGCTGCTGCCCGTACCTTCCCAAAGAGCTTCTCTCATACTTACATTCAGACCTTCACTCTTACTTACATGCATACGTACACCTTCCTTCTGCTTTTTGAGGTGCAAGATTATGGGTTTGTAACCTATTTCAGCACAGCTTTAGGACACTTAGCTTCATTGCCTGCATGGCAGACCACTAAGTTAGGGAGTCATTGGCTCCTTCCTCCACTCCCAAGAAGGCCATTCTGATTTTCCCCACCCTTTGTTTTGGATGTACATGGAGGAGTGTGTGTGTGTGTGTGTGTGTGTTGATTTGATCGAAATCTAATTGATTTAAAGCATGATTTAAATAGCTTCACAGAAGGACTCAATTATAATTATTTAAATCACTAGTCAGTAAGATTCTATTTAATCATTTTTTTTAGTAAAAGTACATTCTTCTTGTCTAATATTTTATTCATTCATTCATTCATTCATTCATCACATTTATATACCGCCCAAACCTTCGTCTCTGGGCGGTTAACATAAAACAATTAAAACATATATAAAAAGTTAAAACAATTCAACAACTTAAAATCAATCACAAAATTAAAACCAACAAATTTTAATGGAACCTTAAAACATATTCAAGGATAGATGTAGGTTTCATTTTTAGAAGGTAGGTACACAATATAATAGATACACACTTCTCATAATGCTTTTTCATTTGGGCAACCATCTTAGTGAGACTTTAAGAAGAGTGTATACAATTTGACTGTGATGAGAGCTTTTAAGTAACTAGTTAGCTTGACTTCTGTGTAGGAAAACTCTTGCTCAACTTTTTCAACAAATAAATAAAGCAAATATAATTATACAAACATATATGTTTTTCTCCAAGACATGATGATCAATGAAACATGCTTACTATTATCTTCAAGAGATAATTAGAAGAGCACCTGCTAATTATCTCTTTTGAGACAAGACCAAAATATGTCAACTAGTAGCAGATTATTCAAATATACTGTTTCTACGGCAGTGCTTTCTACTGCAGTGATCTCGTTGTCATGAACCAGCAGAACATTCCCAAGGTACTTTCTGCAGAAACATCCAGAATATAGAACAAAATTGTAAATATGATTCTGAATCACAAGTAAATACTGTGTCTTGTTTAGGTTTTTAAAAAACTATAGCTTTTTTTTTTTTGGTTATGCTAAAAAGAAACAATCTACTGCAATTCTTAGAATAATAGTGGCTTCATAAACTAGTGAAATTGAGAAGAAACCCATTGAGCCCTTTCTCATGAATGGAGAAAGAGCTCAGAAGAGGTGAAGGGAAGAAGCCTCCAAATGTTTAGTTCCTCCACAGACAATCCTCTCTCTCTTGCTGAGCTCACCCAGCCGATTCCCAGCTCAGCCTTGGATTCAGGTAAATATGGTTCTGCTGTCTGAGCTCTTTGTACTGGAAACATCCTGGTGATAAGACTTTAGGCCTTATGCAGACCTACTGAGTCTTAATTACTCCTGCTGAAAGATAGGTTTGGGGAAAAATAGAAGACACAAGAGCCCTGCAAAGGAGTCAGAGAGATAGACACTCCTGGGAAACTGAGGACATAGGAATGCTTGCAGAGAGAAAAATGGAAAAGACCAGGCATTTCTGAGATTTCAGAGAAATCATCTGAGCTTTCTTCAGAATTCTTTGAATAAGCTTGGAAAAACAAGTTATTCTGAACTGAGTTAAGGGAGGAAGTATCCACTGATGCCAAGTTATTATATAATGAGGAAACGTGTCCCTTGACTGGCACAATTTAAAAATAAAATAAAATAAAATAAAATGATAATATAAATACTATAGGGTGTTTGCTTGAAAAACCATGCCATATTTCAGATGGGGGCTGGTTATATGCAGAGCCATAACTATAGGGGGGGCAGGGGGGCACGTGCCCCGGGCGCCATCTTTTCTGGTCACATGGGGGGCGCCAACATGACAAATTTTTTTTTTGTTAATACAAATGTTCCCTGCTCAGTGCAGCAGCGCTGCAGCAGTCAAGGGAGCGCGTAGGCAGCCCATCCCCCACGAGCGGTCCCTTCCGCGCCGCCCGCGCCCCCCCCCCATTGCTTTGCTGGTGCCTGGCGGCCAGTCAGTGGCCTGGCTTGGCGGAGGCGGCGGGCGCTTGTGAGGAAAAACCTAAGTATAATGTAGTATGTTGTGGCGCGGGGGGGCGCCATTTCAGTGCTTGCCACGGGCGCCATTTTCCCTAGTTATGCCTCTGGTTATATGCCTGGGTATCTGATGAGTCCCCCCCGCCCTCAACAGTAACGACTGGATTCAAAGAGCATTTTCTGAAACAAGGCCATCTTTTTCATGAATCCATAATATAGGCCTAATTATAGAACTATTTCAAACAGCCTGTCTCTAAAAGCACCTTTCCAAAGGCAAGTATAATGCCAGTTGGACTAGCATATTAATGATTAATGCTTTGGCTGAACACTAGAAACTGGTTTTCATTTGATCATATAAGATGAATTTGTTCTCCCTGACTATTAATAGTTAAACTTGTCTAGCAACATCCATCTGATTCTGAATCATATCATAGCATATACTACAGTAATAACAAACTTGGTGGCCCTGAACCTATCAGTGGGGCAGTGAAACCGGGCCACACTGATAAAACAGGGTTTTTTAAATAGTTAAGGGACTCTCCAAGTATGCAGAAAGAATCAAGTTTGCAATTTTTAAACAAGAAAAGAAACCAAAATGGCCCAATGAACCCTAGCTATGCACATTGCTGTCTAGGGTCCACTGTATTGTTGAGGAATCTGGTTAAAAGAAAAAGACATGGGACTTCACCATCTTGGACCTCTAAACAATTCAGAATATTCTGGAAACCAATGAGGCATGCATCCACCACTCAATCTTCCCCCCATCCAAGTCAAGGGCGCTGCCTTCATTGAAGCTAAGGGAGTCCTGGATGTGGAATGTATGAGGATCAGAGGAAGAGCATTTTCTCTGATCCTTGCTAATTGCTCCCTACGAACTCTGCCGGATGCAGAAACCCTAACAGCTAATAATATCCAATAATTAGTGTAGTGTAATAAATCTATATAAGACTACTTGGAAAATTCATCTGGTGCAAAATATGGTATAGGTTAGGCACATAGGAAGCTGCCTTATACAGAATCAGACCATTGATCCATCTAGCTCAATATTGTCTGCAATGACTGACAAAGGCTCACCAAAGTTTTAGGAAGAAGTCTTTCTCAGCCCTACCAGGGATTGAGCTTGGAGCCTGCTACATGTAAAGCAGAAGCTCTTCCACTGAACTATGGCTCTATACTAACCCATGCTTATTGATTAGCAATAGCAATAGCACTTACATTTATATACCGCTCTATAGCCGGAGCTCTCTAAGCAGTTTACAATGATTTAGCATATTGCCCCCCAACATTCTGGGTACTCATTTTACCAACCTCGGAAGGATGGAAGGCTGAGTCAACCTTGAGCCCCTGGTCAGGATCGAACTTGTAACCTTCTGGTTACAGGGCAGCAGTTTTACCACTGCGCCACCAGGGGCTCTTTAGTTGTACTGTAGCTGCATGAAATATCTTGCCAGTGTTGAAACAATTTCACTCACTTCCTGTTTTCCAGGTAAAATTAAAAGTGCTGGTTTTAATCTATAAAGCACTTTTTTGCTTTGGACCCAGTTATGAATACCCCTTCTAACTGAGCAAAGAGACACCTTTTAAAGTGGTGATTCTCTTAGCAGGGGGAGAGCAACTAGTCCTATCCAACCCCAGCACAGCATCAACAACCAGTGGCTGTTGCTGGTGTCTCTGTTATGCTTCTTTTTTTAAGATTGTGAGCTCTTTGGGGATCGACAACCATCTTATTTATGTATTTTCCTGCATAAACCACTTTGAGAACTTTGGTTGAAGAGCAGTATATAAATATTATTATTATTAGTAGTAGTTTGCCTTATTCCAAATTAAACTTGGCTGAGAATTATGGCCCTCAGCATTAGAGATACGGTGGGTAGGGACCATGGAAAGGTGGTCAATAGCACCTGTTTATGGAATTCCCACCTAGGGAAAATCACCTAACACACTTTGTATTAAGTTTTAACTACAAGGTTGAGCCTTCTTATTTTCACTAAAAGCATTTTAGTGACCCAATGAAGTTTTTACATTGAATGGTTGACATTTTATCTGGAGTCTCTTGAGTATGTTGCTTTTTATTGTTTCATTTTGATCTGCTTTGGAAATTTTAGTTTAAATTGAAAAAGCAGCTTAAAAATATTTGAGATGAATAAATGACTTGGAAAGGCAGCGTGTCTAACAAGTAGAGACAGGGAAGCAATAAAAGGGAAGAAGACTTCCTTCAAAAAATGGAAGTCCTGCCCAAATGAAGAGAACAGAAAGGAACATAAACTCTGGCAAAGGAAATGCAAGGAGACAATAAGGGATGCAAAAAGAGAGTTCAAGGACCATATAGCTAGAAGTGACAAGGGTATTAACAAAAACTTATTTAAATATATCAGAAGCAGAAAACCTGCCAAGGAGATGTCGGACCCTTGGATGATGAGGGCATGAAAGGGATTATTAAGGAGGATAAGGAGTTTGCAGAGAAGCTGAATGAGTTCTTTGCATCTGTCTTCATGGCAGAGAATACTGACTGTATACCCTCCCCAGAATTGAGCTTCTCAGGTTTGGAAGCTGAAGAACCAGGCCAATTTGTGGTGACAAAAGAAGTTGTTCTAAACTGTCTTGAAACTGCTTAACAATTTGTTAATGTTCTAAACAATAACAAACTGCCAGGGCCAAATGGCACCTACCTGAGAGTTGTGAAATTGCTGATCTCCTAGTAAAAATATGTAACTTGTCCCTACAGTCAGTCTCTGTATCAGAGAACTGGAAAGTAGCTAATGTAACTCCAATTTTCAAGAAGGGATCTGGGGGGATCTGGGAAATTATGAGTCACTTAGCTTAACTTCTGTGCCAGGCAAATTGATGGAAAGCATAGTTAAGGACAAAGTTGTTAAACACATAGAAGAATGGGCCTTGCCAAATTTTCAGATGACACTAAACTATTTAGGGCAGTGAAATCCAAAAAAGATTGTGAGTATGTTTCATGTATGTTATCAGAGTATATACATGTCTTGTTAAAACAAAATGTAGGAAATAGTTTGTTTCCTGATTAATTTGTGGGATTTACCATTTATCAGCTGAGCAAATGCTTTCAGATTTTTTTTTCAAATATCAAATTAATATTTCTTTTACTAGAAGTGCATATAGTTTCTTCAAGGAGAGAGCTGGTCTTGTGGTAGCAAACTTGAATTGCCCCCTTTGTTAAACAGGGTCTGCCCTGGTTTATATTTGAATGGGAGACTACATGTGTGAACACTCTAAGATATTCCTCTTAAGGGATGGGGTGTTCTGGTAAGAGCACCTGCATGCTTGTATTCAGAAGGTTCTAAGTTCCCTCCCTGGGATCTCCAAGATAGGGCAGAGAGAGAGACTCCTGCCTGCAACCTTTGAGAAACTGCTGCCAGTCTGTGTACACAATACTGAGTAAGATGGACCACTGGTCTGAATCAGTAGAAGGTAGCTTCCTATGGTCCTGCTAAATTTGTTGGATATATATATATCTGAAACTGAATCCAAAGAAGATGGAGGTGCTCATTGTAGGAAGCCATCATTCTGAAAATGGGATAGATCTGCCAGTTCTGGATGGGGTTGCACTCCCCGGAAGGAACAGGTCCACAGTTTGAGAGAACTTTTGAACCCAACCCTCTCTCTGATAGCTCAGGTGGATCTGATGGCTAGGAGTGCTTTCTATCAGCTTTGGTTAGTGTGCCTGTGCCCCTTCCTGAAAATGAGTGACCTTAAGACAGTGGTGCACTTGCTGGTAACCTTCAGGCCTGACTACTGCAATGCACTCTACTTGGGTCTGCCTTTGTGCATAGACCAAAAACTGCAATTGGTGCAGAATGCTGCTGCCAGATTGGTCTCCGGGATGTACAGAAGAGACCATATTATACCTGTTTTAAAAGAACTACACCAGCTACCAGTAGGTTTCCGAGCAAAATACAAACTGTACTAGTTATTACCTATAAAGCCCTTAACTGCTTAGGCCCAGGGTATTTAAGGGAATGGCTTCTTCGTTTTGAACCTCTCCACCTATTAAGATCTTCAGGGGAGGTTTGTCTGAGGGTGCCTCCAGCTCATCTTGTGATGACTCAAAGGAGAACCTTCTCTGTAGTTTCCCAGGGCTATGGAACATACTTCCCGCTGAGATTAGAGCTGCTCCATCCCTGTTGGCGTTTAGGAAACAACTAAAGACACATCTCTTCATCCAAGCTTTTTAGCTATTGAATGGTTTTTATGGGTAACTATTTTAATTTGAACTTTTATATGTTTAAATTGTTTAAAAATGTCTTGGTTTGTTTTAATGGAAACTGACTAGCGAGTTTGGTAGTGGGAGATATATATATATATTCACTACTAAATTTCATGAAAATATATTGTGTGAGAGAAACTGGAATTAAGATAAAATACTCTGGCTACTGACAAACCCCAGAGAAAAGATATGCTGGAATTAAAATCCTAAATTGAATGGCATATAGTGTTTGTTTTGCAAGAAGTACATGCCTGTGATGCTTCTCGCTGCCAGTGGGCAATAATGACAGAATTAGCATGACCATGTACCCTATATGTGTTTTGTTTCCTGCATATCCTTCTCCTTGCCACTCTGTGACTGAAGTTTTGTTTGTCAAGAAGCCCTTTTGGATTCTTGGACACTTTGGCATACATTGCTGTTTTCTTTCCTAATCCCTCTTTCTCCCTTGCTTCCTAGCTGCTGGTACCCAGGGAAAAAGAAACAGAGAGGAACAAATGAGACCCAAATGAGACCAAATGGATCACTGCTCATACATTTCTATTAGGAAATGCTATGAATGCCAAATTGAATTAAAGGGGTACATTTTCCTATTTATCTCAAATAAAATGCACATGTTTGTGAGCTGAAATTTGATATGCAAATCCACTCCCATTTATCTACCTCCTATTGAGTGATCCTATTTTGTAGCTGCAGTGTGTGTGATCAAGATACATAAACATCTTGCTAAAACAAAATCTCATTTAGAGCTTGTTACGCTTTCCTTTTGTGCTGTCCCTTCAATCAGGATTTAAAGGACATTTTGATCCTTTGACAATCACATTCTCAGGGCTTTATAGCTCTTTGAGTCCTATTCCACACTCTCTGTTAGCTTTCATGCAACATCATACAAATTTATTTATTTATTTATTTAGTTATTTGATTTCTATACATCCCTTCCAAAAATGCCTTACATTCACTCCCCACCCCAACTCAACTCATCTCCTCATGCTGTGTTGGCCATCAAGAGTTTGAAATTCACACTTGGAGCAGGGAAATGGTCCCTGCTCCAGTGTTGTAGGATAAGAGAAAAACCATCACATTCTCAGCCTTGGTAAGTTTTAAAAGAAAGGAATTTTCAGATAATTACATAGTGCAGCAATGGGGCCAATTTGGCTGAGGTTGTACTCTGTAGTATACTTACTATAATAGTTAATCCAGCTTTGGCACCCTCTATTGCTACTATTAATTGCATACTCTCAGACTGCTTAAAAGGGACCATCAGACTCATTATAAGCCACAGAGGAAGAAATATTTCCTGCCTGAAGAAGCAGAACTGCTAGTACAGTTACCCACTACTCTGATCTTCATTATGGATGCTGTGCATTGAAGGATGTCAAAGAGACAGTGAAGTAAGGATGAAGTTTTTGAATGCAAATGAGTGCTTAGCATGTATAAATCAAAACATGAAATCTCTGGATACTAATGAATAATTTAACCATGAGGCATTCCAGGTAAATATACAAGCAATGGAGGGAAGATGTTTCTGAAACATTTTTCAATAAAGTAACCTCAGTAGTTGGGAAAATGTGTACTGTAGTTTTTGTAAGAAGAGTTATGTAGCTGGTGATTAGTGGACCAGCTTAAAATGAACATAAATATGTCCCCAAAGACATAACTACTATTTTACTCATCTACAAGAGAAATTACTTAACTAAAAAATATAATGTTAGTACTTACAACAGATAACAGATTGACAGCCCTTGAGACTGCATTGAATCTATGGCTGCCAGAAATAGAGAGCAGGAGCTCTTACATTGCTCTTCTGTGGTTTATCTATGCACCTGGGCACCATCTGGACTGAAGCTAGAAGTTTGAGAAGAGCCATAAGCCAGGGTGTGAAACTGTTAACCAGTGGCATAGCAGGCTGGCGGTGGCCCCACTAGCCACGCTCCCTGTGTCTGACGTCAGATGCAGGGTGTGTGGCTGGAGCGCAAAGCACGGCCCCTGGACACAGCATCCCAGGTTATTTGAATTCCCCCCTCCCATGCAATGGTGGCTCCACCCCAGCTGTCAACTATTCCTAACAAACCATGTATTCTTCCAACAGCCAAATGTTAAAGTGGGAGCAAAGATCCATCATCAAGTCATTGACCTCACTGGGCAGCTTCGCTTGCACTATTTCATTTTTCCATTTCTCACAGGGATCCTAGTCTAAACTAGGGATGTGCAAACCGGCTCAAATTCAAACCAGTTTGAATTTGAACCGGTTCGGTTCTAAAGTTCGACCTCGGACCAAACAGGGCATTGCATTAACAATGCCAGTCCACATTTGAATCGATCAAGCCCGGTTCGGTTTGAGCCTGTTTGAGCCAGTTCAAAGGTTCTAGAGGACATTTTAGATGTTGTCCTCCATTTTGTGTGACTTGTACTCCTTGATTTCATTGGCTGAGCTCTTTCTTCACTGATTAACCAGATGAGTCTGGCTCTCTAGTAGGCTCTGCACTGTGCCAGTCCTTGAGAACTGGCATCCTATTGTCCAGGGGGGAGGGCAAAGGTGAGGGCTCCCAAAGGAGGGAGTTTCAAATCCTATTTAAAGCCAAGCCTCTGGCCTAGCAAAATCACTCTGGCTGCAGTTGCTGCTTGGCTTCCTTCTGGCTTGGTGGTGCTGGTGCAGTGAGAGTCTGCTTGGCAGACTGCTGTGTTTTTGTTCCCAGTCCCCTCTTCCCTTCTGCCTGTTTATCTCTGCCCCTACTTTAAACCCTTTTTTCCTCTGGTGTGTGTCTGTTCTTCTGTGTGTTTGTTCTGCTGCTTTCTTGCTTTCTTTAACCCCTGAGTGAGTGAGTGTCTCTCTCTCTCTCTCTCCTCTGGGCCAGGGGGCCCAGGCCCTTTGGCCTGAGGCCTTTCTCTGGCCCATTTCCCTAACCAAGTCCCCACTTTCCTCCACCTTCTTTGCTTTTGGTGGCTGGCTGCTGCTTTAATATCTGTTGGCTGAGATGAGAGCCTCCTCCTCAGATCAGCAGCCACTTCCAGTTGTGTTTAATTTATTCTGGGTTCTTTGGGGGTTTCCCCCACTTGTTTTCTCTGGAGCAGCTGCTTTTCTTTGTTAATCCTTTTCTTGCTGTGCTTAGCACACCATCTGCTTCAGAGTCCAGCACCTTTCTGTCCTCCCCTTTCTTTCCCATCCCCATTCCCATAGCCTTTTTTCTCACCAGACTTTTTATTTATTTTCTCAGTGTTTTTACTTTTAATTTGTTTTGGGGGCAGGTGAAATAGCTGGAAAGCTTTTCATTCCACCCTACCCCTGCCCCAGCTGTGCCTGCCTGCCCGCCCTGTGCCAGCCTGCCACTGGTTTGGGATTCCTTCTTTTTTGTCCTGACCAGTGTGTGGGGCAGAAGATCTCCAGGATGATGAGGGGGTAAGTGATTACTTATTGTTATTCTCCCCCCCCCCTTTAGTGTTTTTTTTTAAAAATAGGGCCTCCTTTCATGTTTGGGTGTGGGGAGGTTTATTTTCTGTGTTTTTTCTTTACAGGTTGTTTCTTGTTTTTGCAGGTTGTTTCTTGTTTTTACAGGTTCCTCCATTGTGTACATAGGAACATAGGAAGCTGCCATATACTGAGTCAGACCATTGGTCTATATAGCTCAGTATTGTCTTCACAGTCTGGCAACGGCTTCTGCAAGGTTAAAGGCAGGAATCTCTCTCAGCCCTATCTTGGAGAAGCCAGGGAGGGAACTTGAAACCTTCTGCTCTTCCCTGAGCAGCTCCATCCCCTGAGGGGAAGATCTTGCAGTGCTCACACATCAAGTCTCCCACTCATATGCAACCAGGGTGAACCCTGCTTAGCTAAGGGGACAAGTCATGCTTGCTACCACAAGACCAGCTCTTCTGGTGTTTTAGTTTATTCATTGTATTGTTTTTATTGTATTGCATTATTGTGGGTGGAGTGGGTGGGTAGGCTTGTTTTAAAAGGGGTTTTCTTTAAATAGGGGTTTTTTTTAAAGGTTCCCCCCAATAGGTTGGTTTTTTTTAAAAGCTTCCCCCATAGGTTTTTAAAAAAATTATTTTAAAAATCCCTAGTCTAAACTGCTTCAGACACCAAATGTCTGAAGTAATTTGGTCCTAATCCCAGGATGTGGTGGGATTTGCAAAGGGTGGTTTACACATATAGACCTTGTGGGTGTGATCAAAACACTGGTGAATGCAAACCACTGGTGAATCCCAGCAACTCTCTTTGCTCTGGGACAGTGGGGAGACAAACTAACAGCCTTGCTTGCTTAATCCTCCTCCTGGTCATGTCCATCCATAGCCTGGCTCAGGCGCCACACTTAAATTTCCATTGGCCATGGTGAGCTGGCACCTGGGAATTGTTGAGCCCTGGACTGTGAAACAATAAGAAAAATAAAGAAAAATATCCAGTCTTGAACATAGCCATACAGTGCTTGCCACTCTTCCCAGAGTGGAGGATTAAGTGGAGGAGGATTAAGGAAGCAAGGCAGTTGGTTTGTCTCCCCATTCCCAGAGCAGAGAGTGTTGCTGGGGACCAAGCAGGAAGTTTATGCGTACCTGGAACAGAAGGCATTGCTGGGGGCTAGTGGTGAATCCATGGAATACAGGATGTTGCTGGGGTTGAGTGGCATAGAAGACATGGAAAGGAAGATGGTCCGACTCCTAAAATTTTGGGCTTGCTCCTAAATTCAAAGGAAATTTGATGAGGCATGCCATAGTCCCAAGACTGCAGCAAATATTTTTTATATTAGAAGATTTGGGATTTATGTTAAGCACCATCAAACCAGTCAGCAAGGAAAGCCTTACCTTTTTCCAAGGGAGCAGAATAGAGGTGTGAAACGCTTTGAGCCAATATTATGAATCAAAGCGAAGTGGGCCATTTAGTCTGGATGCAGCCCAATTCAACCCAAATTTATACACTGGTTGAACTGGGTCCAACTGGGTCAAACTAGACCTCCTTCGCCAACACTCACCCTCACACCCTCCCCCAACTCCTTTTTTAAAGGGAGAAGGCAGACACACCTGTAGCAATGTGGATTTTGTTTGAAATAGACAGCTGAAAGATTACTTGAATTCCTTTTCCTGCAATCCTGAAAAAGGCAAAAGGTCTTCTGGACTTTTTCCAGATTAAATCCCACAACAGTGTCACTATGGATCTGCTAAGTGTGCTTCCATAGTTCCTGTGTTATGACACTGCAGTCCCTGCTCTGACAGCAAGGTGTCATTCACATTTCCAATGCCTTATTTTGGATTTTACCTTTCTGTTATAGTGCTACAACATTGAAAGTCCAACATTGCATTAAAATAGCTGTATTATTTTTCCCTTGTAGGAGTAGGGGTGAGTCCGAACCGGTCCGGCGGCCATTCTAAGGAATAGCCGAACTGCCGGACCGGTTCGGCCCTTGCTGGTTCGGGTCCGGGTGGGGGGTATAACTTTAAGGGTGGGAGGGCTTTCTTACCCCTCCCGCCTCTTTGCCCCCTCCAGCGCCCGTATTTAACTGAATAACGGGGCGCTGGAAACCAGCTGCCCCCGCCGCCCCCCCGAGCAGATTCACATAGAAAAGTGCCCATACCCCTGCCGCCATTGCCCGCCCGCCAGCCAGCCAGCCAGCCCTCCCTCCCTCCCAGCTGCCCGCCCGCCCGAGTCCTTACCGAAAGCTGCAAGAGAAAACGAGAGGAGCTCCCGGACAGAGCTCCTCTTGTTAGAAAGGCCTGCTGCCTTTTCCCGGTGGGTAGACCGGGCCTCCGGCGTCCTTTGCGGCGTGCGCATGTGCGCGCAAAGCGCCTTCATTCTGCAGCAGGCCTTTCTAACGAGAGGAGCTCTGTCCGGGAGCTCCTCTCGTTTTCTCTTGCAGCTTTCGGTAAGGACTCAGGCGGGCGGGCAGCTGGGAGGGAGGGAGGGCTGGCTGGCTGGCGGGCGGGCGACGGCGGCAGGGGTATGGGCACTTTTCTATGTGAATCTGCTCAGGGGGGGCGGCGGGGGCGGCGGGGGCGGCTGGTTTCCAGCGCCCCGTTATTCAGTTAAATACGGGCGCTGGAGGGGGTGAAGAGGCGGGAGGGGTAAGAAAGCCCTCCCGCCCTAAAAGAAAGGGCCCCCCCTTCGGTGCCGGTCCGGACTGGTCCGGACTGTGCACATCTCTATGTAGGAATTTAAGATTCTGGGGGTTGCATCCCCAGAATCTTAAACTCCTACAAGGGGAAAATACAATCCTGGCAAGCCAAAGCATTCTCTCTTGGAAGTTAAGGACTATGTGCTGTCTCTTTTCTCAGTGACAGTGGAGGACAGACTAGTGAGTCAGAGGGCTAAAGGGTCAAGACATTGGTCATCCCTTCTCTACTGCTCTGACACTATGCCTTTGAAATGTAGATTGGTACTCTTA
This sequence comes from Hemicordylus capensis, assembly GCF_027244095.1. Classification (NCBI taxonomy): domain Eukaryota; kingdom Metazoa; phylum Chordata; class Lepidosauria; order Squamata; family Cordylidae; genus Hemicordylus; species Hemicordylus capensis. The sequence continues at coordinate 104,458,975 of NC_069657.1, read as the reverse complement.
GGGATTAACTTCCTCCCTCTCTTCTCTTCCTGCTGTTCCTACTACCTTGCAACATGGCAAGCTCCTCTCCCTGCACCATGTATGCAGAGAAGATGCAGAATCCATCTGCATCCAGCTAGCTAGCTAGATTAGAGATCCTAACTCCTCACTTTCTGATGGAGTTCTCTAATAAATGCCTTATATATTGATTTGAAACTATGAATTGGCTCCAAGTTACTTTACTCTCAGCATACACACATGCCTAACTAAATCCGCTGTGTTGTCCCATTGTGCACTCTGCTATAATGAAAAAGGGATTCTCTTACCACAGAGAATTCCCAGCATTTTCCCCGTTACAGTGTGTAGTCTGGAAAGCACCCTGGAAATCATAGTCTTTTCCAAGGCTGCAGCTATTGTTACAAACCCTGTGAAGTCTATGTATGCGGTCTCCCTGTGAAAAATCTCTATGTTACCACAAAATATGTCATGAGGTTTGTGCAGCCCTCAGGGGCATTGTTAATGAAAAAAGAGCAGGAGAAGGTTGTCAAAATCCCCCCTCCCACACACACACAAGAGCACCAGTGCTGCATTAGTCTGGAATTCATCCATAGCACTGGTGGATTACACAGAGAACTAGAACATTATTATTTAAACTGTTGGCCCTTTCAACTTTTCCAGGACTATAGGAAGATAAAATAAACTCCTCTTCAGGTAGTCCTTTTCAAACAGATACACAGCAGGGCTCCCGAAGCTTGGGTAGGGCGGCTCGTGTGAACAGCATCATTTGTCTGGGGGAAAGGTAGCCATTTTTGGAAGGGTGGTATAGAAATGGAATAAAATAAATAAATCATTATCTTGTTCCAGCATTCAGAAGTCTGTACACTTGTACATGTTTTTATGTGAATGACTGTATCTGTGGTTATTTTAAAAGTGAACCCAGGTACTGGCCTCTCAAAAGTCAGGTACAGATAGGAAGTGTACTGCTGTACCTGCATTCAGCATAACATATGAATAGCAGTATCTGTGTACACTGCACATTCACTGTACAAGTGTTGAACTTAACATGTGAGTAGGGCTCAAGTTAAAGTACTTTACCAGTCCAAGGACCTTAAATGAATTGGAAGTTGCTACAAAAACAAAGGATTCCCAGCAAATCAGGGCTGATTTACATAGCCCTAGCAGAAATGCTCCTAATTCAGTGAGCTATGTAACAGCTGGATTTCATGTACTTGCACTTGTACATTTGGCTGTGTAAACTCAGGAATCAAATGTTGCACCCAAGTCCATTATGTATAGATGTTGGCCCCATCTCGATTCCTTACCTTTGAATTCAGCTTTTAATGATGAGCAAAAATCTATTACTCTCCTGTTCAAAGACTGGAAGAGGGATGAAGAACCTCTCTATTTCAAGGCCAACTACATTCTCTAATCTAGGGGTAGGCCTGGAGCTATCTTATCTTCTTAAGTTCAGTCAGATTCTACAAAATGTTGGCATCAAAGAATGGGCTTCGCAAATATGGAGCACGTGATGGCAAGAGGTCATTCATTGCAATGGAAGGGATAATGAAAGAATGTATTTCTTTTAAGATACATTCAGGAGGCAGATTGGCAGTGGTCCTTTGCCTTTCCAGGGGGTGTATGCCATGCAACAATATAAACATAAAAATACACACAGTGGCTCATTACTTCTTATATTTACAAATGAAACTTTATTTAACCATACTTTTATTAAAAGTTGAAGATTTTTTAAAGTTTAAGTTTATTAAAAGTGAAATCCAATTGGCAATCCCTAGTCTGGAGACTGTTCTTATCTGAAACCTTCATGAGGTTCTGTGTAACTCATTAATTCTTTAATTGGCTTTTCTTCACTTGTATATACAATATTAAACTATATTTCATCTAAAAGTACCTTTTTATAAAAAGCAAATCTTTTTGTGACAGGCTTTATTTGACAAAGACACTTTTAATTCCTAGTAAGAGTTCCCACAAAACCAAGGTTTAATTAATTAATATCAATTCATTAACGCTGTTAAAAAATCAGAGAAGATGCAAGTGCACCTAAGCCCCAGCATGACTGAGCACATATACAAAATAATAATAATAAATCCTGACCTATGTTTTAATGGTACTCTGAGAGGAGAGTTGGTCCTGTGGTAGCAAGCATGACTTGTCCCCCTAAGCAAGGGTTGCCCTGGTTGCATATGAAGAGGAGACTACATGTGTGAGCACTATAAGATATTCCCCTTAGGGGATAGAGGCATTCTGGGAAGAGCAGAAGGTTCCATGTTCCCTCCCTGGCTTCTCCAAGATAGGCTGAGAGAGATTCCTGCAACCTTGGAGAAGCCACTGCCAGTCTGTGCAGACAATACTGAGCTAGATGGACTTATGGTCTGACTCAGTATATGGAAGATTCCTATATTCTATGTTCTCTTGGATTGGTAGATGATGAGCATGGTTTTAAAGCTGGAGAAAGAAACATCAACCTGTGCTATGCTGATGACACCACTCTGATAGGTGAGAATGCCGATGATCTGCAAGCTCTAGTAATGAAAGTCAAGGAGCACAATCTAAAAATGGGACTGCAACTAAATGTAAAGAAGACTAAACCAATGACAATGGGTACAGCAACTAGCCTCAGAGTTGATAATGAAGACATTGAAGTGGTTGATGGGTTCTGCCTTTTAGGATCAACCATCAACAGTAAAGGATCCAGCAGTCAAGAAATACTCTGCAGACTAGCGCTTAGTAGGGTTGCAATGGAAAGGAAACGATATTTAGATGCCGTAAAAGATTAGAATCGTTCGGACAATGGTTTTCCCCATGACACTCTATGGATGCAAAAGCTGGACTTTGAAGAAGCAAGATAGAAAAAGTATTGACGCTTTGGAACTTTGGTGCTGGAGAAGGCTTTTGAGGATGCCATGGACAGCCAGAAAAACAAACACATGGGTCATAGAACAAATCAATCCAGAATTTTCACTCAAGGCACAAATGACCAGGCTCAAACTATCATACTTTGGTAACATTATGTGAAGACCCAGCTCCCTTGAGAAGTCTATAATGCTGGGGAAAGTTGAAGGCAAGAGAAGAAGAGGACGACCAGCAGCAAGGCGGATGGACTCAATTACGACAGCAATGAATGCACCACTGAGAGACCTTAAAGGCCAAGTTGAAGACAGATCATCCTGGAGAGAATCTATCTATGTGGTCGCTAAGAGTCGACACCAACTTGACGGCACTTAATCAATCAACTAATATTCTATCTATGGGAACAGTCACTTGCATACTGCATAGATAATTTGCGTACAGGTGGCCCTCATTACTCATGGTCCTGACACCCGTGTTTTCACATATCCACAGTTGGGACCCATCCACGGCTAAACATTAGGCAAAAATTTACTTATCCATGGTTCCTGAGTGTTTCCTCTCTCCCCCTTTCTCCCTTCCTCTCTCACACAATACTCTTTGTACATGGACGCCAGACATTACTCGCAGGACAAGTCTTGCTCAGCAAGCTACTCTCTTTGCAGGTGCTTTCATCTGTCCATCAGAGTTGGTCAGCTGTTCAGCCCCCTTCTCCATGATCTCACTTGCTGCTACTGTTATGTTTTCCTAAGAAAGTAGTTACCTAAGTTGAACAGGTCAACCATTTATTTCTATTTTACTTGCAGAAACATTTCATTGTTGGCAATTAGGGCAGAGCTAATTAGCTACCCACTGACAAAATCTCACCCTATCCCCATCTCAAAGTATTTAATGCAAGGAAAATCTGCAGTGTGGTTTTGCTACCTTATCTTGGTCACTTTTTGACCAGGCTTCCCCCATCAGTTCTGATGGCAAGGGTGGAGTGTTGGTTTGAAACCTAGAACTGGTTCTGCCTTGTGCCAGCAGAATCCCTTAAGCATATCAAGCTATTCTAGTAAAGTGACTTATAGGATCAGGCCAAAATAATAAGTTGATCAGTCTTCAGGTTTTTCTTCTTCTTTTTTAAATAAACCAGCATTGCCACCATTGTGGTAGCAAGCATGACTTGTCCTCATAGCTAAGCAGGGTCTGCCCTGGTTGCATATGAATGGGAGACTTGATGTGTGAGCACTGCAAGATATTCCCCTCAGGGGATGAAGCCACTCTGGGAAGAGCAGAAGGTTTCAAGTTCCCTCCCTGGCTTCTCCAAGATAGGGCTGAGAGAGATTCCTCCCTGCAACCTTGGAGAAGCTGCTGCCAGTCTGTGAAGACAATACTGAGCTAGATAGACCAATGGTCTGACTCAGTATATGGCAGTTTCCTATGTTCCTATATGTATGCTACATAGTAAAACATGGAAGCATCATTCTGCACATGAACCTATAGCAAAACCTTATAGCCTAGTAAACAGAAATTGAAAGGGGATGGGGGGGGGGAACAGAGACAAATAGTTACTAGACAATTTTATAGCTAGTCAGATATGTAGATATTTGGCAAATGTTCGTTCAAAATTACCCAGAACTTCTAAATCTGTTCTGTCTACCACACTAGGTCTTTTGTATACTTTTAAATGTTTTTTTTTTTTAAGTATACTTTGAACTGTAATCAGACATTTTTGACCATCAGCTCAGCTACATAACACACTTTCCGGTTTTTTGACAGACAGCACTAGTTTGTTTTTGTCTATTCTAATACATTTCCCTCTGCTACTCTGTATGTTGAAGCTGTTTTGACAGTGACTGACATTTATTCCACATTTAATTTAAAGAATGGAGACTGCATGACTCAACCATTCTAATTCCTTTCCATTTAATTATTCTTTTGAACATATACATGAAAAATAAGTTTTACCTTACTGATTTTTAAAAAAATGTTAACAGAAATGCAAAATGGAAAAACGAAAAAGCTGTGGCATTAATTTTAGAAGCAGGAGAACTATCCTTATAAAGGAGAATTTAGGAGGGAGTGGATTGCACCCCAATATTTACTCTTAGTAAATACAGTTTTTTTCTATTTCCAGAGAGTCTTGGAGGAAACATTATCTAGGCCCATGTCAAACTGGCTTTTGAGTTGACTATGGGGTTGGGACTGCCTTCGTTGGCCTGATGGAATATCTGCTATTGGCTACTGAGAGACCACCTTGCCCAACCATGGGAGATTAGAGATGGGCCTATCATTGCCTGACTCTGAGGGGCCCAATGTAGGGACCCCCCTCCCAAGTATCATCTAATGATAACCTCCTTAAGACAAAGAAGTATCCTATCTTCCCTCAGAGAAGCATTTATAATGTTTATCAGATCCTCTCCAATAATCTGATTGTTAGATAAAATAAGGCAAGATGGGCAAGTGTCAAGAAAGCAGGTGGGAGGATGCACAGTCCAAAACAGCTTGTCCACATCCTCAGGAGTCACAAACTGAAAGGGATCCAGTCTGATGACCTAGGAGGAGTTGCTGGATACTTCCATAACAGACTCTTCCTGAATTGTAGAATCCATTTCAGCCTGAATAAGAGAGATTTTGTCTGAAGACAAGAACAATAGAGAAAATAGCAGAATCATACTCCCTCTGTCAGTAGCATTGACCATGGTATCCTTCTGGGTTGCTTGAGGAAGGGAGGCCAACACCAAAGGCCTCCCCTGCTTTGGCAGCCCCAGCATTGCTCCTCTTTATAAGGGTCCAAACAGGTATGGCTTTTGCCCACCCTGTTAGGCAAACCCAGCCCAGGTGCAAGATTTTACAGTAACTAAAAGTGAGTAAAACAACAGATAGCTGTCAAAGGGAGAAGTGCACAAAAGCTACAGCCAAGGTCCCTCTCCCAATCAAAAAGGGGGTGGGGTGGGGGAAGCCAAGTGAAATAAACTCCTACCTCACAATGTCTCTTCCAGTCACCTTCTGAGCTGCCCCCATGTCCATAGTTTATTGCTTTCCTAACTGTTTTGTCTTATCCTCATCGCAGAAGTTGTTACACATCTGGTTCCACGCATACCACATCAGAGCTCACCTCTACCATGAACCTCACTAGAAGACCTTAGGGAAGCAACACTCTCTCAACCTCATCTCCCCAACTGCAACAGGGGGTTAATGACACACTGCATTGTTGCAAATCAAAATAATTCATGTGTTTTAAAGTCCAATCAAAAGTCATTCTGTCATTCTGTATGGATATTTTGCTTGTTTTTACACTATAATCAGATAGGACTGATACTCTTAAAGCTCTGTAAGGATTAAGTCATTCTTCTGCATGCATATTTCACCACAATGAAAAGATAATACTGCAGTGAAGACTAAAGGGGAGATATGATAGCCATCTTCAAATATTTGAAGGGCTGTCACTTAGAAAGAGGGCAGGTTTTTAATCCATCATGCTTGAAGACAGGACTAGAAGCAATGACTTGAAATTTCAAGGAAGCCGGTTTAGGCTGGACAGTCAGAAGAATTTCCTAACTATAAGTGTTGTTCAAGGGTGGAATTGTCTGCCAGAGAGAGCATCTTAGAGAGAAGATAGCTGGTCTTGTGGTAGCAAGCATGACTTGTCCCCTTAGCTAAGCAGGGCCCACCCTGGTTGCATATGAATGGGAGACTTCATGTGTGAGCACTGTAAAAGATTCCCCTCAGGGGATGGAGCCGCTCTGGGAAGAGCATCTAGGTTCCAAGTTCCCTCCCTGGCATTGCCAAGATAGGGCTGAGAGAGATTCCTGCCTGAAACCTTGGAGAAGCCTCCGCCAGGCTGTGTAGACAATACTGAGCTAGATGGACCTATGGCCTGACTCAGTATATGGCAGCTTCCTATGTTCCTATCTGTCAAACAGCTGTAGCAGCTTCCTGCACTGAGCTCAAAGTTGGACTATAAGATTTCCAACATACTTTCCCACTCTAAAATACTATGATTAGATGACATTACAGCAGCTGTATAGAGTCAGACAGCTATAAAGGCTGTTCTCACACACAGCCAAGACTGGGATCCACTCCGCTCCCAGCGGCCTGGTGGTGGCAAACCTGCTTAGGGAGCCTGCCTGTTAGCCTAAGGTAAGGGTGTGCTTGCACCCCTAACCAGGGCTAACTGTTCATGTGTCAGCGTCATGTGGTACTGACACAGGAGCAGGCTCCCAGCCAGCACCAAGACCCCCCAAATGCACTATGCACTCATGCAAGGTAGAAGGAATTGTGGAATTTCTGGAGGCAGGGATGATGCATCCTGGCCCCAAAACCTCTGTGCTGCGTGGGGCATCTGGTGATCATCTGGGTATGCAACCAGTGTGCCCAACAAGGACTGAGCAATTGTCAGGAAGGTAAATTTAAGTAGCCTTCCCTACCCCCACCTGGTAGCCCTTCTCACTAATCGTGTGAGAGGGCCTATAGTATGAAAAGAGAACAAGCAGCAAGTTCACACAGTCCTCCACAATACACGAAAAGTTGTGCATATGTGGATTTTTCTCAGAACAAGGTCTCCTAAATGAAATATACATAGCATTGTACCTAAATATGATTTTCCAAAGCATGGTTACATAAGGATTATATTATTATAGTATTTATTTATTTGTTTATTTTGAAAAAACCTTTTGGTTTAAGATGAGATTAAGGTCCTTACCGGTTTTATTTTTGTTCCGAAAAGTGTAGAAATTGCAAATTAAGGTGGTCACCTTGACTTCCACACCATGTAAGCAATACAGACTTTGTCCAATCTTGTATATTATACTGGCTTTACAAATTCGAATGCATGCATCCACACTTTGAATTGGACTTTCAGATCAACCTTGGGCTTGAGAGGGATGCATCCATGCAGAAATCCAATAAGTACAGCATCTGTGGAATCCTCTGAACAGTTCTGGTCATCATATCTGGGAAAGGATATTAAAGAACTAGAAGATGTGCAGAAGAGCGCAACCAAAATGTTCGGGGAGGGGGTGGGCTAGAGCACTTTCCTTATGAGGTAAGTCTACAATTTACCTTGTGGATAGAATAGATAGAAATCTGTTCTTCCTCTCACATAACACTAGAAACAGGGTTTATTCCATGAAACTGATTGCCAGGAAATTTAGGACTTTGAAAAAGTAAGGGTCTCCCCCCGCCTCTGCCCCCCACCACAGAGACAGGAAGAATTTTTCATGCATGCACAATTATTCTATGGAATTCTCTGACATGGGACACCAGCTTGGATAGCCATGCAGAGGGGCCTATACAAACTTCATGGAAGATGCCCATCAAATGGCTGCTAGTCTTAATGGCTCTAGCTACCTCCAGGTTCAGAGCCAGAATGCCTCTGAATACCAGTTGCAGGGAGCAACAGCAGCAGAATGGAAGTGCCTTCACCTCCTGGTTGTGGGCTTCCCAGAAGCATCTGGTGGACCACTGTGAGAAACAGGATGCTGGACTAGTCTTGGGCCTGATCCAGAAAGGCTTTTCTTATGTTATCTCCAATCATTTGCTAGAGATGCAACTGGTGAATATCCTAATGTTAAGCTGAAAGATCAAGGCAATGTGTGGGTGCATGAACTCTCATTTTAATCAAAAGAGTTTTAAAAATATAATATAAATGAATATCAGTAGAATAAACCAATAACTAATTGTAATTGTCTACAAAACTGTGAGGTTAATCACACAATCGAAAACTGTGTTCTGAGTTTGTGAAGTGTGTGTACTCCCAATTTTTGTTTGTGTGGAAGCAAGGTTAGAGGAAAACCTGGGTAGAAGTGATTGTGTGGAAGCAAGCTTAGAAGAAAACCTGGGTAGCTTTTTCTCCTACCTTGCTTCCACACAATAACCTCTACCCAGGTTTTCCTCTAACCTTGCTTCCACACAAAGAAAAATTGGGAGTACACACACTTCCCAAACCCAGGTAGAACACAGTTTTCGATTGTGTGAATGACCTCTGTGTTTGAACCTCAATTCATTTCATGGGAAAGACATGTATAACTTCTTTTCAACACCAAAAGAAAAATGTCTGTATTTGTCCTATCCAAAATTCCCCGAGACTAGATTAGATTGATTAATCTAAATTCACAGAAGTAATTAAGACTGATACTGAATATAGCAATTTCCCTGCATGTGAAACTGAGGACATTAGAGCCAAGTTCGATTTTGGTCCCTCCACTGACATATAACACATTTTGTTACAGTTCATGGAAACTTTATTTTTCTAGTCTGCATCTGACTTTCAAAACCTTCTCTTTTTTCTTTCACATTCACAACAGAGCAAAGATCACAAAACAGAGCCTGTGTTCAGACGTAACACCAAACCAGAGATAAATGTGCCAGAAGTTCAGGTTTGTGTTTGTTCGAATACATGAAACTGCCACTTCATCACCCAAGCACAGGCTTGTTTTCACTCCTAAACCTGAATTTGAACCTTCAGTTTGTAGTGAGTTTTACTGCTGAAACCTGAGGTTAGAAGGCAGTATTGTGTCATCCGAATTCTACCACTGCTGTAACTTGGATTTTGTGTGGAAACTCTTCCTGCTACCATCAAGAGGTTGGCTCAGAGCAGCCCAGAAATGTATCAGTTCTAGGGTGGCCACGTTTTGTGCCGGTGGCCTCTCAGAGCTGATGCCCCATCACCTGCCATCCCCTTTCTCCTCCTGCCACTGCTTGGCAACAGGGACGCCATGTCCCCGCAGTTCCTGCATTTAAAAAGAAAGAAACACATTGGTGAATGCCTGCTTTCCCCTGAATCTTATGGGCCCACCTTGTCCATCTGGAGACAAGACAGGGAGGCTGTACACACTATGGGAGAAAATTGGGCTAGCGGAGGTGAGCGCTCCACTAACCCAGGCTCTACGATAGTGAAGCTATTCAGACGAGCAGAAAATAGGGTTACATTCTGAAAGCAGATAGAACCCTATTTTTACCTCATAGCAAGCAGATGGGTACATGCTGCAAACCCGGCAGGGAGTGTGAGCGACACACGATTAACATTTTAAGGTTCTCTCCAGCCATTGCTAGCATTGTTGGTCCTCCAGCCCTGCCCATGGCAACAGCAGTCCATGAGTGGACAGAGCAAGCACATGACCCAAGGAGACCACTCAGAGGGCTCCAAGCTGCAGTAACTCTTTGCTGCTCCCTGATTGGTAACCTCAGCTAACCCTTTCCTGGCAATTGCAGCACTGTCAAAGGAACTGAACTCCGTCCTGATGCCCAAAACGAGACAGAAGACTAGAGCAGCTGCAGCTGCCAACTAGCCCCAAAGGAGGAGTCACACACACCCCCAACGCACTCCTCCGATCCAGGAGGAACACAGCAGATGCCCCCGGAGCAATTGCCAGATGCCGATGAGAGCAATTGCAAGATGCCCCCATAAGTAGCCCAGGCACAAGGTACACTCCGTACACCGCAGCATGGTTTGGGAAGGCAGAAGGGGGAATTGAAAGCAGGTCTCCCCAGTCCTAGTCCAGCACTTTAACCACTACACCACACTGCAGGCAAGGGCAGCTGTAGGCAAGGGCAGGGACACTCCTACTCTTGTCCAGTGACTTGCAGGGGACAGGAAGGAGCACAAAAATCCCCATTCAGCCATGAGACTTGCTGGGTGACTCTGGGCCAGTCACTTCACTCTCAGCCTGACCTACTTCACAGGGTTGTTGTGAGGAGGAACTTGAGTATGTAGTACACTGCTCTGAGCTCCTTGGAGGAAGAGTGGGATATTCTATATTATTAATTCTTCTAGACGGGTCCTGTGCCCTGCGGGGCGGCTGGAAATCAGTTTGACAGTAGGATCAGGGGCGATGTGAAGCAGCAGGGAGCTCAGAGGCTGTCAGGCGAGCAGGCAACAGTCCCTGGCAGTGGCAGGGGGAAGCAAGGACTGCGAGACAGAGATAGAAAGACGGAGGACAGAGAGCATGAGCACGAAACTTGCGGGGGGGGGAGAGACTTGCGGGGGGGTGGCGAGACACTTGCAGGGGGAGAGCGGGGGTGGCGAGAGTGAGTGAGAGCGTTGTGGGGGGTGGCGAGAGCAAGCAAGAGTGTTGTGGGGGTGCAATGCCACAGGCTCAGTGCAAGACCACAAAGATACTCTGTGCAGGGTCAGCTAGTAAAATGTAAAATGAATGAATAGTATGACATGTATCTGTGCAACTATTCCCCTTAGGGGATAGGGCTGCTATAGGAAGAAGGATTTGAGCTCCCTGCCTGGCATATCCAGGTTGGGCTGAGCGGGAATCCCACCTGAGAGCCTCGGGAACCAACTGCCAGTCTTTGTCGACAGTACTAAGCTGGATGGACTAATGGTCTGACTCAGTGGAAGGCAGCTTCCTATGTTCATATTTTCCCTTGGGCTCATTTGCAAGGTGCCTGCCACTTTAAGGAAGCTCAGTGCTGTTTTCTGGAAAGGCTTTCCCCCAAGCTTGCTTTGCAGCCCACTCTGTTATCCAGTCTCTATGGTATCCCCGGGGAGGGAGCCTCAAGAAGTGCCCCACAGAGTTCCATGGCTCCATACGGGCACTGGGAGGGGGTAGGCAACCTCCCCTGCTTGCTGAACCTGGTTTTAGAGGAGGGGCTGGGAACTGGGTGACCCTCTTTTGACAGAGCCCTGTTTGAGAGCTTGCTGAGGTTCCACACAGTAGTGCTACCCCACCTTTAGACCTCAAGCCCTGTTTTTGCTGGTCGTGAGAATAGCTTCAGTGAGTTGCCATGGCAACTCACAAGTGGACCCCTGACTGGGAGGCTTAAAAGCAGCCTGCATCCCGGCTCAGGGATCTCTCCAGCATGCCCTGCGCGCTCAAAAGGGCATGCTGGAGCTTCCGGGGGCTGTGTGGCCCCCAATCCCCGCTGGCTCCGTAACGGAGCCGACAGTCATGTGGGCGGTTGGTTAGGCCACCTGGAGCAGACTGCTGGGTCGTCTGTGGGGAGAGCGAACGAGCTAAGCCCGCTCTCCCCACTAACCCTCCCCAGGCTGCTCCCACTGATCGTGGGAACTGTCTCAGTTACAGCAAGAGAGGTCTCCAGTAATGCAGGACTTCAGTGATTTATACACAAATACATAAACCCCCAGTAACACAAGAAATTTAACTAGGTTGTTTTCTCACTAAGGGCACATATGCCAGGCCATTGGGGGAGTGAGAGACACCATGGACCTTATCAGAAATACCAATCTGTTGACCATGTGCACAGTGGGGTTTCCATCAAAGCTACATCAGGCACACACCTGCGGCAACCCCAGTCATGGTAACCTTCTTGTGGTCCAGTCAATTAAAGAGACAACAGGTTGCCCCACAAATCCAGTGTCTACCACTGTCCATTGCACCTACTCATCAACAGTTCAGTTTCTGTGGTGGGAAACTAGCAAGTCAGGTTTCCAGTGGCACTTCTCCTGTGCTGAAATTTGAAAGACAAGGGTTCCAAGGGTCTTCACAGGCAAAGTCTGACATGCTCCGAGGAAGGGGGTGGTTGATTTCTTGCACACCTGGCACCATGAGGAATTGAGGATTGGATTTCTTGAGCAACCTGCAACACACAACTTGGTGCATTGCCTGGCATGCAGGATCTTTACTTAGAATCACCATACAAAACCATGAAAGCCAGCATAGCATAATGGTTAGAGTGTTGGACTATACTAGGACAGGGAATAGCCAAGTTTGAATCCCCATTCAACCATGAAACTCACTAGGTGACTCTGGGCCACAGGCGCATAACCACGGGGGGCAGGCAGGGCATGTGCCCTGGATGCCACTTGGTGGGGGGTGCCAAAAAGTGCCATGACCCCCCCCCCCGCCCTGATCCCCTCCTTCCTTCCCCACAAAAAATTTCTTTTGGCAGCACGCAGGGGCAGGGCAGCAGTCCGCACACGATCATGTGGCGCCCCCTCCCCCACAAGCATTCCCAGTGGCGCCCCCCCATTGCACAGCTCCGGCTGGCTGGGCGGCGAGCGCCTTTGCTGCCTTTGGCATTGGCCATGGCACGGACACAGACCTCTTCCGGGGCTGGGATTCGACTCCCCCCCCCGAGTCGTGCATGCGTGAGTCCCAGCTGCTCTCGTCGCCTCATGCACGTGGAAGGATTTGTTTCATCTGGTGATGAGGGAGCGTTTGTGTTTGCTGCTGCTGGCTGGGGCTCCTGTGCGCAGGACAAGGAAGGAGACCAAACCAGCAAACAAAATCATCATAATCACTAAACAAACGCAATAAAGCATTCACAGTGGACAAGGTGTGTGTGTTTTCTTTTTTCAATTATATCTTTATTTAAAATTATACTGGGGCGGCATGGTGGTGGGCAGTGTGCTTGTAACTGGCTTGCCTTTAAGTTCTTCTTAGCTGGGTAACTCGCTCTCCTCCTCGCCTGGGCAGCAGCAGAGAGCAGGCAGAGAGCGGCCGGCTTCCCCTCCTCCGGCTGGCTGATGGCAGCCCGCATGGGTCACGGTCCGTGATTTGTTGTCCTTCTGGCTCCCTTCCCCGTCCAACCAAGTGACGAGAGGGAGCCCCTGCAGCAGGAGGCAACCGCCCGCCGCCTGCTGCTGCCGCGCGGCCAAGGCGACTCATGTCTGGGGCCATCGTGTGTGTACGAGACCAGCAAGCTAGTAGCCCGCCCCCCGCCCTACCCTTCCCCACTGCACCTCGTCCCCAGTGGATAACGAGAGGCAAGGAGAGAGCCTCTGAGCCGAGTGATGCCGAGGCCCTGCCATCTGGCCTGGGCGTCGTTTCCCAACTGTTGGAACTGCGCAGGGCATCCGAACAGGTCTGAACCTGTCAGAACCAGTCCGAACCAGGGGGTGGCTCGAACAAAACCAAAACCGAACCACCCCCTCCTGGTTCAGACCCGGTTCGGATCCGAACCGAACCGGGCGAACCGGTTTTGTGCACATCCCTACCTTGCATGCCTGAATATTGTCTGGATTTTTAAATTCCCCATGTATAGTACTGCTCTCTCCAACTATATAGAGGGATGTCTATAAGTGTGTGTGTGTGTGTGTGTGTCCAGATGTTCAGCTTTGGGCCCCTGGTTTGGAGGTACCTCAGAAAGGTGCAATATTATGTGTTCGAGCAAAGGAAAATCTACCGTGAATGAGACAACGCTAAATTTGAGATAAAAGAAAGCCCTCCCCCCCCGTGACCCTATTCTATTTTTTGTACTAGTTTGCAGGGCAAGGGGAGCCCAGAACCTTCCCCTGGGGTGACAGCAGGTTAAGCTGGTTCTCACTTATTCACCCATCCCAGCTGCTTTGCTCTCCCTCACTGCAACCAGCTGTGGCATTAATCCTTTACTAGTGGGCTGATGGTTTGCCAGGTTGGACCCTGGCAAATGAATGCCCTGCATGCAAAGGGCTAACACTGTGGCTAGGAGGAGCAGCAAGGGAGAGTGATGCAACCAGGATGGGGAGAGAAGAGTGAAAACAAGCCTCACATGAGGCTCATTTACCAGCACCCCGATTCATCCGTTCTGGCTGCTACTGCCTGAGAGTCTGAATCTATTTTAGGATGATTCATAGGAGAATGCTACCAACACAGAGCTAAAGGCACAGCAAGCACACCTTTAGCTACATGTAGTCCAACTCCACGATGTTAAAAAAACACACAAAGTGTCTCTGCTGTCAAGAAAGCGGATAAGCTATTTAAATGGCACTTTTGCCCCCTAGCTTTAAAAATAATATTGGGAACCCCTAATATGTTGCCTACTTTGTCCATTATTCTGCCCAAGTCATAACTAATGTGAACCTTTCAGAAGTAAATATCCCAGCAGAATAGTCTCTCTCAGAGACAGCTGAACATGATTAACATCCTTTTAATCTATTTTTTGTTTTATGAAACAATATCACAGTCTGTCTGTGCAGAGATAGGAAATCCTTTGCATTTAGCTAATTAAGGCAGTCCCTATAGGCAAGTATCTAATGATTAACTCAAAATAATTGTTCATTAATCAAACAGTGCCTGTTGTACGCACACTGGTGTTCCTAGTGCTAAACCACTTGGGACCAGCCTGAGGACAACAAATTGTAAATCAGAGAGATGCTAGAAGCCAGAACACAACTCTTCAAAATAGTTATTATTTTCATTATGTGGGATATACTGCAGTTGAGTGTTCCCACATGTACAGCACCTCTCTAACATATTGCCCATTAGATAAATTGGTGGAAGGCAACTGGCTGAAAATTACTCTGGTGAAATAAAATAATGGAACAGGCAGGGCTGAGGACAACCAAGAACTACTGTACATGTGTGTGCTATAAAGTAAGGGACTGAAGGAGGATGAAAGAATTAGTTGACAGATTACAAGATGGTTAGTATATTGGGAAAATAAAATACAGTTGACTGGGCTGGCAGATGTGGGGGAAGTGATATGTAGGAAGATGAGAGTCTGATGTCAGAGAGACACAGGGCAGAAATTAGTGAAGACTGAGTGAAAATTAGTAAAGGAAAGACCCCTAAACATTTTGTAGTGCAACACACACAAATCTGTAGATTGCTTATCTGATGAAGTATTAGTGATTGTGAGGCTGAAATCTGGGGATATATTTATTCTGGATCAAATAATCTGAAATAAAATTATGAAATCTTGTGATTACACAAGCCTGGTCCAGATGTTACTCAAAGTTGGGATGCATCCCTTAGTGAGTGCTTAGAAGTGCTTCCCATGCACTTATATGCTCTGAAATGCTGCTCTCCATCCTCACAGTGTTTATTCGAGGAGACCTCTGCTGTAAGCATTGGAGAGAAAGGGTGAGGATTTCAGAGAACACCAACACAAGGATGGGACTTCCAAATGCACTCCTGGGGGTGCTGCACATGAGTACTACAGTATATCCCAACTTTGTGTAACATCTGGACAGGGCTATAGTGATAAGTCTATTTGCTATGGCTATTTACTTTTATAGTGTTCAGCATTACCCCAGCTATCTTTTCATTTGCCTGCATTAAACAAAAAAACCACCTGAAAAAGAACAGTGAAGCAAAGCTCATGCATTCCAACCTGGAATGTTTTCTATTCTTATGGATGCTGAATACAAGCATTAATGAAATAAACAACATCTCTGGTCCAAGTACTCTGGAGAGCAGCATTATTTGAGATAAAGGAAGGGACTGATATCTGTGATGGCATGGCCTGAAATTGCCTATTTTTCTTTCTTCTACTTACAGCCCAATTCTCTTGGGTTTCTGGTTATTTACTTGGCTGGATACATTTGCTCAATAGACACAAGTCTTTCCTCTCCCTTCAATTGCCAGTGTACAATACTCAAGCAACATCTCCTCTCATCACTTCTCTAAATGTGCATCTAAATGTGCATCACTTCATCTAAATGTGCATAACATGTAGTGTTATGGATCAACTAAGCCTGTGAATATTTCCTCTTTCAAATACTATGGTTTTCAAAGGCCATCCAGCTCTAAATGTATGCAACAAAGATGGGAATGTACTTCCCCATCTGTATTGGAAATAACTGAAGCTTGTCATGGTAATAACTACTTGCTGCCTTTAATCATGCCAAAAAAAGGGAACCATGACATTGATTAATGGTTGGCAAGCTGTCCTGTATAATGCATGGGGCTCAGAAGTCCTCTTTCATTGCCAGATTCTCTTGGAGTTTTGTGAAAATAGACCAGCCTTTGATTAATGAATGATTATTTCCCCACTGTTCTCAATTGGTGGCTCAACAGTCAAGTCAAGTCAAGGTTAACTGTGCCATCAAGTTGATTTTGACTACTGGCACCCACAGAGCCCTGAGGTTTTCTTTTGGTAGAATACAGGAGCGGTTTACCATTGCCTCCTTCTGCGCAGTGTGAGATGATGCCTTTCAGCATCTTCCTATATCTAATGCCTTAATTATCTGCATGACAAGGTGAGTACTGATAGCTTGGGTGAGGACATCTTTGCACAGTCCATATTTCAGGGTGGCACAAGCTTCCATTACAGAAAGCTATGCCCAGTTCATGGAGAAAAACTAAAACCATATTTGATACAAGTTGATGGTTGTATCAGATGTTGGCAAAGCCAAGTTAGAAAAGGATGGTTGAAGCCATGCATTTTACAGGGCCCGATGTGTTTTCAATGGGATGTTGGATCCACTGACCATTCAGTTTATCCAGACTGTAGCCTAGAAGGCATTCTTGCTTACATAATTTAATTTGTCTGGCTTGATAAAGGGTGTGGGTGGTGGAACAGATAAAGACCTAGAGATTGGTTGCTGCACATTCCAGTTTGTTTAATTTCTCCAGTTTAATGTCTCCTTCAAAAAACTGGCTCACAAAATTTATTCAGCTCCAATACAGATAGGGATGTACATTCCCATCTTATCCCATCATATTGGAGCTGAAAAATTTTTGTCAGCCAGTTTTTTGAAGGAGAACTTTTGAATGCACATTTAAATTCTGAATTTTAAGCTCAAAAATCAGATACTTCAGACTTATTGGCATGGCTTGATTTTGACAGTTTTGCAGTAAGAAATTTCATAAATTGTCAACTGTCAAATATTATTTATATATTTGCACTGTGTGAATCCAATAGATGGGTAAACTCCAGATACTAAATGCTATTGCATGATATTAATCAAATGCTATAAAGCAGGAAACCATGACATGTCAGTTATCAAATACTCTAGAATACTAATGACTCTTGCATGCCAAGCTATAAGAACACACTCTGTGCATGAGGGAAGGGGAAAGGAAAAACAAGCTAGAACACCACCCACACCCTTCATCAAGCCAGACAAATTAAATTATGTGGGCAAGAATGCCTTCTAGGCTACAGTCTGGATAAGCTGATATCCAACATCCCAGTGAAACACATCAGGCCCTATAAAACCCATGTTCCCCATAAAACCCCATAAAAACTATCCATTTCTAACTGAGAAACTTGTTGCCTGAACAGTCACACAGACTCCATTGCCTCACCTTACCTACTGACTTACCTGACCACCAGACCAGCTCTGACCGAGCCCCCTCTCCCCAACCTCTGGCCCTCTGCTTTCATTTGCTTAACCTGGTATTTGACCCTACTCCATTCTTGACCGTGCTTCCTTCTTCTGGTCCTTTGCACTCATCCACTTGATCTAGTACCCAACCCTAGCCCACCTTGATCATGTCCTTCTGCCTCTGGCCTCCCCTGCACTTCAACTGTACCACCCCCAACTACAGCCTGTCCCAAGGCTTGGCCAACATGCCAACCCCCCTAGATCAACTGCCCTGGACCATTTTTGGAGGGGCGGTATATAAATCAAATCAAATCAATAAATAAATATCTGATACAGCCATCAACTTGTGTCATATATGGTTTTAGTTTATCTCCACGAACTGGGCATAGTTTTCTGTAATGGAAGCTTGTGCTAACCTGAAATATAGACTGTGCAAAGATGTCTTCACCCAAGCTTTCAATACTCGACTTGTCATGCAGATAATTAAGGCACATTACTGTTGAGCCACCATTTGAGAACAGTGGAAAAATAATTATTCATTAATCAAAGGCTGGTCTTTTTTCCACAAAACTCCAAGAGAATCTGGCAATGAAAGAGGACTTCCAAGCCCCATGCATTAGACAGGAGTAGCTTGCCAATCATTAATCAGTGTCATGGTTCCCTTTTTTGGCATGATTAAAGGTGGCAAGTCGTTATCACCATGACAAGCCTCAGTAGTCACAAGAGGTTCTCCCACTTCTAAAATTAACTCCTAATGCTTCCCTGCCCTTCTGCCTAGTGTCATTAAAATGCAAATTTTAAGATAAATGGGCTGCTTTGCTGCCATTTAGTAGCTTTGTTTAAGAATGCCATTAGGAAGGAATTCATTTTTAAAATAATGGTTTGCTTAATAATATTTTTGCATTTCAATAGCACTTTGCATGCTCGGATTTGGAGTGCAAACCTCTTTGCAAAAGGACTGATCCATAGAAGGTCTTAATACCAGAAACAAACCGCCCCTGGATGAATCCCTCAATAATTTAACTCCTCCATATTATAGGATATTTAGGTTAAAAATTCCAGGAAATAATTATATGCAACTATTTCTGGACAAAAGTAGCTGTTTCAAGATTCACAATGGAATATATTTTCCAATTTAAAAGCCAAAGGGGAGGGGGAATAGTGCTGAGCCAAGTGAGGACCTCAGTTTAACTCCAATATTTGATATTATAAGTTTATCTGATTGTTTGTAATTCAGTACTAACATCAAAATCTAGTCAGGCACTTCATAGCTAAGTAATAAGAAAGTAAGAAAATAACATAAAGAGAAAGAAAGAAAATAACAGAACGAAAGAAAATAACATAATTCTAAGTAATAAAAAAGCATAATACAATATTCTATCACTTTTAGCATGGCATTCTGGGCAGTGATGTCTTGGAATCTACATTTACATTTTAAATTTTCAGACTATAGAAGCTCTAAAGAAGTTGCTAACTGAAAAAAAATATCTTATATTTAGCAAGGGAGGAGCAACTGGTTCTATCAGGGGTGTAGCAAGATTGGAGTTGATCCTGGGACAAAAGGTAAAGATGAACCCCCCACTCTGTCTCCTTCTTCAGAGAGGCATGAGAGGCAGAGAGATGTGCAAACCGGCTTGAGGTCATGCCGGTACACCATTGAACTGGGCCCGGTTTGGCTTGACTTCGAGCCAAACCATCCAAGTTGACTCAGAGGCAGTTCAGGGATTCTAAATTTGAAGAAAAACTCACCGCCCATTTCACAAGCTCATCCATCCAAGGCTTGGTCCAAGGTGACCATTGACGAAGCCGGTAACTTTGGGATCCTCCTGTGTCTGCAACAAAGCACAAGAGAAACAAATCACTAGCAAGTATCAAATTCAACCAGTCTTCCCCGTACCTAGGTTGCTCACCAGATTCCAAGAATCCTGAGCCCAAGATCCACAACATCACCAATGGAGGTCTCAAAGTGAGGTGAAGCAGCCCAATGTCTGGCTCAGGAACTAGGTCTAAAGCAGCAGGAGTCATGGTCTCAAGTGTCTGGGACAAGCAGCTGAAGGCTGGTCTGCAACAAACCCAAGTGATGTGTTGTTTTCCAGCAGCTTGGATGTTATCTGCTGGCTAATTTATAGTGCTTGGTTAATGACTCTCCTCCCACAGCCAGCTGTTGGAGATTTCAGTGTTTATCTCATCTGTTAAAAAGATGTTGACTTTGCCTTAATGGCTGCAGCTGCTGCTGGTGTTTGGCACACCTTTGTTCTTGAGGTATAAAAGGTTGTCCTTCTTCCAGCTCTGGACCTGACTGCTCACCCCCCATCTTTTCTGCTTCCGATGGCCCCTCTGGAGCTGCAGCTTCATTTTGGCTTGTCTCAGCTGTCTCCTGCAGCCCAACTGTTAAGCTCTCTCCTTCGGGTGCCTCTTCCTCTGCTGGAGGATTGCCAACTTCCTCCTCCTCTTCACTGTCTGTGGGTGAGGGCATGGTCCAGGGATGCTGCTGCAGCCACGGGGTTTGTGTGTCCTCTGCCATCTCCCCCTCCCCCAGCTGGCCTTCACCAGCTTTTCTAAGGGTTGTTCCTGTTACAGAATGCATTGTTTCAGAACAAACACCAGGGAAAGGTTTAAGATAACTTTACTTGTGAGACAAATGCAGTATAGAACTTGCTGACTCACACACAGGAACAGGAACAAATAGGAACAGCAAGGAGAATAGAAACTCCTAGCTAGCCCAACCAGTACTGAGGAAGTTACAGTGCCCCTTCTGGCTTCATAGCAGACTACATGCAAACTATACACAGTAAGTTAGGCTGCAGCTGTTGCATATCCCAACAGTTCCAGCCCCTCCTCCAGTGGTGGTGGCCATTTTGGAGGTCATGCGTGTACCCTGTGTGTACCCTGCCCCCAGGCCATGCAAATGGCCAGGACACATGTGTGGCAGCCTTCAAAATGGCCACCACCACTGGAGGAAGGGCTGGAATGTACCTTTGAAGAGCAGGGGAAGGCTGTCGGGGAGACACTATTTAGATGTTGTGATGTGTCTATACCTACAAAGATTAGAATTGTTCAGTCAATGGTTTTTCCTGTGACACTATTTGGATGCAAAAGCTGGACTTTGAAGAAGCAAGATAGAAAAAGCATTGATGCTTTTGAACTTTGGTGCTGGAGAAGACTTTTGAGGATACCATGGACAGCCAGGAAAACAAACAAATGGGTCACAGAAAAAATAAATCCAGAATTTTCACTCGAGGCACAAATGACCAGGCTCAAACTATTATGCTTCAAACACATTATGTGAACTATTATACTTCGGACACATTATGCCCTTGAAAAGTCCATAATGCTGGGAAACGTTGAATAGAAAAGAAGGAGAGGATGACCAGCAGCAAAGTGGATGGACTCAATTACGACAGCAATGAATGCACCACTGAGAGACCTTAAAGGCCAAGTTGAAGACAGATCATCCTGGAGAGAAACTATCTATGTGGTCGCTAAGAGTCGACATTCACTTGATGGCACTTAATCTATCAATCAATCACCAGCTCCTTTAGCAGTACCGTTACCAAGAGAGTCTATCACATCAGACATAGCCTCACCTGCACTTCCACCAATGTGTTTTATGTTATACAATGCAAATGTCCAGACTGTCAAAAGCAATATGTAGGCAAAACATCTACA
Source organism: Hemicordylus capensis (assembly GCF_027244095.1). Classification (NCBI taxonomy): domain Eukaryota; kingdom Metazoa; phylum Chordata; class Lepidosauria; order Squamata; family Cordylidae; genus Hemicordylus; species Hemicordylus capensis. The sequence continues at coordinate 104,437,533 of NC_069657.1, read as the reverse complement.
GATCTGAGGACATGTTTCAGGAACTACAAATCCTCCATTAAATTGGAACAACCTATGGCCAGACATTTCAATGCAGGCAATCATAGTCTCACTGATAATAGAAATATTTCCTACTGAGCAACATTCACATCATAAGACGCTGGACAAATGAGGATTTATAGATAGACAGATAGATAGATAGATAGATAGATAGATAGATAGATAGATAGGCTCAGGACCTTCACACCTCATGGACTGAACTTGGAGGATAGCACACAAAATGCATATGCAACATTTATCCATCATTCTTTTCCTGTCACCTGCCCTGGAAGTATTCTTAACTGCTGTATTCTTAACCTTGTGAGTCATTCATATCTATATCTATATCTATATCTATATCTATATCTATATCTATATCTATATCTATATCTATATCTATATCTATATCTATATCTATATCTCCATCCATTGCTGAGGAAGGTGTAAGTTGAAACATTCAGCTAAAATTTGGTTTCCTCTAATACTTTGTTGTCAGTCATCTTTTTGTACTCTGTGATTGTGTGTGTGTGTATATCTGTTTCTTAACTGTGTGTGTGTGTGTTTATGTACACACACACACAAAGCACATGGTTCGAAATACATTTCTACAGAAGTTTGCAAGGATTTTGTCTGATTTTAGGTTTCTACTTTATTTGCTGGCCAGTGCTAAATATTTTTGAGTCTCTCTCTCTCTCTTTCCGTTTGGAACAATAAACAGGACACTTCTGGGTTTCCTATCTTCATCTGAATGTATGTTACAATGAATGCATGAATGAAAAGCCCTTTCACCTAATCTCAGTCAGGTCAGGAATGCACCACACATGATTGCAGTGAAAAGGAGTCCTCTTGTGTACAAGCAAAAATGTTCTTTCTGTTATTGGTTTGCAGATTCTAAAGCTGAGCCCTTGCACTAAGAAAAGATTTACAAGGCTGAAGGACTGGTGAACCTGATCTCAAATTCATCAAAACTTTGCTGGGGTAGTTTGATGCGAGCAATTTCTGAATTTATGGATTGTATGGCATGGCATCTATTGGTTCAGCCCTGAGTTAAGGATCTGGACTTATTCTGAACATGGAGGGAACAGACTCTTAAGCAGTTATTAATTATAAGCTAATTCATTATTCTCTTAGGTCCTTGGATGGTTAACCCTCTGCTTTTTTCCCTTTTGAGATTTTCCAGAAATAATCCACCTCTTAGTAGCACACATATTTTGCATCATACTCTTCTATTCCTCTAAGTGTACACCATAAAATAGCCACTGTTTGTGCTGAGTCAGATAGATACGATTTCTCTCCTCCTGCTAAATATAAATAGCTACCACTTTGGCTAGAGACTTTGCACATGTGCAAAGGGATTCATGTCAGTTTTTTCCAGTAGCACATTAATACCTACCATGCTTGTGGGGAAAATCACCTACACAAAGCCATTCATGTGTTACCAGGAAGGTGGGGGGACCCCAAGGCATGGACTTTAGGGAAATGGAAGAGCGTCATACTCAAAACCTGAGAGATTTTTGCCATATCAAGTTAATGTCTGAATCCATTCTTCGTGGGATTTTTCCTTTTGAAAGCTCACTATGAAATAAATAGTTTGTAGGGGTAGGTGTTCCGAGCAGGTTTTGAAAAGTTTCAAGTGATGTTCAGCATGACAACTTTTGTAACTTCAAGTGCTTCTGGTAACATTGGCAGCAGGCGAAACCCAGAAATATTTCCAGACTGTGAAATGAATGAAATGTTTGACAGATATTAGTATGTAGTAGCAGCCACAACTGCCCGATCAATGTTGTGAAAAGGAAAGCTGAAGCCACAGTTTCTTCAAACTCAATTGCAAGGAAATAAGAAAACAGAGAGCAGGCCATGTGACCCTTTTCTTTCCCCTCAGGGCACAGAGATCATAAATAAACATAAAGAGAAAGAAAGAGGAACACTTTGGTGCAGAGAGAATTCAACCTTCATTTTCTTAGACTCTCTCCTCTACTGCTCTTAGTTTCAAAAGAAACTTTTTGTTGCAGGCAGCATCTTCATGCTGTTTTATACCCTCACTGTGAAAACTAAAACATGTGCAAATCTCTCCCACAGTCACAATGAATAAAATCAATATAGGCAAGTCCAACCTGAACACTTGTGTTTTCGCAATTAATTTACAGCATTGACAGAAACAACCATCTCAACACTGGTAGGTAGAGTTCTAGAGGTGTTTTTATTTTTAAAAAATAAATAAAACATTTTTTCTGCTTCCTCTTGTAGATTGTCATCCACTTCTACATCTAGAGATTACGAGATTTGTTGTGCTGTACTGTTAATAGCAATATCTGCTGTTGTAAAACAAAGCCCTCTGGAAACCTGGGCTATGCCCATTGGCTTACTGTGTTCATAAGGTTTTGGAGCTACCCTTTCCTCCCTAGAATCCCAGCTACACTACTGAGCACAGCAGTGAATATGAGGCAGTTCAGACAGGTTTGCTCAGAACTGCAAAAGAGGGAACACCATGGGATACCCAGCAACACAAATAGATCTGTACTTTAAAACTGGTTGGAATGGGTTGTGAGGTTGGATGAGTTCACGGCTCCCTGCTTAGAAAGCTTGCTTTGTCAGCTTGCTTTGTATTTCCTACTGCATTGTGTGGCAACTGGGATGAGGCCATGAAGGAAAATGGTAGCCTAGAAGCTTTTCTGAAGTATTTATGGAGCTGAATCTACATCTTATCTTATGTTTGGTGCACTCCAAAATACTCCTTAGATTCAATAGCTTCCTAGGACTACTTACATGATTTGCAGCTTTTCTTCTAAGATAAACAGTTGACCCACCACATCATCCTATATAAAACCCAGCTCAGGGAGAGGCTTTCAGGGCCAGCCAATTGGTGCATAGACAAAATGAAAAGAGAGGAACCAGGCATAGAAACGAAAGTTTGGGTGATATACAGGTGAAACTCGGAAAATTAGAATATCGTGCAAAAGTCCATTAATTTCAGTAATGCAAATTAAAAGGTGAAACTGATATGTGAGACAGATGCATTACATGCAAAGCGAGATAAGTCAAGCCTTAATTTGCTATAATTGTGATGATCATGGCATACAGCTCATGAAAACCCCAAATCCACAATCTCAGAAAATTAGAATATTTCATGGAACCAAGAAGACAAGGATTGAAGAATAGAACAATATCGGACCTCTGAAAAGTATAAGCATGCATATGTATTCAGTACTTGGTTTGGGCCCCTTTTGCAGCAATTACTGCCTCAATGCAGCGTGGCATGGATGCTATCAGCCTGTGGCACTGATGAGGTATTATGGAAGACCAGGATGCTTCATTAGCGGCCTTCAGCAATTCTGCATTGTTTGGTCTCATGTCTCTCATCCTTCTCTTGGCAATGCCCCATAGATTCTCTATGGGGTCAGGTCAGGCGAGTTTGCTGGCCAATTAAGCACAGTACGCTGTATACTTTTCAGAGGTCCGATATTGTTCTATTCTTCAATCCTTGTCTTCTTGGTTCCATGTAATATTCTAATTTTCTGAGATTGTGGATTTGGGGTTTTCATGAGCTGTACGCCATGATCATCACAATTATAACAAATTAAGGCTTGACTTATCTCGCTTTGCATGTAATGTGTCTGTCTCATATAACAGTTTCACCTTTTAATTTGCATTACTGAAATTAATGGACTTTTGCACGATATTCTAATTTTCCGAGTTTCACCTGTATAAATTAGATAGATAGATAGATAGATAGATAGATAGATAGATAGATAGATAGATAGATAGGATGGACAGGGACATGAAATGTTTTAACTGTCCAACTTTCAACCCAGTCCACATTTGCCATGCAACAGTAAAGCAGCCAGAAAAAAATTATGTGAAGAAAATAGGGCCAGTAGCAACTCATGTTTGCTGGAAAACTATCAGCTTCCACTGCTGACTGGGAAGATGGTGAGGGTGGAGTGCTCATACCTGCACTGTAACCAGGGTGTGTTATGAGCAGGGATCTTCAGAAACCCTCAGAGAAATTTCACTGACCTTTTATATATGCTGATTGGGCTTCCCTTGAAAAATTTCAGATGCTTCATCTTGGGAAGAACCCAAATATTTGCTTCAAATTGCAAGTTTTCCATTTTGCTGCCAATTCTAGTGATCAGATAACAGCAGAGTCTCAATGACTGCTTGTTCCATTTCATGGCAGTGCATGGCACCTAGCATTGGTATAGCAGCCTGCACTATATACCTGCACCAAGGACTGCTATCCACTCTGCAGCTGTACACCTCCAGGACATGCTCTAGTAAATGCAGAGGCGTATCTAGGGAAAATAGCACCTAGGGCAAGCACTGAAATTGTGCCCCCTGTCCAAACATCTGACACCCATCTTTCAGATAACTTTACAATAATATCAGCTCAAAAATACAAGTCAAGCTCATTAATCTTTTAATATTTCAAAAATTATTTAGCAGTGGATGTGGCCAGACCAAAAATGCTGGAAAACTACAAATTTCAGTATGCTGGGGCTCATGAAATACCCAAATACTATGTGGAGGTGTACATGGAAAACTAAACAGAAGTGCCTGTCTAATTCTCTACTATGCATTGTAGCATCACTATTACATAAGTTTTAAAAATCAATGGAGAATTTGACTTTTCCCAAATACTCTGAAAATAATTAAAGGATATGCAGAGTAAACTGTGTCACTGCTTGGAATATATTTTAGTATTTCAGAAAGACAGTTAAAATGAGAGAAAGAGAGCAAGAAACTCCCAGCAGCCCTTAATACTAAGGATTTCACACGGATTCAAATTTCAAAGACAAACTCACCATTAATAGCCATATTATTAAGACATCACATTTAACTCACTTATCACAAGAAGCAAAGTAAGAGCAAATGAATACAATCCTAGCTCATAAGCTTCAGCTTAGTATTCACAAGCCCTGATTCTCTGTATATAGTGCCAATCTGAATATGTGTACAGTGACTTATATTATATTAATTTTTTAAAAAATACCTGTAGCCCCTTTCGTGGGCTTCCTAAAGGCCGTGGCGGGGGGGCTCTGCAAAGGTTTCCCTCCCCTCACTGGCCTCTAGGGCCTCACAGGGACAATTTGAGCATATGTGGTGGCCATTTTTAATTTTAAAAAAAAAAATGGCTGCTGAAAACAAGATGGCCACTGTGCATTCTTGAATGGCCTCTGTGAGGCCTGGCTTGGCCTAGGGTCTCACAGAGGCCATTTGAGCATGCATGGTTGCCATTTTGTTTTTGGTGACAATTTTTTTTATTTTTTTATTTTAAAAATGGCGCCCCCCTTCAAGTGGTGCCCGGGGCACGTGCCCTGCCTGCCCCACCATAGATACGCCCCTGAGTAAATGCACTTGAATGCTTCTTTTAACCTGCACTCAACAGCAGAAACAAATACTGCCATTGTGGTGTAGCAAAAACATGATTATGTGATTATTTGCAGAGCTGCAGAGGAAAATCACTTCACACACACCACATCATGCTAATTGGGTCATGTGAGTTGGCATGTAATGGCCAGCAAACTTTGACTGCACAGTCCTATTGCAAATGTATATAAGAGAGAGAGATTGAGAGAGAGAGAGATTCATTTCATCCTCTCACAATAGAATAGATCCTTAACATAGTGATTCACCATTATTTGAGACAGTATGGATCCAGTGTTCCATCTACTGTGGTTTCAAGAGAACACATCTGAATTATACTGCTGTGCTCTGCAGTATAGCTGCAAGGGGCTAGGGGTGTGCACGAAACAGATTTGTGTTCTGTTTTGTTTGATACAAAATGCAGATGGTCGAAACATTTCAGTGGAACAATGGCCAAACTGGCTATTTTGACAGAACAAAATACGAAATGTTACAAGTGTTTCAGCCACTGGGAACAATGGGGAATTCTCAAAACATTGTTCCCTATTGCTCCTAGGGACACCAAAGTGGTTTGGGTGGTAGGGCATAATGGGTGCTCCCTACCACCCAACCAACCCACAAAATAAATTGGCAAGCAGGTGATTTTTAAGCTTTTCCCCAAATCCACATAGATCTGGCTGATCTTCAGCATAATAAAAGTTGAACAAAACCATGGGTGATACATATGAAAGAAGAACACAAACACAATGGAAAAGTGACCCCCAAAAAGTATCAATATTGGCTGTTGAAGGGAATTTAATAAGATGTAAGATCAAGGAAGCAATGTTCATTGAACAATTGAAACCGAATATTAATGTTAAGAAAGAGCTGAAAGAAGCCATGAGACACACGGGCCACTGAAATAATTAATATCTTTTCCGCAAAAGGTCTGCTCTCTCTTTCCTCATGTGTTATCTGTTACCTGCTTTCCTGCTCAGCTTCTGTATTTAGGTGCCTTCATTTAGCTGTCATGCTAAATGGAGCACTGAGGTTGCATATTGCATCAAAACGTTTGCTTGGCTTTGTTTTAATTTACATCTTTTGTTATATTAATATATTTTGTGCATAGAAGATGTCATATTGAAGTTTGTCTTTGGAGCAGTGCACTGTATAGCAGCCTGGTATATCATCACGGGTATATCATCTTATTCAAAAAAGAAACACTGACCCAGAATCCACTGCCAGCCATTGTGCCTGTGCTGCAGTAATGTCTTTGGCACAAGTTGTTCTCTCACACACAATTATGACTCCTGACTACTGAAGGCCAACCTCCCTGCCCACTGCAATGTCACAGGCAGTTTGCCTCACCCTGGCCAACCCCCCAAACCAAATGTGTCACAGTCTGCCCATTAGTGCTGCTGTCACTGCCAAAGCACCCAATACGTGTGATATCACATGCAAAGGAGACGGGGCCCGGGCTCCATGGAGCCCCTGCAAGCCCTCCCAGACTCACTTGTTGTCAGCACTTGCTTTTGGAGCATTTATTTCCCTTCCTCTCCCTAGCTGGGAAAGGAAGGGAAATAAATGCAGCCAGAAGCAAGTGCTGGCTGCAAATGACTTCAGGAAAGCTTGCATGGGCTCCTTGGAGCCTAGGCCCCACCCCCTTTGCACATGACATCGTGTGTGTGTGTGTGTGTGTGTGTGTGTGTGTGTGTGTGTGTGTGTGTGTGAGATCAGAGGCGTGACTAGAGAAAATAGCGCCTAGGGCAAGCACTGAAATTGCGCCCCTGTCCAGACAGGAATGATGGGCCTTGTAGTCAACAATATCTGGAAATCCTTGTTAAAAGGAACACTGTACCATCTAGACATGGTTGTTGATCAAAACCTAAAACATGAGCCATCTCTGTAAAAGACTTAGAACAATAGTCAGGAGTTATGCGAGGATTCCAAGTGTCATTTTCTCTGTCTCATCTCATTCTTTTTAAAAAACATGACTTTGTTCTAGAGGATCACCTGCCCAAATAGCCACTAGCAAAACAGAGGAAGAAGAAGGTGGTGGTGGGGTGGGGGGGGAATGATTCCTGCCAGCCTTTGTCTTATGATGACTGTTGGCTCATGATGGGGTATATGTGCATTCACCACACCAGTGTTTACTTTGACACCAAGAGGGAGGAGGATACATTAGTTTGCCACGCTAGACAGAGGCATTTGCAACAGGAGCAGACAGCCAAGTTCTGCCAGGGCCAAAACCAGCCCCTGCCAGACTAAGAAATCATTGTAATTTGCCCCTTCCTGTCACAAGCAGTGTGCTGTTCTTTTATTATTAACTCTAACTCTCAAATATCCCAGTCATGGATGGAAAATTCAGGGTTAATTTACAAGAGTCACATTTTCTACATGGAAGTTTCTTCTGTGCAGGTGTTGTGCAGAAACCCATGTGTAGTGACCGCCAGGGGCATAGCAAGGTTGGAATGGGCCAAGATGAGATTTTAAAATGGGCCCCCAGCCCCTCAAAGTCCAGGGCCTCCACACATCCCAGGCCCCCAAGGATTTAAGTCTGATATTTCAAAATAAGTATGCTCCCTGGAAATACGTTTCACTGAATACACACATGCACACTTCACAGTATATAGTGATATACATTGAGTACTATATATCCGTGCTACTTTTAATGCCTAGAACACACTAGCAACGCTGATTATTAAAATGGCCCCCTTGCTGCAGATTAGCAAAGGAGACTTTCAACCATGCAGAGTGAGCCTATGTTTGTTTCCTCAGAATTCTGAACAAATTCAGTAAAGTTTGATTCCAGGAGATTTTTCACACGAGGCTTTTAAAGCCCTTTAACACACATCTCCTCTGGAATGGAGGTGCTGCTTTCACATGTTGGCCGGATTTACCCTGAAGTCCCTGCAAGTTATTGGAGAGCAGTTCACACACAAGAAAAATAAAATAAAATAAAATCACAACACATGCTTCACAGTTCTCACTCAGACCTTCTGGGTTGCAAAACAACTTGAACATAAGTGCATTTATAAATGAATGAAAGAATGAATGAATGAATAAATAATTATTTGTTCCAGAAGTTTTTGTAATTTTCTGCCCTGAAACAAGCCACTTATAGGCCTTAGATAGTTTTTGTTTTTAAAGCCAGCACATTTTTCAGTCTGTTTTAAATTAAATATTCAGAGACTTCTCAGTTTTGCCCCACCACCCATATCAAAGCCCTATGGCAAGCAGATCCCTATATATGTGGGTAACCACAAAAAGGAATTCACAGCCTACCTTGCAAAAGCTGTGCTGGATGGTATGGTCTGGTCTGCTGCAGGGAGCTCTGCCAGCCTCCTTCCTGGCTTGCATGGGGCCTGCCGAGTTCAGGCTTCAGGGAGGCCTACTCAGAGGCCTCTCTGGAAGCCCCGCCCACCCACCCATCAGCTGAGAGGCGGGGAGAGAAGAGCTCTGCAGTTTGCAGGCTGCTCCGATCCTAGGCCTTGCCGATCCTAGGCCGGAGCTGGAGGCAAGTGGCTGAGGGGCCCTGGGGCTGGGCAGGTGGGCAATGGGGTGGGGGTGGTAGGAACTGGCATGGTGCCCCCACCTCAGTGGTGCCTAGGGCACGTGCCCTGCCTGCCCCCACCAGTTCCGCCTATTAGGGGTGTGCACGGAACCGCCACACTGCGGTCCGGCACTGGGGTGGGGGGTAGCTTTAAGAGCAGCGGGAGGGTTTACTTACCCCTCCCGCCGCTTTCCTGCTCTGGCGCCGTAATGTAATGAGTAATTGGGTTGCCCCTTCCCCGATCTTGCTCTACAGAAACCCCCAGTAATCCTTTGCACGCGCGCACATCGTGCACGCGCTTCATGTCACTGATGTGCGCGTGCGCAAAGGATTACTGGGAGTTTTTGTAGAGCAAGATTGGGGAAGGTGAAGGGCAAAGATGCCACCCCTGGCCAGCTGCCCAGGTGGAAGGCCCTCTTGCTTGAAGAAGTTAGGTGAGCTCAAGAGAAGAGGCTGGAGTACAACCAGGAAGAGGCTGTTGGAGCACTTATTGCTACTGTGTAGTCCACCCCTAGCTGCAGTATCACCACTGCTTCCTGGTCCAGCAACCTACTGTCTCTGGCAGGGCCATGGGATCTGGCAGTGCCACCTCAGCATTCTGCCCTGTGGTTCATAGAGGGCTGCCTTGGTGCCTTGCAAGGGGTACGAGAGGATCCCACAGAGCCCTGCAGCAGTGCTGAGCAGTATATGCTGCAGTACCTGTAGGAGCCTGTGGCAAGCCAGGGGTTGGAGCTGGTCCAGTTTTGGACAATGCATGGCCAAGTCCTCTCATGCCCACCAAGCAGCATCAAGAGGAAGAGGGTGTTCTCCATGGCCAGGGTAGTGGTGACACCCCATAAACATCAAGCCAGGTCATGGAGGCTGGTTTGGTGGAGCAGCTGGTCTTCCTGAAGGCCAACTAATACTAATACTAATTATCTGGCCTGATGTTAGCAGTTAATTGGGGGAAGTAAACAAGCCCTATCAGAAGTGGGGATTGGATTTTTGATGGAATCCAGGTTGCCATGATCAGCACAGAATATTATATTTCTAACAGCTATGGAGATGAGGAATCAAAAGAGCCAGTGAGAATCTGGGTGCAACAGGTGGGACCCAATCAAGCATCTGAAGATACAGACAAAGTGTGACTTTTGAGGTATAAAATGAAAAGTCAGCTTGAAAACAGGAGGGATTTTCTCCACATATTTTACCTTCCCTTCTTGTATAGTTTTCTTTATCTCCTTTTGAACCTTCTCTCTCTCTGCCCAAGGTTCTTTATCTCTCAGAAACTATTTTCTTTCTCTTTCATTCTCACCTTCACAACAATCATTCTTATTCAATCTCAAGTATTCTATCATCTTCTAAGTATATATGCTTTGTCTATGCAATTTATATTCTGATATATTCACTTATCCACTGAATAGCTAATTCTTTGCTTAGTTTGTTCTGATTTCTTTTGGAGAAACCTGAAAACATCTCAAGCTGCCACAAGGGTAAATATGATTGCTCTTAGGGGATTGGTTAATGGTTTTAGATCTATTTAGTGGGTAGACCTTATTATTCACATCACTCTTAATAGTAGTTTCAAATGCCACACATTCAACAGTTTTTGCTCATGCTTTTATTTTGATGGATATTTTGCCATGCACTTACATTTCATGTAACATTTGCTACATTTGAGGCATTTCATATGCCTCAAGTCTTTGAATAAAACCTTTTAAACTTCAAAAGGTGTGGTCATTGGGCTCTGGAGTTTCAATCATATGAAAAACCTACTGGGACAATAAAAGAACCTAATCATTTCAGCAGACTTTCAATAAGCAGGACAAAACATGCTCTGCCGATGCACCCAAGGGTGTCCTGAGCCGATCCACCACTCCAGTCCTCAGCCAACCTGCTGAGGTGATTGCTTCTTCATTGTTCAGCGAGGATGGGAGCTCACCTATCATCTTCTCAAGGAGAACAGTCGTGAGCACAGCTTGGCTGAGCATTGCTGTCTGGGAACACAAGCTGTTTGTAGCAACAAAGAATGGCTTGAGTGTCAAGACAACCTCCAAAATGAGCACCCTGGGTGGAGAGTTGCACACTTCCAAAGCCATGCCTCTTTGCCAGTTTGTGGATGGATGGCTCTTGCTCTTGCAGGTGCTAGAGAAAGAAAAAACTGGAGTTCCACTGGGTTGGAACATCCTGAGGTGTTCAGGTAGGTGGAACTCAAGCTGCCTCTATTTGAGCATCCTCCTACCCTTTTCACTGTGGTGGAACTAGGCTGCTATCCTGTGGCACCTGTCCACAGAAACAGCCATGGCAGCAGTAGACTGGCACACAGTGCCTTTAGAGGGGATGTCTCACCTGGCTGCAGCCCCTGAAAGGCCAAGTGCATCCCACACAACCAGGTTAATGGTGTGCCACACCATGGATGGATAGAAACTGAAGCTGCTCAGCTGCTCTCACTATGTTCAGACCATTGTTGGTCACCATGGACCAGCGGTGAAGGTTTGGCCGCCTGGACAGCCATCCCTCAACCTGGCAATCCATGGCCACACAGCTCATCTGCCATGTATCCAGCACCTGCACATGCAGCAGAGCCCAACTGTGTTTTGGGGCCTGGGAGGGGCTGGCCACACCACCACCAGCAGATGTTCCCTCACTCTCCTGCCCCCACCAGTGCACTATGAGGAGCAGGAAAGAAGCATGCAGTCCACTGCTGCTGGTCCACAGATCAGCAGTGAAGTGCATGCTTGTGTCAGGTGCAGAAGTACACAGCAGCCCCAACACAGCCTCCCTGCATGCCTGGTACAAGGAGGGTGCTACCCACCTGCTGAAGGTGGTGTGTGAAGGGATATTATAGTTGGGGCAAGCAGTAGGAGCAGCTGGTGGTGTTCCCCACCATCTGGAATGGCTGAGCAACATCTCATCACCCGGGCCATTGCTGAGATGATTGCTTTGGACAACCAGCCATTCCAGGTGGTGGAGAATATCACCAGCTGCTCCCCAATGCTGATCTGTGCCCTGTAGTGGGTGCAGACAGCATGGCTTGGGTCACCAGGGCAGAGCTCAAAGTAGTCCCACACCATGCTGCCATTGGAGCTGGTCCAGCCTTGTTTCAGTAGTGGTGGTATTGGGGTTGCTAGTTCCTTCTGGGGGCACCACCACCGCCGCACTTGGTCCAAGGCTGAGCAGGTCCAGGAAGCAGAATTACTTCCTCCTGCTTCTCCTAAGTCTCAGACCTGGGGGTTGCACTCCCAAGGGGGACTGAGGAGGATGGTGAGACTGATCTGGCTGGACTAGTAGCTGGCACAATCACCTCCTCCTCCAGTCCACAGGAAGAGTTTATTCTCTGACAGGGGAGGACTTCCCCCCATCTCAGCTGCCAGTGGCAGCTGTGCTGCAGGACCACCCTCCTCCTGAAAGGTGAGCCTGTGCACAGCAGTGAGATGGATCGGGGACTAGGCCCTTCTTGCCATCACCCACCAGAACCAGCATCACGTCTCCATCTGACTGACACTCTGCCTCTGCCTTGAACCCTCTTGGACATCTTGGGTGTGTGTGTGTTAAATTCAAGCCCTCATTCTGATGCACACAGAGCACTGTAGTGCACACAGATAAGCTAGCAAAATCAAATCCCCCCAAATAAAGAAGCAGGTTTGGCAGGGTTGGAGGGGAGTGAGCAACAATGGGGTAAGTCAAGGGGAAGGGAAGGGGAATGGGATTACTGTGTCCTCTCCTAACCCACCCCTCCTGTCCAACAGTCCTAGGGCTAAATACCTAATGCCTTCCCCAAACTAGGCCCTATTTGAAGAACTCAAACCTGAGGAGGGGATGGGGCTTACCTTCTGGCGTCTTCTGCTGGAGACAAGCCAGATGCTGCTCAAGAGTTGGGAGTAGGGCATGTGAGCACCAGGTTGCTACTCACTCACCCCCCAAAAAATTAAAAAATAAAAAGCTGATGGGGTGGGGAAAACAACAGGGAAACAGAAAGTCTAGAAGGCTGGGACCAGACAGAAGTCACAGAACATACCAGCCTATAAAAACAAAAAATGAAGTCCAATTCAGGCACATAGCAGCAGCAAAGATGCAGCTTGGGACTGCAAAAAAAAAGGGGGGGGCAGTCAGAACAGCACACCAGTTATTAAAGAGAAGAAGAAGAAGAAGAAGAAGAAGAAGAAGAAGAAGAAGAAGAAGAAGAAGAAGAAGAAGAAGAAGAAGAAGAAGAAGAAGATCCACAGTAGCTCCCTGTTAAAGCAACTGGGGCTGCTCGTACAATTTCTTTTTTTTTAAGGGGAAAAATTAGCTGGTTGGCACTGCAAAATGGGGGAGGGAGAGGAAGGGAGAAGCCAGCAGGCACTCTCTGTCTCTCTACTGGGCCAGGCAGGGCAGGCTGCCACCACCAGTCTGCTGTCTGCTGCTGCAGTCTCTGATCCTTCCTCTGATGTATCCTCTTCAAGGGAGGCACACTATAAGGGCTCTCTCTGCCTCCTAGTTCCCTTAAATGCATTTTGAAACTCCCTCCTTTGGCCCTCCCACTGGAGTACAGTTGTCCATGACAACAGTCGATTTGTATGATGACAAGCCAAACAAGAAGCAAGAAGATTGGAAGTCAATCAGAAACCAGTGCCAGAAAACCAATCAGCAAGGGGAATATGTGCCTCTAAATTGGTGCTCAAAACATTGAAAGGTTTTTGATAGAAGTGGGGTTAATTTGTTCTGAGCTTGAAAGTAAAGTTGTGCCATCGAATCGGTGTCGACTCCTGGTGACCACAGAGCCCTGTGGTTGTCTTTGGTAGAATACAGGAGGGGTTTACAATTGCCATCTCCCAAGCAGTATGAAATGATGCCTTTCAGCATCTTCCTATATCACTGCTGCCCGATATAGGTGTTTCCCATAGTCTGGGAAACATAACAGAGGGGATTAGAACCGGCAACTTCTTGCTCGAAACAGGCCCTTTATTTAAAGGGTGTTCTGTTTCAAGCTCGAAACACTCGAAATGGTCTGTTTCAAGTCGAAACATTTTGACATCAAAATGTTCTGCACATCCCTAGAAGGGACCTCTGAGGAAAAGGGAAACTCTGAAGCCTTACCCTACAGGAGCAGTTCCTGTGTTATGTCTATGACAGAGTCACTAATGAAGCTGGAGAGTCAGTAGCCCCATGAGATCTTGTGAGATTCAGGGCAGGGAATAGATAGTTCTCAGCTGCCTTTTGAATCAATTCCTCTATTGCTGTTTAAGCAGGCCTCTTCCTGTTCTGGAATTGTTTCCTCACTCTGTTGCTGCCTGCAGTCTAGTTAGCCTTCAGAGTTCAGGTGCACTAATTTCAGGAGCATCCATTTTGGCACGAATCTGATTTTTTTTCACTACTAGTTTTTGCTCTGGGGAAATTTATGACTGGTTCTGGGATCTCACCCCATCTTTCTTTGTGAGACCTGCATTTAATTTCATAGAACTTCCTATTTCTTTTGTCAATAAATTGCTTCTGCTATCACTGAGAGGCTTTTCTATCTCCTTCACTGACCTTTTGTTGCTTATACATTTCTTATGATTTACAGTAACTTTTTTGGTTCCAACCTTCACCTTTGTTTTATTCATTTTTTTAAAGTGTTCCTTTAATTGTCTTGCTTTTTAAAGATTTCCGGACTACCTTACATATACATGCTATATATTGTAGTTGTGAAAGTGAGGCAGAAAAATTTACAGGTGTCATCAAATAATTTCTGAAAGGTTAAATACTATGCAGATTGTGAATAACTAAAAAAAAAAAAATATTCTGTTCAAACTAGTGACTGATAACAAAAAGGCAGATGGTAATCATTTTAAGAAAGTGCAAAGTGATATACATTGGGATAAACCATTCAGAATATCAATTTCTAAGCTGATAGTGTTGAATTGTCTGTGATGTCTAGGAACAAAATCTTGGGCACAAGTGTTCTAAGGGCAGCTGGGCGGGGTGGGGGAAGAGGGCACCTTACTGGCATCAGCAACAGAGTGGTGGCTCCCCTAAGCCCTGCCGCTGGTCCCCTAGAAGCATGGGCTGGTGACAGCCTGGTTCCAGCCTCCACGGATGCCATTTGCATGACTTCCACATATCCATGGAGGCCAGAACCTGCCATTTGCGGATGGCTGCTATAAACTTGTAGAAGGTACTGAAGGGCAATTAAAATAAGCAGGGGTGGGGAAGGATATTTTCCCAATAAAGACACAATAAAGAAAGCCACTGACATCCTCACTAAATCTGCTTATGAGCAACTAGAAAAGCTGCCCATGCAGTGCTAGTGTCTCCACTTCTGAAGTGTGGGGGCTCTCAGGTGTGGGTGGCTGATTTTTGACAATTCCCATTCCGTGGAAGTGCTTTGTGCAGCCCAGAACAGTTCCCAGTGGCCTGTTCAACTCTCAGTGGTGGAAGCCGAAGAGCAGTAGGAGGTTAAGTTTCTCTGGGTAGGTGGCCCAGTCTCATTAGACAGCCAGCTCCCTTGTGTTTGGGGTGGCCTGGGACTTTTTAGTTTTCTGCTTGAACTCCTGGCTTAGCTTTTGCCTGAAGCTGTTGTTTTGAGCCAGGGAACAAGCTTGCATTTGTACTCCCCTTATTGCCCTCTCCCAGTGCTGCACTGCGGACAGGAGTGATGGCTGCCATTTAGATGATAGAACCCTGCTCTCTGGCTCCCTTTGGTGCCTCAGATGCCAAATACCATAGTTACCTTTGTTTAACGGTTTTTCAATAAAGTTGGGTGGGGCTATTGCTTGTACCCCTTTTTACCCCAGTTCATTGTGTCTTGCTCATCATTTCTCCATACAAATATCTCTTTGCTCTGAAACCCCCAAGCTGGTATGGCTCAAAGGTGCCACTGAAGTGACAGTACGAGTTGGGAACTTTAGTAGCTTCATGAGAAATTGTTATCAGGAAAATGCTGCTAAGGTCAAGGATTAAACATGCACACTCTATCTCTGTACCACAATACCAAGCTGTACAGCTGCTATTTTTACTTTAAGGTAAATTCCTAACCAGACAATGGCTGTGTGTGAGAGAGATGGGAGGGGGAGGGAGAGGGAGAAGGAGAGAGAGAGAGTGTGTGTGTGTTTGTGGGCCCTTTTGCATCATGGAACTGTTTTCTTGTATTTTCTCTATGTAAAGTGGTAATTTTACAAGAGGAGAATTGTCTGATTTGTTTGTCTGCATATTAGTTTAGATCCTAGCATTAGTGCACATTATTCCCTGGTTATTTAAAGGCATAAGATCATGGCGGCGGGTGGGGTGGGGTGTAATGTATGTGCATATGTGCACATTCTTACCCTTGTTAAATAAGAATTTAAAAGACTGCATGGTGTCCCATTAAAAGAGTTGACCTCTTGCTAGTGCTTATTTGGTCCCCTATTCCAAGCTCTGACCAACTTAGATCAATTTTCAAATAACTTGTATAGTTGCTTTCATTGAACTCCCATATAATATTCAACTCCAAAAGGTGGTTCTGTAATCATGGCATACTGACAGTCTTATTACTGCACTCTCCCAAAAAGTGTGGGCACAGGGCTACAGCATTCCTCCTTGCAGCTCCGTTCAGCATCACCACACAAATGACCGATGCATGTCAGGAGAGTGCCCGTGGGAGAAAAGCAGCAGGACAGGGTTGGGCAGGTAGGCAGGCACCCTCCATGCCCCTTAAAGTAACCCCACACCCTCCCAGGAGTGCACGGTTGCTTTGTCTGCTAAATACATTTTCATCAGGAATAGTATTTTACACAGTCCATCATCATTAAATCTTCCACACCCTGCACTATCTAGCCTTTAGCCATTTCTATCAGTCATATGTCAATGAAGGCCAGTATAAGGCCTTTCCACTTGCAGCAATGCAAGCTCCATCAAAGCAAACAGAAACACTTCCATAAGATCAAAATGAAGCCTTTGCATCAACCACCTCCTATTCAGTGAATACAATTTGTTAAAAGACTGTAAAGAGAACTAAGCACCATGTGGAACAGAGTACAAAAGTTGTTATCCAACTAGCCACTCCAACTCTTCTCTTTAGTCTGGGAGCCACAGCTAAGAATAACATCTAGTATTAAGTCAAAAAATCCACTTAAAAAAAAAATCATATTCAGAACTTTTCTACATAATTACTTGTTTACTTAACAGTTCTCACTCCAGCTGTTTTCTTTCAACAAATGAAAATGCTCAGGTACACAATTGGAACCAGAGGCAACCCAATCAAGCTCCATAGCCAGGGGTGCGGAGAGAAAATCTCCACTCTCCACATTCAGCAGAATAAAACCTCTTATAGAAGTGGGAAAGCATTTAGGTTGGACTCAAAAGCTCTCCATACACCATTACTACCACCTGAAATGTTCCAATTCCTCTTTGTAGTTTAGGAACAATGGATCAGATCCTCTTGCTGCATATACTTATGTAACACAGAAGTAACTCTTTTGTAAAGAAGTGGTCTCAAAGGGAGAAAAACCAGGTCCAATATGTAATCAACATACTATAAGATTTACAGCACAAGACTATGTATGTTTCCTCAGAAATAAGTCTCACTGTGTTCAACTGAGCTTGCTCCTAGGATAATGTGCATGAGCTTATAGTATTAATATTGCTTTTTTATGTCCAATTCATATATGCAGTAGAAATAATTTTGATTAAGTGGGTGCTTCGGGTTGCAATCATGTTCACAATTACTAGGATATGTTCCATTGAACAAAGTGTGACTTACTTCCAAATCAGTATGTATAGGATCAAGCTAGAAATATTATTTATTTTAATAGTTCATCTTCTTAGAGCTTATTCTAGGTGCACATACTATTTTCCCCAGGTTGCTCATGCAAAATAAATGCTCATGTCGGTAATGCAATGTCAGGGAAGTGCTCATGGATGATCACACCAGCTACTTCCATGATAGGAGACCAATGGAAAATGGAAATCTCTTTTTATGAAGGAGGTGCTGACATCTTCTGTGAGTGTCTGTGTTAGTCTCATGCTGCTCATCTGGAATGTTATCTGCATAAATAAAATTCCTGGAAAGAACATTTGATCTGACTCTTGCTCCGTTATTGGCTATGACCATATGCTGTCAAAACTGAGGATGAAAAAAGGTATGCATTTGAAGTGCAGAAAAACTCCTTAAATAACTAAACACTAAAAGATAGTGCTTGAGATCTCATAATCTGCTGCAGCAGATTATGAGAGGGATGTGGAGAAGCTATCTGAGAAAACTCTCTGAAGTTTCTTCTAAGGAAGAATACTGAAATTGCACCCAGTCCAATGAAGTAACAAGGCATACTAAAGAAAAAGTGCCACAACTTTACTGATTAACGGCCAACAACAAAGGGATTGGCTCTCTATCCCCTTCAGCACAGAAACAATTTACTCACCACCACAGGTCACAGTCAAAACTGTATTGTATGTTTCACATGGGTGAAAGAAACACCCTGGCTCCAATCATCATAGACCTATGTCAAAATGCTGTTCCTCTTAGTTGACAGATGATCAGGACATCTGCAGGAGGCATCACTCCCCTCGCCTATGTGCAGCTTTTAAGGCTTGTGATGTCCCTGCAGCCTAGGGAAAATCCCAAGCCAGCACTCCTGAGCTGCAAAGCATCTAGGGCAGTGGTCCCAAACTGGGAACCTCCAGATGTTGCTCAACTACAACTCACATCAGCCCCAGCTACAATTTATTGTGGCTGTGGATGATGGGAGCTGTAGTCCAGCAACATCTGGAGGCTCCCAATTTGGAAACACTGATCTAGGGAATGACCAAAAACTCCTCATTATGCCAAACATGTTCCAAAAACGTGCTCAACAATCCCTAGGCTAATTTCCCATCCCATGCTATACCGGCTGTTGTGACCAAAAAAGGGACCTAATTAGCTATAGAACATAGTGTGAAGTAGCCAAAAAAGACCACTATTCCCAGCCAATCAGATGAAGGCCAAAAGATTCCTGCCTAGCCCTCAATAGAGAGTCCAGCTGAAACCCACACTATGATCAATGAAGGGAGAGAGTGGATTGCTTCTCCAACACCAAATGGAGGTCTGGGTGGGCAAAGCCACTCCAAACCATGCCCACACAGACCATCCAATCAGATATCTCCAAAAGTCTCATGATCCATTAGAAACGACGCTGGGGCAAGCAAGCCACATGCTCCAAGACATGACTGGGCAAGTGGTTAGATTTTCTTTTGATTTCAGTTTCTCCTTGGTGGAATCCTTAAATACTCTTTGAATTTCACTTGGAAGAAATGTTGGTCCCCACAGAGGGAAACATCCATCTCTGTATCACTTCCTGCAGAGGTACAAGTATCAGATGCCTACATAGGTCAGGATACACAGGGCGTTCTCAGCAGACCTGTTCTGAGTTAGTAACTAGAAGTTACTCATTATACTGATTGTGTAAACACCAAGATCCTGACCTTATTCGCCATACAGATGTTCCTGGTAGCTTCCTTGCTCCTTCCTAGTACGATCTTACATTCTGTATGCATGCCAAGCATTCCAAGAAGAACCCACCCATTTTCTTCATTACTTTTCTTGGGACTGGAGAAAGGGTGGGTTTTTCTTGGAATGTAAAAGCTGGCCAGCCAGCCGGTGGCATTGTGAAAACTCATGCAAGGTCTCTGCTTGGGCATACAGAGGGTAAGATTGTGCAAGGAAAGAGCACAGAAGCCTGCAGGAGTGACTGTATGGTGAATAAGATCTTCTTGGAAGCCTGCATGAAAACTTTCCAGTCACAAGCTGTTACAAGGGCTCTTGTCCACCTTTAGGAATCTATTAAGCTAAGGTGATAAAGCAGGCAGTTTTCCCAGAATGTCACAGCCACAGGTTTAAATAAAAATAAAAATAAATATGTTATTGAATACAGAGTGAGGCTTGGATAATATAGAACAAATGGAACATTCCCATATGACACAGAACACAAAAGATGAAACCGCGTGTCTGGGCCCTCTGCTGTGTGGATTATTTGGTGTTGAGATGGGTCTCACAATAGGTGAGACCCGGTTTGGTGAGCTGAGCAGGGAGAGTGAGCTAAGCCCACTCTCCCCGCTCACAGTCAGGGCGGGAGCCCTGGGCGGCTGGGTCGGCCACCCACATGATTTCCGGCTCTGTGACGGAGCCGGCAGGGACTGGGGGTGGGGCTGGGGCCCCAGAGCAGGGCCTCCTGGAGCTTGGAGGTGGCTTTTCGCCTCCCCTCCGGGTTTCTCCTCGTGAGTAGCCACAGCGTGGAACTGCACAGTGGCTACTCCTGATAAAAAAAACCCCAGGGTTTGCGGAGTGCTTGCTCTGTAAACCCGGTTTTAGGGGAGAGGTATTTAGGCGGGTTAACCGCCTGGGAGCCACCAGGCTCGCTTGTGAGCCCGGTGGCTCCCACAATCAGCCAAAATCGGGCTAGGCTCCCCTAGCCCGATTTTGGCTGATCGTTGGAATAGCCTCGTTGTGATTTTTCTATAAACATTGTCCCAGTTATTTGTATGGGACACGCTTCCATGTTTGAATGTGTCAATGTACTGGCTTGTGTGTGGAGTCACAGTCTTGGTTCTCCCTCTCTCTGCATAAGAAATAGTTAGTCTGTCTATGTTTTAGTTAGTAATAAATATCAAACTCTTGTTTCTCAGTTAAAGTTGGCTTCCTGTTCAATTACTTATAGAAGATAAGTAATTACTCTGCAACCGATGTGTATGCTGTACTGATTCTTTACATGTGTGTTCTATGCTGAGGAGTTGGGGGAGATAAGAGAGTAGAGGGGATGGAGGGGAAGAAGGTAGGGGTGTGCAAAGACCGATGTTGTGGGTTTGGACTGATTTTGGATGAAATGTAGGTTTGCAAACCTGTTCAGCTAGTTCGGTAGTCCAGGTCAAACTGGTTCGGGGGTTTGCATGCTGGTACCGGCGGTGCCAGGGGATGGCAAGAAGCACCTTTAAAAGTAAATTAGCAGGTTCTTACTAGTGGTACTGCTGCTCCAGGCAGCTTCCAAAAAATGGGAACAAAAAGGAGCTTGACAAAGAGAATGGCTTATCATGATAATAAAGTACTGGTTTGGGGAAGTTGTTCTATTAACTTCTGGGCTTAGAAGGATCTGGAGGAGAATATTCACTGGCTTTAATGCATAAAGTAAGCTTTGGGTGGTATAAAAATGTCAAATAAATAAATAAAAGGAGGAATGTGAAGAACATGGTGTGGTGGGGGGGGAGAGTTATGGAGATGTGGTCTATGTGTCTCAGGAATGCCTTATAGAGTTCCTATATGGATATTGTTTTAGGGTGTTAGGGAGCCTTTTGCAGACTCCCATGGAGAGAGGAGGTGATTGCCATGCTTCCTTCTGTACCTGATTTCCTAAGCTACTCTTTGTCTTCAGGGCTAAACATTACCATTACCACACACTATAGGCTAGCCCTATTTCCTCCCATCGTGAGAACCAGGTTACCCGCTTCTTAAGCAGGTTACCCGCTTAAGTAGCCCGGGTTTGTGGCGCGAGTGCTCTGCAAACCCAGATTTTCTGCTTGTAATTGCTGCACCACAGCTCTGTGCCGCAGCTACTCACGACGGACCCCCGACTGGTAGGCTGAAATGCAGCCTCCCGGCTCGGGGGTCTCTCCAGCATGCCCTGCATGCTCACGCAGGGCATGCTGGAGCTTCCGGGGGCCGCATGGCCCCCGATCCTCCCAGCCCCCTCTGGCTCCGTAACGGAGCCAGCAGTCATGTGGGCAGCCGATCTGGCCACCCAGGGCTGCTACCCTGCTCGTCTGCGGGGAGAATGGGCTAAGCCCGCTCTCCCCGCTAACCCCCTAGAGGTGAGTTTCACTGATTGTGAGACTTGCCTCTATTGCTTTCAGACACATCAGACCATGACAGCACCCCCTGTAGTGGTGCCAAGGGGGGGGCATCCCAGCTCCAGACCCCATAACAATGCTTTATTGCCATCTAGAAACCCCAGAAATTAGCAGCATGAGAGAGAAAAACAGGAGTGGGGAGGGGCTCTTCATTCCTAGGATCACAGAGAAAGGAGAGGAAGAGCCAACACTCTGTCTCTTCTTTCTACCTTTCCTGCCTGTAGGAATAGCAAGTGGGAAGAAATCCTAAAGAAATTCAGGTTGCATTCCACAGTGAATCCTATACTTCACTTAAGCAGCATGCTGGTCCCTTGTGCAGCTTAGCAATGCAAAGCAGGGGAGGGCAAGATAGGAAGGACCCAAACAGCAGAGCTTACTTACTTATTTAATGTATATCCTGCTCTTCCTCCAAGAAGTCCAGAGCAGTGTACATGGTTATGTTTTATCCCTACAACCACCTGTGAGGTAGGTTAGGCTGAGAGATAGGTAACTGGTCACCCAGTGAGTTTCATGGCTAAACGATGACTTGAACTCATGTATCCCCATTCTTAGTCCAACACTCTAACCACAATACCATGCTGGCTGGAGTCAAGCTGCATCTCCAGAGAGAAAACAATGTACTCTAATGCCAGTGGTAGAAACTTTGCATGTGATGGTATCCTGCTTTAGCCCCATGGCTTGCGGAATTCAAATTATCTTGTCATGATATTAGGAGGGATGTGCACGAAGTGTTTTGTGCACATTCGGGTGGGTGGGAGGTGAGTGGCTTTAAAAGGAGGAAGACAGGTCTTACCTGCCCCTCTGTTTCTCCTCCACTGACCCACTATGGCGCTATCGGTACTAAACAGGTACAATGTGTGTTCCGAGCAGCCATGCCATGTGTGACTCCTTCCTGCTTGAGAATATGAAGTTCACTGTTCCCAGCAGTCCACAGGTAGCACATAAATGGCATCTGCACATGTGCAGATGCCATTTATGTGTTGACGCTGCCCGCGGACTGCGGGGAACATAGCACTTCCTTTTCCCAAGCAGGAGGCAGCTGTGCACAGTGTGGATGCTCATAACACACAGTGCGACTGTTTAGTACAGCGGTGGGGGGGGCAGTGGAGGAGCAATCTTACCTGCCTTCTTCGGTCTTACCTGCCTTCCTCATTTTAAAGGGCTCACTTGCTCTCCACCAAAACAATTCAGCAGGGGCAGCTCAAAGATTTTCACTTTTCACTGAATTGCTTTGTTCACATCCCTAGATAATAGCTAAGATTTGAAGATGCTTGGTGCTCCGTGGTGTTTATATTTTCCTTTGAAAATGTGTTTGGTTTTAACTGGGAAAAAGAGGGGGGGGAGTACTTTTGATTTGACTATTCTGTAACCCACCTCAAGCCTTTGATATGAAAGGCTAAAAAAATATTCTTTCAGAATACAAATAAGCTAGCCTTCCTTATGCATACTCACTGACAGCCAGATACGTGCAATGTGTTAAAATATGCAGCTCTGAATATTTATGGAGCTTCCACAAAACATTTTGGAAGATCACAATGACATAAAACAAGAAATTATTTTTGAGCACAGTCAATAGCAAAGAATGTGGGGAAGTGAACTAAAATATGATCTGCATCAACTGCTGTCTGAGTCATGACTAACTTGACATCTGAATCACCGTAAACATCTTGAACAACTGTCTCCTCTCTGCTCAGAAAAGCATTCATATTCAGAAAAATGCACTTAAATGTTTGCACTGACTTTCCTAAGATGTTTGTCAGAAAACTGGTATAAACAGATTCAAATCTTTTTACAAGCTGGACAGAGAATGTCTGCTAAAATGTCCAACTTTTGAATGTAATTGC
Organism: Hemicordylus capensis; assembly: GCF_027244095.1. Taxonomy (NCBI): domain Eukaryota; kingdom Metazoa; phylum Chordata; class Lepidosauria; order Squamata; family Cordylidae; genus Hemicordylus; species Hemicordylus capensis. The sequence continues at coordinate 104,413,983 of NC_069657.1, read as the reverse complement.
ATGAAAGAATTTGAGCAGTAACAGGCTCTTCTTTAGACAATAAAGTTAGTTAGTTAATTAATTAATTAATTAATCTCCGGCCATGAACTTCAAAATGCTGGTTCATGCTCATAAGCATAAGCCTTTCCTCAGACCACACTCCCAGATGAGCAGAACTGCATGCCTGCAACATGCAGCTCTTGAGGCCTAGAAGATGCATCCTGGCCACCTGGGACTGCATAATGCACTGACATGCATGATACATTGGGGGTTTCACCTATGAGATGGGCTCTCTAAGTGCCCATCTCTGTGTCCAATGGGGACACAGCCCTAGCGAATACATGGGAGTGATTCTCACGACCAACAAAAATCGGTCTAGGAGAGCCTAGTCCGATTTTTGTTGGTCATAAGAACCACCGGGCTTGCAGCCGAGCCCGGTGGTTCTTGAGCAGGTAACCTGCTTGAGAACCCCTGCTAAAAAGCAGGTTTGCGGAGCGAGCGCTCCAGCAAACCTGCTTTTTAGGCTCGTGAGTAGCCATGGCGCGGCTTCCTGCCGTGCCTACTCATGAGTAGGCCCCCAGCCGGGAGATGAAAAGCTGCCTCCCGGCTCGGGAGTCTCCCCAGTATGCCCTGCGCGCTCACGCAGGGCATACTGGGGCTTGCGGGGGCTGCACGGCCCCCGCTCCCCTCAGCCCTTCGCTGGCTCCGTCATGGAGCTGGCCATTGTGTGGGCGGCCAATCCGGCCGGCCAGGGCTCCCTGCCTTCTCATCTGCGGGGAGAGCAGGCTTAGCCTGCTCTCCCCGCAGTTTTAACAAAAGTGGGTCTCACGGATCATGAGACCCGCCTCATGATCTCATAGCTCCGATGAAGGGCTCCTTGAAGCCCTTAACCATAGCTAAGAGCTGGGTTTAAAAACGGGACTAGGCGGCACTGCCCCACCAGGATTGGGCCTGATTCCAGCAGTTCTTACATGCAGTCTAACCCAGGCTGGGCTTTCCTAGCCTGAGTTAGTCTGTGCATGAGAACAGCCTCCATGTTTCTTATAACATGGAGTTCCACCCAAATTGATTGATTGATTAAGTGCTGTCAAGTTGGTGTCAACTCTTAGTGACCACATTAATAGATTCTCTCCAGGATGATCTATCTTCAACTCGGCCTTTAAGGTCTCTCAGTGGTGCATTCATTGCTGTCATGATCGAGTCCATCCACCTTGCTGCTGGCCGTCCTCTTCTTCTCTTTCCTCCAAGTTTTGCCAGCATTATGGACTTCTCAAGGGAGCTGGGTCTTCACATAATGTTTCCAAAGTATGATAGTTTGAGCCTGGTCATTTGTGCCTCGAGTTAAAATTCTGGATTGATCTGTTCTACAATCCATTTGTTTGTTTTCCTGGCTGTCCATGGTATCCTCAAAAGTCTTCTCCAGCACCAAAGTTCAAAAGCGCCAATGCTTTTTCTATCTTGCTTCTTCAAAGTCCAGCTTTCACATCCATAGAGTGTCACTCCTCACCATTGTCTTAATGATCCTAATCTTTGTAGGTATAGACACGTCACGGCATCTAAATATCCTTTCCAATGCCTTCATTGCAACCCTACCAAGTGCTAATCTGTGACATAAACACCATCGACCACCCTAATACTTATGCAATATAAATGCTTGATTTAATTATTCTACCATTTAACATAAGAAATAAAGTATGGGTTTAAAGCTTGGTTAATTGGTTGGCTAGTATATTATAGATTGCATCCAAACCTTGCAAAAGCTAAAAGAAGCTTGCACAAGGGAACTTCTCCTCCTCCTCACCCCTTGTCCTGAGGAATTGCTCATAATCAAGATATGAATTGGGTTACAGATGTTGAGTTCCTAGAGGGAAGTGCAGCTCAAGAACCCAACACTGGTGCTTTCACACAACATGGAAATGAGCATGACTTGTGCTGGGAGCACACACTCACTAGAGGTTTCCACCAGCTGGACTTGCCGCATTATTCGTGAAGACTATTGAACATTTTAAAATATTGAACAACATTTATCAATAACTTGTTTTCAATCTCAGTTAAATGCTATTTAACCACAGTGGTTTGACCAGAATTGCCTGGAAATTCTGGGTTCTCACGTCACACTCCGCAATTTTTTATTTTTTAAAAAAAAACATTTTTTTTCAATTTTATTGAAACATAAAGCAAGAAAAAAAGGAAAACAGTGTCATGATATTTCTTTAAGCAAGTACTAAAAAGAAAACATTCAGAATATATTAACAGTTCTAAGAAAATTCGGCAGCAGTGATCAACATTTGATTACATCTGGTCAACACTTGGTTGCATAAAGCTGGGTACACAAAACTTCACAAATCAAATCCGGACAATGGGAACAAATGATGTCCTTGTCGGATATTAAAGTTTATAAAGGGATCCCAAGTTGACATAAATGACTCAGCTGAGACTTCATTCATACAAGCTTAAACTTTAGAAATTGAGGCATAATCCCATAGTTTCAAAAACCAATCATTTAAAGAGGGGACTTCAAAAACACACCAATTATATGCATATAAAATCCTGGCTACATTATATTTAGAAGGAAAAATCTAATGAAGCTTGGCAAGCATGGTTAACTCTCTAACTGTGCTCCCCATGGTCATGAGAATGTGGCCTTAATTTCGCCTCACTATCTTCAATTTATTTATCAACCAGACATACTGATGTAAGCATTTGTGGTATTAGGACAAATTGGTATGATTCTTCCATAGTACCTCAAACCTCTTCCATGTAGAATGTATCCGGATGAAAATGCTATGTGTCACAGTTGCTTCTCCAGGGATGATAAATGATAACTCCTTTGTTGAACTGGTATCTTGTTCCTCACTTCCCCTTTAATTATGCCTTCTAAAAGAAGGCTACAGTTCTCTCATCCCGTTTGTAGAAATACAATCATAGGAATGTATTTCCAGAAGAAGAAGAAGAAAATGTCTACCTTTCATGTCCCGCCAGCGGAATATCAACCTCACACAGCGAAGGTGAAACTGCAGGTCAAAGTTGAAATGTAGCTCACTGCAGCTGTTAGTCTGAGTCTGAATGAGTCTGATAGTAGATTAACCAGGTTCTCTCTCTCTCTCTCTCTCTCTCTCTCTCTCTCTCTCTCTCTCTCTCTCACACACACACACACACACAATCCATGAAGAAGGATTCCAACTACAGCAGATATTATTATTATTATTATTAGTAGTAGTAGTAGTAGTAGTATTAAGAATACCTTGATGTAAGGGATTAAGAATTTTGAAACAAGCAACAGCAGGACATAGCTCTTAATACTGTTAGTTGCCACTTAAACCTAAGTAAAGCTGCCTCGGTCAAACTCACTCAACAGTATTTTATATTATGACCTGAGGCTTTAACTATGAGGCAATCCTCACAACCACAGGAAACTGGGCTAAGGGAGCCTAGCCCATTTTCATGAGTCCATGTGCTGCAACAGGAGCTGCACAGCTCCCAGCAGCAAACTTCAGAAAGTACCCCTACCCTTAAACTATATTAGTGGAGTGAGTGCTCCGCTAACCCCATTTATTCAGTCACGAGTCACCATGGCATGGTTCTGTGTAGCAGTGATTCATGAGTAGACTCCCAGCCGGGAGGCTACAACAAGCCTCCCAGCATGGAGGTCTCCCTAGCATGCCCATGCTGAGACTTCCGGGGGCGAGGTAGCCCCCAATCCCTGCCACCCCTACTGGCTCCATGACAGAGCCAGTAGTCGTGTGGGCAGCTGATCCAGCCACCCAGGGCTCGGTGCTTGATCATCTGTGGGGAGAGCAGATCAAGCCTGCTCTCCTTGCAGAAGCCCTGGAGGCTCTACACATGGATCATATGTAGAGCCTTTTATATGTTATGCTATTGGGCATAACAAGTTATTGAAGTACCTTGATTTTATCTTATTTATTTTATGTTAACGTGTCCCTTGTCATTCCTGATGGTCATGATGATGAAGAAGACAAAGAAAATATCTAGGATGATTTGCTTATATTGGTGGAGTTCCCTGAAGAGTATATTAGACCCCCTCTTTAGAACTATGCCTGGTTCACATAATTGTTCAAAACTAGGTTTAATGTGGGTTACTGACATTAGCATGTTTGTGTGTAAAACCACACCAAGGTGGTTTATGGCTGAGATGAATTTCAGATGAATCTGAGATTCCCGCATTAGACCTAGATTACAGTGACTGTGTGAACCAGGCCAGGGGTGTAGCTATAAATGAGCAGATGGGTTAATAGGACCCGGGGGCCCCACCTCCTGGGGGGCCTCTAGCTCCTATTTTCTTCATTATATTCCTCACTCTGAAGGGCCACTGGAAGAGGGGTGAACATGGGCCTCCTTTCCCTCAGCTACGCACCTGAACCAGGCTTTTAATATCTATCTATCTATCTATCTATCTATCTATCTATCTATCTATCTATCTACCTTACCTTACCTTACCTTACCTTACCTCACCTTACCTTACCTTACCTTACCTATCTATCTATCATATTTATATACTGCCTGATATGTGTAGCTCTAGGCAGTGTGTACAATCTAAAATACAACAAATATAAAACAGAATAAAAAATTAAACAGTTTAATTAAAAGCCTAAGAAAACAGGTGTGTCTTGAGGGTCTTTTTAAAAAGCAATCAGAGAAGGAGAAGCTCTTATATTGGCAGGGAGTGTATTCCAAAGCCCAAATCTATTCCAAAGTGTATTCCAAAGCTTTTAAAGTGACTAATTAAATTGCTCAGCTCAGCTTTGTCCTCCTAGCCTGTACTTTGAATCAACTGTGAGAATAAATTAATGAAGTAACGTTTAAATAATGCTTTTTTTCTGTCGATAGAACCCTTAATATTCTAGTGTGGTCATTAGGTATTTGAGACAATTCAGAGTTAATGTTGTGTCACTATCAACAACTGTGAGTTGTAGGTTGTGTCTGCCCAAGTGCGTTGGAAAGCACTCCCTGTTAAAAGAAGAGCTTCTCCATCTCCAATTGTTTTAAAATATCCTTAAGACACACCTGTTTTCTCAGGCTTTAAATTAATTTTAAACTACTTAATTTTAAACTACTTAATTGTTTTATTCTGAGAAATTTATTCTCTGAAATTGATTTAATTGTTTTTATTATTTGGATTTTGTATACCACCTAGAGATACATATATCAGATATAGAGATACATATATCAGTTATAGAAATACATGTATCAGGCAGTATATAAATATGATGAATAAATAAATAGTAATCAATAAACAGTGACACATGGAATTATTCACAATGTAGGTGCAGCTGTGTATCTGGCTCAGAAGCAGCTCTGTCCTGTGGCCACATGAAGTGGAAGGACGTGCCAGTTGCTCAGATGGTAAGTGTGCCATGCGGCAGCAACTGCTAGCACCTTGCTCCCAACATGGGCTTTACCCTACTTGCCTGCTACCACCCCACCTCTTCTATGCTGCCACTCCCTTCATCTCTAAGTTCTTTCCCCCCTCACATGCCCTATCCCCCAAATTCCATGCTATCACAGACACTACTGTTTTCCTCCTTTCTGCTGGACTGGGTGCACCACAGCTGTTTGCATGCCACAAGGCAGTGGTTAGCAGGCTTCCAAGCAATGGCACTTCACGTGCTGGCCTTTCTTCTTTGTTCTCGCACTAGCGCCAACTCTCTCTGAGAGAGATTGATGCCATTGCTTGAATGCACAGTAAGTCTGTGCTTCTGTGCAAGCAGCAAGCAGTGGCAGTGAGCCCCGTCCAGTGTGATAAGGAAGAAGACAGTATCTGGGCTGGTGAGGTGGCAAGGTGGCATCTGAATAGACGCTGGCCAGGGGGTGGGATCAGCTAACATGGGCAGGGTGGGGTGTTGCTATTAGCCTGAAATAGCAAATGGCAACAAGCCAGCAATGATCAGGATATTCACTAGCATCCTCATTGCTAATGCTATGCTAATGTGGGTTCCATTGAATCCTTAGATTTGTTTTTAATGTGGATGGGAACGCATGTTTTCATCTGAGTCCCCATCTGTGAAGAACTAGTTGGGTGTGACCAGAGATGGACTGAGATCATAATATACAAGTGATGGAACAGTATAAGAACCATACTACTTCTGTACCCCCAGGGCTCTCAACTACCCTCATTTAGGGTCAAATGTCTTAGGGTCAAGCTAGACATTAAATAGGTGTTCCATGACTGAAAAAAGAGCCCTACAGCTGCTGTTTGAGAATCACATAACACTCATGTTGTGTCTAGTTTGGCCCTTAGGGAATTATAGATAGGAACAAGGGAAGCTGCCATATACTGAGTCAGACCATAAGTCCTTCTTGCTCAGTACTGTCTACATAGGCTGGCAGTGGCTTCTCCAAGGTTGGAGGCAGGAATATCTCTCAGCCCTACCTCGGACATGCCAGGTAAGGAACTTGGAACCTAGATGCTCTTCCCAGAGCGGCTCCATCCCCTAAGAGGAATAGCTTACAGTGCTCTCACTTCTAGTCTCCCTTTCATATGAAACCAGGGTGAACCCTGCTTAGCTAAGGGGACAAGTCATGCTTGCTACCACAAGACCAGCTCTCTTCCTAGATGAGTCTTTGGTGGACTTCACCCTCAACTTCTGAAGACAAGGGAAAGAGAATGCAGTTTACATCATTTCATCTTTTATGATGTTTGCATATGGTCATATGTGTTTGTAGATTGTTGTTTAAATACAGAGCATATTCTTTTCTACATATGCAAAGTAAGCTGCCTAAATAAATAAGCAGCTGCTTGTACAGTTTTCTAGAACTATGGAAATAAAACTCCCACAAACGGCCTGTCTTGGAAATCAATGCCCGAGATAAAATGCACTGCAATGTACATTTGTTTTGGTTCTGTAGCATAAAGCAGTACAATGTGTTATGGCTGATGAAAACAAGACTCCAGAGCCTTAAATTTCCAAACACTACCTAACTCCACAACACATTGAAGAAGACTGTAGATTATCCAAAACAGGAAGTCATTTATAGACAATTTCTTCTTCTTTATTTTCTTACTTTGAGATAGTAGGTTGTTGGAGCTGCTTTTCTAGAGTAAGACTGAAACTTGTGCTTACAGGCAAGAGCAACATCAGGGGTCAGCCAGGAGGGGTACTGTCTGAGAGCTCATGAGAGCTCTGGGGGTACTGTCTGAGAGCTCATGCTTATCCGGACAGGGCCACCTGTCTGGGCCAATACTTGAACCCCACCCCACCCAGTACCAGAGACAGGTCTGTTGGCCAAGTGAGTTGGCCAGAAGACTTATGCTGCTGCTTTCCCCAGCATTCAACCTCACCCCCAGAGCAGGCGTGGCTCGTGAACGTGCCTTGGGGGGGGACAGCGGGCGGCTTCTTTAAGGTAAACGGAGCCGGTGCTCCGTGTCGCCCAGCAGCCCCCACGGCGGGGAATCGCCTCCGCCACTCACCTGGCTCCCGCGGAGGCGAGCCACCGCCAGCAGCCAGTTGAGTGGCGGAGGCGATTCCCCGCCACGGGGGCTGCTGGGCAGCATGGAGCACCAGCTCCGTTTACATTAAAGAAGCCGCCCCCCGCCCCCCTGGAGGAGAGTTCACAAGCCGCGCCTGCCCCAGAGGCTGCTGCATCATGTGGGAACTCCAAGGGACACTGCCACTGGCTGGTGGGAAGGGCGGAGAACAAGGAGTTGCCATGTTACTTACATAAACCTTTAGGAGAAAGCCCATTGGGCTTTGAAGTCAGGGAATTTTCATGCATTAATTATGGCATGCTATCTAAAGAAAAAAAACACTGACAGATAATGTCACATTTTGGTAATTTGGTAATTCAGGTCATTAGAAATTTCATAATTCTAAATGTAAAGATGGGACAGACATACGTGTGTGTACACACAATACACACACAATTACCTTGAAAACACTATTTACTTTATTGAACTTCATGCCTGTTTAAATCAGCAGAGAGTGAACATGCTTACCAATCCAATGTTCACAGGAGACAGCCGGAGACACACTGGGATGAACCAATCATGCACCCTGATTTGGTATTCTTATGAGAATCTGTACTTTTCTGTACTGTACTTTTCTCAAATGATCCAGTTGACATACTGTAGTATACTTAGACTTTCAAAAAGCTTTCAGCAAAGTTCCTCATCAAAGTCTCTTGAAAAAACTTAGCAGTCATGGGATAAGGGGACAGGTTCACCTGTAGATTGGTAACTAGTTGAAGGACAGGAAAGAGAGGGTAGGTATAAATGACAGTTCTCTAAATGGAGGGAAGTAAGAAGTGGGGTCCCCCAGGGATCTGTACTGGGACCACTGCCATATATTCATAAATGATCTAGAAGTTGGGGTAAGCAGCGAGATTTGCAGATATCATGAAACTATTCAGGGTAGTGAAGTTCTAAACAGATTGTGAGGATCTCCAAAAGGATATCTCTAAACTGGGTGAGTGGGCAACAAAATGGCAAATACGGTTCAGTGTAAGCAAGTGTAAAGTGATGCACATTGGGGCAAAAAATCCCAAGTGCACATATACACTGATGGGGTCTGAGCTTTCAGTGACTGACCATGAAAAAGATCTTGGGGTCATGGTGGACAGCTCATTGAAAGTGTCGATTCAGAGTGTGGCAGCTTTAAAAAAGGGCAACTCTATGCTCAATAGGAAAGGAATCGAAAGGGGATCATTAGGAAGGGGACTGAAAATAAAAATACTAATATTATAATGCCCTTATACAAATCTATGGTGCAGACACATTTGGAGTACTTCATACAGTTCTGGTCATCATATCATAAGAAGGACATGGTAGAACCGGAAAAGGTGCAGAAGAGGGCAACTAAGATGATCGAGGACCTGGAGCACCTTCCTTATAAGGTGCCTACAGTATCTGTGACTTTTTAGTTTGGAAAAGAGGTGACTATGCGGTAGTGGTGTATAAAATTACACCACTGTATGATTGAGGTGTATAAAATTATGCTGCTTAAGAAGTATCTCCTAAATCAGTACAGAGTAAAGGAAGGCAAAAAAGCTGCAGGCTCAGAGATTCCTACTGACTCCTGATCAGTGTTTTCCTTCAAAGGCATCTGCATGTGCGCATGCTCACATGCTTGTTTAATGTCCGCTCAGTTAATTTTAGATCCTGCTCAGGTTGACTCAGGAAGGCCCCACTCTGAATGCATGTGCACACACACACTGCCTTGATGCTGCCACCCAGAACAAAACTCATTCCACACTGCCCAGGACTTTTGATGGCAGAAATAACACGGGATTGTTTCCCACTGCTTCCTGACTTCACCCAAACTCCTATTTCTGCCGAAACAATGCAGGGAGTGTGCTGGACTATGAAAGTTACCTAAGCCACATTTGGCTGGTTCAGATGATACAGTCCTTGGCACACGTGTTTCGGAAGAGACATGTCTAGAATGCACTCATTGGGAAATCCTCTGAGGAACTCCTAACGTCCTCCTAGCATGCTAACGTCCTAACGTCCTCCTAGACATGTCCCTTTATCATGTGGGGAAGGCTGTTTGTCTGAATAACCCCTTTACACATGCTGGAAATGTTTTTTTTAAAGAAGTATTTGGAGCACATTTTAAGGGGGTATTCCAATAAAGGGAAGTGCTGGGAGGGCCTCGGGACATCTGCAGATGACAGTCTTGCTCTCGGCTCATCTTGCTCTCGGCTCATCAGCCCAGTCATTTACTGGACTGTTTCATCTGAACCAGCCCTTGGCGTCTCTTCCTAATCTCAATGCAAAGTTAGTAGTGAACTGCTACTATCATAATGGCAGCAGCAAAGCATTACACAACCACAAATCAAGTGTCCTGGGAATTCAAGCCAACTAGTCATAGCATTGGAAACCCTCCTGCTATCTATCTACCTCCCTGTTTCTATCTGAACTCTGCAAATATTTGCAGTGTTGAGACCTTTAAAATGTCCTGCATTCCCCAGCTGAGTATCTGTTGATTGAAGATCCTCTCAGGATTTGAGAACGGAATTGCAGTGCAATATCTTCTACCATGACTGATATTTGGGCCTTCTGTGGCTTGTTTCCCATCTTCCTAATTCTCCATGCTCTCTGCGTTTTTACATTCTCCAGCATCTCATCTAAATCTCTCGTTAATAGCCTCACATAAGGCTAAATCCATTAGTCTTTTGGGACACAGTTCACTAACTTGTGAAAAAGAAGCCTGTGCTTCAATCTTGAAGCACATCGATTTGGAGAGGTGGCTTCAAAAATTACCTTAAATAGATTTCCCCCCTTTATAAATAGACTTAAAAAGTGATGCTGGCTTCATTATTTGCTTGCGTATGTTTGGGTTTTTTTAAAAGCCCTAGTCTAAAATTAGCAATTCATTCTCTACCTAGCTGTCTCACAAGCAATATTACTTAAATATTATATGAATCTGTACATTAATAATCAGAATACTCAGAGACTGCTGCATATTCTACATCCACCAGCTCTCTCTCAATTGTTGCAGTTAAACTAGCTTCAGACCTAACACTGATGTAAAAAGATATGAATGAGAAACTTCATTCCCTTATTTGCATGTTTGTTGAACAAACTCGTAATTAGTATGAACAAATCTGTATAGTTGTGTGATCATTTTCTATTATTTTGACAGTGCATGCTGTGACTCTGTATCTGCTGAGGACTAAGGTGCTTCACTGTTAGATATGAATATGTAAAAGAGCTTTGGTTTAAATCCCACTGCAGCTGCCAACTCACTGGGTGGCCTTGAGCAAGTTGCCATCTCTCAGCACCGGTTCTGGATCTGTAAAATGGCAATAACTGTGACCTACTTCATAGGGTGATGAAATATTTTCCATATTAGTTGTACAATAGAAACACTAAACAAAGGTAGATGGCTCAGGGTGCTTTCAGTAGAATAATATGATAATTATTGATTATTATACAGTAGTTATTTAAGGGGACATAATATTCGAGTATATGCTCAAAATGATTGTTCTAATAAAAACCTACAATTTATAGTATATTTAATGAGAACATCAAACTTCAAATATTGATTGTTCATTGTAGGTATAGCCATAGTTCTAGGCAAAATTGTTGTATGCCTGATGACCCGTCCCACACAATTTAACTTTTTAAAAGAAATCCTCATTAATCTAATTGTATTACACTTGCTGAGCATTTTGAAGGATTATCAAACAATGGGACGGCTTCTTAGAAATTTCTGTGTGGGTGTGCACCTTCTTTTAAGAGTCTTAATTTGAAAATACATTTGTTCTTAAAATTCATATTTAAAACTAGCAACAGACTGAAAATGAATGCATAATTCTTATCACCACCAGAAGGAAAACAGAAAGCTGTGTTATTCCAGATTGTAATTTAAAATTAGTTTGACAGTAAAAGTGTACATTTTTAAAAAGTCATTGTGACACAACATAGGATTAGAAACTCATTCAAAACCAAAGCAGAAGATTGCATTGGGACCCCTGAAGAAAAGACGTTGTATGGATTAAAAATTGGACCACGATTTTATTATTAATCAACTTTTAAACATACATCTGCAATGTTAGTTAACCTACTGTGCAGGTAAAAACCTATCTATCTATCTATCTATCTATCTATCTATCTATCTATCTGCTGCTCACTCACAGACACAGTTGTCTGTATTAAGAATGGCTTGTCTGTGTCACCAACTCCAAAATCTTGTAACTTCGAGAGGGTAAGACAAGCAAATCCTCCAAAGGGCGTCCATACCCAGACATCCCAGGGCTACGAAGCCCAAAAAGGCTGTTCCATGAATACAAATATGATGAATTTTTATATATAACTTTTCAACAAAAGTTCCCAAAGCAGTTTACAGAGATATAAATAAATAAAATGGCTCCCTGTCCCCAGGGAGGCGCACAATCTAAAAAAGAAACACAAGTCACCAGCAACAGCCACTGGAGGGATGCTGTCCTGGGGATCCCCCCTCCTCGCTTTCACTATGTTTTATTTTATTTTATTTTATTTTATTTTATTTAAAATAGTTATATACCATCCAAAATTGCATTTATGAGCAGTTTATAATAGTGCCTCTGGCTGTCCACCAATGATGATTGCACTGTATTCGCACACTCACTTGTATTGTGACCAGGAGCTAATCTTAAATCACCAAACACTAAGACCACAATGCTTACGAAACACATCAGTGTGGAACAAATGAAAACAATAACCTACCCAAGGCCAGTCAAGCTGGAGATCAGAAATTCCTACTTAGACCACACAGCAACCATCTTTCCTACTCTAACAAATGGGAGTATGGGTATCAAGCGAGATAACAAAGAGGGCTGATTGTTGGGAGACACTGTGAAACAGAATGGCAAGTGGTCTGGAAGGTGTGCTGCAATCAGAAGATGAAATCATCAAAAAATAGGAACCCCTCCCCTTTTAAATAGAATCTTGCAGCAGCACTTTAGGTACGAGCCAAAAGCTTTTTCAGAGAAATTGGGCAGCTTCAAACATCACAGAAAAGGGTGAATTTCTGCTTCCTGGCATTAGGCAGTAAATCCAACTTCCAATGGGAGGGGCAATATGTCAAAACTGGTTGTGTTTTGCAAACTGGCCAATATCAGCAAGTTCCATCCGATTTTCAGTTCCAAATCCATCATCTGTAATCAAGGATTGAAGGCGAGCACAGATTTGGGTTTGTTACCAAAAAATCAAATGGAACATGCCAATACTAGTAGTTCACATGACACAACCAGTGTTAGTATTTTGCCCCTTCCCCTGCTTTGGAAGTCAGCCTTGCCACCAAACTCTGGGAACTGGAGATTCAGCTTTTCTAATGTCATCTGAACATGCCCATTAAGGAAGAGACATTGTTACATGCAGTGTTCACACAGATTTTGTAGCTTGCTGTACTACTTCAAACTTGCAAAATATTTCTGACCAAAGACAACAGTGAGGAAAAGAAATATGTATATACTATGGGCAATTATGGTTCTATCGTGCAACCTTCAAGTCTTGGGGGGGGGGGGGGGGGAAGCATTGCCTATCTCCAGTGTAATTAGCAAAAGAGTAACAATCAAAGCAAGCTGCTGTGATTTACAGGAAGTCTCCAACTGCAGTTCCTTTCTTCTCTGTTTTGGACACATGCTAAATACCCATCTGTGTCACTACTTCTTGAGCATTTATCATATGCAGTGTAAATTACACACTCTGCATGCCACTACGGTATTTGGTACACATAAGTGTAGTTTTAAGAAATATTTTTTAATGAGGGTTGGTTTTATTTTATGTATTGCAATGCTTAAAGTTGGCATTAATCTGGTCATAGACCAAAATAAAGAAATTGATTGCATTGATTTGATACACATCATTAGGATCTGCATCCACTAATTTCCACATTTAGAGTGAACAATTAAAACAATCATTAAGAGAGCTTCTCAAAATTATTATTATTTTTTGCTCAAAGGGAGACTCATCTTCCCTAAAACAATAAAGATCTTGAACTTCAAGTTCTGCAGCTGCAAATACAGAAGACAGACTTATTATTAATGGTATAGCATGCATTCTTTTTAGATGTATTCCTTTCCAGTAATACTGGAAAGTAAATGGCTGCTCTTAGTTCAGAACTAAGATAAGATTATATTCAATCTGCTCCAATTCTTTTTTTACTTTTACTACTGTGTGAATGCCCCTCCCAAGGCCTAGTGTTGTAGGGAGGGTGATTTGTCCCAGCCCCATCCCTCACACGGGCCCTAGAAGACACTGTATTGGCCAGGGGCCTTATTTATTTATTTTATTTAACTTATAAACCACCCAAACATTCGTCTCTGGGCGGTTAACAGCCTTGATGGGGGCAGGGCTAGCATGGCTGCTCCAGCAGCTCCCCGCCCCAAACATTCAGTCTGGCATTTGCTTTCCGCTCCTTCCCTCCCCTAGGGGCAGAACGGGTCTATGGGCTGGTCGTCCTTTTGGGGGCCGAGTAGGAATTTTTGGCTTCCAGCACATTGGCCTGGTTTGGATTCCGCCCCCCCCCCGCCTACTCCATTCTGCCATCCTAGCCCTTGTAGATAGTTAGGTCCCAGCTTGGCAGGGGCAGTGCGGGCTGGGTGGTAAGGGAAAAGGGACGTGACATGGGTGAGCACCCTTGGACAGTCAAGTGGGTAAATTGGGCAATCAATCCCTTGGGGTTTGTGTGCGGCCCAGGGATGGTGATTTGCCATGAAACCTTCTTCAGGACTTCACAAATCCCAGGGCTGAGCGGTCCTGGGTGTGTGAAAGCCTAGAAGTGTCCAGACCCCTGCTGGGGTTGACTATGAAGGGAAAGGAGTGGGTTTTTGCCTGCTTACTTCTGGAGTCAGGGTGTGTCGCCCATGTAAGGCACAGGGAAGGACTGTGAAGTCTGAACTCGGTCTTTTCAGGCCCACACTGTCTGGGGGAGGTGGTGGTGGAATGCTTACTCTCCTACAGTCCGCTAACTCAAATTAATTTGATCAATAAAGTTGTGGCCCTTTATACCCACTATTCTGTTGTTGGTGTCTTCTTGGGGCTGGGGACAATGCTACCACCTTAAGTGGTGCAGCGGGGAAATGCTTGTCTAACAAGTAGAAGGTTGCCAGTTCGAATCCCTGCTGGTACTATATTGGGCAGCAGCGATATAGGAAGATGCTGAAAGGCATCATCTCATACTGTGTGGGAGGAGGCATTGGCCAACCCCTCCAGTATTCTACCAAAGCAAACCACAGGGCTCTGTGGGTGCCAGGAGTCGAAATTGACTTGATAGCACACTTTACCTTTTACCTTTACTGTATGAATGAATACAATAGTCCTATTCAGACATTATGTTGTATATATGTGTGTAAAGGTGTATACATGTACATGTTTTTAAGCGATGAATGTTATTCATTGCACATCTTAAAAGTGAGCCTGAGTACAGATCCTCTCACATGAAGGGTACACATAGGAAGTTTGCATTGAACATAATGTGTAAATAACTGTATGTGATCATGCACTGAACATAATAAGGTTATGCATACAATCTGGCGGTAGGGCAGGAGGGTGTGCAGGGGGGAAGACAGGGACCAACCTTCCTTCCCTCAGAGGATCGCTGGTCCATTCTTCAGCACACTGGCACATTCCACACACACAATCCACACTGCTCCTGGAAGCACAGATCTCTGGAGGTCGAAATAATGCATCCCGGCCTCCACAAATCCCACAATGCACTGTGTGATGAGTTCAGTGCATTGGAGGATACTGCTGCTCTAGGCGCCCATCTCTGTGTTTGCTCTGACTACAGCCTGAGTGGTCAGAGAACCTCAGAACTGGGTAAGAGGCTGGGGTAAAAGTTAGGGTTACACAGGAGGGCAGCACCAGGTTCTCCACACAAGCAGCCTAACCCAGGCTGGGCTGCCCTAGCCTGGATTATGCTGCTCATGAGAATAGGCTTAAAGTGTAAATATGTACCAATCAGTACATATTGGACTGAGTAAAATATTAGGCCTATTCACATTAGCCCTGTTAAGTTCAACACATGTACCATCTGTATACCATCTGCATGCAACCCTGCTAACTGAGCAAAGAGGCACTTTTTAAAAGTGAGGATTCTCTTTATTTAGCAAGGGGAGAGCAACTGACCCTATCTATCCCCAGCACAGCATCCCTCCAGTGGCTGTTGCTGGTGTCTATCTTTTGTTTCTTTTTTAGATTGTGAGCCCTTTGGCGACAGGGAGCCATTTTTATTTATTTATATCTCTGTAAACCGCTTTGGGAACTTTTGTTGAAAAGTGGTATATAAATATGCATTGCATTGCATTGCATTGCATTGCATTGTATTGTATTGTATTGTATTGTATTGTATTGTCTACAGCACTGGACATAACATGTGAATAGGGCTGTTTCCACCCTTCATTCTAGTACAGTGTGATACTGCTGAGCTCACTTGTGCCACCCTTAATCTTTGTTGTTGAGGATCTCTACTATGATGAATATTGCAGGCCATAACATGATGAATATTGCAGGCCATAACATATCCATGCCAGTACATGAGGACTAATGAGTTAACCAAATGATTTAGTGAGTGTACATTCTTTAAGAAGCGTCATGCTAATTTCATATATATCTATATATGGATCTACAACTGTTTATTTGTTTGATTGAAAGCTGGGTTGTATATTACATAACTGAACCTATAACATATATAAGACCTCTTCAAATTTGTGGGAAGGTTATTAAAGTGTTTATAGCTGCATTCTCACAATGACGAGAAGCATGGTTAAAGAGTTAACTGTGATCTCCGTACCACATATGATTCCACAGAGCAGGATGTGAGAACTGGAAAATTCCAGGCAATCCCTGTCAAACTGTTGCAGTTAAACAGCTTTTAACCAGGATCAATAGCCAGATTCTGATCCTTGTTATCAATCCTAGTTAAAGCATTTGACCAGGATTGCCAGGAAATTCTAGGTTCTCAAGTCACACTTCACAGGAACACATGGGGCTCAGTGATCGCTTTTAACTCTTTCACCATGATCCATGCCATCATGAGAACTCAATCTATGAAAGTACAAGGCCCAGACGGCTATTAATGATGCAATGTACAATCATCAGACTCTTTAGAATGCATGTAGTTTATTTACGTATGCCCCATGCTTCCCCAAGGAGCTCTAGTTTTGTGTCTATGGCTCTTCCAACTCCAGTTCATTGACATAATAACCATGTGAGGTATGGTAGGCCAAGAGAGTATGTCTGTGACTCCAGTCATAGTAACTCCATGAGTCACTCAAGGTCACTCCATGAGCTGCATGGCACAGCAGGAATTTAACTCTGAGTGTTTCCAACTGTAATCCAACACTCTGAGCACTACCCACATTGTTTCCCAAATGTTGCCATTACTATCACTAAGTGTATAACCACAGATGGTTATACAGTACATCTAGAAAGAATGTATATCATGACATTAATCAGATCCTTCACCCAAGTCTGTCTTTTGTATTTTTCAGCTGTGAAGCATGAAGTTCAGGATCTTTATTTTTTTAGACAATGAGCCCAACAAAACAATTAGACTATTAACAGTTAGAAACACTGTTAATGTTAGAAACATGTCCCGCAGCATAGTGTGGGCAGTGCCAGAGCCTCCCAAGCTCTAACACATGTTGGAACACTGCTGTGCAAGAGGGTAATACCGCTATTGCTGACTCTGGCACAATTTCACATTCGTACTACACAGTGTGGGAATAATGGAGGCAATGTGTGATATGCAATTGCACAGGAGTAAGCAGCAGCGGTACTGTGTCTTTCACAGCAATGTTGCTGTGTGTGTTAGAGTCTGGCACTACCCCTGTTATTCTGTGGGACATGTAAGACACTGCCGTAAACTGCTATGATGTAATAGAGCCGGTTATACATTAAATGAATTAATAATATTGTGAAGACCATTTAAACATAACAGAGAATAATTATTGTTTAGCATTAAACAGAAAAGAAAAAACCAGTATTGTAATTGTCTGTCTGTCAATCTCTGGAACTTTTACTTGGCCCAAACCTCATGTCCTGTCTCTGCAATCAGACAGACTACTTGGAACAGCTGGAAACATGGACTAGCTGATCATCACTATTCTAATGTATCTAATTTATTAAATAAATTAAATTTATTTAATTAATTGCAAAATTGGAAAAAAAATTGTATCAAATTTTCAGTTCAATGTTTCCAGTTTGAAATTAAGTTTAAGCTGAACAATAAGACAGTGGAGTGGGTTTTATTATTTCAGAATAGCATTATTGTGTCTATTCTTTGGTATTACTGTACTTAGGGTAATATATATGATATTAATGTAAACTGTTATTATAATGTTAGCAGCAGTTGCTCATACAATTGCTGCAATATCAATTTCTCACACTGTGAAGCACTTTGGCAACTTAATCATGGAAAACAATAACTAAAACTGTAGCGTTCTTTTCCACAAAATACTTGTGCCAGTTTTCTTTACAGGTGACAGAAATGTGAGTTAACCATTCTAACTGCAATACGTTACATTATATTTCTATAATATAAGGCAGAATTGTACTGGTAATTTTCTCTTAACTGATAGTTATATAAGCTAAGTCCAATTGTAGGACCATACATTCTCTCTCTTGCTGACTGAAAATGCAAGAATGTGACTAGGGTGACCAGAAGTACATGCAAGAGGAAAGATCTCAAAAAAGAGAAGAAAAGAAGAGAAAAACAATGGGGAAAACAATGGGGCACACAATTTTCATATGCTAATGTGTACATATTGATGCAGGTTATTAATCAAGTCCAGGACAGGGAGAGAATTTGTCACTACTTATTATCTCCTCTAAACTACCACTTTGCCCACAGCTGCCTCACTCCTCTCCAGGGAGTCTCAGCCTCAATCCTCAACCCCACTGGCCCTGAAATAATAGGTGGCATCGCTAACAATCCCACATGTGATGGTCTGGACAGGGAGTTCATGTTCTTGTGAGGCTTCATCCACCATATGGCCAGAGTAGAATTGCCAGGTCCAGGTGGAGAAAAGTCTAAATCTGCCACCCAAAAAGTGGAAATAGTGCTGCTGTCCACCAAAAAGGACTCTTAAAAGTCTCCATTTTGTATTAAAAATTGCATAAAATGTATATATGGTAATAGGTATAATATATGCATGCTTTGCTAAAAACAGGATAATTTCAGTATAAACTCACACACTCCTTTCCCCACACAGTTCAAACACTACCCTTCCAGCAGCACAGGGAGGCCCCTGGCCATGCCCCCCACATCTGACATCAGACGCAGTGGCTGGCTAGCCATGCCCCCGCATCTGACGTCAGATGTGGGGGATGTCATCTCCCTCCCAAACGGGGCCCAGCAGGAGATCGGCCCATGCTGCATTGGGCAGTGTGGGCGGGAGTGACTCCCCAATGCAGCACGGGCCGATCTCTCTCCCATTTCAGAGGGAGACCGATTGGCCCCTCTACATTGGCAGCGAGACCAGGAGCAGCTCTCCCTGCCTTTAAGGCAGGGAGAGTCACTCCGGCAGCACTGCTAATGCAGCACAGGCCGATTTAAGCTCCAAACGGGGCCCCAGGGGCCCATTTGGAACGGAAATAACGTCCCCCGTGTCTGACATCAGACGTGGTGGCCTGGGTTCAGATGTGGCGGCCTGGGTTCTTGGAACCCGTTTGCCCAATGGTGGCTCCGCCCCTGCACCCTTCCTCTAACTGGATCACATAATCCTATGGGATAACTGGTATATTTTCTTTTCATTTTCAAGGGGGAGGGAAACCACCACAGAACCATTTCCACACAGCTCAAACACCAGTAACCTCTGGATCACAGGATCCCATGGGGCAAATGGGCCATTTTAATTCCATTTGGGGGGGGGAATGCACTCCTTCTCCACAATTCAACACTAGCCTCCCCTCCACAGTTGTGCATATAGGGGAAGCATACGTTTCCTGTGCTGGAGGGAGCTTGCTGGTTGTGCACCACAGCTGTAGAGCAGCAGAGACACATGACACAGTCAGAAGAAGTACCTCCTTGGGGCCACTGGGCCAATCACAGTGAGTCCGTGAGAAAATGAGGAGGCAGGCTCCTTCACTTGGCTGGAGAAATGGGATGGGAATTGCCTGAAGCATACAAATGAGCTTCTCCTGCCACCACAAAGCAAATGTTACACATGAGTAAGCCTATTATTTCCAGTGGGCCTACTCACAGGTAACAGCCATTGAGTGATTTGAGCCACCCATCACTTTCCAGAAACCACCCATCACTCTCCAGAAACCCCCTCCAGCACAGAAATAGTTGCAGAGGGTTCAAAATAGTTGCAAATCCGGGGTAAAAGTGCACATCTGGAAACTCTAGGCCAGAGTGCTGCTGCCTCTGCTCTGTTCGATGCTAGTCATAATCACAGGGACCTGCTATTAGCTTTCCCTGCCTTTCAAACTCCTTGGCCCCTCCTGGCTGCTCCTCCATGGCTGGGGCTACTTCCTCAACCCAGGAAGCTCAGGATCAAAGGCAACACAGGACCAGGGCAGTACTTGAGGTGGAGTGCCTGCCTGGCAGCCTCTGGCCAATCTCCCAATGGGTTTACTCAGTAGAATCCAGTGAATTAGGGACTGCAATACAAAGTGACCAGGCGCTACAGTACAGTCAAAACAAAAAGACTGTCCTTTGGTTTCATACATAGCAAACAATCCAGACTGCTTCTCTGTCCTGTTTGTAGCCTATATGCTCTACCCCACAGTCCAGCACTGGTTGACCAGTATCAAGGCCATTCTGATGCTCCAAGAAGATGTGGGGCTTCTGGATGCAATCAGTCTTTTTCCTGGTTCAGCAGTTCCCTTCTTGAGCTCCTCTTGCCTCCAGTTGCTGGCTTATTGCCTATCTATCTTGCTGCCCTGCAAATAGTCCTCACTCCCTTGCCTTGGAGATCCTTAGGAGTGTGGTTTTAAGGGCTACTGTGGGAAATTGGAGCTGGGAACTTAGATAGATAGATAGATAGATAGATAGATAGATAGATAGATAGATAGATAGATAGATAGAGTGTTGTCATGTCGGTGTTGGCTCTTAGCGACCAAATAGATAGATTCTCTCCAGGATGATTTGTCTTCAATGACCTTTAAGATCTCTTAGTGGTGCATTCATTGCTGTCATAATTGAGTCCATCCACCTTGCTGCTGGTTGTCCTCTTCTTCTCTTTCCTTCAACTATTCCTAGCATTATGGACTTCTTAAGAGAGCTGGTTCTTAGCATAATGTGTCTGAAGTATGATAGTTTGAGCCTGGTCATTTGTGCCTCAAATGAAAATTCTGGATTGATTTGTTCTAGGATCCATTTATTTGTTCTTCTGGCTGCCCATGGTATCCTCAAAAGTATTCTCCAGCACCAAAATTCAAAAATGTCAGTGTTTTTTCTATCTTGCTTCTTCAAAGTCCAGCTTTCACCTCCAT
Organism: Hemicordylus capensis; assembly: GCF_027244095.1. Classification (NCBI taxonomy): domain Eukaryota; kingdom Metazoa; phylum Chordata; class Lepidosauria; order Squamata; family Cordylidae; genus Hemicordylus; species Hemicordylus capensis. Next base: position 104,393,120 of record NC_069657.1, on the reverse strand, counting down.
AGAGTGTCACTGGGAAAACCATGATCTGAACGATTCTAATCTTTCTAGGTGTAGACACATCACAGCATCTAAGTATCCTTTCCAAGGCCTTCATTGCAACCCTACCAAGTGCTTGTCTGAGGTGTATTTCTTGAGTGCTGGATCCTTTACTGTTGACTGTAGATCCTAAAAGGCAGAAGCTATCCACCACGTCAGTGTCTTCATTGTCAATTCTGAGGCTGGTTGCTATACCTGTTGTCATTAGTTTAGTCTTCTTTACATTTAATTGTAGTCCCATTTTTTCACTGTGTTCCTTGAATTTCATTTCTAGAGCTTCCAGATCATCGGCATTCTCAGCTATCAGAGTGGTGTCATCAGCGTAGTGCAGTTTATTGATGTTTCTTCCTCCAACTTTAAAACATAACTCATCTTCTTCCAATCTTCTCTCAGTATATGTTCATCATATAAATTGAATAAAGGAGAAGGTATACAGCCTTGTCTTACTCCTTTGCCAATCTGGAACCAGTCTGTTTCACCATGGTCCTTCTGGACTGTGGCTTTCTGTACTGCATATAGGTTTCTCATGAGAACAATGAGATGTTCTGGGATGCGCATTTTCCTAAGGATATTCCACAACTTGACATGGTTGATGCAATCGAAGGCTTTTCTGTAGTCAATTAAGCACATATTGACTTCTTTCTGGTATTCTTTGGCTTTCTCAATTATCCAGCATGCATCAGCAATTATGTCTCTTGTTCGTCGGCCTTTTCTGAAACCAGCTTGAAAATCTGGCATTTCCCTTTCCATGTAGGGCTCTAATCTGTGTTGGATGATCCTGAGCATTATTTTGCTAGCATGTGAAATTAAGAATAGTGTGTGATGGTTTGCACAATCTGTTAAATCTCCTTTCTTTTGTATGGGTATGTAGACTGACCTCTTCCAATCTGTTGGCCACTGTGTTCTCTAAATTTTCTGGCATAGTTTGGTTAGAGCCTTGACTGATTCTTCTTCTGTTGCCTGCCATATTTCTGTAGCGATTCCATCAATTCCTGTAGCCTTCCAAGTTGGTAATGACCAGAGTGCTCTAGAATAGCATTGGTAATACATGCCTATACACAACCAATAGTATTCTAGAGTTAATGAGACATGTTACATTAGAAAGTGATAAAAACAATAGTCTCAATTTAACAACATTGCTGCTAGAAATAAATAATATCTCATGTATTTTTTAAATCTTATTCATTTATTTTATCAAAATTTATCTCATTTAACAGAATAGTTTTAATCATACTGGGCATGATTCTTAACTTCCATTTTAAGGTTACATAATGCAGTGGTGCATTTTTACTATAATATAATGTATAAAGTAAAATAATGAGCAGTGGATATCTATAAAAGTCTAATTAACTTCAGGGTAGTATCTTCACTGTTTAAAAAGATGGCATGCCTAATTAGCTCTGGCACTTTCCTAACTGGTTCACAGGTCTTTAAAACAATCTTTTTTTAAAAAAACTGATTGTTCATTGTGTTAGTGTACAGCATAGTATTGCATATAGAAAGCTTCAAATGCTAAGTAAATTTGGATGTTTCAGAATTGTATACCTGCATAAACCTGAGTTCTCTAGAGAAACTCTACTAGCTATGGGCTTGCATGGTCTACTCTTTTGTTTGACAGAATCTCCATGGTCCAATAATGTATGTTGACTGTACAAACCAAGAATGCATTCTCAGGATTTATTTTAGTTAAGATAAAACTCATCTGAGCTAAGTGATCCTAGATTGGTTAAGAACATATGTAATGCCTTGTTGGACCATGCCAAGTTCTCCCTAGTCCAGCGTTCTTTGCGGGCATGAATCATAGAAAGCAGCATGCATGAAATATTACATCAACACTCACTAGTTGTTTTCCAGTAGGCAACATACAGCTTCTGCCCACCCCACAGTTTTTATGTTTTATTTCTTGCTATGATGGCCTAATAAGCCTCAAAGGAGTTTAACAGTTTCTCATCATTTGAACTGTGCAGGACTGAAATGGAAACTTATTAAAAAGACATCTAGGAGATATATGCTATAATTTTTTTTTATACTGTCACTGCCATGAGAAAACCTTAGTCTCTAATTTATGTCAGGAATAATAAAGTATTTTTAAACACAGCAGTCCTTGTCTAGAATGATTCAGAAGAAGAGGTGCTTGGGGCTTGCTTTCTGGTATTTTATTATAAGTTTGATTATCTGGATACGGGGCGGAGCCACCTTTAAGCACACAGGTTCAAAGAATGACATGTCCCAGACATGTCCCCCGCATCTGACAAATGGGAACGTACAGCCCCATATTTATTTATTTATTTATTTAATATACAACCTATTATTAAAATCTCTAGGCAGTGTACAGAATTAAAACATAATATCTATATATTTATTTCTCTAAGACATACCCGTGGTTAATCCCATGCATGGCAGCTCTCGTGAGAGTTCACAAGCAGCTGCCAGATAGCCATGGGTGTGGAGAGAGAAAATGCTGGCCACACAGCCCCATTTGGGAGCTAAATCATGCCTCTGGGGCTGACATCAGATGCAGGGGTGTGGCTGCATGCTCCCTGCATCTGATGTCAGATGCAGGGGGTGGGGCTAGGGGGCTGTGGCGGCAGAAGCCGGGCTGCTGCTGGCCTCCCTCCTCCCCTGTCTGGATGAAAACAACAATCATTGCTAATATACCTAAGCATCAGTGAAGTCATACTATGATACATTGCTGTGCAACATGCCATGCAACAGTATAGCATTATGTATTTTTGACTGTCTGGAGGGAGTAATGGGCTGGATGAAGGGGAAAAACTGAAGCTGAATCCTCATAAGACAGAGGTACTAAATGTGGGTGGTTGGGACCCAAGAGATGGCTTAGATCTGGATGGGGTTACACTCCCCCTGAAAGATCAGGTATATAGTTTGGGAGTACTGCTGGATCCAAAATTTTATCTGGTTTCTCAGGTTGAGGCAGTGGCCAGGAGTGCTTTTTATCAGCTTTGGCTATGTCCATTTCTGGAAGCAAATGACCTTAAAACAGTAATGCATATGCTGGTAACCTCCAGGCTTGACTACTGTAATGCACTCTATGTGGGGCTGCCTTTGACTATAATTAGTACAGAATGTGGCAGCCAGACTGGTCTCTGGGAGATCCCAAAGGGACCACAGAACACTGATTTTAAAATAACTGCACTGGCTGCTGATGTGTTTCTGGGTGAAATACAAAGTGCTGGCCTACAAAGCCCTTAATGGCTTGGGCCCAGGGTATTTAAGAGAGCCCCTTCTTTTTCATGAACCTTGTTGCCTGTTACAATCTTCTCAAGAGGTCTGGTTACAATGCCTCCAGCTCATTTGGTGGCGACTCGAGACCAGACCTTCTCTGTGGCCAGAGCCCCTGAGAGGAATTTTATCAGGGGGTACGAAGTTTCTTTTGGGGGCCCTTCCCTTCTCCATTAGTCATCCTGTTTTTATCCACTATGGTTTTATGCCATCAGCTGTAGCCTGTAAGGCCAAAAAGGGTATGGAAGATGAGAGAGGGGTGGAATGGAGCACTCTGTTGATTTTCTGCATATGAGACCTTATTCTCCTATATTCCCTCCATGATAAATATAAATAAAATAAAATAAAAGAGGATCAGAGAGAAGAAAGCACATTTGATTTGAACATCTTTGTTTATGCTACAATACAGATGAGGAAGAATTCACATTGAAACATCCTTTTATATTGCAATGCAGATCAGATCATCAGAAGACACAATTATTAGTAAAAAGTAAAAGAAAAGGTAGATAGGCTTAGTATTTACTTTTTGAAAAGAGCTTTCCTGGCCCTTTTTTGTGAAAAATTTCAAACCACAGCATGAAAATTAATTGTTCAGGCAATGTTTGATTCTATACTTAGCCTGGCCAAATCCACAAGACGTTCCTGAGACATTGTAGACCTTAAATAATTCTTAATCAGCTTGAGTTTGCTAAATGACCTTTCTGCAGAAGCTACTGTTGCTGGAATTGTTAATAGTATTCTTAAGCTAACATAAACATTTGGAAACAGGTCACAAAGTCTGTACTCTGTTAACAAGTTCAACAGATCTAATAGCTTTAACTGTGCATTTACAAAATTTGCTTTATGTACTGAGGGTAAATGTTGCATTTCTTTTCCAAAATCATCACTGTTAAGGTCAGCAGGATATTGCTCTGATAAAGATAAAGCTTTTCTCTCCACATCACTTTCAGACAAGGTGAGATATTTCCACAAGAAATCAAATTTTTCTGCCAACTGCTTAACAGCATTGAAGTGGACAGTTAATCCTGCTATAACATTGTCTACCAAAACGTAAAACACACACTTTCTGAAGTAGGCCTCTTCTGGTGTATCATCTGTGTCATTCATTTCCTCCAAGTTAGCATCAGGTGTGCTGTCATCATGTGGCCTTGCCCTCTTGCGCCTAATTCCACCACCTCTATGGGAGAGCTTTATTTCTATCTTTAGGTTTCACAACAACACAACAACGTCATTGGAAGTACTGTGCTGTGGGTGGATAGGGCCAATTACTCTCCCCCTGCTAAATAAAGAGAATCACCACGTTAAAAAGGTGCCTCTTTGCCCAATTAGCAGGGGAAACCAATTTGACTTCATTCCACATGCATTTCCAGTTGTTTTGAAGTTTTGTCAGATCTGTGAGGAGAGTTTCTATGTTTGCTACTTCAGCATCCAGTGTGGCATCTCTAGCTTGGATGACCTTGTTGCAAATACCTATGCCAGCCAATATTTTGTACCACACAGCTGACATTAACACACAGGCAAAAGATGTCACATATAATAAAACTCCATGGACTTAATTTCTTGTTTTGGCCATAAAATTCTTCCACTGCCAATTTTATGACAGGCAAGTGAGCTGCAAAAGGCTTTACACATTCAACACGATCTGGCCATCTTGTTTCAGACATACCATGAAGAGAACAACCAGTATGGTTTTGTAGTAATTCCCATCACTTACGACTGGAACTGAACAGGTGGTACACAGTCTGAATTGTTCAGGAAAAAGTTATTGCTTCAGGTATGCATTCAGCAGCAGCATTTCCACATACGTTGAGTGTGTGATAACCACAAGGTGAAAAAATTACTGTTGAGCATTGTTCCTGTATTTTTGCTTGTCAGCCATTGTATTTTCCAGCCATATTTGCCCCATCATTATAGGCTTGAGCTCTACAGTCACTGAGAGGAATAGCATGTTCTTTCAATATATCAGTTATCAACTGAGCAATTTCTTCTCCTCTTTTGCTGCTACAATCTGCAAACTTGAGGAATCTTTCTTGAATCTCATACTGCGTTTCTTTTAAAGGTATGTATCTCAGAAGAAATGTTTGTTCAATATGGGAGGAATCTGGTGTGGCATCTACTATTACTGCAAAGTATTTTGCAGATTGCCTCTCCAGAAAAATGTATTGTTGCACAAGATTTGAGCGTTCTGCAATCAATTCATTTTGTGAGTCAGGGGACAGATAATGAACTTGAAGATGCTCACTCCTTTTTTGTGACTCCTCTACACTTAGCACATGTTCCTGAAGGATGGGGTCTCACCTGGAGAGCAGTTCAATGAGTCCTAAAAAGTGTCCATTGTTTGAATCACCAATTCAATGGGATGAACCAGTAACTGCCAGACCATGTTCTCCCAAGAAGAGTACAACATCGATGATGTGCTTTAAAAAATTGCACCATTTCACAGCTTCAGTTTTGATTGAAGCTTCTAAGATGGTGTCAACTCCTGTCCCAGACAGCAGTTGTCTTTCTAGTTCTCATCAAGCTAGGTAAAATTCTCTGTGACTATTGCCTTTTTCATTTTTTGGGGATCCTGTAGGAAAATTTCCGCCACTTCCCATTAGAATCCCAGCTTTCAGCAGATACCAGTGCAGATTTAGACACAGAAGTGCTAGTCTTGAGACTGTTATTATTATTGACAGTCTTGTACCAAAATAATCGACATGGAAAGCAATATAGTGCTTGTTTCTGTTGACTCGAGACAAGCCAGTCTCTACATGTAGTTCTCCATTGGGGCTCTGAAATTTCAGTATGCTTTCTGGGAAAATTTGATTGCAGGTATATTTTGGGAATATTTTAGGCAGAGGGATGGGACCATTTGTAACATACTTTTCTTCTTCCTCTTGAGATGGAAACTCGGTTGTGATACATCCAGTGTCAAGGCCTACATTATGATTATTGCTCTCGTCTTCCAAATTCACTTCCACATGCACCTGTATGTCTTGTTTTCCATTTCCATTTTCTGCATCTGCCCCTTCATCAAAATCCTGTGCATGATTACCCGAATCAACTGCTCCTTGTTTGGGGATGAGGTTTCCAACAGTTTCTTCTTGCTCCAATTCTATAGGTAAGTTCAATGATTTTTTTTTTGAAGCCACACTTAATCCAAATTGAAAGAGTGTTTGTTGACCCTGTTTTCCATTTTCCTCTCATTCTTTCTTATCTTTTCTTTTCTGGGCTCCTGATTTGTGAGAATACATTTTGGCGGCAAAAGGAAGGTGGGTGAAAGCGAGGCCAAGGGATTGAAACTCAGGGACAGGACAGGCGGACTGCCGTCAATGCCGGCTCTAGCTAACTTCTCACCAGCTCCTCCCCATGCTGCACCCAGGGGGGCAGGATGGGGTGAGATGGAGCGGGTCTCAAGCTGACCTCTGTATGGGACCCCCCACCCTCTCCCCCCTTAGGCAACTAATCCTGTACTTAAAAGCACACTTTGCTCTTTATATGAAGCTGGGCGGGGGGCAGAGAGTTGCTGTCTGGTTGATCCCTGTAACTGGGTGAGTAGATAGGTAGGTAAAGAACAGCAGTTGCAATGTGGGTGGCACAGATAGTTGGGATCAGGTTATGTATAGTGGGCCCAATCCTTACAGTGTTTCCAGGGTGGCCGAAGATGCTAGGCAAGCAGAACAGACTGTGGCTGCCTTGACATGTTTTTACTGTATATTGTAAAATTTTAACTGTTTTACTCTCTTTTGTATTATGTTTTAAATTCTGTACACGGCCTAGAGATTTACATATCAGGCAATATAAAAATATGCTTAAATAAATTTTATATATATATATATATATATATATATATATATATATATATATATATATATATAATCCCATTACATTCCTGACACATAGTGTTTTAATTATACATGTGTGCAAGTGCATATGTATATGCTTGCTCCTTCCAGTTTTGACCATCAAATGGGGATTATTGGGATGAACAGGGGAGGAAGAAGGTTTTGATAATCTTATTCCTGATCAGGCTGTTTCCTACATCAGAATAGTGCATTAGTGGCATGTTCTCTGTTCTCTTCTTCACATGTGGGCGGGGATATAATCCACTTTTCTTACTGAGCACACCTGCCATCATAGCAGTGCCTGATCAGAGTATGCAATAGGGTCACACTGGACCACAAACACATTTATTTGCAGTTTAGGGCACAAAATTGTTTCTGGCTGGCCTGGGTAAGCAATCAAAATGTATTTGTTCAGATAAAGATGTTCACATTTTATAACCAAAATCTAAACATGCTTCATGTCAGCCCATTATCAGGCAACAACACAGCAATGGAACATGATTAACACCGATACAGCACCCATGCTACTGAAGAGTTCCACACTAACATTGCACAGGGTGTGAGTGTGTGTGTGTGTATGATGAATTTTTGACAACCTCCCCTTCCCCCAAAACCCTTTATTCAAAAATATGTCCCAGAGGACTGTGCAACTCACAGGACATTAGGGATGTGTGAACTGGTTTGCCATTAGGGATGTGCCAACTGATTTGCCATCGAACTGGTTCACCATTGGTTCAGCTCGGAAGTTCTGCCTTAAAAATCAAAATCACTGCCTCCGAGGAATGCTGCTGTGGCTGTGGGGAGCTCCCCAGAAGTCCTCCCTCCTCCTACAGGCCTTCCCCCCAGTCTCCCCTGGGCCATTTTGGCCCATTTTCAGGCTGTTCCAGCCCTTTCTGACATGATGGTGGCCATTTTGGAGACTGCTATGCATGTGCACTGGCCATTTGCATGGCCAAGTCATGACCCAGTCACAGAAATGGGCAGGGTGCATGCGTGGCAACCTCCAAATGACCCAGCCATGAAAATGGCCAGGGCACATGCACAGTGACCTCCTAAATGGCCACCACCACAGCAGAAAGTGTTGAAACAGACTGAAAATGGGCCCAAATTGCGCTTTGGAGAGTATGGGGTGGTTAGTGGGGGGATGGGGAACCACCAGATATCCACCCATGGCCACACCTCCGGGAGGAGGTGAGTTTTAAAAAAACAAAACAAAAAAAATGGAGAGTCCCCAAACCAGCTTGAAATCAAGCCGAGCTGTGGGTGGGGGTTGTTCCAGGAGGCAAAACTGACATGCTCGGTTCAGACTCGAACCGATCAAACCGGTTTTGTGTACATCCTTACAGGATACCTTTTGGGGTAGCACAAAGCCCTTTGGGGGGAAAGAGAGGTCATTGAAATTTGCCTCCACTACTACAGTAAACCAGCAGTGGAACTGAACTTTTCAGAAGCACCAGTGCTGCTTCTGTGTAATTCTTTAGTTGGTGCTTCGTTAGTCAGGATGTCAGTCAGTGTTTGGCAATAGTTCTATCATATAAGCAACTATAGATCAAGTTCCAATTCTTGGCCTATCTCTGGACTGTAAAGATAATTATTTCAGCTCCTTATCATTCCACCCTTTACACCACACTGCAGCATGCTAATTCCCATAGAAAAGCCTTCCCTACACTCCCTAAAATTTTCATTTTCCTCCTAATAGCAATCTCATTAACCATTTGGGATTTTAATCCTCACAATGAAACAGAAGGCACTAGTTGCTAATGCCATATCCTTTTACCCATCTGTGGTAACAATGGTAACTCATCTACCTGAGTCTACTTTGATTATGATAATTAGCAGCTTCAAATGTAAATCAATTATATGTTTAACATAGTTGGCATGTATACTGCAGCCAGACACCTTCTGCATGGGAAGCATTTCAAATGCTGCTTAATATAAAAAATCTAGCACAACTCTTCAATATATAAGTTGAATATCAAATCACATCCATCTTATTTTATGCCCTCATAGATATTTGTTTCGCATAGGAGGTTCTAAACAAAATGGAAGCATTTATCCTTACCTGTCTGATATGAAAGAAGCTATGGAGCCTGTAGCATACTACTGCTGCTGCTGCTGCTGCTACTACTACTATTTATATACCACTCTGCAACCAAAGACCTCAAAGCAGTTTACATACAAAAATAAATAATACATAAATAGGATGTCCCCTGTCCCCAAAGGGCTCACAATCTAAAAAGAAACATAAGGCAGATACCTGCAACAGCCACTGTTCTTCCCCTGCTAAATATATGAGAATTGCCACTTTACCAAGATGTTTCTTTGCTCAGTTAGCAGGGGATTGGATCTACTTGTACATGATCCAGTTTAGAGGGCAATCTACTCATGGAGTCACTGCACTGAAACATCTATTAAAAGGACTTTCTTTAACTATATTAAGGTGTAAAGAATTGTTTGCTTTTATTAAGATATCTATTGCCATAAACAACACAACAGCAGAGCAATTTTAAAAAACCTTAGTATATATCAGCCAACAGTAGTCATTTCCCATTTTCTAATTTTATTTATCAACCAATTATTTTAATGGCACTACTAATAGGTTAAAATATAATTAGAAATTGTAAGTGTTTCCCTATTCTAAAACAACTGCTAAAGAATATCAATCAAATGGAAGTTTTTGAAAGTTTTCTGATTAGTGATGTTATTCTGACTATTAGCTTGGAAGTTATATCCAAATTTGAATAAACTCAAGACATTTAACACATTTTCTTTTTTTCAACTCATGATCAAAAGGGATATTTTACTCATCACTTGGCATATAGTTTGAAATACATTTCTACAGATACATTTTATGTTAGAGGGAAGCATGATAAGGTTTTCTTATTTTATGTGAAGCAATTTGTTTGTCAGCTTCGCTGCAGAAGGAAAGTGCTTTAGTTTGCTGTATGGGTTATCCCTCCTCACACCGTCACTGCACTCAAGGGACCAGAATCAAACTCATATGTTCTTTAAATATTCAACATATTTTAATTTATCTAGGAGAGTATTGTTGTGATAAGGCCATGTTATTCTTATCAGTTATGAATTCAAAACAGACTTTTAAAATATGTGATGCATCCCACATGTCAAAAAAGACAATAGGGGAATTGACCATTCAGAAGCACTTATAATTAACTATAACATAGATTTAAATGAAGATTTAAATTAAGATAGATTTGTGTATAACTATAGGCCACTTTGGATGATGCTTCATCTACCAGCCCCACACCATATGAAAAGGAAATGAGCTCTTCATGAGTGCACATATCCTTCCTGGCTCCTGGCATATGGGACACCATTTTGTAATTGTATATGGGTATATTCTTCATTCTCTGCTGTCAGAGAACTAAAGAGGTCCAGAAAATCCCTGTATTATCACTGTTATGGTGGCAGGTACTTCCTCTGCCAGACCCACTGAACATTTATCTATCTTGTTATCTATCTATTATATTTTTATACTGCCTGATATGTACCTCTTTAGGTGGTGTACAAAATTTAAAACAATATAAAAAAGGAAAAAATAGATTACAATTCCTCAAAAAACAATAAAAACAATCTCATAAAACTAGTTATTAAAACCAATTATTTTCAATTCCAGTTAAAATCAGTTCCAGTTAAAAGCCTGGAGGGTCTTGAGGGTCTTCCTGAAAACCAACAGAGAAGGAGATGCTCATATTTCCAGGGAGCATATTCCAAAGCCCCAGGGCAGCCACAGAGAAATACGATGAGGAAGTGATTTCTACATGAGTGTGAACATCCATACCCCTTTGGAGCACCATTTTTTAAAATAATGTTGGTGTGTTCATTAAAACCACTATTCTACACACTCTGCAAATTCTACTTTGAGGGAGGGAAGAAATCATTACTTTTCTTGTTTGTTGGCGCTGGCAGATGAGCATCAGCAGAACAAACTCTAACATTGATATTGGAGGAATTGTCCAGAGTTCTCTTCCTTTTTTTGTCTGGACATACTGGAAAATAAACAAAGGTTTGCTTATTTATTATTTATTTAGCATATTTGCATACCGCCCACTACCGAAGTCTCTAGGCAGTTTACAATATTAAAACAATTTTAAAAACACACACCTTAAAATATATAAAGTTCAAATTAAAATAGCTAAAAGCCACAAAGTTGGTGAACATAGGGTATTGCAGATCAGAAATGCCTGAATCTCCTATCATGAGACTCCAACTGGCCAGTAACTACTGTGTTTTGACTATCCCTACAATGAGGCTTTGTACCAGAGGACTGGAAAGTAGCAAATGTAACACCGATTTTCAAAAAGGGATCCAGGGGTGATCTGGGAAATTACAGGGCGGTTAGCTTAACATCCGTTCCAGGCAAATTGATGGAAAGCATCCTCAATGATCAAATTGTAAAGCACCTAGAAGAATCTTGCCTCACAGACCTTTTGGAGTTCTTCGAGAGTATCAACAACTGTGTGGATCAAGGTGATCCAGTTGACATAGTATACCTGGACTTCCAAAAAGCTTTTGACAAAGTTCCTCCTGGGGAAACTTAGCAGTCATAGGATAAGGGGACAAGTACATGTGTGGATTACTAACTGGTTGAAGGACAGAAAATGGGGTAGGTATAAAAGGAGAGTTTTCACAATGGGGGGAAGAAGTGGGGTCCCCCAGGGATCTGTACTGGGACCGGTGCTTTTTAATTTATTCATAAATGATCTAGAAGTAGGAGTAAGCAGCGAGGTGGCCAGATTTGCAGATGATACCAAACTCTTTTGGGTAGTAAAATCCAAAAGAGATTGTGAGGAGCTCCAAAAGGATCTCTTCAAACTTGGTGAGTGGGTGACAAAGTGGCAAATGCAGTTCAGTGTTGGCAAGTGTAAAGTGATGCACATTGGGACGAAGGACCCCAAGGCCAATTCCATACTAGGGATCATTAGGAAGGGGATTGAAAATAAAACTGCTAATATTATAATGCCCTTATACAAAATGATGGTGCGGCCACACTTGGAGTGCTGCATACAATTCTGGTCACCACATCTAAAAAGGGATATTGTAGTACTGGAAAAGGTGCAGAAGAAGGCAGGGGCCTATAGCACTTTTCTTATGAGGCAAGGCTACAACACCTGGAGCTTTTTAGTTTAGAAAAAAGACAATTGCAGGGAGACATGATAGAGGTGTATAAGTACTCTGAGTACCAGTTGCAGGGGAGTAACAGCAGGAGAGAGGGCGTGCCCTCAACTGCTGCCTGTAGGCTCCCAGTGGCACAGGATGCTGGACTAGATGGGCCTTGAGCCTGATCCAGAATGGCTGTTCTTATGTTCTTATGACTACAGGCCCAGTCAGCCTCCTAATGAGACTAAGTGAAGCAACCGCTGCAGGCAGCAGATTTGCACAGGTAGAAGCTTACCACTTTCCACTGGCCTGTCACCACCAGCTGCTTCTGTGGTGTTTTTGGTTAATCCATTCCTTGATCCAGGCCGGCTTTTGAGTGGAGATTTAGTTATTTGTATTCCAGCCCTGGAGTAGAGGTGGACCTAACAAACAGCCTGCGCCAAAATGTAGTCTGCACTTGCCGCTCTGTATATAATATCTATTTCATTAATAATCCTGATTCTACTCCTCTGGCTTGTCCTTGCATACCACAACTCTTTCCTCTGGATTCTACTCAGGCCATCTCTTCCACCAAACTATGCACCAGCTACCACCACTGTTACCACCTCTTCTACCTACTCCCGCCTGCTTGACCTATCTGCCTTTTCAAAAGGCAGAAGGCAATGCAGGATGTCAGGAAGTCTCTTTGATCATTTACTACCACTCAATTCCCAGGGAGATCCAGGGTGGGGAAAACTGGCAGAGTGCAGAAAGAACAGTGCACAGTACATGCAATGGGTCTGGGGGTGGTGGTTCACCAAGCTGCCTCAAACCCCAGGGGAGAGGGGAAGTGGGATGAGGGGAATACTCGTCTGAATTACCAATACAGGGAGTAAACAGGATCCCACTTAGCTAACAAAATAAAAATTTGCAGTTAAAGGCCTAGTAGCTATTAAATATTATTGTAATAGCTTAGAATATATCTAACCACCATACTTTCAGCATCTTTCTTTCTACACATGCAAGACTGATACTTGCTTAAATTGTAGCTTTAATAACTTATTCGTGCACATATACAACAGCAGTATATTCCAAGTGATTTCATACAGAAAAAGCCATCTTCTTTCGAATACCCAGTTTTTAAATTTCCATACAAATTGAAACGAAAGCTCTTTAAAAGTGTTATAAAATATGTTTATATAAGTGTGTATGTGTGTGTGTGTGTGTGTGTGAGAGAGAGAGAGAGAGAGAGAGAGAGAGAGAGAGAAGATAAAGGATATAAATTTTAAAGGATATTCAGTCCTGCAGCAAAGGTTTTCCAGCCTCAGATGCCGGATATGTTTAAATACGTTTAGAAGGCAGAATTTCAAATATGAATATAGGAAAGCATAGTCAGATAGGATTCAAATTATATCAAGGAGTGTATTCCACAGTGTTTAAGATCTGCATGAATTAAAATATAAGTATTTCTTTTTATTACAAGAACAAAAACACAGTTATTTTTACAAAACACCCTGAATCAGAAAAGAAGCATCTCAAAGGAATAAATGAACCTGCCACAAGGGTGCCCACAAGCTGAAATATTAACTGTGGCCAATGAGCAGTGTGGAAACAATTGGTACCTTTATTGCGACAGTAATTCCATTTCTGAAAATGGCCAGCATGGAAGTGTGTCATAAATACTGCTACTTACATTTACTGTCTCACCAGCAATTTTGCGTGCTGCAATTGTAAATCTCAATAGGATTACACTTGTATGCTTTAAAGCTGATCTTCCAAGACATGTGGCACAATGCTGTACCTGTTTATTCAGAAAGTAAGACCCATAGTGTTCAGTGGGGCTTACTCTCAGGTTATTGAGCACAGAATTGCAGCCAAAGGTTTCAGGGACCAGGAAAATGATCCATTGTTCTACCATCCAATTCAAGTATTGAACGCAAGTGCTAACATGAAAGTTACAATGAGTTGTGAAGAAGCAAGAGATCTGGATACACTAGTAATTATTAATTATTATTAATTATTATCTATATATTTATTTCTCCTAAGCGTACCCATCACTAATCCCATGCGTGGCAGCTCTCATGAGAGTTGGTGAGCAGCTGCTAGACAGGATTTGCGATGGGGATGGGGTGGGGAAATAGGGATGTCAGCTGGTTTAGCTGGCAGGAACAGGAGGCAGAGGGGGTGGCCTTCCCGGCCACCGGGAGGAGAAGGTGGTGGCGGGCCTGCCTGACCTAGCCAGCGGGAGCAGGAGGCAACAGCAGGCTGGGCTGGCCACCAGGAGGAAAAAGCAGCAGCGGGCCGACCTGGCCTGCGTAAGTTGGCAGTCCCTACCAGGAGTGGGCGGGTAAAAGGAAGTGGTGGGCTGGCTTTCCAGCCCACCCGCTAGCCACAAACCACAGGGTGGGGACGAGAAGTGGATGGGAGAGAGGAAGTGGGCTGGCTGGCCAGCCTGACAGAAATCGTGTGTGTGGGGGGGGGAGAAGCGGCCGGCTGGCTGACCGGCCAGAAAGCCGGGCGTGCCAGGAGAGAAGGAAAAAGCGTCGGTGGGTGGACTGGCCGGAGGCACAGATGCTCTGCGCCTGGCCCAGCTAGTTATTATTAGTAGCAGAATATAATTAGAACAGGTAAGGGCCTGCTCTCCTTTTAAAAAAAGATCTCGTTCCCTGCAGCGCTGAACCAGTTATAAAAAATGGTCTTCTGTATGAAGCAAGATGGTTCCAATTATACCTTAACTTCTTATTCTCTTACAATAGGTCTGCTGGATCATCCTCACAAATGGCATGGTAATGGAAAATTCTTTGAAAATGTCACTTCTAGCTGGTTTATCTTGAAATGGATCCATTTGGAAAGGTAGGAGTATTCAACCACTTTATACTTTGGTTATCTGTGATGCTTTCTCAATTGCTCATAAAATAAGAAGCTGATCAGTGTTTATTAGGTATTCAAGATCCAGGACAGCCAAAATAAACAAGAGTAATAGTAAGTAAGAAAAGAGAAGAAAGTAAGAAACAGATAATAAGCTTGATCAGTGGCGGCCAGTGAGTGGTAGCATAACAGGCAGGTCAGCACAGCTCCCCACAGCAACCAGGTGCTGGCGATATCACCGGTAAAAACTGTTAAAGGTAACTCTCGCCGCTCCCCACCCCACCCCATGCCACCCTCACTGGCCACCACTGAGCTTGATAGTAGCCCAGCTGAAGGAAATAAGATGAAATAAAATGCTGTCCCCATCTAGTAAAACTTAACTGTGAACTCTCTTCACAAAGAGTGGAACTCAAAGTGACTGAGTGAGCTGTGTTTAAATGTCTGTATGTTTGTTTAGACTCTGATATTAAAGAAAAGCAGATAATTACAATTTTGCTCCATTTTCATTTCTTCACTCTGGTTGTTTGTTTGTTTGCTTGTTTTGTCTGTTTTTGTCCTCTTTATTTTTGTCCTCCTTTTGTCCGCTGAGAAAAAATACCTACTTTTACCTTGGAATATAGAACATGAATAGTTTCTAGGGACGTGCACGAATCGATTCAGAGCATCCAGTAGGGCCCACTGAATCATTGTGATGGAGAGGGGAGTGGCATCTTTAAGCAAGAGTAAAACCTGCTTCGCCGCCGCCCCACCACATTTCCTGGCGCAGCACTTCACTGCTCAGAAGTTTGCATGTGGCTGTTGCACTGGACCCACCAGCCTGCATGGGGTGACAGAATGCACATGGACGCAGCCACGCACGGACTTCTGAGCAGCACAGTGCTGCACAAGGAAATGTGGTGGGGCCGTGGAGGAACAGGTTAGGACTGGCTTTACTTGTGCTTAAAGATTCCACTTCCTGCCCTGCTGAAATGATTCATGCACATCCCAAATCCTTTATTCGTGGATTCTCCAAAGCATTGCTGAAAGTGTGTTAAAGTTTGAAATAATAAAAATTACATTTTTAGTGGCAAAGATTTATACTGGGAGAGAGAGAGAGAGAGAGAGTGTTTTCCAAGTAAAGGGTGGTGAAACTCCCCTCTGACCAAAGGTTCAGAGGAGAGTTTGGGGAGGGAAACTGCAGGTCCCTTTTCACCATTAACTCCAGCTTGCCAACTTCAGATGCATGACTTTGGAAACCAGAGGTAAAGGGACCTCTGGTTTCCTTTACATTTGAATTTGGCCAATGTGTATCTGCTCAGAAGCAAGTCCCACTGTGTTCAATTGCACTTACTCCCAGGTAAATAATGTGCACAGGATTGTTGTAGTAACACTGGGACACAATCCCATTCAGTCCTCCCTTTCATCATGCCTGTATCTGCCTTCTCCCCTTGAAGGCACAGAAATCCAGGTCTAGAAGCCTTAGAAAGAAAGAGAGGTGACAATTGTAGGAGATGAACTTCCAGTGCATCGACCTTTTGCACCAACTGTCCTAATGACCACTAGGGGCATTGGGAGTAGAGACAGTGAGTCAGGGTCTCCCTATCTGTCTCTACCCTATGACCCCTGAACTGACTCTGCAGTCTGCAGCACTTCCTATGCTGAGTCACAATCCTTCCTTTCCTCCTAGAGAGCAGATGATAACATCTCTCTCTCTCTCCTTACCTATCCATTATGTAGTCCTTTAGATTAGATATAGGTCTTTCCGATCTAAGTGTATTTAATCAATAAATATTTAGTGTTTAGTCATACAAGGATCTCCATGTGTTTTCTCTAAATAGCTGCAATATCCAATCCATCCTCTGCTACCTACTCTGTAACTGGAGTGTGTGCTCATTCCTTGGTGCTCTGCTGTTTTACCTATTGTGGGTAAAAATCAACAACCTCTAACAAATAGTTTAAATGCCAGTTGCTCCCAGCTCCATTGGAAGCCTGTTTGAGGCCAATGATTTTGTGTTGATGTTTGTTATTTAGCTCCATTTCCGTAGAGTTGGAGGCAGAACTAGACTAGTTTTGGGAAGTGCAACTCCTTGGAGGGGAAGCTTTACTCTGAAAACTACAACCAGAACAGAAGTTAGAGTGTTATGGAACAGAAACTCCAGAACTACCCCCCCCCAAAAGGCAGACCTCTATTTCTCTGCTCAGTGCTTCTGCATTCCACAAGGTAGTGCCTAGCAATTACATCCCAATTAGCCACTTACCTCATAGCTGAATCTTGTACATGCCAAGTAAGAAGATTCTTCCAAATAGTATTGAGTAGCTGAGAAAAATAACTGAGCAGACAATCTCAGAAATACCCAACTAAAATCCTTTGTTTTGGAAACAAATCACACACAATTAAAAATAGAAAGGGGCAGGGGAGCTGCCAGAAGGACCTGTCCTCCAGCCACAGGTACGCTCCCTATGCCCCTCCCTTCATCATCTCCTACTTGTGGGCTTCCCAGAGGCATCTGGTGAGCCACTGTGTGAAACAGGATGCTGGATTAGATAGGCCTTGAGTCTGATCTAGCAGGGCTATTTTTATGTTCTTATGAGTAGGCATGCACAGTACCCAGCTTTTAGGCATTGCTTTTAAGAACAGAGGGATTCGCTAAGAGCTGGATCCATGTTAAATGGCATTTCAAAATTGCATTGAGTGGTTTATATGAAGTGAAGGATGGAATGTTCTGGAAATACTAAGAGTCCTTTATTATGTTTATGAGGAAGATATCCATCAGTGCTATGGAAGTACCACAGACTTTGATGTTTTTTAATTTTGCTCCAGTAAATATTTCTGCAGTCCTGGATACCAGAATCCAGGCTGAAATTCTACAGAGAGAAAAAGTCAGATCCTTAAGTGAAATGGTTCACCATATTTTTAAGGCTGGTTTTAGATATTGTGCATGAATTGATTTTTAAAATTTGATTTGTACCCAAATCAAATCACCCCTGATTTGTTTTGGGTCCAAATGTCCCCCCGACCCCCGCCGCCGTATCACCACAGATTTGATTTAGATTTGAATTAATCTGAATCTGAATTGACTTGGGGCAAAAAAGGGGTTATGGGGGCAATAGAGTGGGTGCGTGGTAGTGCCCAATGGGTGGAAGTTATCACCCGAATTTCAAAAAAAAAGGGCAAAGGGGTGATTTTTAAAAAATTAAGTTTGCACATCTTTAAGCTTTTCCACACAGGCAATAATGGAGATTTCAGCAGCCTCATAACTCCCCGTGGGGGACACCAGAGTGGCCCAGAGTGGGTTGTGGTGGGTGGTAGTGCCCAATGGGTGGAAGGAAGCTACCACTCAAATTTCAAAGAAATTGGGCAAAGGGGTGATTTAACAAATTTTTGAAGTTTGCCCCATAGTTTGCCCCACTTTAAGCTTCCCCCAATAGGGAGTAATGGGGTTCTCCATGGCCACCAACTCCACGTGGGTGGCACCAGGGTGGCCCAGAGCAGGTTGCTGTGAGTGGCAATGCCCAATAGATGGAAGGAAACTACCACTCAAATTTCAAAGAAATTGGCCAAAGGGGTGATTTTTAACAAATTTCTGAGTTTTGTGTGTCTTTAAGCTTTTTCCCTTAGGGAATAAAGGAAATTTCAGCAGCCCAATAACTCTGCATGGGGGGCACCAGAGTGGGCCAGAGCAGGTTGTGGTGTAGTGTGCATGGGGTACCACCACCCCCCAAACCACAAGCCTATGTGCTACTGGGTTTTGTTATTTTCAAATTTGGAGGTGTTCTGAGAGTGGGTTCTTTGTTGAAAAATGATAGTGGATTCTCTGGTCATTCACCAAAGGTGATGAATGAACATCTTTGTTCATTTGTTTTGTACATTCGTTCATTTTGTTTTGTGGGCAATTGGTTTTGTACCCGGATGTGGGCATTTGAACACAGGGGCAATTTGTTCTGTCTACAAATTGCCTGTATCAGCTATATTTGGATTCAAATCATTTTGTACCCAAATCAATTCACGCATTCCTGGTTGGTTTCATGTCCCCCACTCCCCCAAGGAACAACTGAGTGCTATACAGGATGTTGCCTTATATCAAGTCAGACTATTGGCCCACCTTGCTTAATATTGTCTACACTGGCTAGAAGCTGGTCTCCAAGGTTTCAGGCAGGAAATTTTCCCTACCTTACCTAGAAATTTCAGGGATTGAACCAGGGACCTTCTGCACACAAAGCACAGCCCAGGGCATAGCTACAATAGAAAAAGAGGGACAATTGTGGCCCTGAGGCCCTAATGGAGGGGGGGGTGCTCTGAGCAGAGGTGCTCTTACCTCTGGACTTCTGGGTGGCAGTCCAAGGCCTCCACATCCCCTGGGGGCCCCCAAATCCTGGTGTGGTAGCTGAGCTGTGCCGCTGGCCCATGCTGCACCGGGCAGCTGAGCATCTGTGACCTGAAATATGTGGGATGGGAGTATGTTAAGTTGTGTGTTGAAACGTTTCTGCTAATCCACGTTTGCATAAATATACATTATTGTGAGTTCAGTTGCTATTCAGTTGCCCTCAAGAACCCACGTGCTAAAAATATTGCATGTGTCACCGTGTGTGTGTGTGTGTGTGTGTGTGTGTGTAGGGGGAGTATGCTTAGCTTGCAGCAGGGGGTGGGGCTCCAAGCACCTTTATGTCCAGGCTCCAAAATTACCTAGGTGCACCTCTGACTCTGAAGGCCCTGAGGGAGGGGACCTACCAGCTGCAGGACAGCTTGCTCTTTCCCCCTTGCATCTCTCTAAAGAAGAAGGTGAGAGGCCCATCTTCACTTTTTGTTCTAGGCCCCATCCCATGACTGTTATACATGACTACACTTATACATGACTATTGAGTGGGAAAACCATTTGGGTTGGCAATGTGTTGTCCAGGCATATTGTTTGACTATGCCTGTAGCAAAGGTTGTGTATGCATTTGCACTCAGATTATGCAATGAGTAGAAGCTGCTGGTATACCACAGCCAGTGATGCTGATTTATTTTGCTAGACTTGTGCCAATGGGAAATGGATACAGCCACATATAATATAGGTGAACTGGAATATTTTTCATTCTTAAGAGATAACTTTAGCTAACAGTTAGTCTGGAGAGCATAATTGTAATTCAAACATTTTCTATGATTTTTCAGAAAGATCCAGCTTTGAGATGCAATTATGTGAGAGTAGAACTGTGAAAATCTCCCCTATGTAACTTCTTGTTTTTCTTTCATCATGTAAAAATGAACAGTCCACTTGTTTTCATCCCTTTGTTAATTTTACTGCTCCTCTTTTTCACCCGACAAGCAACATCTCTGCTGGAAATCAGGCAAGAAATTAGAAGTAATGTTGATTTTTGCTTATGAAATTCACACAGTGGGACCAAGATAATAAGAACAAATCATTACGTAATGCATGGCTGAGTTTCAGAAATAATGATCTGCAGTGCTACCTTGCTCTCCACACAGTATCACTGCTACATGGTCTCAAGACATAATGATAACAAACCCATAAAAACACCCTGCTGTTCCAAGTTCCTTCAAATATACAATATGGAAAAGAGGAAGGAACATGGACCTTGTAACACTGGAATACACGAAAAATGTAAAATACTTTTTTGAAACATTATTTTTCTTCCTAACTGTTGGGATGTAAAATGTAGCCTATAACTTAATAATAAACATGTTTATTATGGAGGGTAACATGTTTAATATGGAGGGTAACATCAATATTGATAAGGATTCAAAGTTAAAATACTTAATCCAGAAATTCTACCTGGTTTGATTTCATAATATTCCAAATATTAATAGGTCAATTTTAAATACATTTATGGCATGGAAGGAAAATACCTGGAAAAGAATTGAACCTAGATTTTAGCTTTATCACAAAGTAGAAAGACAAATTCTGTTTCCTTGCTTGCTTATCTCTATAATGTCTAAATATCATTAAGATGATAACTAACAGATATAGGCCCCAATTCAGATAAATTCTATCTCCTTCAGTCCCATTAAGATTAATAGAAACCATTAAGAACAATAAGGAGACTAATATCAAGACAGATGAAAAAGTATGTGAAAACCCAGCAAACTATGAGGTACTCTCATTCAGGACAGAGATGGAGTGAGTGAGCACAGCCACCTTAACCAATAGATAGGGGTGCTTTCCATATTAAACCCTACAACACTGTCACTACAGATCTAAGTGTGCTTCTGTACTTCCTGCATTGTGACACCACAGTCCCTGCGCCAACAGCAAGGGGCCGTTCACATTTCTGATGCCTTCTTTCAGATTTTATCTTTTAGTTAGAGTGCTACAACGTTGCAAGTCTGTTGCAGAAAAGCTGTATTTAGGAGTTTGAGATTCTGGGGATCTTTTTCAATATGATCCTGCCAAGCTGAAACATTTTACCCCTGTTGTAGCATATTATCTGGAAAGCACCCGGGTGGTATCTAGGAGCTGTTGTCATAGACATGGATAAAGTAGGTGTACTTTTATGATTATGTATTTACTACATGAATAAGTGTAGGTAAGCTCCACTATTTTTTTAAATATATATATATATTTTAAACTCAAATTTTTTAGGGAGCAGCTAATAACTCCAAACTTATATTTTTAAAAAGGTAAAGATAAAAGGTAAGCTGGTAATGATTGTAGGATCCAGTCAGTTTTATTGTGAGGTAGACAATTTTGCACAGAGTCAAATTCCTATCTGGACCAACCCATATATAGACTTTTTAAAAATTTCCAAAATGTTCATATTTAAAATTAATGCTTTATTAATACATTCCTTAAGATGAATAGTTTAAAAAATGATTTGTGGATTGAACTTCTAATATGTGTGTTGTGGTGTCCAGGTTGTGCTACAACGACTCAGAAAGAATGCTGGCCTGGCAGGAATTCCGATCAGAATAATGCCTATTGCAACTTCACACCAAAATGAATGCACACATTTCATGACCAATATATCAGCTCAATGTGGGGGAATCTGAGAAGAATATTTTTAAAAGTTCTTAAAGTCAGCCAAGGTCTACATCTGTACAGGTCATCTGGCAATCCTGCCCTGGGTAGGTCACTATAGATTTTGATGATGGAGGGGTATTAATAAATAAAAGACCCATAGAAAAATAGTAAAGACTTATGCATTGAAAATCCCATAGGATGGACATGACTCATATTTTAGTTAATTTTATCATTCCGTGTATTGTTCTTCTCTAGTGTGTCCTCGTTTCATTTCATTTGCATGCAGCAGGCACTGTCTGAGAAATGTTACAGAATAAAAGCCCAGACGTCTTCTAGTTCTGTAGTGATTAACTGCACATTAGCAGATTTATGCCTTGCCCTAATTCATTGTTGTAATGCATGAGCAGGGCTTCAAGAATCATCTGGCATGTTACAAAAGTGTTTAAAAGCAGTGGCATGGAACATAGTTTCTTGAATATTTTGTTCATAAGGCCTCAATAGTGAGAGTTGTCAAGGTCCAAAACAAACATCCATTTTAACTCAATGACTTTTATCACCCCTTGGATGACAAGAAATAATTGCACTGGTTTAAAACAGCTACCTGCTAAAATGTAAGAGAATATTGTCTCCAGGATACATCAATTAATTCCATAATCACTGGGCTGTATGGACAAACATGGAATATTGAACAATGGCTAAACACAGCAACAGTAATCAGAAGTAAGTTCATTAAAATAAGTAGCTGGAGAAAAACAGGCTGGTTGGACATACGCGCAAACCAGGGAATACAAATGGTTGACAAAGACTGGATAAACTAGGAGATTTGTCTCAGAGACACACTTACCCATTAGGCAAGGTATGAGAGCCCACTGAATATTGCAGATGCTGGGGTAAGATTAAAAGATTAAAAAGCAGCAAAAGCAGCTAGAGGGGGCAGGAGGGGAGTCAGGGGTACTTACAAAAAGGATCAGCGGTGGCGGGGGCAGCCTCCAGTCCTCCCAGAGTATCCCAGGTCACTGGTGGCCCAGTCCAGGCCTTCTCTGACCCAGTTCTGGCCTCTGAGCACATGTGGAGGAATCTGGTTCAGATTTGAACCAAACTGGTAAAACCAGTTCTGCGCATACCCCTAGTCTTCAGTTGGATGGCTGTCCAAAACAAAACAACAAAAACCCCTCTCTGGTACAATTAACATCTCTAGGTTAACAGACTGACTTGGAACATCAAAAGTGATTTAACTTGCAGGGATGGGTACTGCAGATGGTGCTGAGTGGAACTTCATTAGTTCCTGGTTTTATTCTGTGATGGTCTCTGGAGGGGAAAGCATTTTCTTTGTCTGACACGAGATTTGCTTAGAAACCAATCCATGTTGGGACTGTTTGTCTTCTTGAACTGGTTACAACTTATTTTGAGTTTCTTGGCATGATCTCTGCGTTGCTGCAGAATACAATGGTAATCACATTCTTTCATTCTATCAGATGGCTATTGGAATATTCTACAATGTTCAAAGTTCTCTGGATTGGAGCCCTGATGTGTAGAAATATGTGTTCAGCCCTACAAGCTGCTGGAATATGTGCTCAACTTCACTGACTGAGTTATTTGCAAATCACAATGCAAGATTTGACCGGTAGACACACACCAGATTTTCAGCAATGAGAGAGAGAAGATTCTTGATATTTATTTATTTATTTAACACATTTGTATACTGCACAAAATACAAGTCTCTGGGTGGTTTACAACAAAACAATAAAAACAACACATTAAAAGATTAACACATTACAACAATTAAAATTTAAAACGTCAAAACTATTTAAAACACAATTGAAACAGTATCTAATTAAAAGCCTGGGTGGACAAATGCATCTTGACTGCCTTCTTAAAAGTTGTAAGAGATTGGGAGGCTCTTATTTCCTCAGGGAATGTGTTCCAAAGCCTTGGGGCAGCAATGAAGAAAGCCCGTCCCTAAGTAGCCACCAGACGAGCCAATGGCAACTGCAGATGAACCTCTCCAGATGATCTCAATGGGTAATATCTTAAGCACCCAGGGGCAAATCTGTTTAGGGCTTTATAGGTTACTAGTATTTTTAAGCCCGTTAAAATAACGGGTGCTAGTACCGTTCCCCCCCAGTCCTTCTCCCTCTCTCTCGCCCTCCTTTCCTTCTTTTTCTTTTTCTCTCTCTTTCATTCCTTCCTTTTCTCTCTCTCTCTCCTTTCTTCCCCCTCGTCTCCTTCCCTTTTTTCTTTCTCTTTCCCTCTTTCCTTCCTTTCTTCTCTCTCTCTCTCTCCATTCCTTCCTTCTCTCTCCCTCTCGCCCTCCTTTCCTTCCTTTTTTCTCTCTCTCTCTCTCCCTCTTTCCTCCCTCCCTTCTCTCTCCCTCTCCCTCTCTCTCATTGCATGAGAGCACTGCCAAAAAACCTCTTCATTTCCTCTGCCACAAAGTGTGCTGATTGTTTCCTTTGATAAATTAAAAGCTATAGAAGTCTCTCTAGAGCGTGCAGCTTACAATCATAGTCTGCCCTACTGCTGCATTGAGAGTTGATATAAAACTGTTTATTTTAATGTAGTAAACTTTTTTTTTTTAGCAAGGATATCCTCTGTGTTAATCAAATACAGTATTTGTTAATTTGGCCTTATACGAAGACAGTCAGTGAATCAAAAAGTTATGACGAACCCTTCTAATCAGGTTGTCAAATGATTTATCGTGTGTAGACTCCCCAACAGGGGCAAACAGCTGTAGGTTGTGGGGGGAGGAGTCTGAATCAGGACCATGGCAAGAGCAAAGAGTAAAGCCCCCTCCTCCATTCTGTGTTCCTGATACAGATTAGGTCTGCAGCTATTATTTAGCAAAAAGCAAAAGAATAAAGGAAAGGAAAAGGAGAAAAGGTTCACATGCCAGGGCCAATTGCATGCTTGATGTAACATCTTATTTGATCCTGGTTCATGTTCACCTTGATGTATGCACACATTCCATTCCATTCACACATTGTTGCATTCATTCAAATGGAAGGAGCCAGTCTCTGTGGACCCAAAGAATATACAAACAAATGTGCTCCCCTCATTAAAAGGAATAGGAAAGAGGTTACAGGGTGAGGGTCCATTTCTGCATCAGAGCATTAGCATATGGATTTGAAGTCTGTTGTCTATTTAATGCCTATTTAATTTAATTATTATTTCATTGCTTTAGGTTTATATATGCTCCCTTTTCACCCTACCAAGGGCTCCCAAGACAATTTGCATTACATGAAAAAATGAGTCAAATAAATCCAAAGATCAAGACAATGCAGTTTTTTAAAAAGTGCAGTCAGAAAAAGTGCAGTGCAGTCAAAAAAAGTGGGAGAAGGCATACATGTATACAAATATATTCTAATCTGGCAAGCAGCAAATGACTTAAAGCAGTATATTTGGACTTATTACTTTAGCCCCACTGAAGATTCAGGGACTAAACCAAATTAAGCTAACATGGAATATTAAAGCACACCCTACAGTTCAGTGGGACTGAACTGGTTTAAGACCTGGTATGCTTGCTCGTCTGCCTCCGAGGGGGGGAGGGGGAGGGAAGGAGGGGAGTCGCTGGGGCGCCTTCGCGGCTGCTCTCTCGGGCGCCCGTTAAAATAAGGGTCCCCAGGCTGGACCCGTCCTAACCTGAGAGCTCAGCGCAGGGAGACACAACACCTTGCTAGCCATGTGGGGCAGAGACACGGAGCCAGAGCCCACTCGCCTGGCTTCTTGGCAGCAGCACGGGCAAGAATGCGAGGCTGGTGGGCATGGCGAGGCGGCGGGATGTTCCAGGGCCGCTGTTGTTGCTGCTGACGGTGCCGCTGCCGGCTCAGGCTTGGGCCAGAAGCGGCAGCTCTTCTCGGGGCTCAGCGGCGGCGCTGTGAGGGGGTGCAGCGCGGCCGAAGGAGCCACAGCCATCCGGCAGCGCATCCTCCTCCTCTCCCTCTCCTGGCGGTGGGCGAAGAAGGGCAACGGCAACCGCCATGGAGGCGTCGTCGTCCGCAGAGTTCTGTGGCCCACCGTCTGCCTCCGAGGGGGGGGGGGAGGAGGGGAGTCGCTGGGGCGCCTTCACGGCTGCTCTCATGGGTGCCCATTAAAATGAGGGTTCATTTTATTTAACTCCGCAGCCGCTGCTCATGTTTTAGCTCGCCTGGCTTCCTTCCCCCAGTCCCCGCTTCTTCTTCCCTCCCGCCTCCCAGAGTGCCGCCCAGAGTTTCGTCCCCGCTGGCCAGATTGCTGCCTGCCCGGCCCCGGTATCCTCTTCCCCCGCCGCCTCTTCCCTCCCGCCGTCTTCGGCGTTGCGGCCAGGCCTCGGCCACGGCTCCGCCTCGGCCAGCTTCCCCCGCCTCTTCTACCCGCCCGGCTTCGTGGCTGCCGCTTCTCCTCAGCCGCCGCTTCTTCCCCCGGCCATTATGGCCGCCTGGTCGCCGTGGTTGTGTCTCACTCGGCGCGTTCTGGCCCCGCCAGAAGCGGCCGCCCCGAAGAAGCCGGGTAAGCGGCGGCCAGGCCTCTGCCATGGCTCCGCCGCCTCCTCGGCCAGTGTCCGCCGCCGCCGCTTACCCGGCTTCTTCGGGGCGGCCGCTTCTGGCCGCCCAAGATGGCCACCGGGTGCCGGTGGTCGGGTCTCCCTTGCCCTGTTCTGCGCCTGCGCTTCGCGCAGGCGCAGAACAGGGCAGGGAGGCACGGACACACGCTTGGTGTCCATCCACGGACAGACACCAAGCGTTTTATTAGAGAGGATAACCAAAACCTTGTATTCTGTCTGGAAACTTATCGGCTACCAGTATAAGATAAGAGTGATATGGTCTCTCCGAGATGACCCAAAGACCAACCTGGCTGCCACATTCTGGACCAACTGCAGTTTCCGAACTACATTATCCCCCTCATTTTATATTAGAAGAGAGTCCACAAACCAGACTTCTCGACTCTGTTGACAGATGTTACATCTGTGACCAAGGACTGATACATGCAGGAAGAGTGACGGGGCTGGGGCAAGATTTCTGGCCCCTTTTGAGATGCTATACCAAGTACAGCCTCTCTTTGCATTAATATCTGAATTAGTCTAGTTTCATCAAGAAATTCACTAGAGATATATTGACACTGTTGCTGAGGTGTGATGGCACTGCAGACCAAATCAGAATTAATAAAATCTATATAATATAGTGACAGACATTACAAAATCTGGTGATGAAAAACAGTACTTTCTAAGTGCCAGTGAACCCTGCAGCCATGGGGCAAAAGGAGTGCTGAATGTAGATGAAGGGGCCTGCAGCAAGACAGCTGGACCCACAGCAACTAGATGTAACCCCCACCATTACTACCAGTACTATAGGTAGGTTTCCTGAATGGGCAACTAAAGGGTGTCTGATCTCCCTCTCCCTTCTTAATGGATTGTGGAGCATGCTCAGAAGGTCCTTAGAATCTTTAGTAGAACTTGCTTATATATTGCAGGTAAAAAGGAGAGGGTCTTTCATTTCAGAAAGAGATTATATATTAAATGACGTAATTAGATTTAATTATGTTAAATGTATATTGCAATAGTTATATGCATTGTTGTAGTAAGTGTAAAAGTTTGAGAAAGTCCTTAGAAGAAAAGACTGGTGTTTGGTTTGGGTTTTATTTAGTGGGCCTATGATAATATTGTAAGTATGTATGTTTTAAGATTTTCTATTAATTTGTATTGGGTATTTTAAGTTTACCTCTATGCATGCTTGGCAAATTTGGTTCTACAAAGAAAACAAACATAAATGTTTATAAACCTTTGAGTTTGGAATAAGAAATGATTTTTTGTTTGTTTTCTTTCTTTTTCTTGCAACCACTGGGAAATACAGGCTCAAAATATGCATAGATAGATAGAGATAGATAGAGAGAGAGAGAGAGAGAGAGAGAGAGAGAGAGAGAGAGAGAGAGAGAGAGATGTGAACCCCCAAACCCCATTTCCTGAGTAAGAGGGGTTACATAGACATATCTTCCTGCATGTATAGTAGGGGTGTGCAATTTGGATTTTCTGTGTTTCGATTTGTAACTGAATCGAAACAACCCTGATTCAATTTGGATCCAAATCTGACCCATCCGAATCACCCCAAATTCGATTCGGATCCGAATCACGGCTGATCCGAATCGAATCGATTCAGGTTTCGGATCTGTCCTATTAATTCTCCCAGATTCCCAGCTTTCATTTTTTAAAAAAGGCTAAGCTCTAATCCTTATAGCAGTGGAGTTATGGAGCAAAATGTGTGGTCACTATTTTTTAAGTGTTCAAATTCCTTGGTGTATAATAACTTTCACTCAATGAATCCTTATGAGGATTCATTACACACCTTCATTTCTTCTGTTCATTTTGACTGTCTTTTAGACAGTGCCAATTGTCAACTGCCATGTGCCAACTACACCCCACTCCCAACCACAAGGCAGTGAGGTACTACTCAGTTTAAGTTAAGTGCCTAATGGGTGGAGGCTACCACCCAAATTGCACAGGAATTGGACAAAGGGCTGATTTTTGGTGAATTGTTGAAGGTTTAGTGTCTTTGAGGCAGATTTGGGGCATAAAGTGGGATCTGGGGTGGAAGAGTGTGGTGAGGTGGTAGTGCCTAATGGGTGGAGGCTACCATAATAATAATAATAATAATAATAATAATAATAATAATTTATTTTTACATTTATATCCTGCTCTTCCTCCAAGGAGCCCAAAGTGGTGCACTACATACTTGAGTTTCTCTTTCACAACAACCCTGTGAAGTAGGTTAGGCTGAGAGAGAAGTGACTGGCCCAGAGTCACCCAGCTAGTTTCATGGCTGAATGGGGATTTGAACTGGGGTCTCCTCGGTCCTAGTCCAGCACTCTAACCACTACACCACGCTGGCTCTCTAATTGCAGAGGGATTGGGCAAAGGGCTAGTTTTTGATGAATAGTTGAAGGTTTAGTGTCTTTGAGGAAGATTTGGGGCATAAAGTGGGATCTGGGGTGGAAGAGTGTGGTGAGGTGGTAGTGCCTAATGGGTGGAGGCTGCCACCCAAATTGCAGAAGGATTGGGAAAAGGAATGGTTTTTGGTGAATAGTTGAAGTTTACTCATCTTTAAGGTTTTTCCCTATAAGGTATAATGGAGGTTTCAGCAGCCCCATAAGTGCACTTGGAGGGTGCTGGGGTGGCCCAGAGTGAGTGGTGGTGTAGTTCACATAGGGTGCCAGCCACTCCCATGGGGTTGCTAACCCATGGGGTACAGGGTTCTGTTGTTTCTGAGGTGGTCTGAGTGTAGATTCTATGGTAGCAAATGAGAGTGGATTCATGGTTTGTATTGAAAATCTCATTTGCTACCAGACAATCTACACTCAGAAAACCTCATAAACAACAAAACCCTGAACCCCATGGGCTAGAAACCCATGGGGGTGGCTGGCACCCTCTGTTCACTACACCACCACTCACTCTGGGCCACCCCAGCACTCCCCAAGTGCAGTTATGGGCCTGCTGAAACCTACATGATTTCCTATGGAAAACTTCAACAATTCACCAAAAACCAGCCCTTTGCCCAATCCCTCTGCAATTTGGGTGGTAGCCTCTACCCATTAGGCACAACTTAAACTGAGTAGTACCTCACTGCCTTGTGGGTGGGAGTGGGGTGTAGTTGGCACATGGCAGTTGACAATTGGCACTGTCTAAAAGACAGTCAAAATGAATAGAAGAAATGAAGGTGTGTAATGAATCCTCATAAGGATTCATTGAGTGAAAGAATCCGAACACTTGAAAAATAGTGACCACACATTTTGCTCCATAACTCCACTTCTATAAGGGCTAGAGCTTAGCTTTTTTTTAAAAATGAAAGCTGGGAATCTGGGGGAATTAATAGGACAGATCCGAAACCCAAATCAATTTGAATCGAATCAGCCGTGATTCGATTTGTACCCCAGTCTAGCCAATGGACCACAGGGGTGATTCGTTTTGTCTCCAAATCACCCAAATCAGCTAGATTCGGGTACAAATCGATTTGTATCCGAATCGATTCGCACATCCCTAATGTATAGTATACTCCTTGGTCACGGATATAGCTTCTGTCAACATAGGCGAGAAGTATGGTTTGTGGACTCTCTTCTAATGAAGATAAACTCTTACTTCTGTGCTTTCTGGCTGAATCACTTACAGTCTTCAGTAGCTACCTCAAGCATCTGCAAGGATATGGTCACCCACCTTGATATAGATAAGCTGACAATGTTGGTACAATCAAAGTTACTGGTGTTGAAAAGACAGTAGTTACTCAGTGGGTGGGTAGGTAGGTCTAGTCAGGGCTTTCAGTAATGAATCTAGCACAGCCAGATGGAACAATGATGCTGCGAGGAATTCAGCTAGCAACAAAGCACATGAACAGATATAAGGAACACCAGCAGTATGACTCTGACAGAAGAAATCTTGGCACTGTCTGTAATGAAGTAGTTAACTCTCTTGTTGAGCTCTTCTTTCTGTGCTTTTGATTTTTGCAGAAAAATAGAAAAAAAAATTACAGAAAACAATAGATAAAAGTCAGTTCAGAAATAAACACTTCAATTTGGGGGATTATTATTTCACTTAATTTAGAATATTTTCAAATGAAATTATAAAATAATTTCCCCCCAAACATTCTGGTCTTATATACACAGGTTTTTTGGCATCAATAAAATTTTCAGAGAGTAGCCAACACTCCTGAATTAAACACTTATAACTGGGTTGAGCAGAGGCTCTCTTAGGAAGAGAACTTGTCCTCTACCAGCAACTGTCTCTCATATGTTATTAAACCAACATTGGATGGTTCCTGTTTTTCCATTGCTTGGCAATGCAAAGTTCTGCTGCCAGTAATAAAAGCATAATCAGTTCCCTGCATAAAGCAGACATTGGTAGCTCCTCAAAGGGGCTTAGGAAAATTATTTCAGGTTTCCACAGCAACTATACAAATGTAATTTCTTTAACGAATTACACTATGCCAAAATAATTTAAGTCTCAGATAACACTACCACATATAAAGATATGATCCCACTTGATCACAAAGTCTCCAACATTTATTTGAATATCCAAGAATTATATGGGTTAGTTTTGCGGGTGTTCTGTACTATCTAGACATGACCTTATAAGCAGATTCCCTTATATTTATGGAGGGGGAGAAAAACATACCTCTAGACCATATATTTGCCCATATAGATTCATCCCTCTCAACTCCTAAATCCAGTCTTGAATCAACACTTTGAAGTTGATGCTGACCTGTTGTCGATTATGAAGACTTTTTTAACTTTCCAACTTCTAGTAAACTTGGAAGCAGGAGCTAGGTACAGACATCAATATGGCAGAACTATCACTAGAATATGAGAAGATACTTCAACTTGTCAACATCAGTAATATTTGCAAGATGACATTATCCCATTTGGTCATGTTTCTTGCATTATCCAACAAATACAGAAATGTGACAACACCAATGGCATGTCTTTTAGCGGCTAAGTGTCATAGTGCTGATATTGAACATCTCATTAGTACGAGTGTAATGTTGAAATCCATAACCAAAAAGAGAATCTCAGCTGAGTCAGGAAATAAATACCTCTGTATTCATCACTATATGCCACCACTCACTGAATGGGATAGGGCATTGGTCCTCCTATGGATGACTAAACAAAAGCACAGAACCAAAGACACTGTAAAGCAAGAGCTTGTGTAATGCATGAGCTCCATTTCTGGATGCAGTTTAGCCTGAGTTTGACTAAAATTGACAAGAGGGAAGACATTTTGTGCTTTTTTTAAAATATAAAGAACATTAATTTTGCTGACATACTCCAGTTTATCTTCATTGCTGTGCAGGGAACTGGTGGCTTTTTATATGATCAGTTAATCAAAATAATTAAATCATCTTGCATCTGGTTTGAGGAAAACATCTTAACAGGATGGCAAGCAGGAAGAGAGAGCATGCTATGCTTTAGCTCAGGCCTGAAACAGAACATCTAGGAAGAAAGGATGACATCTGGTATGGAAGCAGTTTGAAAGTATCAACTATCTTGAGAGAATAGGCTAATCTTCATTTAAAACCTGAAATATTTTTACAGTAAGCTACTTTAAAATATAGAGATTTTGTTTTTGCCTTTTGAAGATTCAGTTTTGAAACTTGCTATGTTGCTTCTGTAACTTGCAACCAACCTTAAGTTCCCTATGTTTGCATCACTTTGTCAATGATTTTGAGTCCTGTGTGATTTGACAATAAAAAGAGGCAGAGGAGAAACAAATCCTACATTTTTCTTTGTCTTAACAATCCTTGGATTAATTTAACATAATACTGCAGGCATTCAGTTTGCTTGGAGAGTAAAGCTTAAGTTGAGATAAAGTATACAGTCTTGGCAGGCATATCCTCTCCCATGCAAAAGTGGTCAAACGCAACACCTGAAAACATCTTACCCAGTTCCAAGTGGTGGTGATCCAACTATCTTGAAACATAGGCAATGTTGATGTGATCAATATAATGTGTGGCAGATGGTACCATCATGCAGACTTCTTTTCTTTTACTGCTATGCAACTGTTGTATACCTATATAAACTACTATATATAGAATTCAGAGAATAAATACTTTTGACTAGGCAAGTAGTTGGTCCCAGTAATATACTATTAATATAAAATTATGAAGATTGAAAGTAAACAGCAATATCTTAATTTTGTATATCATTTTGTGTTTCAACAACTCTGTATCTGATTAAACCCCATATTCCCAATTGCACACAAAAACTAGTTCCCACTGCACAAAATGTGTCCAGCTGCACATTAGAATAAACCCTGCATTGAGCCATTGCACACTGGCAATAGGACATGCTCTGGAACCAAAAATTGAACAAATAGTGAATGGGCCTGTGAACACTGGTGTTGTGTCATATGGGTTGAGCGTACACCCTGAAAAACATCCAGTATTTAACTTGTGATGGCACACTACAGGGAAAGACACACTACATTTTGAGCATTTTGCATTTTGTTTCAAGGTCTAAACGAAACACAAAATCCATTTCATGCACACCCCTACTATTTACTATATACACTTTTTACACTGAACAACTAATAAATGAAAAAAAGTAATAGCTTTTAAATAAGACTTTTAAACTCTGAATATCGTGGAAGAGAGAGACTGCAGGAGAAAGTGGAGCATGGTAACCCACTGGGGAGACCCCCTTCCCTTAAAGATCACCCCTGATGGATTAACTTTCTTGCCCTACCTTCCAATATTCACTGTGCAGTAGGGATGTGCGCAAAACTGGTTTGCCCAGTTCAGTTCAAATTCAAACCAAACAGGGCATATTCAGTCCCCCACACACACACACCTGAAATGAGGTCCCAGTTCAGTTTGAATTCAGCCTGCTTCCAGCTCAGTTCAGGGGTGCCGAGTGGCATTAAAATCAGGTTTTTAAAAGGTTGACTTACCACCACCGAGGGTCGCAGCAGCCCCAGGGGTGCTTTGGTGGTGATGTTGGGGGATCTGCAGCGGCTTCCCTTCCCCCAAGTTTTCCCAGGTCAGTTTGATTCATTTCGGGGCCATTTTGGCCCTCTGTAGGTGCATGGTGGCCATATTTGGGGCTGGAGTGCATGCCCATGGGCAATATGCATGGCCATGTGAGGCAGCCCAAAAAATGACCACTGCCTGTGCAGAGAACCAAAACAGCCCAAATTGGCCTGGGGAGACTTGGGGGCAGCAGGGGAGGGGGAACGGCTGGAGACACCCTCCCCACCATGGCCACCACATCACCCACCAAAGCTGCCATAACCCTGAGCGGTGGTAAGTCAAGCTTTTAATGCCACACGGCACTGCCAAACCAGGTTCGAATGGCCTGAGAGGTTCAGCTTGATCTTGAGCCAAACCAGTCCCATTTTGGTTCTAGGTCAAGCCCTCAAACCAAGCCAGTTCAAGTTTGAGCCGGCTCGAAATTGAGCTGGTTTGCACATCTCTACTATGTAGACTTTTTCTTTTTCTTTAACTCATGATGGGAATGCAGAGCACTTAGTATTCTATGGGGAGGATGAGAGGTAGGTTGCAGGAGAAGTCACTGAGGGCAAGGCAAAGACAGCCAATCCATCACAGTGGACTCCCATCCCTTAGGCTGCCTTAGGACATAATAGCAAATTGGAGGCAACTGTGCCAGATTTTCAAGATCATGGTAGTCCAAATGAGTAAAGCTGAGGTTTTGTCATTTTGTTTAGTTTGTTTTGAGTTTCACCACTGTGACCTCAGATTTGAAGGTGATATCGTGACATCCAGATGATGCCACCATGAACTCTGGTTTGTGCAAGCTCCCTCTCTCCGACTCCATTGGCTGCCACAGCTTTCCTTCATGTGAAGGAGGAAGCCCTCACAGCTAGTTCCTTCCCCTTTGCCAGCTCCCAGTCCACAGATAAAGATCGTCTGGGAGCACGCTGGGGTAATGGAAGCAAACTGTAGATCTGTTGGACCTGCAGTTTGCCATTATTAATGATTTATTTATTTTATTTTATTTTTATATCGCCCTTCTAAAAATGGCTCAGGGTAGTTTACATTTTAAAAAACAAAACAAAACCCTAAAATCAATTAACTATTAAAATCAAAAACTGTAAAAACAACATAAAACCATTATTCAAACATTTAAAATGGTTTTTACAACCCTGGAAAACCAGGCCAAACCTTTACAGTTTAAAAACAGTTTTAAAACCCTGGAAAGCCAGGCCAAACAGATAGGTTTTAAGGGCTCTCCTGGAGGCCAATAATGAACTCAGATTATGGATTTCTTCCAGAGTGCATTCCACAGCCCTGGAGCAGCCACAGAGAAGGCCCACCTCTGAGTTGCCACCAGATGTGGTAACTGAAGATGGACCTCCTCAGATGACCTTAATGTGCGGTGGTGGGATCATGCAGAAGGAGGCACTCTCTAAGGTAACCTGGACCTAAGCCATTCAGGGCTTTAAAGGTAATAACCTTCAGATTATATCTAAAGGCAGCCTTAGAGATCCTCTCCTCCTCCTGCTCAAACCTGTGTATAATTTTTAAAAAAACATATTGGCCCACATGTTATGAATCCATAGGAGAACGGAAGAATGGCTATACCCTCATAGAAAGGCTGCAGCGTACCTGTGGCGAATCCATGTTCCACAGCTAAGTGGGAAGTGATTTTCACTTCTGTTTCCTCCCTCCAAAAGTCCTTTACAGTTGCATGAATATGGCCCTCTGAGGGTTATGTAGCCTTCAGGGAAATATTTTCTGGTGGCAAAGGTACTTCTGAGGGAAGGAGAGACCGGCAAAAATATTTTTCCCCCAATCAGTGGTCCCTATAATTTTTTCCATCTCTGTGTGGAATGAATTTTGTTCTGGGTGGCAGTATCAAAACAGTATGGGGCCTTCCTGATTCAACCTGAGCGGGATCTAAAATGAACTGAGCAAACATCCAAAAACTTGTGAGCGCATGCAGATGCGCATGCCTTAGAGGGAACAGTGTCCCCAATGCTTCTTCCCAGTGTGTAGGCGCATGGTTATGATGTTGGCCACTATGAACAACCATCCACCTGATCACTACCTACCTACATCGTATTTGGTATTTAAACCACACAAAGGGGTTACATGTAAGTTAACTTGGATGATCATGTCCATGTGGACGAAGGAGTTTGCACTAAAGGTACCTGAACATGAATGAGGTGGGAAGCCCATAATTTTGAGGGATATTCAAAAGCAGACTGAAAAACAGAGATACTTTTCAACAAAAATGATTATTTTGGTTCAGTTTTTACTCTTTTGCCTGGAAAGATTTGCATGTTCTTATGTGCACAAGGAATTTCGGTTCTGCTTTCCTTTTGGTTGTATTTATTCCCAACAACTAATGTGACTACTCAATATATTAACAGTTGTTCCAGTTTCAGCAGCACTTAGCACCCTACAGACCAAAACCCACAAATGTAGAGAAATATAAGAACTTTGTAGGCATTCATGTGGAAGAGTGGGAATTGGAAAGTGCCCATGTCTCTGGTACTGAAACTCGATGCAGTCATCTCAAGGTCTGGATAAACTTTTTGCATGCCTAGGCTTGTTCCACATATTAAAGGCCATAAACCCTGCTAACCTGGCAAAGAGGCACCCTTTAATGTGGTGGTTCTCTTTTATTTAGCAGGGGGAGAGTAACTGGCCCTATCCGCTCCCAACACAGTATCTCCAATGACTGTTGCTGGTGTCTATCTCATGTTTCTTTTTAGATTGTGAGCCCTTTGGGGACAGGGATCCATCTTATTTATTTGTCATTTCTCTGTGTAAAACCTCCCTGAGCCATTTTTAGAAGGGCGGTATAGAAATCGAATGAATGAATAAAACCACATGCACAACCAGAAGCAGAGATAACTTTGAAGTTCCTACTGCAGCCCTTAACACAGTTCTGAGCTGAACAGAAAAGCCACTTTTCATTTAAAATCAGATTGTGGCTTCACTTGGTGAACTGCTGCTTCAACAGAAATTTCAAAAACATCTCTGCAGTGTGTGATTCTTCCCTGTATGCACCTGCAGGCCAATCTAATCTTCAATTTTCACCCTCTTCATAGCAGCAGAATAAGACTGTATTTGCATCCCACTAACAAAGATGTCCTACTGCTGAAAGTGCCAAATATCCATACATGGGTGTAATATTTGAACAGGATGATTGCACATAAAGCCAATATGAATAGGCCCAAATAGTATGGTCGGATCCCCAGATTTACATAGGATTCCAATCACACTGTTCAAACCTACATGCATTACAATTTATGTGCATAAACATATTCAGACACTTACCAGTCTCAGGCACAGTGAAGCAGGAAGCCATGTCTTGCTCCTCCATCATGTTGAGATATTAGGATATCTATTCTGATCTTCAGCGGAGGTTCGTCTGAGGGTGCTGCCAACTCGTCTGGTAACGACTCAGAGGCAAGCCTTCTCTGCAGTTGCCCCAGAGCTGTGGAATGCACTTCTTGCTGAGATTAGAGCTGCTCTATCCCTGTTAGCTTTTAGGAAACAACTAAAGACACATCTCTTCAGCTAAGCTTTTTAGCTGTGTGGTAGTTGTTTGTTTTTTTAAATGGATAGTTATTTTAATTTGAACTTTTTATGTTTTAAAGTGTTTAAAAACTTATGGCCCATCCCAGCCCCCGACTCCTCCTTCTATGCTGGGTGGGCTCCCCGCATACCCAGACCATTCCCCATGAGCCCAAGCAGTGGAGAGGGTTGGGGGCTGGGCTGGGTCATCCCGGCCCCCGGGAATACTTTAATGCACCACGAGAGTGCACAGTGCATCATGGAGATCCCCCTCACGTCCCCGGGCTCCCTGAAACCTGGCAGCTGTGGCTGTTTACAGACAATTAAAAAAAAAACGAGGTTAGGAGAGTGCTCTCTCTCCTAACCTAATTTTGAAGGGAGGCTTCTTAGGCAGGTTTACCACCATGGTGCCACCGGGATTGGGCCCAATCCTGGTGGTTCACACACGTGTGCAAAACTGGGATCCCTTAGCCCGGTTTTGTGCATGTGTGTGAATAGCC
Organism: Hemicordylus capensis; assembly: GCF_027244095.1. NCBI lineage: Eukaryota > Metazoa > Chordata > Lepidosauria > Squamata > Cordylidae > Hemicordylus > Hemicordylus capensis. Next base: position 104,355,612 of record NC_069657.1, on the reverse strand, counting down.
TCTTAGACTCACATAGGGAGTGGCACAAATGAAGAAGAGAAGTGTGCTGCCAGATAAGGCTGGTTTTCCTGATAGTGACTGAATTTTTTTGTGTCACTTGTAGGCTTGGGCACAGACCCAAACTTGACAGTGGCACTGTTGGGCTGGGCTAGGCTGGATTAGATCAGAGACCCTCTTCCTTCATTGCAGTCTCCTCCTTTCTCCCTCCTTCACCTTCACCTTGTCTCTGTGGCCTGGAGATGAAGGATGGGGAAAGGAGGACGAGATGGCAGTGGGGTGGGGGGAGGATCTGACAGTTTCCACAATGCAAAGAGCCTCTTGATACCTCTGACCGTCAGAGGCTCCTTGCTGTCATGGTGACATAGGGCAAGTCAGGTCCAACATATGACATGATACCCAACCCTAGTGGTTGCCAGGAAAGTTCTATTTCAGGTAAATCTCATGTCATAGGAACATAGGAAACTGCCATATACTGAGTCAGACCATTGGTCTATTTAGCTCAGTATTGTCTTCACAGACTGGCAGCGGCTTCTCCAAGGTTGCAGGCAGGAATCTGTCTCAGCCCATCTTGGAGAAGCCAGAGAGGGAACTTGAAACCTTATGCTCTTCCCAGAGTGGCTTCATCCCCTGATGGGAATATCTTGCAGTGCTCACACATCAAATCTCCCATTCATATGCAACCAGGGCAGACCCTGCTTAGCTATGGGGACAAGTCATGCTTGCTACCACAAGACCATATCTCCTCTTCATAGACCAGCTCTCCTCTCCATGTCGCTTCTTATAGCTGAGATTTTAAACCATGATGGCTGGGTTCCTCTGGGGAAGTATAACCGAGCTTAACATACCAGGGAAGAACTTGATTTACTATAGAATTTCATTGTAGCTATAAAGATATTGGCAGTGTCCAAGCCTACATTTCATCCAAAGTCTACATTTACACTGCCAGTTTTCACAGTAGTCTCTAAGAAACCCTTAGTACACTTATTCCTGGTCTGATTTAGGTGTAGTAAGAGCTGAAGAGCAGTAGTTATGGGAAGTATGTAAATGGTAACAGAAGCAATATACAAAGAATATTGCTATGCTTTTTACAATTGCATGCTTCAGCACCAAAATCAATATCCTAAACCTATGCAGGGTTTGGTGTTGACAGGCCATTCCTATTCAGAGCTATGCATGCCTAGACTTATAGATTTCAGTGGATCTAACCCCCAACTACAAAAGATTGGGCTGACACACTGACCTTGGCAGCTCATTTTGTATTTCCTTGATTTATGGTGTTTAAGGCAACAGTTCTATGCAGGGTTAGGCACAGTACCAGCTCTAGGTCTGGTGATGTCCAGATCCTGTTGGCCATGCTACTTCATGCTGGCCACATCCTTCATCAGAAGTGGGGCTGGTCTGTCTCCTTCCAACTCCCTTGCTCAGATTCCCCCAGCAGCTGATCCGCTAAGTAGATGGCTTGCTTTCTCTTTGTGAGTGGGGAAAAAACCATCCACCTAGCAAACTGGCTGCAATCGAGGAAAGGCTGAGGAAGGGTGCTTGCCTGCCCATCCACTTGCTCCTTCTCTCTATATCACAGCTCTGCTTTACCTTCTAGGCATGCCACACTGCGGTTTTAAAGATACCTCTTTATTCAATTGCATTCAAAACAGCTGTCTAGGGAATAGGAGGAACTTTATAAATACAAGAAATTGATGGGAATGGAAACAATGGAGTCAATGGATTAAATTGACTAGAGAAGGAACGAGAAAGGAATTAAACTCAGTGTTGAAAGAGAGGGTGGGTCAGTTGAGAGTCAAAGCGCTAGAGTTTTCTCAAGAGTAGGTGGGTTGGTTTGGGTGAGGATGAGTATTCTTTTTCTGTGTGCAAAAAGGGGGGCTGAAATAGGTTTTTGATCTTCTTGGTTGCTAATTGCTATTGCATTTTTAGACAGAATTTTACTTTAGGTTTGTGAGTTTAATGTGTTAAATCTTATTGTGTCTTTTAGTAATATACCCTGCGATTTTGCCAGAGACCAGCATTTTTCCAGAGACCTGTCCTAACATGCTGTCCATTTGATAGGACTGAATAAAAAATAGTGACTATATCAAAAACAGTTTTCTTAGTGAGAAAAATCAGATCAACCACAAATGAGCTTTTTGCTAAAGGAATTGGTCAAAATTCAGTGCTTTTGGTGGCACAGACAGGGATTAGAAGCCTCTTTCATTCTTTTTTTGAGAACTCCACGAAAGTTTCAAAAATGTTGAAGACTGGTGTGATGGAGGTGCATACTTAAGTGACAGCTGTGGTGTTGCCTCTTGCTTCATTGGAAAAGCATCTGCATCTGCAGGCAGTGACAGCAGCATTAGAAGTGCTGCTTGTCTTCCATCCAGCAGCATTTTCCTTCCCAGGGACACAATGTTGAGTCATTCCCCAGTGCATTGGGAGAGGAAAATGGCACCAACCAGGAGAAAAGCAACACTTCCAGTTCTACTGCCCCCAGAGACCGGCCACTTCCTCAGTGTTCAAAAACATACAAAACAAAAAGACAAAAAACATTGCCAGTTTTTAAAGAACTATCATGACACTCCAAGAAAATTTTAATCCCCCCTTTTGCCCTCCCCTTGAAATAATGGTGAAAACGAGGAGAGAGTTTTAGCCGAGCCCTACATATTGGATTCTATACATGTAGTCTGCGGTGTAATTCTTGATGCGGTGGGCCGGGCTTAATCAGAGAAGAAATGTGTTCTGATTTCTTCAGAACAATGACCCCATTCCGAGTCAGAATATTTTGTGTTCTGAGTGCCATTTTGGGCTCCAAAATGTGCCTCTGCGCATATGTGGCAGTCATCTGCATAGTCAGTACTACCATACAAATGGCTGTCGTGTGTGTGCAGAAGCCAGAAGAGTGCAATTTTGGAGTCCAAAATGGCACTCAGAACATTTTGAGTGTTCTGAGTTTATTCCATCAGTACAACCACCTTGACTGGTTGTAGCACTCAGTGTTAAAAAGCAGTTTATTAATAACATATAAATAAATAAATAAATAAATAAATAAATAAATAAATAAATAAATTAATTTCAAACAAGTGCTTTCTACAGCAGAAAAGCATCCACTTTTGTTTGTATATCTAGACAATTCATAGCAACAAAATCTTAACAACTAGCTTGACTGGTGCAGATCATCAGTGTGCTAGTAGATTGCTCTCCACAAACCCCGCCACAGCCCCCTCACTCCAGAGACCTCCCTACCCCCCAGCATGGCAACAGCACTACTTTCCTTCTCTGCACCGCCTCTTCCTCGGGCCTCCCTCCTCTGCCACCCTTCTGCTCCTCGTCTGCCCCATCGGGTTCCTCTGGTTCCCCCCGAGCTACCCCCGAAACACCTGCTTTGGCCACCATCATGCTGCCCCAGCTCTCTCTTGCCACGCATGCGCATAGTTCTGTGTGGGTGGGGCTTGCCACATACCACTTAAGGCATAGATAGATAGATAGATAGATAGATAGATAGATAGATAGATAGATATGTGCATGTTGTTTTGGGGAAGCACACGTGAATAGGATCCTTTTCCCTATACAATTAGTGATTGTGCATACATTTTTTGTGTGAACAGTCATTCTATCGTCCTGACATGGCCCACTCCATCCTTTCTGAGTTGCATAATAACTGTCCCACAGCACCACTAAACTGCACCTGATCATGTTCATTGTTATTTCATTAACTTTGTTCCATACTTGATACATAATGCCCTAGGCCAACTTACAAAGATCAATTCATCTCTACAAACTGCAGTGTTTGGCCTAGTGCCCTATTCTGAATATTGATCTGCTAGCAGTGATCTCAGTGTGTAAAAGAAACATTATGAGGCTATTCTCATGACCCGCAGAAACTGGGCTAAGGGAGCCCAGCTTTGTTTCTCTTGGTCATATGCTTCAACAGGAGCTGTGTGGCTCTCAGCAGCAAGCTCATGTAATCCCACCCCCCCAATGAAGTTAGTGAAGTGCATGCTCGGCTAACCCAGTTTACCTGATCGTGTGTTGCTGTGCCATGGCTCTGCACCGCAGTGACTCATTGATTGATTGATTGATTATTTAATTTATACCCCACCCAAACTTACGTTTCTGGGCGGCTTGCGACTTACGTCTCTGGGCGACAACTCATGAGGAGACCTCTGATGGGTAGGGGTGTGCCTGAACCGGTCCGGCGGCCATTCTAAAGAATGGCTGAACTGCCGGACCAGTTCGGCCCTGGCTGGTTCGGGTCCGGGTGGGGGGTATGTCTTTAAGGGCGGGAGGGCTTGCTTACCCCTCCCGCCTCTTTGCCCCCTCCAGCGCCCGTATTTAACAGAATAACGGGGCGCTGGAAACCAGCCGCCCCCACCGCCGCGATCAGATTTAGCCCAAAAACTACCAATACCACTGCCCCCGCCGTCGCCCACCAGCCCTCCCTCCCTCCCTCCCAGCCGCCTGCCCGAGTCCTCACCCGATGCTGTGTAAATAATCAGAGGAGCTCCTGAACAGAGCTCCTCTCACTAGGAAGTCCTGCAGCATACTGAAACTTTGAGCGCGTGCGCATGCGCGCGCCGCAAAGGACGCCGATCGCCGGAGGCCCAGTCTACCCGTCAATATGGGCGTCCAAACCAACCACTCAGGGCTAGCCGCTCGATCGTCTGAAGGGAATCATGCCTGCTCTCTCTGCAAAACCCCTTACAGCTCTCCACACTGCTTGTGACCATTGTTTCTTTTACACAGAGCTGGTTCCCTTTCAAACACATTTTGAGGTTCTTCACACTGCTTGTGTGAAGAGCCTCAAAATGTGTTTGAAAGGAACTTGTTCTATGTAAAACAAACAATGGTTTTTTAACTGAAATAATATATTTTTTAAAGTTCTTTTGCCTTACAGACACAGTTGAAATACGCTTCTCATAACGGGGATATATGAAAGCTGAACTCACTTTTCAGAAAAGCCCTAAAATGTTACCTTTGAAAAGAAAAATGGCTCTGACAAATCTGATTACAATTTATGTGATGGATTCTGTAGAATATGAAACACCAAATTAATATTTTCAGCCCTCAGCCCTGCAGTTATCTGTTCCCTTTTGAAGGAAATTAATCTACAAACTGCAATTGGTCTCTTTTTTCCAATCTTCATGTCACAGAATTTGTTGGCTATATTTTAAAAGATTAGAAGATTCAGCTGTTATCATCCCTTGCTGTGCTGGTGTATTTGGTTCAGCAAATTGGCACCTAAAGTAAAAGAAAGTTCATGGTTTTTTCTTTTCTTTTTATGAAGCATGATTTCTCAAGTTTTCTCTTAAAAAAACAAACCAAAACATCGGAGGTTAGGAAAGTTTAGATCAGTGTTATGGTGGGGTGGGGGTGGGATAAAAAGCCTAAGAAGATTTGTCTGTAACTCTCTATTTAAAGATTTAAGATCAGACATATACACAACATTAACATTTTTATCTACTATATTAGAAAAAAAAGTTACATAGAATGCAACAATATAACAGCTTGTTGAACTTTGGCAGTGGAGAATGGAAGACATTTGTGTGCCTTCTAATATTCAGTATGACTATTTATCTTTTAGTCTGTAACCCTTTAGTTCCAAATGAAAGAAGAATTTCCACATTGCTTGCTGTCACACAAAAGCATGTTTTCCAGACATTCTAGTCAACCAATCTCTGTGGAAACCCAGACAACTCAATTTTTTATTTGAACTCGTATACTTTACTTTTCTAAATCTCTAGCTCTAGGTAAAGAACACTATTCTGCAGTATATTATATTTCAAAAATCTGGCACCTAAAATTCCGATCAATGACCTTTCATCAAAAACCCTGTACAAGTCCCAGCTTCAGTCAAAACCCAGCCCAAAGACATCACTCTGAACTTGAATCAACTTTCTGTCTTCCTATTGTATGATCTATTCGTAGAAGAAATATTTAGTATCAATAGAGCACAGTATTAGGATGAATAGACCAGTAATAATAGCACATAGGTGAAGTGTTAGCTTGGCTTGAGCATGGTTATTAAACTTTAAAAGGACAATATAATCTCTGAACTATAATTTCAGATCTCTGCAAAAGATCACAGTCCTATTTTATTTTATTTTATGCCTATTTTTCCATTTCCCAACAAAAGGTGTAAGTCCATAACTTCTAGCTCAACCCTCAGCCTTCAGTTGTCCCATCAATGGTGTCAAACCAGTGGCAGAGCGAGGACGCCGGCAGCCTCCAATACCCTCAGACTCCCCTCAGATGTCGGGGGCATGGCCACATTAGCAAACAGGGCCACATGCCACATTTGCAAGTAAACTTTGGTCAGCGATGCTTTTGCAGCATGGCCAGGAGCACCTATCCCTGCTTGCAAAAGCAGAGAGATGCATTCTCAGCCAGCTGAAGCCTTTCAAAAATGGAGCCTACATGGTTTGACCCACCCTTTCCTACATGACCCTGCCTGCCCACAGCATCCAAAATCTAAGCTGTTGTTCCATGTTCCATTCTCATTGGATAACTGTTGGGACAAGGGGGAAGTCAAGGTCTTAACAGCTGTGGCATCCAGATTGTAGTATTCCCTTCCCTTGGAGGCTTGGTTAGTCCACTCTTTGCTGGCTTTTAGGTGGCTGTTTAAAACATAGCTGAACATTTAGACAGTTTTTGGCTTTGTTTTATAAATTGATTTGCTACCTCTGTTTTATTTACTTTATTGTTGTGGTCGTATTTTAAAATGTGTTGTAAGCCACCTTTGGGTCTTTTTAAATGAGATTGCAAGGAAGAGCATAAGTGCTTTAAATAAATAAACAATGGATCTATAATAATTACAGGTAAAGGATATAAGTCATTTATATAACTCTTGAAAAACCGGCTTAAAGTTCTCCTTTGAATTTATGAACAGTACAGAATTATATTCATTAACTGAAGCTAATATAGTAAGGTTGTGTACATGACCTTCCACGGCTGCTTTGAGGGCAGGGTGGGGGGAGGAGGCAGGAGGAGGTCACCTTCCACCAGATGATCCAGCACCGGGAAAATGAGTCCTGGCCTCCAGGAATCCCACGATGTACCGCACCCTAGGAGTTGAGTATTCTAGATGCCTGGCTGTGTATGCTCGGGTTGTGTACACCCTGGCACCAGGGTTAAGGGCGTGCTCACACCCTTAAAGGCAGGGTTACGTGGTGTGGCACCACCAGGATCAGCTCCCATCCTGGCCCCTAGCCTGGGTTAGGGTGCTTGTGAGAATAGGCTTAATATATCCCAGTCTTCACCCCGCCCCACTCAATAACTGCCCTAACTGTTAGACTGATGTCTTCTGCACAAAAAGTACTCTCGGGGGGGGGGGATTTCTTATAACAACACTTTCTCAAAACTTCTGGCACAGGATTTCCAGTTAGGTTTTATACTTAATTTAGATAATTTGCAAGAAAAAGTGAATGACTCAAATTGTTGATTTCCAGCATGACTGATGCTTAGTTGCTTAATTTTGTTAGCTAGGCATCTCTTACTGACTCTAATGAACAAAAATTATGTGTGTTGGTGGAGACAAATGAAGCATAACTTTTGTCGGTATCTCAGCTTTGAAAGGTTGCAGCAGTTCAGTCCTTTTACAAGAGGTTTCCAGAGACAGAGCTACTGGATACAGTGAGCATGGGGCTCCAACACCTTTAAAATGGGACTTCCTGTGCCCCGAGAGCTGCTGAAGTGGAACTTGGGTCATTAACTTGAATACAATCACTATTTTAAATCTCGCAGAGAAGGGACTTAGGAACATAGGAACATAGGAACATAGGCAGCTGCCATTGGTCTATCTAGATCAGTATTGTCTTCACAGAATGGCAGCGGCTTCTTCAAGGATGCAGGCAGGAATCTCTCTCAGCCCTATCTTAGAGAAGCCAGGGAGGGAACTTGAAACCTTCTGCTCTTCCCAGAGGGGCTCCATCCCCTAAGGGGAATATCTTACAATGCTCACACATCAAGTCTCCTATTCATATGCAACCAGAGTGGACCCTGCTTAGCTAAGGGGACAAGTCATGCTTGCTACCACAAGACCAGATCTCCTCTTGCACAGTGCAGCACTGATACCCCTCCTGCCACCAATATACAAGAAGGGACATCCAGTGGTGCAATGCTGCAAGAATGCACAGGTATGCATTCCCAGTGCTTCCCCCCCTCCAGGGTCTCAGCAGGGACACAGAGCAGCTGACTCAGAGGGGAGCAATTCTCTCTTTCTTGTCCTGTCTTTTTCACAGCAGCTCCTCTTGCCTCCATGATCCTTTCTCCCTCCATTTGTTGCTTGACTGAGCAAGCAATAATCTCCTTCCCGCCTCCGCAGTGGTTAGCCTTTGCTTTCTAAATGGAAATAATATGTTGCTTTTGCTATTCCAACACTTTGTTACATAACTGAATATCAGACTACAATTTATCTTATTACCATTCTTCCTGTCTTCTGTTATAAGGAGTATCCTCTGTCTTCCAGACAACCCTGCAGACAAACCAGACTGCTCTTCTGAGTGAATAAGCACATGAGTGAGGTTCAACTATGTAGTATTAGGAAGCCATCCTTGACTTCTTGTAACACCACGACCACGCAAAAAATTATTGCATATATCTATGTGGGGTGGGGCTGCTTGGGTAGGTCTGGCTATGGGAAGCGCCTTCACTTCTGAATTGTGAATACATCATTGCTGAGATGATTTCGTCTTGAGGAAGTGAGTAAAAGACACACTGGGATATAGAGCCAATACCATAGTTCTATGTGAATCCCAGAAGCCTCACCTGTGCTCAGAAAGCCTGATTCCATCCCTTAAGTCTGACTGACTCAGCAAAGGTGGAGACATTAGGGGCAATGTTAACTGAGGTGTTCAGCCGATCAATCTCCCTCACAAACGGAGCCGCGTGGCCCTGTTTAGGAGAGATATTGACCTGCGCTGCATTGGCAGCATGGCCAGAACGACTCTCTCTGCCTATAAGGGAGCCAGCCCATGCTGCCCAATGCTGCGTGGGCCAATCTCCCTTCCAAATGGGGCCACATTGCCTCATTTTTGAGGGAGACGATGTCTCCCACGTCTGATGTCAGATGTGGGGGCATGGTTAGCTGGGCCCCTGGATCTGATGTCAGACGTGGCAGGGCCAGGGGGCCATGGCAGTGGCCGGACACGGGCCACTGCCAGGCTCCCTACATTGCTGTTCATGCCTTAAACTTGTTTATTTGCTTTCCCAACTATATTATTTCCAGCAATAAATATTTTCCATGAGCTTTTTAGTCCATGATTCAGTTGCTCGAAAATATGCTCAAAGTACATAGGACTCCTCCTCTTTGATGAGCAAAGAAATGCTTAGTTCATGCAATGGAAATGGTGAGTATTTCACATTAAAGATGTGGAGGAAATGCAATCATTGCTTTATAACTTTTGGTTGATATCCAAAGAGGCACAGATATACTTCCATACATACACCCCCAATTGTGAACACACCATGTCTGTGCGGGAGGGTGGGTGGCGGGTGGAAGGCAGGGCCCAACTCATCTTCCCCTCAGACATGGACATTCTCCTGGGAGGGTGGCCCATGCTCCCAGGCAATCTGCTACAAGCAGCCCAGATCTCCAGATATCCCACAATGCACTGAGCAGGGAGAATGGTGCACTGGGGGATACCCTTGTGAGACAGGCACTCTCACTCTCATTGGGGTTATGGGCATACATGTGCCCTTAACCCTGGCTAAAGGCCGGGGTTAAAAGTCAGGCTCGCTGCAAGGGCAGTGCTGGGACTGAGCTTGATCCCAGCAGTGCACACAAATGTGGCCAAACCCAGGCTAGGCTGTCTTAACCTGGGATTTGCTGCTCATGTGTATGGTCTTAGTATGTGAACTGAAGACATATGAACATATATGATTTCTGAACTCAAAGCTCAGAAATGCATTATTCATGTAGGGTTAGATCCAACATTTATCCAACGTGATACCTGGCGGGGTGGAGTCTGACTTCCTCCAAGGAAAAACTGACCTTCAGAGGTATTTTAGGGTTTCTTCAAAGAAAAACATCAGATTATCAGTTTCTCACATGGTCTTTCTACATCCCTGCATTAAAGTGAAATCAGTTGTATCAGCTGAGCAGAGAAAACTCCCGTGGGTCTGCTTCATTTGCATATTGTCAGGGACATATTTGCAGGTAGCACAGGGCACTTCCAGGGGAAGGAGAGAGTGATGAAAACTGCCCCTGACGTCACACAATAGGCACTGCAGAGCTAAACAGCTCTCTTCAGTGGGAACACCTCTAATGATAAGACTTAGTCAAGTTGATTGCCATTATTGTTATTAAATAAAATAAGCAGAAGGATCATGCTCACCAGTCCTGCTGCAGTGCATGTTACCATATTTACATGGTAGGGGCAAGGGTGAGAGATACCAATCGTGTAAGGTAATTCTATGTATCCTTACTTGGGAGGAAGCCCCATCTAACACAGCAGAACCTCCTTTTGGCTAAAGATGCACATGTTAAAGTGGGTAGCGTGAGATGCTAAACAGATGTGCTTGTGCTGTTGGAACTGTGGAAGATGATGGGTGATGTGTTGATGACTGGGTATGGGGAGGGGCCTTTTTCAGATAAATAAAATTTCAGACCATGCTTTCTGCCCTTGCAACTAACACTCTCACATGAATTGGGATCTTCCAACACATGGGAAGGCACCTTCCCCCAGAAAGGCTGTTTCTGCTGCCTGTTCCTTCTCATCCACTACCACATGCTACTCCACTTTGTCGCATTAGTAAACAAATGTACACGTGATTTTGGCCAATCAAAGCCAAATGAGTGGCAACATAGGATGTTGTCATGAGGCACGGAGGAGAATGGAATGTGCATGCACTAAAGAGGAGACTCATTTGGAAACTTAGAAAACAGAAGAGCTTTCCATCAAGTTTACCCAATTGGAAGTAAACAAGGTTCTCCCATTTCTAAATCTTCACAAAGTAAGCTTGCCTATCACTACTGTCACATCATGCAACATTGCACAGAAACCCAAAATCCAATCTCCCATCATCAGTAGAGCTGGAGATTCTAAGTTATTGGAGTTTGCATTTCATATCATCTATGTCAAAATGCAACACGATAGAAGGCTGTTGGGACATCGCAAGATTGGAGTGGGTCCTGGGTCAAAAAGTTAAGATTGGCCCCTCACCCCCAAACTTTTTCTTTGGAGAGGCAGGAAGGGGAGAGTAAAGAGCAAGCTGTCATCCAAAAGGTGGGTGCCCTCTTTCAAGAACCCAGGGAATTTGTCCCCGCTTCTTTGGTTATACCTACACCCCTGGAAGGCTGCTAAGGCAGAAAGCATTCAGTGCACTTGCTGGGGTATACTGTGAAGACTGTCACCTGCATAGATAAGTATAAACCAAACTAAAGTAATGATTATAGAGAGAGCTGCACTACACTTCCCTGTACTGAGATAAACCCTAGTGTAATAAATACAAAAAGTGATCTGGAAATATCATACTCAAGTAGTCCAGAAACTAGTTTTCAGATTCTTTTTCCCAGACAAGTTTTATCTCAGCAACTTGTTCAAAATATAGCCAGTACTTTTTGACTTATGTGGTTAGTCAACAAAAAGCAATATACCTTATTTTTACTAAGTTGTAGCCTCACAGCCAGAAATAAATACAGTAGGCAATATTTACTCTATTTCTGTAAGAAAATCAGCGGCATGTGATCGTATCGTTACATGAAGTAAGCCAAGTTGTGCCCTCGCTCTCTTTCGTACATATAATTTAGTTTTTGAATTTATACCTACCTACCTACCCCTTCCCACAGATTCAGGGTTTCTCCTCGATTTCATTTTTAAATACAGAGATATATAGAAATAGCCGCAATACCTCTGTGTGTGTGTGTGTGCGCGCACACACACACACACCAGCCTGAAGTAAAGTCAGACTGAAAATAAATCCAGTTATTTGGATTTATTCCAAATATTGGAATATATTCCTGCTAATTGCAAGAGGCATATGTGTGAGTGATAGATTCACCAAGCAGTTGGAATCTAGAATAGAACTTCTAACATTCAGTAATCACATTCCAAGTAGGGTTGAAATGATCATCTAAGGCCTGAAGAGCAGCTTCATAAGGGTTGGCATCTTCTTCCAAGTGGAAAGGGCAAATGAGTATATATTATTTTCTCCTTCAGGACCCAGGCAGTGATGCAATATGGCCTTCTGCTTTGCGGGAGTAAAATCAGGGGTCTGTATAGCGTAATTGCAGAAATAAGACCTCCATTGTTGCCAGGGAAGAACAGGTTATCCTGGGGCGGACAAGAAAAAAGGTAGGCATCCAATGAACAGCAGAATCCAGGACTGATAAGGAACAATGACCTTCAGGAGTTGTGCAGGTCAGGAAGCTGGAGAAACAATCAGCAGCCACAACAGTAGAATGCAGTAGTTCAGGAATGTAGTCCAAGTAATGCAAGGAAATGAAGATGCAGTACCTTCAGAAACTTTGTTCACACTCATAGCTGGTTCAAAATCTCATTACCAAATGTTTTATAGCTGCTTCCCTGAAGATTACTTCCCACAATCTTATGTTTAACTAAGTTGTATTCAGAAGCAACATCATTTTTCTCCTTCTCCTTTCCCTCCCTTTTCTTTCTGACTCCAGCCCTGCCCCCCATGCACACCACACACACAATCTACAGTATCCCCACTGAGACTAACTTCTAATTAACAAAACATGAAAGGCCATAAGACAGAATACAAGAGTTTGCCCTTTTTAAAAAAATGATGTTTTGGCAGTTCTCTGCTGTTTAGCACTCCAGCATGGTATTATCACTTGCACTGCTCCCTTATTAATAACAACTGCTATAGACATATGCTTATATTAAGCTCTTAGTATTGCCCCTCTTGAACATTTTGTGACACAGTGCCACTTTAGAATTGCTTTGTTGGTAACCCCCTGCTTCCCTCATTATAGTGGACATTACAGAAGCTAAATCATGCTATTGCTGACAGAAAAAGCAAAAAGGGCTATTAGCTGCCAAAACTCCGTGCTAACTTGGCAAAGAGGCACTTTTTAATGTGGTGATTCTCTTTATTTAGCAGGGGGAGAGTAACTGGCCCTTTCCACCCCCAGCACAATACCTCCAGTGACTGTTGCTGGTGTCTATCTTATGTTTCTTTTTAGATTGTGAGCCCTTTGGGGACAGGGATCCATCTTATTTATTTACTAGTAATTTTAAGCCCGTTATAATAACGGGCGCTAGGTGTTTTTTTATTTATTTACTCCTTCTTCCTTTCTCTTGCCCTTTTTTTGGGGATGCTTTCAATTTGCCAACAGCCATTTTTAGAACACAGAGATTAAGCTGTGCCCTATTTCACACTCAAATCCATTTTGATAAAATACTGCTTACCTATCGCAGTTTTCTTGTCAGATCAAGATTGGCAGACAGAACACCAAACCTAATCGTATTATTTAAGCCACCCCCAACTGTTGCATATTAAGAAATATTTATTAAGCAGACAGATAGATTCATAATACTGGGGCAGCGATGTTCTGTGAAAAGCAACAGTACTTTCCTCCGAGTAAACTTGCACAAACTGCAATACTTAAAAAGAGGAAGTGCTATACTCGGTTGGAGAACATACCTGCATTATTAAAGTGCTGCAAATAAAATCCGCTTATTAACATGCCACATTCTGCGGTGATGGTTGTTTTAAACGATCAACATTGAGACGGCAACTTCCGTGTTCAGCAACCGCCCGCCCTCCCAGCTGCCGAAACCTCTTCTGCCCGGGACCACGTAGAGAAGGAGAGAGGAGCTCACATGCAGAGCTCCTCACTCCTTAAAGCCTCTTCACGTACTGCTGCTTTGGCCGAAAAGGACGCCTATTGCATTCTTTTCGGCCAAAGCGCCAGTACAGGAAGAGACTTTAAGGAGTGAGGAGCTCTGCATGTGAGCTCCTCTCCAGTCCTCTCGGCCGCCGCCAGCGGGGCCAGGCTTCTCGGCCTCCGCCAGCGGGGCCAGTGTTCTTGGCAGCAGCCGCCGCCAGCAGGGCCAGTGTTCTCGGCGGCGGCTCGGCCTCCGCCAGCGGGGCCAGGATTCTCGGCAGCGGCTCGGCCATCACCAGCGGGGCCAGGCTTCTCGGCCTCCGCCAGTGGGGCCAGGCTTCTCGGCGGCGGCCACCGCCAGTGGGGCCAGGCTTCTCGGCCACCTCCAGCGGGGCCAGTCCTCTCGGCCGCCACCAGCGGGGCCAGTCTTCTCGGCGGCGGCCACCGCCAGTGGGGCCAGGCTTCTCGGCCACCGCCAGCAGGGCCAGTCCTCTCGGCCGCTGCCAGCGGAGCCAGTCCTCTCGGCCGCCGCCAGCAGGGCCAGTCTTTTTGGCCACCGCCAGTGGGGCCAGTCTTCTCGGCGCGGCGGTGGCCGCTGCCAGCGAGGCCAGTCCTTCCTGCCGCCGCCGCCTCTCCCTGCTCAGATACAACATGGCCACCCGTGTCTGGGCGGCCGTATCTTTTTGGCAGTTCTGCGCATGCGCTCCGCGCATGCGCAGAACGGCCCAAAAAGACACGGGCAGCACGGCCGCACTGCTCCACGCATGCTCAGAACTGCCCAAAAAGACACGGGCAGCACGGCCGCACACCTAACCATTTTATGGTATAGGATTATTTCTCTGTGTAAACTGCCCTGAGCCATTTTTGGAAGGGCGGTAGATAAATCAAATAAATAAATAAAATAAATAAAACTGATGATGCCCACATTTTTTAAAGATCACTCTTCATGCCATGTTTGATACTGTATTAAATACAGAAACCTACAGATGGGATGACCCACAGTCATTCTTCATATACTGTCTGGCCTTGATTTCAATATTGGTCATCAAGAGTTATCAAATGAATTACTTCAACCATCAATTCTTTTACATTTGCAGGAAGTTAACAGGAGATGGAAGTCAGCTGAAACAGATGAAGAACCCCTGTAATCAGTGCAAAGACCTAGTTCAGAAGTTTGCCACTTTAAAAAGCACATTGTGAAAAGAATCCTCCTGGCAGCTGCAGTGGCTGCTGTTCTCCAAAGCAATGAGCAATTGCTGTGTCTCGGGTCCTTTTGCCATTGATCTCTCCTTTTAGGCAAGCAAAGAGCCATTGCTTACTCACCCTTGGGTATCACTTTTGGTTATGCTAACAAGAACAAGGAAATGGAACTGGGTCAGCGATTTTCCAGTTCTTAGGCGCTGCACTGCTGTGAGGCTGTGAGAGCAGTAGCAGTGACTTTCTGCTTGTGTGGAGCAGGGGGTCATGAGGGCTAGAATGGGGAACTAGAGGCACAACTACCAGCCCCCTTTTAAGGCACTGATAGCCATGACAGTCATTAGGAGCTTCTTCCACATAATGCCTTGTTAAGAAGCAAAGCTATGACGAAAGGACTAGTGGTCATAACCATGATGCAGATGTAAGTCACTAACCTCTTGTCTCCCACAGCTCCTGGTAAAGTAAACAAGCAGCTTTGTAAAGTCTTTTTATGGGAGATGGAGCAGGAAACTCACAGGACAAGCTTTTTTTTCTTGCATCATAATAGATTTTAAGTTCCTTAAAGGAAATATATATCAATATTTAGCAGTGTCATGACACTGGCCTCTCCTCGACCGTTCTCTTGTTTACTTCTCCCTCCCACCACCCCAGGCAGGGCCTCAGAGTTTTTGAGGGGAGGGGGTTTGGTTCACCCTAGTCCTTCTCCTCCAGGCTTTTTTTTGGTCACTGTGGCAGTCTCTCTACGGAGGCCTCCACCACTTGCCCTCCAGCTGCCCCTCATCACTGGCCAAGCCTGCCTTAAATCCCTGCTAACAAGGGATGCATCCCTTGCCCCCACTAATTGGACCTCCGCCCTGCCATCTCAGGCTGCTCTCACCCTTATACCCCTCAGTGTGCCTCTGCCTGCTGCTGCCTCCTCACTCACTCACACCTACCCTTCTCCCAACTCCTCGGTCTCACAGCATCTTGGCTGGCCATTTGTCGGGCTGCTCTGCCCGGCCGGCTGGCCTGCCTGGGGCGTCTCTGGCCTCGGCCGCCGAGGGAATGTCAGAGCTGGTAAGGCCAGTGGGAGCCCCTGCCGGACAAGTAGGAACCTGCTTTGATTCAGAGGCTGCATCAGCATTTCAGGGGACCTTTAATTAGAGCTTTGGAGGTGGTGACTGCTTTGCTTTGAATCAGTTCAAAGGTCTAGTTTGATTCAGGGCTGAATCTTTACCCTGCTAACTGGGCAAAGTTTGCACCTTTTAACATGATGATTCTCTTTATTTAGCAGGGTGAGAGAAACTGGCCCTATCCACCCCCAGCACAGTACTTTGGTTATTTGTCTGTCATGTAAGCAAGACAAATTGCCATTGTCAATATGAAAGAGAATTTGATTCAATTAAAATTTCTTAGTTTAGATGGTTCACACGGAGTTTGGCCTTAGCTCAAGTGGAGCATAATCTTTTAGAAAATCAGGTTTGTGTCAGACTAGTCACCCAATTGTCTCAGGCAGTGAAGAGAATCTTATTGGCAAGCAAGTTTCCCCCCCGGAACCCTCCAAAAATGATGAGAATCTAATTTTCTAGCAAAGCTGTATTTCAGAACTCACCACAATCCAGAATAGTAAGCAGCAATACAGGGATATTCTGCTGGCTGAAGGTACCCAGACTTCCAGAGAAATCTGAGGACACCCCTTACAATCTTCTCTGTCATCTTATACCTTATGATGACCATCGTTTTTATCCTTTTCTCATTGGATCTCCCATCTGGTCACAAGCATTTTACTTGACCATCCCACCAAGAAATTGATTTTATCATGTTACCTGGTTTTGCCATGTTCCACTACGTCATGTCTGCAGTTTTGTTTTGTTTTCTGCACCCATGTTGGAATTCCACCAATGTTTTTGTGTTAGCTGACTTCCGGTTGGACTGCCAACACAGCTGCATGCCTCTCTGACAGGGGAGGACCGAGAAGAAGAAATTAAGTGGGTTTTGAGTCTTCAACCCCCCCCCCCCATTTCACCCTGGATTAAAGGGTAGACCCAAGATAAACCACTGCCCCACTTTTGCCAGCTCCCTAATTCAGAGTTGTGTCGAAGGACACAATTCTGTCTTAGATAAGAGCAGTGGGGGCTGGATTAAATCAAGCTGTCTTCTTCTGGGGAAATCTTTTTGACCAAAGCTGGTTGGCAGCCAATCTCTATGGTTTGGATCTAATTAATTGCTAAAGTTCAAGAAGCTCACCTTTCAACGTGATTGATGATTGCTGCAACTTCTCCTGCGTTTACTGGGAAGACAATTACAAGACGCGGCTGTAAGTTCTTTTTGGCTATAATTAAGGAGGGGAATCCAATCTTCTTGCTAACTATTGGAATTTAAGAGACTAACTGATGCTTAAAAGTTTTCAGTATTGGAAAAAGATCTTTATAGTGGGAACTATTTTTCTTACTGTTTGAAAAAGTTTACGGAAGAGGAGATTTGCTATTCGTCATTCAAGCTGTCTATTACTAAATCACCCAATTACAGTCAAAAGGCGTTCCACACTACCGTGAGAAAATTGAACTGCTAGTGATAAGATATATGAGTTGTGGTGCAGAACTGTTTACATTTGGAGAATAATCACAGGCTTTTACTTTCTCTTTTGAGACCAAGGGCATCAAACCCTGCTGTGAAAGTGTTTTACTCCTCTCTCTCTCTTCTAAGAAAGGGGAAAGTGGGCGGGGGGGGGAGGACATGAAAAAGAGAAAGTCATGTCAAAAAAACTACACCAAAGCCAGATACAGCTTAGGAAATTTTCTTTTCCAAGTCCAGGTGTGGGGGAAGTCAGGATGGCTGGAAATTTGGACCAGACACTGTCAGAAATGAAACAAATTCTTCAATCAAACGCTAATGCCCTCCAACAAGTTACCTTGGATATGACTCAAGTCAAACAGAACATGCAGCAAATAAATGATAGAGCGTCAAATATAGAGGAAACCGTCAAAAGATTAGCACAAGACAATAAAGAATTTAAATCAAGGGTTAACAACCTAGAGAAAGATGTGGGATCACTGAAAGATGACAGAGAAAAACTAGTAGATCAAATGGCATTGCTAGAATTAAGACAAAAAGACAGACTCTTAAGGTTCAGGGGCATTCCAGAGAAAGCTGACCAGAATATTAAGAAACTACTTGGGGAAGAACTTGCATTACTTTTGGGAATTACAGCTGGAGAGATGGAGGCACAGATTGAGAAAGCTTTTCGCCTAAATTCAGATTTTTCTACAAGAAATAAATTAATTAAAGATTGCCTGGTGGAATTTACCTCTAAATCAATTACTGAGCGAATCTTTCAGGCTCACTTTACTACAGCTCTTACAATCGACGCTCACCAGATAAAAATTCTGAAAGAAATTCCAGCTAGAATTCTAAGAAAACGTAAGGATTACAAATTTTTGACTGATGCATTAAATGCCAATGGAATACGTTTTAGGTGGGAATTACCAGAAGGAGTGTCTTTCTTCTACAAGGGTAAGAAGAATAGACTTACTGAGCTTCTTAAAGTGCAAGAATTTTGGCGGAAATATAAAAAAGACTTATCTCCTGAGCACCCTGCTTCCTCAACACATAACTAGAACTTGACAATACGGATTACAAATGAAATTACAGATTTTTTTCTTGGAACATTAATGGTTTAAATTCAAAAGTTAAAAGAAATAGAGTTTTTCATTTTCTTAAAAAACAAAATTTGGATATTGTGTGTTTACAAGAGACCCACATTAGAAAGCAAGATAGAAAATTTTTGATTAATAAGGCTTTAGGACAAGAATTTGTTTCTTCAGACAGGAAAAAAAAAAGAGGGGTAGTATTTTATGTCAAACAACAATTTGAACCCAAACTGATTTTTAAAGATGAAGAAGGCAGGATATTAGCATTGGAAATTCTAATTTCCGGAATTAAAGCAGTGATAATTGGAATCTATGCCACAAATGAAAAGAAAGTTGAATTTTATAATTATTTGGATCAAAAGATGGCGGAGTTATCGAATGTCAATTTGATTATATTGGGAGATTTTAATAGCAATAGCAATAGCAATAGCATAGCACTTACATTTATATATTGCTCTATAGCTGGAAGCTCTCTAAGCGGTTTACAATGATTTAGAATATTGCACCCCAACATTCTGGGTACTCATTTTACCGACCTCAGAAGGATGGAAGGCTGAGTCAACCTTGAGCCCTTGGTCAGGATCGAACTTGCAACCTTCTGGTTACAGGGCGGCAGTTTTACCACTGCGCCACCAGGGGAGTTGTTTCGACATCTTTGGATAGAATGGAATTGTTTCGACATCTTTGGATAGAAAATCCAACATTTCGGATAGGAACTCACAAGGTAAACTTCCTAAAGTATTCTTTGACTTAGTAGAACACATGGATCTTTATGATTTGTGGAGAATTAAAAATGCCAGTGCAAAAGAATATACTTACTTCTCTGAAACATATCAATCACATTCAAGGATAGATATGGTTTGGACATCTAAAGCTATTACACCATGTATGGAAAGAATGGATATTTTACCTAGGACTTTTTCAGATCATAACCCAATTTATTTTACATGGAAGAAGAAAAGAACGACTTCATTTCGTTGGAGACTGAATGAATACCTCTTGAAAAAAAACAGATGTTGTGGAGAAAGCTAAAAAGAAATTAAAGGACTATTTTGAATTGAATTGAAATCAGGGAATGGAAAATAAAACTGTTTGGGATGCAAGTAAAGCGGTTATGAGAGGTTTCTTTATACAGCAAAATTCATATTTTAAAAAGCAAAGAGAATTGAAAAAAGAGATATTATTGGTGCATATCTCCAAAAAGGAAAGGGAATTATTATGGGCCAAAGATAAGAAGACGGTCACACAAGCTATTAAAATGATGCAACAACAACTTTCTATGTTGATAGCGAATGAACTAGAACGGAATTTGAAATATGTTAAGTAAAGGACATTTGAGTTCTCAAACAAACCAGGCAAGTTGTTAGCTTGGAAAATTAGATCTGAGAAGAAGAAAAATTACATATCCAAAATACTTACAAAAAATGGGCTCTCTTATGATGGAAAGGAAATAAGAGCGGAATTTTAAAAATATTATTCAGAACTATATAAAGGCAAAATAGTTGAAGATTAAAAAATTGAGCAGTTTCTTAGGACCAAAAATATTCCAAAACTTACTAAGGAGCAAATAGTAACTATGAATGCTCCGATAACAATTATGGAAGTAATAGAAGTAATAAATCAAGCCAAGCCCAACAAGGCCCCCGGGCCTGATGGACTGTCAGCTTTATACTATAAGTCATTTAAAGATCAAATTTTACAACCTCTTCAATGGACTATGGATGATATTTTACAAAAAGGGATTATGCCGGATTCGTGGAAGTATGCAAATATTGTAGTAATCCCAAAACCAGAACAAGACTTAATGTTAGTTAAAAACTATAGACCAATTTCACTTTTAAATAACTTTTTGCTGCCATTTTGGCAAGAAAAATGAAGGTTATATTGAGGCATTTTATTCATGAAGATCAAGCTGGATTTTTGCCAAAGAGACAATTGAGAGATAGTGTCAGAACAGTCTTGAATGTACTGGAGTGCTATGAAA
This sequence comes from Hemicordylus capensis, assembly GCF_027244095.1. Lineage (NCBI taxonomy): Eukaryota > Metazoa > Chordata > Lepidosauria > Squamata > Cordylidae > Hemicordylus > Hemicordylus capensis. The sequence continues at coordinate 104,335,025 of NC_069657.1, read as the reverse complement.
AACATAATGATAAACAGATGGCGATGATTTTTCTGGATGCAGAGAAAGCTTTTGACAATATTTCGTGGCAATTTTTGTGGAGATTACTAGAGGTAATGACTGCTGGCAATAATTTTATTAGGGCAATTAAGACAATTTATTCAGAGCAATATGCTAATATTATTGTAAATGGGCAACTATCAGACAACTGTGTGATACAAAAAGGGACTAGACAAGGATGTCCACTTTCCCCATTGCTTTTTATATTGGTTCTAGAAGTGCTTTGTAGAACTATCAGAGAAGATGATAAAGTACATGGTCCCAAAATTGTTCATTATTAGTTAGATTAATTATGTTTGTAAGGGTTTGGATTTACGTTTTGAATTATTATTATAGCAAGGGTAAATTGTATAGTTGATGACTCATGAAGAAATTTGAGCGGGAAGTCCACCTTTTTTGTGTGTGTATTTGTAATGAATGATAATATTACGGTTGTTAAAATTAATAAAAATTGAATTTGGAAAAAAAAAGTTTTAGTGTTAGCCTATATTTCTTAACTACCTGTTTTCTACACCATAAGATTTCCCAGCATAGGCAGCTTCTGATTCACAAATTCCTGTAACTCTGCTCTTGAGGACAAGAGGCCTACTAGTTTGGTCAAGTCAAAGCTCTTCTTATCAATACTATTGTCAATATGCTTCTAATAAAAGAAATTGCACAATTAACCCCATCCCACCCCCAATACTGATCTTTAATATGTAATTAGATTTTTAAAACTCTGGATAATCAATCAGTCAATTCAAGCAAAACAATCCTTTGGAAGCCTCGATAGCACTAACTTTAAATTCAAATGGGAATAGTCCAAATGTCTGTGTACTGTAGACTCAGTTACAAAAGAACCCTTTGTGACTTCTATTATGGATGAGTCATGAAACAAGAAAAATAGTATATTTACTTTTCATGGGATAGGAAGACTGGCTGTTCATTGGTTGGGAACTGGGTTGTGACCCTTTTCTCTAGGAATCTTCCCATCATCACAGGGTGAGCTGTATATTCTGCTGAATCATAAGTCAAAAGCGAAAAGTATGCATTATTTAATGTACTGTGTTATTGCATTTGGAAAGTAATCTTATGACTTAAACACCATGCCTTTGTAGAGAGACAGAATTCAAAATACTAGCAGGGCAGGGAAGGCCTGAGATGGCTACTGAAAGAAGATAGCTTACTGTAGTGCCTTAGCTGGGTTTCTAAACACACCCCAAGGTGCCATTTTCACACAAAGTTGTACATTACAACAGAACACCTGTGTCGGGATTCAAACCCCAGCAGGGCAGGAGAAGACATTGATGGACAGGCCAAAACTGGCTTAATCTGCAGAATACCTTTAATGTAGCAAATTCAGGGTTGTAGCATCGCCCCACTACCCGATCTGATCTGCCAGGAGCAGTTTCATGGTCAACTCTCGGGCACTACTGTTTACAGGGAAGACTGCTGTCCATACCAGATGCAATCCCACTCTGAAGTGCCAAGGAGTCTCTGTGTCCTTCTCCTGTCCACCGGGCAGTGTGTGAAGCCCTCTTAGGTCCTAAACCCCATGCTACTTGTGTTTCTTTTCCAGTGCAAGTGGTGTCTCCTGGGACTGCAACACTTCATCTGGCACAGCATTCACAGCCTCACTAACTCTGCACTATGATGTCAACAAGCATTGAAACATTAGTTATCTCAATTACCAGAGCCCTTTTCTAATGGTCAAAATGAAGCCCCACCGCTGACCTCTTCATTTTGAAAGTTCTTCTGTGAGCCAGGTCTGTACATATACACATTGTACATGTCTAGGCTCTCTCTGCATGCTTAGGGACCTGTATTTGCATGTACTGAATTTCTCATTGAAAGGGTACACTGGGGTACTCTTGGCATCCCCAAGAAACTGGAGTAGTAGGCAAGGGATTTCCAGGCTTGCATTCCCAGATAATGGAAAACCTATTTAATAGGGAAGATAGCAATTGCAGTCCAACATCTAGGGACCCAAGGTTGGAAAGCCCTATAGTAGAGCATCTTCCTCTCCCCTTGCAGGAGCAAGTTCAAGTGCTTTCCAGCCATACATAAATGTTCCCTAAACCTTAAATTCTTCCATTCATTTGAACTGATAAATAACTCCTAAAGGCATGGTCTCAGTGCATACATAGATCCTTGGAGCAGGGGCAATGAGATCCTTGGGGCAGGGACAATGAGTACAGTCTTCCCCCTAGCTGCTTTCAATATCCCCACATTTTGACCATCTGAAAAGAGAGAAATTGCAAGACCCAGATCAATAGTGTGCTGTTGTGACATCTATGGGTACCTGTTTGAACCTAACAATGGAGAGGAAACAGAAAGGAACACGAACTCTGGCAAAAGAAATGCAAGGTGACAATAAGGGAGGCAAAAAGAGAGTTTGAGGAACATTTAGCTAAAAGCATCAAGGAGAATAACAAGAACTTTAAATACATCAGAAGCAGGAAACCTGCCAGGGAGATGGTTGGACCATTAGACAATGAGGGAGTGAAAGGGATTATTAAGGAGGAAATGGAGGTTGGAGAGAAGCTAAAGGAGTTCTTTGTGTCCGTCTTCATGGCAGAGGATACTGATCATATACCTGTTCCTGAAGCAGGCTTTTCAGGGATGGAGGCTAAAGAACTAAGTCAGATAGACGTGACAAGAGATGATGTTCTAAACTGTCTGGAAAAACAGAAAAATAGCAAATCGCCAGGGCCGGATGGCATCCATCCAAGAGTCATCAATGAACTCAAATGTGAAATTGCTGACCTTTTTACTAAAATATATAACTGATCCCTGCAATCAGGCTCTGTACCGGAGGACTGGAAAGTAACTAATGTAGCACCAATTTTCAAAGAGGGATCCAGGGGCGATCTGGGAAATTAAATGCCAGTTAGCTTAATGTCTGTTCCAGGCAAATTGATGGAAAGCATTCTCAAATATCTAAGTGTAAAGCACATATAAGAACAGGCCCTTCTGGGAGGGAACCAGCATGGGTTCCGCAAAGGTCAATCTTGCCTCACAAAACTTTTGGATTTCTTTGAGAGTGTTAACAAGTGTGTGGATCAAGGTGATCCAGTTGACTTAGTATACCTGGACTTCAAAAAGCTTTTGACAAAGTTCCTCATCAGTAGTCATGGGATAAGGGGACAAGTACATGTATGGATTGCTAACTGGTTGAAAGACAGGAAACAGAGGGTAGGTATAAATGGAGAGTTTTCACAATGGAGGGAAGTAAGAAGTGGGGTCCCCCAGGGATCTGTACTGGGACCGGTGCTTTTTAATCTATTCATAAATGATCTAGAAGCAGGGGTAAGCAGCGGGATGGCCAGATTTGCAGAAGATACCAAACTCTTCCGGGTACTGAAATCCAAAACGGATTGTGAGGAGCTCCAAAAGGATCTCTCCAAACTGGGTGAGTGGGCGACAAAGTGGCAAATGTGGTTCAGTGTTGGCAAGTGTAAAGTGATGCACATTGAGACAAAAAACCCTAACTTCAAGTATATGCTGATGTGATCTGAGCTATCGGTGACTGACCAGGAGAGGGATCTTGGGGTTGTGGTGGACAGCGCATTAAAAGTGTAGACTCCATGTGCGGCAGCTGTGAAAAAGGCCAATTCCATGCTCGGGATCATTAGGATGGATTGAAAATAATTCATTAGGATTGAAAATAAAACTGCTAATATTATAATGCCCTTATATAAAATGATGGTGCGGCCACACCTGGAGTACTGCGTACAATTCTGGTCACTACATCTAAAAAGGGACATTGTAGAACTGGAAAAGGAGCAGAAGAGGGCAACCAAGATGATCAAGGGCCTAGAGCTCCTTTCTTATGAGGCAAGGCCTGGGGCTATTTAGTTTAGAAAAAAGACAACTACAGGGAGATATGATAGAGGTCTATAAAATCATGCATGGTGTGGAGAAAGTGAATAGAGAGAAATTATTCTCCCTCTCACATAACACTAGATCCAGAGGTCATCCCATGAAACTGATCGCCAGGAAATCTGGGACCAATGAATGGAAGAATTATTTCACACAATGCATAATCAACTTGTGGAATTCTCTGCCACAAGATGTGGTGGCAGGCCACGACCTGGATGGCTTTAAGAGGGTTTTGGATAACTTCATGGAGGAGAGGTCTATCATCGGCTACTAGTCGGAGGGCTATAGGTCACCTCCCGCCTCAAAGGCAGGATGCCTCTGAATACCAGTTGCAGGGGAGTAACAGCAGGAGGGAGGGCATGCCCTCAACTCCTGCTTGTGGCTTCCAGCGGCATCTGGTGGGCCACTGTGTGAAACAGGATGCTGGACTAGATGGGCCTTGGGCCTGATCCAGCAGGGCTGTTCTTATGTTCTTATGAGATAATCATAGAATGTTATCTCAGAATCAGAACTGACACACACACACACACAATCTGCACTGATTACTTAGACAATTAGATGTAAAGGATCACAAGTCTAAGTTACTATTTTAAAAAAGGATTGATGTAATTATTAATTTATTATTAAGCTGCTTTAACAATATTCTAGAATAGAAAGGATAAATTATATCAGGTCACTGTTCCCTGGCATGTATCTGAGGTTAATGCACTAGTAGGTCATTCCACAAGTAAGAACTGCAGTAATATCATAAATCAAGTATTTACTTTGCCTCTTTTAGGGACATTTTGCCACAGACCCTTCTCCTTGAGTATTGTTGGTAAGTAAGGTCTTTTCCCTCTGTAGACAACTTTATCTTATATTTTTGTTTGCCTGTAGGGTCATCCTTTGTAGTGTACACGATGAGCTGCTAAGGGATTTTTTTCATCTCAGTACTGGCATTCTCCACCCCCCACCCCCAGCTCTGTGCCTGTGTTGTCTTTTTGAACTACTGGCTTCCAGGTATCAGAAGGCTCAGTGTTCTGGCCTGTGGGTAGCAGGCCCATATATTCATAAGCTAATTTCTCTCAGTAGTAAGAGTAGATTCTTTTGAATGCACATACTGCTTGTTTCTGTTGTCCTGAATGTGTTGTACAATATCAAACAGTTGCTGTTGTATTAGTTATGTGCCCTCTTCAATTTTTCAGTGATATGGGGTAAGAATTCTCTGTGCCGGAGGCTGCCTGTGGTGATACATGCAACGAGACACTTTCTCCAGCAGCCTACAGTCAGTGATTGTCAACTGCGCAAAAGCTTCGTACTCAAGAAGATTCAAAACAAAAAAATGAGGGGAAATAATGTGCTTCAGGTTTGTCTGCTGACAAAACTGTTGGCTTGTAAAGCTAGGGATTCTGGATCTCACTAGGGGATTGCTGTCAATTAAATATAAAACAGTTGCATAGAATCAAATACATAGTCTTAATACAAGATGCAGGAATTGCCAGACTCAAAAGAACATAAGAACAGCCCTGCTGGATCAGGCCCAAGGCATATCTAGTCCAGCATACTGTTTCACACAAGAGCTTATCAGATGCCTCTGGGAAGCCCACAAGCAAGAGCTGAGACCTCTCTCCCGCAGTTGCTCCCCTGCAACCGGTATTTATAGGCATCTTGCCTCTTAAATTGAAGGTTGACTATAGCCCTCCGACTAGTAGCCGATGATAGACCTCTCCTCCATGAAGTTATCCAAACCCTTCTTAAAGCCATCCAGATCATTAGCCGCCACCATGTCTTGTGACAGAGAATTCCTGGAACATAGGAACATAGGAAACTGCCATATACTGAGTGAGACCATTGGTCCATCTGCATATTGCCTATGCAGACTGACATAATCATATTGTATAATCATATACAACATAATCATTACAGTTTACTGTTCTTGAATGATGTCTGGTGTTCAGTTTTATATTATTCATTCCTAAAAGATGTTTAAACAGTTCTTTAAATATGGCCATTTGAAGCTGGAATATCCCAGCTATTCTAATGTGCCAAGTGCTTTACAGTGCTTATTTCAGGGCTCATGTGAAGTTGTTCACTATTGTTCCTTTTTTAAAAAGATGGCGAACTCAGACTGAAAGACAATAATCTGCTCATAGCCGATATAAAGCTCAAAGAGCTCTGCCAGATGAGTCCAAAGGTCCATCTCACAGTATCCAATCAGAAGCCCTTGGGAAGTCCACAAGCAGTGCATGAAGACAACCATCCTCCCCTCCTGTTGTTCCCTTCAGCAACATGGAGGTTCCATAGCCATCATGACTAATAATGAGGTCATGGATGATCTGGTGTGTGAAGTTCTGGTCCAAGACAAAAATGGCTTCATGTCTAAATGATAACTTAGACATACAGCATTGTGACTTGCTTCAACTTTTTTCTTGTTGCATGATTAAGAATGTGTTTTTTATTATACTTATTTATTTCTAAAATGTATATCCCCCAGCACCAGCCATACAAGCTCATGAAGCAGCTAATACTTTAACAACAAAACCCATAGTATAAAACATTCCAGTTCAGAGAGATCAAGAAGCATTGAACCACAGGCATAAACAGAACTGAACAATACCAGATATAGTTGCCTCCTAGTGACGCAAAGACAAATATGACTTAAGAAGGTTTTAACTAGCCTTCTTAAGTCAAAAGTAAACTGGGCGGAGAGATTTTCTTAGGCAAGCAGTTCTAGGATTAAAGGGGCACTACACAGAAGAATATAGTATTAAAAAACTGAAATCCTGCTTCCTGAAAAACAAGTTAAAAGAAAGGAGGTGTTGCCATATACTGAGAGGCAGTCCATAAATGCATGTTCAGCACTTCAGGAATACTAGTTGATCCAGCGCAGAGTATCTTCACCCCTAGTTCTCCCTGTCTCTCATCCCCATCTTCATTCCCCCCTCCCTTCAGCCCCAGTCCATTCTCCCCCTCCCAGTCCGCTTCTCCTCGCCGGTTGGCCTGGCCAGTGCTTTCCCTCCCCACCTGCCAGACTGGCCAGCGCTTTCCTTCCCCGCCTGCCAGCCTGGTGGGTGCTTTCCCTCCCTGCTGGCCCACCAGAGTTGCTTTCCCTCTCCAGCCGGCCTAGCCACTGCTTTCCCTCCCTACCGGCCCACCAGTGGTACTTTCCCTCACCAGCTGGCCTGGCCAGCGCTTTCCCTCACTGTCTGGCCTGGCTGGTGCTTGCTGACCTGCCCACTGGCTGCTGCCACCACCACTATTTTATCATCCCATCCCCATCACTATCCAGGCAGCTGCTCGAAAACTCACGCGAGAGCTGCCACACATGGGATTAGTGATGGGTACACCTTGGAGAAATATAAATATATAAAAATAATAGTATCTTGCATGTGTGAATCAGCCATCACAGATTGAACACCACTAACAGAACTTTCATATGAGGCAGGTTACATAGGAACATAGGAAGCTGCCATATACTGTGTCAGACCATTGGTCTATCTAGCTCAGTTTTGTCTACACAGACTGGCAACAGCTTCTCCAAGGTTGCAGGCAGGAATCTCTCTCAGCCTATCTTGGAGAAGCCAGGGAGTGAACTTGAAACCTTCAGCTCTTCCCGGAGCGGCTCCATCCCTTAAGGCGAATATTTTACAGTGCTCACACTTCTAGTCTCCATTTCATATGCAACCAGGGCGGACCCTGCTTAGCTAAGGGGACAAGTCATGCTTGATACCACAAGACCAGCTTTCCTCTCCATAGACCAGCTCTCCTCTCCTACAACCTGAATGCTCCAGACCAGGAATTGTGGCATGCACGCTCCTGATTTCTTATATCCAGAAAATTTTGAAAATGTCAGGTTGGCACCACTCCAACCCAGCATTTAACCAGGATTGATAATTGTAGATCAAACCCCAGATTACCAATCCCGGATATGTAATGAGTTGGTGTGTTTGCAAACCAACACCGCTGAAAATGTCTGGGTTCTTATGATCAGAAATCAGGAAAGTTTGTGTTGTGCAAATCTTCCACTTTTCAGTCCAGATCCTTTGGCAGGCTGTGAGAACCACAAGGCTTTCCAGAGGAGTAATTTCATATATTCACCTGTGAATCATCAAGTAGTCAAGTTTTGAAAAATCACATTACAGTACTACATGTGTGAATTGGCCCAAATCAGACCCATTAGTCTGTCTATCCCACAGATGGCTCTTTATGATTTTAGACAGAAATATTTCCCCATTCTCAGGTCTTGGTTTTAACTGGAAATGTCAGGAATTAAATTTGGGGCCTTAAATGTGCACAACATGTGCCTTGACACTGAGCTCTGCCCCCCTTATTGACTTGTGAAAAGTATAAAAGCAATGCATTACCAAGTGTTTCCTCTTTGCCACACTATTCCCCCCCCCTTTTTGTTTTTACCTTCTAAATAAATTCTTTATTAGAAAATGCCTGGGGATGTGTTGTGGCATATTTGATTAATCAGATTTTCTGGTTTTGTTGATATCAGTGATGTATGCTGAATGTAAAGCCATTAGACCTTTACTAAATCATTCAGTGCTTTGCATATCAGGGAGAACTGGATCTTGTGAAGATATTCTTTACTATTTCTTTTTTGTCTTGGTTTGACAGAATTGAAATGATGAAATTGTCCAACAACTGTATGTTTGAAAGCAGCATCCTATACAGAAAGGCCGAACAAAAATGGAGATAGTGCTTTATAACTAAAACACAGATTTATAGCCCTTTGAGCAAGAAAGAGTATGGTGTAATAACATTATTGTACCATACAGTACCTGTCAAATACCATTGCTGCTCTAATACACTAGTAAATCTCTTCTTTCCTTATTATGTACTAGGGAAGTCCTGCTTGGCAGTAGACCTTAAAAATTCTTTTACCACACAGTTTCTGCTGGTTTACTGGCCTCCCACTGCATCAGCCCTGCCAGAAGCAATGTCTCCTGTCATTTGCTGACAGAAAATACTGTTTCTGGAACAGCAGACTCAGCAGAGGAGGACAGTATTACTGGACTAGCAGCAGAAACGGTAGCTGCCTTGAAAGAGTTTTATAATTGCTATGGAACTGAAACATTCCTCCCTTTCTACTACATCCTCCCATTCTAGCTGGTCTTCTCTTGCCTCCCTTCCTCTGTATGGCTTCAACACTTTTCCAAGTTTACAGCTTCAGAAGAAATGGGGAAACCGGATAAAATAATGGCAGTAAAAAGAACGCAAGGCAGTTGAGTGATTAGTTTATACACAGAAGTGTAGCATAGGCTTAAATGGTCATGTCCTCTGAAGCCTTCATCCTGAATCTCAGATATGCTGGGTGTGGGTATGGAAGGAAATACACTCTGGACATGGTTTTTTTTTAAGCCCTCTCTTGCTTCAGGCATTCTAGGGCTGCATCCTGACATTTAAAAAAGTTCTCCTAACCTGGCTACTCCCAGCACAGTGTCTGGGGGTCAGAATTGAACTCAGCCTCATAAGGAGCTGGATGTGTTCATCACCATCTGCTGGGGCATGTGGAGGTGCATGCCCAATAAGCTGTGGTGTGGATCAGATGGTTCCTTTTATAAGCCAGCCCAGCCCACAGCCTCAGCAGTTCATGAGGACCTTGGTGCCCACTCATGTTTCAGTGGGGGAATACTGATTGCCCTTTGAGTCCAGGAATTAATTTTTAATTATTATTTCCACCCAATTGGCATTGGGTGGGATTTTGTTTTGCCTACTTTTCACTGAGATTTTTTGTTGGACCTTTAGGTTAGGGGTCGGTGTCCATAAAATAGAATATCCTGGGTCACACTGGCAGATGAGTGTGGACTTTGGGGAGTGATTTACAGCAATGGTGTCCAACTGGAGGCTGGTCTAGAGTGAGAGAGGATTTCCATGCAATAGCCCAACAGGATTTTGTGGCCTGTGGGTGTCTGGAAATGGGACCCCTTTGGGGAATTGTTTGGGTTACCCACTCAGAATTTTTTGGCTCAGGAGTGGTGATTCGGGCATCTTTCACTTGTGACAGAAAGCTGTGTCAAGGGGGAAGCTATGGCAGTTGGCTGACTGCTGGCAGCCTCCCAGCCTGGTTGGTTCACAGAGCAGTGGGAAAGGCTGTTCTCTTATGCAGGCTGCCTACCACGGGGATGGAGTTGCTCACACTCTAGTTTTTTTTAATTATTATTTTTCTAGTTGTAGTGTAGAAAACACAGAAGTGTTTATACTGCTGCAGATACTTATTTGACTGTTAATAAAGTGTGGCCCAAGTTCAATCCATCAAGTGTGTTCTGTCTCTTACTAGAGTAAGAGATCATGGCTTGAGCCCTGGTCTGCTCTGAATCCTGGATTATCCAAAGTTTGGGTCCTATCCATGTTTTGTTATTATGGTTGTTATTATTATTCAGTGCAGAAAGTTCTTGAGCAAACCAGAATACCACTAAATCAACTCCATGCTACCAGATTGGCCCCAAGAGGCTCCAGGAGCCACCAGGATTATGCACAGTGCACATGCACAGTATATCTGGTAGCACAATTCCCATTCACTTTGCTGCCTTTCCTGAGATGTGAGCACACTTTAATGTCATTAAAAATGATATACACTGTTTCTGTCATTGTAGCTATATTGGTATGTGAGCAATTTGACAAGAGGAAAAGAACAAATTTAGATCCATCAACACATATAAAGGATCCTAAAAAGTACCTGCTATGGACTCAAAATAGTGTTTCACTTGCTAGTCTTTCATTTGTTACATATTAGGCTTGCCTCATATAAACCCTGATACACCACTAGTTGCACCAACTGATAGAAATATGCACTCTGATGGACACTGGAATGCACATACGATTGAGAGTATGCTCCTTGTCATGCATTCTAATGACCATTCTATACACTTTCAGTTTCTATCCCACCCACCCCCACCTCATAGGAATATAGGAAGTTGCCATATACTGAGTCAGACCCTTGGTCTATCAAGCTCAGTATTGTCTTCACAGACTGGCAGTGGCTTCTCAAAGGTTGCAGGCAGGAATCTCTCTCAGCCCTATCTTGGAGAAGCCAGGGAGGGAACCTGGAACCTTCTCCTCCTCCCAGAGTGGCTCCATCCCCTGAGGGGAATCTCTTACAGTGCTCACACTTCTAGTCTCCCATTCATAGGCAACCAGGGCAGACCCTGCTTAGCTAAGGGGACAAGTCATGCTGTCTACCACAAGACCAGCTCTCCTCTCTGCTGGTCAATGTCAGCATAATAAAGAAGGAGCGCAGGAGGTACATTGTTGCACTCAGGCTGTGAGTGCATTTCACCGTTCTTTCCCCTTACTTTCAAAGGAAAAAAGACAAAACCTGGTGTAACATTATGAAAAAAGATGAACCAAAGATTAACAGTGGCCTGGAGGTTTTCAACCCAAGGCTGGATGATCCTGCTCGGGGATGCTATCTCTCCAGGCAGGGATGAGAGAAACTCCTGTCTGAAACCTTAGGGAGCCGCTGCCAGTCAGAGCCAGCAACCCTGTGCTGAGGGTGGGGGCCAAGGGCCCGACTTGGCAGAAGGGCAAAGGCTGCTGCCCACTTCTCCCCTTCTCTGGCGTGGCAGCTGAGGAAAGGTGGCGGGCCCTTGTAGAGAATCTGCACTTCTTGGTGGCTCCTGCTGGGATCGCTGAGGAGGGGCACCTCCACCCAAGAGGCGCCGGGTGAGGAGGACAAGATCACCTCTGCTGAGCTTGCTCTAGAGCAGTGGTTTCCAACCTGGATTGCTCCAGATGTTGCTGAACGACAACACCCAGCACCCCCTCTACATTTTTTTTATGGCTGGGAATGCTGGGAGTTGTTGTGATCTAGAATTTGCACGTTCATCATCTTCTTTTCTTCCTGATGGAAATTATATTGAATTGGTGTATCACTGTGACATCATTAATCCATATAATTTGGTATTCTGACCCCTGAGCTCCTGTGATTTGAACAACAATCCCATAATGGGATTGCCTAGAATGCCATAACTAGTTGCACTGTGGTACTGGTGGGAACCAACTAAGCACTGGCAATAGTGGCCTTCATCAATGGTGCTGCAATAATAGTTGGTCGGTGACAGCAGCAATGCCTGAGAACAAGAATCCTGTGACAGTATCAGGACTGGGAAAGAATAGAGCATCTGATACTTACCTTAGATTACTTTCTGTTCTACAGTACAGGCTCTCTGAATGGTGCAGCCCCACATCTGTGAAGTAGGTGGTGGAAACCACATACCAGGCACAGATGCTGCTTTAGTTGCTGTGGTCTTCACCAGAGAGTTTAAGATCTACAGCAGGCATTTAAGGGAATCTGGTTTTAATGGGTTTATCTGAAATTATTTACCTGTCTTTATTCAGCTGCTGAATTTAGCTCTATTTTAATGCAGTTATGGTTTCTTGTATTTTTAAATTGCATTGCTGTGTAAGCTGGTTTGAAAGCCTACTGACTGTATATCAGGACAGAAATACAAGTAATAGATAATAATAATAATAATACACTATTTGCATATGTGGCTCCTTGTACGCATTCTTCCCTGCAGTTGTGCTCTCCATGCCCTTTGTCACCTTCTACTCGACTAGGGATGGGCATGGAACTATGTCTGGTACGCATTCATGTGTGTGATGTGTGCACTCAAAAGAGCAACGTGCACACGTGCACCGGGCACTTCCAGGTACTTTTTGTCTGCCACACACCGGGGCAACAAGGAGGTACACTGCTGCCCCATTGGACTGATTTAAAGCACAGCACCAGCAGGGGAAACACGGGGTGGTGGACCCACCCTGTCCTTAAAGCTATACCCCCCACCTTCCAACCGGCAGTCACTGGTTTTATGAACATCCTCCAGGACCATTTTAAAGCACAGCACAGGTGGGGGGAACACGTACAAGGTGTGTGTGTCCTTAAAGCTATCCCTCCCATCTTTGAATGAACCAAACTGCTGGACTTTTGAACTAGTTCAGAGGTCCATAAAAGGGCCTCAGAATCAGTTCATGCGCATCTCTCTGTTCTTTCTGCCATACTTCTTCCCATGCCCCGCCTCCATCAAAGCTAATTCTCATGCTTCCCTTTTATTCTACTCACTTGATCTGATTCTTCTCTGGCATTTCTCCCCATGCTCTATGTTCTCTGTCAGTTTTTGACCTTCCCACCCCACCATTGCTCCACTGACCATCCAGTGTAGACTATGAGCCTCTAGACAATGGTTGGATTACGTCTGTGTTTTCTACACCATTCCACACTGAGATCCTGCTTTAATGTTTAGTTTCTTTTAGTTTGTCACATATAAAATAGGTGGGTTATTTTTAGTTTTCTAGTAATTCAGTACCTTTCAGATAACCTTTTCAAAGTGTGTGGGCCTTTTAAAGAAAAATAGGTTACCTGTTTTCAGTGAACCTACAAGTTGTCTCCTAGAGTTAGTGCTTAATGCCTTCCCACTTCTTTCTTCCACCTGCTCGCACTTTATACTGCAGCAGGCAAACCACATTTGATGTTTACTACATACGCTTACATTCTGCTCATCTTGCTCTCCTCATCCTGCTTCTATTTTCAAAAAGGGTCATTGTGATGCTACTGATGTGATTCAGAATGCAAACCACTTTGGTCATGATGAACCATTTATAGAACCTATATGGCTGACATGAGGAATATTACTCAGAGATATCCCACTGGGATTAAAAGGCAAGTTAGGCAATGCCTAAAATGTCCTTTTAATTTCAATAGAACTACTTTAAGTAAGTTTCCTAATGACAACCAATGCAAATAAATTATGTAGCAGTTGTGGTATTTGTTAAAGTATGATCTAGGTTCAAAATCATATGTGGTACAGGACACTGATAATACATTTGTTAAATACAGGCCTTTAAAAGTCTAATAACCTCCCTAAATGCCTACCTGGAGTTGGTGATGGGCTGGCTGAGAGATAACAAACTGAGACTGAATCCAGATAACGATGGAAGTACTTCTTGGGCAGAGACAGAACTCAGGAGACAAATTTGATATGCTGGTTCTGTATGGGGTCACACTGGGAGTGCTTCTGGATCCAAAGAATTCCCTCGTGTCTCAGGTTGAGGCAGTGGCCAGAGGTGCCTTTTATCAGCTTTGGCTGATATGCCAGCTGCGCCCATTTATTGAGATGAATGACCTCAGAACAGTAGTACATCTGCTGGTCACCTCCAGACTTGACTACTTTAATGCGCTTTATGTGGGGCTGAGTTTGTATATAGTCTGGAAACTGCAGTTGGTTCAGAATGTGGCAGCCAGGTTAGTCTCTAGATCATCTCAGAGAGATCATATCACTCCTATCTTATCTGCAGATAGGTTTCTGGGCAAAATACAAGGTCTTGGTTATAACCTATAAAGCCCTAAACAGCTTGGGCCCTGGGTATTTAAGAGAACATCTTCTTTGCTATGAGCCCCACTACCCATTGAGATAATCAGGAAAGGTTCATCTGCAGTTGCCACCAATTTGTCTGGTGGCTACTCAGGAATGGGCCTTCTCCAGTGCTGCCCCAAGGTTTTGGAACACATTGCCAGCTGAAATAAGAGCCTCCCCATCTCTTATAGCTTTTAAAAGGACACATCTCTTCACTCAGGCTTTTAATTAGATACTGAAGCTCTTCTCACACTTAGCCCGCAATCCCTGCAGATGATCAAAAGGCAGCCCTGGGTGGCTGGATTGGCTGCCCACATGACTGCTGGCTCTGTGACAGAGCCAGCAGGGACTGCAGGGATCAGGGGCCATGTGGCCCCCGGAAGTTCTAGGATGCCCCCCACAAGTGTGTGAGGCATCCTGGAAAGAGCCCTGAGCCCGGGAGGCTGCTTGCAGCCTCCCGGTTGGGGTCTACTCGTGTGTCTCAATGCACCACGGTGACACACAAGCAAAAAATGAGGTGTGCTCGCTCTGTTAACCTCATTTAAAGGGAGGGAGAATTTGGCTGGCTAGCTGGCTTGGGAGCAGCCTGGATGGCTTTAAGAGGGGTTTAGATAATTTCATAGAGGACATGTCTATTAATGGCTACTAGTCTGAGGTGCTTCACACAACATGTGTGAAGCGCCTGAGGGGGTTCTGCGGGGAGAGCGGGTCTCCCTGCCGATGAGCAGCTGCTTGTAGCTGGGTGGCCGGATCGGCCAGCCACACAACTGCTCGCTCTGTCATGGAGCCAATGGGGGTTGTTCCAGGATGCCCCATATGAGTGTGCAGGGAATCCTGAAGAGACCCTTGAGCCTGGGAGGCTGCTTGCAGTCTCTCAGTCGGGGGTATACTCGTTTGTCGCCACTCACCACTGTGACACACAAGCAACGAAATGTGGTTAATGGTGCACTCGCTCTGTTAACCTTATTTGAGGGGAGGGTGCTGTAGGCGGGCTAGCTGCTTTGGGAGCACCGGGCTCACCTGCGAGCCCAGTGGTTCCCACGATCCCTGGAAAGCGGGCTAAGCTCCCTTAGACTGCTTTCCAGGGATCTTGGGAATAACCTAAGAATTTTAATAGTTTGGTGGTTTTTAATAGTTTTAACATTTTAAGCTTGAAATTGTTGTAATGTTTTAACCTTTTTACTTGTTTTTATTGTTTTGTTGTAAACTGCCCAGAGACTTGTGTTTTGGGCAGTATACAAATATGTTAAATAAATAAAATAAAATACAATAAAATACAATAAATGGAAATAAACAAGCTGTTCAAATATTCAAGGGAAAAACAGCTTTGAATCTAAAACAAAAACAGGGAGATAAATGAATTATTAAAGGTTTATAATCAAAACACTCATGAATGACCAAATCGTAGTCTTCCTACCATCAGCACAAAACTCCTTTTAATGTCTGCATGACCAAAGTACAATCCTTATACATTTCAGCATGTAATAACTTAAATGAATGCAGCTGTGTTTTATGTTAGCATAATCAGACATAGCTGGATATGTAATCATTTAAATGAATGCAGCTGGGCTGGGTTTCTCTCTCTCTCTCTCTCTCAGAGTATCTACGTCTAGCTTTAAATAACTATGAATGTTGTGTTCCAGGACAGATTCTCCAGCACAATGCAGCTATTCTGTGTTGTGGGTGGCTCAAAGCCAATATAAATGGCTTAGGATGCTGATGGCACAGACCAAATTGCACTGACAGCATGGAATGATAATGACAGAGTGTTAAGATTGTGGTCCAGGATAGGAGATGTGTGCAGTATCATCTAACTTTAAACCACCACGAGACATTGTTATGTGGCACTATAGAAATATAATAAATAAATAAATAAAAACAAAACTTTGCACCTGATGAAATGCTAGAGTAAACTAACTAGAAACAGAATACAGATGATCAAAAGCCAAATTGCTGAGAAATTTTAAGCCAAATGGTTAAGCTACAAGCACAGCAAAGTTCAGGCTACATAACAAAGTGAAGAAATTACTAGTCCATGAAACAAAAGGAGTGGGTTAGCAATGCAGGTCAGGAACAGATCTGAGAAGAGAAAAATATTTCCATGAAATATAAGCAAGCATCTTGACTGTACGGGAGTACATAATGGAATTTAAGCAGCAACCAGAGTGATGATGATATACAGGCAGGAAGCAGAGTCCTCCTAACTTTGATCTAGAAGTGAAAAATGGCTAAGGTATTGCCCAGAGAGTGAGCTATAGGTCTAATGGTATTTCACAATGAAAGAACAATCCATAGAGGGATATAGAAAAACAAATGCAACTAATTAATTAACAAAACCAACAATCAATACATTATTCTCTGCAATTCTACATGGATTATTTTTTCATTGCTTTATTTTAGGAACTTCCTTCACATTTCCAGTGGTGCAGGCAAGAGTTCAAGTACAATTACCAGAGAGCTCTTCCTGTATATATATTTTTACAGGAACCAGCAGATCAACCTTTGGAACTCCACTGTTCTTAAAACTTGCACAGAGAGGTTCGGGCACTCTTCTTTCTAACCCATGCTGTGAAAGAACCTCCTTAGTATGTTAACTGCACACCAGATTCTTTTCATGCAGTCACTGTATCAAGACAAGGTGAATCAGGTGTATCAGATCCTTCAGCGTAAGGCTGACTATGGCCCTATTCACACTATGAATCTACAGTCAATGAGCACATGGAGTGGGAATTTGTTCCTGCTGGTCCCAACCCCAACCTCCACATATTCTGCTGATTCTTTGAACGGTCATAGAATCATAGAATGTTTGAGCTGGAAGGGACCTTGGAGGTCTTCTAATACAACCTTCTGCTCAGTGCAGGCAACTGTCACTGCATCCAACCTTCTGCTCAGTGCAGGCAACTGTCACTGCATCCTTTACAGGTGGCTTAACAGTCTCTGTTGGGAAACACCCAGTAAATAACAGCCTACCACTGCATGGGGCAGACTCTTACAGTTAGGGCATTCTTTCTAATGTCTAGCCTAAATCTGCTTCTTTCTAATTTCAGTCCATTGGTTCTAGTTTTGCTCTCACAAGCAACAGGGAACAAGTCCACTCCTCCTTCTGTGTGACAGTCCTTCAGGTATTTGAGATGGATACCATATTAACCCCTTAGAAAAGAATCTTTTCTAGGATAGATATATACCCAGCTCCTTCAACCATCCTACATAGGATGTAGTTTCTGGATCCCTCATCATCTTTTTTGCCATTCCCATTTATCAATTGAGAGCTCACAACAGGACACAGTGTCCAATGGCAATGCCTGAATTGTCCTTTTAATTTCAATGGGACTACTTTGAGTAATTTCCTCATGATGTAAGCCCATATTCCAAGTAAGGCTTACATTGGCTTGGATCTTTTGTTCCACAGAGAGCAGCAGGAAAGCGAAGTGTTCACTAGCTTTGATGAATCTATGGAACCTCTCCCTCATATTCTGAATATACACACCAGGAAGACAGCATTTCTCCCTGGATAATCTGTTGGATTTGCACACTTGGCTCCATCCTTCTCAGTAGACCCACCACCACTTCATGTCTCCTATGTGTTGGGGCAATAGTTGGGTTCTTCCTAGTCATGGGGGACTGGATGTCTTACTAGGATGGTAATCTAGTTTGTTCACCTGGCAGTCTATACTCACATGCACATATGCTCCGTTTACAGGTTCACTGAATGAATGAATGTTGGATGCAGATTTGTCATGTGAACAGGGATAATCTCTAGATCCTTTCATTTCCCACTAATACAGAAGGGCAGGATCTGTGATGTTTTAGAGATGTGCACAAAATGAATTTTTAAAATCCATTTTGAATTTAAATTGGAATTCCAAAAAAATCATTCAAATAGAATTTAAATCAGATTTGAATTCAGTCCAAAAATTCAATTCAAATTTGACTTGAATTTGAATTGATTTGACCCCGTTTTAGCACATTTTTAACCAATCAGGGGACCTGAATGGTTTTTTAAAGGTGTCAAATGGCTCTCAAATCAAATTCGAATCAAATTTTGAAAATCCATTTTAAGCGGTGAATTTTAAATTTTTAAAATGAATTTTAAAATGAATTTTGAATTTTAAAATGAATTTTAAAATTCATTTTAAGCAATTATAATTTGAACCACTTGAATCACCCAGATTTGAATCAAATAAATTCAAATTCAAATCAATTTGCACATCCCTAATAAATTTGATATTTCCCTGGAATACTTTCATTTTGTAGTAACTTATATGATGGAGAAACGTGACCTATAAAAACAGGTTTTTCTTATGGCTAGTATCCCTAGTCCTTCTGAATTAAGAAAAAAAGCGTTATTGCTAACAATTTAATTGTTAAGTGCTGGGAAAATGTCAAGAATGTTAACATAGCAGATTTGTGTGGGAAGCACGGCAAATCAAGTGAGTTCATTATCAGCTTATTGATGAAGTTGGGTAATTTTATATATATGGATTACTTCCTTATATATTGCTAGGTGTGCAATAACATAGCTGCTTTTTAGTGCATTTTTCAAGCACTCTATAACATGGATTTCTTTTTTTACTTATCTAAGAGAAAGTGAGATTTCTGCATAATAATTTAATAATGAGTTTTACTAAACCTAGCTCATATTGTAAAGTGTGGTATTACAGAAACTGGCAAATATGTAACAAGCTTTTCTCATTCAAATGTACATTACTTTGAGGCAAACTTATGTTTGAATGTTTGTATTAAAAATAATTACAGCCTTGAAGTCAGATAAAGATTTGTAGCCCAAACATATGCCTGTTTATTTGAAACAAAATTCTGATGGTGAACAATCTGACTAATGAAGCACCAGTGCTTCTGAAAAGTTCAACTAACTCAGCTCTACTGCTGGTTCAGTTGTGGGGCAAATTCTGATGACCTCCCCCAGGAAGCACTCTGTGCCATACAAAAAATATATCCCTGAAGGTTGTGTAGCCCTCAGGGATATATTTTCAGGTGACACAGAAAGTTTCCAGGGAAGTAGAGGTCTCCCCCTCACACACCACCATCAGTGCAGCATTTGTATGGAACTCTTCAGAAGCACTGGTGCTTCACCCATTACAGTGGTGCTTCATTAATCAGGATGTCAGCTACTTATTCCAATTGGATTGTCTTCACGAAAGTGTACATAAGATAGACTTAGTCTTCACCCTCCAGGTATGTGTGCCAACCATTGTCTTAATAAGATGTTATAGGCTTGTAACCCTGTTTAACTTAGTGAACCCACTAAGTTCAAAGAGCATGGTGAAATTTTCCAATAAATTCCAGATTAATTGAATCTTAGTTTAAATTTAAAACATTCAAAGGCTTGTAGATAAAGACTGATTGATGACTTCATGTGTGAAGTTCAAGAAATATACCCACTGCTCTTGACATTTTGAGCCTAATGTCCTCTTCTTCATCAGCTCCTCTTCCTCCCTGTTGTTCAGTGCTCCATGAGTCTCCTGTGAGACTTCTTCCACTTTTTCTTGGCCTTTTCTTTTGACAGTGTCTGTCTTGCTTTCCCAAGAGCCTTTACTTGTCCACTTACAGCCCTTTGGTTATTCCTTTCCTCCAATCTACTCAGCTTATCACTATTGTGACTGCCTAGAACCCCTGGTGCTTCTTCTACTGACTGATTCATCATGATCCTATGCCACATGTAAGTATTTTTCTTAAGCAAACTGACCTTTCATCTATCTGAAAATATTCATCAATATTCTATAGCTGAGTCTTTCAATGGTTAGAATGAACTGTTTTAACAGTTAGAATGGCATATCAGTGGCTTAGCTCATGACCATGTGGTTTCACACATAGGCAGCAGACAGAAAGATTGTGACTATCAAGACCACTGAGCGAACTTTATGGTCTCCTTGGTCCATAATATTTATATATATAAATATTAACAAATTATAATTTTACAATACATTACTTTAAAAAAAATCAATCTAGAAATGAGTATTCAATTATTCTTGTCAAACAAGTTGTACAGTATATTCAATTATTGTCAAACAAATAAATTTTAACCTCAGTTCCTTCAAGTTCTTTTGCCAAATTAGGGAGAAAATGCCTTGGGGGGTGGGCAGGATGCCTCCATGTTTGAAAGATGCAATTGTGTGACCTTTACTTAAGAAGCCTGCCCTAGCACACTCTGAAACAAGAGCTATTGTATGGTGTCCCTCAGGGCTCCATTTTATATCTGATGCTTTTTAACATCTAAATGAAACCGCTGGGTAAGAACATCAGGAGATTTGGAGGAGGGTGTTATCAATATGCCGATGACACCCAAATCTATTTCTCCATGACATCATCATCAGGAAATGGCATAGCCATTTCCCCCTAAATGCCTGCCTACAGGCAGTAACAGACTGGATGAGGGATAATAAATTGAAACTGAATCCAAGCAAGATAGAGGTACTCACAGTCAGGGGTCATACTTCAAGGAACACAACAGATATTCCTGTTCTGGATGGGGTTGCACTCCCACCGAAGGAACAGATACATAGCTTGGGAGTGCTTCTGGACCCAGGCCTCACTCTGGTTTCTCAGGTTTGAGAGTGTGATCTCAAAACTGTGGCACATTCTCTGGTAACCTCTAGGCTTGACTACTGGATTGCGCTCTACGTGCAGCTGCCCAAAATGCAGTGACTAGATTGGTCTTTTGGATTTCTCGGAGAGACCATATTATCCAGTTTCTTAACAACTGCATTGGCTGCTAATAGGTTTCTGGACAAAATACTAAGTGCTGGTAATTACCTTTAAAGCCCTAAATGGCTTAGGACCAGGTTACCTGGGAGAGTGCCTTCTTCTTCTTCATCACCACCACACAATAAGATCATCAGGAGAGGTCCATCTCTATATACCTCCGGCTCATCTGGCAGTGACTCAGGAGTGTGCCTTCTCTGTAGCTGCTCCTGGGCTGTGGAATATACCCCCTATTGCTATTTGAGGCTTAACTTCTTTATCACTCTTCAAAAGTATATGTTTATATGTTTATAATTATATGTTTTTTAAACTTTTGTAAACCTCTTTGGGATTGTTTTTAATGAAAGGCAGTATATAAATTTAACAATCAATCAATCAATCAATCAATAAAAGAGCTCTTAAGACACTTTTTAAAAGCCTGGCTTTTAGGAATTTTTGAATGTTTTAAATTGTTTTAATTCATTGTTGTTTTAATAGTTTGTTTTATTGTGGTTTTATTTTATTTACTGTTATGACTTTGCCAAGTGGCCCTGCTAACTTGAAAAAGAGGTATCTTTTAACTTGGTGATTCTCTTTATTTAGCAGGGGGAGAGTAACTGGCCCTATTCACCCCCAGCACAGTACCTCCAGTGACTGTTGCTGGTGTCTATCTTATGTTTCTTTTAGACTGTGAGCCCTTTGGGGACAGGGATCCATTCTATTTGTTTGTTATTTCTCTGTGTAAACCAGCCTGAGCCATTTTTGGAAGGGCGGTCTAAAAATCAAATTAATCATCATCATCATCACCACCATCGGCCAATTACAAAAAGCAATTTTACTGGGAACAGCCTATATTCTGCGACGATATCTATAATGATAACAGCAACAATATTGATAATAAAATTCAGCCATCCCAGGTCCTTGGGAAGGACTTGATGTCTGGATAAAACAAACTAGTCAATAACACCTTTCTGACTGTGTAAACAAGAAATAATAATAATAATAATAAACATCTGCCACACAATACACCAGATATAACTGTAGTCGAGAAGAAAGAAAAACAAGTTAAAATAATCGACATAGCAATACCAGGGGATAGCAGAATAGAAGAAAAAGAAATAGAAAAAATCACCAAATACAAAGATCTACAAATTGAAATTGAAAGGCTGTGGCAGAAAAAGACCAAAATAATCCCAGTGGTAATTGGTGCCCTAGGTGAAATTCCAAAACAACTTGAAGAGCACCTCTTCATGCTTTACTGGGAACAGCCTACATTCTGCGATGATATCTATAATAACAGCAACAACATTGATAATAAAATTCAGCCATCCCAAGTCCTTGGGAAGGACTCAATGTCTGGATAAAACAAACTAGTCAATAACACCTGTCTGACTGTGTAGCAATAAGAATAATAAGAATAATAATAGCCATTGGGCAGTTCTATAACAAAAACAGAAGGAATAGAACTGCCCAATGGAAGCAAGATCAAGAACCTGGAAGAGAAAGAACATTACAAATACTTGGGCATTCTCCAGGCTGATAACATCGCACACACTGAAGTTAAAAGAAAAATAGGAAGTGAATACATCAGGAGAGTTAGCAAAATCCTCAAGTCCAAACTCAATGGCAGGAACACCATACAAGCCATAAACACCTGGGCTATACCTGTTATCAGATACACTGCAGGAATAATAGACTGGACCCAGGCAAAGCTAGAGACGCTAGATCGTAAGACCAGGAAAATCATGACCATCAATCATGCTCTGCACCCCCGCAGTGATGTCAACAGGCTATACCTCCCTCGCAGCTCAGGTGGAAGAGGTATGCTGCAAGTCCATCAAACAGTAGAGGAGGAGAAAAGAGGCCTTGAAGAATATATCAAGGACAGTGAAGAAGATGCACTTCAAATGGTCAATAACGCGAAACTATTCAACACCAATGAAACAAAGCAGGCCTACAAGAAAGAACAAGTCAAGAACCGAGCAGAAAAATGGAAAAATAAGCCCCTGCATGGTCAATATTTGCACAATATAAGTGGAAAATCAGACATCACCAAGACCTGGCAATGGCTTAAGAATGGCAACCTGAAGAAAGAAACAGAGGGTTTAATACTGGCTGCACAAGAACAGGCACTAAGAACAAATGCAATAAGAACAAAAGTCGAAAAATCCACCACAAACAGCAAGTGCGGCCTTTGTAAAGAAGCAGATGAAACCGTGGACCACCTAATCAGCTGTTGTAAAAAGATCGCACAGACTGACTACAAACAAAGGCATGACAAAGTAGCAGGGATGATACACTGGAACATCTGCAAAAATACAAGCTACCTGTAGCCAAACATTGGTGGGACCATAAAATTGAAAAAGTTGAAGAAAATGAAGATGTAAAAATATTATGGGACTTCCGACTCTAAACAGACAAACATCTGCCACACAATACACCAGATATAACTGTAGTTGAGAAGAAAGAAAAACAAGTCAAAATAATTGACATAGCAATACCAGGGGATAGCAGAATAGAAGAAAAGGAAATAGAAAAAAATCACCAAATACAAAGATCTACAAATAGAAATTGAAAGGCTGTGGCAGAAAAAGTCAAAAATAATCCCAGTGGTAATTGGCGCCCTGGGTGCAGTTCCAAAAGACCTTGAAGAGCACATCAACACCATAGGGGCCACAGAAATCACCATCAACCAATTACAAAAGGCAACATTACTGGGAACAGCCTATATTCTGTGACGATAACTATGATAATAACAGCAACAACATTTATAATAAAATTCAGCCATCCCAGGTCCTTGGGAAGGACTCGGTGTCTGGATAAAACAAACCAGTCAATAACACCTGTCTGACTGTGTAAACAACAACAACAATAATAATAGAGCCTCAGAGTCTGGTGGTATATAAATAAAATAAAAATAACATCATGTCATTTCATTAAGTGCTTCAAGCTATTTCCCTTCCAAATTATTCTATAAACAAATTGTTGGAAAGTTAAAGGACTTTGCGCTGTCTCTTTGCCTCAGACAGTGGAGGACAGACTAGTAAGTCAGAGGGCTAGAGGGTCAAGATATTTGTCATCCCTTCTCCACTGCTCTGATGCTATCCCTTTGAAATGTAGATTGCTAATCTCAGGGATTCAACTTCCTCCTTTCTCTCTCTTGCTACCTGCCCGCCTACCTTGCAACATGGCAAGGCTCTCTCCCTGCACCAAATGTGCAGAGAGGATGCAGAATCCATCTGCATCTAGCTAGCTAGCTAGATTAGAGATCCTAAATCCTCACTTTCCTATCTAGAATGGAGTTCCTTAATAAATGCCTTTTATATTGATTTGAAACTATGAATTGGCTCCAAGTTACTTTACTCTCAGCACATACGCATGCTTAACTAAAACCACTTTGTGTTGTGCCTCTGTGCACTCTGCTAGGGATTCTCTCAGAGTGCCTCTGTGCACTCTGAGCAAGGGATTCTCTCACCACAGAGAATTTCCAACACAAATTACCGAACAACATATGCATACCTGCCAACCCCTGTTCCCTCTATAAGGGATTCTCAGATGTTGCTGAGTACAACTCCCAGAATCCCCAATAGCAATGGCTTTTGCTTGGGGATTATGGGAGTTCTAGTCAGCAACCTCTGGGAATCCGTGTTAGAGGGAAAACTACTGCCAACATCTCCCTATTTTACCATTCGGGTGAATGGGGAAATAGCGACATGTTGGCAGGTATGCATATATTGGATAGTTTGTGACTGTTTACTTATAGATGAAAGAAAGAAAGGGTTAGGTCTATCTAGCAATCTTTTATGTTTTTGTCAATTAGAATTTTGTCCCTGTGGGGATCCTGTAGAGCAGGGATTCTCAACGTTGAGTCCCCAGAAGTTGTTGGACTTCAACTCCCATCATTCCCAACTAAAGTCCATTGGGGCTGGGGATTATGGGAGCTGAAGTCCAATAACATCTGGGGATTCAACGTTGAGAACCCCTGCTGTAGAGAGTGGAGGGGGTGGAGTCAGAAAGGAAAGGGAGGGAAAGGAGAAGGAGAAAAATTGAGTTGTTTCTGAATAAAGCTTAGTTAAATAAATGTAAGATTACTTTGTATTCATGAGGGATTACTTTGTGTTCATGAGGCAACTATAAAACATGTATCTATGTGCATGTTGGTGTTGGCACAACTGTCTGGGTTGTAGGAGGATGGATGGTTTCTGGGAAGTTCTACATTTACACTCAAAGTACAGGTAGGCTAAGATAAACGATCCCAGCCAGCTTCTTTGGTCCACCACAAGGGAGAGCTTGTAATTTCAACAAGTGTTTGGCAAGCAGGTGGCATGGCAGGGCATGAACACATGCAAGATGCAAGCCTTTCTGTCTATAGGGCCCAGCATGGGTATGTGTCTAGCCCACAAATCTCCTCTGCCCCCTGCCCCTAGTCTCAGTCACCAGCATGAGGGAACTCACTACAACCCAAGAGCTCAGATAGGAGTTCCAGTTTTGAACCCACGTTTTCATTGCCACACCTGTCTCCATTTCCCTGCATTCGGATATAACATCTGTGGAAATACAGGCCTATTCAACTGTGGTTCCACATTATGTGCGAATGTGAGCAGAGAATGCTTCTAGACACTGTACAAGGACAATACAGTGTACAAGTACATTTGTACACTGTACACTGTACAAGATTTCTATTTTTCAATAGATATTGTCTAAGTTAAAGGTAAATAACTGTCAATGCTATTATCTACAAGGTCACTTAATGTGAAATACATCAGAAGCAACTCAAGAGTAATTAATTATCTATGAGCTACTTTCCTTGCTTTCAACTAATTTCAGCCAGAGGGGCTGAAGTGAATTAAGGGGTTATTAGCTTAGGATAACTAATCATGTAAACAAGCCTACAGTCATGTCCCAAGGAAAAGTAATCTGATGTGATTGCTTAAGCAATGGATAGAGAGTGATAACAGAATGACAGATTATTCTTGGCATTTAGTAAAATATTAGTACAAACATTTCTAGGACATGTGGCTACCCTTTCACATGCTGCAGCTTCTTTTTCCAGTTAACCAGTGGCAAACAATGTCCCTAGAGCTCTTCATATGAAGCAATCAGCATCCTGTTTTCATAGAATACTGTATATTGTTTATGACTATTCTTGTATTTCCAGTTGGTAACAATCATGTCTAGATTCTTTTTATAGGGTTTATTTGTTTAATGGATTTATAGCCAACTCTTCATTAAAACTTAGAGTGACTTACAAATAGAACATAAAAGCAACAGTTACCATAGAATGTTGTCATAAAAACAGATAGAATAAGACAATAAAAACACAGAAAAAGCAGCAAAAAACATAGATACTAGAAGATATAATTTTAAGAGAGAATGCTCTATTAAATAAAAACATTTATGTTCTTTTAAAAACTAATGTGTGAGTGGAAAATTCAGATCTCTCTAGGAAGGGAGTTCCATAACCATAGAGTGACACCCTGAGGACATTCACACAAACTTCTTTCCAGGTCCAGGGAAGGCCAGGGGGCAGGGGGATAGAAGGATCGGTCCTACCTTCCTCCACATGGCTGTTGATGCTGCTCTGCCTGCCTCGCTGTGTTCCTACACAATCACCACTGCAATGAGCAGAGTGGCAACCGAGTGGCCGGGGGAAGGATGCTCAGCCTCCAGGAATCTCATGATGCATTGTGCTGCTTACGTGGTACATTGCATAAATCCCTGAGCCTGGGGTGCTCCTTCCCCCAGCCTCTATAGTTAAATGGCTGACTGTATGACTGGGGAGTGGGGTAGGCAGGCACATGTGTGCCTTCCTACCTCACTTTTAGCCCAGGTAAATAACCTGGGCTACCCGGTTGAGGAGTGCCAGGATCAAGACTGACCCAGGCCCTTTTCGTGACTCTAACTGGGATAGGGCAGACGTACCTGGGTGGAGCTGGATGAAAGGATGGATTTTCTATCTCTGATCCCCACCAACAGGAACTGCCTGTTTTCAAGACTGGAAATCCGAGAACCTGCAGAATGCTGCCCCATGTAGAAGATCACTGAACTTCACAGCCTTGCCAGGTATGGCATTCTCAAAATTCAATGAACAGCTTGTCCCCACCTGGCCTGTCTGTTTATTGTATTTTTCCAGGACACTAGGGATATAAAGGTTTCCTGCATGGAAGTTTGAAGGCCTCCTTGGGCCTGATGCAGTGTGTTTTTAGATCCTGGTTCCTGCTTGGCTTGGCCCTTGGTTTTGGCTCTGACTTTTGGTTTGCCTTTTACACTTGTCTGCCCAGCTTTAAACCTTGGCTTTAATTCTGAGTCACAGCTTGTCTCCTGACCCTGTTTACTGGTGCCTGCTAGTTTGCTTTGTCACTTGATTTTGTCATTAACCCCCAGCTTGCTTCCCTACTTGGGGTCCTGGTCTGTTCCTGGTTCTCTGCTGGACCATTCTGATCCCAACTTCAAGCTCAGACGCATCCTTCAGTGGCTACGCATGACCCAGTGCTGACATCGCCAAATGGATCACAGTTAGTCATGGGTCAGAGAGTAACCTCAGTGGCAGAAACCTTTGTCTGGGAATAATATAGGACTGAATGGAATAGGTCCCAAATTGTTTAAGTTTAACCTTATAAATTAATAACAGCACTTTGAATCAGGCCCAGAAATAAATTGGTGCAGAGTCAGGGTTGGTGCAGAATCAGTGTAATGTGTTCTCCTGCTGCTTGCTAGTAACCTACTGCTTGTCTAGGTTTAGATGGCTGGAATGAAAGGAAGAGCTGAGTGCCATCTGCAAACTGATGACACCAACCTAAGCCTGTTATGAAGCTCACCCAGTGGTTTCATGTAAATGTTGGAAAACTTGGGCAGGGTGGGGGAGATTAATTTCTGTGGTTCTTCATATGCCACAAATCAGTGCTGGGGAACAGCAGTAGTTCCCCAGCACTGCCTTCCTGAACTGACCCAATAGGTAGGTTGGGTGTCCTGCTAGATAGCAAAGCAGTGTCCTGCTAGCCTCAACCTCAAATTTTCCCAGAAAGATATAATAGTTGATGGTATCAAAAGCTGTTGAGACGTCTGGGAGAACCAAATGGTTCATATCTTTTTCCTCTCTCCCAGTGTAGGTCACCCATTGGGGTGCCCAAGGTAGTTTCCATTGGGGTTTGTGATTATTTAGCTAAGCACCAAGGAAGCTACCCCTCCAGTTACAAAGTGCAGAGTTTAGCTGTTGCAGCTATTTAAGTAACATGCATGGAGATTACTGTAGAGTCTAAACTAAATTGATTTATTGGTGAAGTACATTTGGGATAGGAAAGACCTATCCTATCAGCTACATAAGGAATAGATAGGGAAAGAGAGAGAGGTTTCCATCTTCTCTCTAGGAGAAAAAGAATTGGAATGACTCAGTACAGGAAGTCCCTGAGGAGTCAATGAAGGGGTCATAGAGCAGAGGAAAGCAGGGACAGGTAAGGAGACCCTCACTAGCTGCCTCTGCTCCCAATGCCCCTAGTGGTCATTATGATAGTTGGTGCAAAAAGTTGATGCACTGGAACTCCATTCCAACAGTTTGTCCCATAATCTGGCTGAATGCAGATTGGAATAAATTTAAGTAATCAGTTTCATACAGGATTACCCGAGTCACTACACCTGTTCCAAGATCTTGCCCAAGAATGGTGGACAGCCAACTCCACTCCCCATCTTGCAGATTTAATTAGCCAGGAAGGGCAAGGATTCATCAAGAAGGAGGTAAGCCTCAGAGTCTCAAGTAACTTCATACAACACAAGCTGAAATGAATCCATTTTATTCATTATTTCTCAGTGTAAACCTCCCTGAACCATTTTTGGAAGGGTGGTATAGAAATCAAATAAATAAATAAAATAAATAATAAATAACATGACTTAGCATTGAGTACTGACATTGATCATACATTGTACATTGATCTCAGGATGCCTCTGAGTACCAGTTGCAGCGGAGTAACAGCAGAAGAGAGGGCATGCCATCAACTCCTGCCTGTGGGCTTCCAGCGGCATCTGGTGGACCACTGAGTGAAACAGGATGCTGGACTAGATGGGCTTTGGGCCTGATCCAGCAGGGCTGTTCTTATGACCCTGATACCATTGTGGAATAGAAATAGGTGAAGGTATGAGCAATTTTTCTGCAAAATGTTTGGAAATTGGTCATATTTTATTATTTATTTATTTAACATATTTTTATACTGCCCAAAACTTAGTCTCTGAGTGGTGTACAACAAAGCAAAATAAGTGAGAACAGAAACAAAAGTTAAAACATTCATTAAAA
This sequence comes from Hemicordylus capensis, assembly GCF_027244095.1. Classification (NCBI taxonomy): domain Eukaryota; kingdom Metazoa; phylum Chordata; class Lepidosauria; order Squamata; family Cordylidae; genus Hemicordylus; species Hemicordylus capensis. Next base: position 104,305,802 of record NC_069657.1, on the reverse strand, counting down.
CAAATGAAATGACAATAGAAAAGTTAAAACATTCATTAAAACAAAATAAATAACAGGAAAAAAAATTACAATTTAAAATTTGAAAACTGTATTTTAAAGCAATGTTAAAACTATTAAAACAATATTTAGTTAGAAGCCTGGGTGCACAGATGCATCATTAAAGACTTTTTAAAAGTTGTCAGAGATGGGGAGGCTCTTATTTGAGCAGACAGCACTTTCCAAAGCTTAAGGGCAGCAGTGGAGAAGGCCCAACCCTGATGATCTCAATGGGCGTTGGGGTTCATAACAAAGAAGATGTTCTCTTAAATACCCAGGGCACAAGCCATTTAGGGCTTTATAGGTTACTAGCTAACCTGGCGCAGAACATCTGCACCCCTAGTACTCCCTATCTCCCCCCTCTATCTTCATTTCATGCCCCCCCTTCAGCCCCATTTCATGCTCCATCACCAGGCCACCGTTTCTCCTCCCTGGCTGCTTGGCTGTACTCCTTTCCAGCAGTTTCTTGCTGACCGCCCCAATTGCTAATCAGCAGCTCGCTCACAAACTCTCGTGAAAGCTGCCACGTATGGGATTAGTGAAGGGCACGTTTAGGAGAATTATATATATAGACAACCAGCACCTTGTATTTTGCCCAGAAACGTATCAGCAGCCAGTGCAGCTCTTTCAATACAGGAGTAACATTGTTTCTCCGCTATGATCCAGAGACCAACCTGGCTGCTGCATTCTGGACCAAATGTGGTTTCTGGACAACTTACAAGGGCAGCCCCACATCGCGTGCATTGCAGTAATCCAGTCTGGATGCTACCAGCATATGTACCACTGTTCTTAGGTCATTTATCTCAAGAAGCAGATGCAGCTGGCGTATCACCCAAAGCTGGTAGAAGGCACTTCTGGCCACTGCCTCAACCTGCAACACCAGGGAGAGGTTTGGATCCAGAAGCATCCCCAGACTGCAGACAACTCAACTGCACACACTCTCAGCCATATTATACTAGGTCTTTCACCAACCTAATAGCTCCACTGCATGATATTGAGCAGATACAATAATAATAAATTTAATTGTCATCATAACTACAGAGCCCAAATGTGGGTTCTAACCTGTGTTCAGTTGAACTTGCTACAAATCTTCCTTTATTTGTGTTCTGGTCAGAGGCCCAATCATTTCATTGTTCTCAGTTCCTCAATATACAAAGTGCTGATCTGGCTCTGCAGTTAAGGTGAGGATACCTAGGAGCGATAATAGTTCATGTTATTAAATAAATAGTTCATGTATTAAATGAATAAATAATACAGAAATAAATAAACGTTATCTCCTCTTGCCTGTTGTTGAATGGGGTATTGAAGCTCACATACAAGTTCTGCAGTTAAGAATGATTCCCTTTCAACCTGTACAGTTGTTGTTTTTAAATAAAATGTGTTTTACAGAGCTATTCTAAAACCCAATTCGAACATTAGAAGGTACATGGGGTATGACAGGATTGGGCATCCATTAGGGTGCCCAAGGTAGTTTCGGCCCCTTTGTCTGGCCTGATCCCAGATTGCAAAGGATCTAAGTTACCAGTCTCATACAAGATTTCCTGGCACTCACTTCTTCTGACTCCAGTCTGTGAACTTCCATGCTGTCTCTCAGATGCATTGTGAGGGGACCACAGGGGATGGCGCGAAAGAGGCGGCAAATCGGTGAGGGAATGTCCTACGGCTTTGGTGTGGCGCTGAAGTGGGAAGACCCTCAGGAGGAGGGAACTGGAACATCTGACCTGGACGATTCCCTAGCCTGACCTACGAGACAGGAGGTTGAGATCTCATCTCCTGGGGCCATGGTATTGCAAGGAGACGGTGAGTTCTCATGTGATCTCAGAACGAACTCCCGAGACCGGCTGAGATCTCATGAGACTTGCCCAGGATGTCAGGGCTTATATAAGGAGACGCTGGCTGATGATAAGGGGCCAGTGCACAGGAAGGGCTCAAGCTGACAAGAGCCCTGGGATCCGTGAGGGGCAAATAGAATGGCAGCAACCCCAAGAGGCCTGCAAGGTTAACAGGCCTTGTACTTGGGGACTCCTTCCTCTTTCCCCTCCTGAGCATTCTGAGGCTAATCTCCATAGGAGCCGCCCAGCTCCCAAACCCCTGATAGAGAGCAGCAAAGGATGAAGGGAGAGACCAACACGCATATTAGACTTTGTGCACATGGACTTTTGTGTAAAAGTGTTGATCCAACATGTGGGTATCAGGGGCTGCATGGGGTGGATGCATTGGGCAAGAAGATAGAAATAGCATAATCCCGTCACCATGTGCAGCTTCTAAGGTCTCCAGGAGCTTTCCCAGACAGCAGGCTTTACTGCAGGTTTACTGTGAGTTCGGATTTGCCCCAAAAACCCAATGCAAAAAGTGGATTTTTTTTTTTTTTACCCCAGTCATAAATTGGGCTAGGCTGTAATGCACAATGAAAAACCCAAATTCTGTGTGAAATGCTTCCCAATATCTTCCATGGACTCCAGCATGAATCCCGCCGATGTATGAATGCACACCCTCCATTCTGGTGGAGAAGCAAGCCAAAAGCCCCATCTGGGGCTTTTGCATGGGGCTTAAATCTGGGAATATCCCATGGGGCTTAAATCTACCCCAACTAACTAGGCAGAGACACCTTTTTAAAGTGGTGGTTCTCTTTATTGAACAGGGGGAGAGCAACTGGCCCAATCCAGCTACAACTGTTCCTGGTGTCTATCATATATTTCTTTTTAGATTGGGAGCCCTTTGAGGGAAAGGGAGCCATTTTGTTTATATATATATATATATATATATATATATATATATATATATATATATAAAAATAAATAAAATTGTTGTGTTAAATCTTTAGGTCTATTTCCTGAAAAAGGAAACACCTTTCAAAAGGTGCCTAAAATTTCCCATTGCCTAGGAATTTGAGCAAAACAGTAGCCCTCTTCAAATGATATGAGCGCAAGTGGCACCTATAGTTTCAGTACCAAAAGTGGGGAGGAAGTCCCACCCCAGCACTGTCACTCACCCTCTCTAGCCAGCCATTCATGGTTACAGTACTATTTGTAGCGCTTTTCAGACCTTTTGCTCTCAACAAAATTTACAACACTAAAAGTGAATAGGAAATCCCACCCCAGTGCTCTCACTCCTTCAGCTGACATGCTGTCAGCAGCTGTGCTGTAGGCAGTGGTGCCTTGGGGGCACAAGTCCAGAGGCAGAATTGAGATTCAGGAGCTCACTCAGAGCGAAATCAGTCAGGCAGGCAGTTAATACTGAATCATGGGTAACTTCAGGCAGGAAGCCTCTTATATTCTTCCTGTCTACAGGAGTGCCAATAACCTACCTAACATAGCAAGGCCAGCACAGGGATGAGAAACTCCTGGCAGTTTAGCAAGCCTCCACTAGGGACAGCATAGAGCAGAGTCCACAGGGAACTCTGACACGTATTCACAGTTACGGCTCTGTTTGTGTGAAGAGGGTCATCACTCAACTGTGATGGTCAGTGCTTCCGTGAGTGGTGCCTTGAGTGATCCATGCTGCCGATCACAGAAGCACTGGCCATCATGGTTACACTGCTGCCCTCTTTAAATAAATGGAGCTGTAATCATGAGTGAGCCAGCTGGAGGGGGTGAATTACAGCGCTGTTTTCGGTACTATAAACATAAGCTCTGTTGGGGGCATAATGTCTGAATAGGGCTAGTATGTGAGTTTCATCTGGATATGAACAAACATTAAATCTATGGGTACATTCTATTTATTCTGTGTTCCAATACATTTCAGTAGAATAAAAGTAACAGTTATTGGAACTGATTCTACCAAAAGTCAGGAGACCTTTTTTTATTTAGCAAGAGATTGTGGGCTATTACTGAATTTGCATGGCTGATTCTTTTTATTTTAAAACAGGTTTACGTGAAGCCCTAAGGCAGAGTATGATGGTGTTGAGAGCTCCTGCTTCTAATGGAAGACAGTTTATGTGGCTTTATTATTTTTCTGTCACATAGATTGTTTTCAATGCAGGATATTTAATAAGCAGTGCATAGCTTAGAGAGTTGTGGACCTCTAAGCTCTGGAACTGCAGAAACAGTCAATGGTGATGTTTGAATAAAATAGGGGGAAATAATATATAAATATACTCAGAACTGGCCAAATACTTAGAGACAGTCAATTCTTTTCTTTTGGTCTCTCCCCCCCCCCCACTTTTTTAGACCATAATGGCTGCTCCATTATAAAGGTTGTACTTTTATTGCCCCGTGCCATTGCAGAAGTCTCAGTGTCCTAATGGAAGGACATGTCTCCCTGTACCACAAATACAGTAGAGTGAAATGCTTTAAGATATCCCTGCAGGTTGCTTCTTGTTAGTTAAACAAACTCTGGTAGAGCAGCAGGGAGTACAGTTAGAAACAGGACTTCTTTTGCAAAATGCAGTTCAGAAGAAAAAGCAAATGTCAATTGTCTACTGTTCCTGAATCTTCAGACTCTGACAGAATCCAAAATGCACAATATAACTGACTGCTCCATAACAAAAATGTCAGTGAAAAACTGGTGTGTGAAAAAATGCTACAAAAACAATAAGGTGTTGTTATATGTCTGCCACTATCAGCAAAGCAAGTGTCAAGAAAGAATTCTAAAGTGTGGGAAGTCCTACCTGCCTTTAAGGAATGTATATTATTGACGTGAGCATAATGTCCCAATTTCAGATATTATGGCCACATTAGCATGTAATGCAGAACCGTGGTTCCACTCCCCCCACTCTCCTGTCCAAATTATCACATAACGGAGAGCGCCCTCTCTGCAGTCAGCCAGATTGCAGAGAGGAGCGGGAACTGGCTGCCTGGGCTTCCTTCTTGACTGAAAGGACAGCCCTGATAGCCAATCTCAGCTGGAGGGAGGGAGGAGCTTCCTCTCTCAATTCTGGTTGCCAAAGAAAGAGACAGTGGTGCTGCGTTCAGATGTAATGCTAGTACTGCAGAACCATAGTTATAGGCAGCTAAACTCATTATAAACTAAAGGTACAAATCGGAATCTGGGGAGGGAAACCACAGGTCCAATTTCATCTAACAGTGGTTGCACGCATTTGGACATACACAAATTTCAATCGGAGGCCCCTTTACCTCTGGTTTCATGTTACGTCTGAATGCAGCCTATAAGTAATTATCTACGGATTGTATTGCTCTCCGTTTAACACCTTGTCTTGTCTTGGAATTTGCAATCTTGGGTAAACAAAATGTTTATCACTGAGAGATTGAGCTATAGCAGGGGGTCCTAAATGTGTTTTTTGTTTTGGGCTCTTTTCTAAATATTGTATTTTTTAAAAGGTCTCATTAAAAAAAGGTTCTAGAGCTTTAGAAACTTGAGCCAAAAGAAGCACATGAATTTGATATATAATATGAATGTCTTATTATTGCACCAATAGTAGAAAAATGAGGCTCAAACAATCGTGATGCCCAGCAAATGAAATGAAATGAAAATGAGTAATTACAATGCAGGATGCAATGATCTACTATTTAGTCCCATTGAAATGGATAGCATTTATTTCCAACTAAATGGGCTTAGGATCTCGGTGACAGACCTTTAATTGAAGACTGATTTCTTCCAGTTTATGCTAATCCACATGCCATTCCAGTATACAAAGAAAAAAAAATGAAAGGAGATATTGGAAACAATTGCAACCTTCTACTATAACTATAATTCAGGTAGGTCTACTCCCAGTCATCTTATTTTAATTTGCTTGTCTCCATTGCCTATTTCCTCCTTCCCTGCTTCAGTTTGGGTGTCTACCACCCCCTTTACTGTCCAAGCTCCCCCAGAAATATGCCATAGATCTTGTAAGATTTACTCAGAATCTGTTATTGAGCCCTTCAAATGTAGTACCCTCTGCCTCTCATCTCTACCAGACAAATCAGTGTTTTTGTTACTGAATTTGGTTCAGGGCTGGCCCTCTGATGGATGACTTGGAGTTCCACTTGTCTCTAAGTTTTTAAAATTGTTTCAAAATCCAAATGCTGAACTTCCATTTTGGCTTTAGCCAAGCTGATAACAAAAACTCAACATGGTCAAGCTGAGCAGCCATGAAAAATTCTGAAGTGGGGCAGAAGCCCAGAACCCAGATATATCTGGACCACAGGATGTTGCCTTCTCATGTCAGAAAAAGCCTTCCCCCTAGAGCAGGCCTGCTCAACTTAGGCCCCACAGCTGTTTTTGGACTACAACTCCCATAATTCTCAGCCACAGCAGCCAATAGCCAGGAATTATGGGAATTGTAGGCCAACATCTGCAGGAGGGCCGAAGTTGAGCAGGCCTGCCCTAGAGGCAGGGCCTACTATAGAAAAAAACTTTCGGAAAGAGATTAAATAGGGGCAGAGACAATCAATAGGGCTGCTTTTCCAGTGATCCTTGTCTGCTTTTGGCCCCGACTGTCTGGTTAGATTATTTCAAATTTGTTTTAGTCTCTAGTGACAGTACTCTGTACTGTACAAGCCTATACAAGTTAGTTTAGTGTGCATAGTAGTGCAGTCTAATGGTGGAAAAGGACACAATACTGTGCTAGCTGCCACTCTTTATAAGCCAGATGAATTCTTTCTATCTCTCTTAGCTTTTTATGAAAAAATGATTCAGACTTTGTGTGAGCTACGATGAGAGAGAATTTAAGTATGCTTTTCTGAGGCATTTCATTTGAGGTGCTTCAATAAGTTAAGTGCCTAACAGAAGAGTCCACTGATTCAAAGAGAGCTAAAGTCCACATCCTAACTTTGTGAATGTGAACACAGGAAAATTGAACTAGAAAGGAAGGCTTTATCGTTTTCCTGCTGTGTACACTATCTGGCGCTAACTGCTCATAAACCTAATGAATTTAAAGCTTGACACAATTTGAACTTCAGTAAAGCATATTTGGAGTAAGCTTGGGAACAATTAAGTTGACTTTTATGGTGTGACATTAATATGTTAAAATTAATTCCCTCCTTGTTTCTTGGTAATTTCAATCCTTAATATTTCCTTGCTCAGTCCAGCAAATTATACAAAGGGATTGTTTTCCCCTCTTCTCCAGCAAATTATATAAAGGAATTGTTTTCCCCTCTTCCTCAGAATTAATTTTTCTTATTCACCATCTGTACTTGTATAGAGGTATGGTGCATCTGTTTAGCATCAGAGTAGTCAGTGCATACTGTGTGGCAGATGGCAATGGTAAACTCCTCCTGTAGCCAAAGACAACCACAGGGCTCTGTAGTCGCCAGGAGCCAACATCGACTCGATGGCACACTTTACCTTTAGTATCGAGACACAAGTCAACTTCAGGAGTTCCCTTGATGACATGTTCTATTTCATGATGAAACCACATGAATCTGAGAAGAGAAATATTTTGACCCTGCAGGCTCAGGGTTCTATTTATTGCATAACAATGAATTCCAACAGAACATTCACTGTGCAAGCCCAATAATTTATTTATTTACCACATTTTTAGGCTGCTCAGGTCTCTAATGCTCAAACCATATATACAGAACTACACCATGGCACTACAACAATAAATAAACTTAAATAAAATAAAATAAAAGTTAGCTCCACCCAACGTTCCATACAATATCTCAAAAGAAGTGCACAACCCTCTTGTAGCTTGGAGTGAACAAAAGCATTTTGCTCTGTTTTTCTCCCTTAAACATCACCTTCAACTAAGGCTCAGGATTAGGTTTGCCAGCATTGTCTGAAGGTATTTTTGGTGATTCACCTCACTGCCCAATATTTTTCACAATGTCAAGCCATTAACATCTCTAGGATTGCTTTCAAAAGTCACCTGGAAATTAGTGCCCGTTCCTGGAGACTCCAGGCCAGCCCTGGAAACCTTCCACAAAAGCAGGGGCATAGAGAGCATGATGGAGGCCCAAGGAGAAACTACTGCTGCTGCTGACACCACCTCCCTTCATGGCAACTCCCCACCATGCACCCATGCCTGCCATGCTCAGGATTATGCCAATGTAGGGGGTGTAGCCAACACTGGGACATAGACACACGGTCTCTTGCCCTTTCCCTACCAGCCAGCCAGCCAGCCCTCTCTTTGCCAGTTCGATGCTTAGTTATTTCCTCTTTCTCACTTGAAGCAAGGGGAGAAAAAGAACCAGCCAGCCAGCAAATTAGCTGGCTGGGAAAGGGTGAGGGATTACACATCTGTCTCTTCTAGTCGACAAGTGCTTTGTTCACCGGCTGGATGTTGGGGGGCGGGGGGCAAGGGGTGCCGGGGAGCACAAAAGGTAGCCAAAGGAAAATGTGTCCTCCCTTTGTCCAATAGTAGCTGTACCACTACTCACAAGATTTTTCTGATTGGGAGTTCCATAGAGAGAGCGGGCCACAGTGAAAAGGGCACTAGGCCCCAAGCGTCCTGTGTGCTCTATTATTTATTTTATGTTATTTATTTAAAACATAAATATACCGCCCAAAATGCAAGTCTCTAAGCACCAACAATCCTATTGCCCAGGACAGTGGCTATTTTCCAGTACTTGTCCCTGATAAATCATTGTCCCTATGTCTACTTCATGCAATAAGAGACATCTTATTTAAAATTTTAGTATGAATTGCTAGGCTTCCTTCCCTGACCTCTAGAAGGTAGCTCTTGGAATGGAAAACTGATCTAATCATCTACTGTTAATGCCCGTGTCTGAACACTAAAGCAGTGTGCAGCCTGCCAGTGCTCACACTGCGGCTGCTGACTGAACCCCTGACACTGTAGGGTAGGGCAAATTTATTTTTCTAATATATCTCTAACCCAAAGGACAAGCACATCCTCCTGGCCTTTATATTTGTGTAAATATGTTGCTGTCAAGTAACATAGAACAAGAATACCTGTCTTCTACTAGGGCAGCTCAGGCAATGAAACTTGTAATGAGAACAGGGTGCTTCAGGCTTGTCCTGGTTCCATCCGTGTAATGTGGTGAGGTATATACAATCTCGTCAGTCCCTCTCCAAGTGAATCTACTTGCATTATTGCCTCTGAGAAGCAGAAGGCAACAGCAGCGCCCTCAGGAATCTTGGGCTGATAAGTATGCATGCTATGAAATGCTTCTTGAAGCTACTGATGACTATTTCGTTAATCCTCAGCTTAAGTATTATGACAAAAACAAATTAAAGGTTTTTTCTATCCACTCTCACCATGCCATTTACAGGTATATAAAACTTTATCACGTTTCGCCACCGCAGTCATCATCCTTCTAACTGGAAAAGCTCCAAATGCTGCCCAGCAAGTTAGAGCTTGTAACATAATCAAAATCTAGCCCGGATTTTAATTTTAAAACCATCCTTTATTTCTGTTTTATATCCCTTTAGAGTAATACAGTTTTTCTTCTTTCTGAATGCTAGTGTAGGTTGTTTAATTTGGACAAGTTCTAGAATGGGGGACGTGTGCAGTTGACATTCATTTCCTTATGCCATCTGGTGGTTGCAGCTTACAATTACAGAGACTATTCAAATGGCCTTGTAACTCAACTTAGTTTGAAGAACTGCCTGTCAAACACTGTACTTTACCATTCTTTTTCCTTATGAAAGAGTTGATCATTTACCTCAAGCAATCTGTTCCTGGTGTAATTTTTTTTAAGACACCTATAATCTATGGAATAAACTGCCCTTGATAATGTACTAGGTATGAGTTTTCTTTTATTCTTTGGGGTTTTGGATTAGCCAGGTTAAGTTATTTACCCACCAGGATGTGCTACTTGTTTCAAATGAAGCTTGAAGCATTAATCATGGAACTATCCTAAGCCCAGACTTTAGAAAATATACACTGGAACCATAAATTAACCCTTGAATATAACCACAGGCTGGATGGCTTCTAAGTTATATGAAAACAAATGTTCTACCATGAAATGCACTTCTGGGGGACTAATTTGTGCATTCCTAATATGAATTATGTAGACCTTTGTCCTGACAGGGAGAATCACAAGGACAACATATGGCTGCATGTATGCCCACTGTTGTGCATGTAAATAAAAATGACTAAATCCAGTAAGCGAGAGCCACATTGGAAACAGGCTTCTGTGTGCCCAGCCAAGGTGACCAAGGGTCCAAATGTCCCTCTATAACTGTATCTGCATATGTATTATTATTTATTGTTTACACAGTCAGACAGGTGTTATTGACTGGTTTGTTATATCCAGACATTGAGTCCTTCCCAAGGACCTGGGATGCCAGAACTTTATTGTCAATTGTTATAGATATCATCGCAGAATATAGGCTGTTCCCAGTAAAGCTGCTTTTTGTAATTGGCTGATGGTGATTTCTGTGGCCCCTATGGTGTTGAGGTGCTCCTCAAGGTCTTTTGGAACTGCACCCAGGACGCCAATTACCACTGGGATTATTTTGGTCTCTTTCTGCCACAGCCTTTCAATTTCAATTTGTAGATCTTTGTATTTGGTGATTTTTTCTATTTCTTTTTCTTCTATTCTGCTATCCCCTGGTATTGCTATGTCGATTATTTTGACTTGTTTTTCTTTCTTCTCGACTACAGTTATATCTGGTGTATTGTGTGGCAGATGTTTGTCTGTTTGTAGTCGGAAGTCCCATAATATTTTTACATCTTCATTTTCTTCAACTTTTTCAATTTGATGGTCCCACCAATGTTTGGCTACAGGTAGCCTGTATTTTTGCAGATGTTCCAGTTTATCGTCCCTGCTACTTTGTCATGCCTTTGTTTGTAGTCAGTCTGTGTGATCTTTTTACAACAGCTGATTAGGTGGTCCACGGTTTCATCTGCTTCTTTACAAAGGCGGCACTTGCTGTTTGTGGTGGATTTTTCGACTTTGGCTCTTATTGCATTTGTTCTTAGTGCCTGTTCTTGTGCAGCCAGTATTAAACCCTCTGTTTCTTTCTTCAGGTTGCCATTCTTAAGCCATTGTCAGGTCTTGGTGATGTCTGATTTTCCACTTATATTGTGCAAATATTGACCATGCAGGGGCTTATTTTTCCATTTTTCTGCTCGGTTCTTGACTTGTTCTTTCTTGTAGGCCTGCTTTGTTTCATTGGTGTTGAATAGTTTCGTGTTATTGACCATTTGAAGTGCATCTTCTTCACTGTCCTTGATATATTCTTCAAGGCCTCTTTTCTCCTCCTCTACTGTTTGATGGACTTGCAGCATACCGCTTCCACCTGAGCTGCGAGGGAGATATAGCCTATCGACATCACTGCGGGGGTGCAGAACATGATTGATGGTCATGATTTTCCTGGTCTTACGCTCTAGCGTCTCTAGCTCTGCCTGGGTCCAGTCTATTATTCCTGCAATGTATCTGATAACAGGTATAGCCCAGGTGTTTATGGCTTGTATGGTGTTCCCGCCATTGAGTTTGGACTTGAGGATTTTTCTAACTCTCCTGATGTATTCACTTCCAATTTTTCTTTTAACTTCAGTGTGTGCAATGTTATCAGCCTGGAGAACGCCCAAGTATTTGTAAGGTTCTATCTCTTCCAGGTTCTTGATCTTGCTTCCATTGGGCAGTTCTATTCCTTCTGTTTTTGTTATTTTCCCTCTGTTCACTATTAATGCAGCACACTTGTCTAGTCCAAACTCCATTGCTATATCGCTACTGAATATACGGACAGTGTTTAGCAGTGATTTGATTTCTGACTGGGACTTTCCATACAACTTCAGATCGTCCATGTACAGCAGATGGTTGATTTTACTTGATGTTTTAGATGTTTGGTATCCGAGGCCTGTTTTGTTTAGTATTTGTGAAAGTGGGGTCATGGCGATTACAAACAACAGAGGGGATAGTGAGTCCCCTTGGAAAATGCCTCTTCTAATGCTAACCTGTCCTAGTGTCTCGCCATTCATTGTTAACTGTGTACTCCACATGCTCATTGCTTTTTTAAATATAAATATCTGAATGTTTTTGCTGACACCAGTTGTTTCTAAACATTTTAGTATCCATGTGTGAGGCAATGATTCGAAGGCTTTCTTGTAGTCAATCCATGCAACACTTAGATTGGTTTTTCTTCTCTTGCAGTTTTCTAAAATCATTTTGTCAATCAGCAGCTGGTCTTTTGTGCCTCTGGTGTCCGGGCAATTTCCTTTCTGTTCAACTGGAAGCTGTTTGTTAGTTAATAAGTGTTGCATCACTTCATCTGCTATTATTCCAGTTAATAATTTGAACATGGTTGGCAGACAGGTTATCGGTCTATAATTACTTGGAACTGCACCTTTTGCTGGGTCTTTCATGATAAGATGAGTTTTCCCAGTTGTTAGCCATTGTTCAATATCACCTCCTTGCAAAATGTGATTGAACTGTTTTGATAGTTGTTTATGAAAGCTTGTTAGGTGTTTAAGCCAAAAGCCATGTGGTTCATTGTCGCCTGGAGCAGTCCAATTTTTAATTTTCTTTGCTCTTTCACTTATTAATAATTCTGGTGTTATTATTAGGTCTTGCATTTGTTGGTTACATTTTTCAACCTCTTTCACCCAGCCTGCTTTTTTATTATAATCTATTGGATTGTCCCATAATTTCCCCCAGAATTGCACTGTTTCTTCTTTATTTGGTGTTTCTAGGTTTCTTGCAGTTTCTCTTTCTATGCTTTGGTAGAAATGTCTCTGATTCGACTGGAATTGGAGATTCTGCCTTTGTTGTGTAGTTCTGGCTTCATATCTGCTAATCTTCTTTGACACTGCTGTTATTTGCTGCTTTATTATTTCCAGGACTTCTCTAATTTTCCTTGAATCTAGGTGGTATTTTTGGATCAGATACTGTTTGGTGTTTTCATTCTTCAGCTTCTTGTCTTTCATATCTCTCAGTTTACTAGCATCTGATCTAAGCCTGGAGATTTTATTATCTAATCTAATTTTCCATTTAGGTGATGTACTACTTTCTTTTTTTACAGGTCCATTGATCTTATATCCGAGCCCTTGTGTTGTTATTGTTGCTGCACTGTAAAGTAGTTGGTTTGTTTCTTGCAAATTATTGGTTGTTATTTCTGCAAGTGCAGCAGTGACATCTTTTAATACCTGAGCAAGTTGTTTTTTGGCAACTCGTTTTAGAGCTGGAAGTCGAACCCTGGTGGTTGTTTGGGTCATGTGCTCAGTTATTTTTTTCTTTAGTTCTTGTTGCTTTTCTGTTAAATGGCATTTGGGTTTTTGAGGTTTTTTATTATTGGGTTTTTGGGATTATGATCATCATCATCATCATCATCATCATTAACCGTTAGTTATTGGTCATAGGAACAAGGGAAGCTGCCATATACTGAGTCAGACCATTGGTCCATCGAGTTCTGTGTTGTCTACATAGATTGGCAGCGTCTTCTCCAAGGTTGCAGGCAGGAGTCTCTCTCAGCCCTATCTTGGAGACGCCAGGGAGGGAACTTGGGACCTCAGATATGGCCCAGATCGGCCCCATCCCCTAAGGGGAATATCTTACAGTGCTCACATATCTAGTTTACCATTCATATGCAACCAGGGCAGACCCTGCTTAGCTAAGAAGACATACTTGCTACCACAAGACCTGTTCTCCTCCACTCAATAACAATTATTCTCTGGACAGCTCACACATGGCATCAGATCTCATGGTTACTGTAACATTGTGGGTACCCATTTAAGTGTCTGGATGTGTCTTTTGATGTGGATGGGAATGCATCTCTCCACCCAGGGTCACTGGTTGTGCAAACAGACTTGAGTCAGGATCTCAGTCTTTAATGCCCAACCTGTACACATGGGGATTCCTATGACCCAACTCGTATGATTATGCATTCCTGGGCTTTGCATTGTTCTCCATGCGGCAGAACTTTTATGCACTTGGTATATTAGAGGGCTCCAGGTATCTTGCTTTACAAGCTTGTTCTCTTGGAGCTCCAGTTAAAAAGAGACAGGTGGAACAAATAATAATCTCAGTATTTTATAGCACTTTCAAGTGCTTTGCATGAAGGCCATATCCTGCTTGGTACTTTAATATCCCCATATTGTAGCTGAGGCTTGCTTAAGGCTACCTAGTGGGCTTTACCCGGCGAGATTCAAACTGGGGGAGTTTTCATTCATAGCTCAGACTCTCAGCCATTATGCTACACCAGCTGCCATTGAGGAGTGGGGATGCAGGACTGCTCTTTTTCAACTCTCTCCCTTTTCTGTCCCCACTACACAAAATGTAGGGAAAGAGAACAAGTCATACAACATAAGCATTCACCAGACTTCCATGTTCATTGGCTGAAGTAGAGTGGAGGGGTGGGGGGAAGGAAGAGAAATATCAGAGCATGACAATGACATATCATGCATACTTTTGTATGTATTACAGGAGAGGCATGGGGCTGTTGTTTTTAATGGAAGCCACACATTTCCTTAGTATGTAGTTCTGTAGAGATCAGAAGCATCTGCTTAAGATCCTAGGGAACTGTTGCTCTACAGGGCTAGATTTACTTATGCCTGATTTTTTGTAGCTTTAAGGCTGCTCTGTCTACTTGGCTGAGGGTAGGCTACTGCCATTTTCCCTGTGACCCATATTTATGTGCCCCACAGGTTATAACCTAACTAAGCAATTAAGCGACCTGTGGGATTATAAAAAGAGAGAACATATAAATAAAAAATGTCATTTTATAGACAAAAACCCTAAAAGCTTAATTTACTCTATCTTCCATCTGCTGATTAAAATAGATGAACAAGAAAATTTAAAATTTAAATTTGAGGATGAACAAATGGTCTGGCAGTATCAGGAGATCATTTCTCCAATAGGTTTTAGAATGCTGGGATTTTTGAACTTCTAGCAGAAGCTGTGAAGCAATTCCTGTGAAATTAATAGAATTCACCCTGACCCAGGACTTCAAGACTTAGTTGTGATACATTTGGTTGTGTGCTCGTCTGTGGCTCCATCAAAGCTGCTGTGAAATGAACCATGTCATGAGAGATGTTATCTTTTTTTAAAAAAGTAACAAATGTGCACAGAACAGGACAGCTGCAACCAATACTGCTCCTGACATAGCCCACATACTGATACCGTAACTATAATGGTCAGACCTATGTGAAGATTATGTAGATTGGGTGTACGACAGTGCACATATGATGTGGAATTAACCCAGATATTTGTATCTTTGGAGATACAAGGCCTGATGCAATAGTTACTTGCAAAGAACATGTGCATGGGTCTACCCCTCATTTGAAATAAGTGGGGAAGCTAATTTATATAGGAGCTATGTGACATCAGATCTCCATTACCAACTAGAATCAGCCAGGATGGTGCAGTGAAACAAATCCTAGTCTGAAACAAGGACTAGGGAGGCCTAATTTCAAATCCTGACTCAAGAAGCAGTCTGGTGACCTTGGACCATTCATTACATCTCCACTTAACCTAATTCACACGGCTTTTGTGAGAATAAAAGCAGAAAAATGTATACCCCTTGCAGGAAGGATATAAATGTTAATAATAATGGCTTACATAGAGAGAGGCACCCATGCTGCTGTGAGGCACTCTAAAGCACACCCATGCAGCTGCAGAAGAGTGCTTGCTCTAATTTTTTTCATCTCCGTGTAGAATGAGTTTTGTTCTGGACAGCAATATTAAGGCAGTGTGTGCGCACATGCATTCGGAGTGGGGCCTTCCTGATTCAACCTGAGCAGGATCTAAAATTAATTGAGTGGACATAAAAAAAACCTGTGAGCATGCACATGTGCTACAGAGGTGGACTTCCCAGTGCCTATTTAGTGCTGCATAATAACAGTTGAACTACTACTCCATTATTCCTATAGTTATCTTGTGATTAAGAGAGTATCTTAAACTTCAGAGAAAGTGGTCCCTTTAGTAGAAGGAGCTACTCCAACTCTCAACATTAAACTTGCATCTGTGTGATGATGTTTAAACAAAATCGGGTTGTTGTTTTTAAAATGAATTCTCCAGTCTGTTCTTAATCAAGTGTTAGTCCAAATTTCATTATACATTTATTACAATATAATATCTATCTATATATTTCTCCTGGGTGTGCCATGGAATGTACGTTCCGGCAGCCCAGCTGATTGGCTGGGTGGAGGAGGCGCCTGATTGGCTGGTGCACCCAGGAGATAATTGGCTGTCTGGGCAGATGCAAGGTGGCGGCGGGCCTGGCCCGGCCGCAGATGCAAGGTGGTGGTGGCAGGCCCGGCCATGGATGTGAGGCGGCGGCCGGCAGGCTCAGCCCGGCCGCGGATGTGAGGCAGTGGCAGCGGGCCTGGTGACAGGCCCAGCAGCGACGGGCCCAGCCCGGCCACAGGTTGACAAGGTAGTAGTGGGCCCGGTCCGGCCTAGCTGCAGGGCGGCGACAGGTCTGGCGGTGGCACTCGGCCCGGCAGCCTGGGCTTGGCACTCGGCCTGGCCAGAGACTGGGGCAGGTGGTGGTGGGGAGAGGTAGCCGGCCCCAAAGAGCAAACAGATGCTCTGTGCTGGGGTCAGCTAGTTACAATATAATTTGCAATCAATGTAATATGATTTGACTGACTTTATGAAGTTATTTACTTAATGTACATTTAAGTATGAAGGGCCTACTTCGCCCCCACCCCCAACACCTGATATTACAGTTGCAGGGTGAGAAAGTTCACATAAGTGACATGTTTAGTAAAATTTCATTCAATTTTGTCCTGAATTTGTTGAACAGAAAGAGAAAAATCAGGTGAGAAAAAAACCTCTTTAAGGTTGTTTTCATGACCAGAACTTACCTGGCGTGGGGAGGGCTGGGGGAAAGGCAGGAGCCCTCCTGCTTTCCCCCACATGACTAGCACTGCTCCCGGGCTTCCAATCACTGTGTGGCAACACAACCGGCCCACGACAGCAGCAAGGGGTAGGGGGAAAGGAGGCCATGGTCTCTCACATCTCACAATGCACTGCATAAGAAGCGTTGAGGGATTTCCTCACTGCCAGGTGCTCTAGCCACCCAGCTCTATGAATGCTCAGGTTGCCGGCAGCCCGAGCATTCATATGACTGGGGACTGGGATAGAAGGGTGTGTTTGTGCCCTTCTACCTCAATATAAGCTCAGGTATAAAACTGTCAAAATCTGGCCCACTATCTGGCCTGATCTGGTGCTCCACACGAGCACCCCTACCTGGATAGGTCTGTCCAAGCCCAGATAGGGGTTCTAGGGACTCTAGGTAATTGAGAAGTATCACTTCTTCCCCACACAAACACACCCACAAACTCTTCAAAATATATGATTGATACAAGAAACAAAAAATTTAAGAGAACATCTTCTTCACTAGCAGCCCCATCACCCACTGAGATCATCGGGAGAGGTTCATCTGCCATTGTCACCAGCTTGTCTGGTGGCTACACAGGGGGACGGGCCTTCTCTGTTGCCACCCTTAGATTCTGGAGTGTGCTCCCTGCTGAAAAAAGAGCCTCCCCATCTTTGACAACTTTTAAAAAGTCTCTAAAGGCACATTTATCCACACAAGCTTTTTAACTAGACCTGTGTTTTTAAATTGTTTTAAGGTTTTAATTCCTGTTTCAATTTGTTTTATGTTGCTGTACACCACATAGAGATGGAAATTTGGGGCTGTGTACAAACATAATAAATAAATACATTTAAAATATATAAAAAGGGGTTAAGGAAACAATTAAATGTGTATATATCAAAGCACTCAAAAAGAAACATTTCTACTTCTTATTCTGTTGCCTTCTATAATAAAAATTTCTTTCCCTGTCTTTGGATTCTGTGTTTTAATTTACACCCTGAGGTTCCTTTATGTTGTTGCATCTTATTAGGCTGCAGTTTTGAGAATTTCCCTCAGGTTTTTTCTAAGCAACCAAATGTAGTTGTTATTGCAGAGTCAGACAGTCTTGGTGTAAAAAAGCTTTAAGACAGAAAGGTTAACCAGAATACTCAACAAACTGCTAATTTGCCCATGCAGGCTTGTATCCCTACTTCCACATACACTGGCTGGGACCCTAATGTGCCATTTTTTCCAAGCTTCCTTTTCCACTGTAGTCCTTCATGCCCCCACAGTGGTGTCTCAGACTGCAAGACTATCTTAAACCACATTCAGTGCAGTGAGAGGAACTTCAGCCTGAAAAGAAAAAATGGAACACACACCCCAAAGCAGGGAGCTTTACAATACAAGAAAGTAATTTCTCTAGCTATCTGGCAGGACCCATCAACGCTCACACCTGATGAAACTTCTGAAGAGAAGGAAGAGCCAACACAAATGGAGGCCCTGAGGAACAGACATAGGCCACCCTTTTGATGATACCCTGCTCAAGGAAGGTAATCTTGTCAGGACTCCCATTCTTCCGGCTGTGGAACCTCACTCATCAGATCTCAGGAGTAGCAGTGAGAATGGGCCCAAGTTGAAGATCAGATCTGTCATCACAGGGCCTGTTGCAATTTCATCCATCTGGCCTATTTAGGAGAAGAAAGCAAGCCTTGAGTGGGCTCTAGATCTGGACCGCAAACATATGCAGGAAGAGGCATGGTCAACATAAACATCCTGGCTGCTGTGCTGGTTAGTGTTGTTTGCAAAAGTTGTGTGAGGATGTTTCTAACTCAGTCCTGTGAATCCTGCTCCAATTCCTTGACTAGAATAGGACCCCATGCTCCAAGTGCCAGGGACTTCTTCCGTCTCAAAAGGGTTGCAGAAACGGGACAACAGTCCAATGTAATGAGAGCTAACAATTGTGCTTGAAAGAACACTTGAGCAAGGCCTATTTAGAAGAAATCAGAAAGGAGAACACACTAGACTCCAAGTCAAATACTAAATAATAGTTTAGGCCACAATTGAACACAGAGTTACATATGTTTAAAATGCTTTGAAATCAATAGGTCTTAAGGGCTATAACTGCAATCTTGTACACAATTACACACATCAGGACCCAATGTTCAACATGAATTACCAGCACAGAATTCTGTGCCAGATTGTAACTTTAGTGACCTTAGATATAGGAGATGATATAATCAATACCTGTACTAGTGAAGGTGTGATTTATCTTACCAGAAGCATGGGAGTAGCAGATAACCTAGGACATATTCTGCTTATTTTTTTTTGCATTAAGAATCTTTATTGTAATTTAAGTTTTAAAAGTGTAAAATAATTATGCTACTTTTCCCTTACTATTGTTCAAAATGTTATTTGGATCTTTCTTAATCCACCTACAGCCTGGTGGCATATCAAATCATAATTAAGAAAACTGCTAATAAGATGGGTTGGGCTCAACTAAATTTGAATACTGTATGAAATCTGGCTTAACTGTTATTCTAAATGTCATTCTCATGGTGGTGTAATAATTATTAACACAAGGCTTGTCTCTTGTCCAAAGCAAGCATGTGTCCAGCTGAAAGAGAAAATAGAGGAAAAGATAGCATTGTGTAAAAGAAAGTCACTCAAGTCACCACTGTTCACATTAATTTAACCAAGAAATATGGCAACATTCAGAGCAAAATGTGAGAAAAGAAGAAGCATTTGCCATTTTTATTTGTCATATTTATTTATTTATTTTTATTTAACATATTTCTATACTGCCCAAAACTTATGTCCCTGGGCGGCTTACAACAAGATAAAAACAATGTTAAAACATTAGTTAAAAACAAAAACAAGAAATGTAAAACACAACAATTTAAATTTTTTAAAAACAATATTCTAACACAACATTAAAAACAATCAAAACAGTATCAGTTAATAGCCTGGGTGAACAGATGCATCTCTAAAGACTTTTTAAAAATTGTCAGAGATGGGAAGGCTCTTATTTCACTAGGGAGTGCATTCCAAAGCCTCAGGGCAACAATGGTGAAGGCCCGTCCCTGAGTAGCCACCAGACAAGCCAGTGGCAAATGCAGACGGACCTCTCCTGATGATCTCAATGGGCGGTGGGGTTCATAACGAAGAAGACGTTCTCTTAAATACCCAGGGCCCAAGCTGTTTAGAGCTTTATAGGTTATAACTAACACCTTGAATTTTGCCCGGAAACATATCGGCAGCCAGTGTAACTCCTTCAATACGGCAATAATATGGTCTCTTCTAGATGACCCAGAGACTAGCCTGGCTGCTGCATTCTGAACTAACTGTAGTTTCTGGACTACATACAAGGGCAGCCCCACATAGAGCGCATTACAGTAATCCAGTCAACAAATCCAAACAACAAATATGTTGTTTCTGTAATGCCAGTAGCTTTAGATAAATAATTCTGGAATGTAATCTGACAAGAGCAGATCTGGAGGGAGGGAGGGAACACAGACAGTAGAGAGGAGAGTGAATAAGAAAAGGAGATCCCCTCCTCCTTTTATTTTTCCTGTTTGCACTCCACCATGCTTCTGGGTTTCAATTAGCAGACTCTGGGCACAGCTGCAGCAGCCCCTCTGCTGGATCCTGGAAACATCAGCAGGTCTTTCCAGACTTGGCTCAGTAAAGGCAGCTGAATCATTCTTGGCTGGAAGGTTAAGTGGAAGTAGGAAATGTCAATAGGGATGGATAGGTCAGCCAACAACCTGGATGGCTTTAAGAGGGGTTTGGATTACTTCATGGAGGAGAGGTCTATCAACAGCTACAGGTCTGAGGGCTATAGGCCACCTCCATCCTCAGAGGCAGGAGGCCTCTGAATACCAGATGCTGGGGAGTAACAGCAGGAGAGAGGCATGCCCTCAGCTCCTGCCTGTGGGCTTCCCAGAAGCACCTGGTGAGCCATTGTGTGAAACAGGACACTGGACTAGATCAGCCTTGGGCCTGATCCAGCAGGGCTGTTCTTATGTAGTTATGATATCCCCACCTTAGCAAGCTGTAAGGGGGAACATTCCCTCCAGCTAAAAAGATTCATGGTGGAAACTGGGCTCTGAGGAAGGAATGAAGTGCAAATGTAGGAATATAAAGTATTTGCTTCTCTCCCCCTACTGCTTCCACATCAGACCCTGCCTTGCCTCCCAACTTGTGCGGTGAATTATGGCTACCATCTCCTGCTCAAATGACACAGCTGTTTCCTGGCTGTGACTCTTGTCCATTGTTTCATTAAAATGAGGTGATGCTATATATTACTGTTTCTTTTAGGGGGTATATAACACCCAAATCTAAGTGAAAATTTCAGCAGAGCAAAAGAATTTTGCTTTTTGAAACATGAACTGAGGTACTGACTGGAGGTGGGGGGTCAGAACCTGAGAGATGGTTTATATCTGCCTGCTCTGGATAGGGTTTCACTCCCCCTGAAAGATCAGGTATGTAGCTTGGGGGTGCTCTTGGACCCCAAACTCTCACTGGTTTCTCAGACTGATGTGGTGGCCTGGGCGTTTTTCACACAGGGCTTTTAGGCTTGCATCTCCTCCAGAACTGAGGATGAGTATTCACATATCACCAGATTAACCCTGAAATCCCTGAGAGCCATTGGGGAGCACTTCACAATGAATCAGGTGTTTCATTGTGCATTAGACTATAGCCTGATTTATATCCAGGGTTAAAAAAAAATCTACTTTTTGCATCATTTATGTGTGTGTGTGTGTTTGTGGAGGGGGGACTTCGAACTCACAGTAAAGCCTCGTAGTAAACTCACGGTAAAGCCTGTTCAGTGAACAATGCCCATTTGTTCAAGGAGCACATTTTATCAGCTATGACCATTTCTGGAGGTAAATGACCTTAAAACAGTCGTACATATGCTTGTAACTTCTAGGCTTGACTACTTTAATGCACTCTATGTGGGGCTGCCTTTGAATGTAGTCCAGAAGAGGTACAGAACATGGCAGCCAGTGTGGTCTCAGGGACAACTCAAAGGGACTGTATAACACCGACTTTGAAAGAATCGCACTGGCTGCTGATATGCTTCTGTGCAATATACAAAGTGCTGGTTACACAGCTCTCAATGGCTTGTGTCCCGGGTACTTAAGAGAGCACCTTCTTTGTCATGAACCCTGTCGCCTACTAAGATCATCTGGAGAGGTCCAGTTACTGTTGCCTCCGGCTAGTTTGGTGGCAACTCAGGACTGTACCTTCTTGGTGGCTGCCCCAGGGCTTTGGTATATGCTGCCTGTTAAAATAAGAGCATCTTCTTCTCTGTTTGATTTTAGGAAGACCCTCAAGACATACCTGTTTTCTCAGGCTTTTAACTGAAGATTTTAAAATTTAATGTGTTTTTATCTGTGATCTTGTTTTATTAATTTTGTGAATTGTAAATATTCTATACTGTTTTAAAATTGTTGTGTTTTTAATTTGTGCACCGCCTAGAGATGTTTATATCAGGCAAGATAGAAATATGATAAACTAACAAACAATGATTCTAAATATTTTAACATTTCAAACACATCTATAGTATAATTTAAGGGTAAATGTGCCACAGTTCAAAACATACAGGGATTTATTTATTTTTTAAAGAAATTATAAAATGCTTTTTAAGGCAAAATGTTTTTTAATGCAGAAAACTAGAAAACTGGCAGGGTTGTGTTTTTAGTCACTCACAGCTTCATGGCATAGCAAGCAATGACAAGAGATATAAAAGAAATAGTGTAGATTATTTATGGTATCCAATCAAGTGCAACTAAACAAAGGAAAGTCATCCCCTGATATGCCCCTGATATTCTTCAGGGACACCTCCAAAAGGCAAACAAGGAATACAAAAACATGCAATGTCAGATCAAAGCAACGTCTAAGCCAATAGTTTATTTCTCATACAGTAGTAACTGAATTTAAAGACCAAATAAAATAATAAAAGAAATAACCTGCTTTTGTGTGTAGAAGGTGGAAGGCAGTATTTGTGCCTTGAAAAGGAGGTTTTATGATGGTGCTGAAATGCTTGGCTGAGCTGCCAAAGTCACAGAGGGTCCTACAAGTAAAAGTTTCCTGGCTGCCATTCAGTGCACTGTTCAGTTCCTAGAGAGGGGCAGAAAAGGCAGGAGAACCTAGAAAAGGACATAAGGACCATTTGTCATTTGTGTGGCTTTTGTAGGGTTGAAAACACAGATCTAAAAATCTCAGCAACTTTGACTTTTGTGTTGATGTGGTGTCATGGATCTGTGTAAACATATTGTGTCTGTACGAAGAAATATATAGATACAGTAAAGTTGTGCCGTCAAGTTGGTGTCAACTCCCTGTGGTTGTCTTTGGTAGAATACAGGAGGGGGTTTACCATTGCCATCTCCCGCGAAGTATGAGATGATGCCTCTCAGCATCTTTCTATATCGCTGCTGCCTGATACAGGTGTTTCCCATAGTCTGGGAAACATAGTCTGGGAATTTGAAACAGTGGGAAACCCGTGGGAATTTGAAACAGCAACCTCTTGCTCCCTAGGTTCAATTAGGTGGCTATATAGATACAGTATACATATATATTTCATTTTCTCCTTTATGAATATATGCAGCATTTCATTTTTTCCCTTTCACCACATCTTAAATGGTTATAGAAGAGAAAGAGGGCAACACAGAGAGAGATATTTCTCCTTACCCAGGGTAGAATCTATAATGATATTGGGCTTGAGGTTTTAAATTTTTATGCTATATTACTTTAGACTGGCTTCCTCAAGGATGTGCCATGACGATGACATTCTTTGCTGGGGGGATTGGGAGTGGGAAATACCATAAATCAGAATAATCTTTCAATACTGTCATCTTAAAAAGTAAATAAAAGATAACAGAGTAACTTCTCTTACTTCAGGACTGTGCAGTCTACCAGTCATTTATGGTGTTCCACTGGAGGCTCAGTAAACTTCCTGGTTTTATTGAATGGCTGATGTTAAAAAAAACCCCAAGGGTTGTCAAAGAGCTGGCAAGCTACAGTTCACGGTGGGAGGCTGTGTTCAGCTTGAAGGATCATAAGTTGCACAGGCTTGTCTCCCTGCTTTGGCAGAGCACAAATACAGAACTGCAAAACATAAATAGTAACCCAGTGCCCTCTTGGCCTGGCTTCTGTATTTTCAGGCCTCTAAATCTAGAGTCCATTGACAGGTAAATAATCCATATGTATAACTTGTTCACACATTTCACTGGCCACAAGGTTACTCACAGGAATCATCTTGTGACTAGAAAATGCAATGTGTGAGCCAGCCTTAAATTGGACTGTGGATTTGAGATTTGCAGGTTATCCTGATGAGCAAGGCAGGGTACATCGGAAAACAAGCAAATCCACAGCTGACAATGTCAGTTTACTCTCCATCTGTTTTGTGTGGACCCTTTTGAGTCTCCATCTTGTTGCTGCAAAGTATGAGAGAAAAACAAAGTGCACCATCTGTTTATGACCTGCCTGCTATATCAATGCAGTGTTTTGAGGGAACGTTTGAAACCTCAGAATGAAATGATTGTACTGAAATGGCAATAAGTAGTAAAGCTAATAATATATTTACCTGAATCCAAGACTAGGTTTTTTCCCCTAAGTTCTTTAGTGTTAGAAATCAGGGGAATGTCTAAATCCAGATGCCTATTCTTTTTGGGTACATACAGGTATAACCTGTACTTGTCCTGTATTTTTAAAGAGGGTTGTCTTAAATTTAGAGTCATCTAAATTAAATTTAGAGTTCAACCAAATGCAGTGTTGAAGAGCCCCTGGTGGCGCAGTGGTAAAACTGCCGCCCTGTAACCAGAAGGTTACAAGTTCGATCCTGACCAGGGGCTCAAGGTTGACTCAGCCTTCCATCCTTCCGAGGTCGGTAAAATGAGTACCCAGAATGTTGGGGGCAATATGCAAAATCATTGTAAACTGCTTAGAGAGCTCTGGCTATAAAGCGGTATATAAATGTAAGTGCTATTGCTATTGCTATTGCTATCTTTGATTTGGGTAAATATGGTAAATAGTAGATTTTCAAGAATGATGCACAGAATAACAAGGTAGAAATACGTGTTGCATTAGACCAGGGACTGGGACTGCAAATGATGGTTCACATTCCCCACAGGGAAATGCTGATAGGTGCTCGCACTGCTGTGAGGCTCTCCAAAGCCTGTCAGTGCTGCTGTGGAGGTGGGCTGCTCTGTGCATTCTAACCATCACACAGTTTTAGTTGCTACTCCCATTATTCATAAGAACATAAGAACATCCCTACTGGATCAGGCACAAGGCCCATCTAGTTCTGCATTCTATTTCACACAGTGGCCCGCCAGATGCCTCTGGGGGACCCACAGGCAAGAGGTATGTGCATGCCTTCTCTCCTGCTGTTACTCCCCTGGCAATTAGAGGTCCAACATCACAATTGCAATTGAACAATGCTTATTAGACACAAAGCAGCCCACCTCACCTTCACCGAATGGCTTTGGTGCATGGGTGCCTCTCTTCCCTGTCAAGAGAATCCAAGCCACCATGCTTCTCGTGGGTTCACTTTCTCCCCTGTCGCATCTGGTAGCGGTTGTTATCTCAAGTCATGATATCATAAAACCAGTGTTGATGATACTTTGCCCACCACATGTGATAAGTATGTGTATGTCATGAGCATGCACATCCTTCCCCCTCCTGGGCACAGGGGCACCTTTCTTTACCACATGGGGGGGTGGAGGTTGTCTGAACCGCTCCTCTGCATTAGAAAGAATAGCTTAAAAGAGTATCTATAGCTCATATAAAAGAACTGTTCCCCATGCAGTCAGGGATGTGGCTAGGGGAGAGGGGGCACGTGTTCACCTCTCTCCATGGCAGCCCCTCAGAGTGAGGGAGATAATGAAGAAAATATGGAGGGGTGGAGCAGGGGGCCCTCAGGAGTTGGGGGGGCAGGTTCTTTGAACCCATCCACTCAGTTCTAGCTACACCCCTGCATGCAATTAATGAAAGATGTCCTGGCATGGCATGCCGGGGAGGATATGTGCAGTCACAGCACATGCACATCTTTATTGCATGTGGTGGGTGAGGTGGATAAAGTATTGTCCTAATACCGTATATGTCCATTAGGTTGTAAATTTATTTGCACACACCCCCACAACTCCAATGGCTGTAATAATTTTCCTATGTCATGGAATCATAATATTATGCATTTCCCCATCTAGCACATACCCAACAGTATGTGCCAGGTGGGGGCAACAATTGGACATGGGATTATATTTTTATCAGTAGTTCTGTGTCCTTTCCTAAGTATTAACAATCAGATTGAACATTATTAAGATTATATGAAGAGCCCTACCAGCTCAGACCAAGAGTCAATCTAGCACAGCATCCTCTTTCCAACAGTGGCCAGAAGGACGAGAAACTGGAAAGCCTACAAGCAGGGCCTGTAGGCAGTCTCTCTCTCTCTCTCCCTCTTATTTGTCCTGAGCATTTGGGTTGACTGACTGGCATCTTGACTAACGAAGCATGTGCATTTCATGGGACTGTGGAGATGCACCATGAGCCCTACTGTGAGTCTCTCAGTCCCCTTTCTCTTGCGCTGCTATGGAAGAGGCTTTAGAGCTTGGAGCACTGCTCACATTCCAGAAGAGCTTTGGTGTGTTTCTCCTCTTGTGGAGGGCCTCTGAACTGTGGGCAGTGCTCTGAACGCTAAGGGATCCTGCACAACAGCAAGAAGACTGGGGGTGTTGTGTGAGAGCTCGTGGCACATCCCTGCAGTCCCTCAAAAAGCATGCACTTCGTTAGCAAGGATGCCAGCCACTGCCTCTAAACATGGAGGTTCTAGGGCTAAGAGCTATTGACAAACATTTCCATGAATATATACTTATCCATGTGTTCAAAAGTATGTATACTAATACTTTTAAAGCAATCACCACATCTTTTATTGATATATTAATATTATTAGTAGTATGAACCTGTGTGGTGCAGTGGACAGATTGCTGGGTTTCTTCACAGGATTTCATCATCTGTTAGCTCCCGGGAAAAGCTCTGGTTTCCTAGCCAACTGTTTTCAAAAGATCCTTGTAAGGATAAATATAGTAAGGATTGTAAAATATTCCATACATTGGAAAGTACTTCAGAAATTCATACTATACTAGCTGAACTGGGCGCAGAGCATCTGCACCTCTAGTTCTCCTGCTTTCTGCCCCCTGTCCCCTGCCCACTGGCTACACCACCTTCTCCGCCACCTGCTCAGCCATTCTTCAGTGGCCCCAGTGCATTCCTTTGGGCTGGCAGGTGGGCCAGAGAGGGAGGCTGCGCCACCCTCTCCGCCGCCTGCTCAGCCATTCTTCAACGGCCCTAGTGCAGGCCATCCTTCTTTGCCACCGTTTCCCTGCTGGCCAGCCGGCCAGCCCAGAAGCTGCTGTTTTCTTCCCAGCCCGCCATTTTCTCAGCCTCCTGGCTGCCTGCTCTTGCGCCTGCTGACCCAGCTGCTGCCTCTGCCGCCGCCATTGTTTCCTTCCCACCCATGCCTGTTGCTGTCCCTCATGAACTCTTGCGAGAGCTGATTACCACACAAAGGATTAGCCATGGGTACATCTTAGAGAATTATATATATATAAATTGTGTTTGTGTGTGTACACAACAAACATGTGTCTGACTATGCAGCAGAATATCTGAAAGTACTGATATTAGTACTGGAGCTAGTGAATCCACTGTAGAATGAGACAGTTGAAAGCATAATTACACCATTAGTCAATAATTATAAGGAGCTACCTTATACAGAATTGGACCACTGGCTGTTCTCACTCAATACTGTTGACTCCAGTAGACAGTAATTCCCTAAAATTTCAAACAGAAGTGTTTCTCAGCAAGATTATTTTATTCAGGCTCTGAGGATTAGACCACTGAGAAGAAAGAATCGCTTGCATTAAGACTAGTAGTTGTGTAAGCAAAACTCTTCCTCTTGTGCAAGGGAGAAGGAAATTTTTGCTGATCTCACCTTCCCTCTACAGCTCCTTGAAAATATGGGAAATGTTTTTAGGGGTTAGTATTGGGCTAGTATCTTGTAAGAGGCTACATAGGGAAGGGGCAAATCTGCAAAAATCACCCCTTCCCCTTTTTGTGTGAGCAAAAGAATTCCACTTGCACAATCACTTGTCTAGATGCTATCCTGTGTACTTTTACTGGTATGACAAAATGATATATATTGTCTATATAACAATCATTCATACACTACAGCCATTCCTATATTTTATCAAGATATGCAGAAAAAATATAGATTAGGTACTTAAATGTATCTACAGAATGCAGAGCTATTTAGGAAAACTGCATTACACTGCATTGTCACCGTGTCATTAGATTTAATCCTCTTTCCCATGGGAACTTACTCAGAGAAGGACAAACACACAACTCCCTTCCCTTTTTTGAATCAAATTAGGATTTAGCTTGTGCTTTTCTTAAACCTGCTATGACCTCTGACTTGCTGCCATTAGAAACCTTGTGTGTGCTTACTTGCTTTCCTGCTCATTAGGGCCCTTCAGACTTATCCCACCAGTCTTTTTCCCTTCATTTGTTACAGATGAAAGTAGTTACAGTTTGTTCTTTTAACCTGTCAGCTTGATCTTTTAACCTGTCAAGTATATAAATTTAAAGTAACAGTTGACACCTTCAGCTATTATTTCCAATGTTACTAATATGTCAATGATATGGCACAATATGCCAAGGCTATGGTCTAAAGTCAAATGTTGCTGAAGCAAAGCAGGTTTTGGTCTGGACAGCGCTTGGATGAGAGATTGCCTAGGACTGGGCCAGTTTGGTCTGGCATCCCATCGAAACCCGTCCCTACCCCCCGGCTCAGTTCGGTCCGGGGTGGGGGGTTGCAAACGTGAGTTTTTTAAAAGAAATTTCTTTTACCTTTTTCCCTTGTCGAAGTTCCTGGAGGTAGTGGGGGGAGGGGTCCATGAATGTTCCCCCTCCCCCCAATGGCGTCTTACTATGGCCCCTTCCGGCCGGTTCAGCTGGCTCTTTGGCCTTCTCCCCTCGGTGCGGTGGCCATTTTGGAGGCCGTGTGCCTGCGCTTTTGGCCTCTGTGTGGTCCAGGCCATGAGCAATTGGGGGTGTTTGGTCCGGGGTCGGGCCAAACAGGGGGTGGTTCGGTTCGACCCCAAACCATCGAACCGAACTGGTTCAATGTCGAACTGGCTCGACTTAGCACATTCCTAGCCAGCACCAGGAATCTTCTCCCTGCAGCAGGTGTATGGACTCCACAATGCCTCCCTGCCGAGCACACCAGCAGCCTGCTGGCCATGGGAAGACTCTCTCCCTGCGCAGGGGCAGGCTGCTGCTCTCTCTGCTTCCCCTACCTGACAATCAGCTGTTCAGCAGGTGAGTGAGGCTAGCACAGAGTGTTCTTCCTGCCTCATGTTTTTGCAGCAGCATGGGATGGAAGGCTGCTCAGGAGCAGAGGGCTGAGCTTGGGAGGAGAACTGCTGGCTTCCCCCAGACTAGTGCAAGCCCTGTGTCCTTCCACTTCCCCTGGTTCCTGGGCCAGCCTCATTGTGGGAGCCATGCAGAAAGTGGGTGGATGAGACTATATGGGGCTTGTATGGGTTATTCCCCACTTTGTGTATTACTGAAATGGCTTGTTTCAGGACTTTGGCATTTGGCACAGATGTAGTGCAGGGTGGGGGGACTCTTTGTATTTAATCTGAAGCAGATCAGTCAATCCTTTGCTTTTAAATAAATTTTTGATTTTTTAAAAACTTTAAAAAAGTTATATAAGTGGCTTGTTTCATGGCGGTACTGACAAATTGGTAGAAGTTGCTTGTTTTTAAACCCAGTGTTTCTGGATGAAGTTCTGGAAATACTCCAATTCTAAGGCAGGGATCCATTTGTTTTCCATCGTGCGTTTTCTCCTTGGGTTGGATGCTGGTGGAGTGGCATAGCACTCCACTTTTCTACCCAACCATTTAGATCTCCTGGAACAGCTTCTCCTAGGGCTTTGATATTGGGCCTGGATGTAGGACATGATGGGAGGGCTCTATATATGTAATCTGAAGTAGATCAGCCAATCCATTGATTTTTAATAACTTTTGAATGCATTTAATACTTTTAAACATTAGGAATTCTGCACTCAAGAATGCTGTGCGAAGCCATGGGTTGCATGTGTGTGTGTGTGTGTGTGTGTGTGTGTGTGTGTGTGTGTAGAGCATGCTTATTTTGCAGGGGGGTGGGGCTTATAAGCCCACTAGGTCCAGGCTTCAGTATTAACTAGCTGCACCTCTAGCTGCACTTGGGAGAAGAGAGAACTTCCATTTCCCACCAAAAGCCTATCCCAAATGGAGGGTATGAATTGGCACCTAAATGTATTGTCCCTCATCTGCTACCTAAAGTAAACATTTTATTCTAACACCTGTTCAAGATAGCACAAAAGATAATAGGGATGTGCAAAACGTCTCAATGTAAAAATGTTTCATCTTGAAACAGGCTGTTTTGAGTGTTTCATGCTCAAAACAAAACAATCCCATTTGTGGGCTGATTAGTAGGCAGCATCTATCATGCTACACAATACACATTCTGATTAGCTGACATGGTTATATGTGTAAACTGCTTTGAGGAGACTGGTGAAAACTGATAAATAAATATTTCATTAATTAATTAATTAATTAATTTAATATTTATTCACTGATAAATAAATAAATAAATATTTATTTATTTATTTATTTAATCGTATTTTATACCACCTGATATGCATATCTCTAGGCAGTGTACAAAATTTAAAACTTTCAAAAGTCACAAATTAAAATGCATGACAATAAAAATATAATAAAATTATTAAAACTAGTTTTAAAAATTATTAAAATTAATTCTAATTAACAGCATTATCATTAAAAGTCTTATCATTATCATTATTATCTGGAAGCAAGTCCTGGAAGAAAACCAGTAACAAATAAATGTTCTTATGCCCAGTTGAATGAACACCATATACATTTGAGGCCTAACAAATACCAGACTTGTGCTGCACCAGCTATCCATTTCTCTCCTGGTTCCTCTGTTTCATTTACAGCATTGCTGTTCACCTTGACCAATTGTTTTGTATGGTTCAGGCAGCAAGAAAATCAATATATGTATTGCTAAGACTCTACTTCTAATGCACTGTTTTCTCCTGGGTAGAAAAACCATCCTATAGCAGTCCCAGAAATAGGTACTGTATCAATCCTCTTTTCTGTATACTGTTCAGCAGTTTACCCTTCCAAAGGCAGAGTGCTTCTCTGTACAATTACCTAAACGGAGAACACACACAAACAAGAGACAAAGATGCAGGCTTTCCTAATATTTTTAACAAAGCTATCCTTTCTGTTCATCACAGTCTTCCATTAAGAGAAGAATCGATGGAAAAGGGAGCTTGGACATAAACCTCCATTCTGCACAGAATAATCTACTTGGTTCATTCATCTGAACTGAGTTTCACAAGGACACAGTGTGCCAGAAAACTGATGTGATGATCATCACATCTAGGAATGTCTTGCCTGGCCTCTTTGGTCTGGTCTTGTGGCAGCAAGCTGGTCTTTTGGTAGCAAGCATGACTTGTCCCCTTAGCTAAGCAGGGTCTGCCCTGGTTACATATGAAAGGGAGACTAGAAGTGTGAGCACTGTAAGATATTCCCTTCAGGGGATGGAGCTGCTCTAGAAAAAGCAGAAGGTTCCAAGTTCCCTCCATGGCTTCTCCAAGATAGGGCTGAGAAATTCCTGCCTGCAACCTTGGAGAAGCCGCTGCCAGTCTGTGGAGACAGTACTGAGCTAGATAGACCAATAGTCTGACTCAGTATATGGCAGCTTTCTATGTAATATTTCTGGTGTGGTGCACAATTTGTATCTGATTTATCTTCACAACAACCCCATGAGATAGATTAGGTTTGGAAAACAGTGAGGCTGTTCTCACAAGCAGCCAAGCCCAGGCCTAGGCCCGTGAGAACTGTTGGAATCCATGTGGATCCTGGCGGTGCCACACCCAGTGCTGAAACCCAGCTCCTAGCTGAGGGTAAGGGCACAAACATGCCCTTAATCCGGCTGCTGGGATCTTGTGTTAGTGCAGGGTGCTTGCAGCTCATGCTGACACAAAGATGGGCACTTACAGCATCTATCGCCTTGCTCAGCATGCAGTGTACTGTGGGGTGCTGAAGGCTGGGATAACAAGTCCTGGCCTCAGAGCGATCCGCCCTGCTTCAAACTGCACAGAGTTTATGAAGCTTCCCTCCCTCCCACCCAGCCTGCCCCACCCCCTTGGTAGGTCATGTGAATTACCCCAGTGGCTTAGTAAAGGACAACCAGTAAATGTCACTAGGTAGAATTTGAAATCAAATCTCTGTTATCAAAACCAAGCACTATGTGGTGCTCTAAACTTTTAGGGGTGGTACTAGGGGAAGGTCTGGCAGAATGCCATTTCTCCTTGCAATTTCCAGGCTTGTGGGCACCCAAGGAATAAGAAACAATGGCCGCATTCACAAGCAACGTGAAACTGGAGGTTGCCAGACCCGCGGCTAATTTTTCAAACTGTGAATCGCATTGCAGATGTTTGTCTGACTGCAGTCCGGCAACCTCCATTTTCAGGGCAAGGGAGCTCCTCCCACTTCCTTGAATGCTGAGGCCGCATCTCAGCAAGCTCCATAGTGCTCGCATTGCCAGACTGAGGGCAAGGCATCAACATATCTCCAAGGTGGCAGCCATTGGCCATGATCTTCAAGGGCGGATGCTGAGCATGGTTGTGCCTTTTTTTGAATGGTCCACATGCACTCGGCAGGAAAAGGGCATTTTAAAATCTCTTTAGATGGCATGCCATTCAAGCCCTTCTTCTGACAGCTACTTGCTGTTTCTCATATTGCATAGCAGTCATATTGCATCAGCAGTCAACTGACCAGGCTCAAGGGAGTGAGTTACCTGTGTAACTAACCTGGAAGAACCTACTTGGAAAACTTTCCATCATGACCAGTTATTGTAGCTGCATACTTTTGTGCTGTGTTTTACACAACCCATAATAACTGGTGGACTTCGTTATCTGTGGGGGTTCCATTTCTGCCAAACCAGGTAACAAAACCGCAGATAATGAGGCATTAAGTCTATGGCAATTGGGGGTTAGGTTTCTGCAGGGCAGAAATGACCTTGCAGGTAATTTCCAGCCACCCCAAAACTGCAGATCTGTGAAATTTAACCCCTTTCCCCCCACGTATACTGAAGTTGGGTGTCAATTGACTGACCACAGATACACAGAACTGTGGATGTCAGGGCTGCAAATGGAGATGTTTGCCTGTACAGTTCTGATAATTGGTTGGTTCTTATGTAGATCTATTGCTTAAAGCTAATTTGCAATAAGTTATTTTGTACAGCTAAATAGGTAATCACCACTACAAAATAAGTAATTAGGTAGTCAGATATTAAATTGACACACATTGCAATGATAAATTATTTTTTAAAGTTTTTTTTTCTGTGTTGATTTGTGGATGCAAACACCAAAGCAAATTATTTTTTCCTATAGTGGACAGTTTATGAAATAGTTGTCTCTTTCAGAAATGGGCAATGTGGATCCAAGCTGGCTGACACATCCTCCTAGCTAAAGAGAAAGCCTTTTCCTCCTGTCCCACTTCCAACTCAATTTTTTCTCCATTGGATGATGAGTAAATAAGGCTGATTCTCTCTGCTTCCACCAAAGATAAATTAGAATAAATTTTGTGGCCAGTTCTGCTGCACACTGCTCACGTTGGCTCAATTTAGATACAATTACAAATGACAACAAACAGGTGTGAACCTCAGGCTTGTGTCCTCCCTCTTCTGTCATGCTCCTACTTTACACACAAATGGCACACAAATGGCAGATCTGAAAAACTTCTGGTTGTGGTTTGCAACAAACCACAGTTTCCCATTTTGTTGGAATATTGGGAACTGTGGTCTGTACAAACCAGCTTGCTCACAAATCAGGATCAGCATGAAATTGGAAACTGCAGTTTGTTGCAAACTATGATTGGAAGTTTCTTCCCTAATCCCCTTGCTCATGAAGGAAGGGCAGAGGGAGTATTCCCTAAATTATGATTTGGAGAACTGTCCACATGCATCCTTTGTATTGTTCAGACAGAGGCGGGAAGATGGTAAAGATTTACTTAGGGTTACAAAACATCTAGTATCAGGTCTTTTTCTGTAGATTTTGCCTGCTGTTTTATTCTGCTTCCCCTCTTCCTCCTTGTCCCCTTATATTTTCCCTTTTTCTGGAGTTTTCTACAAGATATCTTATAATTGGAATGTACTGTAGACCGATAAAACATACTTTAAAAGTTGCAGTCAGTTAGGCAGAGTTTAACTATCTACAGATCAATAACTGATTATAAAAAAGACTTCAGCTAATTCTGATATTCATTTTAAAATAGTGCATGGAAATGTGAGCTGTCAGGATAATATTTTGTTTCAGATGATTGAAGAAGCAAGTTCAGGCTTAACTATTTTAGATGTGATTTTGATTAATAAAGATAATAGCAGCCAAGGAACAATTGTGATTTATTTCAGGCAACGCTTCCATAGACAGTATTTCTGTACAAATATCATTAGCTGAAAAGGTTGGCAGCTGTATTTAACACTTGTTCATTAGCAAACCGAACTCATGGAAAATGTGAAAGGTGGCAAGCACCATGGGAAACAAAGTAATTGTGGAAGAACAAGTTTTGTGAATCTGTTGTAAAGAAACAGATAGATGAGCAAATTCTAGAAAACCAGGTTTCATGAAACTCATAGTTAGTAAGTGAAGCTTCTTTGGAAAAAAAAAATCTAATAGAAAAGAGAGTTCAAGAGGGCTGTTCTGTTCCTTAGAGTTATACTAGAAGCAGAATTGTAAGCCATGCCAATGGAAGATGAGAATAAAAGACTGGCATGGCTACCCAACAATCTTTTAAATGATCTGAACACAAAAGGAGATTATTATAGAAAGTGAAAAGGAGGACAAGTTATTTATGTAGCATGAGTATATGAGGACAGAACCAGAAAGGCAAATATACTATATAAATTCCAACTAGCAAGGAAGGTGTAAAATAACCAGGAATTGTAGAACTGTATTGCAAGTCAAACAATGACTTGCACAAGGCCATATGCGGTCAGCTCAGATTGCTCTGTTACATTAAACAGTGAAAGGGATGAATGGAGTAATGATTTAAATATGAATATATTGCCAATTGCTTGGTCCTTGGCAGTATCACATATTAGCAAATCAACACTGGATTTTGGGATTAATCTGATTATAATAATTTTCCCTTTTCTGCCAACTTGAAAGGGGATGCCATCTCTTATGAAACTGTTCTTCAAGTCTTAGATGATAATTTCAACCCTACTTTGGATGTGACTGCTGAACATTACTTCCATTCTAGATCTTAACTGCTTGGTGAATCTATTGATCAGTATGTCACAGTATTGCATGCCATAAGTGTAATCTGTGAGTCTGCCAAATTTATTTGATTGATTGATTTATTTATCACATTTATATACCGCCCAAACGTTCATCTCTGGGTGGTTAACATAAAACAATTAAAACACATATAAAAAGTTAAAACAATTCAACAATTTAAAATCAATCAAAAAATTAAAACCAACACATTTTAAAAGGCAGAGAAAGTTTGGTTAAAAAGCTGGGTTTTCAGATTTTTTAAAAAAATTGCCAGAGATGGTGAGCATTGTATCTTAGTAGGGAGCGCATTCCACAATCTCAGGTCAGCAACCAAGAAGGCCCATCTCTGTGTAGCCATCAGACAAGTTGGCGATAACTGGAGACAGACCTCCTCAGATGACCTCAATGGACGGTGGGGCTAATAGTGAAGATGAGATGAATATATTGCCAACTGATTGGCAATCATCAACTTTACAGATGAGATGATCAGGAATCAGATGGTTATGAAAAAAAACTGCTCCAGACTGCATTAAAAACTACTATAGCAGCTAAAAATTACCATGGATAAAGTTAGAGATGGCCAGGAGGGTGGAAAATGCTCTTCACTGTGCCAAGTCATTCTCTTTGGTACCCCAAACCAAACTCCTAAAACCCAGTCCCTTCAGCTAAATCCTTCCAAACCCAAACTTCTCATATGACACTGTCCTAGAAAGTGGCAGCACAAGAAAGGAGGAGCTACCAATGCTTCTGATGTGGAGACTGACCTCAAAGCCAATTTTGCTCACTGTCCTGCACAAGTGGTCACTTGCAACAGGTGCAAAGAATGGAACACTTTGCTAAGGGTTCCAAGTCTGCAGTCCACTCCACTGTTGATTCACCATATGACAAGGATAAGGCAAATGAACCAATTCCTGACAATATTTTAAGTGTGACAGAATCAGAGCCTGTTTCTCCACATTGTCAAGTTAAACTTAATGGCCATGAAGAGCAGATGATAGGTGATTCTGCTTCTCTGTACACTATCATTTCCCATCTGCTTTACAAGGAACTCCTCACTACATCAGATCTGCAGCTGCAGCCTTCAGACATCCACCCATGGGGATATGGAGGTTCCCCTGTTGCCATAAATTCTTACTTCACTGATTTCCTGGAATACAGAGGATGTAATGCAAAAGAGAAAGTGTATGTGTCACAAAATGGAATTTCAATATTGGGCTGGAAACATCAAAAAGATCTATGGATAGTGTTAGACCCAAATAGCACCGGACAGATGATGGAGCATCCATAGGCTAATATGACTGATGATTTCTTGGATTTGTTTGCTGATACTCCTGGCACTGCCACATATTTCAAAGATAAAATTTAGATAAAGGCAAATGCAGTACCTCTACAACAGAAAGTGAGGAACTTACCCATTGCCCTGCACCAAACACTTTGCAACTTTTTGACTTGTCTTCAGCCTATCATAAAATTTATCTGCTCAAATGTTCAAACGTTCTTGCAAAATATGTCAAAATTGCATTAGCCCAGAGGGTCTTTTTTAATACAAAAGGCTGCCCTTTAGATTAGCCTCTGCAGCTTTGGTATTTAAATGAATGATGCATAAGATTTTTGTGATGACAGATGAGATTTTAGTGTATGGTAGGGATGTGTGAACCGGCTCGGAACTGAACCGGTTCGGATCCGAACTGGTGGCGGTTCGGCGGTTCAGATCTGAACTGAACCACCCCGGTTCGGTTCGGATTCGAACTGAACCAGGGGTGGTTCAATTCGGACCGGTTCGGGCTGGTTAGGATCAGTTCTGACACCCAAAAATTGGTAGGATGGTAGCTAGCACCCAGGGGTACCTGTCACCCAAACCCCAAAGCAATCGGACACTCGTACGATTTTTTATGAATTTTTGAAAATTATTTTTATTTTTTCTCATAGGATATAATGGGACTTGAACCAGGCCATTATTCCTTATTGTGGAGCACCCATGGATGCCAACAACCATGCAAACCCTGAAGCAATCATACACCCCTATGATTTTGGGTACAGGGTTCTGTTGTTTCAGAGGTTTTCTGAGTGTGGATTCTATGATAGCAAATTAGAGTGGATTCATGGTGTTTCATTGAAAATCTCATTTGCTATCATAGAATCCACACTCAATACCTCAGAAACAACAGAACCCTGTACCCCATGGGTTAGAAACCCATGGGGGTGGTTGGCACCCTATGTGCACTACACCACCACTCGCTCTGGGCCACCCCAGCACCCCCCAAGTGCACTTATGGGGCTGCTGAAAGCTCCATTATAACTTATTATGAGGAAAAACCTTAAAAACGCGTAAACTTCAACAATTAACCAAAAATCAGCCCTCTGCCCAAATCCTTTGAAAAAATTCAGGTAGCTTCCTTGCCCCTACCTGGCACTACCACCAACCCCACACTGCTCTAGGCCACCCCTTTGCCCCCGACGTGAAGCTATACATTTGCTGACACCTCCATGCTTCTTTATGGAGAAAAACCTTAAAGACGCGTAAACTTCAAAAATCACTTAAAAACCACCCCTTTGCCTAATTCCTTTCAAATAGTTCAGGTAGCTTCCTTGCCCACCCTAGGAACGACCAGCCACCACACTCCACTCTATGACACCCCTTTCCCCCCGACGTGAAGCTATACATTTGCTGCAATCCTAATTATTCTCTATGAGGAATTCAAAAATATTTTAACAATTCACCAATAATCAGAGGAGTGTCCAATTGCCTTGGGATTTTTTGGGTGGTAGTCATCCCTGTCTGTCTACCACCCACCCCGCTTTTGTGCCCCTAGGTCCTCCACAATAGGGGATATGGACTGGTGCGGGTCCCATTATACTCTATGAGAAAAATAATTAAAAATATTTCAAATATTCATAAAAAATTATAGGGGTGTCTGATTGCTTCAGGGTTTGCATGGTTGTTGGCACCCATGGGTGCTCCACAAGAAGGAATAATGGCCTGGTTCGAGTCCCATTATATCCTATGAGACAAAAATAAAAATATTTTCAAGAATTCATAAAAAATCGTATGAGTGTCCGATTGCTTTGGGGTTTGGGTGACAGGTACCCCTGGGTGCTAGCTACCATCCTACCAATTTTTGGGTGTCCAAACCAATCCGAACCGGTCCGAACCGGTTCAGATCCGAACCAAACCAGAGGGTGGTTCGAACAAAACCAAAACCGAACCACCCCCTCCTGGTTCGGACCCGGTTCGGATCCATACCAAACTGGGTGAACCGGTTTTGTGCACATCCCTAGTGTATGGCAAAGCCATTGAGGAGCATGATGGTAAGCTGACAGAAATCTTAAGAAAACTCTGACAACATGGACTTGCTATCTCTGTGGAGAAATCTAAGTTTTGTACACACTCGGTGATGTACCTGGGACACACATCTCAGAGTGGCATACATCCCAAAACAGACTTGATGAAACCTATACGGTGAACATCAAAGCCACACAACAAGGTTGTACTTTGATAATTTTCAGGACTTTGTGACTATTGCTCTAAATTTCTTAGACAATCTGCCTCCAAAGCTGCTCCATGGCATTGAAAGTCCTGCTCTCACTTATTTTGACACCGATGGGCACACTATTGTAACCACTGATGCTTTTGAATATGGCTTGGGTGCTGTCTTGACCCAGCAAAAAAAAAAAAAAAAAAAAAGAAGAAGAGGTTACAGTTGCCTTTGTTTCCAGAGTGATTACTGCAACAGAGAAGATGTATTCAGCCATTGATAAAGAAGCTCTAGCATGTTTCTGGGCACTGAGGCACTTCAAGACTTACTTGTGGGGCAAAAAATTCACTTTCCAGTCAGACTAGGAACCCCTATCTGCTTTATTTACTTCTGGGGGGTTGCTCAAGTTGAACAACCCTAAGAATAGCCCAATGGATCACCAGACGTATGATTTTGATTTCCAGGTGGAATATCTTGGTCTTCAAAATACAACTGCAGATTGTTTATATCAATTTCCACTTCCAGGCCAGGAAAAGATCCCAGAAGAAGAAGATGAAGAAGTAGTAATTGCACAAAAAGCTCCATCCCCTCATGGAGTGATCACATCTTCTGAATGGAAAGTGGCCCTCAGTGCTGATCAAGATCTTACTGAACTCAAACCTTACATAAGTAATGGATGGCCATGCAAAAAAAAAAGGGGGGGGGGGGGGTACTTGGACATCTTCAACCACACATGCACATAGCAAAATGAGCTGCCCCTTCTCAATGAGCTGCTGCTGAGGACTGATCGTTTGGTGGTGCCAACCTCCTTACAAGCAAAAGTGATCAAAATTGCCCATGAAGGTCACCAGGGCATGAGCTTGACTAAAAGGCAAATCAGAGGAAGTTTCTGGTGGCCAGGTATGAATAAACACATTGAAAATGTAATCAGACACTGAATGGATTGTGCTGTATGTGACAAATCTCAGATGACTTTTACCTCCCCTTTGACTCCAGTAGAGTATCCCAATGGTCCCTGGGGAAAATTTGTTCTGGATATAATGGGGCCTTTTGATAACCAACGTACAAAACAAAGATTTGTCTTTTACTGTTACTATTTTAGATGGCCAGAAGTTTTATTTGCTGGCAATATTACTACAAACTAGGGTTGTGCTCCGAAACGCTTCGGTGCCATCTCAAGGGCAGCAAGGGGTTCCCTTAAGAGGAGGTGGGCAGGTGCTACCTTCCTGCCCTCCAAGCCCACACTGCCCCACCACAGTACTGTTCAACTGGAAATACCTCCATGAAAGCGGCAGCTTGTGCCGCTTTCCCCTTTAAAACGCTGCACCGCAGCAATGGGATGCTTCCCTGGTATCCCTCACACAGTGTTGGCACGTAAATGGCTTAGTAGAAATAATGTTTAGTAAGGAAAGTTTACAACTGGCTACTATGCAACAACAACCCTGGAAAGAGGCAATCCATGAAACTTTATTTGCTTATTGAAATAATCTACTCCTTCTTCTCATTCTACTACAGGAAAATCACCTTTTGAACTCCTGAGAGGATGCAAAGCTACCACAAAACTTACCCAATGGCAACAACCGATATGGTTTTCTATGCCATCTCACTCTCTTGGGATGCAGAGATTAATGACCAGGTGAGCAATACAAATAAAAATTTTATGTGCAAAACAGCAAACATTTCAGGTGGGGGACTTTATTCAAGAATGGTTGCCTTATAAAATGACAAAGGGATGTTACCAATATTCTGGACCAAACCAAATAATTGAGATCTGATGAGATTCTGTCATATTGAATGATGAAAAGAAATGGAACAGTTTGAGACTTTTCAGCATGTATACTATGAGACAAGAAGAAAGGGCGTCTGATCTCCAGAGAGGAACTGGAGAGGAATTTGATCTTGCCTCCAGTTTTGACCTCACAGAGGAGGTTGATGGAAGTGATGGACAATCCTCTGTACTAGAAAAAACATCACTAACAGCTCCTGTGACAGAGAACCCAAGAATTAGGAGAAGTGTGCCTGACAGCAGACCACCTAGAAGACATCAAGACTTTGTCACTGAATTTTAAATTAATTCCATTAGGATGTTGTTATAAAGGGGATGGATGTGTTTTATTCTATCTGGTAATCTTTTATGTTTTGTTGTTGGAAGCTTTGTCACAGTGGGGATCCTGGAGAGAGTGTCTCGTAGGGATGTGCATGGAACCGGTGTTTTTGCCGGTTCGACAGTAGCGGGGGTACCACTTTAAGAGTGGGGGAAGGTGCACTTACAGGCATGCATACCTGTGCCGGCACAGGCGTGCACACATCATTGGCACAGGCTCATCTGGAACTTCCGGCCGGGGGGCAACGGGGTGGCAGGGAGGTATGCTGCCACCCCGATTAGCTGTTAGGGAAATGAACACTAGTGGGGAGAAAGTGGTGGGAGGGGTAAGTGCACCCTCCCCCACTCTTAAAGTGGCACTCCCACCACGTTTGAGCCTCCCCGCTGCAGTTCCATGCACATACCTAGTGTCTGAGGTGGAGTCATGAAGGAAACAAGAATGAGAAAATGGAGTTGTTTCTGAATAAATCCTTAATAAAACTTACATAAGATTACTTTGTGTTTATAAGGCAAACAGCTATACGTGGCAGTGGGGAGAGGAAGCACCCAGCCAAAAACTAAAACTAGAGACAAAATCTCAAGGTGTTATGAAACATTTAGTGGAGCCCAACAGGTTTCAGCAGCTATAAAACATAAAGAAATCTGCAAAAACTCAGTTCCTTTATGAAACAAATAAAACAATATTTTATTTATTTATTCATTCATACACTTCTATCCTGCTCTTC
Source organism: Hemicordylus capensis (assembly GCF_027244095.1). Taxonomy (NCBI): domain Eukaryota; kingdom Metazoa; phylum Chordata; class Lepidosauria; order Squamata; family Cordylidae; genus Hemicordylus; species Hemicordylus capensis. The sequence goes on along the minus strand of NC_069657.1, from coordinate 104,264,465 downwards.
CTCTAAGGATCTCAGAGTGGTGTACATGGTTATTTTTATCCTCACAACAACCCTGTGAGGTAGGTTAGGCTGAGAGACACATGACTGGCCCAGAGTCACCCAGTGAGTTTCATAGTTGAATGGGGATTTGAACTCGGTTCTTCCAGGTCCTAGTCCAACACTCTAACCAGTACGCTATGCTATTCATATATTGTATGAATGATGCTATCACCTTATTTAGCTTCTTAAAAAAAAACCACAGGCATCTGGTGCTTTCCAGTGGGGCAGCTTTCTACAGTGGATTTCTGGCACTAAGCAACATTGTTTGCTGTTGAACCTGGAAACTTCGCTGCAGTTCATATATTCACTGGTGGTCAAGAATGAATTAGCATATGGAGGACAGGCATGAGCCTTTTCCCTCCACATGCAGATAATCTTCTGTGTGCCTCTTGAATGTCTGGTCATATAGACATTCTGTTAGCATGTTTCATTCATATGGAGGCCTCAGGCTCACATCGCTCCACCATGCTATTTCAGTGGCTGGTGACACTTCACTGGTGAACGTATGAGTTGGGGCCTAGACAATAAGAAATTAGTCTCAATAAGTCTTCATTTCTGAGTGGTGTGAATCCTGCCATTTCCCCATGTCAAAGTCATAACAAATGGGGATGAGTGTTCAAAGTGTAAGCATGAGTGTAAGCACTTTCTCACAGGGCCAACCAAATTTGGGAGCTCCACTCACTAATGCTGCCACCACTCCTTGCTCCTCTATCCTCTGGGCCCAATACTGACTACTGACCAGAGAACGAGGACAGACATTTGATTGTAGCTTCTGCTCCTTCTCGTGTCTATCACCCTTGCTAACTCACTGACAAGGGTAGGAAGGTAGATGGGAAATCAAGAAGGGGTAGCAAGGTGAGCAACTCCAGGGATTGATAAGTCCATTCCATTGGATACAATGGAGCTTCACCTAATGGCGCAGCGGGGAAGCAACCTGGCTAGAGAGCAGGAGGCTGTTGGTTCGAATCCCCGCTGGTGTGTTTCCCAGACTATGGGAAACACCTATATCTGGCAGCAGCAATATAGGAAGGTGCTGAAAGGCATCATCTCATACTGCACAGGAGATGGCAATGGTAAACCCCTCCTGTATTCTACCAAGAATACCACATGGCTCTGTGGTCGTCAGGAGCTGACACCGACTCGATGGCATAACCTTTCCTTTCCAACTTGTGAGGCTGCTTGGAAGTGGTTTAAAATCATTCTGTAGCAGTCACTACATCATCAGGGATGCCTTTTAAGTTGCACATTAGTCCCAGCAGGTCCCTACCTTTGATGGAAGGCTGCCCTCACATCAGCAGGATGCTTTACCTAGTGCTTAAAAGCTAACATTTATCTTCTTCCAAACAAATATGAATTCTCATTGGTTTTGCTATGTAAACTGCTCTGAGAACTTACTACTGTAAAGTGTTATATAAGTGTCCATGGCAATCTGTTGACCTAATGGTGGATGTGGTATCTCAGTCATTATTATGTGTAACACAACTATTTAGGATTTATTTGTGTATTTGATTTTTTTCAGGTGTTTTTTCTGCTTTCCTCATTTATTTTTATATCCATATGTGGTTAAATGAGTACCCAGAATGTTGGGGGCAATATGCTAAATCATTGTAAACCACTTAGAGAGCTCCGGCTATAGAGCGGTATATACATGTAAGTGCTATTGCTATTGCTATTGCTAAATAATAAAACTGATTTCATTAAAATGTTCAAAATAGGCATTTAGCTTTGTATATGTTAAGAAGAGCTTCCTTTCCTTTCCTCTTCCTGTCACAATTTATTAAAGGTTTCTACAGTGTAGCAGTCAAAATAATACTCTGAATATTCAGCAACAACAATAATACAACAAGGGGCTTTTTTTAGTTAACTTTCACATGATGTCTTGGTGAAAGCAAAGCACACCATTTCACTTAGCAGGAGGCATCTCCTCTTGCAACAAATTAAGTTAAACTCTTCCCAAAATGGATATGAGCATAGTAGTAAATTAATAAGTTATTTTACACTTCACTTACCTTTATTTCAGTAGTTCAGAATGATTAATTACTTCATGCAAAGAACAGGAACTTGAGAATAATGCAAGCTGAATTCCTTCATATACTAGTCAATGATGGAAATTGCCAGCTCTGCGTCTTCCAAATAATAAAATACTGGTAATTAATCAGGAAGACAGCACATACATAGCTGTGCAAACTGAAAGGTATATGCCTTTAAGGATTTTCTCAAGCTTTTTAGCGCTTTAGATTCCCAGATGCACTTACACAGGAGTAAAATACTCAGTCCAAGTCGATTGAGCAATTTAATCTGCTAACCAGGACCATTTCTCAATAGCCGATACCAACCTATCTTTCATTACATCAAGGAAACAGGCAACCTGGGATCCAGAAAACAGGCCATTCTGGAAGCCAGAAACAATTATGCACCATGGGGACATGAATAGGCTGGCAAGTGACTGAATAAATAGGGCAGGCCTGCTCTTGTGTCTTTAACTACAGTTTGGCTTTAAAGAATTAGCCACTGAAGCCTTTTGTGGTATGGAGAGCGATGCTTTCACCTGCTAATGGTGCAGATCAAATTGCTGTGAAAGGCTCAGTTAGAGGTCTAGTTCAAAAGCTGGGATTAGTAATAGACTGGGAAAGGCCCATTCAAATAAAGCTCCACAATGCACACCATCTTCATTGGGGGCATTGTTGGTGGGTGGTCCTTCTACCCAAGGAGATGGTGTTCTACATGTTGTAGATGGAGTTTATTTGCCCCCAGAGGACGAGGTTCACAGAATGGGGATTTCCCTGGCTTTATCATTGGAGGCCCAAGGAGTGACATGATGGCATACCTTTCTGTTTGAAGGACCAGTTGCCGTCTTCCTCACATCAGACAGTGGAGCCCCTGGAGGATAATCTCAGTGCCCAGGCAGATTGGTGTAGAAATAGCAGAAGCCCTTCAGGAACCTAGGTTCCAAGCCCTGCTGTGCTTGTGCTTTAAAAGGCAAGCAGCAGCACTTTTCATTATGTTCAGAAATGAATTGGGAACCAAAGCTGGACCCTAGGTGCATTCTGGACTAACTCTAGCTTCCAAGCGCAGATTCACAAAGGCGGATTCACGTACTAAAGCACAGATAACTGTGGCCAGGCTCTGTCTAAGAGGGTCTCAGTTGCTGCAGCAGCATCAGCTAGGGAGATATAAAAGAAAGAAAAACTGCACTGGTTTGCACTTGATTTCTGAACATCATTCAAGTGCTTTTTTTTGAAGCAGGTGTTCTCAGCCTTGGGTCTCCAGATGCTGTTGGACTACAGCTCCCATAATTTCCAGCCGCAGTTGCTTTCGGCCTATATTAATAGCCTTTTGGCACCAGGCAGGCAGATGGCTTTATTTTCCCAGGCATTTTAACTGGATGAGATATTTTCAATCTATTTTTATTCTGTGGTTTCATTGATTTTATTGATAGAGGTTTTATTTTGTTTTTATCGTTCTTTTTCTGCATATATATTTAAATATGTACCCCTCTGAAAATGCTTATTGAAGGGCGGTATGCCATTTCATTAAATAAATAAAAACATATAAACAAAAGCTGACAACCCTAAAGGTGAATGAATTCTAGGCAGCCTTTTCTAAGAAAACATTTAACAAGCAATAAGTTGCCTCCATAAAATCTTAATGCAAATTGGATATTCTTATACAAAATTATTGTTGAATAAAATATGTATTAAAATCCAAAAAAAACCCCTCTTTTGGGTTTAAGATAAATAATTACAGTTTTCCCTCATGCTCTGAAAAGCAGTGCAAAATGTCTTGTAAAGCATTGCAAATTAAGGTGGTCAGCTTTAATTTTCATGCCATATAGGCAGTAAACCTGCTGCTTACATGGCACTTTGCAGTGTCCCATATTATGCTAGCTTTACAAATTGGACTCCATGCACCCAAACCTTGCCTTGGTCTTTCATTGCGACATTGGATGTTCTAGGGATGTCCTAGCAAGTGATGAATTTCTGCTTAATACATCTCTATAAGCACAGTGCTTCCCCAAAATGCTACCACATGTCCAGGAAGAAAATAAACAAATCTACAAGCCACCCATGATCACTTGCTGCAGATGTGCCCGTTGGATTTCTAACTGATGCAATATCATAGATATTGTCTGCTGCACCCCACAAATGAGCTGCTATAAGACTTTGCCATCAATTGAACTCCTGTCAGTTTTATGCTTGGAAATATCCTTCTCCAGCCCAATATCAGCTGAAGGTCAAAGCAAAGTGTAGGTGCATAGGGGCCTAATTTGTTAGATCATCAGCAACCCTAGCAGTGAATAGCTTTGGAGATGCAGGACATGCATTTAAATTCTTAGCCATGAACATATTGGTTGTTAGACTTGCTGTTGTGTTTTAATTCTTATACAGTTCAAGATCCGTTGGAAAGCAGAACTTTTCTATTTTTGGGGGGAGGCTAAGATATGAGGTAAAGTAAAGATAAAGTTTTGTCCTCGAGTTGGTGTCAACTCCTGGTGACTACAGAGCCATGTGGTTTTCTTTGGTAGAATACAGGAGGGGTTTGCCATTGCCTCCTCCTGTGCAGTGTGAGATGATGCCTTTCAGCACCTTCCAATCACTGCTGCCCAATATAGGTGTTTCCCATAGTCTGGGAAACATACCAACAGGGATTCAAACCAGCAACCTCTTGCTCACTAGGCAGGTCATTTCCCCACCACGCCACTAGATATTTGGTACCCAATTACAAATATATAATATTGAGAATTGCTCTCATGGCAAAGAAATATTGTAACCATGCCAATTGCAATTGGTACTGGGACATGGAAGACAAGACATCTACATAAATAAATAAAATGTAGAAACAGTGTCTGAAATGTCTCTCCAACAGAGATTTGTTTTTCTTTTTAAAAAATGTTGGCACAACCTATTTGTCAGTTTGCTGACTAAACACTAAGAACACATTTTCTTGGAATAATATACTCGATAAGAGGATGAGATGTAAAAAGAAATGAAACAAAATCCTACAATATCTTCTCATCAAGCTATTCAACAATTTTGATTGCAGGTTTATGCTGTATCCTATCCATTAATCTTTTGTAGTTTGTTTTTTTGACGTTTGTCCCAAGGGGGTCCTGTAGGGAGTGTGGGGGAGGAGTGAGGAAGGAAAAGGGAGGGAAAAGAGAAAAAATAAGTTGTTACTGAATAAACCTTTAGTTAAATCTACATAAGATTTCCTTTTGTGTAGTAGGGGTGTGCAGAAAACTGACTGGCCAGTTCAGTTTGAGTCTGAATCGGACCTGAAAAGTACCGGGCCTGTTTGATTTTGCCACCCATCGAATACCCCGCCCCAGTTTGGTTTGGGGGAGGGTGGTTCACAAGTCAATTTTTTTTAAAGTGTTAGTACTTACACCTCCACTGGGCTTCTCTGAGGCCACGTGGGGGGAGGGTGTCTGTGGAGGTTCCCCTCCCCTTGTTGGCCTTCTTTGTGGCAAAAATCAGCCAGTTCAGGCCTTCTTTGACCCTTTCTGGGCCTTCCCCTCTCCTGGTGGCCATTTTGGAGACTGCCACGCATGCTCAATGGACCTCTGCATGGCCTGGGTCATGACCTGGCCATGCAGGGGCCCATTGCACATGTGCGGCGGCCTCCAAAATGGCAACTGTGATGGGGGAAAGGCCCAGAAAGGGCCGAGAATGCCCAAACCATGTGATTTTTGCCACAAGGAAAGCCAGCGGGGGAGGAGGAACCTCCGCAGACCCCTCTGTGACCTCAGAGAAGCCCCCCCGGAGGGGGTAAGTACTACATTTAAAAAAATTGACTTGCGAACCCCCCGAACAGCTGGGGGCGGTCCAATCCATGGTCGGACTGAACAAGGCATGGTTCGGTTTGACCCCAAACTCTTGAACTGAACCTGTTTGACATAGAGCCAGTGTGGTATAGTGGTTAGAATGCTGGACTAGGACCGGGAGACCCCAAGTTCAAATCCCCATTCAGCCATGAAACTAGCTGGGTGACTCTGGGCCAGTCACTTCTCTCTCAGCCTAACCTACTTCACAGGGCTGTTGTGAGGAGAAACTCAAGTATGTAGTATACCACTCTGGGCTCCTTGGAGGAAGAGCGGGATATAAATGTAAAATAAATAAAAAATAAATAAATAAAATCCTTTCGCACATCCCTAGTGTATATGAGGGAAGCAGCTATAAAACAGTTTACTTATATGCTGCCTGGTATTCCAACTCCTGATCCATCATTGCTTGGGTCCGCTACAGTCAAGCTGGTGGCTATGGTTAATACGATTCAATTCGGAAAAGCAAGTTGTGCTCTTCAGTGCAATCAAAACCTTGATATTTAGATCAATACTTTATCCAATGGAAGTTGGTTCTATCAGCTGAGCATTAGGCTACAGACAATATGAAGACTGCACAGCTCTGGCACTTCTTGTGCTAGATGACACAATGAAAGGGAGCAGTAAAATAAATGAGATTTCTCATGCTGAATGCCAAATTATATCAACAGAAGAAAGTAGCTGGTAGCTACTGGTGCTATGATTGGATTTTTATTTTTTTTTATTCTGCTGCTTTGACATTTAGACAGCTTGTTTTGTAACTGGCTGCTGTGTGGAACACTGAAGAAAGGTCAAGTACATAACATTTTTTTGCCCAGGTGCCATTTGTATTATCATAGGGTTTTCTAGCCTCTTCAATCAAGTTCCCAGAGTGTTAGAAGTGACTTTCAAGGCAAAAGCAAGCAATCCATATTTCAGGTTGTGGTGCACTACTCAGTCCTACTAGGCTTACAGGAAGTGGTCTTTCCCTTCACTATGTAAATGATGTACTTGCTCTGGGCCAATCAATGTAGCTGTTGTATTTATGCAAAAGTACTGAAGGTGCATGGATTCCTCTGCAGGAAGTCAGATAGTTTTTTCTTCCTCATGACCAAGACAAACAAGGTTGAAAAGGCATATTTTAGATGGTTTAAAGTTTGGCCAAACTCTTTCCCCATTGCAACAGAACTAGAAGGCAGAATAAACTAAGAGGCAGACCATGGAGGTGTTCGACCAGTACGGATACATAACATCATATAAAAAGTGATAAAGCTAAGGCTGGATGGAGAGTGAACGCATTCAAAGTCATTATATGAGGATGCAGTAGCAGCCAGTCCAGTGGGGCAGGGGGGCCAAAAAATGAGCTGCATTGCTTTCCTCTCCCCTGCACTCAACTTGCCGCTGCATTAATCCCAGGCACGTGGACCAGTCATTTGCCCTGATCCCAACCCAGTAACTCACCAGCCTTCACATCTGGGGTTAATGTGGTGGTGGGTCAAAGCGCAGGAAAGTCAGGCACATGTGGCTTGTTTTCTACCCCCACTTCCCTACCTGGACCAGCTGCCACTGGGAACCTGTGATGTCACAGCTAAGTTGTAAGATCATCTCCCTATCTTCAGGAATTGATTGGGTGGGCTAAGTGATTCTGAGCTAGAATTTAACCACTTGGCTTACCTGTAATGTGTCAGAAGAGCGCTTTGCACATGTTCATACCATTTTCAAGGCTATAGCTTTTCATAGCAGTAGTGCTTCTTTCCATGTATGTAAGTATTTACACATCTGAAATGTGGGACTGTTTTTTCAGTGGCATGTTACTTTAAGCATGCTTTATTTTTTAAAAAATATAGACACTTCAACACTCTTGTGCATAGAAAATGAGCGGCAAACTTACAAGCTTCTCAAATTTGGCCAGTGCATGTGCAAATCTCTGCAAAGTTCATAGCCAGCACCAAGTAGTGGAGAACCTTCCGGCAAATCCCTGTGTCTGGCCCCCTCATGATGTACTGGAACCCATCTCCATGGCTTGCACTGGCCCATTCCCCTCTGAAGGGGCCTGATTCGAAAGATACCAGCAAGCATGCTGGGCTGAACCTCTACTTCCTCACTCCCCTTCTCATTGTGTCAGAGCATTCCAGAAATAAAAATGGTGCCATGTTGTGAAGGAGAATAACATCTGTGGCTGCCACCCAGCATTATTGGTAAGCTTGGTAGAGTAGGGCTCAACAGGGAGGTTTACTGTGGGACAGTAAGAAGCAATGATGGCAGCAGCAGATACTGAGGCTGTTCTCATGCGCAGGCAAAACCGGGCAAGCGAAGCCAAACCTGGTCTTGCCCACAAGTGAGAACTGGTAGGATAGTGCCTGATCCCAGCAGTGTCTCAGCAGCAAACCCACCAAGCCAGACACCCTCTTAAACGGGGTGAAGGAAGCGAGTGCTCTCTTAAACCCATTTTTCAGATTGTCTGCCGTCGTCTGCATGCAGCCGGGGTTGGGAGACTGCGGGACTCCCAGTTGGCATTGGGAGAATCCCGATCATGGGCCACGCACTCGTGTGGTGCCCCTCCAAGCCCTTTCTCACAGATCATGAGAAAGGGCTCACTCTCTTCCTTTCTTCAGAAACTGGCCCACAGATGGGTTTGCGCTGTTGGATCCAAGCACTGCCTGACCAGCCCCTAATTGTAGCCCTGCCCTAAGTTTGTGGGTTATCTGAGGAAACACTTCACTTCACTCCAAAATTAACATAACTCACTTAACATAACGCATAACATAAATTTATTAACCCTTTCAGCTTTTCAACATAGATAGTCACAGAGACTGCTAAAACATGTTGTAGCAATGTCAAAATAGTTTTATTTTGAAGAATCCATTTTTAATGTCAATGTGGAATATAGGACATGGAAGAGTGAAGCTGTGTTAATGATCAGGGGCATCATTATGGGGTGAACCACAGGGCACAAGCCTCCAGTGAATTATCATCATCATCATCATCATCTCCATTTATATCCTGCTCTTCCTCCAAGGAGCCCAGAGCGGTGTACTACATACTTAAGTTTCTCCTCACAACCACCCTGTGAAGTAGGTTAGGCTAAGAGAGAAGTGACTGGCCCAGAATCACCCAGCAAGTGGCTCAGAGCCATCAATCACATCAGCCGCCTCCCTCTTCAATGATGTCTCCAAGAAAGAAAGTACAGCAGGGGAGAGAGTTCCTGGGTCTCTTTTGCTTCAGCCTTCATGGGTGCTATATTTAAAAACATATGTTTTAGAATGCTTAAAAAACACATGTAAATATTATTGGGATGGTATGGTTGAGTTTAATGATCAAAAGTGGTGCTATAGGCCTGGGCCCTAGATCTTTTAGATACCTAGCAATGCCCCTGTGAATGATCCCACCTGATGATTTATTCAGTGTTGACTGATGTTCAGCTTCTTAATTTCAGATATTTCATTAAAGGTATCTATATAATAAGGTATCCATTTAATGTGGGACAACAATCCCTGAAATCATTGCAGCCTAGCGCCATCAGACCTAGCCCCAATCAGCTCCTGACTCAATCCACAATTCAAATATTTTTAATCCTTTTCCTGGATGATATCCAGAGCAAACTTGGTGCAGGCCCATTTGTCCATCACCCACTCATAATCACCTCTGACATTATTTGTAGAATAATTTTAGTGTCCACTAGCATCCAATTAAAAAAATGTATGGCTGTAACCAGAGCCATAATACTGAATATCCCCAAAGCACTTATTTTGTTGGGATGTCCATGCAAACCAAAATAATAAATACCTTTAAGTGGAATATTAAAACTCAGTGGAGTAAGCAGAAAGGGACTGCTTTTAGTAAGAAAATAGCAGAGGGGTGTGAGAAAATAGCAGAGGTAAGGGGGTGACTGGGCCAAGCAATGGCTTTGTTATGGGATCTGTAATACTCCACATGAAGCCTGCATCAGAATATTTCTGTTAGCTGAACAGTGAGAGAACAGTATTGCCAGTCATCTCATTTGAAGGTTTCTTCCCTCCTTTCCCAAACTTACAAGTTGCATAGCAGGGGGGAAACAAAACAGGAGGCAGCAAATGTGCAGGGATCTCTCTGCATTTCCAGTTCTCTGTAATGAAGGCTTCTGAACATGCATTCTCAATGGGAATTCCAAGAAATGTATTTTTTTAAAAAATGCTTGATAACATGTGACAGGAGGAATAACAAGCTACACTTCCAATCATCAACAGAAGTCTTCTATGCAGAGTGAAAGCCCTTAGCTTACCTCTGGGAATTAGCTGTAGCTTTGTTTATTTTTGCATTTATTCTGGTCCAAGTAAGGACAGGAGGGTGAAAACCTGCATTTCCCAGTGTCTATGTTGACAGCAACTTGGTTCCCCCTTGCAAGACTACACATGTGAGCACTATAAGATATTCCCCTTAGCTGGTGGAGCTGCTCTGTGAAGAACATCTGCATGCATACATGCAGAAGGTTCCAGGTTTGCTCCCTGTCATCTCCAAGATAGGGCTGAGAGAGTTTCCCGCCTGCAGCAGCAGCAGCAACAGCAGCAATAGTGGCAGTGACGACAAATATTTATATACCACTTTTCAACAAAAGTTTCCAAAGCGGTTTACATACATACATACATACATACATACATACATACATACATACATACATAAGATGGATCCCTGTCCCCAAAGGGCTCACAATCTAAAAAGAAACATAAGATAGACACCAGCAATAGTCACTGGAAGTACTGTGCTGGGGGTGGATAGGGCCAGTTACTCTCCCTTTGCTATATAAAGAGAATCACCACGTTAAAAAGGTGCCTCTTTGCCCAGTTAGCAGGGGAAGCTGCTGCCTGGAGCTGCCCTAACCTTGGAGAAGCTGCTGCTAGTCTGTGTAGACAATACTGAGCTAAATGGACCAATAGTCTGACTCGGTATAAGGCAACTTCCTGTGTCCTCATGTCCCTAACTATAGCCCCTGCTGCTCCTTACCTCCAATATGGTAAATTTATAAAAGTATTTGAATAAGAAGGGGGAGAGAACAAAATGGGCGGCCAGTGAGCCATTATATAAAGGTAAAGTGTGCCGTCGAGTCGGTGTCAACTCCTGATGACCACAGAGCTTCTTTGGTAGAATACAGGAGGGGTTTACCATTGCCATCTCCCACGCAGTATGAGATGGTGCCTTTCGGCATCTTCCTCTATCACTGCTGCCTGATATAGGTAGCAGCAGGGATTCCAACTGGCAACCTCTGGCTTGCTAGTCAAGCCATTTCCCCACTGCTCCATTAGGTGGCTTAGGGAAAATTCAGAAGAGGTTGGGGGGTTTCTGAACTGCTCAAACACCTTAATTGTTTCCTCTACCCCCTAAAGATAAACCATAGCAGCTGTGCTGTTCTCCCAGTTGAGATCAGAGTAGCTGCTATAGATGTCTAGCTTCCGTGTTGTATTCCTGAAGATAAAAGCAAGGATTGAGCATCCTCAGCATGGTCTGCTGTACAAGCCTGACCAGCAATATTGAAGATTGCACTATCCCCAGATCCAGCCCATCTCTTCATCTTGCAAGTTAGTATGAGGGAATGATATATTCCCAGATAAATGATGCATTCATCATTCCCTGAGGCTGCAAATACATGTGGAGCAAGATTTTTTGGGCCCAAACTCAAGATTATAAAACCTAAATAAATAAAAGATAAAAGGTTAAAGTAAAGCAAAACATACAATAATATTGCAGTGGCTTTCACTCACCACGTCACAATTCCCCAAACTGGTTTATAAGGATACCTCATAAAGAGTAGTATTGCACAGTTAAGACTAAAATATCATCTTGGTGCTACAGCTGTTACCTCAAAACTATTTAACTGCTTCACTACTTACTTCAAAGCTTGTGTCCTGCATAGTGTTGCTAGCACTGCTATTCTGCAAGCTCCCAGAAGCCTCTCTGCTTATGTCTAAGACCCTAGGCTTGTGGTTCTCACTCTTAACATGCTCAGGAGTCTCAGGGGAATGTGGGCTCCCTGTTTGTTGGCATATTCAGAACCAATCACTTAGCAGGCAGTGGGACAGTCGCCCTCAGGTTCATCAGCTACCAAGTGAATTGAAAGAGTGTTAGCTTTGTGTCTTTCCCTATACTAGGGAACGTCTAAGTAGACGTCTTTCTGTTAGAAGACTGACTCTTTACTTCCCCTCTTCTACTTCTTCCCAAACAAGCTAATCACCTCAGCAGAAAAGTCAGATAAGGCACTGGGAATGCAACTCCCTTCCCATCAGCTGAGTGGTCAAACTCAGAGGTGCGCTCATTAAAAATACTGATTGATTTACCGTGTCCTTCTGACCTGAGAGATATCCTCACACGTTCTTTCAGTCCATTTACATACAGGTTGTTCTTGACCCATTCAAATCATTGTGTTGTACTTCAGCACAGCAAATACAAACAATGAATTCTTTTGAGATTCACCAGAGTCGCCCTTCCCAGGAAAGAAGAGCAACTGGATTATTGCCTCAGGGCACATTTTGGGCTATAATTGCCCTTAGTATCTTGAACCAGTGTGCTTCATTTGGTCTTTACACCTTGGAGTCACCTGCAATTTGACGCTAGAATTGGCACCTGCCATAACACCTGGCCATGTCTTGCTCTGCATGCCATTCATGCTTCCAGCCTCCAGATCGGCCTTCCTCACTGGCACAATTTGAACAGCTCACCTTGCTGCTACTAGAAGCTGGCTGCAAGAAAACAGACACTTTTTGATTTACCCCTGCTGCCTAACCCCCGAGCTGCTTTCATTTATTCATTGCTTGCTTCCATCCCTGAGGAAAGATTGCTTGCTTCCATCCCTGAGGAAATCCCCTTTGGCACCTGAGCCACAGTGGTCCAATCACCACTAAAGGGACAAGGACAAGGTTGTATGATAATCACTGCGCCCCTCTGGACTCTCCCTTTCTCTGCTCTCTTTCTTAAATCCCAAAACCTGTTTCTCTGAAGCCTTCTTTTCTCTAGTCAGTCTGGAAGTTATTGTAATTTGGACACTAACCTAAATTGCTTCTTTACAGTTATCTGGTTAATCTTTGTAATATATTTTTAGTAGTAATATTGCTTTAATCAACTTTCTTTTTATGCTGTACTCCTGAATCCCAAATAAAACTTTACTTTGTTTTTGAATTTCACCCTCTCTGTCAGTTCATTTTCTTATAACCAGAACTTTGCACAAAATTTATTCTGGCATGGGACTGCTCCACCCCAGCTTGCTAATTCCCCACACAGAGCCTGGTTCCATTAACAAGAGGCCACCTGTGGATGACTTTCATTGCATACAAGCCTGTCCTAAGAGAGCATGTGCTATGTCATGCATAATGTCATGCAAATTAATGCAACTTCTTGAGAACATGCTCCAAATGTTTCTGACTTGTAGCAAAGATCTGCCTTTAGGATCTGCCTCGTAAGGAAAATGCTCCAGGCCCCGAATCATCTTGGTTGCCTTCTTCTACACCTTTTCCAATTCTACAATGTCCTTCTTAAGATATGATGACCAGAACTGTAAACAGTACTCCAAGTGTGGTCGCACAATAATTTTCTAATGATCCCTTGCTTGGAATTTGCCTTTTTCACAGCTGCCATGCAATGGGTCAACACTTTCAATGAGCTGTACACCATGACCCCAAGATCTCTCTCCTGGTCAGTCACTGACAACTAAGTATATATGTGAAGCTGGGATTTTTTGCCCCAATATGCATCAATTTACAGTTGCATACATTGAACCACTTTTACCATTTGGTTGCCCACACCCCCAGTTTGGAGAGATCTTTTTGCAGCTCGTCACAATCTGTATTGTATTTCACTACCCTAAATAGTTTAGTGTCATCTGCAAATTTGATAGTGTTGGACCAGGACTGGGGAGACCTGAGTTCAAATCCCCATTCAGCCATGAAACTCACTGGGTGATTCTGGGCCAGTCACGTCTCTCTCAGCCTAACCTACCTCACCTGGTTATTGTGAGGATAAACATACCCATGTACACCACTCTGGGCTCCTTGGAGGAAGTGCGGGATATAAATGTAAAAATAATAAGAAATTTAAAAAAAATTGGCCAATTTTCTGGTTACCCCAACTTCTAGATCATTTATGAACGATTTAAAGAGCACTGATCTAAGGAGCAGTAGATATCTCTGGGGGACCCCTCTTCTTACCTCCCTCCATTGTGAAAAATGTCCTACCCTCTGTTTCCTGTCCTTCAACCCATTACCTATCCACCCATGAACCTGTCCCCTTATCCCATGTCTGCTTACTCAAGCACCTATCGTGAACAACTTTGTCAAAAGCTTTTTGGAAGTCCAAGTAAATTACATCATCCAGATCACCTTTATCCACTTACCTGCTGACACTCTCAAAGAATTCCAAAAGTTAGTGAGGCAAGACTTTCCCGTGTAGAACCCATGCTGGTTCTCCTTCAGCAAGGCCTGTTCTTCTATATTTAACAATTTTGTCCTTAAGTATGCTTTCCATCAGTTTACCTGACACAGAAGTTAAGCTATCTGGCCTATAGTTTCCTGGATATCAACTAGATCCTTTTTTGAAAATAGGTTTTACATTAACTATTTTCCAGTCCTTTTGTACAGAGCCCGATTGTATGGACAAGTTACAAATTTTTGCTAGGAGATTAACTATTTCACATTTGAGTTCCTTCAGAACTATTGGGTGGATGTCATCTAGCCCTGATGATTTGTTACTTTTTAGTTTTTCAAGACAGTGTAGAACATTCTCTCTCATAACTGTAAATTGGCCCAGTTCTTCAGCCTCCAATCCTGAGAAACTCAGTTCTGGAGCATATATGGTCAGTATCCTATCCTTTACTATGAAGACAGATGCAAATAACTCATTCAGCTTCTCTGCAATCTCCTTATCCTCTTTAATAATCCTTTTCACACCCTCATCATCTAAGGGTACAATCACCATCCTGGCAGCTTTTCTGCTTCTCATATATTTAAATAAGTTTAAAAAAAAAATCTCCTTGACACTCCTAGCTATATGCTCCTCAAACTCTATTTTTGCATCCCTTATTGTCTCCTTGCTTTTCTTTTGCCAGAATTTAAGTTCGGGCAGGACTTCCCATTTGGGCAGGACTTCCATTTTCTGAAGGAAGACTTCTTTAGGGATGTGAGAACAGGTTTGATTTCAAACCTGTCAGGAGTTGAACCAGTTTGGTTTGACGGCTCGATGTTGAGCCAACCTCCGCCCCCATTTGGCTTGACATTGGACCGAAACACACACAACCCACCCATTTGAGGGGAAAGTCCACAATTATTATTTTTAAAATGTGCTTACCCCCTCCAGGGGGCTTCTCCAAGGCCACTGGGGTGGAGGATCTGCAGATGTTTCCCCTCCCCCACCTGCCAGCCTTAGGTATAAAAACACCTGGTTTGGGCAAACATCAGCACTTTCCAGGCCTTGCCCCCATTGTGGTGGCCATTTTGGAGGCCACCGCACATGCACAATGGGCCCTGCATAGCTGGGTCATGACCCAGGCCATGCAGGGGCCCATTGTGCATGTGCAGCAGCCTCCAAAATGGCCAGACAACAGGGGCAAGGCCTGGAAAGGGCTGAAGATCACTCAAACCAGAAAATTTTATACATAGGGAAGGTCGGCGGGGAGAGGGAGAGAGGGGAAACATCTGTGATCAACACCCCCCAGCCAAACCTAAATGGGAGAGGGGATCAAGGGGGGCAAAACTGAACTGGCCTGGTCCAGTTTGAGGCCAGTTTGGCCTTGAACTGAACCAGGCCAGCCGGCTTTGTGCACACCCCTAGTCTTCTTCCTGATGCTACTTGTTAGCCATGCAACTTGTTAGTCATGCTATTTGTTAGCCTGATGCTACTTGTTAGTCATCCTGAACTTGGTGGTACCTTTCCTCCCTCTTGATATACATTGCAACTAAGCTTCTATTATTGTGGTTTTAAATAAGTTCCATGCTTTCTGGAGTGATTTGACCCTCCTGACTTTCTCTTTCAACTTTCTTTTTTACCAGTCCCAACATTTTTTAGACGTTTCCTCTACTGAAGTCTAGCACATCTGTGTTGGACTTCCGTGGAAATGCTCCACTCACATATAAGCTGAATTGGATCACACTGTGGTCACTGTTCCCCAGTGATTGTATAACCCTGACATCTCACAACAGGTCCTGGGCACCACTCAGGATATGATCCAAAGTTGGACCAAACAAGCTTCTATGGTTGGTTTCATGACCAACTGTTCTAAGGCACTCCACTCAATCCCTTCTTTAATATACAGTGCTACTCTACCCCCAATCTCCCCCCCCCCATCTTTTCTGTAGAGTTTCTATCCAGGAATAGCAGTCTCTCACTGGTTCTCGCCATTTCATCAGGTTTCGTTATGCCTACTATATCTATGTTTTCATTAGCAACCAAGCACTCCAGCTCTCCCATTTTGGCTTGGTGGCTTCTGTCATTGGTATATAAACATCTATCTGTAGAGTCTCTTACCTGGCATTGGTGTGTGTTGTCTTCTTTGTTGTCATTTGGCATTTTTGACAAGCTGTCAGGTGCTTCCATCTGCATCTGTTCTACTCCTAGTTGTACTCTGTCTCCTCATTTATCTAGAACAAGGAACAGCATTGCGGGATCAGGCCCAAGGCCCATCTAGCCCAACATCCTGTTTCACACAGTGGCCCACCAGATGCTGCTGGAAGCCCACAGGCAGGAGTTGAGGACATGCCCTCTCTCCTGCTGTTACTCCCCTGCAACTGGTACTCAGAGGCATCCTGCCTTTCAGGCTGGAGGTGGCCTTTAACCCTCTGTCTAGTAGTATCTAAAATGTTTACACCCTTGTAACTCAGGGGATTTTGCTTGCCAAACCCGATACCACCCACTTCTTGTTGGCAACCCCCCAGGCACCATTTTAAAAGCTGCTCTGTGACCTTAGTGCCAGCAATCTGGTTCCATCTTGGTTCAAGAGGAGCCCATCGCTTTTGTACAGGCCTTGCTTGCCCCAAAATGTATCCCAGTGCCTAACAAATCTAAACCTCTCCTGCCAGCACCACCGTCTAATCCATGTATTGAGTCCTCTCAGCTCTGCCTGTCTCGCTGACTCTGTGCATGGAACAGGTAGCCCGGGGCATAACAAGGGTGGGGCAGGCAGGGCACGTGCCCTGGGCACCATTGCAGGGTGCGCAAAGTGCCTGCCATGCTCCGCCCCCAACTGCGGTCTGGAGAAGTGCCCCGCCTCCCCCACCTGGGCTACTAGGAGCCCCCCCCCCAGCGAGCACTTGCCATTTATTTCAGGCAGCATGTGCTGCCTGAAACTGTCTATTTCCATTTCTCTCCCTCCAGAGAGGGAGAGAAAAGAAGAATAGATGTTTTCAGGCATCAAGCACTGCCTGAAATGACGCCGAAGAGCTTGCTCCGGCTCTTCGGAGCTCGAGGCCACGACCCCTTTGCATGTGATGTCAAAGGGGCGTGGCTTCAAGCTCAGATAACCCCTTACCCTGTGTCTCTGCATGACTCACTTTCACATGCCTCCTCTTGAATCAGGCGTACACATGCACACACACAGGGCTCCCCCCCCCAAGTGCACACACACACACACTTACCAGGAAGTATTGAATGCACACACTTTATTTATTTGTTTATTTATTCATCACATCATCATGTGGTGTCAAAGGGGGCATGGCCTCAAGCTCCGATAAGCATGAGCAAGCTCTTCAGTGTCATTTCAGGCAGCACTTGCTGCCTGAAAGCATCTATTCTTCCTTTATCTCCCTCTTTGGAGGGAGAGAAAGGGGAATAGATGCTTTCAGGTAGCAAATGCTGCCTGAAATAAACGGCAAGTGCTTGCTGGGAGGAAGCTCTGCTCCTAGTAGTCTGGGTCGGCAGGGCGCCGTGCACACGGTCTCTGGACCCCAGCCAACGGGAGTGCGCCCACCTGCCCGCCAGTGCCCAGACCGCCTGTGGCAAACCCAGCCCTTTTGCTGCTCTTCCCGCTCTTCCATGGCGGAGATGTTGGAGTTCTGTGTCCCGAAGGGGACAGACCCTCCCAGTCCTGGGGCTGGAGATAGACAGAAGCATGTGATGTGCCATGCTGGGATAGGTGGCTGGGTGGGTTTCTGTGCTGTTATTTGTGTAGGGACATATCTGTGAGGAGAGCTTTTAATTTGGCAATTTTTAATTTGACAAAAGATTGCATGAGAATTTGGAGATATGACAAGTTTCTGCAGGGATTGTTTGCATGTTGCATTTCTTCTCTTCCCCCCTCCCCAAACTCTTTGTAGCTAAATGAAAATATTGATTGTGGTCATGCTTGCTGCTTCTGTATAAAAGTATCTTGCTTAGCCAATGAGGAAGCTGCTTATGCAATAAATACAGAGTGAAGTTTGTCCTCAGGGTTGTTAGATGTGCCTTTTCCAAAACGTGTCCTTTAGAGCAGAATACAATGGGTGCCTTCATTTTTTTATAATTGATGCCTCCATGGAACATAATGGATGTTCCTTTTTTTAGGCCCTGTAGTAGCCACCTAATGGTGCAGTGGGGAAATGACTTGCCTAGCAAGCCAGAGGTTGCCTGTTTGTCTCTCAGCTGGTATGTTTCTCAGACTATGGAAAACACTGATCTGAAAGATGGATGTCAGATTTGGGGGGGCGGCACGGCACAATTTCAGTGCTTGCCCTAGGTGCCATTTTCCCTAGTTACACCCCTCCATGTAGCACTTCAGAGAACACTACTCAGGAGGTCCTGGACTTCAGTACGCTACCTAGCAGCCTAAATTTGGCTTCCTGGACCTCCCAGCTGTATTTCCCAACATTGTTGGTCCTGATGTGCACCACGACAGCTGACTCCTCTCCAACACTGCCTAACAGCCTATCTATTTGCTGAGTAACATCTGCAGTCTTCTCACCAGACAGGCAAATCACCATGAGGTTTCCACTAGGTCACAAACCCATCTCCCTATGCCCCAATGATTGACTTGCCCACTACTAGGAGGCCCCCATCTCCTGGAAGAGTATCCTCTGTGCGAGAGGACATGGGCACATCACCCATGGAAGGGTTATCTTCTAAGGGATAATTCCTGACTTCCTCTGACTGATGTCCTCCTTTCCTGAGACCTTTATTCTTAATGACAGCAAAGGAGCTCTCAGTCTGGGAGTGGGATGCCTCTACCACATGACTGAGATGCACATACCTCTCTGCCTCCCTGAGCTTCTCCAGGTCAGCCACCTTGGCTTCAAGGGAACAAACCTGTTCCCTCAAATGAGGGAACTTTCATTGATAACATTAAAAATTCCATACAGGTGGTGGCATTTGAGAAAATAATATGTTCCCATTGTGCTGAGCAATTAAATAATATCATTTCAAATTGGATCACAGGCATGCTGCAGGAATAATACTTAACAAGCAAGAAGAGTAACTCAAGCAAATTTTCAGATAGAGATGATCAAACTCATCAGCCTAAAACAAAAATTTTCAAACGTGTATCCCTTAGGCAGTCTGGTAATTAATAGCATTTTGACCTTACTTTCTTTTTCTCTGTTTGAAAAATGCTGTCTTTCTCACAGCAGAAAGAAGATGAGAGAGAGCTTTTCCCTTATAGCCAATGGTGGCAATTTGGATTTTCCTTCCAGGAATCACAGGAATCTGTGTTTTTTCTCAGAGATAAATCTAAAATCTCATTACACTCAATTATTTTGTCTATGCGTTGAAGCAGAAATTTCAATTTAAGTAAATCTACAAGGATCTGCTTGTGTAGTATGGGATAATTTTAATAACACTATTGAGGAGCATGAGGAAAATTACTCAGATTAGTCCTATTGAAATTAATAGGACAATAGTCATGGTGTAACTTGCTCTTTTAACTTCAATGAGATTACTTTGAGCAATTTCCTTCATGTTAGCCATTGTTTAGTATTATTGGTAATTATATCAAAATAATGTTTATCTATAAGAAGAGATACACACAATAAAGAGCCTTATCCTAGGAAGCAACAAAACAGATTACCAGAGAGTACCAAACAAAGGTCATCTGAGAAAGAGAACTAAAGGTTCACCTTGAATCTATGAGTGAAGGCAATAAGTCTACAACCAGCGAATGACAGAAAGTAGAATTAAGAAAGAGGATTACTGCACTGGTGATCTATGGAGTATAGCAGGTGCAGCCAAATTCTTTCAGATAAGATTGGTTCTCCATTTGTTGACCCAATCAGATTATGACTGTAATTCTGTTTCAGTATCTTGGAGATTAATTGAATCTGATATGGACAATCTCTGCCTTTTTGCCTACAGACAGTTATACTGATCCAAGTTTTATGCTGATTAACAAACATGATAAAATAATTGTAAGCGATTCAAGGAGGGTTTTCTTAGAGAATATTTTCTAATTCTTAAGGATAAGATAATGGGAAGTAGGTGGGTTCACATCTACTACAAGGTCAACTGTCTTCCAAAAGGGACAGGATTTAACCTTTTGGATTTAGGTTATTTGTAGTTCTTCAATTTATGCATTTCTCTTACAAGAAGATATAATGGTGTTGCAGTGCACGTGTCACAGCAGAAGCACATGCATTACTATGGAGAAGATGTGATAGTCCTTGCTTTGCATTTCCTGTTATAGCAATCTAGAATCTAGCTGTTCATCCAAGCTTGCCTTGGGTGCAGCTTGCTTGCCCCAGCCTCTCTGCATAATCAGGCATAATCAAGTTGATTATGACTTTGTGTCATAATTGAATGACACTAATTTTATGTGGCTCATCTGATTGGCTGCCTCGTGTTTGGGGGTGGGGGTGGCAAAGCAGCCAAACATTGCACCCTCCTTCAAACTCGGCAATCCGAGCATTGAGAAGCGTCCACACACACACATACGGAAGTTTAGTGTGGGCTTTACTAGCCTGTTGGGGGCCGGGTAGATTTTTTTTGGCCCCATCCAAATTGGTGTGGGTATGGGGCAGTGCTCCTTCTAACAGGGATTCCCAGATGTTGTTGACTACAACTTCAAGAATCTCCAGCTGCAATGGCTTTTGCTTGGTGATTATGGGAGTTGGCATCATCTCATACTGCATTGGAGGAGGCAATGGTAAACCCCTCCTGTATTCTACCAAAGAAAACCACAGGTCTCTGTGGGTGCCAGGAGTCGAAATCGACTTGACGGCACATTTTACCTTTAGTCAAACTGGGAATCCCTGTTAGAGGGAACACTGGAATGGGGTCTTTTTTGCCTGCCTCAAAATAAAACTCTTTATTTAGTTAGGATTTCCCAGTCACAATAGCAGGTACTGTGCAGAACTGGGCCTTCAGGTTTGATTGGTGAGCACCTTAAGGTACTTGTTTGACATTAAGAAGAGTCCTTGTCAGTCCCTAGACACTTTATGGCTCAGAGAGTTTTGGTCAGGGGCTCTTCTAATCTGCTGAAACATCACCAGCTTAAAATGCTCTACAGCTTGGGGCTGGTGATGTAGAGGCAGGTATCTGACCTTAGGTCAGCTAAGGACACAATCAGCTCTAGTCAGGATGCTTTCCTGATCCAAGGTGTTTTTGCCTTTTGCATTATAGGCCAGATTCACCCAGGGTGGCAAGTCTTTCAGGACCGCACCATAGGCAGTGCAGAACCAATCCCCTTTTGGATCTTATTTTGATCAATATAGTTGTGACCCTTTATTATACGTGATTCTTAATTATGGTGTCTTATGTCCTTATTTGTCTGTGTGCAGCCAACATATTCTCAATGACTGAAATACAATGCAAGCTTACATTAGTCCAGTCAGATTGCATGCACACAAGTAGTGCAACTGCACAAATTGCTCAAATGCAAAAATTGCACAATGTTACACAAGGGTGAGCCCATTGGTTTACTCTTGTGTAACATTATTTGCGCAATTGCACTACTTGCATGATGTATTTTGTGCGGTATGTCTGCCACTCTGCTTATAGTTTTACTGATTAAGATGTGTCCTTGGTAATTAAAACTGATCACCAAATAATCAACTAAAGCTTTTGCTGATTAATTTACTGATTAAACGTTTCATCAGTAGAAAACTGATTAAACTTTTTCCTATTTTAAACTAATATGTAATATGCATATTTCACTGTGCACCAAAATATCTTGAATGATTAGAAATATCTTTTTAATTACCAAAAATGTGTTCAAGTCATAAATGTAAGATGGACTGAGATCCACAAATCAACACTGTGACACTCCTAAAATGGAAAATGGAAAATGTCCCACAAATTTTGGAGAAATACATTACCCTCCCCCCGCACCCACTATTTTCTGCTCAAAGTCTCACTACACAGAGTTGCCAGATCAGCAGCATGGAGTGTTATGAAATGACATTGGTGGGGAGAATGCTCTGTACTTTTATGCAAATGTGTTTGGAACCTGCAGAGCTGTCAATCAAAAGAATCCATTGGTGGGTGTTGGTGTGGACAGAAAAGTCAGTTGAGAGTTAGTTGCGAGAGTTGGTTAGGTAAATAATACCTCAGAAACATCTGTTAAAAATAAACTTTGTTCTTTTTTGTTTGTTTTGAACCTCTGGTCTTTGTGAATTCTGTCACTTCCCTATTCATGCTAAGCAAAGCTACATTTAACAACACAGTGAGATATTGAAATGAGTTGGAAGTATTATGGAGGTGTTATAGTTTCTTTTTCCTGATGGCAGCATGTGGAAAAGTTCAATAAAGCCTAAGAAACTTCTACAAGATAAATTATCTTCAAAACGCAGGGTACTAGAGTGGACTATAGAGTGGGGCCCTCTTTCCCCACTAATTCTCCATTAAAATTGACCAGCTGCTTTTTAAGAAAGAAAGAATTAGGGCACATTACACATATCTGTGCATTATGTGTAGTTATACCCAAGACCAGGGGTTCTCAGGATGTTGCTGAACTACAAATCCCAGCATCCCCTGCCACAATAAATTATTGGGGGGTTAATGGGAGTTGTAGTTCATCCACATCTGGAAAACCCCACATTGGGAACCCATGCCCAAGACATTCTATGTATATGGGTAAAAGTTGACATATGTGGGTAAAGGCCGACAGTTCCTTTTCTTCCTAACCCCAGTTCCACCTACCCTTCCCACTGTTGGAAGTGAAGGACTTTGCGTTGTCTCTTGTCTCAGTGACAGTGGAGGACAGACTAGTGAGTCAGAGGGCTAGAGGGTCAAGACATTGGTCATTCCTTCTCTACTGCTCTGACACTATCCCTTTGGAATGTAGATTGCTACTCTTAGGGACTAACTTCCTTCCTTCCTGCTTTGCACTTCCTCTTCCCTTTCTCTTCCTGTTCCTTCTACCTTGCAACATGCAAGCTCCTCTCCCTGCACCATGTGTGCAGAGATGCAGAATCCATCTGCATCCAGCTAGATAGATAGATTAGAGATCCTAACTCCTTACTTTCCTATCTAGAATGGAGTTCTCTAATAAATGCCACTTATATTGATTTGAAACTATGAACTGGCTCCAAGTTACTTTACTCTCAGCATACACACATGCCTAATTAAATTCTGCTGTGTTGTGCCTCTGTGCACTCTGCTATAATGAAAAAGGGTTTTCTCCTACCAGATAAAATTCCCAGCACCCACAGGCACGTTTATATTAGCTTGTTGTGAGAGAATATTTATTTTCCAGGGAAAGCATGAAATTATTAATGGGCAACAGGGCATCCTATGAAGTGTCACCTCTCACCCGCTAAATATGAGAGCAACTGCCCCTGTTCAGCACAGAATAACATCCCATGCACATGCAGTAAGTGTTCTTGAAACACAAGGACCTTTTAGAATGGAAATGCCTAAGACAGGGATTGATCTTTTTCATTCCTTTCGCTACAGTATGCATGAATTGGTTTTGTGGTCCATATGCACCAAAAGGGTGTGCAAGAATCCATTTTTTCATTTTGATTTGTACCCAAATTGTATAACCCCCGATTTGTTTTGCGTCCAAAACTCTCCCCGCAAATCACCCCAGATTCAATTTGTAACCATTTTTTTTAAAAAAAAATCTGAATAGATTTGGATCCAAAAAAGGGCTTCAGGTGGTAGTAACCCTAACCCCTGCTACCTTGGCAAAGAGGCACCTTTTAACATGGTGATTATCTTTTATTTAGCAGGGGGAGAGTAACTGGCCCTATCCACCCCCAGCACAGTACCTCCAGGTATCTATCTTATGTTTCTTTTTAGATTGTGAGCCCTTTGGGGACAGGGATCCATCTTATTTATTTATTATTTCTGTGTAAACCGCCCTGAGCCATTTTTGGAAGGGTGGTATAGAAATCAAATTAATAACAATAACAAAAACAATAGTGCCCAATGGGTGCAAGGAAGCTACCAAACAGATTTCAAAGGAATTGGGCAAAAGGGTGATATTTCAAGAATTTTTCAAGTTGGCATGTCTTGGGGGCAGATTTGGGGCACAAAAAGGAGTTTGGGGGGCAGGAGAGTGGGTCAGGTGGCAGTGCCCCAATCGGTGCCTGCTACCATCCAGATTTCAAATAAATTGGTGAAATCTGGTGAATCCACTCTCATTTGCTACCAGAGAATCTACTCTCAGAACACCTCAGAAACAAAATAGCCCAGTGCCCCATGGGCTTGTGGGTTTGGGCGTGGTTGGGACCCTATGTGCACTATATCACCACTTGCTCTGGGCTACCCTGATGCCCCCCAAGTGGAGTTATGGGGCTGCTGAAATATCCATTATTCTCTATGGGGAAAAGTTTAGAGAAACTTCAGAAATTCTTTAAAAATCACCCTGTTGCCCAATTTCTTTGAAATTTGGTTGGTAGCTTCCATTGGGAACTACCCATTGGAAACTTCCATTGGGAACTACCATGCCACCCACTTTGGCAAAAAAATGGAGGTCTGCATCTCCAAAATTTTGGGGTCCAAATCTGGGGTGATTTGTTTTGTACCTGAATCTGGGCAATTGGGGATAGGGGTGATTTATTTTGTATACAAAACACCCAAATCAGCCAGATTCGGGTACAAATCATTTTGTACCCTAATCATTTCACACATCCCTAATATAATATTCTTAATAATTCCAAATAACTAGAGTACAAAACTAAAAGCTCAATTGTTAATTAAAATGTGTTCATTTTTCTTTGTGTTCCTCCAGTATTTGTTTTCCCCTTAAATGTTTAATGCCATGTTCCATTTCACTTTGAACAATCCATAATAATAAAGAGCTTAAAAACTGAAAAAGAGTTTGACAATGGAAAAAAAGTATCACTAGGTTGTGGTCTTGGTGGCTTATAAAAAGTTTCATTTACTTTTTACTCCTCCTCCAGTCCCAATAAATATGTCTCTTCCAATATACCATATTTCATTTTCAGAATCCATGAAGAGAACAGTCTGTGGGTGAGCTGTTCATTCCATTAATCCTATTGCATCTTAGCCCACTGGATCTTTATTAGATCTATTTCTAATATTATTAATCTATCAATAGAAAAGTTATCCAAAATGTCTCAGATGATTATATTCAGATCTGCTGTTGCTTTGAAGCCATTGTTCAAATGAGTTGCAAAATGTGAAAAGGAGTCTCTCATCCTGTCACAAATGTCATCTATCTATCTATCCATTTAGCTAGTATATTTTAATGTTAGCCTCAGCCATAACAGTTATACAGGTGGCTCTCATCATTCTGGAACATTGTAGCCCATTCCAGCCTACAACCATTGATAATGAAATCGCAAATAATGAGACCTGGGAGGCCCTGGGAAATCACCAAAAAATCTCTCTCTCTCTCTCTCTCTCTCTCTCTCTCTCTCTCTCTCTCTCTCTCTCACACACACACACACACACACACACACACCAGAAATGGGATGGAGCACAGCACTGTACCTTGACTACCTCAGCTCTCCTACTCTCCAGGTGCTCCTGCAGTGGTCCCTAGCTCCCCGAGTAATGCATAATAGTGAAGTTTCTCCACCACACAATTAAAGTCCAACAGTTAGCAGCACAACCAACGGAGGAATTTCTAAGTAAGTGCACATGGACTTCTTCGCTCCCCACAGTTGAAGTCCAACACTTAGAAGCACAAACCCCTGGCCTGACTGGTTGGCAGGTTGCCCAAAGAGGCAGCACAGAATTCAATCCACTTCAAATATATACTCACAGGGGGATTTCCTCACTCCACTGCTCCACTGCTGGAGTGAGCAACACTCTTTCTTTCTCTCTAGTCTCTGGTGTTCAGCAGCAAAAATCAAACAGAAAAAACAGTGGAGTTCCTTCACTCCACTGTTGGAGTTTGCAGCACTCCGTCTCCAGTCTTCTGCTTGTACACAGATCAGGTAGCAGAAGCAGGCCCTGCAGAGGCTGACCTGCTGCTGGCATCGTCGTCGTCTTCATTATCATCATCCTCTTCCTCCTCAAAGCCGTGGAAAGTGCAGGTGTTGCTTTCTGATGATGATCCACAGCTGAAGTAGTGGGGGCAGCTATCTTTCCAAAGTAGCTGGTGATGGTAATTTGCTTCCTTTAGCTTTGCAGAGTCTGGTAGGTGTCCTTATAGGTTTGCAAAGCAGCCTCCTTCTGTCTTTTGAACTTGATGCTGAACTCCATCAGGGGATCAATCTTGAACACTTTGTCTGCTAAGGCAGTCCCAGCTGCATAACCTCAGACAGCCCCTTTGTGGTGAGGGGCTTGGGAAGCATCTCTTCTTCTTTCTCCTCTTCTCCCTCACTCTCAGGAGATGCCTTCATGATGTCCTCCGATTCTCTTTTGTCAGCTCCTCCTTATGGAACTGGAAGAATTCCTCCACCTCATGTGGCTCAATGTCTTGCAGGCCTTCTCCACCAATGGTGCATGCAAGGTTGGTGATCTGCTCCCCTTGGTCAGCTACTGAGGGAATAGCTGCAGCAGGTGAAGGGGTAACTGCCCCAGCCCACAACATCTTCCAGACTGTGTTCCATGCCTGGGATTTGATCCCTGCAGGGGATGCCATGGTGTTCTCAATGCAGTCCATTATGCTTCTCCAGCAACCACTGACCAACGGAGAGGGATCAGCTTCCATGAGATCCAGCATCCTCCTGAAGGTGTGGCGAATGTAATAGGAAAATCGCGATCAGACCCTGGCCCATCAGTGGGATCAGGGAGGTGGTGTTGGGCACCAAGAAGGCGATCTCCAGGTTCAGATGTGTGAAATGCATGGTCTCAGGATGGCCAGGTGCATTTTTGAGCAGGAGGACTCTGAACTCAGGAGGACTCAGGTTCTTGGAGGCCAGATATATCAGCATCTCATGCAGAAAGTAGTTGCTCACCGAGTTAGAGAAAACTGCTGCAGGCACCCAAACTCTCCTGTTGGCTCCTTGAGCAGGAGGACTCAGGTTCTTGGAGGCCAGATATATCAGCATCTCATGCAGAAAGTAGTTGCTCACCCAGTTAGAGAAAACTGCTGCAGGCACCCAAACTCTCCTGTTGGCTCTCTAGAAGATGGGAAATTGGCTTTTATTCTTCCTTTTCAGGGCACTAGGGTTCTGTGCTCAGTACAGGAGCATGGGCTTGACCACACAGTCCCCTGCAGCATTGCCACATACCAGCAGAGTGAGGTAGTCCTTGGCTGCCTTGAAACCCAGAATGCTGATGAAGGAGTGGGATGGCATACAGTTCCAGAACAGGCATGTCTCTTCAGCACTGAAGACTTGCTCAGTCCTGTACCCTTCAGACTCAATCAGCCACTGGAACTCTGCGGAAATCTTTGTGCTGCCTCATGGTCCACTGATGCTGCTTCCCCTACCAGCTTGATGTTGTGGAGGCTACAGCAATGGTTGAATCTTTCAAACCAGTTGTTGCTTGCATGGAAGCCACACTCAGTGCCTTCAGACATTCCTGCCACTTGACCGCCTTCCAATGCAAACTTCCAGAAGAGCTGCAGTGCTTTCTCAGGGACGACAGGTCCACTTGGTGGCACGTTCCTCCAGGCTTGGTCTTCTTATCTACAAATGGAGGGGCTTTCCCATCAAATCCATTTGGGGATTGTGTGAATGGAACACCCCCTTCAGACTCCGAGACATCCTGTATGCTCTCATGGATACTGGCTTCACTTCTCTTTATGGAATGGACAATGGACGCATTGATGCCATCATGGCATGCAATGGATGCTGCACTGTCCCCACAAGCCAACATGTCCAGCAGCCTGAACTTTTTGCTCAAGGACAATACTCTGTGGGATCTTTTGCCACTTTCCTCAGCGGAGCTCTCCGCTGTGCACCTGCTCATTTTGACTGTGGAGGAATTTATACAATGATGTATATTACAACACAGTAATTGTACAAGACAACCACACACACACACACCAAAAAAAATCTGATAAAGTACAGGACAGGTCAGTGTAGTAACTGATAATTAAAATCAGTTTTCCATGGATATGTACTTTAAATCAATTTTTGATTGATACAGGACAGTACCAGAGATCAATTCATTTTTAATGGCTATGGCATTTAAAATCAATGTCCAATGGATACTTAAAATCATTTGTCATGGGTACAGTACAGTACTGTACAGCACAGTACATACTTAAAAACAAATTTCAATGGATAATTAAATCTTAATTGATATTTAAATTAAGTACAGTTAAACGGTTCAGCACAGTTCTGTAATTAATTACCAATATTAAAATTAACATGCAGGAAGATCATACCTATTTATGGACAGATTCACACAATGAAAATTGTGGACAAGTGAGACCAGTCTACTGTGGATAGTGGGGTCAAGTCTATATGTCCCAACCACAGATATGCAGGACAGCGGATGCAGGAACTGCGATTGACAAGGGCCACCTACATGTTACAACCTGGTCCAGTGGCGATTCCTCTCTAAGGGCCAAGTGGGCAGCACCCCCTCAAAATTTCAGGCAACCACAGCCACCACTTCAAATTTTTAAAAAGTTACCCAGCCCTTCCATTCTGTCCTGTGGCTGCCTGCCTTTCTGTGCACTGTGGACTGCCTGTGCTATGATCTTAGATGCTCTGGGAGCAGCAGCTCCTGCCGCTCGCAGCAATCTATTTTTTCAATTATTATTATTACTTTTATTTATTTATTTATTTATTTATTACATTTATAAACTGCCCCATCTAATCTGCATATGAAAAATTAAAATCGAATGAGGAATGCTGCTTCCAATGTTTTTGGAAGGGAGGTGAGTCCTCCAAATGCTCTCTTCCAATAGAATAAGCAATATGATCATTGATGTGTATTCTGGACAATCACAAGGCCTGTGGAGAGAGGGCCCTGTAGCTTCCTGCCTTGAAAGCAAATGGGCCCCTGCCTGCTTCTCCAAAAGGCATCTGGCTGCACCCTGGTTCTTTCCTTCTTTCCCTCATGCCAGCACTCCATAGCCAGTGGGACGCTGGCTCAGGTCCCATCCTGCTTCCTCCTCTCTCCTTCTCTCTTTCCTGCTTCTGCCTTCATTTTCCCCAGCACTCTGCTTGATGCACATGGCCCTTTGGGCTCTGGGCCCTTCCCCTCCATGCACTTCAAGGAGAAGATGGGTCTAGAACATACAAGAAAAGGCCATGTGTGCATACAGAGCCTGGTAAGCCAAGACGGAGGCAGGTGCCGACAGGAGATAATTCTCTCTCGGCTGTGCCTGCCTCCATCTCGGCAGAGCTGGGCTCCAAACATACATGTGGCTGGGCTCTGGACTCTTCCTTTCCATGCACTGCAAGGTGCCAAGAGAAAGGGCCATGTGCGTGTGTGGAGCCTGGTCAGCTGAGATGGAGGCAGGCACAACCAGGAAGGAATTCTCTCCTGGCTATGCCTGCCTCCATCTCCACTGATCAGGGCTCCAAGCAGACATGGCTGGGCTCTGGGCTCTGGGCTCTGGACCCTTCCCCTCCACACACTCTGAGCTGAATAAGTGTCCAGAGCCCAGGAGAAAGGGCCATGTGTGTGGCCAGAATCCAGTCAGCTGAGAGGGAGGAAACGGGAGGAGATGAGAGAAAGGAGACAAGAACAGGCACACAGCTATATGCCCTTTGGAGCCCCTACCTGCAACCTCCCCTGTTTATTATGGTCCCGGTGCCCTACTATGGGTGCGGCTGAGAGGGTGGTGCTCAAATGGCTTGGTCCACCAATTTTTTTTCTGTTCTCAACTGACAGAGGGAAAGCATATACAAGGAGTTCAACATTGACTTGTATGGCAGGAAGAAATGACTATGTGGATGTGCTGCAAGGAATGCATTGTTCTGCTTTCCCCTTTTTCTGTTTGGAGGTGAGCAGACATGGACCTGCAAAGATGTAAAACATCCTTGTGACAAGGTGAGGCATCCAAGAGTCACCTGGAGAACACTGTGCAGCTACAAATATTAGGCAGAGCAAACATCGCAAACAAAGCTACTGGATGAAGGCTACTGTCTGTCTGTTAGCAAGCACAACCAAGAAGTAGAAAACAACAAGTGCATCCTCTCAAAAATCATTGACTGCATTTGCTTTTGTGGTGTTTTTGAATTGGCATTTCACGGTCATGATGAGCATGATGATTCTGCACATCCAGGAGTTTTCAGAGGACTGATTGATCTGGTGGCGTCCATTGACTTAGCCATGCAACTTCACCTGCAGAGTGCCACAGTAGTTCAGAATGGTGAAAGAACATATTAAAGAGCAGTTGAAAAAGTACCTTTTGTGGCAATTCAAGCAGATGACACTACAGATGTCTCCAGTCATTGTCAAAACAATCTTATTTTCCACTATATTGATAATGGTAGAGTGCTTCAATGGACTCACACAGCGAAAAGACAGTTGAGCTGAAACCATCAGTACAGTCTTGCTTCAGCAGCTGAATGAACTGTTCCCAGAGGAAACAAGCAGAAAGTCATTGGTCAGAGCAACCTTTATGGTTTACTCTATTGGGCTTCTGTGTGTCTGTATTACTATTGTACTGGTCTGTGACTTTAAATAAAATTTTGATTTGATTTGATTTGAGCTATGATGGGGCAAGCGTCATGTGTGGAGAGCACAGGCAAGTGCAGAATAGGAGCGATGGTGTATTCCCTAATGTCCACTACATCCACTGCTATGCCCGTCAATTGAACTTGGTGATGCAACAAGCAGTATCTAAAATCAAGGAAACAAGGATTTTCTTCTCAGACCTTCAAGGTATCTTCCATTTTATTCCTGTTTTATTGCATTACTTTGTGAGCTACCCAGAGAACATCATGCAAACAATAAATTAACTTTTTATTTTTTACTTTTAGGGATCCCAATATACTTTGCCAGCAGTGCTAAATGTAATCAAGTGTTGGAGGAGGCTGTTAAGCAAAGACTACCCAGATTATCTCAGACATGCTAGAACTTCAACATCAGAAGAGTGAATGTGGTTTCTAAGAAGAGACTGGAACTGATCAAATGTTTCCACGAAATAACAGCTTGGGCACTGGATAGATCACACTGCAGTCCATAAAGCAGGAGGATGTCTTCGGCTGCTGGAAGATGACACTGAGTTTCTCTACCTGTTGTCCCTCTTCCACAGAGTAATGCCTCACATGGATGCTCTCTACAATCAACGTCAAGCAACAGCCATTGATACCACAGCAGTCATGAAAGCTATCCCAGACTTTGTGAACGCCATCATTTTGGTCAGAAGTTCGATTGGAAGTTTGTTTGATGAGTTACCTCTTGAAGAAAGGCTGCCAAGAGATACGTCTAAGGAAAGCCTGGCTCAGTTTGCAATGGACATATGTGACATCATCACTGCACATGCAAACAAATGTTTTGGATTTACAAAGAAAGGAGTGTGCAATTTGGATTTGGGGTGTTTCGATTTGGATCCAAATAGAATCACCCCCGTTTTGTTTTGGGGTCTGGATCTGACCCATACAAATCACCCTAGATTCAATTTGGATCAGAATTAATCCAAATATAAATCTGAATCAATTCGGATCCAAAAACAGGTCTCAGGGCCAAAAAGAGTGGGGTGGGAACGCCTAATGGGTGGAGGCTACCACCCAAATTGCAGAGGAATTAGGCAAAGGGCTGATTTTTGGTGAATTGTTGAAGTTTTAGTGTCTTTGGGGCAGATCTGGGGCAGAAATGGGGCACCTGGAGTAGAAGAGTGGGGTGGGTGGTAGTTCCTAATGGGTGGAGTCTACCACCCCAATTGCAGGGGGATTGGGCAAAGTGCTGATTTGGGGTGATTTGTTGAAGTTTATGTGACTTTAAGGTTTTTCCCCATAAGGTATTAAGGAGGGTGTATCCCTTCACGTTAGGCAGAAAGGGGTGGCCTAGAGCAGTGTGGGGTTGGTGGTAGTGCCCAAGGAGGGGAAGGAAGTTACCAGAATTTTTTCAAAGGAATTGGGCAAAGGGCTGATTTTTGGTGATGTGTTGAAGTTTACGTGTCTTTAAGGTTTTCCCCCATAAGGTATAACGGAGGTTTCAGCAGCCCCATAAGTGCACTTGGGGGGCACTGGGGTGGCCCAGAGTGAGTGGTGGTGTAGTGCACATAGGGTGCCAACCACCCCTTGGGTTGCTAACCCATGGGCTACAGGGTTCTGTTGTTTCTGAGGTGTTCTTCTGAGTGTAGATTCTCTGATAGAAAATGAGAGTGGATTCATGGTGTCTCATTGCAAATCTCATTTGCTATCAGAGAATCCACACTCAGAAGAACACCTCAGAAACAACAGAACCCTGTACCCCATGGGTTAGCAACCTATGGCAGTGGTTGGCAGTGTATGTGCACTACACCACCACTCGCTCTTGGCCACCCCAGTGCCCCACAAGTGCACTTATGGGGCTGCTGAAACCTCCACGATTCCCTATGGAGAAAAACCTTAAAGATGCATAAACTTCAACAAATCACCAAAAATCAGCTCTTTGCCCAATCCCTCTGAAATTGGGGTGGTGAAATTAGGCACTACCACCCCACCCCACTCTTCCACCCCATATGCCCCCTTTCTGCCCCAGATCTGCCCCAAAGACACTCAAACTTCAACAAATCACCAAAAATCAGCCCTTTGCCCAATCCCTCTGCAACTTGGGTGGTAGCCTTCACCCATTAGGCACTACCACCCCACTCCACTTGTCTACCCCAGATGCCACATTTCTGCCCCAAATCTGCCCCAAAGAACAATGCACAGCACACGCGCGCGCACACACAAACAACTGCAGAGCTTTGCAAAGAGCCAGGTTTCCAAAGCAAGCATGATGTCACACAGATGCAGCAAAGCAGCAGACTAGGTCTTGGTCCAACAACAGTGCCCTGCCCTGACCCTCCCCCAAGCATTTTTTGTCCACCACAGGCAACAGAGAGACACAGTCAGCAACACACATTCAGTGAGGAGGATGAAAATAACAACATTCTGCAAGCGGAGCAGCGAGGCTTGGCACGGGACCCCCTCCCAGGGCCCACACAAGTTTGAAGAGTGATGAATTGATGACAACAATGGTGGCACACAAGTTTTTGGTGCATTTCCACAATGGATCGGTGCCTGTGGCATGAGCTGTGAGCACTGTGAACACAACCTACATAGATGCAAGCAATCTTTGAACTCACAATATGATCCAATCTTCATTGCAAAAACAAGTTCGCGCACACACAGACACAGTGAATTGAACCTATCCTGTCATTTGCCCACACCACACTATGAGAGGTCCCCCCAAAAAGCCAAATTAGGATAGGCAAACAAATGCATTTTGGGATTGCATTGCAACGCATACTGCTGGGGCAGGGGAGAAAGACTGTAGTCACATTACTGTTATTACCTGTGTGTGCGTGCTGTGCGAAAGGGTTAGTGGATTTAGGGATAAATATTTGGCTGTGTCACCTCAGAATGCTGTGTGTGCTCTCTCTAAGTCTGTGTGAGAGAGACATTTGTCAGGGCTACACCAGCAGCAAGCTCATCGTTGGTGACATAGCTGTTTGGGGGGTGGGGGTGCATGAGTGTATGTGCTGCTGCTTCAGTCACAGTAGTACTCATGGGTGGAAAAAAGCAAAGCATTATAAGCAAAGTCTCGGACAACAACAAACAATGTTGTAGACAAGTGAAAGTAAGCCAAGCCACATTTGAACAGAGAAATGCATGAACAACAATAAATCAGAATCAGAATCACATTATCGCATTGAAACATGCATCAGACATTTTCAATTTGGCATCAATTCACAATAGTTGGTTAAGAAGCAGCAATTCTTTGGGAACAAGCACAAGCAAGCAAACAAGCAAGCCCTCTCTGTGACAGTGTGCTCCGTTTGTGTGTGTGTGTGTGTGTGTGTGTGTGTGTAATGATCCACACGTGTGAGCATATGCCATTGTACAGAGCACATAGCCTCCCAGAAATGTTCCTGACTGTGCCCCCTGCACACACAGCAGCAGCCTTCCTCTGTGATGGATGGTATGCCTGCTTCTGCCTTCCAGCCCTCAGGACCAGGCAAGTGGGTGCTCCTGCAAAAGGGAGGGATCCACCACAGATTTATGCTGCTGAGACAGTGACTACAGTTCCCATTGTCCCTAGTCTCGATGGTGGCCAGCCGTCACACCAGTGAGAAATGGGAGTTGTAGTCTCTCTCAGCAACATCTGGGAGAACCCCCCCCCCAATGCAGGGAGCACTCACTTGCCCTAGCCCTGATTGCCAGCACAGAAGCACTCCACCATCTTGGGCTGGCAGTGCAGCGGTGCCTGTGTGTGCATGTCTGGATGTGCCAGCAGCACTAAGGGGCAGGGAGGGATAGACTGTGACACATCTTTTGGCCGGGATGGCGCTGCATGAAGGGGGTGACGAGAGTCACTCACCCTCCAAGGCCAGCTCGGAGTTGCCCAGCAGGGGGAGGTTCACCTTCAAGAAGACAAGCTGCTTGACCAACTCAGCATCCAGGCATGAGTGCAGAGGAGTCACCACGTCCCTGGCCATGGAGAACAACCTCTCGCTCGAGACGCTGGTTGGCGGGCATAAGAAGCACTGCACAGCAATGGTCACCAAGTCTGGCCAGACTTTGCAATGCGTTGCCCAGAAGAGCAACGGCTCACTCTCCTCGTCTTCTGACTCCTCCTCCAGGTACTGCAGAACACTCTGCTCAGCATGGCTGGAGCAAGGGGCATGCTTCTCCCATCTCCCAGGCAAGATACCAACAAAGCCCTTCAACCACCGGGTGGCGGTTCGAGGTTGCACTGTCTGCTCCTCTGGTGCCACTGCTAGAGAAACTGCGCTGCTGGACTGGGAAGAAGTGGGGGTGATGGCAGTGCTGCTGGGGGTGGGATGTGCACTGCCAGGCTGTGACCCATCCCCCTCCTCCTGATCATCTGCTGCATCACCTAAGCCTAGCCTCTATCTTCTTCACACATTATGTGTTCAACCAGGAGGCCCCTCCACTTGGGCAGCTCACCAGTAGGCACAGTGCTGCCCTTCATCCTTGGGTCGCAGATGCATGCCAGGACATGCCATGAAGATGCCCCCAAGGTTTTCTTGAGCCGCTCCACTACCCCAGTCTTTAATCGACCTGCTAGGGCAATTGCATCCCCAGTGGTCAGAGTGGTCTGGAGATCACTCATTGCCTTCTCAAGGAGAAGAGCAGCAGGCAAAGCCTGGCTCAGTGCGGCTGCCTCAGTACACAAGCTGCTCATGCAGAATAGAATGGCTCGAGTACTGAGACCAGCTCGGAAATGAGCTGCCAGTCCCCGTGGACCAGAGTGCATGCCTCCAAGCTACCATGCCTTGCCAGGCTGTAGAGGGCTCTCTCTTGCTCATGCATGCGCTGGAGGAAGAGAAAAGTGGAGTTACACCAGGTAGGAACCTCCTGAGGGAGCAAGTGTTCAAGCAGGCCCTGCCCAATCTGTCTGGCCTTGAGCAGGCACCTTGCATTTTCACTCCGGTGGAAGTGGCCCACTATCTTGTGGCACTGCTCCACAAGAGCAGCCACGGAAGCAGCAGGATTATGAGCTGAACTACTACCCTGCACACTCGCCACATTGGACTTCGACGCCTTCTTGAGCCCAAGCACATCCTGCACCACCAGGTTCAAGGTGTGTGCAACGCAAGCTATGTGCACACCGTAAACCTACCTAGCTGTCTTACTAATGTTGGCTGCGTTGTCCATCACCATGAAGCCTTGGCGGAGGCTTGGCTCCCCAGCTCCCCAGCCCCCCACCTGGCAGTCCATGGCGGCGGCCAACTCACCCGGCCTGTGGTCTATGTCCATCACCTCCACATGCAACACTGCCCAAGAAGGCATGCATGCATGGGAGGAGTTGTATACAGTGCCAGTGGAGCCGGATGTCCCTTCACCCACATGCCCCCACCAGTGGGCTGTCAGGGACATGAAGGCAGTGTGCAGCCCGCTGCAGCTCATCCAGAGATCCACAGTGAAATGCACATTGGTGTTGGGCCCAGCTGCATGCATCCCGGCCAACACAGCCTCCATTCATGCATGATACAAGGAGGGGACCACCCTCCTGCTGAAGGTGGTCCTTGAGGGGATCTTGTACTCTGGAGAAAGCAGCTGGAACAGAAGGTGGAAGCCGACATTCTCCATGAAGGAAAAAGGCTGGTCGTCCAAATCAATCATCTCAGCAATGGCCCGAGTCACGAGATATGGTTTTGGGCCATCTGACCGCTTTCCCAGAGGCTGCACCCACCACCCAGTCAGCTATTCCTGCCTAGGAGCAAGAGCCACTGGCTGCTTGCTGCCACTAATGCTAGTTGAGGCACTGGGCCTACTGCCACTGCCAGCAGAGGTCTCCACACCTGGGTACCGCTGGTGCAGGTGCACCAACAGACCGGAGGTAATGAAGTGCTTAGGGTCCTTGCCTCTGCTGACCAGCGCCTTGCAGTGGGTGCACTCAGCATGGGCGGGATCACCAGGGTGAAGCTGAAAGTGGTGCCTGCCACCCCTTCCCCCTCTTCGGCCAGAAGTGGCCAGAAGTACCATCTAATGTGCACATGTACCCTGTACTTCCAGCCACCTGACTGAAGAGGGGGAAGGGGCAGCAGGGAAGTACACTGCCACCCTGAAGGCTTTTACTGGCACTGAGTGCCGGTGAGGGAAAAGCAGGGGGAGGGGTGTGCATCATCCCCCACCCCTTAAAGTGACACCCCTCCAGCTTCGAACTTTGAACCCCCTCGCAGTGTTCAAACCTGTTTGGAGGCCCATAAAAGGGCCTCTGAACAGGTTTGTGCACATCCCTATTAGTACTTTCTTATGGTTATGGTTCATTAAGAGGTGTTATGCTATGGTTCATTAAGAGGTGTTTGGTATTTTTAAAAAGGAAACTTGATTAAAAAAATTTTTCCTGTTCATTGATGACTACAGCAAGTTACATTTCAGAAAGTTCTTTCCATGACTGAACATAAGAACATAAGAACAGCCCTGCTGGATCAGGCCCAAGGCCCATCTAGTCCAGCATCCTGTTTCGCACAGTGGCCCACCAGATGCTGCTGGATCCCTGCATTAGCTATTACATGTAACCAAAGTGCCACATGAAAGTTATTGAACTTGACTTCCACCATCATGTTGTGGATAAAATGTTGGTCTATGGAGAGAGCAGATTGAAATACCTAGTTAGGGTAATTTTGAGAAGCCACTGTTGCTCAGATGACCCTAATTCTCAGCAGATAAATGGAGTGAACCAACCATGTAGTAGAGGAAGAGGAGACATATAAATGTGATAGACAGATAAGTTGATTATCCAATAAATTCTATGCCACTGTTTCCTTAAAGAATTGCATAGCTTTAACAATTCTTTTAAAGAATTGCTCATACATATCTGTTAACCTTATGTCTCAATATCATTATAATTCACATGGCATCTATGAATCTAAAGGACTGATAAATATAGATTCTCCATGATCCCCAATTCACACCTTTATTCATCAAATCCCTTATTAGTTTATATATATATATATATATATATATATATATAAATTTACTATTATTTTTAATTGTTTGTATGTCCTGTCTTTCTACCCATTTGGGTCTTCAGGTCAGCTTACATGAACCATCATGACTGCAAAACTGGCACATTTAATTCGGGCTACAGTGATCACAGCTTTTATTTTTGAGCAGGTTCTGCTGGATGTTAGGGGAATTGTGAATTGCAATATAAACGAGGGATGTATGTTTCCACTATTTCCCACTATGGATCCTGCCTGTAGTAATTTTCTCCTGATCTCTTGCTAATTTTAA
Source organism: Hemicordylus capensis (assembly GCF_027244095.1). Taxonomy (NCBI): domain Eukaryota; kingdom Metazoa; phylum Chordata; class Lepidosauria; order Squamata; family Cordylidae; genus Hemicordylus; species Hemicordylus capensis. The sequence continues at coordinate 104,226,548 of NC_069657.1, read as the reverse complement.
GCTGCACATGCTATACAAGGACTATATCAGAAACCAAATTTAACATGGATAATTAGATTAGTGTCTTTCACCTCCAAAGCTTTATGTTACTGGCCTTATTAAAAGCACGAATGCCATCACTTACTGTTACTCTCAATTGGAAAATCCAGTTAGTGCTTGTAATTCTGAATGGTGTCTTATCTGGCCCATTACCTGTACTGACAGTGCTTAGTGCTGCTAAATACATTTTAAATCATTTTGATTAACAAAACACCTGAGCTCTTGGCTCTTAAAAGAAACTGATTCCCTATTCTCTTAGCATAACACCAATGCAAATTTAAACAGATTGGGGTAGTTTATCATAACCAGTGTTTCCACTTTTCATTGTATACATTTATGAAGGTTCGTGTGTGTTTTATGAGCTTTTAAGCTTTAAAAGCCTAGAGCCATGACTAAAGACGGAGACAATACATTGCCAGGAACTTCCTTCACAAGGATTTGTTTTCCAAAAAAGCACATTATAAATTATAAGAAATCAAGTGCTGATTTCCTATCCTAATATTCTGTGCATTTCAAGTAGCTTTGCTCTGAGGCAGAAAACTAAACCTGTGCAGGCATTAGATTTTGTTATCAAGACTGAATTGTTTCCATGGCGATATGAGTTAGTAACAAACATATTTGCTGACAGTAGTACACTCTAAGATGGACACTCTTTTTGTTGTAATTATTTATTCACACATCCAAATTAATTCGTGCTTCTAGGATAGCTACTTTGCAAACAGGCCTCAGAAGCATACCGTTAAATCCACTGAAGACAAAAGAGTTGCAACTCCTTCTACCTTCCCCCCCACTTGTTTTGTTGTCTTTTTCACCCCTCCAAGACTCTAGCAGGTGAGGGAAGGAGCAGGTAACACCACAAGGGAGAGGATGCACAAAAGAAGCCAGGGATGTCTTGTTTCCGGCTGTATCAGGAGATATAAAGATATGCATCTTCTGTCCAGGATGCACAGTAAACATCCTACATAGGTTTGTATGTTAAACATCCTACATACATTAGCATAAACCCTAACATTGCTTCCTAGGCCTCTTTTCATGAATATTTGAGAGGCAGTTATATTGCCACTATGGTGAATATTTAGTGCACACCCAGCTGAGCCCTACAGTAGTTATTAATGGCTGATCTTTTGACTAATGCTGCATATATGCTTCTAACAGAAGTGTGCACAGAGAGCTAGCATGGGCTCACAATAATACTCAATTCAAAGCATGGGCACTCTGGCAAAAGACCATGAGGCTATTCCCACTCTGAACAGAAAGTCGGATAAGCGAGCTAGCCTGCCTAAAGCACCCTCCCTTTAAAGGAGGTTAACAGAGCAAGCACTCTGTTAACCTCATTTCGTTGCTTGTGTGTCACTGCAGCACGTGGCAACACATGAGTAGACCCCCGGCCAGGAGGCTGCAAGCAGCCTCTGGGCTCAGGGATCTCTCCAGGGTCAACCGCGCTCTCGTGCAGGGCATCCTGTAACTTCCGGGGGCCACGTGCCCCCTGATCCCCGTGGCCCCTGCTGGCTTCATGTGGGCAGCAGCCAGCAGTCCTGTGGGCGGCGGATCCGGCCACCCAGCTATGAGCGGCTACTCATCTACGGGGACATCAGGCTAAGTCCACTCTCCCCGCAGAACCCCGTCAGGTGTCTCCATGACTATCTTCAGCACTCTCCCAACACTCTGTTGCAACACGCTCTGTTGCAACAGAAACACATCCCTGATCCTGGACATGTTTCCATTGGCAGAACACTTCTAAATCATAAGAAGAGCACCAAAAACAGTTACATTCTTGCACAAGAGCTTCCACACTTTGGAAGACTAGGGGCTAGCATGGAGGCTAGGCCTATGTGCATGCACATAGCATTACTCAAGACGTTAGCCATTGACAATTATACCTACTGTTATGCATCAAAGTATGCTATATTACCACTAGGGGTGTGCACAAAACTGGTTTGTCCAGTTGGTTTGAGTCTAAATTGGACTAGAACAGAACTGGGCATTTTCAATTTTGTGCACCCCCAAACACCCCTCAGCTCAGTTTGAATTCGAGCTGGTTCAGGAATCCGAACGTAAAATATTAACATTAACATTGACATTGACATTTTTAAAGGGCTCACTGCCTCTGAGGGGTGATGCGGTGGCTGCAAGGGGGTCAATGGTGGTTTCTGATCCCCCTGCCATCCCCCCCCCGTCTTGAAACCCTGGTCATGCAGATGGCCCAGATGGCCACCACCAGTACACAGAGGCCCAGAATGGGCCGGAAACCACCTTTATTGAGCTGTTTTGAGACTGGGGAGGCCGGCAGGGGGAGTGGGAACTACCTGAGACTCTCCATGGCCATGGCAGCATCCTCCCTGGAGGCAGTCAGCATAATTTTTTAAAAAAAAAATTACATTTGAAGCCCTGAACTGGCCGCAAGCCAGGTGGAGGTGGGTGGTGTTTGGCTTGACCTCAAGCCAAACTGGGGCCAATCCAGCTGGAGGGTGAGCCCTCGAACCAGACCAGTTTGATGTCAAACCGACTCCAGGTTGAGCCGATTCGCACATCCTTAATTACCACTGGTTAGAGAAGAACACTGTATTCATCATTAAATATCCCTAGGGTTATACGGCTTTAGTATTAATGACTATTTAAAAAGCATATTCACGCAACCAATGCTTCTGAATATGTGTGACAATAGACCATTTCAGTGTTTGTGACTGTACTGTAAAGAACCTTATAATCGAGGAAATCAGCTCCATGTGCTTGTACAGTGATTGTGCTATTGACAACAGTTTTTTCACATTTTTTATATCCCGCTCTTCTTCCAATGAGCCCAGAGTGGTGTACTACATACTTAAGTTTCTCCTCACAAGAACCCTGTGAGGGGACCAGCTCTCCGGAGAGGAGAGCTGGTCTTGTGGTAGCAAGCATGACTTGTCCCCTTAGCTAAGCAGGGTCCACCCTGGTTGCATTTGAATGGGAGACCACATGTGAGCAGTGAAGTTGCACTGTAAGATATTCCCCTCAGGGGATGGAATCCACTCTGGGAAGCGCAGAAGGTTTCAAGTACCCTCTCTGACATCTCCAAGATAGGGCTGAGAGACATTCCTGCCTGCAACCTTGGAGAAGCCGCTGTCAGTCTGTGAAGACAATACTGAGCTAGATAGACCAATGGTCTGACTCAGTATATGGCAGTTTCCTATGTTCCTATGTAAGTAGGTTAGGCTGAGAGAGAAGTGACTGGCCCAGATACATGGTCAGCCCCAGAGATGGAACATGCATATGTCCTGTTTGTGACTTCTACAGTTACATAGCTGAACACTAGAGCAGGCTGAGTGTTGTTATTGGTTCCAGATACATCACTTTATATCAAACAGCTACTCTGTTTTCCAAAGCAAACATAGGAAGGAGCTGAAGAGAGAGAAACATGTGCCCAGTCAATAGTCAAGACAGTGTATATTATTTATTTCAGAACTGGAAATGAAACCATTGGATGCTTAAGAGGGTTAAAAGAGTCTAATTTAAATTTAGTATTATAACAACTTTACTGTATTTATTTAAATAATACAAGTGAACATCATAACTTTCCATAAATGTGTGCATATAGATATGTTTATATAAATAAAAACAGCACTGTACTAATAAACCTGCTGTGGAGACAAATGGTTTCAATTAGCTTTCTCATTAGTTTAAAACTAGATTATTTCCTTGGCCATGAGTCATTTGTCTCATTTTTAATTTTTCCCCCTGATAAAGGGGAATTTGATAAAGTGTCATGGGAGCTGCTAGGCATATGGATTCTGGTGAGCAGAGCAATTTTAAGAATCTGTGCTCACCTCCTTTACTTATACAACAAAGTCTCTACTGCAGATAGGCTCTAGTGGGAATGTTTGAAATGAGAGACCACAAGGAACTAAGAGCATTTCACTCTCAGGTCAGGTTTGGATCTAACAGCATGTGGTGGGTGGGAAAAGGGAGATCTTCTAGTGAAACATTTTAGGAACTTTATGTTGCAAAACAGTAAAGTTTTGCAAAATTAGAGATGAGGGGTGTGTGTTGTATAGAAACATTCATGGAAGTATATAGATCCCAAAAGGAAATGGGCTCTATTGTGACATGGATAAAGTTTTGGACCTGGATTAAACCTTCATCAGCCATGAAGCCCTATTACCAGCCCATAAGAAGCCAACATAATGCTGCTTTTGCATGCCAAAGTTATAACAAGCTTGCAAAGAGGAAGAAGTGGCCACCTGAAGCGATGCATTGGCTAGCTTATAAAATTAGAAATTGCAAGGTTCTTAGATAATAGATCGTTGGTCCAGAATTCCACAGGAGCCATGGTGGGCATTGTGATGTGCCAGCGATCTTCCCTTTCATTTAAGCAGAGGGACTGCTCTGTGTATCAAAAGAGGTGTAGTGGAGGAAGTACTTTGTGCATATTTAATTTGCACAAATTACATAAATGTTTGTTTCATTCTGAGTTTTCCTATCAAGGTGAATTCTTTAAAGGAAAGCATTTTGTAAACTTCAGACCACATGCTTCTCCAAATCCATCATTCATTTTGTGGAGTTTGTGCAAAATAAAGTAATACTTCTACAGATACCAAATTTTGCATAAATGATGCTGTCATTTAAATGAGCTGAATGTACTATTTTTTAAAATTGGAGTATGCTGGGTGAATGGTTTAAAAAATAGAAGAAATTCTAAATATAATAATCATATTTTGACTGGTAGTGTACTCAACAGGTTTTTAGCACTCAATAATCAGATCAATAATTCAAAAATGACATCATGCCCAAGAGAAGCAGAAGACCTTTCTCAGATTAAAATCTACTATGATTCAAATTTACCATATATGATAATTATTCAATAACATGAATAAAGTTTGAAGTTGAAATCCTACAAATTTCAAACTCTTTTACTGCCCTTTTGCAAGGACATTAATAAAAAGTTCTATAACATATTTTTAATTTTAATTAAAAAATTTAATTTTAATATTTTAATTCCCTGCTAACTTGGCAAAGAGGCACCTTTTAATGTGGTGATTCTCTTTATTTAGCAGGGAGAGAGTAACTGGCCGTATCCAGCCCCAGCACAGTACCTCCAGTGACTGTTGCTGGTGTCTACCTTATGTTTCTTTTAGATTGTGAGCCCTTTGGGGACAGGGATCCATCTTATTTGTTATTTCTCTGTGTAAACCTCCCTGAGCCATTTTTGGAAGGGCGGTATAGAAATAGAATTAATAATAATAATAATAATTATTATTATTATTATTATTATTATTATTATTATTATTATTTCTGAACTTTCCTAGCAGTGTAATCTACAAAATGGCATTGCCAGGTCAATGGCAGGCCTCACCTAACAATCTATATATTAAATTCTCAAGGGCATACCTGTGGCTAATCCGGTGTGTGGCAGCTCTCACAAGAGGCCATGAGCAAACGCACCTGATTGGGCAGTGGGGATTCCATATGCAGATAGGGAGGAGGAGCCTGTGATGGTTAAGGTCAGTTGGAATGCAACTGTTACTGGTCGGAAGATATTCTTGATTGTAGAGGAGAGGAATCTATATTGAAGAGGAGAGGAATCATTGTTAACTGCCCAGAGATGAAAGTGTGGGCAGTATAAAAGTTAAATAAATAAATAAATAATTAGATAGATAGATAGATAGATAGATAGATAGATAGATAGATAATGGGCAGGGGTCTGCGAAGAGAAGGGTCGTGAGGGAGGAAAGAGCCTCTTCAGGAGAAGGAGGCATGTGAATTAGATGAGGAAACAAGATGAACAAGATCTGTTAACTCTGAGAGGGGGGAGGGGGGAAGACAGACAGACAGACAGACAGACAGAGGGGGAAAGTGAGTGGTGGAGAGAGAAAGGGAGGTGCCTATGCAAGGAAGGGTGAGGGATGGGCCTGAGTCTGTCAGCGGCCTGAGGGCAATGAGTAGTCATGGTGGCAGCAGCAAGGAAGGGCAGCAAGGAAACAACCTGCTGCTGTTTGGGGCTACCAAGTCAACTACTGCTGCTGTATGGGCCATTGGCGGAGGGAGGCAGGCAGGCAAGGGATGAGCCCAGGCCTGTCAGCGGCCTGATGGGAACAAGGGGCCATGGCGGTGGTGGCAGCAAGGAAGGGCCCAGTCAACTGCTGCTGCTGTCCCTGTGGGGAGGAGCAGGAGCAGGGCTCAGGTGAGGATGGGGAGGTCTCTAGGGATAGGGGGCTGCAGCTTGGCCAATAGGCACCACCAATGCTGCAGCCATGACCAAGAGGGGTGAGGGGGATGGAAGCAATGGAATGGAGCAGAAGTGCAGCTCAGGTGAGGGTGCAGAGATCTCTGAGATGAGTGGGGCTGTGGCAGGGGGTGAGGGGAACAATCAAGTGCTAGCGCACATATGTTCTGCGTGGGTTAAGCGCAATATATCTCTTATTTCTGGGCCAACCCAAACATAAACTTTTCCCATCAGAAACAAGAAGCAGCAGCCCATCTAGATTTTTCTTTCAGCCACAGTTGCATGCCTAAAGCACCTTTTATAACACTTGACTCACAAAAAATATAGTATTGTAAAATACAATAGTATGGTATTGTATACAAGTCAATACTTCTTGTTTTCTGTAATTACTTTCTCCTTAAATTCTGAGCTCATCCCACCTTAATTACATTCTCCTTGTGGTTTTGTTTGCCCAGCAAAATACAAAAAGCTTTAGCAGTGCAGGAAATACTACCCTATAACTCATAGAGTAAACTGGGATTTTAAATTGTGCAATAACTCATTCTTATGGCAAAGTTCTAAAGAGTGCTTTAGAACCATTTCTTTTTTTGTTTTTAATATGATCTCAACTCTCAGGGTAAAGAATGATTTCAGATATTACCTGTGGGGTCCAAGGGGATGCATCTGTATGAAACCATCCATTCCCATTTGTTCCAGATATATTCACCAGGGCCTCAATTCTAAGGGACTATGGATCTTCACCTTTGCATGAATTGTTTGAGAAGGGGGAACTTGGTGTGCAGGGCCACCAAATGTGAGTGCCAACTTGCAGCTTCTGTATAGGAATCTAAATAAAATCCATGGGGCACAATCCAAAGAAATGTCACTATGCAGTTAAATCTCATCTATGTACTTGAATTCCATTACTTTCAACATGCTAGGGCTGTAGTTCTGTATGATAGGGATGAGTGAATCAATTTGTATTTTAATCAATTCGACTTGAATCTGGCCGATTTGAGCGATTCAAATTTGAATCGAATCATCCCAATTCGGATTGAATCAATTTGACCTGTACTGAGTGGGGGAGGGGGAGGAGAGCCTCCTTTCAGCCTTAAAAAAAAAAAACAGGCACCGGGGTGCTGGGAAATTACCTTTATTGTGCAGAGCCCACAGCCGGGGGGGGGGGTTACCTGATCCACCATCCCCATGTGGCCCACCAGCCACTTTTTTTAGAAATAATACAAGAGGCACAGAGGCACTCTAGGAGTAATAACTGCAGAACTGGCAGCAGCAGGGAGGTGGCAATCCAACCCACCTCCCTCCCCACAGCCCACCAGGCTGGCCACTCATACCAGGCTAACCCTTGAAACGGCCTCTAAGCATGCGGAGGGACCTGATTTAAAGGGATAGCATGGTGTTCTTTTAGCTAGAATACCATTATTTTTGCACAAAACCACTGATGTTCTAGCCAAAACAAAAAACAAAAAACCCACCAGGCTATCCCTTTAAATGGCCTCTGCACACTGGTTAGCACAGTGTGAGCAGCCGGTCTTGTGGACCACAGGGAGGGATGCTGGGTCAGGTTGCAGCCTCCCCACCACTGCCAGCTCTGCAGTTACTGCTCTCTGTAACGGTTCAAAGGTGCCTCAGCACCTCTTGTTTGTAAAAGCAGTGGCTGGTAGGCTGCAAGATTAGGTTGCTGCTTCCTCCTCCCACAGTGGGCTGTGCATAGTAGAAGTAATTTCCCAGTGCCCTGGTGCCTCTTTGTGTGTGTGTGTGTGTGTGTGTGTGTGTGTGTGTGTGTGTGTGTGTGTTTTAACAAGGCTGAAAAGGGGCTCTCCACCCCTCCCCTCCCCCATACAGTACAGGTTGAATTGGTTCAGATTCAATTTGAATTGAATCAAGTACAAATCATCGGCCTGTTTAGGGCTAATTCAATTCGTGTTTGAACTGAACAGTACGTTTTGATTCAAACTCAAATTGAATCAAGATTTTCAATTCGTGTACATCCCTACTGTGCTCACTTACAAATAACTCTCACTGAAATCAATAAGAGTTAATTCTGAGTAAACATGCATAGGATCAGAGTGCATGACTGCAATCCGATTCAGACTTGCCTGGCAGCCATTCCCATTGAACACAGTAGGACTTATATCTAACATTCATAACAACAGCAGTCTAAAACATGGAATCCTAAGCATATTCACTTGACAGAAAGCAATGGAGCTTTTGACAATTAAACATTGTTAGGCTATACACTACACAAAAGGCCCTGAAATAAATGGGATAAATAAATTTTAATACTTTCAGTGGTTGTATGATCAGGTTAGGCGTGTGCATGGAACCTATTCAGCTGGTTCTGATTTCAACAGAACTGAATTTGAACTGGACCACCAGTCCAGAAGCTGAGTCAAACTGGCCCCCGGTTTGGTTCAAAGGTCAAACTGGGCTGAACTGGTTCGATTCGGTTCAATGAGTATGCTTGTAAAGCAGAATATGGGGAGGATTCCCCTTTACAAGCAAAGGGGGGAACACTGCCTTTAAAAGACTTCGAATAGTGGCCGGGGGTGGCAGCAAGAGGGCATCTTACCACTAGCGCCACTGCACTGGAGCACTGGACCTGGACCGGACTTTAGAGGAGATACCACCACTGGTAGTAAGTGATGGGAGAATGCCCTTTCGTTGCTATCCCCGGCTGCCATTAGAAGAAGTCTTTTAAAGGCAGGGCTCCCCCCTTTGATTGTAAAGGGGAATTCTTACTGGATTCTCTTTTACAAGCATACCCCTTGAACCACAAAACTGATTCTGCAACCATTCCATTAGAACCAGGGTCAGTTCAATTCAAACCCGGACTGGCACCACTTTTGGGGGACCAGGCCGATTTGATTTCAAACTGGTCAAACTGGTCGAGTTCTATTTAAACCCGGTTCAAATAGAACTGGTTCTACACATCCGTAGTTCAGGTTTCATTTCTCTAGAAGAATGAATTTTCTATAGAGGAAGAGCTATTAGTACTTACTTTGCAGCAAATAGTCTACCTCCAAAGCAGTAAGTTTTTCCTCCAGAGGAATGAAATACTAGAATACAACCCAATGAGACCTGAGAGCAATAAAATTTTCCTCATTACAGTCAGATCTAAAATAAAATAAATTGATTAAAATATGTTGATTGCTGTTATAGTATAATTACTAAGAGATGAAGCTATGGACCAGGATTCCTCAGATCAAATCTTGCCTCTGCCATAAATTCAACAAGTAGCTTTGGCTCACCAGCAATAAAAACTTACTTAACAACCAAGATCATATTGGTGAAGTTGTCTGCACACTCACTAAATGATACATAATGTCATTCATTGGCCAAATGAATATTAAGAACATCTTGACATTTACAAGAAGGAGGAGAAATAAAACAGTTTTGAAAATTTTCAACAACTAGTAATGCTTGTTAATTAATCACCACCATTTTTGTCCCATTTGAGAAGGGTTAAATGTCTTTTATATTACTCCTCTAAATAGTCTATAAAATCTATGAATGGTTCTAGAGCATGCTATTATAGTCTGGCTCATTTGTAATGAGTCAATGAACTCTAATATAGTAAAACTTCAGTGCATTCTCAAAGTCTTAAATTGTGTCCCGTCATTGTTAGATGGAAATTATACATGTGGTGAAAGCACACTTGGTAGCAATATTTGGAGAAAAGGGATTTCATATAACTGAAACCAATCCCAGATTATTTCAACACAAGGCTACTTGGAACAATTCCATGCTGAATATTGCACATTACCCAGGCATTGTACACTAGATGGTGATTTGCTAATGACAGGATACTAACATTTGCTCTGAGTTTTTCAAGAGTTATCTTCCACTACCCAGTTGCCAAAAAAGTCCAGATTGAAGAATAAATTATAGGAAATAAAATGCAGAAAATAAAGATATCCAGTTCAACAAACCAAAGGCAACAATCGTTATGGAATCTGTATTATGTGTGTTAGAGAAGCACCAAACTGATTTGGGCACTGGTATTCAAAATGGTCCAGCGGATTGAGGGTTGATTCTTTTACAAAGCAGGTAAGCAGGACCTTAACTGCTGCTCCACCACCCCACTGCTTTTCAGGGTGCAGCACTCACTCTTCAAAAGGCTGCACACAGCTGCTGTGCTGCTCCTGGAAATACAGGGGGGGGGCAGCGGAGCAGCAGGTAAGGTCCTGCTTACCTGCTTTTTAAAGGAACCAACCCCTGCGCCACCTGCAGGTGCATGAGCCATTCGTGCACATCCCTACTTTCCACTGTAAATACTGTTCATGTGCTTTCATTAAGCAAGGCACTAAGCACTTTAGGAATCTGGAAACTGAACATACTAAGCTCCATGCAGAAAAACTTCCAAATATTCCCCCACCCCTAAAGGTAAATAAAAGCTTCCCTCCACTATACTAATCACAGGGTAGTTAGCACTGGGAATGTTAATTATTTCTTTCAATATAATGAAACCCTATATTTCTATGCAAATTAATCCTCAGTATACAAATTGAATAATTCCATGTAATCAACACTTTGCTAATTATTTTGGCTAGCTATAAGCTTATAAGCTTCCTGTGGAATATTATAGAATTTAGCTGTGTAGGTCCGGTGCAACAAAAACAACATAGTATTGTGGCAGCAAAAAGCCACTATTGTGGCATAAGCCTTTATATAGTAAAGTGAATAGTAGATGCGAGGAGGTAATCTCATTTGGCCAATAATGCCATAATGGCTACTAGTCTGGTGGCTGTGGGCCATCTCCAGCCTCAGAAGCATGATGCCTCTCAATACCAGTTGCAGGGGAGCAACAGCAGGAGAGAGGGCATGCACATACCTCTTGCCTGTGGGCTCCCTAGAGTCATCTGGTGGGCCACTGTGAGAAACAAGATGCTGGACTAGATGGGCCTAGTGCCTGATCCTAATATTTGTTTCAAATATTTTGAAACAAATGCCATCGCTGTCAGAAGAAGCTGGCATGGCATGGCATATAAAGGGATTTAAATGCCCTTTCTATGCAGAGGATGGGCGAAAATGCACTATCAGGCTCGGTACGCTCCCTTCAAGAGTGTGGCCAGTCACAGCCACTCTGCTGACATGCTGATGCTTTGCCCACAGTCTGGCTGTGGAACTTGCTGCGATTGTCCTTTGTGGCTGAGCAGCAGGGAGGGTCTCCCCTCTCTTGGAGCCGGAGGTTGCTGGACCGTGGGTGGATGAATATCTTCAGTGCAATTTACAGTTTAAAAATAAAACCAGGGGATCACCAACCTCTGGTTTCTTGTTATGTGTGAATGTGGCAAGAGAGAGAGAGAGAGAGAGAGAGAGAGACGATGGGCTGCAGGAAAGAGAAAGGATGAATAACATTTCATGAAAACGGCCATGGAAATCCTCTGTTGTAGTAAAGTGCAAAAGACCCTTATTACGAGACCTTTTTAATTCTGTACTCCCCCCTCCCGCATCTAAAAGAGTCAAATCTGCAGTCAGTCCAACAATAAAACAATGTAAGCACCATCATGTTAAACACCACAAAGTTAAACACATCAAGCATTCTGATTTACTGTATGTCTTTGGAAGAACATCAAGCACACCCTTACCCTTTGCATGTAAATATATAGGGCCTTTAAGTGGGTTGTATTCTGTGCATGACGGCATGAAATTACTTAAATACTAATTTGAATCTCCAGCTATATCAATATTGCTGAATAATGCTAACATGTACCAAAACAAAATATCAAAATATCAATGTTTTTAACACACACACACACACACACACACACACACACACCTCAAATTCCAAGGAGACTAATATCAGATTTCCCTGAGACCCCAAGGCATTGTGCAAAAGCTAGTACAGCTCTATGACTATTCAGGATCCACTGGTGCACTCCATAATATTTGAAACATATAGTATTTGTTTCATAATATTTGAAACAAATATTAGGATAAGGCATACTTTAAAAGGCCACTCTTATTTACCCATCATTCTGTGAATAAGAATGATTGATGTTCAGCCTAGCTTTCTGATTGACTGAAGATGCTATATAAACTTTCTGGATCTGGAGACTCATGTAGCCCTGAACTTTCTGGCTATGACTCATTACTCTGTCTAGCTGGCAAGCTTTCCTTGATTACATTCTTCTCTACATCTAACTACTGTACTATTTCCCTTGGTCTATTCCCCTGGGCACTTTCCAGATTAACCCCTACAACAGTGTCACAATGTATTTGCTAAGTGTGCTTCCATACTTCCTGTTTTGTGACACCGCAGTCCCTACGCTGTCAGAGGGGTGCCGTTCACATTTAGGATGCCTTGTTCTGAATATTATCACTGCAATTTAGTGCAGTGTATGTCTCTTGCAAAAAAGTACTTGTATTTTCCCGTTGTAGGAAAATTTTCCCATTGTAGGTTCTGGGGGTCATTTTCAATTCGATCCTGCCAAGCCAAAGCATTTTACCACAGTTGTAGCAGATAGTCTGGAAAGTGCCCTGCTCTGTTCTGGGGACAGTTTGTATAGATAATTATTACTGGGTACAATAATTGTTCATATGTTGTCAACTGATGACAGAAGGGCCTGGCAAAGTCAATATTCCTGACTTGGGTCTGCAACTGTGGGGCAGGGGGCGAGGAAGAGACAGACAGACAGACAGAAATAATGAAACTTCTGACATACACAATGCCAAATATCTTCCAGCACCTCTCTTAGTTTTGTAACTAGTAATTTCTCTTTGAACTACAAAGTGCCTTGTCCAGTTATTTTATCTCCATGCAGTAGATTCACACTGGCTTATATTTCCCCCCCAAAATACTTCCTCTCTGCTGTTAAAACTTAAAGACTGAGCACTTCAAAAACACATGTTTTTACTTATTCCCAATGGCCATAAAATAAGTATAATGAATTTTCCTTATCTATGTGTTTTAAATTAATGTGTTATTTTTTTGGAAGGGAATATTAGTAGTCCATAGTAAAAATGTTTTTTGTTTCTAACTACTCATTTGTTTATATATATTGACCTGCAAAAGCCTTGGAACAGTACTATGAGATTATAAATGAAATGTTTTAATGGAACTAGGACGATGCATAAAATAAATATTGTTTAACTTATGGAAGCTCTATGACTATAAAGCAAGGAGTTTCATATTTTACAACAGTAATTAGTCAGTTGGCATACCAGGGATATTTTCTCCACATAACTGCCGAAAGAAAGAAAAAAGATATACAAGTTGTCATTATGTAATGCCTGAACCAGTTTGGGAAGAACAACTGAATGTTTCAGGCAGTAGATCAGGGATTCTCAACCTGTGGTACGCCAGATGTGGCTATACTACAACTCCCATCATCTGCACCTGCTGAGGATGATGGAAGTTGTAGTTCAGTAACATCTGGAGTACCACAGATTGGGAGCCCCTGCATTTTGTGTGTTTGTGTGTGTGTGTGTGTAATTTTTAAAAATTTTTAAACATTTTATATCCCGCTCTTCCTCCAAGCAGCCCAGAGTGGTGTACTACATACTTAAGTTTCTCCTCACAACAACCCTGTGAAGTAGGTTAGGCTGAGAGAAAAGTGACTGGCCCAGAGTCACCCAGGAGGTATCATGGCTGAATGGGGGTTTAAACTCGAGTCTTCCCGGTCCTGGTCCAGCACTCTAACCACTATACCACACTGGCTACACCAGTATGTAGTTGAGCACACAAATCTAGCAACAGCACCCAATTCCAACCCTGGACTATTACATTGAAATATAGATGACTAATCTTTATGGCACAACCTGTGTGGCACAAGGGGCATACTAATAAGGTTTGTGACCCTCTAGACAAAAGCCAAATTGTCCAAAGGGAATGGGGAAGGTTTGAAGAAGTGGCTGGCAGAGCTCATCACTTCTCTGTTAAAGTCTTGGGTTCCCCCTGTACAGGCCCCCATGCCAACTAGTCTAACATTGGCTATTGCATTTATGGCTTCTACTTATCAAACTGGGCTTATGTTTATATACTGTCTCAGGGCTGGCACCAGGTTGATTTAGAATATAAGCCAGGTCCTCAGTGCCTCCACAATGCATGGGTAACTCCCAGGGGTGTATCTAGGGTGGGGCAGGCAGGACACATGCCCTGGGCACCACTTGAAAAGAGCACCATTTTTAAAAATTATTATTATTTAAATGGCCACCAAAAGCAAAATGGCCACCGTGTATGCTCAATTGGCCTCTGTGAGGCCCTAGACCATGCCAGGCCTCACAGAGGACATTTGAGCATGTGTGGTGGCCATTTTGTTATGAGCGGCCATTTTTTAAAAAAAAGTTATTTAAAAATGGCCACTGCACATGCTCAAATGGTCCCTGTGAGGCCCTAGAGGCCAGTGTAGGGAGGGAAAACCTTTGCAGACCCCCCCCCCTGGCCATTTAGAAAGCCCCCCAAAGCGGCTACAGGTAAAATATTTTTTTAAAAAAATTAATATAATATACTGTATTTTACGGACTATAAGACGCTACGGACTATAAGACGCACCTTAATTTTAATCCAGTTTTTCAGAGTTTTAACATATTAAACTGTTAAAACATATAAGACGCTCCTGAATTTTGGCGGATATTTTTCGAGGAAAAAAGTGAGTCTTATAGTCCATAAAATACGGTAAGTCACTGTACTCATATTCAGTTTGGCACTATGTACAGAGAATCAGGGCTTGTGAATACTGAGCTGAAGCTTATGAGCTAGGATTGTATTCATTTGCTCTGACTTTGCTTCTTGTGATAAGTGAGTTAAATGTGATGTCTTAGTAATATGGCTATTAATGATGAGTTTATCTTTTAATCAGTGTTAAATCCTTAGTTTTAAGGCCCACTGGGAGTTTCTTGCTCTCTTTCTCTCATTTTAACTGTCTTTTGGAAATACTAGAATATATTTGAAGCAGTGACACAGTTTACTTTGCATATCCTTTAATTATTTTCAGAGTATCTGGGAAAAGTAATGCTACAATGCATAGTAGAGAATTAGACAGGCACTTCAAGTACATCTCCAGATAGTATTTGGGTATTTAATGAGCGCCAGCATACTGAAATTTGTAGTTTTCCAGCATTTTTTGGTCTAGCTTCATCCACTGCTAAATAGTTTTTGAAATATTAAAAGATTAATGAGCTTGACTTGTATTTTTCAGCTGATATTATGGTAAGATTATCTGAAAGATGAGTGTCAGATGTTTGGACAGGGGACGCAATTTCAGTGCTTGCCCTAGGTGCTATTTTCCCTAGATATGCCTCTGGTAACTCCCCCATAATCTCATTGGAAGGCCAGCAGCTGCTCCAATCCCGCTTCTCATTCTCTTCAACGCAATCCCTTCCACTAGCCAATAGCTTCCTCCCAAAGGTCTCTGCTCCTTCAGACCTATCTCCAACTTGGCCCCACCCATTGTGCCAACTTTGCATTATCAAAAAAAAAAAGGGGGGGGAGCCTCTAAATGCACAGCTGCTCTTAAATGTGAGGTCTGCCCCAGCAGCGTAACCACTTTGCAGCTGCTCTCCAAGCTGAGTGACTATCATGAAATGCAGCCAACTTGTCTACTGCTTTGCCGTTTTTGCCTCTGCCAATATTTAGTTACCAATAACTGCCTCAAATCTGTGTAGAGTTACTCTTTTCCAGGACTTTCTAAGCATAGACACCCAGTTTACTTGGAACATGAGGGCAAGAATTAGAAGTATAATGTAGCTCTCTTTGGGAGAAGGGTTTCTCTTCTTTCATTTTGGTGGAACGGTTTCCATTACATCCCCTTTGTACTATATCACTGGCTGACATCTTGAAGCACATGCACATGAAGCATATGCATTAGTAGGGTCTGTGGGGATGCAGATCCCACCCTCACGGAGCTCTCTGTGTTCTTGTACTCCTGTTGTGCAAAAGAGCACTAATGCTTCAGTGTGCTGCTACTGCTTGGGGAGTCTTCTGTAAAAGCAGAAACACATCACCCAAGGTCAGCAGTGCATTTCAACTCTTACAGTGCACTCCCAGTATGTAGGCAGCATTCAGAAGTATTAGCATTCTTGCACAGCAATGCAAGTGCAAGAGGACAGGGGAGTAGTGTTAGGGTTTCTGTTGTATCCCCTTAATCCTCACTATTGTGTGCATTTCATTAGTCAGGATGTCAGCCACGATTTCTATTTTTATGCATTTTGAGATCCTCTGTGAGAAAAAGCTGCAAAGGTTTTTGCATCTCAACAGGTGGCATGTTGTTCTTGCATCTCAACAAGAAGCATGTCCTAATGCTCATTGTTAATTAAGAATGTCCCAGACTAATCTGTGATTAACTAATCATGAAAAATTCTGATTAACACCTTACTCTGTCATTTTTGTCCCTGGCCTTTTAAAAAAAAAATCCTAAAGTGAAACAAAAGATTGCTTTGAAGGTCAAGCTCAAGCAAATACTGTATCTTTAGGAATTTCAATGAAAGTTATAAAGCATTTGGGTAAGGTAATCTAAATTAATCTAAATTTGGGTTTATTCCTGTAGAGAGGAAAGCCGAGTCAGTTTACTTTCCTTTGGCTGTGTGGCTCTCGGTCTTCTTGGGGAGCAAGTCGGCCTGGATGTTAGGCAGGACTCCTCCGTGGGCAATAGTGACTTTGCCCAGCAGCTTGTCCAACTCCTCATCATTGTGGATGGCCAGCTGCATGTGGCGAGGGATGATCCTGGTCTTCTTGTTGTCCCGGGCAGTGTTGCTAGCCAACTCCAGGATCTCAGCGGTCAAATACTCGAGCACAGCAGCCAGGTAGATGGGCACTCCACCCCAACACACTCAGCATAGTTGCCCTTTCTTAGCAGACAATGCTAAGAATGGGAGAGGAGATCTGGTCCTGTGGTAGCAAGCATGACTTGTCCCCTGGTTGCATACAAATGGGAAACGAGAAGTGTGAGCACTGCAAGATGTTCCCCTCATGGGATGGAGCTGCTCTGGGAAGAGCATCTAGGTTTCAAGTTCCCTCCCTGGCTTCTCCAAGATAGGGCTGAGAGAGATTCCTGCCTGCAACCTTGGTGAAGCCACTGCCAGTCTGTGAAGACAATACTGAGCTAGATAGACCAATGGTCTGACTCAGTATATGGCAGTTTCCTATGTTCCTAATTTTGCACAAATTAATTTGAATCTTGTGTAATCATTACTAGCCAGCTTTGTGCTTTGCTTGAACAAACAGTAATGTACCTCTACATAACCTTTATGTTCCACAATAAATATGAGAAGCATTTCTTCTATAGTGGGGGTGTGCACAGTACCGGTTTGCCAGTTCTGTTTGAGCCCAAACCAGACTTGAGTCCAAACCAGACTTGAACAGAATTGGCATGTTTGGTTTTGCATTAGACCGTGACAGGCAGAGGCCAAACAGGCAGGCAGGTGGGCAGAGGTTAACGGCAGTGCCAGGAGGCACTGAAACATCTAGCTGCAAGCCACCAACATCACGATGCTAGTGGTGCAACCAGAAAGAAAATGGTTGCACACTAAGTGCAGTTCTAAAACATTTGTACAGTTCAAAACTTTGTCATACAAAACTTGTGTTAGGATGTAAAAAGTGACTGATAACAGTGAGAAAAGTGAGTCGTCCATGCTGCTCTAGATTTAGTGTATCAATTTCTCCTCCCCCTGCCAAAATGTCTTGCTGTAGACTCCAGTGCCATTCCTCACCATTTTCACCAAGGAATATAATAGTCTTCTGCAATACTGCTATCACATTCCCAGTTCTGAGGATTGTCTCCCACTCTAAATAGGCCTCTAATTATCATGGACGGTGACAATAGCCAGCAAAGTATATGTGCACAAAAAAGGAAAAGGTACAAGTGAGTGTTGTAGTGCCATGTGCTACAGAGATTGCATACAGAACCGGCTGGTCTGGTACGGTTTGAGTCTGGACCAGACCCAGACCGTACCAGCCCAGTTCAGCCTGGTACTCCCTCAACACGCCCCCCCCCATTTGCTTTGATCCAGTGGGGTTTGCAAACATTTTATTTTTTACTTACTCCCTCCGGGGGAGTTGTTGGAGGTAGTGGGAGGTCCGTGGAGGTTCCCTCTCCCCATACCTCCCTTGATGGCCATACCATCAATCCAGCTCTTCGGCCCATTTGGGCTTCTCCCCTCTAGTGTGGTGGCCACTTTGGAGGCCACCAAGCCTGCATAATTGTTCTTTGCATGACCCAGGCCGAAGAGCCAGATGGACAGTATGGGCATCAAGGGAGGTCGGCGGGGGGAGGGGAAAGCTCTGCGGACACCCCCCCCCCCCACTTCCTCCAACTCCCCTGGATGGGGTAAGTAAAAAATTTTAAAAATTGTGAAAAAAAAAACCCCAAATGGTCGGGAGTGGTGGTGTTCAGTCCAGGGTTGGACCAAACAAGGGATGATTTGGTCCAACCCTGAATGTTCAAACTGAACCGGTTTGACGTTGAACACATTCAATGTCGAACCTGTTTGCACATCCCTATTGTACGGTTCTGAATTTTTCTTTTAAAAAGCCCTGTGTTATAGAGTTTCACAAGCAAAGAGGAGATGTTCTTGCTCCTAAGGGAACTTACAGTCTATATTCCAGCAAGCAGGGAAAACAGCAGAACAAGTGAGGGAACGGTTTACAGGGCCAAGGGATAAATGAAAGAAGGAAACAAATGAGTTTCTATGCAATGATTCAGGAATTAGCGGGGCGGAAGGGCACCTTTTCATAGACTGATATTAGGAATGCCACTAAACATATCCTCTCTTACTGGGAAGTGCTGATGCAAAGACTCTGCTCCAGATACAGAGGTATGAAAAGTAATTTGTAACATTGACATTTATGTCAGCTTGAGACATGGCTGCTGCCTCAGCTTTGAGGCTGAAACAGCAGACTTAACAGTTCTGGTTTAACTTACAAAATCAACAGCCTATATAAATGATTTCAGCTTGAGTTCAAGTCAGCGTTTCATAGTAAATAGCTCACACTGTTTCAAAATATGCATGCACAGTAGTTAATTTTTAATGCCTTTCGAAGCAGGTGTAATTGGCCAAATAACTCCCTGTACAGCAGTGTCTTCTTTTCGATGGACTGCACTTTTCATTACAATTGATGAAAAACTATCCAGTAGTTGGCTTGCTGACATACACTCCCTTCCAGCACATTATGGCTTTTGCAATGCAAACTGAGTCCTTGTGCTACTTCTCTCCATTTTGTTCACATGGTGAACTCTAAGGAAGTCTTACACTCTGCAGTCAAAAGGCTGAACCATGAGATTTTAAGGACTGGCAGCAATTAACCCTTCAGTTGACTGTCAGGTAGGGTAGCCATGAGCAAAGGAGAGCAGCAGGCTCCTATATTTTTAATAATTGTGCAGTGGAGGTAATACTACTTCAGCTTTCCTGCCCCTTCCATGGAAGCTGCCAGGATTTCATTTTCTACACAAGCACTAATTGTCCAGGACCTCTAGCCTCCCTTGGACTAGGTTACTTTACTCAAGAACCTGGAGGAATATTTGCATGGGAATATCCCATCCTTCCAAAGTGATGTGGCATGGAGTGTGTGCACTGTTGACATCACTTACTTTGCCTTTGTCCACAGTTTTCTCCATCTCCAGTGCAGACAGCATCAGATGCTGTGAAAATCAGATCAAAATCAGATGTAAAAATCAGATAAAAATCAGATGTAAAATTAGATGTGCTAATAAGTATCTCTAGTTCTGTCCCCAAATCCCAGGGAAGATATACTAAGGCCCCCTGTGATTATGCAAAGAAAGTGTCCAGAAAATCAGATTGCTGAACATGTATTTAGCTATATTTTTATTTCACCCCTTTCCATCCTGTCCTTCATGCATTCTCTCTCTCTCTCTCTCTCTCTCTCTCTCTCTCTCTCACACACACACACACCCCATTCCTGTAATCTCAGATTAAACTGTACTTCTCCTTTGAGTTTCCTCCCCCCACCAAGTTCTCTTTGTTTCACCCACTCTCTCTAAGCTTGCTCTCAATATTTTTGTATCCTGATCCATCTCTGTGACCCTCCGAGGGGCTGGAAATACATCTTAAGTCTCAGTTCTGTGCTTGAATGGCTTTGAACTAGACACAAGCTTGTCCCTCTGGACTTTGCGGCAGGAAATCTGCACCTGTGCAGCAGAGAGCAAAGAGACCCAAGCTTCTTCATTCATCCATGCAGTGCCTGTTCCAATAAAATGCTATTCCGGAGTCTAGCTGTGTGGCACTTGCAATCTCCCATGGGGAAGAAGAAAAGAGAGAACAACAGTTTCCTTTTGCAAATGTTAATGATCATTTCATTGTGACATGCCTAGCAATAAAGAGCTTTCTATCTGTTGTCAGAAGGGGCTCTGCTTCACCTGAGCATTTATCCAATATCAGAGGTTGTTATTGCTTTGCAGTCTCAGTCAGCACCATAAACATTGTTCCCATAGCTATTCAACAAAACTTATAAATACATTGGGCATTTATATCATATTTCCAGACAGTCCTTGGAGTACGGTGTTATTGACAAAGCAGTCTCAGCTCCCAATAGCAGTCCATTCTGAAATGGCAGGATAACAACCAAGGTATATATATTCTCACTATCATGCAATGAGGGACAGGAACATAAAAGCAAATACCCATACATCAAGAGAAAATATATATCCTAGTAAGTGCGACATAACCTCTAGAATCAGTTTCTGGCTATATGCATTGTTATTTGGTAAGCACCAGATATATGCCTGCTACAGGAGAGGCAGAAGATCATGGAAAGCTCTAAAAACTTTAGATATTAGCTATATGTGTTCCTAACAGGCATGGACTTAAGTTGTAGACCCGCTTGTCATCTGAGGCTAAGATAATAAAAGGGGTTACTTCAGTTTGTTTCTTACAGAAATCTTACAGTTCCTAAGGCTTCTGTTTTAGACTTAGATGAATTAGACTGGAAGATGCATTCTAGGTGTTACAAAGTCATGTTTCAGAATGATGAGGTTATAATGTAAAGTCTTTTGGTGAGGTATAACAGCATGCTATCAGCTGCAGTGGCACAGCGGGGAAGCAGCTTGCCTAGGGAGCAAGAGGCTGTTCGTTCAAATCCCCGCCGGTGTGCTTCCCAGACTCTGCCTAGTAAATATATATTTGTAGTCACCTATATTGGGCAGCAGCGATATAGGAAGGTGCTGGAGGCAGATGCTCATTTCAGTGACAATGGCAAAGGCATCATCTCATACTGCACGGGAGAAAGGCAATGGTAAACCACCTCTGCATTCTACCAAAAGACCCACATGGCTCTGTGATCACCAGGAGTCAACACCAACTTGACGGCACAATCTTTTCAACAGCATGTATCCTCACACAACAGAGTATGTTCTCGTGGTAAAGATGGCCCAAGAGATTATCTGGAGACAGTTTGAGTTAAAAAAACAAATAAAGATGTATTAAGAAACTGAAACATCACATACTGAGAGAGAAACATAGAACAACATACACAAACAGGCACTAACTAGCCTTCAGCAACAACTGAACAGTTCTTCTGACTGCTAACTGACCAAGAGAGACCTATTATTACTCATCATGCCTCTAGTGGCCAGAAGAGGTTACTGCAGTGCTCAGGGCAATGCTTTAGAATTCTCACTTCTAACAATAGTTAGTTCCCTTGAAAATGCCCGGAACTCCATAAAGAGCATGGTGGGACTTCTTGGTGCTGCTTGCATACAGTAATGGCTTCAACATGCACAGTTTTTGAATGGAAATCACATTATAATTATAACATATGAATTAGTCCATCAAGTGACCAATATGCATGAATGAAGTGATCCTGGGATGAAACAATAAAATATGATGCTGACTGTATCTGAATAAAAGTACAGTTCATAACAGCTAGCAATATTCTAAATATCCAAAACAAAACACTCTCAAAGTGTCCAGATAATCTTGAGCACTATTGGGGAAGGAAATCTGGGTGAAGAGGTGAGAAGAGACGGAGGCGGGTAAGGCCAAAAGAAAACAAGTCTTAAATTGTCCTGTTGCCTCCATGTACCACAACTGTTTGTAGATCTTTACTCCACTTGAATTGCTTATTTGTGTTCTGAGAAAGATGTATTGCAAAATAGAAGCTTTTCCCATTCTTGCTTTATTTGAACAATCTTTCTGTAAGGAACTGACCCAGCCAAAGCACATGAGAGGAATTATCACTGAGTCATCCCTCTCTGTTACCTGGTAAGCTAACTACATTTAAACTTTAAAGAAAAGAAAAGAAAAATCTCTGGTGGATTGTATGATTCTCTTCCACCAAGTGCTCCTTGTTAACAGAGTTCTTCTGATGCGGATAGGAATGTTAAAATTCCCCATCTCCTCTTTAATTTTTGAGCAGGCAAATATGAAAATGTGGTTGTGTGTGTGTGTGTGTGTGTGTGTGTGTGTATGCATACACACACACACACACATATTGATAAGTCACTCCTCCCCTAAAGAATTAACTGGAAATGAACCGTGTCCTGACTGACAGGCTGGTGAACTCCAGGGCTCAGCCAATCAGCACACCAGGTGGGGTGGACCTTGACAGCCGTTGGGAGGAAAGAGAGTTCTTTGTTAGAAGAAGATGCTGGCTGGGGGGGCAGAGAAGAACACATGTGGCCAGGGATGATGGCTGCAAGGAAGATGACTGCAGCTCTTGGAAGATAGAACTGCAGGGTCTTGATTCTCAACCAGGGTTTGCTGAGTTCAAGAAAAGGAAGCCAGGGCTTTGGCTTCGGGAAGGTTAGTCTAGGGAAATGTTTGTTCAGTCAGACTTTGCATTAGACTTTCGGTTTCTTTGTGTGTGCGTGTGTGTGTTTTGCATATTCCTGATACTGTTGTTTTATTATTGTTTACCTGTAACATAATTTACTTAAGAAACACTAGCCTTTGCCCATCCACCCAGGACATTGCAAAAGACTCTGTAAACTTGTAATTGTGCTTTGGTATTTTCCTACATACCTGTCCTTGCAACTGGGTAACCACAATTTTTAAAGTGTGCCACCCCAACATCACTCAGGGTGCTTTTTGAAGTAATCTTGAAACCTACTTAGTATTTTTTTACCTGTAACTAAAAGCTGTGAAAGCCTCAGATGGAAGCAGTCTGTAGCATGTAAATAAAACTGTTTTTCTTTTCATTCTTTTTTTACAAGCCCCTCTGAGTGGATTTTTAACTCAGGAGAAAGGGGGGGGCTGAAAGTGTCCATCTCCCTCTGGTGCAAATCCGCCTCAGGCGATCAGTTTTCTCACCACATGTAGGCTTGCACGTGGAAGATTTTTGTGTACTTTTCCAATAGCAAAAGAAAGAGAGTTTTCCCTGGGATTCCACCCCAAGTCCAGGGAGGTTCAAGCTCGGTAATAAGGAGGGGTGGCGGCGGCAGCCATTTCTGGACCTACCAAAAATACAGGAAAGTTTTTAGGAGAAGCCTGGTCATGCAGCTCTGCAGGGATGATTCAACATTTCCCCCCCTCATGTGAGCATGCTCTGAGACAAAGGCTTTAGTCCGCTACAATATGCTTAAGTGGTGAGCTGTAGCCAGCTGTTACATGTGGACTAGAGGCTTCCTCTCCCTCTCTCCCAGAGTCAATCAAACACTCTGAAAGGGCTTGTAAAACAAAGAAAACAATTTATTGCTTTATTATATATAAAAAATAATAAGCCAGTTCAGGATTTCACACGTATCAGTTGCAAATAAAATTAGTGGTTACAAGAGTATTCAGAATGCCCAGATGTTCTCAGGAGGCACTTAACTTGTTCATTACTAGACTGAAATTGAAGATAGGCAATTGTAAAAGCAGATACTTGGGGATACAAAGCAACAGACACAAAAGAAAATAACTTCCAATGCAAGTCTTACTAAAAACATTTTATCCTAAGTCTAACCTTCTGAAGCCATATGCCTTGATTTCCTTCCCTTGGATCTCATCAGGACCTAGGTGGGACCAATCTCTGAAATCTTTGATCCTCAGATTTGCTGAACTCACCCTGTGAGAATCTGGCAAGACTCCATTGTTCCTCTCTTACCTGGGCACACACTTCTTCTTCCCAGAAGCCCCTCAGGAGCCCTTTAGTCCCACCCACCTGGTTAACTGATTGGGTCATGACCTAGGGGGTATTCAGTCTGTCAATCAAAGTCAACTGCTTTCCCTCAGTTTACTCTATCAGTGCTGTCTGGCTGCCCACTACACCTTCTAGCTCATAAATACTGCCAGGTTTCAGTGGATGATTCTGCCCGAGACCCACAGGCATAGCCTCATGGGTCTCGGGCAGAAGAAGTCATGTATGAAATGATGTGGTCTGCAATGTAATACAATGAATATTTCCTTTTCCTACTCAAGCAAAATGAGAGAGCAAAATGAAAAGCAAATTTTGCTTTTGGGGGACAGAAATATGGAAGTGTCTTCAAGTACTGAAATAGTTATAAATTCTAAATTGTGCTGTTTCATAGTTGCATCTAGGCTCCCTGCCCATAAAGTACAGATGTCTTTGGAGGAAACCCAT